>NW_027181688.1:8970619-10403119 GCF_028537555.1 Battus philenor | reverse complement strand
TTAGGTTCATTAATTATCTCTGGTATCTATTGTAATGATAAGTCGGCAATTTATATTATTATTTTTTGTTTACAATTAATTAATGCGATACAGAATAAAAAATGTGGAAGTCCAGAACCACGATCACCGACATAGCCAGAAAAATTGCTCACCGGAAGTGGCAGTAGGCTAGGCGCATTGCTCATGCAGCCGACGATCGTTGAAATTGAAAGGTTTTCGAGTGGCGACCCATAGTCAGTAGAACCGGCGGGGGTAGGTCAGTCATTAGATGTTCCGACGAAATAATCTAGATCGCAAGAAGTCGCCGGACGTGGACAGCGGAAGACTATGCCTTGCAGGGGGCGTCTATCGGCAGACATGAATGAATGATTGAATGTACATCATCGTACTTTAAACGTAATTGTTTATCTATTTTATTATAACTATAGTTTAAGTAACTATAGTTTAGTGTGTGTGATTAGTTATTTTTTTATACACAGATGTATTATAAATTCAATTGATGACTACTCGCTCAATTTTTTCTTTTAAAGGAAGACTATTTTTAAATTATTTCTTTCATCTAATGGTTGTCACGAAGAAAATGACCTTTTGCGATATTTTCCGACCGTCATTTGTAGACCTTGTTTTGCCTGTTTTTCATTTTTTTTTTCCTAAAACTTGACGTCTAATAAAAAGTTAAATTAATGAATAAATAATTTATTAAACTCGCGAATTATTTAGAAAACTATAATGTAGTATAAAGATGAAGAGAAACATCGCATTGGTTTTTAATTAATAATTCATTGATCTTCACACAAGTCTGTATGCGTTCAGACGAGAACGCCAGATAAACCTAATTTGGTAGAAACGAGAATCAAATAGTACTCCCATGTAGTGAATTCCTACAGCTTAAGATAAAGCAATGAGGATTGCTAATGCATAATGATTTGATACAAGCCTTATTAAAATACCGTTGGGTTCTTTTCGATGACATTCACCATAAAATAGCAGTTAATACATTTACAACATAAAATAGCACTTAAATCAATACATTTACAACATAAAATAGCAGTAAAATCAATACATTTACAACATAATATAGCAGTTAAATCAATACATTTACAACATAAAATAGCAGTTAAATTAATACATTTATAATTTATTATTAGGTTTTTAATTTTATAATCTAGTAGTTTTAACATTTTTATCTTATTTTTGATTCAAAATAGTCAGACATCTTCAGAGAAAACATTTTGATTTGTTCTTTTCTTTTCCTACTGTAAGGTTTAATATTTTTATATTATTTTAGTTTAATATTATTATTTAATAGTATATGGGTTTGTATCACGTGCACATGTTATACATTTCAATAGAGAATATTTAGGGCATACGTGATATAAATGACTTTAGTTGATCACTGTCAACGTTACAGAATCCAAGGGAATAATTTACATCCGTCAACCAATACATATTGGGTGTCGGTTTCCTCTACGCCTCTGCCAAAACATTCAAATTTATGTTCATAATATTCAACGTAAACACTGGACTATAGCCGTATCGTGATCTACAGAAAACACCTACTCTGTGACAAAGGCGAAAACACTACAAACAACTTTACAATAAAAGTACAATCGAACACGGAAGCGTTATACAAACACCTGTATCCCGTAGGCTCGTTACTAAACTCGTTAAGTTTTAAAGCATCCCATTATGGACACAAAAAAGATGAAAATGGACACTACCAGGTAGAGACGTGAAAAAAAAGCGACAAAAAATAGCGCCTTTTTTCCCCGACTGTACAACGGAAATACGCTGCCAACCGAAGCGTTACTTTTAATCTCGGATATTGCGATGCGACAATTTGAGCCTCACCTTCTTTGCGTCTCTTTTCGTCTCGTTTAATAGGACCCTCACCTTTCTCTCTCGACGCTGTTTGTTTTGGAAGATACGGAGGTGCCTTGTTTTGTTTTAATTAGTAAATAAGCTTTATGGACGTCAGTGTATTTCGCAAATAACACGTAACGATTATTTTGAGCGCATGAATAGCGTGTTACATTATTGACATTACTATAATCAGTATTTCAACGTTTCAAGTATTCAAGGCAAAGGGCATGCAGTCGGCAGGAGTTCGGACAGAAATTTCTCGAGTGACAAATACTAGCTGAAACTGACGCTGCGTGGGTACGAGCTCCCCTACTAGATGAACCGACGACACAATCGACGTCTCGGGAAGTCAATGGATGTGGGCTACGCACAACCGGTCATTGCGTCGATCTTTGAGACCTTATGCCTTGCACAATCCTCTATATCTACTTAAGCTAATGGTATTAAAAATCTAACTAACTCTGCTAAACGCATACTAACTTCTTTCATGAAAATATACAAAGTAATTAGTTGTAGGTGTCAGTTTTAAAGCTTTTCGTTGACAAATGAGCTACATATTCACTCGTTTTAATCTTTTATACTTATAACTACTCATACTGTATAACTATATACATATACATCTAAAAGGTGAAGCTATACATTCACTGATATCGATTCACCATTTCCACTGTTTAATCTTCGTGCCAGCTGTAATTACCTACTTACTTATCTGCCATATTACTATTTGCATTCAGATTAATAATCGTCATGCGTATGTTGTCGTAACAGAAGAAGACGTAGACAACAATGTTTTTAACAAAACTAATGACATCTTTCATAATATTTAATTATCATTAACACCATCGATACACAAAATTGTATACGGTGTATACAATTTATATTTAGAAGGATGCGCTCGGGATTTTTTGACATAGAGGAATTAGTAGTTTCGTAGACGATTGAAAGTAGCAAAATTGGCAAGTTGAAGTTGCATAACTGATGGCCATTAAGTCATTAAGATACTAGAGTAGACACCACGCACCGACAAGCACTGCGTCGGACATCCTGTCCACCCACAAAGGTGGACAAACGAATCTATTAAGTTCTTAAGATGCTAAATGCTCGCCACTTCCAACCAGTTCTTATAGAAATTTTTAGGTGAGAACTCTACCCAGCAGTCTTTCCATCCATCACGGACAGCAGTAAGTGTTCAAATCTTCTTCAGGGTAGCAAAATAATATTTTGAAAGAAGACATATGTACTAGCTGTGGAGGCTATAAAAAAGGACATAACAAAACCACCCGCTAGGTGAATAGCAATTAAAACAATGATTCATTATTCAATCCATTGACCTTAGAGCCTAGCGCAATAAATATTCATTTCAAAAACACATTAATACGAACATGGCTTTAAATGTAATCCTATACACAACTCTTTATAATTACCCAATTAATTTATATCTACAACGAATGTTTAATTATTGAAATAGCATTAATTTATTCATTTATTCATGTTATTGTCCATTTAGAATCGCTTATACTGATTACTTGTGTGTTATGAAAAAAATGCCAGAACAGCCTTATTTGATAGGAACTAGAATCCCCCTTGAAGCAGCATCTTTCAACTTATGGTACATGGCTACCAGAGTTTCAAATACGTCCTTTCTTCTACTTGTGAATTGTCACAAGATACCCTGCCCTTTGGGGAAAGGCAGGGCTATGTGGGATTCCTATCCACCAAAATCCCTTCAGTGGTCGTCTTCGGCACTTTGAAGAGGTCGCCCGA
Source organism: Battus philenor (assembly GCF_028537555.1). Lineage (NCBI taxonomy): Eukaryota > Metazoa > Arthropoda > Insecta > Lepidoptera > Papilionidae > Battus > Battus philenor. Next base: position 10,399,492 of record NW_027181688.1, on the reverse strand, counting down.
TCTTCTACGGAACTCACAAGTGGCCCTCAGCCGTAACACATTCTGGGGGGTAGCAAGCCTTCCTCGGCATCTTCGCTGTACCGAAACCACTTCGCGTTCCTGAACTTTCCAAGTTCACATTGATTTGTAGGCTCCCTTCCTCAATGCTTGCGAACTTTATGTATTTTTAGCTGCTTATTAAGACTGCCATGCGATACCTTAGCCCTATTCTAATGAACTCAGTATAAAGGATAAACACGAAAAACAGAAATATGTTTTAATCACTTAATATTATCGTAAAATTTTAGTATATAACCTTAACCTACAGTAACCTTGCAGAATTTTTAATTATATTGGACATCTAAAACACTTACGATAATTTTGAGGATTTTTTGGACAACAATAGGAAGAGAAGGAGAACAAAGAGATATGGATGAATCATATTTATCATATCAGACGTCGGATTTCCATTCCTGTGCCATCCCAGGCTTCTGGCATTGATTTCCAACAGTATTGGAAGCGATTTACGTCTAGCGTCCTTCCGTCAATTTTACAAATTTCCTTGTATTAAACCTTTCTAAGAAATTTTATAATTTTGAAAAATCTTTACACTCCAAGGCGGTTCTGGAGAAATATTTTAAATTACAAATAGCGGAAATTATTTTTTAAAATTTTCATTATATATTCTCATTACGCGAACAACTGATTGCGTTTAAAATATAGACACCAAATACGCACCGCTGAAATTCAGCAACATAAAAACCCAGATGGAGATATCGAACGATTCGGCCGACGGTTTAATTACACTTGGCAACTGGAAATCTCGATTTGATTTAAATTTATTTCGTGGCGCTCGTAAAATAGAATCTCGTTGATTACCATTGTATAGAAGTCGGTTATTTTGTACGCACTGGTCTCGTGTTTATTTGGGTTTCCATTCAAACGTGAGAGGCATGGTTTTGTGTGATTCTCATCCAATAAAACTTCTTCAGTGATTGTAAGCGCAGATAAGAGAGTAAAATTAAGATCGAAGACTGAATCCTGAGTTTCATATAGCTGTAAAATCATTGAAGATAACCACGAAGAAGGTCCAAAAATCTAAGTCAGAAACTGTTGCTGAGTCCTCATCGTCGGCACGGAAGAAAGTTACAGCTTGAACTACCCGAGCATTCGGATCTATTAAAACGTTACGTTGTTAATTGAATATAAGATTTCTCGAATTCGTGTTATATTAGAAGGGTGTTGAAATGACTAAAATTATAGTTGACGGACACACTGACATCGCACACTTTAAAATCTATCCCGAAGCTATTTCTCCGACATATTTTTCTTTTAATTTGTGCTTCGCTAAACAATTGTACAACATTGCCCGTATGTAATTCTAGACGTGTCGGGGCTTATTTCGCCAGGGTAGTATACATTGTCGTCTTCCAAGAATAAAGATTATAAAGTAAAGGATACTATAACTATCAAATTTTTCGACGTAATTTCATCATTTTTTTATTATTAAAATATTATCCTAGCTTGACATTTGTAATTTGTTTGGCGATGAATAAGACAATAAAAATCTTCAGAATTATTTAAATAGTTCTCCTAAGTAAATAATAATTTTTTTAATTATTACTTTTTTCACTGCTGTCGTTTTTGCAGCATTTTATATTGATTTTAACACAGGTTTTAGTTACAAGCTGTAACATCAAAGTTATCAAAGACCCGTCGCCCTTAGATTTTTAATAAGACTAATTGGAGGGGTCCTTCATGCATTTTATTTCGACAAACTTTAACAAAAAACTTAACAAGGTTGTCTGGTCACCTTTCGGGTGGACGTTTCACTCGACGCTTGTTGATCCGTGGTGTCCTCTCCAGAACTTTAAGGTTTCAGATTCCATCTGTTATGCCTGTAATAAAGCCTGTCCACCACTGCTTCAATTTTCGGCTATTTTCGTTCATCAGAAATCCCGTGCCAAAGGGCTATCTCCATGGTTCATTGAGCGAATGTGATCTTGCGAATTTGACTCAAAGTGAGAGACCACGTTTTTGTAAGTAATGACTGTGAGACATCACTGTCGTGAAAGGCGTCTGTTAATTTAAGCTGTAATTGCAACCAAACCGCATTAATTTATTAAAAAACTGCTTCTATGTCCTCATAAAACTAAATAGCCGTCACACACAGCGCCGTCTATCAACAATCAGATGGTGCGATATGATCAGCAATTTCATGGTTCGTTTGTTACCTAAGCGGCCATATCGCACGTGTTGGTCGATTTGTACCTTTTTAATTTTCTTCTCTATTTACGAGACACGGTACGCTGGTTTCCAGGTATGCGTTTCTTGTGATACGCTTTTTAATTATGTAAAGCTGAATTGAATTAAACTTTCAAATTTATAAATATCATATTATAGTTAACTCTGTGAGTACTTGCACTAATTATTCATTAAGTTATAGTTGAACAGCTCCAGAAGCTTATTGTTAAGACAATTGTTATCATATCAAGGAGAGGTATCATCTACTTTCAGTAAAATAAAAGGTACATGTAAATGATTTATTAGTATTTATAGCTGATAGCTTATTTCAAAGATATCAAGCCTCATTTTACAACTGAGCTTTTAAGCACGACATCCTTAAGCACTGGTTTACAGAACAAGCTCTATTTGTACTCGCAGCTCTACTATTGTTCATGAATTATATCCTACGTATAAAGTCCTACCACAGAGCTAACAACAAAGAGATTAAACTATTTATAGAAAAAAATATTAAAATAGAAATATTGGCTTTAGAAGGAAAATATTAATAATAAATTTCATATAATAATGGTGTTATTCGTAATTTGCTACAAAGTCAACGTTCCCGATAAAAGCAGCGGGTGGGAGTCGAGAAAACAAAATGAATTTGGCATAAGGTAGACGAACTGCGTAATGAAGTGGTCGGCTGTAGCCAGTGACTTGCAGTGGTTAAATGCAAGAAGAACAATGCACTCTTTCGCTCCAGTTCGCCTTTTGTTATTTGTCGTGATGAATTGTGTGGCCTATGTCAAAATAAAAGTTCATACAATACTTCATTCTTTATTCACATTACTTGATAGTTAGAATAACTATGCTCCTGGAGTGAAACATCTAACTTGATAGCAAGATAAACTCCGTATCTTTATATATAAAATTAGCACTGTACAAGTTGATTGCATAAGAGTATAAAAGCTGTAAGTAAGTTTAAATGACTCATTTATCATCAAAAAACTTTTACACTTTTTGAAATTATTTGTATAAATTGATCACCTTTAGATATTTTTTTGGATTATCTCATTTCATGAAACTATACCAAATGACTTCTTGCGGTATGACGTCTAAAAAAGATAGTAAATAATAATTATTTTTATATAAAGTAATGCAATTTTTAAATATTTGCGATCATTCTATATGAAGTGATCATCTTGAAATATATATTTTTTCAATTGGAATTAGACAGGTAAATAACTTCTGCAGGTACTAATAGTAAACAAAAATTAATAATAATATATAACAATACGAATTTCGTAAATCCTTTTTTTCACCGTCATATCATTACGTTATTTATTATTTCTGAAACCATTGATTTTTGGTTAAAGTTTACCCTAAATTATTTTAGCAAATAAGCTATAAAACTACTTGTTTAAAGCATTTACGTCTCCAACCACCTGAATATCATATTTAGTATTAGATTTCCAATGTGCAATCACACACTTGGTGGATCAATGACTAAAATCAAGGTCGCGGAAAGGCGCTGAATGCAGGACAGCGCAAGACTCGTCATGCTGGCGATCTTTGAGATAGGCCCTTGCCTTATATCGGCTGACATAAAATGATTGAATCGCATACAAATAACTTGGCAAACAACTCCTAACACTAAAACAATATGCTCTTGCATTTGGCATTGATTCTCAAAGAGTAATATTCCAATGTTTTTGGTATTCAATCACGCTAACAGAAGTCAAAATCGATATCACCGATACTTGATTAAGGTCTCATAGCATCGTGCTAAGTTTCTCCGTCAACTTTGCCATTAGAAATATTGGATCGTTAATACAAAACATGTCAGAATTCTCTCCGCTTGAGTTTAAATTTTATAGTCGTAACAAATGCTAGTAGTTTCGAAGTATTGTATAACTAATTGCGGGTGCCGGCTCGTGTTCGACCATTGCGAATCACTTTACATGTGATTACGTTTTATATCGGCTATGAACACTCGCAGAGTCACGACTGCCTCAGCTAAAGTGGATATAATGCCGGAAACATTACGAAAAATTGCGTTTCCGTGTTTTTTTGGTTAATTAACAAATATGATTAATAAGTTGACTTGTCATTTATAAGCAACGATTTGATACGTAAATTACCGCTTCGTTGCGTTTTCATCGATGCTACTAATGAAATCGTGACTCTTGTCACAGAGCTATAGGATATAGCCTATATGTTTCTAATAAGATCTTCTTAAATCGGCCTGCATGTAGCGTCGAACTTAAAAAGATCTTCTCTTTCCACCTTGTCCACCATAAATAGGTACCAGCCATCAGGTGAGTGTACTATCCCCATAGGAATAACCTAATTGTCATCAACAAATTAGAAATAGATTAGAGAGGAGGATGTCCACCTTACAGCTGGACGTCCTGTAATGTTCTGAGGTCTGAAAGGGGTCTTGAAAATGAAAACTGCGCAAAGTTGCATATAATAAATATCCAATATATTGCAAAGAAAAAATAAACTTAGGCGTAAATTCTTAAATAAACTATGACTTAGTTATATTGCCGTTACAAACGTTCTGATTTTACTAAAGAGTGAAGGACTATTTATAGTCGCTAAGATTAAATAACTTATAGGACTTTGTTAATGTAAACAATCACTTCCAATGTATTATTTTTAACTTAGATAACAATGAGTACTTAGTATATCAATTAAACAATATACAGACATAATTTAGGAACAAAAACATGAAAACACTATAGTCCTGTATTGCGCTTAACGGTCCGAGGTCTCCGCCTGAGAACCTTCCTAGGTCCCATGAGCTACCATCTGTCCCACGCACAGTATAATATTTACCATAAATTTAAAGATTTAATATATTTTTCAATAATTAATGCAAGTGCAATGAAATTAGCGACGACTTGCCATTAGTGGGAGAAAATAAAATTGAGCTTTGCTCGCAGCAGATAGCAAGCATTTTTATCAATTCGTTAGATTTTCTTTTTAACTCAATCAGTAAGAATTACTATTCTTTGAATAGAAATTATATTATTAATGCTTTCTTATAATCGTTGTAAATATTACACATAGAAATTATGCATAAAATATTCACGTTCTTCATTTATTTATTTATTATACACACATATTTATATGAGAATGCTTGAAAGGCCACTATATACTATACTAGAATCAGATTGTGCACCTCTGTAATAGCATACTTCAGCTTAAAGCTACGTGAGTTCCAAACGAACTCCGGTCTAAGAACGGCTCACAACAAATTCAGACGAGTTTTTTTTCCGTGATCACTTTTACATACTCTCAGCAATTAATTTACAAGCTTCATTATTACTTAATTTTGTTCCCTCTTTTTCTTTGATGAACTTCTTAGATATATTTTATTATAATTTACACCATTTTTAAATCTTATATGTGCTATGTCCCACTTTAGATATTCTAATAATCTTACACCTCCCTATGTAACATATATATTTTTATATTAAAGCAAAAGAGCTCTTGTAGAGTCCAATTTCGTGGACCCACGTTGGGAAACAGTAATTCAGAGACATTACGTCAATTCCCGAAAACCATTACAAGTAATTTCAAATTTTGCAGTCACCTATACTAGTACTTTACAGTTTAAATAATGTTTCAGCATTTTTATACGTTTGCTGTTCACAAAACAGAAACACCCGTTTATTATTCACTTACCGCAGAGAAACGTTTTCGACTGCCCCCATACATTTCCAATGCTAAAGCAAATAATCCAAAAAAGGCTTTGACCGCCACCTTTGTGTGTCACCCATACATTTTCCGAGAGCTAGAGAGGGAGACCAACGTATGTAACAGACAGACCTGTGGTTTTTTTAAGCTATTACGATTTAAAGCTATTTTAGTTTTATTTCTTTTAAGAAATTAATCAAATATAAAAATAGATAACATACGTAATAGTGCAAAAACTTTTAAGAGGTGAATATATAACGAAATGCCGGTTAATAGCTAGTTTTCACATCTTTTTGCACTCTTACTGTTCAAATTAATCAGTAATAAATGTGTTACATTTATTAATTTTTTCTGTTAATATGTGACAGGTCAACAAAAAGCTTTAAAGCTAAACCTTTTTCCCATCACCCCTATGAAGTGATCACATTTAAACTCTATTGTTATGGAACAAGCTAATTACTTCTAGTAATACAAAGTCTGCAGAACAATAACTAATCTTAATATGTATGTACGTAGCACTCCGAATTTAGAAAACTCTTTTCGTTGTTTATTATTTTTGGAACCATTTATTTTCGTGTCATTTACATCAACAAATATAACTAGATATTTGTTTTGAACTCAGTACTTAAATTTATAAACAATATTTTATGGGACCGAGACTAAAGAATATTAAAAATACGTTTACATGTTACAATCTTTTTTGAGACGTGTCAACGTAGCTATTTTTTTTATTTATGTTTGTATTTAACACACTATATCATAGATTAAAGAAAAATTTAGTCCAAACCACACCAAGTCGTATGACAAATATAATGCATGTAAACGCGCCTTTACCTCCTTATCACTATACATGGTGATAACGAGAACCGTAATAAAAAACGTGCGTTCTTAAATCGCTCTAATTATTTTCAGACGTAGCTAATTAAACTCAGTTACAATAAAAAGTAAAAGTAGTGTGCCACAGTTTTACAAGGGCGTGAAGTTATATTAGGGTTACGTATATAGCATAGCGTAAAGCAGCGCTATAGCTGCATTATAGCGCGTTGTAGCATGACGACACATAAATTGCCGTCAACAAATTAGACACACGGGATCGTCGGGGCTCACAAAACGTTTTCAAACGAGCACAAACGCAGTAACCACTCTTTTATTAGCCAAACGACAAAGTAGATAAAGAAGTACGAATATTTTTTTTGTCACGAGATTACCGGAATTTCAACATTTGCTCGAATTCATTTCGCTCGTGTGATTCCGCTCGAGTTAATTCCGCTCGAACACAATTCGTTCGAATCTTGGCGAATAAAAATTTTTAATACAAACGGAAACGCGTGTTTAATAACAACATGTATTACATTTTATCTAAGTAAATGTACAAATATACTTACCTAACAGCTCTGAAATATGTTGAGAAGTTACAATGTTATAGCCCAAGAAGATACACATGTTTACACTAAAAGTGATAGTTATAATACTTTTGATACAGCATAATAATGCGGTGTGAACATAAAACATGTAAATACGAACTAAAAATAAACCGTGAATGTTCTCTTACAGAAAGAATAAAATACATAATAAAAATACTTAACTTAATCTTACAAAAAGATAAAGAGGAAAAAAATTTTAACATGTTTCTGAAATTAGATTCTATCCTCTAAAAAAATTGGAAGGTTAGAATTTATTTTTATTATTTAATTTTATTGTCCACGTAGGATTTATAACAAAAACGGTGACTATTTGTGCACGTGCTTCTTTATCGACAGACATACTTCAACTTATAACAAAGCTAAGATTCCAAAGGCTTCCCGAACTAAGAAGGAATCACAATGAAATCGATATGGTTTTTTAAATAACTGCGTACCAGCGTTTTTAATACAGCGGTTAAATTGATTCATTCTCAAACTTTAAGATATTCATTTTATGATAATTTAGAGGGTCAAACGAGTTCAAACAGCGGTAGAGGACTGGGAGTTGCGCTTGTAGGTCGCGAGTATAATTCCTGAGACTTTATATAAAGCGCACTTTGTGTGTTAATCATATAGGACGGCCACTGCTCACAAGTTTTCAGGAAATGGGCAGTAGCGTCCTCTGCGTACTATTATATACTGTGATCGCCAACCCGTTACACAAGAGTGGCAATGGTATATCCCATCATAGATATCTGTGGGGGGAGGCCTATGCTTTGCAGTGTTCATCTATAGAATGACACAACGTCGATGACAAGGGAGTTCATCTCAAAAGTTTAAATAGTTCCTGAAAAGGATCTAGTAAACTTATTGAGCCTAGGTATAGATGTAACAACTTTGCCACTATTTATAGCGCTTCGTTTTTCTTATATTTAATCACTGTTATTTTTCACCCAAGATTTTCAATGTTTTTTTTAATATATACATTAGGCTTCTTCTAACCGGTACAATAATAAAACTATGAGAGAGACCGATGTCCAGTAGAGGATGTCGTACAGCTAAAATAATGACGATGATGTACGATACGTGCTGTTAGCAAAACTTGTTTTATTTTCGTTAATACCATTGCATAAATGTCACAGATACGATGGAACGGATTGTACAATTATCAAAATTGTATTTAAAATTTCACAGAACGGTACGCATTGCCGCGTTTCCCCCGAATCCTTAATCTTTTAATTCCTAGTGACAATGAGTGGATTTCATTTGTGCGCCGTGAATGGATTTTATCAGTGACATTTGTATTTTCGCACTGAATCAAACTTTTTAATTAAGCATTCATTGATTTTATACTGAATTTACTTTATTGATACTACTGTGAAGAGTTGTTGTTGCTTTTTCATGAGCTGAGCCGACAGACGTCCTGTTTTAGCTGTAAATAGATAAGATTCCAGAAGAAAATGTTATGATAGTACATGAAGGTATGACAATCAATTCTGTGTGCATAAGACTAAAGAAAGAAGGAAAAATAAACTTGTTTTAGCATTCTCCGAAATTACTCCATAAGATCTTTAAAAGTTAGTAATTCTTTGCGGGCAACGTCTAGCATAGTATACAATGCACTTCCATATAAGCAATAAACAAACCTCATTTAAATAATAAGTAATCTATAAACTAACATAGTTTCCAAGGGCAACAACTGTGAACTCCGATATTATCCGAGCTTAATACAACATTTGCGAGATGACGTACGGATATAGAAACCCGGAAAATGGACCAACATTACTACTAATTAGCGAGTTTTTGGCAAAAAATATGATTGTCTCTGCACACCTGCCTTATTCTCTGTAATTAACACCATGCGATCTTTGGCTCTTCTCAAAAATAAAAACCGTGCTGAAAGTAAACAATTTTTACACCATATATGAGATTGAAAGAACTGCAACAGAGCAGCTGAAGGGCCTTCCGAAGGAAGCATTTCAGAAGTGCTTCCAATCGTGAAATCAACGTCGGAATAAGTGCATCGCTAGCCAAGGTAAGTACTTTGAAGGATATCAATCTATATTCGATGTAAAGTTAATACTTTATTCGCAATGAAATTAATGACCGTATCTTTTATCATACCTAAGATACAAAGTATATCAATTTACGGTGCGAAAAGTATCTTTAATTGATCTCCGCTGGCCTGTAAGTAATTAAACGTATACCGCTGAGAATTGTACGGTCCCTCCGGATTTTCGCGCCATGTTTTTTACTTGCCTTACTTTTTATTCTTTCTGTAACTTGTTAACCACGCTATCGACAGATTGTTTCGTGTTTTATTACATGCATATATCTTTTTGATTTCAAATCAAAGTCTTATTGACTTTGGAATTTCAGATAAATACATAATTGTCAATGACGCTACATGCAGATGCAAGAAGCGTCCTTTTGGAAATCTTTGTCGGAAGCCCATGCCCAGCAGTGGACGTCTTACGGCTGAAATCTTGATGACGAAATAATTATTTGTTTAGTTTATTATTATTATTATCGCTTCTAGTATTCATATTGTGTATGTCAAACTTGCAGGGAAAATCGGCAATGTTTTTGTGGACATAATTAAAAGCTAGATTGAGGGAAGCAGGTAACATTTTAGACAAGTGACGGCATTGTCCATCACGTCCTCTTTGTAATTTATGTCTGTCTGTTTATACTTATCTGCCGGTCGTCTAGTCTCGCCGGTTAATTATTAGGATGCCTCCAGGCAGGTGAGGCTGTGGGTTAGGGAGGTTTTGTTATTTCCCTCCCCTCGCACCGCTACCTCCCCTCTTCACTCTACCCTCACAATTACGGAATAACTTTGTTTTTGTTGCGGCTGCCGGTAAAGGCCGGTGTGGTACTTGCGTGTTGACATCGTTGTTTCGTTTAATACAGACGAATTTCTGAGTGATCATGAATTGTGAATTTTTATGCAAAGAGATAAAAAATTTCGACGTGGATAAACTTGTTGTATTTATTTATCTTACTAAACACGATCCTATTGGGAATCTACGAGATATGCTTATGTCCAGTGAATGTTAAATAAAATGATAATGATAAAAAATATTTTAGAGATATAAATACCAATTTAGTTATATCAAAATAAAACAACACCGTACAACTTTAATACAAGCCTGAGCTCATTGAAAGCGTTTCAATTATACCAGTATTAAAGAACAATTAAACGAAAAATATTTTATATTGTGTCTACTGACGTTTTAAATGCCAAAGATTAAACAACGTTTGTGAATGACATATGAAAGGTCAAAGTTTCGTTTGGTATTTTCACGAAACAGAAAAAAGGTCTTTAAATGTTGTGTAACTGAAATAAATTAATGTTGAATATGACTGTAAATTAAATATAGGTTGGAGGGAAAGTTCTCTTGTATTTTAATTGAATAGGTAGGTAATTTTTCCTGTAAATAAAAAAAATCCTGGTTCTAACCGAGAAATCGCAAATGAGTCTGACATTCATTATGTATGGTTGGAGATCACAATAAAAATCTTGAGTTACAGTGCAATGGAAGTGTTTGGGTTCCACATAAACTAACGGAAAATAATTTGTCTGATCAAGTATGACCTGTTCATCACATCTGATTAGAAACAACGTGAAGCCGTTTTTAGACCAGCTGATTACTGAAGATGAAACGTGGATTCTTTATGAGGGTATCAAGAGAAAAAAAAATCTTATTGTAAAAGTGGCACATCATCAGCAACAGTTCCAAAACCATGTATCCATCAACGAAAAGCACTACTTTGTTTATGGTAGAACAGGAAAGTTCCAGTGTACTAAGAGAGCCAAAATGGGGGAAAACCATGATTGCGAATCTATATTACTATTAGCTGGATCAATTTAATGCAGCTATCAAATATAAAAGGCCAGCATTAGCGTCCAAAAATGAAATAATTCTCGACCACAGCATTGCTCAACCGTATAATGCAATGGTGACACAAGTAAAATTTAAGGCTTTTGTATGAGAAGTTCCTCACCCCCTGTTTTCACCTGACATTAAACCATCTGTTTATTACTTGTTCAGATTACTGTAAAATTATCTTATAGTAAGAAAATTCAAGTCTTTTGTAAGTGTTCCTTAGGCGGTTGCTGAAACTTTTAATTCCAAGGACATGAACTTCTATAAACTAGGAATTCACAGCTTACCTGAAAGATGGCATCAAATTGCAACAAATTACAGAGCACATGTAATCGATTCATATTAAACACATATTTTTATAAATAAACTGTAATAAATTCTTTAAAATACGACAGAACTTTTCTTACGACCCAATCAAAGCTGTACCGAGAGACTTTGTATTACCAAAAATTCCTCTGCTGCCGCATTCTAATAAAAAATATATAATTAACATAACCTTCGCAGTAATCATTTTATGATTAAATCTGAAATTATTCAATTTGTTTTATATAAATACTGACCAATGCGGCTGATAGATGACAATATAAAGATGGCAACGCGCAAATTTAATAGTGATTTCATATTTACTGCTCGTTTTCAAATTAATTTGCTATTTTTTTAGGAACATTCTTTTAGAAAATTAGAAAGAAATTCGTTCTCGACTAGAGCATGACTAAAAGACGTAGGGACTAATTTTTATGTTTATGCATTTTCTTTACAAAGTATCAAAACATCTTAGTTTTACCTGCGAACTTCGTCATAGTTTACAAACTACAAATTGACAATAGATTAGACGAAACCCTTAGTTAGTAGTTCCAAATTTCTTTGATCAGTTGGGAGTTACGCCGGAACTGAGTTAGTTATTCGAATCCGCATTGACCTCAGAACTACACGGCAAACTCAAGTTTATATCAACACAATGGTTTCAGCAGTTTACCGTATGTTAAAATTTGTCAATTAATTTATAAATTAACACAAGACAGATAAACATTCAACATTATAGAAGTTATTTTTTTATTAATTTTTCTTCTCATTCGCGCAGTCTTGTCAGAGTGGTCGTGATATTCTGATTCTGCTGCTCACACTAAGCGTCGCCATGTAGCTCGGTTGGCTAAGTAAGAGAGCATTCATTTACTGACTTATTAGTGACAGTTTTGATGATGTCTGTCCATCTCATTGGAGAGCGTCCAAGAGGTCGCATGCCTCCTACGTGGCCTTACCACCACCAAACGTTCCATTAAGTTCTCATCACGGGTGATCTGTTCTAATAAACTTGAGGATTGTTTATAAGTAATTAATAGTATAATAACTACTTAAGATATCTACCAAGTTAATTTGCAATTTTTAAGGGCAAGATTAAACAGAAGTATCAAAAATGCAAGGCACAGGATAGTAATTTTTCACTATCATCATGTCACTATCATCACGATGGAGTGATTATTTATATCGGCTCATAGACCACTGAAAGGCACAGGCCTCTCCTCTCAAAGATTTCCATTGCCCCCATTCCTCTCGAAGATCAAAAGTTGACCATGTGTTGCCGATACGACGGGCCTTATAATAAACAGAGATCACCCAGAGTGCAATGGAAAAGGCTATGCGTGCAGTTTCGCTGCGAGCGAAAGGAACCAAAGTTATGACAGTACAGAGAATTCCTTGTCTGAAGCTCCCCCACTTCATCGTTTAACCGAAGGCTGGAAGGTTCTTAATTAGCGATCATCAACCTAGCTGCGGCACGGGTAGAGGCCCCCCACCAGGTAGACCGACGACATAATCAATGAAGTACATAAACACAGCAACTGTAAGTCATAAATATTAATATGTTTCAGTGCTCGTACAGCAGCAATGTGTCTGTTCAACCACTGGACGGTAAATATATGAACGTTGCTTTAAATCCCTTCAAGCGCTGTAAGCCGTGAGCATACAATATTATCCACTATGAAAGTGGACGGACAAAGACCGCTTAGAACTTAGTGACATCGTCTCTACCCGCAAATGCGGTTACGTCCGAAATTTATTTTTGATACGTCATTGACGTTTGCGAGAAGGGTCGAGATAAATGATCCGATAACACTGACGAACTCATCATATTTTTTCCTCTTTTATAATTTATTGAATATTAACGATTTTAATATTAGGGTTAAAATAATGCCTACACACATATCTTGTTAATTAGAGTACCTTAAATGAAATCAATACAAATAAATAAAATTGGTGTGACTGCTTGTAATAATATTGAAATAACCGCTTTTTACTACATGCATATGAATATACATCCGGTATATATATCAATTTTACATTTTTTTTTAAATTTTGTCTATCTGTCTATCTGTTTGGCCCGGCTAAACTCTGAAATAGCTGGTTCTATTTTGATGGGATTTATACTAGCAAGTAAGCAAAAAAAAATGCAATAAACTTTTTTTTGTTAAATATCACGCGGATGATGTTGCGGGTACATCCAGTTGTAAATATATCTAATTAATCACAAAATATATCTGAATGAGTTTCTTGAAAACTTTTCTCAGATCAAAATGCGATCGGAAACCTCGTACCTTTAATCAAGGTTAATGAACGTTATAATTATGAAGTCAACTTAAAACTAGTTTCTTTCAAATTGGTCTCTTATGGCATTCTTCTCTCTATTTAATGGAATCAGGCGTTACCTTGCGGAAATCCATCCTAAGTATGAAAAATACCAATATTTAGCAACTTCCGCACATGCAGTGGTAGTCGTCAGGAGTTATTTTACACCGATTAATGTCAAACACAGAGTCACTCTGACAGAGAGCGGTGCACTTTGTTGCACGACTACCACTGCATGTGCGGAAGTGGCTAAATATTGGTCTTTTTCATGCATTCTTCTCTCCACTTCGTAAATATCCAACTTTTTAACTAAGTATAAGATTAGATTTAAATAATTTTTTCTTTATCCTCTCTTGTACGACAAATGGTTGATGGAATTGTTTATTTACTTGTACCCGGGGCCACATCTCCGCCGTAAAGGAATCCCGAGCGGGCACGCTTGATTCGTAATTGCTGGGAATAGACGCTTCATTGTGATACAGCCGTGTATCGGAAGGTACATATTCTAAGTATTCGAAATAGAATGGATTCAATGGAAAAGTTTCATAACAGCCGTTCAATAGAATCGCACAATACGTCGGATAGCGGAGGAGGTGGTTGGCGGATACAATAACTTAAAAGGATATTTTGCTCCATATATCAACAGGATTAGTTTGTTTGTGTTTCCAGAAGCTCATTTTTATATAAAGCTTGTCATCGTTGTATGAGCCGATAGACGCCCGCTATAAGGCATAGGCCCTCACCAATTACGTCTATAGGGGATATGCCATATTACCCACTCTGGGTAGGTAGGTTGGCGATTACTGTGTGTTATTATAGTATGTAGAGGAAGCTGCTAACGTTTCTCTGTAAACTTATTTGTGAGCAGTGGAAATCCTATATAATTAATGCACAAAGTATGAATTACATGAAATTGTGTCTCGTGAAATGGAACCGGCGACCTGCAATCGCAAATCTGAGTCCTTTACCGGTGAGCTACCTCAGCTCTAACATAATGATCACCTCTCTGATATAAACTTACAAAGTTACTTAAGTAATCGTCGAATTAAAAAATTAGGTCAGCCTTTAAATACTTGTTAAATTTATTTGTATTTACTACAATTTTCTACTCAATTTTTATCATTATAATCATTTTTTTTGCTTTCTTTTAATAATATTTAGTGAATAAAGGTGGTGATTGTTTGATTATTATTAATAATAATTTATTTCTATTATTATTGTTAATCTAGTTTATATACACATGTGTTATTTATCCCAATTAAAATAAAATAACAGTGGTTACCCTAAAATATAATGAGATGCTTGACGAAATAAAAAAAGAATATAGAAGACCTCTGTGCAAATAGACATTAAAGCTCTTTTGACGTGAGCTTTGCGGAAATCCACATTTGCATTTAAGATCGAAGAAAGCGTTTTTAAATCGCGTACTCAAGATATTACATATGTATGTGTTCAAATCCAATACTTTAAAGTGAATCGAATTTAAATTTAGTTATTAAAGAATAATTTATCGATATAGAAGAAGTTAATATTCAAGAAAGTTTAAATAAGAAGAAAATAGGGTTTACTTGTTATCTCTTCTGATATTCTGATTCACATGACGCGCACACAATTGGTTCTATGTATATAATAATACGAATAAATAAAATACCGTGGAGTAATAATCAAAAAAGAGATTTTTTCCTATCAATAATATTCGCATATACCTTACAAGCCATTAAACAAAGGATCATTAAAAATATAAGGAGTTCTTTGAAATTCAATTCAGAAGCTTAATTGGCACTTTGTGTTGCAATGCAATAGAGGTACTAAAAACATGCTAGACCATATATGAGCTCGTTGTCTTAAAGCATAAGGTCTCGTTTGACCAGCTTGTTTTTACTCATAGCGTGCTAAAACCCGTATGCGAGTGACAAACGCCTAAACCCGTTCCATAACGGTAAACATGGACAAGGTAGCCGATCTAGACAAATTCCTATAGGATTAACTTATGCCTTTTATTATATAACCAACTGCTTCCATAGGCTCAACATTCAAAGCTATTGGCCAACTAGACAGTTCTGTAGAAAAAAATGTTTATAAATAGATGTGCGTGCATTGTATTGAAGTAAAGTAATACATTGTTTCTTCTCGTACTTATCAGTGATTGAACTTTCATTGTAACCATCAACATTATTTTAACCGTAAGACGTGTACTTCTAGACATTGAGCTTCTCCATAGATTTCCAATAGGATTGGTAGGCAGCGTACGTCATCCAAGGACCTCAATAATGTCAGTCCACCCTATGAGTGGACGCCCTCCAGCGGCTGTTCTATTCATCGTGTAGCCTGCCGACTGCCTCAACTTCCCTTCATTGTAATATTTTGTAGTAAACAACATTTTTTCATAATATACCCATCTTTGTTGAGTTTAGATTGACGTCGAATGTTTTGACAGCTAGTACAATACGTTATAATTTACTTTGAAGTAGGGGATAGAAAAAAATAACTAATTTCCTTGAATTTTTACAATTTTACCTTATGCCTTAACGAAAATGTCATAACAGCCTAATCTATTAAGTAGCCTTCGAATCTTGCGCCTAGCTATACACGTGGTGTATAACTATTATTTTTTGGCATTGCATCATTAAATACCTATACCGCACTAAACAATGAGTAAAAACAAAGAGAAAAAGTACATGATAATCGAAATGTCCTTTTTAATTTTGATACGACAAAAAATTCGATACACTATAACACTTTCGAATTATTAATTTGAAAATTTAATAAGACTTTTATTAAAGTTGAGTTTAGTATCAAAGGTTTCAGTTCACACATTTCTAAAAAAGGCTTTATTTTTTTGACGTTTCATATTTTTTCTCACCGCATCGCATCTGTTTCTTATCGCTTCAGATATGACGTTGACTTGGCCTCATTTTTCTTTTTTTTTCCGCTTAAATATTTTTGTAAAAATAAACGCCTTATCCCTGGAGGATAGCCGTCTAGGATCGTTCTTTGCTTCGTCTCAAATCGGTATCTTGGTCTTTTTAACGTTAGTTATTTATGACTTCTATCACCTATTTCGAGGATTCACTTTGATATTGGATTTTTGATATTAATTTTGGATAAAATTGCCTAGTTTAATTTCAGCTGGTTTGATGGTTCAGTTAAAATTTACCCGCTTAGAGATAGAAAAGTGTACCCCAAAAACACGACTTTGCGAGAATCGCATTAAAGTTAGACTTTTCCCCAAATTTCTTTGATTCCAAATTAACTATACTTTCCATTACTTACGACTACTTATTTACTTGACATTATATATTCAAGCGACAATAAGTAAAGTACAAAATAAATTTAAAATACAAAAGAAAGTGTCCTATAAATATCTTCTTAATAGAAATGTATCCTGAAAATAAATTGCGAAAAAAAAACTTAAGCCAATTTACTCAAAATTTTCTGGTATAAAAGAGGAAGTTTCACGGAGCAAGTTGTAAATATTCTCTATTAATGTACAGTTTTATTTTAATAAAAATATTTCAGAAACATATTATCATTTATACTATCTTGTTTACAATAATGTCATTATTTATTTAATGTAAAGTATTAATTATAATAAACCTTACATTTTTAGAGTTTTAGTTCAAATCTTGTTTACATTATGACATGATGACAGTGCAGAAGACATGGCCTTAAAGTTCTTGTGAGAAGACCATGGACTGGCAATTGCAGCGCAAGATATTAACCCGCAAAACCTTGATAAAGCCGACAACAAAATGTAGTCAATTTCCTCCTTGTACTATTATTGGAAATCTATGGAGGACGCATACAGCAGAAATAAAGTTGATCATTGCATGATATAAATAAAAAACTTTAACATATTGTTACAAGTTAAAATATCTTCAAATACTTTTTGTAATATCCAGTAGTATTATTTTTATAATAAAGGTTGAATAAAGACGGAATACCTACGAAAAACCAATTCGAAAGTACTTTACATAAAAAGTTTTCGAAAAATATTACCTACATCAAGGTCGGCAAGAATCCTTCGTCCTTCACTTAGGTGGGCTGTAATAACTTTTTGCTTGATATTTCTTTGGAGGTATTAATGTTTAACTTTACAGGAACTTTTCGCAGGCCTTTTCCCGATTTTAACATATTTTTAACGTCTTACATAAACTTTCAGATTTGAATTGTAACAGAGTTTTTATCCAGTTTTTTTTTTTCAATTTAGTTTAAGAAACGATTTAGCACAGACATCATTTTCATCATTTTACCCGTAAGAAGTAAACTCTGAACATGAGCTGCTTACTCTAGTTTTCCATTACTATCGTTTGGAAGTGGTCTGTATCAAACTTTCTGAACTTTATGAAATTAGTTTGTCCTACCTGTGGGAATGACCTTAGCGCCCCAATGGCAGTATGTTCTGCTTGTAATGTGGCCTGCCCATTGTTACTTCAACTGTCCAATTCAATAATAGTAATTTCCAGTAATCTATCTAAATGGATGTTTATTTATACATACGAAATCGTTTACATAAAAAAAAACATTTCAAAATTGCTTTATAAAACGGAAAAGGTGTATGTTATCTTCGGTGTTATAACATGTCACGAGATGGCGCTGGGACTTGTCATTTATATGATACATTCAACTAAAAAAACGTAAACAGTAGTTTTGTAATTACTACCAACTTTTTTTTTGTATTCAGCCAGTACTATATTTGAATTATTTTACTTTTTACTTTTTACATTGCCAAATAATAGATTGGTATTAAACCGATAACTTAAATTTCTTTCGAATAACGACTTGATTGATCAAAGTTATTTTATATATTTCATTGTCATCATTACAGGCGTAGGCTGCACACTGCTGAGCATGGAACACTCTGTAGATTTCCAATAGGACCTGTTGGTAACGGCCCGCATCTAACGTTCGACGATATTGTATTTTTATTGTCACAGGAACACTTCTTGTATGTTTCGAAACAGTAGATTTAAACGTATATTGAATAGTCAGCAATCAAAGTTGTAATTTATTTTTGCCTATATGACCTACCTTTACATGTATCGCTTTACGCGAATTGTTTTTGAAATTCTGTTTTGAAATTTCGAAGTCCTGGAGGCATTTTCATGTTAACATGTATTTGACATCATTTTCCGATATTCGCTTTTCTGTATTTCGTCCGGTTATAAACAATGCATTAATAGCCAAATTTGTTCATATAACTAAAATACGAAATGAAAAGGTGGGTATAATGAGATACTCCTGGGAAAAAAGCCCAGTGCTAGGCGACCACAGCGGTGCTAATACGATCTCTTCATTCATAATGCTTTAGCAATTATAGTAATTACATGTTTACATCAAGAGTAACTTCGCGCATTTGACAGTTTGTTATGAACAGGGCGGGTTTACTATTATAATTCAATTATCAAAAAAAATATTCTCTTTTAAAATATTTCACCGTCTAAACTAGATTTATGTGTTGGTGCCTATGTTCAGACGTCTATTGCTGGAGCTAGACCATATCTTTAGATTCATCCATCCATTTATCCAGCACCTTCCGAAGACGAAAGTCGATTGAAAACGAACAAGGTCGATAGTTAAAGAAATTAATTCTTAATCTATACTATCATTTACAATATTATTGGAATCCACTACAGCAAAACACCTCTTGCATTACAAAGTCCGTCAGGACAGTTCAACATCATAGCAGCAGAGCAGAAAGGCCTCCCCCAAAAGTCACGACGATGACTGGTCTTGCGTTACCCATATCCAGCGACTTGCCGTGACCTTTACTATGTCGTACTACCTAGTGGAAGGTCTACATACGCCGCATCTACCGATTTTTGGTCGCTTAGGAAAACAGTTAATTGCAAACAATTGTGAATTTTGAATTTAGAGGTAAAAATAGTGCAATTTTAAATCTAAGCGAAAATTATTATTCTAACATTTTACAATAAATGTTAGAATAATAATTTTCTAGTTTGACTTTAATAATCGTCACACGGCTCCGTAACTCCGCTTAACTGACTAAAGCTTTTTGCGAGCCACAAATGAAGTTAGATGGTCCCGTTTAACGTAATCAGGCCGTTAAGGCCGGGGAGGTTTAAAGTGGACGTTTTACAGAATGCAATCGCGTGCAGCGGAAACTTTGTTTGTTCCATATTGTTCTGCGTGCGAATTGTTTAGGAGCTGTTTATTGTTTAAAAATTGTTTTCGGAACTCTGCGGGTGTTAGCACGAAAATAGTTATGTTCTTAACTACAACACATGTTTTTAAATCACCTATTTTGTCAATGAGGAAAATGCGAAAGCCTTTGAATAGTTTTTTGTTCATCTTACAATCAATTGAATGGTAGTAACCATTGTATTTTAGTAACTTTATTATTATTGTTGAACTTCACATTTCTTTGTTTTTTCTTAATATCAGTATAGGATAATCAGTGATAAAATCTAAATAGAAAACACCTTTCACAAAATAAATAATACCATTACCATATCAACCAACAATAACAGCTGATGGCTGTTGGGAGTTGGAGCCAGTAGACGCGGCGCATATAAGTCTCCGCTAGGTGGACCGATGACACAATTGTGATCGTGGTGATCTTTGGAGGAAGTTTATGCCTGATAGTGGGCGTCAGTATGATGGTGATGATGATGACTTCCAAGCTTTTACTGACGAAATTGCACATTTCGTCAGTAAAGGCAGAAATAATTGTCTACCTTATAACTTCAAGACGTGACTTGACTAAAACAAATTAGAATAATCAAAAAAATTTTGTAAATTTCCATTTCGTCTCCGCTGCTGCCGTAATAGATTTCCTGTCAAAATGTTATTTAGTTACACAACAAAGACATCTCAATTTTATGATGCTATCAAATGACGTACTGTCAAACATTTTCTGAAAAGCCGTTAAAAATGAAAGCGTCAATAGAGACAAAACGATTCAAAGAAAGAACTAAGTGGATACAGCGCTGTATAAAAAAATTGTAAACATTTGAAGTGTCTAGTTACTCAATGCGATAAGCTGTTGAAGGTTGGGGTTGAGAAGTCAGCAAGCAAGCCTATCTCAACGGCCGTCCTTTTGTACTTTTTACACATTAATGTTTTAAAGGTGTCATGCCTTTAATACGTATACTACTTGTTTGTCTTAGCCAATATGTTACGTGTTTAAATTTGTTTATTGATATTTTGTTTAAAACTAATTTTAAATAATTTCTTCTGCATAATTATATTTGCCAATGTCCACACGGTCTCAGTAAAAATGAGTCGTAAACTAAAATAGCGGGAGCAACTGTTATCAAATACAACAAAGGATTCTCAAGGACACGAGCTTGCTTCTAAAATTTCGTTGGAGATACGATAAGCTTATCCGATTCACGGTAAGCCACAATGAAATGTAAAATGCCTTTGTGATCTGCGACCGGATTGAAATATCTTAGTTTGTTTTTAAAGGGCACCTTAATAGATCTAATGCTGTCTGCGACCTACGATTAGCGTGTTTGATAAATAGAGAGTAGAGCGAAGTTTGGCACCTGACTATGATACACATTTTTTTGGTTATAACGTCGAATTCTGTCGTTGATTTACAATTGAGTAGATATGTATAAGTAAAAATGAAATAAAAATGTCTAAAGAATTATTAGTTATAGCTGTAAGAGCTTTAAAGTGATGTCTGTATGCACAGTACATCGTATCCAAAAAATATGACTCTAGAAATCATTAAGGAAACTATGATACAGTAAAAAAAAAGAGTTCGAATTACTTCATATAAGAATTTAAATAATTATTGTTATACATAGTATACTTTTTGTTTGTAATTTTTGTTTTTGATTATCGTCGAACGTTGGACCATTAGGGACAGTTGTTTTAATTTACTCTATTTACTTTAGCGGCACGCGTCCGAATAAAACTACAGTATTCCATAGTTTTTTACTTGGAATACTTGATCGACGCGGACAAAATCAAATATTTATTTACTTTTGAATACCCCTGATCGTATTGTCGTAAAATGTTGTTATAATATCAGCTTTAGGCGTAGGCCACTTTTAATCGGTCATATTGAAAATCTCTTGGAGAGGCCCATGTCCATCTGTGAACGTATTACGGCTGAAATTATGATGAGGGTGATATCAGATTCATAAAATTTCTATTATTCGAGTATAAAACATTGAGAATGTGTATAGAGCTTTATCAATGTAAGCCTATTCTTTTGTATGTCTATAACGTTTTTAACTTTATAACATTGTAATAATGTCTTTTTGTTGATTTCAGGTAAGTACCTGTATGCAGATATTATGGTGAGAATGGAGCTATATATTATATATGGACCTAGCGGTTATCGAATTTTTTTCCCTAGCTTTCTATGAGCTAAGGAGAATGACGACAAAAGAAACCTTTAAGTTTCTTTTATAGGTAGCGGAGCTTGAGGGCTCCCTCGAGGGCTTGTGCTCGGGCCGCGCTACCTTTAACTGTATAACTAAGCCTTTGGTGTTACTCCCCGTGTAAAATTAAGCCGTCGACTACTGGCGCCATCTTTTGGTGAAGTCCGTTATTATAACATTCCGATATCCCTTTTTTTGTGTATGTGTGATTATCAATAGATTAATTTAGAGATTGGGTACTTTGTAGATTAAAATATTCAGGGTTGTTTCTAATAATTAGTGGCGTTTATTACTTAACATAATAGGGTACGTAATTTTTTCACCAGTTCTGAATTTACAAACATTCCATTTGTGTGCTGTAAATCGTATAAAAAATTGCAAAATGATTTCGTGAACAATACAAAACAATTTGAAACATTATAGATTAATAGAAAATAGCTTAGAACCTTTCGTAATTAAGAACCGTTAAAATGTATAACTACTAAAATGAATAATTCTTCGTCTAGTCTGACAATAGCAAACGCTCTTGTGGTAAACTGATTCAAACTTACTTTAGCCACTTAAAGATACTACCTCGCACTAGTTTACAGTTGACTTTATTTCAGTTATCATGTATCCATGAATTCACGATATCCGTACGCGGTTAAAATTCTTTCCACCCGCACTAAGCGTTTGGTTAATAATTTTATAGTGCGAACAGTCAAAGAGTGGAACAACCTACTGGCGTCTCTTTTACCAGACAATTATAACTAACTAATCTTCAAGACAAGAGTTAATGGGTTAGCGTGTAGCACAGTAAAGCTCGTCAGGCTGAAGAGGCAAGATCAGGTGAGACAGAGGTCAAATGCTTCGCCTATAAAGGATAAAAAAGTAGTCGGTGGTCAGCTTTAGTGACGACTGCTGTTTTACTAGATACTTGTATATCTCTCGGTAGCCAGATGTAAAGCTCCTACCTACTTAGGCTATTTACTGAATGAGAGCTCGGGATCCTTTGCTAGAAATTTTAATAAAAGTGGGAATCTTAGTCTTAGTAAAATTATTAAAAAATCAGTGATTGATACAGTATTAATACGAGGAAAAAATATGCCATATACTCATAGTTTTCGTCATCAAAAATGAAATAAATCATGTTTGGCATAAGGTGTACGTACGTAAAATATAATTTCACATACAATTTTAGATCTACCACTGGAGAGATTTAAAATCAATATTAAGTATATTATTCTTTACAAGAATATTACAATGATCTCAACGTGTGGAATTAAATGTTGTTGGTGCTCATTCAAAAAGGTATTTATTGTCAAGAATTCATTTTAATTCATTTTAAGGCTCTATTTGAAAAAAGCAATTGTTGAGTTTCTCGCTGGCTCTGCTCAGCGGTACTGTTTTACAAGCCGATGATAGCTTCCTGTAAAACTGACAATACAGATATTTTATGTAGGTTGACAATTCGAAAGTGATTGTAACTTGCGATTTTGTACTATTTTTTTTATTCACAACTTCATAAGTTATGTTCTAATTTGAATGGAATATTCATAAAACGTACAAAAATAAATCGCACCCAAAAGAGTCGCATAAAAACTGTTTGAGAGTAATTCATTTTAGTGTACAATATGAAAAAACCTTCATTGTCTTTTTTGATACAGTTAAGTTCAGTGCGGAGACCGTAATAGTTTCCACAACGCCACGTCAAACATTGGCAAATGTTTTCATACGTACGTTTTCGCTATTTAAATATGCCCGCCCCCGTGTTTCACATCTGTTGGATTCAAATTAAATTCAGTCCATCGCTGCGTAGCATATAAATCGACCGTTCATCGAATTTTATTTGTAACAAATTTTAAAAAAAAAAAATCGAGTTACACAGTCAAAATCGAACAGAGCGTTCACAGGCCAATGGATTTTAGATAAATACATTAAAAAAACACCCGGATTGAATTTCGTCCGCGTTCCAGGTTCAAATCCAATAACGCACCGCAATCTGATCCAATCATTCCAAATTAAATTCCTGATAACAATTTGTTGGGTTTCCGTAACTCTAGGCGAGTGAAAAATTTCGCCGCTTACTGAATGTACGAGCCGGGAATCGAACCTGATTAGTTTATACCGCAAGTGAACCCATACGAGCGCCTAACGAGGAACTTTTTAATCAATCAACATCTAATTTGACTAATGTATTCAAAATAACAATCAAAGCATAACTCGATTAGTGAATTTTAGTTTTTTTAATGCATAGCATAATGTCCAAGGCCCAGCGCGGGCACGTCTGGATCTGTTACAGCTAGCATAAATTCTATCCACTTAATATTCCCACTCTCGCCCCCCGTTAACTCAACGACTTCACCGAGTCAGTCTTCTACCATCCTCCGCACCGAACGGTTGCCCTTTCGTTTTCCAATTATTTTATTTATCCAAAGCGTTTTCCGTTAATTCATATCTTATTATTTTATATGTAAATCTATTTTTAAAAAGCCTTTTTAACAGAGATTCCTAACAGATGGACGATTTAGTCAACATCGCAGAAAGTCATCGGTTTTCGTGGCCAACTTTAGGGAAGGCTTGTGCCTTGCAGTGTGCATCCATCGTTTGACCTGATGTCTATCTTTTATCATTAACTTATGGGAGTATACGGCATCAAAAATTTTTAATCCTACGGGATACTTTAATAGGTAATACTTCTGGTATTGAAACAATTTTAGTGCTACGAAGGAGCGCTGTTCTTTCAACCTACTTAATTAGCTAACGACTGTTTTGATAAAAGGTTTTGTCAAGATAAAAACTGACGGTAAATTATCAATACACGATGCTCTTGTCTATATTCAAAGAATAATTAATAAATAAAAGAAAAACGATATTTAAAAACACTATAAAAAAGAAATACTTGTTATATTTTTCACTAGTTTAAAAAAAAGATAATTTTTAATTCTTATTGATCGTCAACATAATTTATTTTTTCTAATTTATTTTTGACTCTCTTCTGCTTCGCAAGGTGTTATAGTTGTGGAGAAGAAGCAGGAAGAAACTCCACAACAACGTATCTTGTATTAAATAAATTTTAACATAAAATTACATAATTTCATTTTTTTTTTTCAAAAATTTTCATAAATTATGTAATTATTTTGTGGGTAAATGCGTACTATTTTGTAAATAATATATTCCCATGTAATTGTTATAACTTTAAGTTATACCAGCAAATAAATTTAAAAGTTTATTAAACGAAAGTATTAAATAAAATCATATTACATTGAGTGGGATTTGTTATGGTGAGCTTGGGAATAAATAACGATATATTCTGCCTCGTTTTTATCTAAACTGTGCTTTCGATTATATACCTCTTTTTTATGTCTTTTTTGATAGTTCATGTCCAGTCCGTGGGTGAGTATCCCAAATTATAAAAAAAAGAAATTTCCAGAACCTGCTTGGTCTACTATAGCGTTACGTACTGATTAAGTGGTTACCCCATAAATATTTATGATTTCTTTGACCAAAGTAGTATTTTTATATTTGTCACGCGAAGCCTCCCGTCTTATATCTTCTTCACAGTCTTCTTTCATTTATGAAGGTCATGTCTGTGATCTGTCGTGATCCTCCGCATTCCCCAGAGCAGTAGTAATATAGAGCCCAGTGATCTGACTCGATCACACTATATGGTCGGTAATTGGCACACGGGGTATTTTACCGTCTATTTTCCCTACCACCAATAGCTTGACAAACTTATCTATTGTCTACGGGCAATGGGGCCAAAATAACTTAGGCCTCGTTGGTAGTTGGTAGCTCGTGGTATTGTGTGATTGGTTTTAATTTTGACATTTTCGCGGTTGGACTTATTGGCGTCTCGCTGTCATTGGTATGCATAACATTTTTCCTCATGTGATAATCATATCAAAAAGTAGCTGAATCACACAATATTCATTCGTTAGTATTCTTTAATGAAGTCGTTTATTAAAATAATTAACACCCCGTAACGATACACCACGAGCGTCATAAATAATGACGTGACATCACTACAATCATTATCTTGACGTGACGCGTGTCAAGACGCGTCGGTGTGACGTCGTCGCGCACTGATTTATGAACTCGACTGTACACATGACTATTTGTTCGCTTAAATATACCGAGTGTCGGTTAATTGTTATTGACTATGTTTCGGCGCTGACTACTGTACTTGATTGATTATCAAATTTCCTAACAGTAACAGCCTAATCATATTACGCTTTGACATTATTTGTTGATACGCTACGTCTGTGTGGACGATCCATCATTTCGTCTTGTCCACGCGACAGTACCGGTAAGAGTTAAATTAAGCTTTTATCCTAGATTAAATTTTCTAGCCCTGAATGTATGAAGCCTAGAGAAATTTGTAACAATAACAAATAATACATTTAAAAATTCACTTATTAACATGATAAACTGCGCTATACAGCGTGATTGGTTATTAGTCATCATTCATTCATCATTCGCAGTCCCTATCCAAAAATCCAAAAATCAATGATTTACTATACGGATTACTATATATTAAAAGCAAATATTATTTATAATCTGTCTCTGCCATTAAACTGCCAAAGGTTATTATCCTGTAACATTACAACAAAAAAAATATTTTTTCAGAACAATCACAGTATACAGACTGATTGAAAACACTTTTAAAGCATTTTGCTTATACGATATGCTATCATTACATTATTTAGTGTTTCTGAATCTATAGATGTTTCGATAACATGTGCCATATATTAATTAACGACAGTTGATATATACGTTTATTTTTTAAAGCTTTTACATTAATAAACAATCATCCTGTGCACGGTTACATAACTATTGGATGAGAATTTATCCGATTTTCAAGCAGTTAAACCGAGAAACAGAAATATCTGACGCAGGCATTTCCAACTCCAGTTACGTTGGATCATACTCGGGGCTTAGACAAAGCAATTTAAAATCTTCATGCTTGAGACGGTGGGGTGATACGTAATTTTACATTCTGGCTTACTATTCCGAGCTGGATTTTCTATTTATTTTTTTTTATTTTACTAGAGATTTATTTCTTAAAATCCTAACACATACGAGATACAATATTTTTTATTTTGGTTTTTAACGAAACATTTCAAAAAAATGCCTCCATTTTTTCTATTATAATTTAAATAAATTTATCACAAACAATAATTTAAAGTACAAAAAAAGTCAAATTAAAAAGATTGTCAAGTGAGTAAATCTAAACTCGTTTAAAATTATGCATATCTTCAAAAGACTGACTATTAATAACGCATTTTTTTTCAGTTGTCCCTCATAGTCTTTGAGTACAATATCGAATCTCTGAAATGTAATTTTCAGGAAGAATGTGTGATTTTTTTTAAAGTTAATTATAAACTTCAAATTGTACACAATTAAAATTAAAATTATATTCCATAATTCTTAGATTAAAAAAGCAAAATAGTGCTCCGTTAAGTGTTTTTCAGTCATTTATAATAACCACTGTCACATTTTAAATCTGTTTAAAGAAGAGAAATTTGATCAGACTATTGCTTAGGTTGTTGAGCAGCGGCAGCCCAGCGGCAGAGGACAGAGTCTTGCGATCCTATGTCGCGGGATTGAATACCGGAAAATAGTCTTACATAATTTACGTTTAGTGCATTAATTATGTAGGATTGGCACCCACAAACAAGTTAACAGAGGATGGGAAATGGCATCCTCTGCCTACCATAATACCACGTTGTGATCGCCAACCCGTCTTACAAGCGTGGCTATTATTTTATATCCTCCGAAGATATGTTTAGGGGGAGAAGGCACACTTGTAATTAGCGTATATGGGCCGAAACGACTACGGCGACGACTGCTTAGCTTTTCATTATATTGATTACCTACTAAGGACATCATATACTTCGACAAAAATGTAATAATACGTTACGTTGGTTTTTCACGATGTATTTAAAATTTATATAACTACAATGTCTTTTTATTTCCACGAAAATAGTTCTACGTTATCGTTAGTTATTTATTCGGGTCTACTATTTAATTATTCTATACGTGATCGAAAAAGTTACCGACATAGCCTAGTGGTCTGGTAATTTAGTAATAGTAGGCAGGCTACATAGTGCGCAAAATATATGGCCGCTGGGGTTTTCAGGTTCTATAGTGAGGCCATAGACCTGTAAGCACAGTAAAGGAAAAAAAATATACACTGGCCTATCGTATTCCAGATACGACGATGACATTTGCACGAAGAGGATCTATAACCGTATAGGTGTATAGTGTTGTGACTGCAGCGTAGCATAGGTTGTGTGAAGCTAGCACTACTCTGCGGTAGGGGGCGATGCCGGTCGCCCTCGTTTGCACGCGGCCGTGTCTTGAGTGTTTGTGTGATGCATATGCGGAATATCGCGCCCGACGGTGACCCGATGTGAAGTGGGCATCGTAGCGTTGAGATAGGAGACATTAGATACAGGCTGCCTTCCACCAACACACTTTTAAATTTTTGACGGTGACTTATGTTCATTAATGGATGTCGTTCGTTAAATATTGAAAATGAAAATCTAACCATTGTCAATAAGTTATACAACAAATTTAGAAATAATCCTATATATTATTATTTTATATAGAAAAGTTTATAAATCAAGTTCAAAATTGATACAACTTAGGTTGGATTTAAAATTTTACATGATACATCTCCACCTAATCTATCACTTATTCTTACGTCAAGCGATCGCATCCTAAATGTATCCGTTCTTGTTCAAACAGGCACCGCACAAAGTTGGCGAGCATTACTACAGAGTTGAGCTAAGCCGGGTATTGATTGATAGATCGGTATTTCTTTCTTGTTACAAAGTAGTTCGTTCGAGGGGCTTTGTTCCAAATCTTTGTTTACCGGCCGTCTTTGGTACGTTACACACCGTTTTAAAGTTTGTTGACTTGTCTTGACGAGATCGGAATCTGTACACACGTACATATATTTTCACACAATATAATATGCAAATTAAATAAATATAATCATGTACATGTAAATAAATACGTGTCAGGAATAAATAAATATAGTACGATAAATGGCTAACTAATCTTTGCATACGCAATTTTAAAACCTACCAACACATAGCTACATTTAGCGTATTAAAAAAACTAAAGAGGAGTTGGGCAAGCCATTTAACTGGGAACAAAATAGAAAAATGGATGAGGGACGTAAGAGAATGGTCACAACAAAACGAAAGAAAGAAGAAGAGGAAGTAGAGTGTACACAATAGATTGTTGTGTGTTTGTCTTATCCAAGTAGTGCCCGTTATTCACCTAAAGTCCTTTCTTTTATTTTCTTTATGTATAATGTATAACAATCTACATGATATTATGTAATTTTAAACAACGGCTGCTATTCTTATTAAAAGAAGGAAATAAAAGCTTTCAGATAAATGACTACAACCTTTAGATATAGCTTTATAACGAACTTTTCAAATAAGACCTTTGTACATACTTGTGTATGGGATGTCGTATAGAAAAACTGTAATGTAAATCAGATTTTCGTTGACAGAAATATATAAAAATAATTTTACTAATATTTGAACAAAACGAGAAGTTCAAAGGGATTTGAAAGTCAAGCAAAGTGTCGAACAAAGTTTCGCATAAACTAAGTGAAATTGATATAGTTTCGCTTGCTAACCATCCGTCATCGCCGTGTGTCCGTCATGGGCATTTTATTCGTGTTATGCGAGAGGTTAAGTCATCAATCTTCGAAACTCCGGGCGTTTGTTTAGAAAAGTTTTTACGCCCCTCAAGTCTCAGAGCCCCGTATAGAGTCCCTAATATTGATTATTGATTTGTCGTTAAATTTGGGATAGGAGAAAACTTAAGTTCTTGGCGTGAAGTAAAAGGTCGGCGTATCTACTTTGTCACTATTTTATTCGAACAGATATTTCGGATATTACGGTTTATTCTGGCTATTGGCTAAGCTCGAGATTTATGTACAAGATCACATCGGGCATTTTTTAATCTGCAGACGAAAGATAGTTCGTGACATAGCTAAGTAGATTGGTAAGTTGAAATGGCAGTGGGAAAAAAGGTGGCCGCTGGGGCCTTGAAGTTCTAACCTACGATCTTATTAATATTGTTGAAAGAAGCTGGACACAGAGAGAAGAAGGCAGTAGTGGACATCCTACGACTACTACGATACTTCAATAGATATAACACCGGTTGTTTGTTGTATAGGTACACAACAAGCTTTTGAAAAAGTAAGATTTATTTATTTGAATATCAAACAATTAAATTTAGTTTAAGATAAATATACGTATATGGCTGAAATGAAGTTAATATGTTTATCATATTTAAGACCCAGGATGCCTAATTCATTCAGATGGTGTCAGCCCCCACGTGACAGTATCACTTGATGTTTGAGATAACCCATCCGTTTTATTTAAACGACTCGTACAATAAGTTTCGAAATATCCGTAGCACAACAGCTTACGGTGGGGTATATGACAGAAAGTTAGTTACGTACCGGGTTTATTGTACCAGGAATCCCAACTGCAGCACAACAAAGGAAACTCGCATAGTTTTAATAATTGCCCAGTCACAACGAGCAGAAGTGATAAAACTCATTCGCGCGTCTCATTCTCGGGTAGAGAGGTTCTATGTTTTATATTCTTGATTTATGTGAAACGCGATAAATTTTACGGCTTGGAAAGTTCTATTCGAGTTGAAGTCGAGGTGGAAAGCGCGGTTATTATTCGGGAAAACTCGAGATCGTGAAAATTTAGATAAGACTCTATCGACACGTTATATTTTAACTAAATATGATAAATTTAAAGTTATCATCAAATAATCTAGGGTTTGAATTAATAGTTTTAGTCTAATAAATTTATTGCAATCGATTTAAAAAGTTGAAATGATATTCATATTTATATACATTGTAACTGTAATATACACAATGTTCTGTTAACATATATTGTCTTTTGATAATATCTTTTAATTTTTTTATTATTATTAAGAGCTTTTAGCTTTTAGCACTATTCAAAGAAAATGAAACCGCTTTATTAAAGTCTATATTTTATAGTGCACGACATTGAAAAGCAAAAAAAAGTTGAATACGCAAATAATAAACTCAGTGAAAAGAAATATTTTGTAAAAATATCCCCGTGTGTCCAAGACAGGGGAAGTTCGAGGATCCCAAAAACGTACATAAAACCTACAAGGTGGATGGATGATCTTGCCAAGGTCGCCGGAAGACGCTGGGAGCAGGTTGCTTCTTACCGGTGCTATAGGATATCTATAGGGGAGACCACGTCCAACAATGGACGACTTATGAAATGTTGGTGATAATCTATTATATCTATATATATTTTACTTATATTAAGATTACTACAAGTATTAATAAATTAATATTATACATTAATTATATCAACGCACGCTTAACAAAGATCAATTAACGTATCATTACGTTATCTTATTATCAATGCTGGTTATTATACATATTAATCTCATCTAATATCTGTCGATCTCGTATCGTCTCAGGAAAATTGTACTCGGAGGTTTTATGACTCAAAGCCTTTGATTTCTGTGACCCAATTACATGTAATGATATAACGTATTGCCATTGTACTTGTCGATATATTAGTTATTATTTGGCAAGATGTACTTAATTATAAATGTAATATCAGTGAATTCAATATACGGAGTCTAGTTATAAGTATGTAAGTTTGAGAGGATGAATGTATAGCTCAATTTGTCAGCAGTTTTCCTGTATAAATTGATTACGGTGGAATATCTCACGTGTATTTATTTTTCTGTTATATGGCCACAGGTCAATAACTTTTGGCGCTATAATTTTTATTTAATTTAAAAAGTTTTTCTTACTATTTCATTGTTTAGTCAATAACTGTCTCGGAAACCATTGATTATTGGAAAGAGTGTTCCAAAGATTATTTGGCAGAAAAAAACCTATATATAGCCTTTAATTTGATAGCCGATCGCCCTGTATACAACTCTTATTAATAAATATTTTGAACATTATAAAACTTTGCTTTGTAAAATTTCGTGGCATTCTAACATTAAATTTAAAAGTTACAGTAGTTTCAGTGACTAGTGTAATTTAAAGGAGTTTCTTGTGTTCAATAACTATTATTAAAAATATTTTGTATGTTTTACGATATATCCGTGCTATGTAATTTGAATATTATATCGGTTCTGTAGTGGAGACCACGTAAGACATCTTCACACAAGATGGACAGATGACCTTGTCAGGGTCGCCGGAAGACCTTAGATGCTGACGGCAATCTTCAAGGAAATTATAAATGAGGATAGCGATGATTATACTATCTATAATAGTTAAATAAACACGTAATTTTCTTTACACAATCTTTGTGGAAATAATATAATAAAAAACAAGTGTTTTAGTGCTTGAAATAAGTTGTAATTGGTAATGAAGATCCTATTAAAAATTTCATGTGGAAAGGTATGTCCAGTAGTGGACATGCTGCGGCTGAAAAGTAAAAGCGTTAGGCAACGCATAAATCTTTGTTATATTTTCCTCGTGACTGTACATAACCGGTTGTAATAGTTATGCGTTTGCGTTATACAGCCGACTGTACTGCGGAGACTTTATAGTGGAATTTACACGTATCTTTGTTGTCTCACGGTAAAAGCCATGCAAATTCTAAACATTAACTGAATTTCAAACAGAATGCTTCTACGCCGTCTTTTGTAGTGAAGTCGCTCGAAATTTAGTTACTTAGAGATGTTAGACGGATTTTAGTGCGACATTTAACTTTGGAAAGACTACGTCTTTGAGCGAAAATATCTCATTTATTATGGAATGTGAACGGAATACTAACACATACATAGAGATTTATACAAACATAGCACACATTAAAAAGGCATATAGATTTGTTTTAAGTCTGTCGCATTCACATGAAGATACGTGAATGAATAATAATTCATTGAAACGAAAATAAATACGTTATTATCTTCTAGATTAACCGACTAAAGTATTAATATCTTTTGGAGCTTTGTGAAATCTATTAATTGATGTAAAATAATTGTGTAGTTTTGACGAATAGTTGTAGGTATGTACAGAATGATTGGACATTGGTAATAAATGCTTAAAATGTGGTGATTGTATAGCTTATTTGTTGTCAATGTATGATTTGTTCTAGAGAAAAATCAATGGTTTAAAAATACCAAAAAATGTTATAAAATATTTTGCTTTCATCAAAAGTTCAAGCGTTTTTGATTGGTTAAATAATTGCACAATCCCTAATAAATGATTTAAAACCCGTTACGATAATTGACAGCAAATTCACTCATTTAAACCTTTTACACCTATTTATATTCGGTCTGTATGTAATTAAGCACTGGTGCCACAGACACAGCCGTATCTAGAACCGCCGTCAGACGCTTTGTATTTTCGAAATTTTGTCAAGACTTTGTTACGCGGTAAATCGAATATAAGAACATTTTACGTAACTATTGTACACAGGAAGTGTGTTGTTTTTTACCAAAGTTGATTTAATATATGCATCGCTATCACGAAGAGCGCTGCAAAGGCTATTTCTCCAACATATATTCATTTTCTTTGTTTCAACTTAAAAGACAGGTCAATTTTTATCCAGGAAACATTTTATTCTAAGTTAAACATCTTACTACGGTTATGCCGAGAACCTAAAAAACGGCAACCGCATAAGAAAGGCAGCAGGCATGCAAATTTATTATAATTTGTACAGAACAAGCTCTGTTCAGTCAGTCGTTAAAATATTAAATTTTATGTAACCAGTCATGCTCTTCCTTCTTGCCTCTGCTTTTTTGAATCATGGTATTATTAGCAACTTTGATGGTGGTAGGAATGCCTTAGTTATTACATAGGTAAGTGATACCTTCAACAACCTTTTGGAAATCTATTTTTGTAGATAGAACTAACAGAACCGATGTAGAAGTTCACTGGCATGTTTCCATGTGCGACATGGAATTTTTAATTGGGTTTTTACCGTCCTTCCATCGAGGTTGTATTGCTATTGAAACGACTGTAGTTTTGAAAACTGTCGTCTCAAGGAAATAGCGGGATTTTAGCTGGTATTGTTCTAACATCAACTCTTCCTTTGTCCCCCAAGAGGAAAAGCATTTCAAGTGAATTTCCCAAGAAGACAAAGGGAATTTTCCGCTTTTACTGAACTGTGATATTACCTGGGAAGATCGACCCCATTCCTAAGGCACCTCAACCAAAGTGTCGAGGTCGGCCGGTTATGTTTTAGCTGGTAAAAGTCACAGATAGCACTGCGTTACTGTCAAAGGGCATCGTATCTTATACATTAATTATTTTACGAAAAACGAAACTAAGATAAAGTGTCGATTTTAATAAAAATAAATCATACAATATAAATTTATCTGCTCTATTTTTAATATAAACGGTTTCACCTTGTCTCACGTCTTTTGCTTCAAATATACAAATACAATTTCGTGATCGGTCAATATTTCTTGAGGAATATTTGAGTATTAATTGGCAATTTCCATTGTTTATTTTATTAAGCTAATCCATCACCTTTGTTTAGTGTCCTGATTTAGTCGCCACATCGAAAACTTTCGCCATCACTGAAAAGATGTTATTAAATACAAACAAAATTTTTATTAACATCTTATTCCTTGATAATTTTATGAGTTATTACTTATTATTTATTAATTTTCGTAGCATTGGGCTAAATCCGTTCATATTTTTTGGCCACTCTTGTGATTTACAATATTTGGTCAAAATTATCGTATCTCTGCAATTCAACAATCTCTTTATGCCTTTTTGCAAATCGTTCGACCTATTTGGTCACAATTTTCGTAGCTCTGTAAACTAACAAACTCTGTATGCTTTTTGGCAATCCTTTCGATTTCTTTTGTTCTAACGTCAAAATTTTCGTAGCTCTGTTCCTTTAGATTCGTGTTGTTTGGTCAAAACTTTCGTAGCTCTTTAATTCGACAATCTCTCTGTTGTCGCGTAAATTTGTGGTTGTCTTATCTAACATTCTTGTCTTAGACTTGACTAGTGTATCCATTTCATAAACGAAACCTACCTTTAAGATGATTTCGATCTGTGGATTATTTATCACGTCAAAGGCATAAAATTTTCAAAATTAAAACACGAAGGCTTACCAGTTAGTTGCCTATTAAAAATACGAGTGTAAATAACAATAAAGTTAGTCAAACATTTCTTTCTTTACACTGATTACTTACCTCGGGGGCTTTTGTTCAAACCGGCGTTAATTAGGTCGACCGTTTCAGCCTATACGCTCATGTTTTATGGGTACAAAGAGACGTCTAAATAAAATAAAAAAAAACTCTTTTTACCTAAGTACAGACGTTATCTTTATGAATTAAATTATCTTCATTGTTACCAGAGATCCTTTGTCCTGTAATATGTTTTCGACTTTGATAGTAGACAAAACATGAAGTTAACGAGGCCCATTTGATATATTAGATGTTGGATCTATAGATCAATAGATATATTTGTATTAAATGGAAAAGTTATAGACATGGGAAACAAGTAAACAATTGTTATAATGTGATTAGTTTTTATGAAAGGAAAATTTTTGCTATTGAAATAGAAACATCGATGACTTACTTTAATACTTTATTAAGTTTGTATGACATAACTGGTCGGTGTTATTATAAATTACAAAAAAAAAAACTTTTTATTAAATAATTCATGGAAAATATTTATTAATATACTTATTGATTGTACACTTTGAGATATTTGTAATAAACAATGGTATAATCAAATTGTCCTCCCGTACACTAACATTCTTCAACTCTAACTAAATAAAGCTACGGGAGTTCCAACGCAGTCTGAACTAAAAAATAACCCCACAACGAACTCAGTCGTTATTTTGTAATCACTTTCACTACTATTTTCTAATACAGTAGCTACGGCCATCTTTTCCCAGGTTTTATTATCATTTAAAGTTGTAATACAATTTGAGATTATCAGGCACTTTTAAAAAAGTATCTTCTCGAATACATTATTGAATTCATTTTTATACTTTCTTCAAGAAAAATACAAATATGAATATTCTTGATAACCTTAAGACATATGCTGAATGTTCGGATCACGTAAGATGTGTAACGTTAGAGAATGGTCATGGATACACATCTTATGAACTTTTTGTTCTTGTTTCGTTAAGATTATTGGAAAATATTTGATGCATGTTTCCAGCAGATTATATTGGAAACATATAAGAGAGGCTTTTCTCTAATTTGATTCCGCTAAAAAGAAAAAAAAACATGTTTAGCAGACTGTCTTATAGGAAATGAAAACATTAGAAAAAGAGAAAAGAGAAATTTTAATTCTGCTTACCCCATTTCCAGTCAATGTCGTGAAGGTTTAAATTATTATATATGTAAGTAACTGAGCTGTATCCATTTTCCCCACAAGTCTAAGTGTTGCCACCATACGTTGACGCTTATGCCGACCATTAACTCAGCCCCTTCGTTTCATTATATTAATTGCGGGTCTCAAGCCAAATTGAGACGTACACAAACATCGCTGCGAGCAAATGGATCCCCTCATGCGGCAATAAACTTAGTGTTTTAGTTTATTGGACTGCCTTGGGAGTGGAAACATGGAAAGCTCTCCGGAGAGTACCTTCGTGTAGTCAAATATAATTTTTGATAGTGGAACTTTGCGAGAGGTCACTGTTTATTAAACAAACAGTAGAAACATACAAGTTTTTTTTAAAAATATAATTTTAAAAATCCTTTTGAGTTATTGGTTTTAAGCTATTTAAATTGTTTGTTTAATTTGCATACAATTTACCAAGACAAGATAAATGTATACATTATGATAAGAAAATTAAAGTAAGTCATTTAAAATAGACGGTAAAAGATGAAAAGTACTAACAGTAGCCTTACAGCAAACGGCGACTTCTGTAACATTGAATGGATATATATAGGACCTATTTAACAAGAAAAAAAGAGCGGGCTGTCTTCAAATGATAGTAGTAATTGGAGTGGTTGTCATAAAAATAACAACGTCATATGATACATAAAATATAGGTCCAGCGATAAGCAGAAATGACAACTTGAAATTCACAATAATCATTTCGAATAACAGATTACCATTGACATCGGTTTGAAGCGGTCTGCATTAGCGGCGTGTTTTGATAATTCTGACAAGGTTTTTCCACCTCGTAGACCGATGTCCTACGCTGTGTTTGCCTGTCCGTCGTTTTCATTCTAAAGAAGTCTCCAGACGTAAACTTAACTGTACCTATAAATTTTAATTTGTCAAGCTATACTCAATTTTAAGACAATATGAAACTTATATGTGTACTTGTGATGAGGTAAATTTTAGTTATGTCGACGACATAATTAAGGCCGAGGAAAGTAGCTGAGTGCGGGCAGCAAGAGACTTTTCAATGTAAATTTTTAGGGGAGGCCTATATCTTGTAGTGGGCATCTATTGGCTGATATGATGATGGTAATGTAAACTCGTTTCTTATCTAAATAAAAAAGATAAGAAAAAACTTTAAATCTTACACTCGTAAAATATTGTGAAATTATACCAATATCTTTAACCACTACCTCGAAATTTAAAACACCTACGTGACTCTATTTACGTTTTCGAAACTGAAACGTTTAAGTAAACTGGCGTCTTGCCAACTTAAAGGCTAAGTTGGTAATAAAGTTATAAATATACTTATAAAGCCAGCATCACTTTATAAACATGTTATTATTTTGGTGAAAAGAAAAATTTCATATATGGTTTTATTGGAAATCAAAAGTGAGAAGAAAGAGAGGCATCTGTTCATTTATGGACATGAAATGGCTGAAATGATGATAATAATGATATAAAATAAGAGTATGGAAGTAAATGATGATATGCAGACCAATGAACTAAATTAGTCATGCTTTCATAATGAACTAGGACGGACGCGTGAACGGTGAACCGTTCACGCGTTGGTATGCCACGCATTTAATTAAAAATCTGAACAAAAAGGTAGTTTTATTACCTCAAACATGAAGTAATAAAAAACATATTTCTCTAACTCTCCCGAGGATAATATATCTCTAATTCACATGGCGATTGGATGTATGGTTTATTAATCTATCGAGTAGAGAAAACAGACACACTTTTATTTTTATACATATAGAATAGCTGTTCCAATATACTTTATGCTGTTAAAGTTAGTAGAATGTCGCATTCCAAGAGATTAAATTAATGTGACATATTGCAGAGCGATCACTTTGTTTATACCTCGATTATTTTTGATATTAATTAATTTTTTGGTCCATAAATACTGAGCAGTGTAAAATGCACAAATAAATAAATGACAATAAAAATTTGGCGCGTGTACTGTAAAACGCATCAAGTTCAAAGTAAACAAGTCACTTTAAAAAAAAAAAAACAATGATGACTTTAAATGTGAAATGGTAATAATAAATGAATGGAATAAAAGGAAACTATTCGACGCGTTCCACAGCAAAAGTTAATTATATCAACGCGGACCTAATGGAATATAAATTTATTTGTAATTTAGGTCAAATAGATTTAAAATTTATTATTATTAATAGAAATGAAAATAGTAATATGTTACCAATTTTTTGAATTGTTACCCGTTTAATAGGTAATTCATCGAAATTTAGTATATTTCTTTTAATTCACTGTTCTCTTCTAGAATATATTATCATTTAGTAGACTCAGTTATTTTGCGATTTTCTATACGAGAAAATAAGCCCAACGACTAATTAAAAATAATTCTCTAACAATAAAAGATGCCATTTCGTTCAGTAACCTCTAGCCTGTACTTAAATTAAAAATATACAAATGTTTTTAGTTACTAAATAATTTAAAAAATTAGTAAAAGAATTTTCTTAGAACATTTTAAAAAGGAACGTGCTTTGAAATTTTCAAGTCTCACAACTTTGAATATTAAAAATAAAATTAAAGATCTTAAGTGAAACGTTGTTTTTATAACAAGGCTAAATAATCACTGGCTGTTTAGGTTTAAAATGAGGCGTAATTTTTCAGTATACTATGGATTTACCGTGCCGTTTCATTGCATTGTTATACCAGAGAGGCCAGGTATAGTTTTCGATGCTGACGAACCGTGTGGTTTTAAGTGTTGCTTTGAACCCCGAAACTCTGACACCCTGAAACCTGCCCTATAAAAAAGCTGATGTTCGTTTTTAACAGATCTAAACTTTTCAGGTTATAGACAAGTTCGCTGTTGTACCCCTCGCTCGTACCTTCACTGAAACAAAATAAAACCACAATGAATTTATTCCTATTTTTTCTATTGACTAGGTCGTACAACTTTTTCATTTTAGTTGTATGGTCTTTGAGTATATTCTAGACAACGGAAAGTTGAATTCTGTGGAAAACAAACAGTTCTATATATACAACATGCTTCATTGTTTTTGAAGATACTCGTATAAATAGTTGTGGTCGAGAAGACATCACCGCGCTAGTTCGATCAGATACAAATGACTTTCGATAATATAGTAGACAAAGGAATACATACCGCTGAAGATCGACACATAGGCGTAATATACTCCTCGACAAATTGTTCAAAAAGAATCAAGGTCTTCAGTAGTGAGGGATACAATGCAATGATGAGGACGAGAGGACGTCAACGCATATCTTCAAGATCTCTATAATTATTATTCCGACAAAGATTTTTCTTTAGTATTTAAAGTTCACACAGCTTGGGATACACAACACGAATAATTCTGAGACGATATTCAATCAATACGCGCCACAAAACAAACACTCAGAGAAGCAAGTGGTTCGGCCTACCGCGGAGCAACGGATTTCAGCGTGCATTTTTCGTTCCCGAGTGCCTTCAATAAGCCCATTCTTTTTCTCTTCGTTCCCTAAACAAAACAACGTAATCACGACGAGAACACGCGCTGCTGTATTTCTACGCTGTCATTAATAAGGCCCGCACTTTCTCGTTGTTTTTATTTCAGAACAGAGATATATAACGCGTATCTTCGAGACTGCGTGATATATCGCGCTTAGGATATGAGGTTGCTTTTTCCATTTCGGGTTCCGTGAAGATTTTCTGTATTTAATTTCTACTGAAATTAGGTTCTGCAGGATGCTTTTAAGAATATCACGACTCTAAATGCCTTCTTTGATACATGTTATGTATATGATTAGTATATGTGTGGAAGATTTAAAGGCGTGAATATATAAATAGCTGCTTATCTTTCATCAAAAATCTTTAATCATGTTACACCTATTTTAATCATCTTATCTTTAATGCGATAGGTCCTATAACTTTTGGTAGTAAACTGCAGGAACAGATAGTTATAAAAACAGCAGATGGCTTATCACAGAATAATGTGCGAATTAGGCAAGAAGTTATATCAATTTCCTAGGCCTATTACTTTGGAAAATAAGCTGTCTGAAAAACAATGGAAATATCCAAAGTACTTTCTAGGATCGTAAACTAAAGTACGTGAGGGACATCGCATGGTCATAGCTGACGCTAGGACTGCAGGGCTACGCTCTGGGGGAATCGCTGCCCACCGAGTATTACCTCAGACTCACAGAGTCCCCAAATCGGCTATGAAATAAGTTAAACAATAGAATAAAACATAAATAATCTTGTATTAACTTTTTAAAAAATAAATTCCGGATTTCTGAAACTTCAATAGATTGTAAAAAATATCTAATTTTAAAAGACAGTAATTTATCTTCTTCTCAGTAGAGCACTCTTGTCTGATTGGTCTTGGTCATGCCCGGTCGATTTTGGTGCCCCCGCTGCTTTCGCTATGCGTCACCATGCATGTGGCTGCGTTATTTGGAGCAGTGAGATCATTTATTTATTTAGTTTGTAGCAGAAATTTGTAATGAATTCTGTCAATCTTGTCGGAGAGAGTCCACAAGATCGCTTGCCTTCCGCTTTGCTTTGCAGTATCAAACATTCCATCGAGTCCTCATTACGAATGATATGAACTTGAGTATTTGTATTTACACAGTCGACGATAATATCTCTTTTATATTTAGTTCTTGAGGTTCGATACGTTGGTGCGGTGCGCCCTTCTAATGAAAACTAAACAAAGCTGTATAAAAAGTGAAAACTATCTTCATCATTAGTACGTTATTTGTAATTTCCACAACCATTTGTTATTAGATAGCATACAATATCGTATGTTAATCGACAGCAAATTAGCTATTTAAGTACCATTTTAAATGTTTTACACCTCTAACCATTAAACCTGTGTGTGAGCACATTATTAGCAAGGACTAACTCTACCATGAACACTCTTGTTTCGTACTTATGCCGATATAAAGATAACTGGTAAATAATAGTTCTAACCCAAACAAGCCAGCTAAAATACGTTATTTATGTGATCACAACGTTTTATCTCTTAGATGTAGATAAGTAGCTAACAGTTGTGATACCGATCCACTTTTGTGTGATCCGCAAATAGTATTTTTAATTCTGTCAGCACGTAAAAAAAATCAACTAAATTCGTCATTGATAAATAATGATTGTTGAAAGTAATCAAATTGGATAGAAATACCAAAATCTAAATGGCCAGTTATTCGCATGTGAGGACTTTATCAAAAACCTTAAACGCCACGCTCACGTGGTTGTAACATTGTGATGTCGCAATCTAACATTTAATAAAATGAATTTGAATTTCATTAAATAGTTAAACAGTTTGATTTCATAGTAATGAGAATGTCAATATTCATATTAAATTTAACTACCAATACCAACATCTGTAATTATTTAACTAATAATCACGCCTTTTGAACGTATATAGTAACAAAAAATATTTGCAGTATCCCTTTACAATTATATAAATATTTGCGTTAGAGAACTGTAAACTTATAGTTCAAATACATAATAAATTTTAATTTAAAATTATATTTCGTGTTTAGCACAAAAACTAAGCGGGTAGAATACATGTTCTATATTCTACCCGCAAAGTTTTTAATAACGAACATATTCTTTTAAATTCTGTCTGAAAGTTTTTTTACATCTCGTTTGTGGAATAGACACAAATCCTTTATCTATTAGTAACTATTAGAGTACAAAAGTAACTGAGTTGTAGTGTAAAACGACTTTCATAGAAATAACTGCGCCATGTTTTGTCTACTAGTAACTATTAAAATACAAAAGTTACCATGTCGTAGTTTAATTGTAACTTTATGTTAATTTCTATACGTTGCTTTGTCTACTAGCAATAGGTGGTAATTATGGTACAACAAAACAAACCGTGTTGTAGTTTAGAAAGAGCTTCAGTAAAATTACATTTAAATATAATTTCTCAGCAATATCACAATTTTTATAAAAGATCTTGATGTTTCATCAATCAATGGTACAGTTCGGGAAATCAAATGAACGATCTGATTCTTTCTCTTATGTTGAAAGTAGTGGTTAAAAAGCCATAACAATTACTTGAAATTTACGATCTATACACTAATCGTCTATTCTCTATTTGATTTCTTTTTCCCACCGCTGGAGTATTAACCTCATATCGTTAAAACGAAACTCGATTCAGACCTCACTAGTGTTCGCCTACCAGACTTCGCCTCACTATTCCAGTGCTCAGTGATTCTCTTATTCCTCGTCGGCCCTTATATATTCACCGATCGTCTATAAATCAGTGGGGTAATACATTGCTGCGATAATGGGACCAAACCGGGCCTCTTTGTTCCGATTTATTAGATTTACATACCCTGGAAATCTCTTTTATTACTTTTGCCATCTCGCTGTTCAATTATTTCAGCTGTAATTATGGGCAATTTTAAACGTAGTAATGGCATGTTAGGGATTTTAACAGCAGTCTTTTGTTTATGACCGATTTTTTTAAATAAATTAGCGTATGGTTAAAAGCGGTCGTTGTGAATACTCAGTGGTGTTTTTTCCTTAAATATTTTCAAGACCTAACATGCAAAGTTTAAATAGGTGAACGACGAAAGAAATTTAAAGAAAAAAGTCATTGCAAATAAGGCGATGCACGCGAAGTTGCATAGTCCAGTAAGTGAAGAAAATTCTTGTAAAAGCTTTAAAATTTAAATGTAACTTAGTATTACAATTAGGCAATAAGTCACTTTTGGTAATGTTGTAAATTACTTTTGTGCCTGGCAATTAATTTGGAACGTCGGATGTGTTAATCTTTGACGAAGACAAAAGAGTTTAAATAATTTATATCAATACATGTATATAGAGTAGTTTTAAACTGTTTGTGTTAATAAAAGATTCATATTCTCGACAATTTATTAAAGAATGTTTAGAAGTTATGTCAATTAAAAGAGAAAGAAAACTGGAGTTGAAAATTATAATAGCCGGCATTTGTTTGGCACACTGGATATATCTGTCGCCGGATATGTGAAACCACATGTTCACAACTAGTTTTTACTACTAAATAGTATAATACATACCAACAAATATTTAATAAAACCGTGTAAATAATACTAATTAGACTAAGCGAAAATCCGCATTATTCAAGGTCGTAAGCTGCTGATGCAATGCCCGGCTTTTGATTTAACGCGTCGGAAATATCTGTTACTAGTAACATTATTTTTTATAAATATTTTACCTTATATAATAGTACATATGTACATATAATGCATAAACAACGATTTATGTATATATAGTGTAAAACTGTTCATGGAATTATAAATAACCTCTTCGTTATTATTTTATTTTTTATTTTTGTATATGTTATACATTGTTGATATTATTATATATATGCATTTATCAAAAATTGTAAAATAACACACAACTATTGAGTTTCTGTTCGGTTCTTCTCAGAAGAACAACATTCCGACGATTGAAAATTGCATGTCGTGTCTACCTGAATAAATATATTTTGAATTATTGTTAATAAAATTTACAAATAACAGTTGTAAATTAGTCTTAATGAGGGGTAGTATCAAAAGTACCTACGGAAGAAAACTCCATCTCGCTTCCAGATTTTCTGAAAAGTATACGAAAAACACTCGAAGCCTTCTAATTGGACTCAGATGGAAATGACAACCCCCACTCGACTGCGAGCTAAAGATGCAAAACTTCTCGTTTCCGAAGCAAACGGTTCAA
Organism: Battus philenor; assembly: GCF_028537555.1. Classification (NCBI taxonomy): domain Eukaryota; kingdom Metazoa; phylum Arthropoda; class Insecta; order Lepidoptera; family Papilionidae; genus Battus; species Battus philenor. Next base: position 10,355,297 of record NW_027181688.1, on the reverse strand, counting down.
ATTAACTCCCGTTCGGCTAGACGTTTGAAGTCCGGGGATATATTCCGAAACTTGCCGGTGAATTTATCTCCGGGAAAAGTTGAATTAGGCACTTTATAGATGGGGACCGTTTTAAATTGGCGGGTTCGTGACGACCCGAGCTATCTGCGTGGCGGGAAGCGAATAATAATTATCGGAAGTTCTTTGTAACTCGGCAAGCTCGGCGCCCTCGCTCCGAGTTCGAATATCGACATCTGACATCTACACTTATACTAATTTTAATAACCTTTTAATCAACTCTACAATTACATTACAAGAAAAAGATATGTACATAACAAAATAAATATTTCACTTATATATATTATTTAGAATACAACTCGGCTGGGCTGAGCTGCGTGAAACTGTGAAAATTTCTCGTCCACCAGCATCTCCTAGTAACGAAGGTTCACAACTAATGTGTATAATTATTGATGATTTACAGGACACGACTTCGCACTTCAGGCGACACTAGCAATCTCACAGTCGCTCAACGATACAAAGAGTTAGAGTTAGATACATAGAGTTTCTCTAGAGTACATTCTTACCGAACTAAACTTATTGATATAGCCTAGCATATATCACACGTTGAACATAGAAGATTGCAGCTGGGGCCTTAAAGTTCTGACATACGGATCCGCAAACGCAGCGTAATACGGTCCACTCGCAAGGTAGCAGAAGACCGTACTAATGTTGGTCGGAAAACATTATATATCGACCGTTTTCAATCAATCCAATAGTGAACGACCTACGGCTGAAATAAATATGATGGTTCGAGACATACACAAATCATGATAATCGTCTTCATCATATGATGTCATTATAATGGTGATCATTTCAAAGTTTTCGGTGAATGTATTTTGCAAAAGCACATTCGAATGAAAAGAGTCAGAAAGTAGAAAATAAAAGGTACTAAAGTATTAACTTATTTTTTCGCAGAAATTTTATTTTCGTAACAGTTTCAATTAATTGTAAGTCAGGTTCATAAAATTGTTTCATAAATATGGCTTAATCTATTTAAACATGTTTCGGGCAACTGTGAAATTATTATTAGATACGAATCCACGTATTCGTACACAGAATTAAAAACATTTTTAATTTACGTATGAATGTAGTGCGTTGATTAAAATATTGATTTTTTAATATATTGAATTCAACGAAATATAAACAGGTTCGATTTAAAAAGGATTAACTGGTAATTCATTAATTAAAAATGTAACCGCATAGAACTAATGAATGCGAAGGCTGTGTAGTAGACTAACCACTAAGCTACCAGTGTTCTGGTTTATATAATAGTTAGATGTAGAAAAAAATGGAAGATTGAAACGAAAATGTGACTGACGACATCTTGACAGAAACAAAGACGTGACCGTCAAAGCATATAAATTGAAATGTGTCGTGATTTGTTGGATTTTACGTAACGTATTATGTTAATTTTTACGTGACACACCGTAAATTTGCTCGGCTCGTGCGTTTACGTTATGAGTTTAGACGTACTTAATACATTCCACGTATTTACAAACACATCACCGCCTCCGTTTCATTAATATTACGATGTAGAAGGCTAGAAATGATTTTCTTTTTAAATATATTTCTACTAGATACCTAGTTTTCTTTTTTAACAACTTTATTTGTTTTTATTAATTTGCATGGCAGATTTAGTGCTGTATGTAATAATATTTTATGCAAAATAATCGAGTATTTAAAAGTTGTAATTTAGTTTTCAATTTAGAATTATATTAGGTCACAAATAGAAAGTAAAGTAAATTTATAGACGTTGCCGAAAAAATATTAGGGTTTGACACCTTCTCATCGAATGAACGGTGGCCGAAAAAAGGTTCTGTGTCATTTATATCACTGCTATTGTATATTTTCTGTCTCATCTATATTTTCCTTACTTCTACTTCTACAATATACAATTATAATAATAATTAATAATAATTACAATTCTTTATTCCTTTTTATTTTTAAGCAGTCTTATTTCTTCTTTCTACTCTTATGCTTTTCTTTATCTGATAATATTTTATTTACGATTAGGTTCCATAATTTCTCTACATTTACTTCTTTATATTGTCATTGTAGTGTCTCTCTTGCGCTGGTTTAAGTAAATATACAACCATGACGACTATGTACACATGAGTATATAATAAGATAACTACTTTAAAAATAATTGTACTGTGATGCGCTTATATAAAGATTGATGGAACGCGAGGCCGAGTCTTACTGGAAATCGAGATATTGTATCTGTTGATGTTAATACTGCTAGCCCGGAGGAGGCATTTGTACGATGTGAGATGAAAGCTCGGACTACTCGGTGATCAGAGATGGGATTCGTCTCGGATACGTACCTCGGATCGCTCTCACTTTGCCCGAAGGTAGGGATGGAATCAGTTGACCTGGGAAACTAATCGGTTTGTAAAATGTGTGCTGCTTGGGTTTGGTCACTGCAGCCAGGTCAGGTCACCTACCTTTCTTTAAATTGTTACACCACCATTTACCCCACGTTTGTTAGATTCAAAAATACCACACGTTCCACACTATATTATATCCTTAAAAAAATCAAGTTATATGTTTTTCTGCTGCTACATTATAGTAATTTACAAAGTGCTCATGTGTATCTTGTAGTTCCGCAAATACTTTAGTTTCAACTCTTCGTTTATATCAACTATCATATGAATCGATAGATGCCCACTGTAAAGTACAGACCTTCTGTAAAGCTCGTCATGATGACCGGTTTTGCGCTGTTCACCTCTAAGGACTTCCCGCCACCTTAACTATGTCGTAGGTCCAACGAGTGGGCAACTTACCAATCTTGCCACATGTCAGTATTATTTTATACATCATACCTTTACTGTCCGTATTAATAATGGTCAGAAATATTGAAATAGAAATTATGACACCTTAACAACGCATGGGAAATCGAGGCCGGTCGTATTCGATACTGAATTGAAATTCAAAACGGGGATCCAATATTAAAGTAGGCAAAATACCTGGCCAAATAACTCTGGGACGCTCTACGAATATTTGCCGAGGGGGTGGACCCCGGGGTTTTTTAAGGGAGGGTCAAGATGAAATGATCGTTTGATTATTGTTACGGTAATATGTGAGGAATTTTATGCTCCTCGACCTAAACCTACATTTGGGTCTCGCTCGTTAAATAAATCGATACTTATTCGATGTCCACTCGTATTTGGATTGATTTCGATTGAATATTCATTTATTTATTTACCAAGAAAGATCATATACAGTGACCACTCGTACTTCATGACGAGTGTGACAGAAATGCCTTATTTTGATATCAGGAATCTTTCAACTCAAAGCTAGGAGAAGTATTCCAAAGGCATCCTGATCTTAAAATAGCATACAACGTACATAAATGAGTCCCACAAAGAGACTTTGACATCAGCAACGTATTTCTAAGGCATCGGTGAGCTTTCATTACCTCACTTTTACCGTGCAAGTCTCTTAGCCGAAAAGTAACATTGGAAATTCTACGTAGAATGTTACAATCGCCACCATCATTTCAGCCGTAGAATGTCCACTAACAACTGGACAACAGCTTCCCGTGTAGATATCTAATAAAACTGATTGGAAGCAGCGGCCTGCATCCAATATCTTACGACGATCTTAACGAGGTCGTCTATCCACTTTGTGGCTGAAAGAACCACACTACGCTTGCTGGTCCTTGATCTCCACTTCAGAACCGTAAGGACTCGCTTACCGCCAGTTCAACATGCCAAACTTACCTCGTCCGTTACTTTCATGCATCTACGGTTGTGTTCTTGTTTTATTCGACCTTGTCGAGAAATGGGAACCATAGCTCTCCCACGCTCGCTAAGCGGCTGTGATCTTGCTAATAAGGTCCGAAGCAGAGCCAAACTCAAATACAAAACAGATTTACATTATGAAACCATTATAACTACTTATAATGTTCAGCCTTAAATTAAGTTTACGTCAATACGTAACGCGCCACCAACCGAGAATAACTAACAACAACTACTAATAGTGGTAATAGTTTTTTGAGCCAACGTATGGTAATGTACTCCCATAGTATTATTATCATGCTCAACATATTTCAAGTGATATAATGTGATACAGGGTAATCTACCGCCTCATTGCTTAACCCGAACAGAGCTGGCTCCATTCCAGAAAGTATGTCATGCAGATAACTTAAGTGACGTTAAGATAAGTAAATTCATTCTATTAATAGCTACCTCACTTTCGATTTTTAGGTGTGAGAATATTTTGAATGAATCAATTTGGTACTGTTACTCTAATGGCCGCAGAAAGATCGGTTTTAGATACAACCTTGGGAGAAATATAAAACAAAGAAATGAAACTAGCGATTGTGTAGAAGAATGATAGGTGAAATTGAATGGGAGTGATTTCTTTGAACGCTTTCAATTTTTGAAAGTCAAAATTGCTTTATTATATAAGATCATTACAATCACCTATAGTCAGATTAAAATTAAGTTAGTACAATAGTTCGTAACGCGTCACATAGTGAGAAGAACTAACAAGAAACTCGAGAAGTGTGTTATTATTTTTTAAGACTGTGTTATTAAAAAAATACCTTTTTTTTCCTTAAAATTTGATCAATGCATTTGCAAATGTATTTATCCTAAATATTGTCTGAAAAAAGTAATATGCCTTTTGGCAGAGCATCCGTTGAATTTTGACTTGACGCTCACGGTAAACAGATGACCTTGTCAAAGTAATCTTTAAACGCTGGATGCAGTTTTATTGGAAATCTATGAAGGGGTCATATGTCAAGCAGTGGACGTCTTACGGCTAAAATTATCATGATAAATATCGCCTTTATGTCTACCTTTGTATCCTGGGTCTTGTCCCTGGCCATCTTACTGTATGGATCCTAATCCGCGAAACCAGCATGGTTTGATTCTTAGTTTTTTCAGTATTTTTTACCCGTCAGACACGTGAACGATCAAAGAGAAAGACGGAAAACGCAAGATTCCTTTGATATGTGGTGCTATAGAAGGTTTACAGATATCACGGAATCAGCGCCAATTTCATTTCTTCTTCACTTCAAGTTCGAGCAACGAGAGGGATAGTGGTGATTTGTCCAGGTTTGACAGTGTTAGTGACAGTTTCGGCTATATGACCTAAAATACATAATTCGCTCAATTTTTCGATTTTTCTTCAAAAGTTACTTCATACCTATACTTGAATGTAACAAAACATTATACCAATGTAAAACAATTATTTTTCAATGTAATATTTAAAAACATTATCCAATCAATGCTAAAAGCTTAAATTTAGGTCCGCAGTGGTATGGTAAAGTATACCAACAATCATAGTTTAAAAAAGCATAGTTACGTTCAGATCAGGGTGACAAGTTACAATCCAAAGATGCTGATTCGGATTCAGGGAGACTCGCACAGCTGGTGTTATTTATGGAACAACGACATTAAATAAATGATATAAAAAATTACGAGGACGCCATATCTTTCGTCTAAACATTAGTATGAATGATCCTTGACATCTACCAATAAACTGGTTCTTGTCGCAATGGTGGAGATTATAAGGGTAGAACAAATTAAAGGCAACTTGACAAATTCAAGCCTCAATATACCGCCATTATCCATTATACAGCAAAGTCAAGCCCCAATTTTGCCTTAAATCGAAAAAAAGTGTAGATAAAAATCGAAAAATCGAAACATAAATCGTTCATATTCCCGTAAAAATTACGCGCAAAAGTTATTACTGGTAGCTGCGAAGTTGGTACAAAGTACACAACTTTGTCCATTATGTTGCGATCCTATCGGAGGGGCACTGAGACTTTTGAATTTCGTATCTGATCATGCCGAGCGAAGTGGAACGCTTTTTGCTTTAGATATACAGTGTTGTACGAAAATTTTCGATGCTCTTTAATATATATTATTTTTAATTTTTCGCAGCTTAATATTGGAAAATTTATCGTCATTTCTGCCATAGTATCTCCTTAGATTTCCACACACCAAGACGTCCTCCGGTGCGTTTGCAAATCCGTGGTTTCTACTTCAGAACCATAAAATCCTCGCAATAATTATATATTACGTATAATATATACTTCTCCCCTATATCCCACCTTCATCTCCTGTTTTCTGTCTCAATTTATACTTACTCGCCTACTGGTTATCCTTGCTCCATCTGTGAATCTATGAATATAGAGTTGGTGACAAGATATACATTCTCAATATAGATCTTAAGTAATCTTTCATAGACATTTAAAGGATATGTAAAAATAAATCTCGTAAATTTACAATTTGCGGTCAAATCCATGCCAAAACTCACAAATGATTCACGGTCTAAAAGCACCAATTGTAAAAAAATTATGATCTTGAGCTCAACGAATGTCGTCTTCATTATACGGAAGTAAATCCTCCAAGTCCGCCCTCACCTTAACATCGTTCCTTTATCTCGCAGATTTCATTCGAGAAACCCTTAGGGCTAACAATAAATCATTTCACGCGACCCCCTTTCTGAAAATGCACGACTTTTTATTTTACTGCTTAACGTATACACAAGGTGTGTTGATTAACTTGTTCTTATTTTTAGTAATTTACATAAAACACGGTTTGCTTAAAGTCTATTTACGTACCATTAAGAGTTTTCACTAAACGAAGTCGAGTTAATTGTTGAAGAAATAAACTGGACGTAATTAAAATTGAGTTAGAAATAAATAGTTCTTTGAGATCGTCATAATGTCAGTTGTAGGATGGTCTACGGCTGAACTTAGGTATCTCTGATAGATTTTCAATGGGCAATCTTCGTGCAGAATCTACATATACTTTGTCTATTTTGTGGGTGAACACCACATACTCCGCATGTCTGTCTGTGGTTTTGTTCCAGCGATCATCTTTTCTGCGCATGGCTTATTCAATGTTTCTTCAATAGGCTTCTACTATGTTATGTTAGTTACTTTCTTTCGTCTATGGATCTCCGTAGCACTGATTTGATCTTGTAGACAATTCTCCACTATAGCAGCCTTCTCCATGTTCAACAACATTGATCAATGAGCCACAGAGTCAGAACCACTGATGTAAATTCATGTTATTACATTATTACGCGGATCCATGGGAAATTTATGTGGGAGAGCTAGTCCAGCAATAAACAACCTGAAATGAAGGTAATAATGAAACTGTATTTTTTGGTGATACCTAGAAATAAAAAAAGTTATAATTTCTAACAGATGACGTCATATTTTACGCGTTTGAATTTTGATATAAAACACTTCAAAGAAAGAGGTTACTCACACGAGTCGTTTGCGTCTAAATGCACACTTCGAAATGGAGGAGAGTCTTAATGCACGAGAAATTTCATCCCTTTCATTCGTTTGTATTTGGGGAACGAGGCAAATTAGACTCTCTAGAATCGACGGACCGAGTCGGGAAGATTTCGCCTGTTTATCATATTACGCGAGTGGCTGAACGTCACAATCGGGCATCCCCTCCGCGGTCGCCTTCCTAATGAAATTAATAAATTTACCCCCCTCAGCCGACGCCCTAATCTAGATGAATAAAATCTTCCTTTCAAATTGTACACGAGCCCATTGGAAGCGCCGGGTGTATTATACGCTACTCAATAATTATACAACCAGCGTGATTATGCACAAATATTATGACAGGAATTAAAACGGAAGCTGATTGCCTTCAGTTTAGATTTTTTCTTTTACATTATAGCTACCAGATTTTATTTATACTTCTCCTTTTTTATTTTTTTACTCGTTTATATTGTGACATCTTGACTAGCAATTCGCGTTTTTTATTTATTTCGGTCTTCGCGTATATTATGTATGCATTATTGGCGATTTTTATTAAGACTGCTTGGATCCGGCCTATGGCGCCTTTTTACGACCTCAAAATGATCGTCTGTCCACTTTCTGGGTGGATTTTCTATATCAAGCGGGGCCATGGTCTCCATTCGAAAGTCTTAAAACCTCAGCGGCTTTTTGTTCCGCGCTATGTGGTCTACTCACTGCCACTTCAACTTAAAAATCCTCTTGACTATATCAGTTACTTTCGTCAGTCTTAAAAAAATAAAAATTGGGTTCCTCCAAATTAATTCAATCCAAATTAATCCAAAACTATTTTTAGTTACTTTAACGCTAAATTCAATGCATTAAAGTAAATAAAAAATAAAATATATATCGATTAATTTAAAATATTTTAGGTTTTTTTTTTAAGATATTTCGGACAATTTGATATTATTTGAGAATTATCTAATACACTTAAGCAACTGGGGGTGCATTTGAGATTATTTCAAATACTTTCAGGAGAACCTGTAGCAAACTGTGTCTCATCAATTAAGTCATGTTCATGAGCATTGCACAATAACTCGATCGCCAATTAAAATTCATCGGATCGTTTTGCTCTAGAATTTTCTAGGATTTATTTATCGTACAATTTAACACTTGAATATTATCTACGTAATTTATTGGACGAATAAATTTCATTAAATGATCGGAGGGAATGTCAGTAATAATTTAAACCGGCCAAAATTTGGATGGTTTCCCATTAACGGCAGACGCGGAAAGAATATTCAATTTGATAAATTTGATATAGTTCTGATTCGGAATCTGGCTACAAAGGAAGATCCCACTAGATCGACGATTGGCAAAAATGTAACAACTATATACGTATTTATAATATTTCGTCTCCTATCTTTGCGTCGTGTGAAAAGTTTATGGCGCATTATTTTATGCCACCTGCACTAGCCTTCGCTTCGATTACTGTAGTAGTATATTTGGTTAGTAGAAATGATTGCGACCACAAGGCCAAGAGAACATCGAACCATGGCTAGATCGATTTTTATTTCATTTTCTATCTCTATTCCTCAAGAAGCAATCTAGCGAAAACATCTTGACGGGTAAAATGCCAATTAGAAACTGCGACACTCTTCTATCCTAGATTTAAAATCTCTGATTTCCTCCGATCAAAGTTTAAGTATTACTTGAAGCTGAAATTTCATTTGTTCAAAACGGTGTTTGAAGACGAACGGAATTGTACGCACAAGCACTTGATGTAAATATTTGTAAATAATGTCTAGCATGTTTATTCAAGTTATGTTTACTGCTACCTGTTTATTATTATCTATGGCAATCAATGACAGATGTCAGATGCCGTATTTGTGGTTAGTCTGGCTGTTAAATATGTGTATGTAAATGCGTTTTAGTAAACAATACGACTAGCGAATTAATATTTATGTTGTTATTTCTCTTTAACGTTTTATCTTTCACATAACACAGTTGTCCTCTATTTCAGACCTATTGACTAAGAAAATTTAATTGTTCTAAACAAAAGTGTTTAAAATACAATTCATTATTTTTTATGATTTTTTTCTACAACTTTATTCATCTTCTAATCCACTTTTAATCATTTGTAGTGATCGACTTACGTAGGACATGATAAGAATACATAAAGAGCCCAATTCTATAAAAACTAGAATGAAATTGATCTCCACTATGATGACATCTTTCAATTTAGAACTCAGAGAATTCCAAAAGCGATCTGACCTGAGAACAGAAGAGAACTGAGTTGAGATAGGTTTTTCTTATTATCTTTATACAATTGTTAAAGATGTTATCTTTTTAGCTCTATCATAACTAAGGAAGTCCTTCACACTGTAATTTTATAAACAATGGTTTAATAAACTTTTTAAATTTACTTGATGATAAGTCAGAGACATTATACGGGAATTTATTGTAAAACCTTACACAGTTGCTCTTAGAAACATTATTACTAATTTCTTGGTCCTGGTAGATACTACAATTTTTTTGACGTACAATCTAAAATTAACGTAAACCTTGTGTAAAGGAAAATTTATTCAGATTCAGGTACATCTATTCAATTATATAATACCTCACCTCCTGCTGTGGAACTCGACACGTTGCAGTGTTGGTGTCCGTATTTCAAAACCCTGAATTAACACCGCACTGTACGAAATTGACCGCTTGCATATAACTTAATAATACTTAGAATGTAAAATGTTAATTAACTTTTAGTTGAATTAACGAAAGCGTTTTATTTTGTATAGCTTAGCGATAAATATATTATGTAAGTAAATATACATAACCGAACAAAAAAGGAATTTATCTTGTTTTGATATTTAACGGTTTAAAAAGTTTTTTCTTACCTTTGTAAAAAAAAAAATTCTATGTCTACAATTTGAACTGTTCTGCAAAGAAAAGAAATTGGTTTTTGCCATTTATACCACACACACAATATATAAACAACTCCGTGTACACTGTCGATATAATATATAATCCCTAATTTAGTTTTTTATTCTTCTTTAATATCTACTCTAGTAATTTCTTGAAATGGTAAAGATGTTAAGTTCGTTATTGGAGCATATTATGTATTATTGTTAATATTTTGTTTTTTGGAATCCTGTCAACTGCGAAGGACTTTGAAATAAATAAAGGAATAGCCACAGATATAACCTCTTGGATTGATCATCATTACCAAGCACACTGGGTTTCTCTTAGCTAAATCTGTTAGAGTATTTTGTTAGAGTAAACAAAGACTACCTTTAAGATAACAAATATGAAACAAATGTAGCATCGTGCACAGAATCTGCCTAATATAACACAAATATGACTGGAAGGTTATATTATTTTTCGCTTATCTCCATGATGAGTAAGTGTCATTGTCGCCATATTGCAAGAATATAGAGCTCAAAGTAAATTCGCGCAACATCTGGCCCCGAGTCAGCGCATCCCATAAATTTAAACTCCGATATTAAATAATTTTATAAGAGATAGAGCGCGCTGTATAACAATTTTATTGAAACAGACATTTTGTGCTTTTGTTTACTATGATTTAAAACCTTTTATCTATTGACTGTAGGACAGTTTTTTTTTTGTTACAGACCAGTATCATGATAAAGTTGGTGGAGCACTAAAGGCAATAAGCCTATTATATCCATTCAAAGTACTAGAGGAGGCATTTCCTGCACTGATAAAACTTTCGCGATATATCTCCAACATCGCCATATAGTATAACCATGAGATTACTTTCACATACTAGCCCTGCCAGCGATAGCAGCCCACGAAACCTCGCCACGAAGGAAAAACTATAAAATTTATTTCAGACTCTAGTAAGAGTATAGATTATTAAATTAATATAATTTAAGATAGATTATTATAATTTTTACTTGGCGATACAAAGGAATGGGATGGAATTTGTTACAATTTACTTTTATACTTGTTGTGTGATATGAGATTTGAGTTTTTATACTAGGAGCTACTACATCTACTTCCATTTAAATGAATACCTTCGATAGCCTGATTTTTTGAAATTGTCTGTTGTAAATTTGAAAAAGTTACGACAGGTCTATCAGCTTCCATAACTAGAAGAGTGAGATCACATTCGCTAAAATTGTCGCGCTTCATGGATTTCGAACAACGAGTTAACATAAAATTTTGTTTTTAGTATCAAAAAGGTATCAACAAAAGATCATGAAATGTTAAAATTATTGTAAGGAGATAATTTGGTGACTTTAAATTAGGCTGTTTACAAGTGATATTGGCGATTAAAAAGCGGGTATGATTCGGTTGACGATAAGTATAGGTCGAAGCATCCTTCGACCTCAAAAACCGATGAAAAAATGATTCGATCAAACAACCGATTGACATTTCGAGAGCTTGCGGAGGAACTAAACATCATAGGGATAATAATTTAAATTTAATGTAAACTCAATACTTTGTTCACGATAAAATTAGTCACTGTGTGTCTTTTGACTATACCTTGTATCATCTCCGTACACGATACCACAAAAGAGGTAAGTTACACCGTCATCCTCTTTTCGATTTAATTGATACTAGCCTAGACCCGGCTATAGCTAACAGAAACTATACTTTAACATATGCGCAAGGTTTTTGAGACAAGTTTCAATCTGGCGAACTATATCAGGGATCGTGACACCGTTAACAGTCATATATAAAGGTGAAGGGGGAAAAGGTTGCTATAAATTATTTTGTTTTAAAACAAATATTTATACTTCTTGTTAGTCTTACATAAGGTGAACGACCTTCTTGTATAGTTATTTTTAGTACAAAAAAAATCGTCCTTTTTTCAATAACAGTTCTCTTCGAACCTAATCGCTTGGGACTTTGCTAACATACAATTTACCCGCACAAATTACACTCGGTTGGGTAAAAATGTATGTCGATATTAGAAATATTTGTCTCGTATAGTGAACACACAGTAAGTGGTAACATATTAATACTCTGTCCCTTTTTGAATATTTATACGGTAAAATATAAAGTTTAATTAAGTCCGCTAGTGTGTAAGCAAATATAATTCAGTCCATTATATCGAAGTTCTAGTAAAACATTATCGTCTATAAAATTTATTATATTACAGCTCAATATAATCCCAGTTTTTACATTATTTTGATTTCAAGGTGGTCTTGGGTACTCGAGAGATCACTGTGGAAGATCCAAAGTGGAGACGTAACTTTTCAGCATTCTATGGATTTGCGTTGTCGGGTCTGTTGCGATGTAGATAGGCCAGGTAAAACACTCGGTACTGACGGGTCGCGTAGAAAACTTATGGAGGCCTCCTCCTTCTCAAACCAAAATTCTCTCCGTAAATTAATTTGAATAAATATTGAACGAAATTTAAAAAGAACTTCTACTCAATGGTTTAATATTATTTAAAATTATTGTGCAAAAGGTTCATGAATTCATATAGATTGCAAAGACTTTTCTTTGTTTCGCAAGGACTTTCCACGATAAGGTGACGATCGGCGGCATTTATATTTTTGGTCATACGCGGCTCCAGAAAACGAGATCCTTGTCGTCTTTATTTTGCATAGAGTAGAAAAAGTATGGCCAAATTTGACACTGAATGATTGAATAAAGTGGTCGCTTGATAAAAGAAAGTGATCTTGAGCTCATTGATGTTAATTGACATTGATTTATATTGATATACATAAATTTCCATAGTAATTGGTATACGTTATTGCATTTGCTAGGAAAACCTTTTTAATATCTCTTCTACCCTGCTCTATTTTAATTCTGTAAAAGTACTAGGAAACATCAAACCCGAACCACGTGAACCTTGTATGAGACGTGGTTTGCGGATCGCTAATGTAGAAGGTAAATAGAAAAATTAATTATAAGGTTAAAATAATGAAGCTGCTCGCGCCAGAGCTAACAAGGCAAAAGTAATCTCTAAACAAAACGTTTTCCGAGCAACAAAGAACTAATAACCGTTCCTAATCAAGTTTTTGTAAGCAACGCAGGGCCCGGCCTAAGTACTTTCGGCGAGGGCGTAATCTAAGTTTTCCAAAACAATTTTGTTTTATCATCCCTCCCAATGTATTCCAAGTATCGCCTGATCGTAGATAGCTGAATTGTCGATTCCAGCTTTTTCTATACCCTCCGAATATTTTCGGAGAAACTTGCGTTATTTTGCGGAAATTCTGTACTACATGCACGCGGATATATATTGTCTTTACAAATACATTAATGTTTTTTTATGATCTTAGAAAAAGACCTATAGTAAATAATAAACTATTTAAAGTCAATTATAAGTTTGCTCTTAATAAGCATGTACCTACAAAATGAAAATTAAATTTAAGATAGGTAATGATAAAACCAACAATGGCATAAATAAACCGTTAAAATAATATTTTAATTACAAAATGTCTCTGAAAACCATTTTGCTCTATATTATAGCTGCTAACTTCATTGAAAACGAATAAACACCCATTAAACTAACAAACATTTATTAGTTCACAATTCGGACGTTTGGCCACTGGTGAATTAACAACGAAATTATCTAACCGCAGGTCAATCGGGCTGCATTTGTATTTTTTTTTTCCACTTTACCTTTAATTTTTTCTTGGAAAATATTTCGTCGAAACATTACCACTGCGAAGGGGCAACTTGATGTCCTACTATGACACCTCCTGGAGAGAAGATGAAGCTCTCCCCGGCATCCCACGATGATCGAACTATGACCCATTCTCAATGCCCCAGAACCCAACGCAACTTCTAGTAGCCTGTTATGTCATCAGGGTATCATCATCTGGCTACATATACGGTGTAAATGGTTATGGGTATAAAAGGTTAAAAGTGGTCAATGTATAGACCAATTGTTAGCAAAGAGCTTTAAATCTGTAAAATATTCTTAAATAGACGTGTAAAATACCTATTTACAACAAACCCGTGTAAAGTAATAACTGAAATATATAATATTTATTATTTTTCTATTGGAATGCATCAAGCCAATGACTTGTTTTAGTTCCAAGTCTGTGAGAACAGACAGTAAACAATAATTAATTTTCATTATTTACATTACATTACTTATTTTTTGTAATACCACTCATTATTGGATAGGGTATACCGAAGGGTATACCCTAAGCAAATGACCTATATACATTACACCTTTGAAGTTTTTATTCCTATAATCAATTACCCTGTATAATAAAATTTAGTACATTTTATTGTATATTATTTAAACTTCAATATATGATAAAATTACGCAATTTACCTACTTTGGAAGAGGTGGAATATTGTTAGTGGAAGAAAAAACAAAACTACATTAATTTAAAAAATATCTGACAACTGTGCAGTGATAACACTTTCATAGTATTGCCCTATATTGGGTTCCACATACAAATAAATATTCACCTAAAGATAATGTTTACCTCCGTAGAGTCTTGAAATAACAAAAGGATTGGAATATTTGGGATATTTATTAATTTCACAAACGACCCATGAAAGGATGAAAATCACAGATTGAATAAATATCCCAAAAAAATTGCATATTTGTTTGTATATTTCTTTATTCTTTATTTTTGTTGCAATCTAATTGGGTAACAGTATATCTATGGAACTGGTAATTGACAAAGATAATTATTTTAGTTATGAATTTCAAAGCAAAAACCTTGATTCTACTAATCAGTCTTAAAAAATATATCTGTAGATCGGAAATTTCAAACCTATGAATAAGACGAATTGAGTTGCCAATATTTACATTTGTTAAAATATTGGGCTACTATAGAAAGCACTTCTGTTTCCTTAAAGTCTGAAGAGAATTGTAGGACTGTAGTTAAAGTTAAAGCACTGGTTACATATAAATTGCATTTTTATTATGAGCAGCAAATAACATTGCGTTCAAAGGCAGTGAGAGAATGAGTGAACGACCAAGCGAACGAATTATTTAGTGTTGCTAGCCAACAGAGTCCTTGGATTGGATAGGATGTGTGACGTGATTAACTGCTTGTACGTCGGTAGAGATTCTAAAAATTGTACACTTTTAAATTAGTTTATTAATAACGATCGAAAGTTGTCGATTTAGTTCAGCAAACAGGGCAAGTTAGAAGGAGGCAGCAGAAGCTATGTAGCGCGCAGAACAAATGGATATTAGGCTCTTAAGTTTTTGAAGTAGAAACCATGATCCGGTATGATCAGCGAAAACTCACCCACGAGGTAAAGATACGACTGTTTTAAAGTTGAAGGGGCTGGGCGCAGACCGCATTCAAGCAGTCTTTTAGGCACTTTTCTAAAGAAGTCTAGTTCCAGCAATGAACGCGATTATGATTAATGGCTCTGTAGTAGTTACTATACAGTTATGTAAGCATTTTTAGACATCCTGTGTATTTTTTGGTAAATGGTGTAATAAAGAGATAACTATAGATTTTTTGGTGCCCGAAATAGGATGTTAATTGTAAACCGGATAATTGGCCGAGTACACCATCGAAACAGACATCATTATCGGAGCTAACATACCGTGGCCTGACCTAATTGCTTCTAGACCTAGCCGATAAACTGTATCGAGCAAAATCTAATTAGTCTTTACGAGTAATATTTCATAAATATGTTAAGTAAGAAATTATAATGAATATTTAAATTTAATAACACTGTCTTGTTAAATAATGGTCTAATTAAAACCATTTAGTGCAGCTTAATCTCGCGACGTAGGACAAGTTGCACGTATTATTTCAATGATTTGAAATAACGGATTAGGAATTTGTTTACACGTGAGCAAAATGTCATTCTACTTTTGTTGCATGTTAACCCTATGATTGACTGTATTAAAAAGAAGAATTATTTTCAACCTTTAGTTGTGGAATTTGTTGAAAAAAATAACTTTATGCCATTGGCCAACTTATAAAGTTTTTAGACCTACAACCATTAGCTTGTGTAACGACTTCCACTTGATAATAAAAAACTATTGTAAGAGAGGTATTTTAACGAAGTCTTGTTCAAACATAACATTTTAACTAAACAAACACTACGAAAGTTTTGTAAATGCAATATAGCTTCACGTATTGGTTAATTTTGAGACTTGTCCAATCCTTTTTCGAGATCAGAATGTGCCGCTGTAATAACTGACATATATAAAAATATACTACGCAGTGCTAAGCACACGAAGTTAGGCCGACCGCGCAGATAAATATGACGTATTATTATGTTCCACAGAAACCGAGAGTATAGGCTATGAGCTTATTGACACGCGGAGCGGAAATCATAATAAAAAGATATGTCATTTACACAATGAAAAACGCTGTTGTTTAAAAAAAAAACTCGATCTAAACAGCAATTGTGAAGTTAATATTCGTTATACTTTTTAGTAATTATTACCTTTCACTATTATTTAGAAATATTATATTTAAGTATTATTCATTTTTTTTTAAAAAAATGTTTGCTTTTGCAAATAGTATATTTAATATTTATTCATTGTAATTAAGGTAGAGGAATACGAGAAGGGGATTTTGTTGTAGATATATAAGAAGGTAATGATTTTAATAACATTTTAATTAGTTTATATATGTACACAAATTATTAAACAATTTATGTTGTATGCCGAATAAAATAAAAGGATTAAATTTTTGTCTAATATCTGGCCATTGGAAGAAATTTATATCGGCAATACACTACATATATCTTCTATTTTTATATACGCTTATCTTCTATTTTTGGTTTTGTGTTTTATTAGTAAACGTTTATTTATTTGTGTCACTGTATCATGTGTGCGAAAATTGATGATTCAGCAATATGATTTATAAAAAGTGGAAAATGTTTATAAAATAAAGTTAGATTTGTATTAAAATAATGCAAGTCAAGTTAATGTTAACACATTGTTAATAAAATCGCTTTCTTTCCCAACATAATGCGTAACTAAAGGAAGTATGTGGAAATATTTCAAGGGAAATGTTAGCAAGGAAAGTAACATTCGCTGTTACTGTCAAGAGGGTTTGTTTTCCTCAGGTTCCCTTCATCAATTGGACAATTTTCTTTTTCACGTTGCCTTACCTTTCACGGTGATGGCCGGTACACTCAACATTATCCCGAAATAAGACCGATTTAAGGACACCCGAGTGGAAAGTAGACACACCGATGTTTTTGTAAGCATTTTTAAACTATTCCCTCGTTGTCTCTTACTGCTAAAAGTTTACAAGCAATTTACGTCCGTGTTAAGAATTGTTAAAATATTTACTTATTTTGGTGCAAATTCAAATTTAAATTTAAGATTTCCCGGTAAGATCGTTTAGCTTATTTTATATGTTTATTATCGTCGACCGGAGACTAAACAAATTAGATTTAATAAACACGCTGTAACTTCAGGCTATTTAAGAAATTAAATCGTATTTTTAAAAGTACATTTTTGGAAGACCTTGAGAAGATTCGTCTGAAAAAATAATATGGAAAAAATGCTTAAAAACTTTAACTTCCAGAAAATATAATGAGTTTGAGCTTCGCGCTAGACAGTTCATGCGCCGCTAATTTAAATTTTCGTTTCATTTCATTATCATCATCGTTTAAACTATAGGATATCTACTACTGCATAAAAGCCTCCCCCATGTCATGTTCAATACGACCGATTGGAAACGGCCTGCATCCCCTCGGAGATCACTCAGGATGCCCTTAATCTACATGATACAGATCCTGCTCGCTGCCGCATCAACTTGCCTCCGCTGGGCTATGGCGGTCACTTTCGTACACTTATGTAACATAAAAAAATCCTCGCCGGCAAATGTCTTCAGACATCAAGGATTTTTCATTCCGAGCCGCTATTCCGACCGAGTCTTGATTTAAATGAATATAATTATCCACTAACCTTCAATGGCTCATGAAATGACGTAATTAGAAAAAGCCCCCGGGATCCGAGTTTTGAATACAAGTTAATTGAATGCTTTAATTAAGTCTGGGTGAGTAAATTCGGGTAATCCTATTTACAGGCGGGATTTAGTTTGATTAAACATCAAGTAAGAGAGTCGGTTGAGAAAAATGTTCAATATTTCGTAGAGTAAACATATAACGGGTGTCATTCTAAACGACCTCGGATTTAGAAGAAGAAAATCCGCAATCTGCTTGCGATGGTATAAATATTACGACCACGTGATCCGAAAGAATACAGGCAACGTTTCATAAAATTAGTAGCTATGAACTGTTGCATTTGTATTTGTGATAACTTCTCTTGTAGCGCTACAGTGTTATAACGTAATTAATTTTATTAGTTCATCTAATAAAAATTATTTAATGTTATTAGATTTTTAAGTTGCTATTAAATAGATATAAACACAATCACTAATATTTTTTTCATTAATTTCACTAAATTTGTCCATTATACAAAAAATATAAACTATGAATTTTGAAGTATATGTTTGAAATGGAACAAGGGATAAGATTTTGGGAATTGAACACTACGTGGATAAAGCTTCTAAAATAGGCGTAATTCACTCCGTGAATTCAAGTTATATTTCAAAAATGAGTCTACAAACTGTTCGGGTGATAAAAAAAAAAACTGTCCCTTAGAAAAACTCTAACAAAAACTGGCGAAATAAACTCAGCCGAGCTACACAATAATTAAGAGGAACAAATAAAAATGACATATTTAATTATTATTGAAATAGCCTGGATGCGAACATGTAATTTCCAATGTGTATCGTTTATTGAGTCTTTTGGAGACACACAAAAATTGAAGCAACAATCATTACAACTAACCTAATCTAATTCTTTGACAAAAATAATTGTACCAAATTTCAAGTCTATACGCCCATTGGTTCCAGAGATATCGTGATGAGCCAGTATATCGGTGAAAATGTCATATATAGTTAAGATATATTATATGTACATACAGTCTTCCATAGCACTTAGATCAACGGCACGCTCTCCACTACAAAGGAATGCAATTATTTGTCTACACTCTATCCATTAATCTCCAAAGGCATTCAAAGATACTACGGCGTCCAGGCAGACAGAGAAGTGAGCGCTGCACATACACGAGTTACTTTTAAACATTTAAGTGATATTCAAGATTAAACTTCTTTACTTTAACCTTGTTATATATGTTGAACCGAAGACATGTTATAGTACCGATTGCCAAGTAAATTTCGCAGTGGGTAGGTCATATAGCGCACAGAAAAGATCAGACATAAATGAGCCACTAGGTGGTAGGACGTTCCCCCCCGTTGTGGATCGACGACATTGCAAGGGTCGCTGGAAGACGCTAGGAGCAGACCTGTTTGAAATTGTCTTATTGGAAATCTACTCACCGGTGGACGCAATCAGTGAACTTGTTATGGCTGAAGTGATCACCATAGTTATGTACAATTGCCACGTAAATAGAAGTCGTGGCTTCGATTGCATATCGCAGTCCATCAAGATATTTCTTAATAAATTTACAATTTTTTTCTTTATTTTAGGTAATAACTAAAAAAAGAAACAGTTTATATATTTATGTGGAAGTACAAGATGCGATGTTACCATTCGAGGCGATCTCTAACAGATAACCTTTGGATGAAGATGAGAGACATGAAGGAGAGGGCAGTTTAGTTACACACACGTACATACATACATATATACAAAAACATCTATATACGTATACGTGGAAAAAGTATTTCACATAAGTACGAAATCAATAAATGTACCCAGTGTAAAATATACGTATATATGGGTACTGTGACAGAGTTCGTACTGCCAGTAATTGCAGTTAGGTGTATAAAAAATATTGCGTATTTCTTTTTGATCACTTCGTGTATTTCTTTAAAGTTTTCTTTATAAACAAAGATTGTGTACAAAACTGAAAATAAATGTTTTTATCACAATGATTTATAGCATATGGCCTTTAAGTTGGATAGAGAAAATGGACAAGCGGGGGCAGTAGCATGTTTACCCACAAGGTGGAGAGATGTCAAGGTTAATATCGTGGGAAGACGTTGGATGCCGGCCGTTTCCTATCGGTCCTGTGGGAAATTTATGTGGGAGGTTTATGGCCACCAGTGAACGTCGTACGATTAAAACTATGACGACGATGATAATTTTATAAAAATGTGCACAATTGTTTAATAAAGGTTTTACTAATTTTATGGTGAATAAAGAGAAAGGCACAATGTATTTTACTCGTATTTTGGCAAAACACAAACGAACTCATTCCTACCTGATATAAAGGCAAATTGAACGTATTAGTATACGTGGGATGTGAAATTGTGTAGAAAGATAGGAGCCCTGCATTATACGGCGGCAGTGTGAGCGTCTGAAATGAGGCACAGATACTGTATTCGTAACTGATAGGGTGGAAATGCGGCGGCGCTAGGCCTCCTTGCTTCATTACCCGCTTCCGGCACTTGTGAACGCTTTGTGCTTTTATTCGTTAATACCAACTTATTTGTAGCATCATTTTATACGCAGGACGGGAGATGAGGTCCTCGAGCCAGTGGTTCAGAAAGCTTTAGTGTCAGTAGCGCAGACGGAGTGACTATATACATATAACTGGAAACGCCGTTACGACCAACATGTTTGATTGTACCTACGGGTAGTTGAGTATGTTTATTAATTAATAAATAGGAACCAACAAAGACGTGTCATTCTTGCATCTGTCACATCTTTTAATACGAACGGGCTAGGTATGTAATGAATACATCAGTACAATAATATAAAAAAAATTATAACACTGAACCTGACAATCTCTTAAAACATAGTCTTATAGTTTAACTCAATTCAGTAATAGTTCGGGGCGATTTGTTATAGGCGCAAAAGCTTTTAGGGAGTGAATGTACAGTTTTTCAGTCAGCAAAGTGTTTTCAGACTTTATTTGCGATCACCTGTATAGAGTGATAACTCTGAAATATATTAGATTAGTTTACTTTGGCAAAACTGACATTACATAAATTTTAAAAACAATTCCTGTAGCTGTTTCCTCGCCATATTTAACGTCTTTTTATATGTGTATATATATACTGAATGCAAACTTTGCAATATTAAATTGCCGGTATGAAATGAACGTTTTGAAATACTCACATACTAATTTACTATGTTCGACAAGACTGTCGTCTAACACAAAAAAAGAGTTTAAAATAAAGCAGAGTATCCATTTTATAAAAAAGGAAGATTTAATCATTCGTACAACTTTAGCCTGTACTTATGTATTTAAACCTTCATTTTAAAACCTATTAGTATGCGATATATTAAACACCCATTACAAATTATCAATTTCTAAAAGAAGCGCCGCATGAGATCAAGTTCTAATCAAATCAATGAAACACACTAAACACAGCGATTAAGGGTCTTACCGGCCAAATGGTAATTGCGTTTGACATCCCTTAGCAATAACACAATACGCGTAGCTGTGTTAAACTAATTTATGTCATAACATAATGCAATAAGAATGGACTAGGTAGCTCCGCTTATTTTGTGAGTTCATCGCACCCTTGGATTGGTGTGTGGTGTAAGTTAAAAGTAATTAATTTATGTAATTACTTATTCTTAATATCTATTCATATTTTAATGGATTTATGAAAAATTGATAAGAATGGAACCTCATATGAATATATGAACT
This sequence comes from Battus philenor, assembly GCF_028537555.1. Classification (NCBI taxonomy): domain Eukaryota; kingdom Metazoa; phylum Arthropoda; class Insecta; order Lepidoptera; family Papilionidae; genus Battus; species Battus philenor. Next base: position 10,333,488 of record NW_027181688.1, on the reverse strand, counting down.
AGTAGACAAAATTTACGAAGTGAACAAGAAAAGATACGTACGTCGAGATTGATGGCGGTTACCTATCTACCGGATGCCTATCTCTTGACTTTCATATTTTCATTTGTACTCGATTTTGGAGAAAATATACAACGTCGAGTGCTGTCTATAGATGTTACTGGTAACTTATGGATTCCTGCCGGGATGATGAAGGAGTCTTTTCTTATTATAAACCTAATAAACTGCCGTGATTGCGAATTATGTTGTATATGTTGTTCATCGCCATATCAGCGGATAAAGTCCACTGTAAATAAAAACCTCCCCCCAAAGAGCGCCACAATGATTGGTCCTGCACTGTCTGCACCCAGCGACTCCCGCAGCCTTATTTATGCTGTTGGTACTCCCAGTGGGGTGCAACGCCGCGTTTTGTTTATGATATCCTCCTGTATAAGTTATTATCATAAATATATATAGCATTATGTATTAAATGGTAAAATGTTTTTCTGTAATATTTACACACTTGCCGGATAGATTAGACTAGGACACTACCTAGAGTAGGGTAGTGAATACCTAAAGGAAATAAGTCCATCATCATCATCATCATATACAAATTGCCAAAAAAAAGAGTAGAAGAAATATATATATATATATATATATATATATATATGTGTGTGTGTGTGTGTGTGTGTGTGTGTGTGTGTGTGTGTGTGTGTGTGTGTGTGTAAAGGGGATAAACTTTAGTATGGTAAGAGTTTACCACAATAAAAACGACGGGACGCCATTTTGGTTTCTCGCCTCGAACGTTCGACAGAGCGACGGCGTTGATTTTTGCGGAAGTTGTTTTTTTTTTCCTTCTCTTTTCTCATCACCTGCACCACAAACGAGGTCCATTCAGCCACGCGACATTTGGCACGCTCCCGCTAATTGCTCGGTGTGCGACTGCCTTTATTCCGTCGTCTCTTTTATTTTTTTTTTAATTGCTTAATGCGCCAGCTTTTTAATTATTGGGACGGCGTGGGACGGCCGTTTGTGTTTTATTGTCATCGATGTTTGATGTTGAAACAATTCGTTCATTGTTTCACTGAATACTTTCACTCTGCTTAATTGGACGTCCGAATATCTTTATCACTAATCCTTTTCATATAGCGACTCTTGAAATTCGTATAGTTACCGGTGTTAGAGTTGGTGCATCAGTAATCTGTCTATATATGGTGATCGGTTATAAATTCAAAAGCTTTAGAGAACTCTCAAATGTCGTTCAACATGCCGTTCTTTTCATGCAATAAACTTATAACACACAAAAGAAGTTTTCTTATTTTATTTGTGTTTTATATCAAGGTAGCCTTGATACAGTTCCTTGTATAAAGTTTGACAGGTGTAAAAGCTTTTTAGGAATGAATTTATATAGTAGTTCATTTACTGTTAATTAATGTATAGTACATGCTGCCCAAAATCAAAAGCTTTTTAAAATTAAAATTACTATATATTACGCCAGAAGTTATTGTCCCGTTGTATTCCAATATAATATAAATTAATGTTATAACTTATTATAAATTAATGTTATAACATATTTCAGATTGATCACTTTATACAGTGCAGTTAGAAATATGACAAATGAACTATGCTTTCACACCTTTAAAACTTTTGCAACATAACGAAGGAATAATGAAAATATTTTTAGATCCTATAAATATATGCTGCGTTTATTATTATCTAATAAAAAAGCCGATTTTTTTATTTTATATGTACAGTTTCAAAACAAATGTTTTATGATTTTACTAATCAGTTATCCTAAATTGATTTGAAACTTGGTTTAATTAAGTAGTAGGTATCAGTTAGACCAAGTTTTAAAACAATATTAATCAAACTATGTAACAATGTTTATCAGAATAATTATTAGTAAGGACGAATCGAAGCTAATGGAAAAGCCTCTTATACAGTTACGAGAGGTAAAGATACTTCCATTAGACTTTAACAAGTCTGCAAACAATCTTTGAGAAATAGTTTAATATCGTTCACTGGCTGAAGGGCAGAAAAGGTTGGTGAGACAATTAAAGCTTTAAAAAGTTCAAATGTCTGTTTGATAATACAATGCTATGGTCGTTAATTTTAATTGTTTATTTACTAACAATGAAGTACACGAGTACTTAACAACAACAAACAGAGTACCCACTCTAACAGTTGCCGAAGATATCGAGCTATATACACAACAGCAAAATAAACGTACAGTTTGGTTTTTATCAATTTATTAGGTACTCCAACATCGAAATATAACTTTAAATTAGTTAATTATGTAACGCAGTAGAAAATAAATGTTTGCCTATTACAGGCCTGAGTGCTGTCCATAATTATGCCAGCTTATATCTTAATATTAATAAAGAAAAGCAATCTCTTTTCGCTACCATAAGACACAAACAATCAATGTTAGATTAAAAGAAAAATGATGTATCAACGATTTTACAGTAAAAAATTTCCTTCACTTTAGAGTGGGCAATGAGGTTCACACTATTAATATAAGACTAAAACTCTTATTATATTTCTCTAGTAGATAGTTGGAATACATTTTGCGTGTTTTTTTAGTTTAACAGCGATCCGGAGCTAAAAGCGCCTGACTTTAAATCTCTTTCAAAATAGCTAACTTCGGGGACCCCCGAGAAGCATTATTGACCCAGGCCACCACAATTTCCTCAAAATGGTTGGCCGCCCGGCTCTTAGATCGCTCCATGAAGTGACTAGGCCCAAGAACCCACACGAGGGGACCTCGGCTTTGGCTGTCACTCTGCGATAACACTATACAGCTAAGCATTCTGACATAAAGATGTCCGAGAGGCCGACTTGACTTAGTTGATGGCTGGTATTGCGCTGGGAAGACAAATGGCGAAAGTAACTCCATCAACGCTTCTATCTGGTATGTTCGGAGGCTGGCGTTCTGTGTGATAAAGATCCAACCTCGTTCCCGACAAGACCAGTCGGTTATCGAAACTTTCATTTGATAGTATTACTGGTAAAGAATGTGATTTCTTTTAAAAGCGAAAGCTTACACTTTGTTTCCTAAAACACACATATACGTAGATTCCTCTCATTATTTTCATTTCTAATTCTTATAAAAAATTCTTCGAGATTTTTTGGACTTCGTTAAGCCTACTCCTTCGCTAATTGACGAGTTGTTTGCTAATATTTTCTTTTAATTTAAAAGGCCCTTTCGAATTGTTAAAGCAAAAAATGCTTTTGTTTCATACCGTCTGTTATCTGAAGTTTTTTTTTGCCGATTGTATATTAAATAAATACTAAGCTTCTTTATTAATATCATCTTTACGAGATCAAAAAAATTTCTAAAAATGTTAATATTAAAGAGTAGATGAAAGGAAAAATTACAGTTAAAAAGTCTCTGAAGGCAATTTATCTAATTAAACTAGTTAATTGCTGTAACGAAGCGGAGATCCTGTGAACGTGACTATATCGCGTTTATTTTCTAGGAAAAGCTTTATAAAGAGATTCGCTTTTACGACACCACTACATCGTATAGCGCTGCCGTTATCCTTTGCTTATTTTGGTGGTCACCATCGTCGTGTCAACCCATAAACGCCCATCGCAAGGCATAGGTCTACCTCAAAGATAATTGTAAGGAGACTAGCTGATCCCGCAAACGTGGTTTTGCAAAAAAAATTGATATTTTAATTTACAAATAAAAAATAAGGGTTGATCGTAGAGGGGTGAAAATTTATGGTTGTATGTGTTCTTGTATGCTGTATCATAAAAAAATAAAAACAAAAAATTTCGTTAAAAAAATAAAAAAATAAATTTAAGTGTGAACAACCTTTATCACTTAGGGGTATAGAAAATAGATAGTAGCCGATTCTCAGACCTACTGAATACGCATATTAAATTTGATAAAAATCAGTCGAGCCGTTTCAGAGGAGTTCAAGTTCGAACACCGTGACACGAGAATTTTATATATTAGATATGCCATAATCGCCACGCTTCGTAGGTGGGGTGGCAATCGTAGTGTGGTATTTGATTATTAAAATAAATGCACAATGGGCTCTGAGAACTCAAATAAATTTCTTAAAGAGAGCTATGGTATAGAAACATAATGACCAAAAGCTGGCAGTCAAAGCGTACTTCATATTGATAGTAAAAATTATAAAATAAGAATATCAAACATGTTCCCTTCCAATATTCGTAGTAAAGATGAAGGTCTTATCTACCGGCATAACGGCACAGAAACGTGATCCCTTTACATATGCTCAACGAGCCATGGAGAGGGCTATGTTTGGGATTTGTCTGCAAATCAGTAAGAAGAAGATTAGGAGACACAAAGTAGCCAACTTCGCTCAGCGGACAGGCTACATAGCGCGCAGAAGAGACGACCGCTGTGGCTTTGATGTTATGGAGTGGAGACCACGGATCGGTATCGGAACGGTAGGATGTCCATCCAAAGGTGGATGGATGACCTTGCTAAAGAAGTCGGCGGATGCTGGATGCAGACCGTTTCCCATCGGTCTTTTTAACAGTTTATGGGAGAGGCATGTGGAAACTGCTGAGCATTATGATGAATGAATGAGTACTTCTGCCTATTACTAGATAATCATTATCTGAAGAACACATCAGTGTATTTCGATAGTGTAAACGGACTTTTTCTTTGAATTGTCAGAGCGTAACATATAATTGCAATCTGGTAGCTTTAAAATTTTAATTAATTCTAATTCACTAACACGATCGCTTAGTGTTAGGTACACATGTTCCGATCAATGGCCTTGCCCAACAGCCGCCACATGCGCGCTGTATGACCAGACATTTGTCATTTGCATAGTTACGGACATGTGTGCGGATTAAGTCGTGTAATTCTGGCGAACGTTGGTTGCAACAAACTGATTTATATTCATTTATTCATATTATTATCCAATTATGATCATAGTGATCACTTGTGTGTTTAAGACGAAAAGAGCACCAGAACTATAATTAAATATTTGTAACTGTAAAGGATTTCTTAGCAACAAGGTGCCTAAAAAGAATGCACAACACTCGGCCGGTTTTTTAATGATATCTCTTACAATATAATTACTACACTAGTAGAGCAATTTACTCTCACACAAACCAGCTACAAAAATGTTTACTATAAATGTAATGTATAATGTAAATAAGACTGATTTTTTTACTACTTGTTTAATATATGCTAACAGCTAATGAGCTATGACATAAAACAAAAAACTTTTCAGTTCAATTCTGATCGTCTTAACTTTCTGTCATTGTAGTAAAGAGGGTTCGTCTAGGAAATAAATAATACCGGTGAACTTTCACGTCCTCTCGTATCAGATTTTTAAGATGGCTTACTGAGCATCGAATCATTTACACAAGGTGGCCATGCTTTCTGCTTTTTCTCTTTCTCATTAATATAGTATAGCAATTCTTTCCTGAGCCTTATCATAATTTGCGTTGCGGAGTAATCAGCGGTCATGACTTTATATCTGTGTAAATAACCACTTGATCTAAGCTATACGTTTAACACCCGATACTATTCTATAACATTCCGAGAATACTAATCGATATTAAATACGTAAACTAAACACTGCTCCACTGTGAAATGTACGGCATCGCGGTGATAATTCTTAATTGATAGCTCACTTGCGAAGCGCTTCGGCTATACGATGAGGTGCTGTATAAATTACTGGACATAGTTTATGTAGTCAGATAAACATCTTGTATTTTACTAAAATTATATGTACAAAAATACATAAAATCTACTTAAATTACTAAGTCAGAGAAATAGCTAATGTGGTCTTTTTATATTGTATGACGTCACCAACTCAGATGTTACACACACAATTTAAGTGACTACAACACACTTCCCATACAAAATGTTTTTGGGGAATGTTCTTATGTTCTAATTTCTTCAGGGTCAGAGCAGTATATAATGAACTACGTGCTTCATCTTCCACATCACAACATCGTCGCTTTTAATCAAGCAAGTGAGTGATCAATCGCGGACGAGGAATAAATAAAACAATAGGGTGATAACGTACGTTTTGGGACATAACGAAACAATTTCTTCAGCATAGCGTCGGTTCTTTGTTATTTATCGTGGTCGTCATAATCATTTCAGCTGTAGGAAGTCCGCAGCCGGACGTAGGCCACACCCATAGATTTACAATAACATAAATTGGCAGCAATCAGCATCCAATGTCTTATTTTTCAGATGCCTCTTTTTAACTGTTACATGAATATCATCAACCAGTTAATATATTTCTTTTTATATTCATGGAATATTATATAGTACGTAATAAACATGTCCGTTGATAAATCTGAATGTATGGTACAAAACATAAACTTTACAAATATGCACAGAGGGAGTTTGGGTCTGGTCAAAAGATTCTTTATTTGTTTTTTATCTTTATTTTTAGTTTGAGGTTTTATCTCTGTTGTAACTATCATAAATGGTCACCGTTAAATCATTCAACAATCATTTTAGAGGCAAAACGCTTATGTGCATGATAGTGTCTAGCCACCTCTGACTTTGGTTCCGACAAAATAGCGGTGTGCCAACATCGTACAAACCAAATTTTAATTGAATAGATAGTAACAGTCTCTTAGTTCGATTCTTGGAAAATTACATCGACACGTGATGCGCATTCTTCTCCACACCACACAAATTACAATTAGAAAAAAAAATATTTGATGAGTGTACTGCGATCTCAGCCTTAAAACAATTTTTGGTAAATGTCTATTATTGAGCTTAAAATCCGCAAACCACGGCAACAACAAAGAGACTGACTGTCTGCCTATATTTATTAAATTTAAATTTTAGACATGTTCTCTAAAGAACAATCAAAACAGCAATTGTTTTCATGTCCTGTTTGAGTTCGACAATGACTTATGCTCAGCATGTCGCCCTCATAACTCTCTGCTTCGATCTGCGTCGATTTATCAAAATCGAATTGTTTGAAACGGTGATATTTCGCTACAAAAATTCTCACACACGTGGCTTCGAGATATTGATATTTCTAATGTTATCTTTATCATATTGTCTTTTTTTTTGTGCAAAGCTTATTATTATTATATATATTATAAAATAACATCTTTAAATATTAATCATTGAGCTTATATCACTAACCATAGGTCCACTGATGGAGATGTTCTGTCTTCGTAGATGTCTAATAGAGCCGGTGGGAAACGGCTTACGGCTACCATCAAGAGCTTTATGAATATTATGTATTGGAATGACGTGTATATTGTCCATAGAAGAATATTTAATAATTAAATAAAGTCAAGTCTACGGAACAGAAAATAAGTTTTTTGGTATATTACAATGTGTATATCGTATACAAAATATCGATAATGTTTTGTGTACATGTAACATTTACATTTATTAAAAGACAAAAGTAAAAATTTTCATTCATTCTTTTCTAATTACGATCGAACGTATTTCTACATTTTATATCTTACATTTTATCTTCGCGGACAAACGGTATACAATGTTATTTATGGGCTTTTATATTAACGTGATACATTTGACAATAACAAAGCCAATAATCCGCGTTTGTCTAGGTGTATAATTTCGGAGTAATATTGGGATTCTGAGGTATAATCCCCTCATTATTCAATGTAATGTAATAATAATTTGCTCTTAAATTAATTTCGGGCTATGTAGGTTATCATCTCATATTAGATGTTTGTAGACAAAATTGAGTTTCATCGTGTAACACATGTCAAGTGTTCTTTTATTATTTTTTTTTGTTTTGTGTTAATAATGTTCAAAAGTCAAAAGATTGCTTGCCAGATATTATTGCATAGACTAAATAACACATAACGTGCTCTTCTTTAGGTTTATTGAGCAAAGATTATTATGGATTGTATTTGAGATCCCATGTCCAATGTGACAATAACAACTTAGCAACATGAAGAACGTCTTATGAAGGTTTAGTAATAATTTAGACTCACGGGGAATAGCTCCTCACAAATTGAAAAAAGAACACTAAAACACCGACAAACGTCCACTTTGAGGCAAAGAAATCCCTCAAAGATCGTCATAATGCCCGGTTTTGCATTGCCCGCATCCAGCGACTTCCTGCGACCTTAATTATGTCATCGGTCCACCTAATTGGGGAAGGGGGGAGGGGCTAACCATGCCACGTCTATCGGCTCGTGGTCACCATTTGAGTGCTTTTCATCCCAAATGACCGTCGGTTGCACAAGCGATGTGCGCCACCCACTGCCATTTCAAAAGTGCAACTTTAATGGGCGTAAAATTAAGGGAAGTATGCAACATCATTCAAAATATATTTTTTATCTAATAAGATTTCTATTACTACAAATATGAAAATTTCCTAAGCATATTTTAACAATACACGAGTGCAATCACAATGAATGCATTACATACATTTTGGAGCAAAGCCAATGGGATAAAGGAGTCAAATGGACGGTGACTATCCAAATCCTTACTTATGGGTCACGAACCATTTTTATACATTTCAATGGCGAGTTTCGCATGAAATGAATGTTCAAACAATTTAATATATTTTGAATCAAGATTTTGTCTCTGTTTATCATTATTTATACTGCATTATACACGCAACGCGCAGAACGAATGGCCACTGGGGCAAGTCTGTGAACCTTCTTAGACCTCTTTTTTTTATTTTAAGTCTAGATTTAAAAGAATGGTATTAAAAATATTACATAGCATTCAAGAGTTTTTAGTTCACGAAATGTGTGGAACTTGGTTTGTTGATTCATTTATATGGTTGAAATAACAAAGTATACATCAATCATTATTAATTTCATTTAAAAAGATCAACTGTTGAAATTCCGGTCGGCTCTTCGCAGTAAATCAGTATTTTGAGCCGTCGGAAAGTAAAAATGATTGTGAATGTCTTCTTAAATCAAAATATTTAGAATTTGTAATTTCTTTAATTTTGAGTGCGCGGATATTATGAAGCGCAGATTAGGATGTCCACTGATGAACATTTTGAGTTAATTACACGAACCGTGAATTATTACAAAGGAGTTTAGTGTAAAGATATACACCCTTACATAATGGAGTTTTGTGGAAGAAATGAAAATTATTTAATATGAATGCTACTATAAAGTAATGGACTTTATAGTAGCATTCATATAGACTAATTCATTCTTATGAAAAATGTTACAAATATGTTATATACTTCTGGCGTTTTGAATATTTTGACTTGTATTCGGCACATCGGTTATTGGTTTTGGATGGTAATGACAATCGATTAAACGCCCCGACCGCAAATTATCAGGTTCCATTATGGAACATGTCAACGTGATTTCTGGTACGGAATAACCATTGGGACAACGTGGCGATAATTATGTGAACATCACTAGACAGACCGCGTGGTTTACGTGATTTTGTCAAAAGCATCTAATTTAAACCAATAATCTAATTCAAACACTGATAATAATTAGACTTTACATGCTAAACAGTGTCAATAGGTACAAGAAAATATGAAATTTTAGAAGTAGACGTACATTTTTCTAATTTGACTACGGGTATAAAACCTGAAAGAAATACTAAACCTAAAATATCGAAAAAAAATTATAGCTGTTTCTGTGGAACATCGAATCCAAGGAAAAAAGTTTTTACAATGGTTGTCTTAAACTATAAAGGCCCACATAAGAATTTTCTTTCTCATGAAATGTATTTTATCGTTAGTAAAACAAATTCATATTCCAAGTTAATAACAAGCTTCATTCGGGTAACACGTTTCTAAAAAATCTATATCTATAAAACTGCCGACCTAAAAACTTTACACAGACTAGAAATGTCTGTCACAATATTGCCTTTACCAACTCCTTCGCAATACATACAATTCTCTGTTATTCTTCCAGTGCTTCCAGCACATTCGAAAAGAGAATAACAGGATATTACTCTATATTAGAATGACCGAGAATAGTTGCGCATTTAGCACGAAGTCTCAAGCCAATGGAATCATCACAAAAAACATTTGAGAGGACACTGGTCTCCCGCCTATGTATAAATGACATGAAATGTCGTGTATAATAGAAATTTTATTTTCTCAATTTTTTACACCGTTCTGTGCAAATTTCCACATTTTTTTCATAAGAACCGTATATGAAGTACCAGGAAACTTAAAAAAAAAACATGTTGAAGGAGAGTATAACTGACGTGAAATCATTCTGAGTTGTGGCAATGAATAATTTTTACAAGGTAATTGGTTATAGGTGTCAAACTTCAAGGAGCGTATGAATTTCTGATCCGTTAACAAAAACTTTTAAACCTATTTACAATAAATCTATTAAAGATGATCACTCTAAAACTCTATTGGAATACGACAAGACTACTTCTCAAAGTATATATATAGTCTGCCAGAGGAGATAGTAAACAATTATTTACTTTAATTGTAGTCAATTTTTGAATGTTATTTCTTATTTCTGAAACCATTGATTTTTGTATAGAGCATATCATACATTAATGCGAATCTAATCGAACTAAACGTTCTGGACTTTTATGCTTTAGCTAATCACCATGTTGATATAAGCAACTTAAAAGATAAAAATTAAAAAATAATAACATCTTTAAATAAATTAAATTGTAACTTTTATGACATCTGAAAATCAGCCCCATGTAGACTTATCTATAAATTTATTTCGTCTATCCCTTCCAATTGGTTAAAAAAGTGTAGTTGAAACGACATATTAATCAATCAAATACAGTAAAACGAAAAAAAAAATCAAATATAGTAAGTATAAACATTTTAAGGCGACGTTCAGCTTTGTTGTGTAATATTATTATATTCACAATTTAAATTTAAAATATCAGTTCTTTATACCGTGTGTTATTTCATTGTTTCACGGTACATGTAACATTTTGGTTAAGGTTTTATGTATGCGAATGGCGAACACTGAGTGAAGATAAAATATGCAATTCCTAAAGGGTAATGCAACAAGATAAAACTGAGTTTTACAGTGCCGTCGTAACTCAAGTAAAATCCCGTGTTCTTTGAGAGGGGTCACTTAATTTATAACCTATTTTGCATATTGCGTTTAAATTCTGATAGTGCTTGTATTAAGAGTATGTTGCTACATATGTTAATGGACATTGAATATAAATTTATTAAAAAATCTATTTTCTTCACTTTTATTTGACTTATTTTATGAGCATCTTTCGAAAGAAATAGATCTATGTTCTTCGATCAAATTATAAATCTTATTAGGCTTGACTAAGGTTTAATTATTCGTGTTACGAAACTCATCTAGATCACTTACGCTCTTTTATTAATTTGTTATAATTTAGCTACATCATATACATCGGGTATATATTATAGTACTCGAAACTACGAAACATGTAGTCTCATATTCCTTCGTGCTTTAAGACCAGACATCCAGTAATGACTTACAACAGTAACGTTGTCTCTCCACTCGGGCTTTAATATTCTGGAGTGAAGTCCACCACCACCAGAGGACGTTCGCCCACAAAGTGAACAGATGACTTTGTTAAGCCTGGCGGAAGACACCTGATGCAGGCTACCAATTCGTAAAAAGCCATAGTATTGATGTCATAAAGGGCTACCGCACCACCTCCTATGAAGCAGGCATGTGCATTGGCGGGATCTCCACCAGGGGATCTAGAAGCTAGGCCACAAGCCTGTATATGTCAGAGGCGCTTGAAACTGAGTGCTTGCGATCAAGCCTTGCCGGGGAAATGGGAGCAGCAGACGTGCTTCACTCGACAGTTGCTGCTAAGATGGTGGAAAGAACAATCGAGCAGCCCAAGAGTAGGGATCGGCACAGTTTAGGCTATTCATGTCCGGAGGACTGGACTAACAGGCGGTACGGTGCTCTAACATTCCGGATGGTGCAGGTGCTTTCAGATCATGGATGCCTTGGCAACTACCTGTGTCACATAAGCAGGGAACTGTCAACGATATGCCATCATCGTGGTAGCGAAGAAGATACAGTTCAGCACACGCTTGAGGAGCGAACAACTTAAGAAGAGCTGCACCGAGAACTCACTGATACTGTAGGGAATGACCTCTCATTACCAGGTTTTGTTAAGGCGATGGTACGGAACGAGCAGACATGGAGCGCTGCTATAACCTTCTGCGAAAGGGCGAGGTCGCAGAAGGAGGCTACGGAGAGAGAGAGAAAGAACATCCGAGTTCCCTATCCGCAGTCGGACACCTGGACGGAGTATGTTATACCGTGCCATTTTCCAACCCCTTATTAGCATGGCCTTGGCGACGGTGTCGGGGTAATCCGCCGCAAGTAAGGAGTCGAGGCACTGGGCCACCGCCGTTGAAACTGCAGTAGTATGCGAAAACGTTTCCGTAGTTTTAACAAAAGGCGTTCAAGATCGCCGGGCGATTTTAGCTGGTAAGTGTCCGGCATAACCCTTTCGTTGCCGCCGCAGCGGAGTGGTATTCCACGCAGGATTTCCTCACGAGTAAAAAAGGCTACCAATAGGTTTTTTTGGAAGCCTATATCCAGTAGTAGATATGCTATGACTGATGTGCCTGATAATGTCATCCAATAAATTTAACAGTGTCTCGGACAATGGTTTTAACTTAAGGAATATAAAAATAAATACATCTGTATTAACAAGGCCTAAACATAAATTGTGCTTCAACGTGTAGAGCGTTTTTCGCACTACTGATTGAGTTATAGCGAACGATGCCCAGGGGAGGCAGGGGCCGGCAAACATTGTACGGGTTGTGTCAAATGGAAAAATGGCTATCTATAAATAGAACGTACTTTATCTGCGATCATAGAACGCCCAGCTAAAGCGATATTGGATGAATAAAAAATGTATTTTTTTTCCGCGCAACTCTGAACCGATCGGATTTCGAGTGTTGACTCTGTAACTTGTTTTGGAACAGTTGTTGAGGAGTGAACTTGTTGTTTAGAAATAAAAAAAAGTTTACGTGTTTTATTGGGCTAGTTGTGTTTTGTATATATTAGCGTTGCGATACATTTATGTACACATAGATAAATTTTGAAGAATAGAGTTATATTTCTTTTTTGTTTATGACTAAAATAGATGTGTGGTTAACACCAGAAATAAAGGCAACCTTATTTTACCTTTTCTAGGAAAAATGCTATCACTTTTGTACATTTGTGTCATAATCACATGTATGTGCATTAAAATAAATATAAGAGGAATGCCTACCTAAAGATAAGCTTTTTATATTTTACTCTGGGCTCATTAAATATAGTATCTCTTTTGTAGACGTACGGTATACGCTTTTACAATAAACTCCATTGTAATAACTTTAATAGATTAAACGATATATGAAACAAAAACCAATAAATATATCTTATTTCAGTTTGTAATTTTTAAAAAAATACGGCCTGTATTGTTTTAAGGACATTTGTGAAAGTAATAAAAAAAACTCGACTGAATGTTTTATTGTTTCTTGAATAATTATGAAAGTTTTTGCGGACAAACAAAACATTATTATAGATATATTGTGATGCAACCGTAAGAATACCACCTCAATTGAGAACTTCTCGACGAGAAGTAACAACCATATAATAGACAAGCAGACCTGTCTATTTAAATTAAAAAACTGGGGTTAGGTTATTGACAGAAAGTGTACACCTTCTGCCCGTCACTTTTCTCTAACAGTCGTCTTCCCGCCATAAGTCACAGCAAACTAATTTCTAAATTGATAATGTTAAATAAAAACAAAACAACCAAAGATATATCCCCATCATTACTTCGGGGTACAAAAGTAACACACAATCATAGAATTACCGGTTCTCCGTTCTTTTTATGATGGCAATAAAATATAATTTCATCAACGAAAAGAGGAATTTCTCTGTCCGAAAATAGAGGAAGTCGGCGAAATTCGCGAGGGACAAGCGTTCTCGTTAGTATTGAGTTCGATGTTTTTCATGCTCACATTTATTTCTAAAGATTGACAAATATTTGAACGAGTTTCGCGGACTCGAAGTACGGGACATTAATGTGAACGACTGTTTTTTTTTTTTTAGGCTACTCTCTCTATAAACGAAAAATTTATTTTATGTTTTTAATATAGTTATTGTTCTGAAGCTATTTAACGAAACTTATATAAAGTATAGTATATATATAACCTCAGTGATTTTCTAAGGAAAGAAATTGAATTTTGATTCATTTAGTAATTTTGAATTTTGTTTGACGTTATCGACCCTTTTGTATTTTTTAAGCTTTTTTAGACTCCACTCGCGTGATTTACCCTTTTCTAAGCATCTTAATTAACAACTTTTTTTTTTGCAACTCTATAAAAAAAAAGAAAATCAAACAATAACTAACTATGTAATCCAACTACAGTGTAAAGAATTTTAGATGATAACGAAGCAAACAATATAGCCCAGCGAACTGCCAAGTTAAAGCGGTAATGGGTTGGCCACATAGCAAGCAGAACAGAAGGCCACTGGAGGCTTAAGGTTTTGGAGGGGAGAGTAAGAATCAGCCAGACCCACAAGCTCTACCCGGCGTCTCCCGTTGACATTAACACTTTGTTAATCACTCCATCTCGTCCGTCCGTACGATCTGGTGCCTCAATCACTGACACAAACCGATCCTCTCCCAACTTCGATATCGATTCAGCTAAAATGTCTTCGAAAAAAAGGTTTACACCTTTTTCAGAAAACCGAGCAGATATCAATTGATCGATACAATACGTTAGGCGACGCATCTGACGTAGATTAATTTATCTTATTAGCTCGTGAATTTCAGATCCGCGAGCGTTGAAGATGTAAAAGGCAGAAAGGTTACAGTGACCAATCGAATATAACCAGTCCACATCGTGAGTGGACGTTCAAGCTAAATATCACTAGCAAACATCAACTTTTTTTTGGAGACACCTTTGTGACACGTTTGTTATTTTTCAAGGCAAGCGTGGAGTGATGGATATTTCGTAAATGTAAAGAACAAAACGTGAGGTATTTTATGTGGGCCGGTGCTTTACAATCCCGGTGTATAAATCTCCACGTTTATTAGCGCGTAAATGTCGTCTTTTAATGACTTGTCGTTGGGCTTCGAAGTTACTTTGTGGCATTAAAATGCGTCTTTATGATTCGTTATATCATTGCGTTATCCCGGCCAACTGTATGGATCGTATGGATTAACTTCAATCTATTCTCGGACAAATACTTTGTAGTCTTAATACCTTTAAGTGATTGATATAATCGTATAAAAACAAAAATATTCTTGTTTTTACAGAAGTCAATCTAAATCCAGTAACTATCAATTTTGTGCTCTTCATTTATCTCATGACATTGACAAGGTGTCACGAAATGAAAATACTTCCATGTCGATATTGTACTATACATAAATTAATAAACGTCTTTTATGTTAATCTAAGAAGTCATTGTTGTATGCAAAGTAAAATAGTAAAAATAGTTGAAGCATTTTATTTGCAATTAAAATAAAACACGATGTCGATTTATATGAAACAAACTGTTTACGAAAGGTAAACTATTCAACAAAGCTTTTGATTCAGAAAGCCGTATCGTTTGTCAGGCGAACGGTCAATTACGTAACGAGCTCCACTTCAGAACTGTAGTAACTCTAGAAAATTAAATAATCAATTGCAAGTTTGCGACGAAAAATTTTTTTTATTTAAAAAAAAGTTCACTGTTTTCATTTAAAACATTCGTTCAAATGACCGGAAAATGTAGTCCGGTAGGCAAACGTAGTAACTGAGAGATCGGAAAATCGATACTGGATTTTAGTGAAGCCAAATCTGAAGCGGAAAGGGTATAGCTAAAAATTAAACAATACATAGTAATGCCAAGTCTACGCTATAACGTTTGATGCATATCTGCTGCTTTTGGCATTGGGCCCCGCGACGACGGCAGCGGCCCACCCGCGAAGTGCGCGCCGTGTCTTTTGTGTCGCTGTGACTGGATAAAAAATACGTTTTCGGCGCTGGAGAGTTCGTGCGCCAAAGGTTTGGCTTCGTTTAGCAATTGTACGCTTGCCAAGATAGATTTTAGAGCGGGTGTTTTCGTTTTGTTCACTGTACGGATTAGAAGTTACTAGTGAAACGCGAACTTGCTCAAATTTAATAAGGCATGATTCTTATTTTATCTTTATGAAACAATTATTATTTTGTTTAATGGTTTAATCACTGACTTAATTTACACAGTAATTTTATAACTCATTTCCTGTTAACCGAAAAATCAATGAAATGAAATAAAAACTAAAGCATTTTCAAAATTCAAATTACTACATACCAAACTTAAACATTGTTTACTATGCCTCCCTGCAGGCTTTTATAATACACGGGGATATAACATATATATCGAAATACTTGAAAATAGGTGTAAAAGCTTTAAAGCTTTTTACAGAGAAATGAGCTACAAATTCACCCCTTTGCTGCCTGTAATTATTCATTATCTTATCTACTATTAGACCGCCTAGCTTGTATAACCCTATATATAACGGGTTCCTGGGCTGAAACGTGGTCTCTAACCCTAGACCTCATTGACAAACTCACAGTCACTCAAATGGCCATAGTAAGGAAAAGGATTTCTTTTCGAGATTGAAACGAGAATGGGTAGCTCTGTAAACGCGTGAAAGTACCTGCCACAATCCATTGGAAAGGCACACATAGCACGCCAAACAAAATGCCGCTGCGGCTTAACGTGTTGGAGTGGAAGCCACGGGCCCGCAAGCGCAGCAGAGAACATTCACTTATAAGGTGGGCTGATTAAGGAAAAGGCTAGCTATAGGCTGCTTCCAACCGGTCCTATTAAAAACCTATCAAGATGGCTAATGTCCAGCAGTGAAAATTCTGCAGTTAGAAAGTGGAAGAAGTTATATATAAAATCTTATAATATTATATTCATTATATAGCATAGATATGACCTCTTTGAATCACAAAATAATACAACAGAGTTCTTGTTTCTTTGTTCCTTATTGTACACATAAAGACATCCATACGAAATATCAAAACACGATAAATTATGTAGACGATAAGCTTGCTAACTCGAGAGAGAGGTTTACATTAAATTATATCCCCCTAAAGAAGGATATATAAACCATTTTTGCAATGGATACGATATTGATTTTATAAAGTTATAAATGCGCAATTACAAATAATAGCGCGCATTTTAAATCTGTTACCCATAACATGGTATCGGCGCCGAAGCTTTCCATTGCTCAAATTAATTCACGCTAACTTCCGATCCGTTTCGTGTATTTACATTTTCAATAATTATAAATATTTTTATGGTTTCATTCCGGGCTTATTAAATTCATAAATACCGAACGTTTCGATATTACGATGATCGTTTTTATTTATCGCTTTTGTGGCATGAGCGACGGATATATATTTATACGAATAAAAACATTTGCATAAAGAGAGAAATGTATGTAATTTTTTGTCATAAACTTTTTCTTGTATGGTTGACTGTTGAACATGGCCTACCTTGTAGATTTCCATTAGTATTGTTTGGTCAGTTTTTGCATTCAGTTTCTTTCGACGACTTAAACATGGTCCTCTTGCTAGTGGATCTCTTGCGCTGCGCCCTTCGAAGTGGTCTGCACTCTAGAACATTAAGACTAAGACATGAAGCATTGGTCAGCAATGCCACTTCAATTCGCTAATCTGTGGGGCTAAGTTTATCTTACTTTGGTTCGTCTACGGATATCCTTGTTCCTAATTGTGCCACATAGAGAAATCCCGAGCACAGCCCTCTCCACGGCTCGTTGAACGATTATTTAATAGCAAGAAGGGACTGACTGAGCATGTCTGTCGGATCGACGATTGACGATCGACTGAGGAAATATTGATTTGGAGGCCATCTGTAATAAATCGACTTCGCGGAAAATTATGTCGCAAGTTAATGATAGATCTTGGAAGATTTTTCTAGAAGTTTGGCATCGTGCATGGAAACGGAAAACCTTAAAAATGATAGTAATTTTTTAGCTCCTAAATGACCAAAATGAATCTTTTTATTACGATAGTAAACTGTAGTCAATTGATAATTATTAATGAAAAAGTTCTAATTAGATACTATATTTGGACTTTACGAACAAAAAGCAATGAAATGTGTTTAATACAAATTATTACAATATTATTAAAATGTCAAGAGTCATATCCAACATATCATCCAATCGTCTTGAAAATCAATTACGAAATAAATATTTCGAAATCTATTGGATATTCCACATAAAAACACTAACAATTGATAAATCAATTTCGTTTTGTTGTGACGTAAAAATTTAACATCCTTAATTTTGTTTTATTTGTTGTTTGTGTATAACCTAAATACATTTTAATACATCATTTTAATATACTTTGCTGCTCAAAGAAAAAGTTGTTAAAGGCTGTATCACAGATTATAGTCAGTACAACCGTTAATAATACAAATACATGATAATTAGTAATTTTATATAAATACAACTTGATGAGTAAATATACTGAAAGAAAACTGCTTATGGGTCGAGATCAGTTGTTCTTTAACTAATATTTACATGTTCTGTTAGTAACGAAGTGCTTATGGAGAAAGAACAAAGTAATAAAACATTGACGATTTCCACGAGGATGTCAAAGAACCAAACACATTAAATATCTGTCAGAATTTCCCCGCACCTAAAAAAGTGGTCTCCCCCAACCGGAAAAACTATCGCATATGGAAGGAATAAGACCGGAAATATGTCGAAAACAACTCCAGGCAGACTGTTAAACGTTTATGAGCTACGCGTACAAAACAATCCGCTTTACGACATATTGGTCCAATTTGAGAACTTGGCAATAATGGCGGGATTGTCCTCCGAGTTAATGCACTCCAACTTTGTAGCTTCGCTACTCTCTATTGTCTTTTTATTTCATTGTTTACCAGTTTTTTTTATAAAGAAAAACCAAAGGTTTTTTGTGTTTTAATTATTAAAGGATACTATTGGGTAGGTAACTACGGATTGTTCGTTATAATTATCAACATTTAAACAGAAAGAAGAATAACATTTGAAGAATAGGTCGTCCGAAGCTGAATATAGACATCAACAATAAATTTTTAATATAACGGCTTGGAAACAGCCGCGTTAAACGCTTTCCGACCATGACAAGGTAGTTTGACCATCTTGTGAGTAAACGATCTATCCTGCGCTTGCCGGTTCGCTGTCTGCACTCCAAAACCTCATGCAGCACTTGCGTGTTGAAATTGGGGTAATTAGGTAGCAAAAGTTTTTTTATACTGTATTCTGGTTTTCTCGAATTCAAAAACATTGCGAGCGAACCATTAATGTTAAGAGTGTTTTCTTGACAAACTCAAGTTCATGTCTAGGCTTTCCACAATATCTTAACGCTCGACTAGTCAAAGGCTCGTAACTTATTTTCACCACACACAACGCCCGCTGACAACCAAATGACTTCCACAAACTACTGATGGCAGGGAAACTAGACGGTAAGCGACCACGTGGAGGTACACTAACTCGTAGAAATAATCAAGTCAATAACTAAACTCCCTATTGCTACTGCCCCGAAGAAATCAAGGAATAGATGGAACATGAAAATAGCTCATCGTCGATTTCGTCAAGGAAGTTCAATACCGACACGACTTTCAGTAGTAAAGAAACTGTTGAGAGGAATAAATAATTCACAACTAGTGTCTGATTGGCTTAAATAAATAAACCAGATATAATTTCTGTTTGATGGTCTACAAAAGTACTTTCAGGAAGAAACAATAATCTACCACCGCTCTTAACATTGCAGGGTTTCATGGAAAACCTATAAACCAGAGTGTTAAGCCTTAGGTAGTAATGTTCAGGGTAAACAGGCAACCGCAGCGCTGCGTATATTTACATGGAACTTCTTACTTCGCTGTTTTGTTTCGCTGGATGGGGCAATTTGTATTCAAGCACACGTGGAATGATTAAATATATACGCTCGAGTGTAAGACGTAACAACGTTCGAACAAAGACATGATGGAAAATAATTTTTTTGTTCAAATATTTTTCATTGGTTAATATCATCATCGCCATTATTTCCACTGCTGGTCAGTGACCTCCTTCATAGATTTCTAGTAAGATCGGTTTTTTCCGATGACCGTTAACGTTTGTCCACCTTGTGGGTGAACGAACCTACTTCGAAATAATGACATCAAATAAATAAGATATTAGTTACCCAAAGAGGAATTAAAATTAGATATTAGTCGTAATTTTCTTAACAAAGAGATGCTTTAATTTTCGGACGAATAACACTTAAATGTAATAATATTTTTAAATACATAGAAAAATTTTATGCAATCATATTTATTATGTATAATATTTTGAACGTTCACAAAATTTTATAGAAGCTTTTACAGAAACTTTATTTTTTGTATTTAAAAAATTCTCTTCGCAATTTCCGAGAACTCGCTTTAAAATATTTATAAAAGCTCAAAACTACAATTGAAAGCTTCCACTATCTCACGCCGGAAGTGGAATGCTGCGGAAGAAAGGTAATTATTGACTTTCTCAAGCCGCCCTTGTGGCCCGAGGCCTGTCGGGAAAAGATAAGGCTAATTAAAGGATGGTTTCTTCAAGTTCCAGGGCGTTAAGTCCTGTGAAACTGTTCGTACGTGCCAACCAGAGGAGGGAGATAAAAGTTACATTGTTAGGAAACCGAATTTAATACTTAGTAGTTTTATTGCCCCGGATCAGCTGTTACTAATTCTTTTCGACCAGTCGCGTTTGGGAGGTAGTTTTGAATTCGTTAACTTGTTTATGTACTCTTAATGTATTGGCTCGGTCCTCCAGGCAAATAAAAAAAATCACATAATTATTGCCAAATAAATATACAGATACGTTATTTTTAATTGTTCTGTTGTGATGAATATTTTTAATATTGAAGTATAACCAGTTATCAAAACGGTTAAAACGATTCACATTTAATATCATGGGTATGTATGTACATGCTTATGGGATTTCGGAATGATAAAATCAAATTCGTCATCATCATCGTCATCATAACAGTAAGACCCTTCTTCGTGTTTGACAAAAAATAGCTAAATTAATCAGTCTATTCTTGACTTTAACGATTCACTTTTACTCGTACAGATTTTTAACAACACTGCATATTTGTTAGCCTACACAAGTCTAATTGTATATCTAATAAGAATTTTACATTCTCTTACCTTTTATTAAAACTCTTCCCTGGCCAAGCATTGAATGGAGACGTATATGTTTAAATATTAACGTAAAGAAAATTAACAGAAATGTTACGTTCAAACAGAGAACAAGGTCGCTAGAATCAGAATGCAACGCACGTTTCTAGTCTTACAAGAGGTACTAACATAGAAATAACTACAGAGTTGAAGAATAGTGTTTTATAACAAAATCTGCGGTCCCGCATAAAAATAATGCAATGTATTCCTGAACAATAAATGAAATAATTTTATGATGGATAAATACTGACTGGTGCAGCGGTCTGACGACTATATAAATTGAGTGAACTGTCTCCAAATTATTTAAAAAGTCGTTATATATTACAAAACTTATGCAAATTTCTGGATAATTTTATTCTTTTTTCTTTAAAATCTTTGCCAAAAAAAAACTAAATAAATAAATAAATGGCAACTGTCCGAAACAATGCATAGTAAGCTAAGCGAATATATTACTGCGGTATTTAAAATTCGGCATCAATCATCAATATATCAAATACTTTTTAATATTAACTATTCAATGTACTAAAAGTGGTTATGCTTACTAATGTACATTAGTGGAAGATATGTTAAGTCAGAATATTTACCAAATGTTATGGTACATGACTATTTGACATGAACTTGGTAGACGAAAATAAACTTGAAAGAAAATAGGCATTGTTAGTTATTCCAGAAAGTTATCAAAGTATAAAAATTACTAGTATTTCTTCTTTGTTTTAGTAACATTACATCGATAAGTAATATATGGATATTCTACCCAAGTACAGTCGCGAACAGTGCTCTCAAACGTGCCTTAATGAAGTCTCTTCGCATTCATTCTTCTAATTGCATTACTACTCTCTATTCCCTTTTTGCGATGCTCTTTCGCCTTTTAACTGGCGTCCTTTGAAAATTCCATTTTCGAAATTTCATTTTTCACATTATTATCGTAATTTAATTGACTCTAAGAGATTCTTTTAGCTTAAATATATGCAGGGTGATTGTATTTAGAGGTGAAGTTTATTTGCTTTCAATTTATGTCTAGTACGCCCCATCTTAAAATCAATGATTTCATAAATATTAATAACAACATAAAACAACAAAACA
Organism: Battus philenor; assembly: GCF_028537555.1. Classification (NCBI taxonomy): domain Eukaryota; kingdom Metazoa; phylum Arthropoda; class Insecta; order Lepidoptera; family Papilionidae; genus Battus; species Battus philenor. The sequence goes on along the minus strand of NW_027181688.1, from coordinate 10,311,315 downwards.
AAATATTGATAATATAGTATATAAATATTAGACATAGTATGTACATATACGTTTTTAATTTAGAACATATATATATATATATATATTTTATTAATGTGTACATGTATGTATATATTAAAATTAATTAAGGTTTACTATCTCTCCCTAAATACTTTGTACTGCCAGAAGTTACCAGCCAATCGCATTCGAACAGAACAATAAATTACAAGTCCTGCAACATGTTTCAGAGTGATCACTTTGTACAGGGTTATTCGAAGTTGGTGTAAAAGGTTAAAAGCTTTTTGCTGACAATTTTGCATTCACCACTTCAAAGATTGTACATATTATCAACCAGTTTGTTTGGTAATAAGTTGCTATAGGCATACACTATTTTCGGTTAACATTTTAAGACGTTACCCGTTATAAGGAATACACTGTGTAGTTTATTTACTATGTCAAATAGTAAATACTTTGTAAACACTATTGTGTTCTGATTGAAGACTGAATGCATTTTATTAAAACACGTCACATCTCATGTGTTAATAAAATAAGTAACGAAGGTCTTCTGCCCACAAGAAAAACAGACGACCTTATGAAAGTTACCGACAGACGCCGGATGCGATTGAATGGTGATGAATGAACATCGACTTGAACTAAAAATAGTCGACGTTAAATCGCTACTGTCACGAGGACTACCCGCTTATCAGAGGCATCCCTTTTGAAAAATACTTCGTCGCTTTACCGACATACAAACAAGTGTACTATAACCACTTGCATTATACGTCACCCTTTAGACAGATACACCAGTCTGAGGCCCTGCACAAGTGTCAATGCGAAATGCGAGGGTGCCTTGAATAGGAGCACACTGTCAAAAAGGGGTTGCGTCTGCTACTCGCTAACTTTGAGTTCATTCGTCTCAACACCGCCGGCCAATTAACAAAGATCATTTACGAGCCGTGAATTATAAATGCATAAATTAAACGTCCTTTACATCTTCCGAAATTTCGGTAAACTATTTTGCTACAAAAATAACCACTATCTACATCTTTTAATATTATTTGGTTTACATAATGTGCGGAGTACATACATGCATAAGTTGTGCCCCGTACGCTTTGCTCGGCCTGTACTGCCTTTCATGGATGTAAATTTGTAAAATATATTTTAGGTAAACAAACCCTTTATGAAAGTGCACGAATATATAATAAACTTCCATAAAAAACAACCTATTTCTAGTTTTATACCTACAGTGAAAAGTATATAATATAATAAATCATGTTATAGCATTCAAGAGCTTTTGGTAGATCAATGTGTGGAACTTGGTTTGTTTATCTTTTTCTCATTCGTGCACTCTTTTCAGAGCAGTCGTGGTCATGCCAAGGTCGGTTCTGAAGTCCCTAGTGCTCATGATAAGTGTCGCCATGTAGCTCAGTGTTTGGCGGAGTAAGACCAATTGATGATGGTTGATGTAATAATGTATACATAAATATCAAATTTCATTTCCCAAAAGCGACTGTTGAGGAATCGGTTACTGGCAGGTTATTACGACGATTTAAAAGTGATTGTTAATGCCTATTTGAATAAAGATATTCCGAATTTGAATTTGAAATTTTTTATCATCCCGAAATAATACTGTGGCCAGGTTTATAACTATACGAGATATAGTCTTAAAATATGTTTTTTTTTACACCAACAGCCGCTACACTCCCCTTGTGAGTGGAATCGTAAAATCTATTCTTAGTTGACCTCTACCGAAAAAAATTAATACCCTGTTCCCACGCTCGTCTTTTTCAGCGCCCTCTATGGTATCGAGACGAACAGTCATGGCCGTTCGCAGATAGAAATTACCGAAAGACTTATAAAGATAACCAAATTAAATTCGTTTTGATGATTTGATCAATAATATTCAGAATAAAGTGTAAACACAACAATAATATTCTACGAAAAAAGTCTGGTACTGTTCATTAAAGAATGCTTGTATTGTTAAAGTTACATTGCTATTTATACACCTGCAAACATTTTCAAATTAGGGATTCCTCAGGTATCTAAACTCGTAAGCCAGATATTTCCTCTTACATGCGATCACTTTTTTATTCATGTGTATACTTAATTTTTCATTTTGTGTCACCTATAAAGGAATACATAACAGAATCATTATTTATACGGTAACGTTTAATGTATTTTTAAGTTACGTGTATTGCTCGTGTAACTAAATAAATAAATACACCTGTGGAGAAAGGTTACCCGCATTCGCGCGATGCATAAGTTATCGTCCTATTGAACTACAGCCGTAACGCAGAATGACGGATTATGAGTTATGTCTATCAATAAAACGATTATTTCTGCTCAGGTCCAGGACCCTTGGTATTTGGATTTGCAAGCGGCTGATAAAATACGTAGGTTTCTTGTGGCAGCCGTATATATCAGTCACTAACGTTTGCACTGTGTTTTAAGATTCACATTAATGTATTTGGGATACGATTATGTTTACGTATTTGGTATGGTTTTTAAATTTTAAATAAAAAAAACTTCTATTATCAGTATATTTATTGTAGTTAAAAAGTTAGCCATTTAAAAAGATGAAAATTTTTAATAAAAATATAACTTAAAAGAATGTTCTCTAAGATGCAATTCCGCCAATACAATACTGCACGTACGTGGACGCTAAATATGTTCAAAACGCGAGCGTCTCGAACAATACTTTCGAATCGTTTCGCCTCTTTAGTCGTATTAAGTTGGAGTCGCTTCGTGGGCGCACTCCAACAAGACTTTCAACTTCTAATACGAAACTTTAAGACAATACCCGGCTAAACTTAGGCCGGGGTACACACGCTTTCATTAACAGTTCCTCGATTTCTTTCGAGAACTTTCTTGAGGTATTTGTGCGGAATAAGTTATTCCGAGGACTCGGGGAAGTTTTTGAAAGTTCCTATGGTTTTTTCTTCATATTGATTAATAGTGTATATATTTTATTTTTATTGTTTAAATATTTAAAGGTATGGACGTATAGCTCATTTGTCAGCAAAATATTTGAAACTTTTATAACTCTACTATCTCTTAGGTCTCCCATTAAAAATATCTATACCATAACCACCATACTTTACAGGCGGGTTGGCGATCCCAGTATAGAGAAACTTGTTTGTGAGTAGTGGCAATCCTATATAATTAATGCACAAAATATGAATTATATAAGATTGTATTCCAGAAATCGAGTCCGCAACCTATTTACCAGCGCTCGAATAAAGAAATCACTCTGAAATATGTTACGTTGTTTTATTATTTCTATAGGAATGTGACTATAACAGGTTGTCAAATATCTCCCTTCCGCTTTTTTGCTCTTTATTCAATGCTTTATAAAAAGTGTTACAGTGATCGGATTTAGTTCAAATATGCGCCGTTTTGTTCGATAATCTGTTTCCATCTAGACGGCAACTTCATAATACCTCCCTCGTAGAAGCCCCCCTCCTTATTTGCGAAGAACTCGGACAGCCACTTTTCACAAACCTCTTTTGAGTTCAACTTTACACCACCAAGGGCGTTCGCCATGGACAGGAACAGGTGGTAATCACTTGGCGCTATGTCCGGGCTATATGGTGGATGTGATAAAACCTCCCATCCGAGCTCCCGTAGCTTCTGACGAGTCATCAACGAAGTGTGTGGTCTGGCGTTGTCCTGGTGGAACACTACACCCTTCCTGTTGGCCAATTCTGGACGCTTCTGGTCGATCGCCTGCTTCAAGCGGTCCAGTTGTTCGCAGTAGATGGTAGAATTAAGCGTCTGGCCATATGGGAGCAGCTCATAGTGGATGATTCCCTTCCAATCCCACCAAACGCACAGCAAATCCTTCCTGGCCGTCAATCCCGGCTTGGCCACTGTTTGGGACGATTCACCGGCCTTCGACCACGACCGTTTTCGCTTGATATTGTCGTATGTGATCCATTTTTCGTCGCCAGTCACCATCCGCTTCAAGAATGGGTCGAGTTCGTTCCGTTTCAGCAGCATATCGCAGGCGTTGATTCGGTCCAGAGAGTTTTTTTGCGTCAAATCATGCGGCACCCAAACATCAAGCTTTTTTTTGTATCCAGCCTTCTGCAGATGGTTTAAAATGGTTTGGTGACTAACTCCCATCTCCTGGGCGATGTCACGAGATGCCACATGCCGGTCTAACTCGATGTAGTCCATGATTTGATCGGTATTTGTCGTCACAGGTCTTCCGCCGGCTGGCTTATCCATGGTGTCGTTTTCGCCGGCTCTGAATCATCGAAACCATTCCTCCGCGGTTCGAAGTGATAGAGTACCATCCCCCAAAACACCATTAATCTCACGGAACGTTTCTCTAGCGGATTTGCCTTTAACGAAGGAAAACTTTAAAATAGCGCGAATTTCGGCGTTAGTGAACTCCATGTTTACACGTCTATAATTGTTGAACGCAATATCCAAACTAATCATGCATAGCGTCGTTTTGTAGGTTATGTCAAGACCTTTCAAATTATGTATAGTATTGCCAGATACGAGCTCTGTAGTGCTTTGTACATAGCCGCGAAATTCAAAAGACAAAAAGGCGGAAGGGAGATATTTGACAACCTTTTACTATTAGTTCTGACACTACGAAGTTTGCAGGTACTGATAGTAAACAATTTTAATACGTAACACGCTTTTTATTACTACATTATATTATTTTGTTATTTTATTATTGCTTAAACCATTGATTGAAACTAGCAAAGCAGCTACAGATTCACCCCACTGAAGCTCTTACACTTGTAACCAATTACCATGTACGTCAGCGAATATCTTCATAAACTTGTTTTTGTGTTTTAATTCAAATTAAAAATATGTTTTCCATTAATTAATCGTAGTGGTTGCTCGTGTATGCCCAGAAAAAAATTAGAAGTTTAATTTAATAGATGACGAAATTAAGATTATTTATAATTTGTACAAGCAATATTGAGCAAGCAGCTCCTGGTGAGAAACATTAATGAATCCCTCAGTATATGATGTTCGCCTGTTTATTCATCGCTTCATCATCAATATTTCAGCCCTTAAACGTTTACTATTGGAGATAACTTTAGACGTCTACTACTGAATATACGTCTTAGTCGAAGATATATATATATATATATATATTAAAAACCCACGGAAGGCGTTAGACAAAATAAAATTACGTTAACTGTAAGCGACACGTAACAGACTCGGACTTATTAAGGTCTATGTAATACCTTGATATCTTTACGTAGCGTTTGATTAAGTCGCGGAGGTCCTTGAGACCTCGCGCGGTCGATAAGCGGGCACAATGTCCCAATTCGCGGTAACAAAGCCCATTTGTATTCGTACAGGGGCTAAAATTTCGCATTGCTGGAACATTTGATAATCGATTGACAGGAAGCAGCAGATGTTGACTATATAAGACTTTTTTGTGGCAGAATCAAGTAATCACAATTATTTTTTCAATTTCGCGATTTTCTATGACGCGATTCAAGAACCCTAACGGCCGTAGGTTGCACGAGCTATGTGCCACGCTCACTGCCTCTACAGACGAGCGTTTCTTCGACATTGGTGACAGTCGTGAATAAATTAGTAGATACCCCAATGCTACTTTTTATAAAGTTTAAATTTTAGAACCCCGTAGGTTATCTGTCATGATGTACGGAAGATATACCGTACAAATCATTAAAAAAAACAAAGGTTGAAGTCAAGACAATTTTCATTTCAATATTTTTCACTCTTTCTAAAGTTAGTTTAACGAGTTAAAATATTTTGCTTTGATGTATTGTTTTTTCTTAAATTAAATCTGTCTTTATAAAACAAAGTCGTTTTTAAATAAGTTTAACAATTTATATCACATGAACGTGTTTTTGTATTTGTCTTGTTTTGAAATAGTATTAAAATATACTCGTAGTATATGTCATTTAAAAAATAATTGCGAAAATTTTTTTTTAAAAAAATTAAATACTTTATCATCAAATAATGTATACAATAACATAAACAACGGCCGTATACAATCAACAACTCGCATTCAGTTTCATTTCTTCAACGAGAATAACAAAGGCGATGAAAAATAAACAAAATCTAACGAGCTACCGAACGTTGTTGACCACTGGCCGCGACAAAGCCCCCGCTCCCACCTTTGTGTGACGCCAGGGGAGCGTAACCGTCGGTCGTTGGACAGTAATATCCTGTTACGTCGATCACAAATGATGGGCGTAAGCGAACTTGCATTTTATTTAATCGAAGTAATAATTTTGACAACATTAAATTTTATTTAACACTGTCTGAAACTTGTAAATATTTCATATCTTATAGAGAATAATGAAAATAGCAAAGTAGTCACTAAGTTTTGCCATGAATAAAAAATCTAAACACAACTTATTTAAAACTCTTAGTTACAATTAGTTTAAATAGAAGAAGGTATAGTTCATTTGCTGGCAATTAATGTATGGTACACCCTATCCAATTAATAATGGTTTCAGAAATACCAAATAACGTGATGATAATATAGTAAAAAGCTTTTAAAAATTTGGTAATTGTTAATAATATTAAAACTAATTATTATTTACTCTGTTCCTGTTATATTCCAATAAAAGAATTGATGTAACATTTCAGGGTAATAACTTTACATAGGACGGTTGGAAATAGACGTAGAAGCGTCCTTTAAGGTTCACCCTGTATTTGTTTTCATTAAGTTATTTTAAAATAAATTTACCAAGACAAAATTTAATACTGTTATGTTATTTTAACAGAGTTGTATGTATACTTAAAGTTTTCTTGAACACCTGCAATCATCATCTATCATCCGTTTTCGCTACAAAGCCAATTTATTATTAATATATATAATAAAGGCCACTTCCGACAGATTTTATTGGAAATCCATAGAGAAGGCTAATGTTCAGCAGCGGACGTCCATTAGTGGGAGCTACGATTGAAATGGTAATGATAAAGATACGAGAGTTTTTAAACTCGCTAAAAATACGCTTTGAGAATACTTTTATAATGTAACGGGTTCGAAGTACAAAAGTATAAAACTCGCTAACGCTTGTAGCTTAAGACCTCTCAATTCATTTTCAAAGTGAACTAAATCAACTGGCCGGCACTTGTTATCCACAGATTTTGGTTCCGACATACCAGACGCGCTGTGTTTTCCCTGCACAGCAAGCCTTTTCCTTTGAAAACCAAACGCTAGGAAGAAACGGCCGAATAAACCCGTGAAAGCACGTAGACGATAGCAAATAGTCACCAAGGGGTAAACAATAGAACAATATAAACGTCTTTGTGAGAGAATAATAGAGCAACCTGAATTATCTAATGACGACAATAGAGGGCGTTGGGGAATATTTTATGAAACCTAACTGCCTTTGTGTCCTTTGATCGATTATTCAATTACAGTAAAAAACGTCTCGAGCGAATTGTAATGGATTCTCATTATAAACTACGTAAAAGCAACTAAAATAAATTGAAGATTTTTTCTATTATTGTAATTATCATCACATGAAAACGATTGAGGTCTTTGAAATGAAGTGATAAAGGAAAATGTTACGCATTCCATGAAAAGCAAGAAGGTCATGCTAGAACAAGATCAAGACTAAACTCTGCACAATATGCTACCAACGAGTATGAAGTTACATTGCGCACATATCCCGCAGGCAACTCGATAACTTCGACAATCTAATGGTTGTAGGGAAAGTTGGTGGTAGAAAAGACCGACTGAACAGCGACGCCACTAATTGGACTTTCTATTTCTAATGACCTAGGAAAGATGCATGAGAAAAAACTCGTCTTTGGCCCCCATATCACCAATTCAATCTCGTAAAGAAATCTCAAACATAGCTCCCTCTATGGCTCGGTTTTCTTTCCCTATACTGGTAAAGAAGTGTAATATTTTTGTGAAATTTTGAGATACATTCTAAATATTTCGCTATATATAACCTCAACGTAAAAAAAAGAAACATTTTATAATAAATAGTCAATATTTAAAACGCCACTCCGGTTGGCCCATTCAGCTCTCCGCTGAACTATTTGAATATATCACGGCGCTCCACCATTGTGCGAAACTGTCATAAGCAGAGATATAAAACTGGGGCGGTGCATTCGCGTGACATTGAAACGGCGACATCAATAACTTAGGAAATAGGTTGCAGATATTGTGTACTGGGCTTCCAATATGTCTAGAGAATTTTTCAATAGATGCTATCACAGAACGACCATACCCGAGCGCTGTGATGAAAGAGAAACTGTACAAGTGCAGTATGCTCAGAGCAATGAGTTGTTATTGTGATTTATACTCGAGTTGCGAGTTCGATACGCGATGTGTGTGCGCGTTTCGTACATTTTTATACATTACCAGCTGTCCCCGTACTTTTGAGTGAGACGGACTGCCTTTTGTAGTAGTTTTTAATATGCTAAAAAAATATTCATGACAAGTTTTTTACCTAAAAGAGCCGTACTACCTTACTACCTTGAAAAATGTATTTTTTTAATGAGCGCCTTCCTTCCATGGGGGTGGAATTAAAATGGTGATCTTGGCGAAAGAAAATATTTCAATGAGTCATTGTTTACATTTATTAAAAAATTTAATATAATTTACACAACGTTAGTTAACTAGGCTGATCCGACGGGTGTTGTCATGTTTAGGTACGGCATGTAATATTTAATTCGGACCTTAATAAATACAAAAAGCAATTTAAAAGACATTGTGTTTTTTGATTTAAATTTTTAGCTCTATTTTCTAATGCGTAAACAAAACAAGTTGATGACTTTCTCACACAGTAACGGGTGATGGCAATTGGCAGTGTGAAAAATATGATTTTTAGATTGATTCGAAAAATACTCAATGACAGATATTGCCCTTTATATATCGAAAGTGCAAAAGCAAGCAGCCGTGACGATTGTTTTTTATCTATAGTAAAGCGGCATGAGGAAACTTTTGAACAAATAATGAAATTAATAAAGTCATGTTCAAGCACCAAAGTAAAGAAGGGGAAAAAGAGTATAATTTTTTTAACTGGCTTAGTTCAACCGAGCATTTTTGTTATTTTTTTTTATTATTTTTAATATCCACATGCACTGAATTACAGCGACCACTTGAATGCGTCATAAAAAGAATGCAACTGAAAAAGTTGCCATGAAAGCCTAAATTTATTTACGTACAAAAATAGGTATCTCCTATCAATACAATACAATACATTAACATAATATATATTCTGGTAAATATTGGTTGAAGTATTTAAATTCGAAATAGATTGAATAACCTTTTAAAATTATAGATCAATCAGTAAATTAAAACGTCGGTGAGCCTCAAAAACGCTATCGTTCGATCCAGTAGCTAATTAAACAAAAAGGTTGGAAAATAGAATTGAATTTTCGCCACTTTCCAAATTCAAATAATGATGAATCATAATTCGGGACTTTTGATGTTACTGGGGTTGCCAGGTAAGCGTTATTAATCGGAGAGCCATAAATTAAATACTTTTTATAAGCAATGGAACGCCGGTCTAAGCTTTGTATTAATGCCGTGAATAATGATGTTTTATTTGAAATAGGAAGTTCGTTAAAATATTTTTATTTAATCTCCATAATCACTTTCCAGTTTTCGGCAAAGGAGAGATAATTATTTACCTTTTATAATGCACATAGACGTATTTGTTGTATACGTAGATAATTTGAACCTCACTAGAAATTCGTTTAATGGGCAATGAAAAATGCTATGCTCGAGATTTTTCTACGGGATCGGATCAGAAATGAGGAAATCCGTTATTAACGAAACTAACCTATATAGCACAGCGACTTGGCAAATTGACGGGGCAGTAGGCAAGACACGTCTACGAACTGAGACCACTTCCCATTGCTGTCTTCATCGGGTCATTCAGCGGATATAGTCCCTCAAGCCATTTATATATATTATGTGTGCAATCATAAATGAAATAAATAAATAAATATATGTAAACCAATGTGTAGTAACAATTACAGTTCTTGAGAAAATAATTCACACATATAAAATAAATTTTTATTTCCTTAGATCAGGCCAAAACTTAAGATTGTCTTTACCGATCTTATTAATAATTTTCTCAATACTCTGTAGGAGGTTCATAAGGGAAAAAAATTTAAACATTGCGTAGTAATTCCAAAAAGTTCGTGAGTTGCATGCACTAATAAAAAGTGTCGCATGAACTAATAAAAAGTGTAATGTCGTTTAAGAGTGAAATCGGTTAGTATTTATCGATTTTAAAGTTGATTTATTTTTTTTTCATGTTTAATCAATAAGTAAAGTAATTAGCCTAAAATATGAAACAGTCATTATTATTTCCTATTGTAATGTGACAGTGGCAGTAACAACACAAAGTCAAAAAAGAAGGAAATATTAAATTAATAATTTTTCTACTTTATAAAATTATTTTTAACATAGTAAGCCTTCTGGCAGATATCTGTCTCAAATAAGTTTATTAATATAAAATTATGCAGTAAAGTTTTAAACACATTTTGAATTTGAGTATAATCAATTATAGAGTCTTTGTTAAAATAATCCTGTCAGACAAATCTTGTCTAGACTCACTCTCTCGTTCGAAATTGTAGAAACTATAAACTCTCTTAAGGCGTCAAGAAAATAAAATAATTATTAGTTTTCGTTTATTAGGATAAAAGACGTACATTAAAATTAAGCATTTTAGTGTACGTCGGTTGCAAAAAAATTTGAGTGATACACACTCCAGCAAAAGTCGGTGGGTTGGGTGCACCGAACATTATTTATTAATAAATATTTTTATACATTTACACAAAACATTTTATTACATAAGTACATAATTTAAACGTATAAGAATAAATATTACATGTCATTTATTTACATGTGATGTAATTTTTTTAAACAAGTCGTTTTAAAATTTATAGATCACCAGCAGATCTCAAAATCTATCTAGAATGAAAGAAAACTTATTTATTTATTTTGTTCACAGCACCGCCGAATGCAGTAGAAATTGTAAATCATCCACCGAACTCAAAACTCGAAGTGAAAGAAGGAGAAGATGTGACGCTGGAGTGTCAAGTCAAGAACGCCAAGCCCGCAGCCAGGATTGTGTGGTTCCGGGGAAACGTTGAGATCAGAGGCGATAGAGGTCAGTTTCTAGATTTATTTATAGTTTTAAAGTTTAAGTAAAATTTACAAATGAAGATTATAAAACTAAAAAAACAATTTGGCATTTAAACATATAAAATAAGATAAGATAAAATGTATAAATTAAGATAAGTTCGCTTATAACAAACACCCAATGTAAGTTTAATGTATATCTTTATGAAAATCTATGAGGTTTTCTTCTTTCTTGATTCAATCACTTCAAGTCATTGTTCACAATTTTTCGGCCACAGAGGTATCAGCGACGTGTACGTTCATGTCTCACATGCGGTTTTTGCTCCAAGACTTTTCTCCTTGATATGCCATAGGTGTATCAGATTTTGGGAGCTGCTACGTCAATAACTTTAGATAGCTTTTGAATTATATATCATATAAATTCCAGCTTTCGCTTCTTCGCTTTATGCTTTATAATACTTTAATTGTATACTAAGTACTTAATAACTTTATTAAAATCTACTAAATAACTTTTGCTAATACTCATGGTGTAAATAAAGTGTAAGTAAAAATCTGCCACCAAACAGTTATCATAAGAAAATGTTATAGTTAGTTATAGTTTCAAAATTGTCTTAATTAAAGATATCATGTTCTCTCTAGGACAAATGTACAGTAATATTTGTCGGGAATTCGTAATTAACATTATGTACTAATAATTATAACATTAAAGGTGGACCTTTTAAATAAATAAAAAAAAATATAGATAGTCGGTTCTCTTAGCAAATATGTAGGTATATTCACGAGCATTGTATTAAAATTTATTCCGACTTCTTTGCAATGTCACAAAAGGTTTTCTGTTTGTGATTTTCTACTCGTAAACAGAGAACGTCGTGACATAAATGCTAGCGTTTCTGTGATAACACTGAAATCTTATATACGAAAGAAATTTTAACCAGTAATTGGTCTTTCACATAAAATTCAAATATTAACGTATATGTACGAATTTATATCACATAACTAATGGTAACAAAGAAAGCATATAAAACACCAAAAAATATACTCATTATCTAACTTACATATAATATATTGTTCTTCAAAATAGTCTCTTTTTGCAATCTAAGCATCGTTGCATCCAGTATAATTTTAGTAAGACGAAGGGTACCCACTTGCACACACAGCTAAGTACTACGTTTTCTCGACTCTCAGAAGGTCCACGCTCTGTTAAAACTCACAATCGTATAAAATTCACTCAATTCTTGCAAACAAAGACTGTATTTTTTAACGATGATACATTAGTGTTTAAAAATTTCTTGTGTCATTGAACTATTCAATATTTGTTATAAGTTTGTTCGTGCATTGTTTATGTTTAAATATTTTTTTTTATTTTCATCGTTTAGTGCTATTTAAAGTCACCATTAGGTTCACACAACGGTGCCAAAGCTAAATATAAAATAGCAGGTGACCTAACATCTTCGGCATTAGCATTCCTATCATGGAATGTTCCAGGGCAATTCCGTTTCTCTAAATTTCGGTTCCAATTATGATTTCAGTCCGATCTAGTTCCAGTCCAGTTCAGCTATCACTGCTGGCGATGTTCCAAATTTAATCTCGATTGTAGTTTTTTTATATCCATTTAGAAAACGTTAAGTAAGATCTGAAAATAAGAATATATTTTTTACAAATCATATCCGCATCAAATCTTAATTGCTACGCGCGATACGGTGGATATTTCATATTTGAGTATAAAACGACACAAAAGTATTTGTATAGAATACTTTAAAATTAAGTAAACTTTGGAAAATTTCCATAAAATTGTTTTTTTGTCTGCGTTCCACGGATACAGCTTGTAGATGCTGAGTACATCGCGTTGTAGCGATAGAGGCCGGGTAGGTTGTTCGGGACTGACAACACCCGTAGCAGGTTTAGACAGGCCTCCTGGCAATACATCGTAGTTTTTTTTATTTTATTTTTTTATGACCCCCGCTATTGGCAGCCTCTCGTACCCCTATTTATGGTGGGACAGGGACTTTATTTGCAATTTAATTTTTCACATGATCATTTTCACATGATTTTTTATTTTCTCTCTCTTCTTTCATATTTTACTTTCTCTTTCGGTCTATTATCTATCTTTCATGCTACATTTCTACTTTCTTACCCTTTTGCTCTGTTCATCTATCATTCTTTCCTATTTATTTTATCACATTTTATCACATTTCTTATTGTATATTTGGATTTTTATTTTTTTATATAACGTTTTTAACTATTTTCTTGCAACAAGCGAGGAATTCTTTCCTAGTTTCTTTTACGCCTATCAGGGAGGCTATTGTCTCCTCCCTGATTTCAACGCCTGACCGTCACTCGAAGCCGTGCCGGAGTCCCCCGAATGCGGGACACCGGGCCACAAGGTGGATCACGGTCTGGTCCACGCCCGGTTCACAGAAGCACGAGGGGTCCTCCTTGAGCTTGAACCTGTGGAGGTACTCAAAGAACCCCCCGTGCCCCGTGAAGAGCTGGGCCGAGACCGCGTCCACCTCGATACTGCGAAGCACGCGGTAGGCTGAAAATACATCGTAGTTTATCTTCACCGACTGGACTCTTCCCTCTACTTAAACTTTTTTTTTCGTAGAGCTTGTTCACCTTAATTGTGTAGTCTCTGGTTATATTTGTGTCATCAGAGATATTTAAATAACAAAAACAAATTATGCTGCTTTAGAAGCCCACTCCAGAACTGAAATGATGTGACTGACAAAATTGACTCTTGAGAGGCCTAAATCTTCAGCAGACACCTATAACCACTCACCCTGTATGCTAAGCATATTTACATTCTATATTACTTGTTGTCAATACATTGCCCTAATTTCATTGCTAGTCTCAGGGTATGTAGAATCGTTGTCAAGTGGTCACTGAAGTTCAGCGTAGATGTAATTTTAAGGTTTCTTTGCACATTATGCTCAGTCACTTACCACGCACAGCAGTAAGCTGCCACTTTTGTATTATTTAGTCACTACCTGTGACATATATTTGTCTATGTTGTGACTATGACAAAAGAACTGTTGTCTCTTCATTTTTTCTTTATCACTATTATTATATCGACGCTGTAAGATAACATTGGACTGGAAATCGTGATAATTTTATCGTCCAATTCTTCGTAGAGCATCAAACGCAACCGCACTAAAGTGTGCGAAGAGCGCAGGGAAATTTGATTCTGGTGCCAATTGGTGAATAGAATAGCCGGGAACGATCCTTCGATTTGATAAAATTGAATTTTACTTAATTTTAAGAACAAATTGAAATACTTTTATTAACTTAACTTTTTATAATATACAGAAATAGGACTATTGCACGAAATCCTTGAGAGTATAACTAGACATAATACTTATAACTAAATTTATATGTATAGACCGATTCGTTATTGATGTAAAAGTTGTTAAAAGCCCAATGTATAGCTTATTCCCTGTCAATTAATGTACAGTAAAATCAATTCAAAAAGCAAAGGTTTTAGAAATAATGAATAACATAATGATGATATAGTAAGAAAAATCATTTTGAATTTCAGATTTCTGAAAATTGAAATTAATTATCATTTAGTGTCTATCCCTGCCTGTATTATTTGTACCTCTCTTAAAGAAGTCATTGGCCTGTCGCGTACCAATCGAAAAAATAAATGATTAACTAAACTTTTAGCACACAAATGAGCTATACATTCACCTATTAAAAGCTCTTATAACCAATCACTCCGTACAAGTAACAAATTAGTACACATATTGACATTTTTGATTAAGTTAAAACAGCTCGAAATTAACTACATTTTTTTATAATGAAAAATAATTAACCTTTTACTTTTTACTTACAACCTCCGAATGGAGAGAGAATATCTTGAGTGGAATTCATCAGAGGCTAATGGCGGCCGCCGCTGGTTCCCTGAACTCAAAGACTTCCGCATCGTTAGCCGCTATTGAAGGGCCCGCGCGATCGGTTCGATGCGAAATTTCCGCGTTTTATATTTCGAATCAACAACATCGTATTACGTTTGATGACATCGAAGATTACCTATAATTATTTACTACTTTACGCTCTGATTTACTGACGACTTGCTTTAATATTTGTTAACTGTAGGCCGTTAGCGCTAAGGATCCTCATCTTAATCACGTAAGATGAAAGACGACCTCTACTAAAGCCATCGGCCTCTGCTAAAGAGTACCCACGCCTTACAGGGTGTAATCAAATCGTTCAGAGTTTGCTGATACATTTGAAAGTGCTCAATTAAAGCCAAACATTCTTATCGCAAACGGACTGTGGTTACGTTGCATATGACAGTATCGCGGTTGTTAGAACCTTTTTGGTTCCATATAATCTAGTAATCTAAAATGATCGGTTATACATGTAAAATCCTACAAAAGGACTCATTAATCATAGAAGAGCTTTAAAGCTTTACACCAAATTCCAATCCCCCAACCATAAAGTGATCATTCTGAAATATGTTAAACTAATTTTTTTTATGTGAGTGCGAGAGTGCGTACCAAGTCTATAGACAGATTGTATTCAATACTTAGTTTGCTGAAATGCTCTTCTTAAAATGCCCTTCTTTGCTATATTATCATTACGTTATTTGTTATTACTAAAGCAATAAAACTTTAGGCGGGGTGTACCATGAATTAATTGACAGAAAGTGAGCTACATTCACACACCCTTATAGAGCTTTTAGACCTATAAAACCTCACCCAGTGTAATAAAAATAATATAAAAATGTAAATTTTGTAGAGTCTATAATTTTTGAGTCGATGATTATTTGAATTTGAATATCGGTAATTGGTCACCACATCACTAACTGGCGGCGACGAATGCCGGTATTGTTGTAGGCGGTAACTAATTAGTCGAGTTTTCGATTTCAATTAGCGAACAATCGAAGCGCTGCGCTAATGATCGCGCGCTCGTGCGACTTTGTCTGTTATCAGCGCTCATTTATAATCTATCACGTTTTTATGCGAATTACCGAATAAAAATATTGAGTCAACACAACCACATATGTAATTCTTTATTAAAATAAAATGTGATGAATTAAGGCGTTTGATTTCATTCAATTAAAAATTTTATTAGCGTTAATTGCATTCATAATAGCACTGCAATATCTGTACATAAAGGATTTGTAAGAACAAAGTATTACAGTTTGTTCTATCTTATTTTGTTCCATTTAATTTGTAACTGTTTGTTTTTTGTTTTATTGCGTTTAATCGTATTCTATCCAGTTATGTTCTATTCGATTTTGATCTTTGTTCTTTCCTATTCAGTCTTCTTCTATTAGGTTCTATCCCGCTATAAGGATATAAACAGAATCCTCTTCCATCCCGTCCTATCCCATTCGATTTCATCTAGTGTCACTATATTCAAATCTGTTCAGTTTCTTTCAGTTATATGCTGTTCTATTTTGCACTCTCTGTTGGCTTTAGGCAAAAGAGATAACCACAAGTAAACCGACATTTGTCGGAAAACAATTGCAATGACCGAAAAAAGGACAAAGACAACCGCGATACAAACAGTAACAAACTCTATATAAAACTGTATTAGTATATGGAGCATCGGTTGAATACTGTTCACGTATTGTCGTTTTATAAAAAAATCTCCTAGATACGTTCCACACACGACCGGCTAATTTCGTTTTTGCTATGTTTCATTCATTTTGCGCTTCACGATGCATATACATCGGAGTTGTCTTAATACGTGTTTCGACTTGCGAATGGAAAATCCCGAGAGAAATCTGTAGCTCGATCCCGGAGCAAAGCTGGAAATAAATTACTGTTTCTTTTAAAACTTAATCAACGGATATGATTTATTAAGACAAACTTCGATTCTTGTTTGATTGCGGAATGCGATTAACATGAGCCTAAAATTAATTTATGAATGAAGAATTCACCAAAATAAAAATATTGCCTCATTAATTATTGATCCATTTTCTTTTATTTACACTACTATTATTCGTAGATCATATTCTCTCAAGGAGAGACGGCCACGTTAAGATCAGCTAATATTTAATATAATATTCGCCCTTTTAAAAATCCCGGTGAGGTTATAACACTTTTTCCACTTTTAATAAATAATAGTGATCGCCTGTGAAAGAACAATGGAAGAGACAAGTTCAAAGTAAGGATAGGTAAACGATCAAAGTAACCGACGTAGACATGTAGCTCTTAACTGATGACCACATGGGCTTTAAGATTCTAGTGTAGAGACCACAGTACAAGGTAGATAAGCGACCTTAATAAAGCGATCACAAGACGATGATAGACGCTGGATGCATGTCGATTCCAACTGGTCCTCGGAAATCTATGGGAGAGACCTATGTCCAGCTGTGAACGTCCTACGACTGAAATGTTGTTGATAATGATTATATTTTATAACGTAAATGTACACAAGATTATATCAAAATTGTTATATTAATGGAGGCAGCACCTTTTAATGGTAAAATAACAATTAACATTGATCGCATAAAAGGCAGTTTCCATCAAGTTTTGATTTAGATGTTACAGAGGAAATATTTTTCGGTGATGGAAAAAGAGAATATTAAACTTGACCCTTATATACCTGGCTTAGTGTCACTTCTTTTCAATTAAAAAGATTCTGCTCGATAATCATGAAAATTATAAAAAAAAATAAGATGTGCTCGCAACAGACGATAATTCATAATCCGTCATGGCGTTTTGTTATTTGGCAAAATATTAAAACAGTTGCCAGCCTCAATTTTCAGTTATACTATTGTGCTACTTTATTTTGTCACGTAATACTCTCCGTTGATTTTGTTCAAGGTTTATAATATCAGGCAATTTAGATTGTTTATAATATATCAATTTTGTCATTTGAATTTTGTTTACATTTAGATAATTACTCAAACCTACGAAGGTAGAGCATTAAATTTAGCTTCTCTATAACTAATATTTCTTAACCATAATTACAAGTAGCCCGAATATGAAAAGATCCAACGGTAAATTAATTCAATTTATTTGTTTATGTTTTTACTTGTATTACTTATTTTAGTATATTTTTTGTGATCACTTTCTTAATTGATATCCAATAGGACCGGTCGGAAGAAGCTTGCATTCTAATCATCCGCGATCTTAACAAGTTCATTTGTCCACTTTGTGGATGGGTGTCCTATGCCAGTACTCGTATACCAATAAATACCGTAATACAAAATTATACCTACATGTATTATAATTTATCGAACATTTTTTATAACTTTAAAGGAGACAAATTGTATACTTGCTATTTAAAACTTCATCTTATATATGAAGTAGTTAGTAAGACGTCATATGTCAAATATCGCAAAGACATTTCGAACAATGGACTAATGAATTATTGCCTTCAAATCACGTCTTGCCTATGATTGCATCCTAATATTGTATTAGGCGTGCCCTACAAGTGAGGTTTGAATTGGGGATGAAGGATTGATTGGAGTTGCATTCTCTAAACTAACACATCGGACTCTACATACATTCTGAATTAATTCCTTAGAATCTACTTAGGTTTCAGACGAGCATATGGTTTTAATGTTCTTTATTGATGCTACTAATATCATTAGATAGGTTTACTTTAACATAGAAAAATTTTACTGGATTTTTAAATGATATTTGTAGTTGATAATTGGAAGTGAAATTTTTGTACACGACAATTTTATACATGACGTTGTTTTATGGGAAAAACGGTATACTGGAATAATTCATAATGGTTACACTTTTAAGTTATTTTTTATTGTAAAAGCGGTAAATGGCAGGCAATACGTTTATATTTAAAAAAAAATTAATTACATCATATAGTCTTTATAAAAAGTTGGATGTATTTCTTTTTGCGTGCAAGAAATTATAAAGCTTAAATAATTCAAACGTATGCAGTGCATCAAATTGAGCGTCATCCCATTTTAATAATGTTTTCAATGTGTTCAAGTCCGGCCTTTTGTGTGCTTTGTATCACCTGTGGTGATGGACAGGGCCGGGGTGTTGAATGTCCATATTACATAGTTATTCTGAAGAGCAGAGTTGTGTTTCAATAAATAATATACGGGTGAATATAAAAAATTAATGCCAATCAATGTTTTTCTCGATAGACAAAATAGAAACGCTTCTGGAAAGTCTATAGATGGTTCAAAAAAAGATTATTACATATCCTATTTACAATAAAAATATGCAACTCAACCATAATAAGAAAATTGTGAAAATCTTCGTCATACACGTTTCTAGAGCAACGCGGTACAAAAAACAGCGGATTAGATATACACGTGACTCGAGCAGATATCCGAAGAATGTAATATTCTTGTTCTGACAGCGGATATTAATGGCTCAGACGTGTGGTTGTAATAAAAAATCAGTATCCAAAGTATTTTGTATTAACACACGTATCTTGCGTTTGGGAAATATGGATCAACGTAGTAACTGCTTCAATGTTACTAGATTATGGTAGGTGATTTAGACACCGAGGTACATAAGATGAAACGACTTTACTATGTTATAAGTAATTAATTAATTTATTTATTTTACTATCCCCGTAGGCCCTTTCATTGTAATCACGTGTTTATGTCAGGAGAAGAATTCCAGGAAAGCCTAAGTTTAATTTACAAGCATATTGTTCTTCATTTTTATTGGAATACTTATAGTTTGCAACAAACTTAGATAGATCTCTTATCACAATATTCTTAATGAAGTCTTAGAGTAATCGATGATCAAGCTTTTTTAATAAATATTAACCATGAAAAATATTTCTTTGATAGTTTTAACTAAATTTACTCCATAATATTATCAGATAATATTTTATAAGATAAAAAGCAGGAACTAAAGACAGGAGGTGAAAGGATTCGTGTGTCAAAAGAATTCAAAGCTCAGGTACAAATGAAGCGATGGATCACAAATAACCGATCACAGAGATGCATTTCGGAGAACGTTCTGGAATTATACACCCCAATAAGTACAGTCCATTCCGTATGATGGAAATAGTCGATTCCACACGACGTCGACATGTATTAGTTTGTGCTGTTTTTGTTAGACTATCAATGCGTAGACCTCTTAATTATCACAAGCAATGGTAGGCTAGTTGATGTCTACGACAAGATTCGATTCCTGGGACAGAACTTTCTCGTTTGTTCATTATCGAAAGTCATGTCCAACCCGCAAAGCATTGACGAAATCGATAATCGCTGTTTTCACGTCATCTTAACATCCGTTTTACTCAGAACAGTAGTAATAGGGAGTCTAGTTATTGTGATAATCCTGTCTGCGTACGTAAGTATATTAAATGTCATGAAACGTGACTCCTCACTCTAAGCCTCATTAACAATGCTGATAGGCGATCAATGAACTATGGAGAGGGTGCTCGGAATTTCTTTACGAAATCTTCAGGGGCGAGGTTATTCGTGGGTAAACAAATGTAAACGACCTAAGTCAGCACATCGACAGGTTGTGGTGGCAGTGAGCTGGCCCGCTCGGGCTTTGAAGTAGAGATCACCGCCCGGCAGAACAACTAAAGACGTCCACCCACTTGGTGGACACACGACCTTACGAAGGCCGTAGAAAGACGTCGGATTTCGACCGCTTCCAACCGATAGTTTTGTTAATTTACGGGAAGGTATTATGTCCAGTGGTGAATGACAGATGTAAGGTGTATGTCCTGTGGCAGAACTGATGATGAAAACTTTATGAAATTTGGATAAAATAAAAACGCCACCGCGCAGTACAACTAAAAGAAAATATTCTAAAACTTTTCATAATGATATGATATTTTTATGTATTATATTCAATTATATGAATTATATAACTAGATTAATAAACTCAGTCTAAACTTAAGTGATTTTTCTCTGAGAGAGCCTACTAATGGTAGAGTGGACAGTGACTGTCTTACTTAACTTACGATCCAACAGGAACACATGTGAGTTATTTGTCACACAAACAAATAACTGTAAGAAAATTACAAGGGTCATAGGATAATATATAACTTAACAATTTATCGTGTTTTAATGCGTTTTAGTTGTTTAACGAGCATAGATACTAAATTGTGAGCGCTTGGTGGTGTATCCGGCATACAAATATTCCATCGCTTCCTGAACTCGGTTCAACTTCAATAAACGCGACTGACATTGACGTAAACCCCTGCCTCTGAAATATTCTGCGAAAATTCTCGAATCACCTCGTGCTCTATCGGCTTGTCATTCGACCAGATTGCGATGAAACTTTTAATACGATTTGAGTTTTATTAATTTATCTGTTTTAACATTTACTAATATTATTCGCGTGATAACATTCGAAACTTAATTTTTAAATAAATCTTACGAAAGAGCGTATTACAGAAAGTTTTGTAATTATGGTATAAGCAATTATATACGAATAATAATTATCAAGAACTAATTTTATATACAGCGTGATCGGTTAATTATGTAAAAGCTTCAAAAGGGTGAATATAGAGCTTATTTGCTATCGATTAATATGTGGTATGCTTTACACAAAAATAATGATCTCATAACAACTAATTACATTAAAGTAAAAAAGTGCTTTCAAAATTCGTATTACTACATTTTAATTTTTTTTATTGTTTACTATCTATTCCTGCAAATTTCGTATATTAGCTTGTTATTTGGCCTGCCGTATTGTAATGGAATAAAATTTGTACATGTAACATATTTCAGAGTTTATTTTTTCATACTGGATAATTTGAAATTACTGTAAAAGCAGCTTTTATCTGTCATATGAGCTATACATTCACATCATTAACGCTTTTACATAATCCTGTATAATTTGTTCATAATAATTAACTGTATATCTTCGCTATCAATCCATTTATATTACGCGCCACAGAGGCTGTCTTTAGCACGTCGGCTTGTCATCAAAAGCTTCAATCAAAAGCTTTGAGAAATATCGAAGCTCTGTATCAGATGTTTGGGCACCGGACAACTGATCTTTGAGATAGATTCTGGAAGTTGTATCAAAGCATTTCATGTTTAAGATAGGTTGTTTGGTCAAGAAAATACCAAAGTTACTATTGTACTAAACATCCAATAAAGAATTGAGGCATCCTTTTTTCCCAAGAAAGTAATAAAGGACCAAATGTCCGAAAGTTATTGGTATTTTAATGGGTGCTTAGTGGCTTCATTTTCTTTGGTGAAATTGTTTAATAAAACCCAGGTTACTCGTGGATTGCTGCCCCAATTTGCCTACTTATTTAAAAGTATTGAAGTGGCGCTGTGTGTAGCTATATTACTTTCACTTTATTATATATACTAATACTTTATTAATACATTTAAAATGTTATTCAAATAAATACGTGTATTTGTCAATTATTAATTAATGTCATTATCTTTTCTTGTTCATTTAAAGTGATCAATTATGTTTCATGAAAAAAATTCCAGAGGAGCCTAGTTCGATTTTAACTTTAATCAAACGGTATCCTTCAATTTGAAGTTACGTGCGTTTTTCCAACGCAACCTGGTCTTAGAAGAGACAACAATATTCTCAAACAGGTGTTTTTCTGTAATCACTACCGCAATACCTTGTTAAAGTGGTAGAATTGTTAATTATTTGATAACTAAAACACATGAGGAATATATTGTACAAAGTATAGACAACGTATCTCACTACACCCATAACACATTCTGCAAGATCTTGAAGAGACGTTATTAGGATGCCCATTTATTAAACCTCATCCTCCTTAGTGACTGAAAACACTGCAAAAGCAGGCCTCACCTCAACAACAACCAATATATAAGCGATATGTCTATCGCTCAGACAACACTCGTACGTTGCAACAAAATCAGGCATTACATTTTTAACAATCCGCTTTACTTTCGCGAACGGGAGCTCGCCCCTGCCTCCACGTACAGTGAAAGCTGTCAGAGGTAAGATCTGTATCCCACCCTCGATCGCTGAGTACTCCTCGCTGCTATCCAAAATCACACACGCTCACTACATTCTACACTCGCAATTGAACTTGGAACTGTGGCGTCTACGAATTCAATTCCGATGAAGCTGCAAAAGTTCCCCGGTCTAGGAGCATATACATCAACAGAACCAATGATGCAGGCCCTGTGTAGGTGGAATTTTTTCTTAAATTTATTAATATTGGTTATATAAAACTCATAGACCACCGTAGAATCTTCGAGTTCGTAGAGCATCGTAGAATGAATAAAAAGTTGTTTGCTCATATGTTTATAATTTTTAAACTTTATTTAAAGCAATTTATGGGAATATTTTACGTCATGAAACGTAACGACGTAGAGATACAATTTTTAAGTCATATAAAGGTGTAATAGCTACGAATGCTGTCTAAGCATTATCTATCTATAAATGAGTCCATTAATTATCACTTGCAAAATTATGCAAAAGCACATAGTTATAATTATTTCTAACAAAAATGAAGAATAAGGAATTTTAAATTATTTGCGATCGTTTTCGAAAAGCACCGAAACCAAGAAAGTTGCACATTTTTTCCAGTAAATTATCATTATTACTCGCCGGTCGAAATAATTCCTGCCTTCTATTTTTCGAGTACACTCATGCGCGCTCTGTTGTTTGCAGAATAACCCTTCTAGTTTCAGGGTTCTCTTCTGGTATTAAAAATGTAAAAGCGTAACATTTTTAAAGGGTCCAAAGATAAAAACAAATACAGATAAATACGTTCATTTAAGCAATTGAAACTTGTACGGTTGTTTGTCGTGAATCACTCAATACCTTTCTTATTGGGAATAGAATGATTAGAAATAGGAGCACGAAAGTTAGAAGGGGTGGTCGCATTAATTATTTTATTTTATTATTTTTAACCATCTTGTATAAAGTGGTCAGTCTGAAATGTGTTACGTTCAAATGGAATACGACAGTCCAATAACTTCTGGCATTACAAAGTCTGCTAGGGCAAATAGTATACTATAATTAAAATTAGTATATTTTGTTTTGTAACGTGATAAATATACAAATATCAAAATTTAATAAAGAATCATGAAGAATGGAGAGATTATCCTGAAGAGATGCGACAATGCGACAATACGTCATGCTATCACTTTTTTAAATCATAAATCTGTAACATGAGAGATATTTTGATATTTATAATATTGTACTTTTGAAGTGAGATAAGCTTGTTATATCTTTCTCTATGCTTCATAAAGTAAAGGTAGAGTTTTAAAGCTAATTGTGTCTATTCTTAGCATGCTGAAAAGAGTAATGTTTTTACTTCTATCGTATAATACTTTAATACTTATTTATTTACAGAAAAAAAGAGATTACCTCCGCCATTTTCCCAGAAAAATATAAAAAGAAATTGACAAGATTTGTTGAAACTTATGGATTAGAAATATTAAAAAATCCGTTAAAATGATGACGATATTTGTCATTATGTCAGTGTTTAGAACATCAGCATTTTTGACATGACTCAAACAAGTGATCGCTGTCAATGATCCTTGTTGGATATTAAGTTAAGGTGAAACTTTCACGTTAAATAGTTCACTGAGACACTCAATTAGTTAATAATAAAGATAAAATAATTAAAAATTGTAAAAGTCAAATATCTTTTATATTTGAGATTCTAGTTGTAGAGTAGTAGTTTTTTCCTCCAACAGCAAATAAAATGAAATTGGCTTGATAGCTTTGTATTAATTAAATTAAATTCAACTTTATAAGCTAATATGAATTCATATTGAACAATAACGCCCATGCAAATTTTCGAATATTTCAATGATTTGAACTCAGACATACGACATGACCGGGCTTTGTACACTGATTGTTTTATACCACCCCCTGCGGACAGTACATTGTTTTAAAATCGCAATGAAGCTGCGACTTTAACCGAAAATATATTTAATTACATAAACGTAGAACACATTTTCATTTGACCTACACTATGGGTGCTTAACGATTGGAATTCGGACATTAAAATTAATGATGCATGACTTAAAACACAAATCATTATCGTGGATTTTAATGGAATAAATATTTACAAACATATTCAGTGTAGTCCTCGACTGTTGCCCTCTGTAAAAGGTCATTATGACTGTTTATATCACCTATATAAGTCATCACCATGTCAGCCGAAAGACGCCCGCTGCAAAGCCATGGTCACTGATCTTGCGCTGATCCAGCAACGTGATCGAACCTCGACTTTGTCGTCGGTCCGTCTAGTCGGAGGCCGACGCAAGCCCTCTTTTAATGCAGCACACACATTATAATTCATGATCATTGATATTTTAAAATTTCTACCATACAGACATGATCCAATGCGGAGATTTTTTGCAAATTTTATAACGATGGGGTAACTATTATAGTATAATATTATTTTGTTATATTTTTGGACACATGACTGATGTACAGGGTTTTTATTATTATTAAAACTAGTATATGTAATTAAATGGACTGAAACAATACTTTCTTTTTTATATGATAAATAATCTTTTTAATATTTTGCTTTTTACCGCGAAAGTGCCAAAAACCGCTCGATTCCGATCTGTTTATAAATTACATAAAATAAATATACCGGAAGTGCGCAATAGAATACGAACGTTTTGGGAATGACAGTTTGAAATTCCACGAATGGATCAAAGCGAACTTGTAGTGTTTTTATTGACACGTCAGCGACAGGATTTGGAAAATTTTCGATTATCGAATGGAAAAGTTGGGGAGGAAGCAGAAGGAATAATTTCAATTCGAATCGGAAGATTACTTGCGAGTTAATCTCAATGCGTGTACGGCACCGAATTATTAAATAAATGTTTTATGAATTTGTATAAGTTAACTTCTTCAAAACATTTTTATTAACTCACGCCATTGTCAGCACAACCTCTTTTAAAAGGGGAGAAGATTCAGTCATTAATAAACTCGGACTGGTTTTATTTATTTGATAGTATTAAAAATAAAAAAATATATATTTTTTAACTTATGGATAGGTGTAATAAAATTTAAAAAAAAATGTGTCAGGATATACGTTGGAATATGTGTATTTATTGAATTTTTGTGTTAGCCCTATAATTTACCCTATTTTGAAGTGCATATCTCCTCTTCGAAAGCGTTTAGTAGCCTTAATTCTGCGGATCCAGGGAGGACTGACTGATAATATATTTTTAATTCCAATGCGGTGGATGAACTAATTCATACAAATACTGACGAAGAACAAACCAAACTTAAAACTACTTAACACATTCAAATATTAATAATTAATAGAGGTTCAGATTAAATGTTACATAGAGAATTGTTAGATATCGTGAGAGAGTAGCCCTCTCGTAGATACTCGTAGCAACAGCGTAGCTCTACAGATATGCTACGTAGAAGCGAAATAACAGAAATTAGGTAGAAATCTCTTTCCGAACGTCACGGGGTGAATTAGGGTATCCGACAGATGAGTGCAGTCGATCGAACTCGATGCGATCACAGCCGGGGATTCCCGGAAAATCCCGTTCGTGTCGCGACAGCTCGTAAGAGATTTTTAACGGGTGAAAACTTTGCAAATGGATTCCAGTCTTTCTATCGTTTGGTCGGCCAATGAAGCTGTAGTTTAGACAAAGGTTTAGTATCACGAACGTGTCTAACCTATTTCGATTGTTGAGCTCAAAAAAATTTATTGCGGTTTATCAAACACTTTGTGAGTTAATTTTAGTAACAATTTACAGTATTGAATGAATTAGTGTTTGTTAGTGTAACACGTGCTTAATTTATAACTACTAAGTAATATTCCTAAGGGAATAGTTACATTGAGAAACGATCAAATAAATTAAGCCCTACATTTTTTTAATTTTTTAGATATTTTTAATGAAATATATAATTAAGTAACGTCATTCATCCATCCTAGTGAACTTCCTCGTGGACCATTTTTGGCGCTTCCGTTAGGCGTCGTGTTCCGTTCGATGTGAAAATAATTTTCAGACTTTTTCATAAGTAGTTTTTCATTTGTTCATGGATATCTTCCCTTTTGTTTTACATGAGTACTTCCAGAAATGAATACTAGGAGTGATCGATTTGATATAAACTATTATTAAACTGAACTTATTTTACGATATATTTCAAGTTAAAGTTATTAAACCATATGAATAAACGATAAAGACCCAACCACACCCCCAACATTTTTGAATTCGATGCCTTCTTTTACCTTCTTCAATAAGCAGGAGATATTTTAAAATTTCTACAACCCGAGACTAAAGGGTTGACCATATTGTCCGTTGCCTTTGCCTCATTGTCGTCTAACATGTTCGATAACCTGAAGATTCTATGCGGTCTCTGTCTGAAATTTATCTTCACTATGGAACAACAAAGCACCACTGCAAAGAATTTAATAAAAAAAATGTTAAACTGTTAATGTAGATTTATAATTTTTTTAATGTTTTTTCATAAATATTACTCATTGTTACAGTATCGAGTGATGAAGTAAAAGAAGTGGAAAGTCCGAATGGAAACCACAAGCTGACAAGATTCACAACGATATCCAGGTATGTAATCTAATCTTATTATCTATTTTGTATTTTATTTTCAATCCACGATTATCTTATAGAAGTTACTCTTTTAATTAAATTTAATAATACCCTTAAAACTTCCCTAAATATAGTTATAGTTATCTAGTCTATTCATTGATCTAATTAATTAAATCGTCTCATACCTAATTCACACTTTGGACATTTAATATAAAATTGACACTGTTCACAAACAAGTTTCCAGAAGATGGGCAGCTGCGTTCTCTGCATACCCTATTGTCACACTGCAATCACCAACCCACCTGTCAAGCGAAGCAATTATTGTATATTAGATGATACAGGCCGATTTTAAAAACTATTGGAAATAGGCTTCCTCCAGAAAAATGAAGGAGTTCTATTTAACTTAGTGAATAATAGTGGAAGTCTTATAAATATGATAATGATAACGAAACTAACCATATAAACAGTATCCACCATAACGCCCCACCGATACGAAATCTATCCCCAATAAAATCAATATATGTATACCAGCTACCTGCTGATCCGGTGGGACACGACCCCTGAGAGAAAACCTTTCAAGAGCATTGTTAGGCATTCATGAAAGGAGCTGTGAAAGTGCGCTGTTTTTATATAGTCTATAAAATTCCCATGAATTAGTTATAAGGTTGTGTGTTCATTGGTTGTGTAAAACTCTATATCCAGATGTAAAGTGTAAACGGTACGTATTAACATCGTGTCATCGTGTGTTATATATGTCGGTGAAATAGGCATAGCAGTGTTTTTACAAAGCGTATGCAATGTTATTATTGGGCACATCACTAATATAATTCTTGTGTTTACCAAAACAACAATTTCCAATTCAACAATATGATATTCGGCTAATAATATAACTTCTTTGCGGAAATTGTTGTTTCGGTTCAAGCAACAATTCTTGTCTTGCCATCCGAGCTTTAATATTTAAGACTTACAAATATTCGTCCACCCTCAATAATTACCTCCTTCAGTCAAGTTTATGCAATATATGTTTCTTCTCCATAATATGATTTGATAATAATTTCTCGACAAGTTAATATCGTCGATTTGTAAGGTTTTGTGTTTAAAAAAATGTCATATTGCATTTTGCGCCTCAAAATATGAATAATATCTAGTAATATATTTTATTTGCACAGTAATCAAACATCTAACGACGCCTTTCCTAGAATAGTAGTGACTATTTTCACTTTATTTTAGTTTTGCGTTAGTAACGTTTGCATTTTATGTTCGTTTTTAATTAGTTACCAACTTATGAATGTAAATCCTCACATTTTTTTTCCGAAATATATAAATGTAAAATACATTTTTTGAAATAGTGTAGGACGCGTGGTGATTTATAACTTAACAGATATTAGACTCTATTGTTTAAGGGGACAGATGTGGGTGTCGTTAGGGATATAAAGAAACCCAGCCATATTCTATACCTGCATTCAATTGGCCCCGCGTACCGCGACCATTAACTTAGGGTAAACGCACCACAGTGTCTTACGTACAACAGATCGCGATGTACGCGTAAAACTTTAAATAGACGTTGTTGTAGTTTTATTATTTAAATTCAAGCGTGGGAGCGTTACAATGGGTGTCACATGCACTTTCGAACGGTTAACTATTTTAACACTATAAAAAGGACAGTTAAGTCAGTTCGTGAATAAGCTCTCACCGGCCTAGGATGCAGAGCTGCTTAAAGAAAAGCTGCCTAGAAACTCAACAGTCGCTCACTATAATTAAAGAAAAAAAATTAAAGGATCACTCACGTAATTATGTTCAACAAACGAATGTCACAAAACTATATTGAATGACTGGAGTTGACAATTTAAAGAAAAGAATAAGTATATCACGGTATTGACCGAATCGCGGTTGACAGGAAATTGATACAGTCATATCGCATCCCAAATCGAAGCCTTGGAAGCCAGCCTTCCATCGGCCTAATTCCGTACATGACAATTTACGTCAATCGATGATATGGGTACGGAATGAACCTTCCAGATTGTTCGACAATAAAACGTTATAGGGTCATGTTTTGTCTTTGTCCGTATTATTCTGAACTGAATTTAACTAACAAACTCACATAGGGCGTACGGCGTGTATATACTGCTTAACACGCCTTTGTTCAGAATATTTACATAAATCTCCATTCTCGTATGAAGTTCCTTTGTTTAAGAAGTAAATTTACATTATATGTAATACACTACATTACTATACAGTATCCATATTTTAGTTGTTTAGTATATAATTTTCTTCTTTCTAATATATCGTAAATGTATTTAATTAACATGCTGGAGCTTAGGCGTGTTAAAATGATACATGCAAATGCTTTGCAAGTCAGACGACCTTGTTAAATTCGGCGCACAATGCATGATGCAGACCGCGGTACCAATCTCGCCTATTGGAAACTATTACATACTTTATCATCATCATTATTTAAGCTGTAGGAAATGCATTGCTGAACTTAGCCCCCCCCCCCCACCACCACCACCACCATAGCTTTACATTAGAATATGTTGGAACTGGCCGGTACCAAGACAAGGTCGTCTGTCCGGCTTGTGAGTTGGATGCGCTACGCTGCTCTTGTCGGTCCGTAAATCTAGGACGTTAAGGTCCCAGTGGCGATTCGTAACGCTTTTTATCTATGTACATCTGAAAGCACCGTAAAAATAAATTATGCATTGTAATAAAAGGTTCGTCTACGATCCTCATGCTCAATAAGTCCACACCCACAAACATGTACACTATTGTGTTCGTGACAAATAAGAAATGTTTATATGAATCCCACCTTTTTTTGAAAATTGCCTGGTTTTTTATTAAATGTGCAGTTGAATAAATATGTTCATATCATGTACAATGAATAGATTATTATTATAAAGAAACTGTTAATTTTCTATTCCAAAAGACGGTTCATTAATAAAAACACAGAGAACCTAAAGCTTCATACAACAATAAAAAGCTATTTGCGTAAAGGATTATAGAATATTCCGTTAGTAGGTAACACATTTCGTTCGGCGCCGGGACTCAGACAGAACCTTTCGCAGCCTCTTTAATATCGCGTACAAATCTTCGGTGGAACCCGTAGACATAAAAAATGCATACCCTTACCTACCTCTTACATCTCAGGTATCTCAGGGAGAGATACCTCTGTTCGGTGCGGGAGAAGAATTATTGTTTACTATGAAATATAAATTTCTTTTTATATATAAATGAACGACGTTCTTTTATCTTTTATATTATTATTGCTTACTATATTTTTCAGGCCAACTGGAGAACATATTTAGTCTTTTATATTACACCATAGTAAACATAACTATTTTTGTTAAAATAGTCACGCGCCTTCACTAAAAAAGTTAACAGTTAATAACAAAGACCTGTTCACAATAACAATTTGAAGTAAGATTTTTAGAAAATTCTAATGCTTATTAAAAAGGGTACATTTTTTATAGATCGTTTATTCTGAAACCATTTGTTCAAGGAAGCTGTAATATAACCTATTTAATCGTATAATTGAAAAATATGATTCAAACTATAAGAAAAGTATACGATTGTCAAATAATCTTTTATTACATTGTCCTCATAAATCCGCCATCGTTTATTCTTCTTTTGTTATCCAAAGCGTCAAGCGATTATACTCTCCTTCGAAACAAGGAAGTGTAAACATCATTATTAACTAAAAAAGAAACTTTGAGACACATTGTCGGAAAAGTAGAAGACACGTGCACTATGCATGTGTCTTGGCGTCCTAGGGTATGTGATTTCTGATGTATCGTGATGATTCAGCAAGTAGGTAGAAATCCCTTATATGTAAGTCTTAAATCATTATTATGGAAACATTAACATACTTGCCCATTTGTCTCTCCCGGCCCACACTAGATTGGCAAGTGGATGATATAACGCATTAAGTGAGCATTTACATACATTACAATTAAGCGATATTAGAAACGTGGAAGACGTAATAATGTATGACAACAATTTAATTAAGTTATTAGAATAAACAAAGTTACGTATTAAAAGGATCAGTGAAACGGGTAGGCGACACGACACGTATGGAATGTCTTTATACAACTTTAAATATGAGAAAAGTTTGAAACTGTTCCCTTCTGATGTTTCGCTTACATCGTTTTGCGTAAACCGTTGTCTGGAGTTCAACAGCGCACACAGACAAAACATAAATTACTTTTTGCAAAATGTCACAGCTTGACGCGTACGGGTGGCAAACAACGTGGATCCGAATAAACTGGAACTGGTGCCACGAGTTGGGAAATGATTTAAAATTCTCAACTAAACATATATCTTTTGTCGGATCATGACGCAAACCGATTCTCAGAGTTGAAGCTCGTGTAATAATTCAGTGTATCCAATATTATAGGAACAATTATATTATACCCACATTAAGAAAATCTGTTTCCTCAATTGTCTTTTATATTTCACATTGAAGTTAAAGTTAAAAAACAACAGTAAAAAAAAACAACTACCATTTTTTTTTGTTCTTCTTTGACCCTATTACGGACCTCTAGTTCACCCCTATCTAGATAGGGACAAATACTTTATTTTTTAGCTTAATATTTTATTCAGTTATTTCTTCAGTTTAATTCTCCTCTTCCGTGAATTACATTTACCTTTGTTCTTATCGTTTGTCATACTGTCGATTTAGTTCAAATAAATTCACTATACATACATTAGTTATGTAATATACAGCTTGATTGTTTATAAATATGTATGCTACAGAGGGTTCACTAAATTATTTCAGTACAAGCTTTGCAGAGACGAATAGTAAACAATAATTTTAATATGTTAATATCCGAAATTTAAAAACTATCTTTATATTATAGTTACATTATTTTAACATCTCTGAAACCATTGACTTTTGGGTAGGTTGCACCGTACATTATTTGTCAACAATTGAGCGATATTTTCACCTCTTTAAATCTTTTACAACTTTTACCTATCACCTGTATAATTCATACTGAGCTGACCTTACGGTAATCTAACATGCGATCCACTATTATACCAAAAATAAATTTAATTACATGGATAATTGTGATAGATATTACATTATATTTAGGCACCTGAACGAATTATTAAGTCCTTGGATAACGTGGCGTGACGTAGGCCCCCCTTAAAATTTTCAGTAGGGTTGGAAGCGACCTGCATTCAACGTCTTCCGAATATATGTTGGATAAATTTCATCCGTAAATTTTTAGCGGCGATGATAACTTTGCCACTCACATAATTAGAATTTTTACAACACGCTTCCGATGCATCACTTTTGAATATATTATATTTTACTATCAGTAACAACATCTTCTAAGATAATCGAGACAACGATTCCTTTTACCACCGTTGCTTCGTATATGTATAGCATATAAAATTCAGATGTTTCCAAAATATGTGTCTATTCTACAGTAACCAACAATTACGTGATTTCGCAACACCGTCAAGCCGATCTATAAATAAAATATTTCCTATTTTCATATCGTAAAAACAATGGAAACAATAATAAATCCGCTAAACAAAGTTATAACTAATATCGATACGGACGCCCGGATGACAAGTAACAAGTGCGCTTTCGTAACACTTCCGCGAAATTTATCTCCGTGTCAAAACATAGAAAGCAGGATAAAACTTCGTAGAAAGTTCCGAATTCGTATACGCGACAAATGGAAGGCTCCTACGATTTATTTATTTAGTGAAACGACGGCTTATTTCATTCCGCGCCTGCTGTCTGAATTTAGAAAGGCATTAAGACTTATTTGTTTAAAGTTATATTTAACTTGTGAGGCTGCGGGTGAGTTAGGCTGTATCATCGTGCCGTTCCGCGGTTTTCGGAAACACAATCAATCAATTTGTACATTTGTGTAGTTGAGACGTAACTTAATATATCTTTGTTCTTGCAATGGCTTTTTTATATTCCTTTTTTTTGTTATCATATGCAGTGTACTGGTAATTTATTATTAGATGCTAAGTGAACGGAACTTTTAATATGCCTAATATACTTAATAAAGCACGTGATTTCTGTCAAATCTTTTAACTATATTGGCGACGTTAAAGAAGTCAAAAACAAGAGCATCATGAGTAAAACTTTTGATATGCTAATATTTATAGCACTTGGTCTCTTCGGCCACTGTTGTTCAATTTATGTATATAAAAATGAATATTTGTCTGTATGCGGTTTATAGAACCGCAAATATGCATTTGATCATGTGATGTTTCGCAAAGTTGGTATGCGTGAGCCCACGAAGGTTTTTAAATTGTTATGACCAATTTTTGACATATGGCGCCACTGTCGTTTTAAATTAATTCCATATATAGCAGAGACAGTTCGTACTCATTAAATTGAAACGAAAACAGCGAACGAATGATGACGTTACGAGTTCTGGGTGAAATAGGAATTTATGTAAATTTCAAAGTTCATATCGGGCTCACACATAATTAAAATAAAAACAAAAAAATGTTTGTTTTTTTTTTGTTAAATTCCACGCGGACGATGTCACACGGCACAGTTTGTTACTCATATAGATCGTTGTTCCTAGCCATGGATCATCATCAATGTGATGATATAAATTCTTTTATTTATATTTGTAATTATTTTTAGGACAATAATTTTTGAAGCATCCTAATTTAATATTTATTTTACTCCATTGTGTAATATCTGTATTCTATCCAGTCTTTCAAACAATACGAATTTGAAAGGGAGTTTGTTCTTCAAGACCCTTATAAACAGTTTAAGAATTCCAAGTAAATATTTTAGTTATATACACATCGTGGCACTCAGAGAGTTTGCAGGTAAAATAGGTTCTATTGGATTGTTAGAAAACAGTAACCAGAAACAACCGCTGAAGAACATCTCGAGGAGTGACGGTTAAACTTGTTTACGAAAAGTATATAGTTTTTTTTAAAGGCACCTTGACCTTAAAAGCTAGTTTTAACAAAACAGAAATAAAATGTGATAACTCCATTGTACTGAAATATTCCCCGCATGTCTTCTATGATAAAAAATTTAGAGCTAAAAAAAAATAATTAATATTTTTTTAATAAAACGAAATTTACACCTATATGTATGTACCCTGTAAATCGCAGGTAATTTTTTGTTTCGTAGAAATTTCTTACTAATACTGTTTCATTCATGAACATTATTTATTTACTGAATAAAGAAAGTATTTTGTTTGAGAAGTTTGTTTATCGAAAAGCACTACAATTAAGTTAATTATTTATGACTAAGACATGTAAATGTCGGTCAGGTCCATCGGTTTACAACCACGTTTAAAAACACGTTGAATTAATTTCCCTGTGTAATATTGGATAGATGAAGTATGACGTCAATACGTGGCAGGATAATAAATAATAAACAAATTAATATTCCGGCGTAATATATTTTAATCTATCACATGTTAGACATTCCATAAGGATTTTGTGTTTGGAGACGGACGCTGTGCGCCTGACTTAATTGGATTTCGTTAGTCGCGCCCGAGGGAATACATTATCAATCATAGTCCCGTTAATTTCAATTTAGATTAAATTAAGATGGTGGAAAATCAAATTAGGACATGCTAAAATATTTCCTACTTTTAAATTTCATCATTCTCATCGTCATTTCAGCCGTAAGACGTCCTCGGCTGGACATAGACTTGTCCCGTAAATTTACAATGGAACAGTCTGGAAGCGGCCTGAATTCAACGACTTCAACTGCCTAAAATATCTCATAGCTTTGCTTTTGTTAAAACAGTCCTTTATAAAGACCGGCATATGATTGTCGGCAAATCGTCTTTTCGAACTGTTTAAAACAGGCAAGTAATATTTCTCATAATATTGTGTTTGAACTGTGTTAAAAATAAGACCACATTCATTTTTGAAGTGTTTATCAATATTATAAATCGGCGAATCGATGATGTAGAAGAACTTAATGGCTCTTTACGTTGTCAGTCCAGCCAGTAGGGGAGCGTGCCCACACATAAAATTATATGAATAAATAAAACAAGTATGTTAACAATCAAATACATGGGAAGACAGCGCTTTAGTGGTAATAACTTAAATCGTTATACTTGGGATTATTGCATTACACTCCTTAACAGACATAATAACGCTCTCAAGTGAATACTCTAAAAAGCAATATTGTCATATATTGTTGCGGGAGGTGCCCACTTCTTGCCAAGCGGTTCCCCGGCCAAGAAAAACACTCGAAAGCGGCGCCTTAAGAAATATTATGTCCCAGTTAATTATTAACTTGGCCGTTCTATAACACCACTTAGAGCTCGAGTTTACATTCGAAATTGGAAATTTGGCAAAAACCTTTACAAATTTTAATGGAGTTTTTTAAGCAAATATTTACTTATAATTATTCTTTACATAGTCACTTATATATAAATAAATAACTATTTCTAAATTAGTAACGTCTTTCGCAATCATAGATCTATTTTATAAGCTTCCTACGGTGTTTCTAGAAGTTTCTTTATGAAAAAAATAAATGTTAGTGCAAAAACCTAAAAATTCTAGAAAACGAAAAAAGGGAGACTTTTATCATTTGACAGTTTGTAATGAACTTCGCGTGTCTGACAGTTCACATGTTTCATTTTTCGTTGGTAAATAGGCTGCGTTGGTCACTGTTTATCGATGACAAAATTGATTTATTTATTTCAAGTTTAATCGATAAATAAACTGACGAGTCTTAAATATGTTACATTAATTATTTCTTTTATTTGAATACGACAGGCCATCAACTTCTGGCAGTAGAAAGTCTGGCGATACAACTAGTAAACGATAAGATGGAAAAGTTGACAGTTATACTATAATACAATTACAGAACATTACAAATTTAAAGGTATTATATACACTTGCAACAAAATATGTGCGTAGACGCATATAACAATTAAAATTACACATTAAATATAAAAAATTCATATGCGAGTCAAAAAAAATCCTATTTAAAGTAAAACTCTCTTGATAAACATTTATATCCATCGATAGACTATTTTTCCTATCCTGTTACCATATTACTGTATATGTGTCAAAATTTGTATATATATACACAAAGGATTTACCGTCCGCATAATTCCTCTCCAATACATTCTAATATCAGCTTAGACCGGATCAAACCGGTTTTATCTGGTTTGCGCTAGTTCAATCGAGTTGAAATTCGCGTCATTAGCAAAGCTCTAAATCCGTTTCGACATTTCCCTAAAATGGCTCAGCATTACACTTATTTAAACAAATGCCTTCCGCGGCCAAGCGAGGTATGTACACAACAAAGTACTCAGGGCGCTTGCTAACTTAAACCAAAGGATCTCGTCAGAATGCTATGAATTTTTTACAGCGAGAATTTTTTCTGTTTTAATTTGAGTAATATTTAATAACGTTACATGCTGTATAGAGATAAAAGAATACATATATCAATGCAAAGAGCGATTGGTG
The DNA here is from genome assembly GCF_028537555.1 of Battus philenor. Classification (NCBI taxonomy): domain Eukaryota; kingdom Metazoa; phylum Arthropoda; class Insecta; order Lepidoptera; family Papilionidae; genus Battus; species Battus philenor. The sequence continues at coordinate 10,274,446 of NW_027181688.1, read as the reverse complement.
AATATGTCGAATCAATATAATGTATGTGGAAGTTCTCATGTAAATCTTTGTAAACTAGATGCCCCCCGCCCACTTCGCGAAGTGTTAATAAATACCCCTTTCTCCACTCCTATTGCAAAAAAAAATGGTAAAATCCTTTCCTAGCTGACCTCTGCTTAACTAAATAAATACTTGTAGAAAATCAAGTTTCTGTGGTCCATTGTTCCAAAGTCATCGTGATGAGTCATTACATAGGTGGAAGTATAAAATATATATAAATAGATATACGAGCGTAAAGAGAGCGCCCAACGTTTCTCATGTTTTCTAATTAATTGGAAAACATGATAGTGGTTCAGAGAGAAAATAGGATGAGACTGAAAAATCAAGGTCTCAAACGGTAGCCAAACCAAGTGAAGTATGGAAATGAATAGTGACAGCTGGATGAAGAAGTAAAAAGAAGGAGGGAGAGATTGTCAATAGCAACGGAAGTGGCCAGAAAGAGAGAAGGAAAAACAATGGTTGAACACCATCGTTTTTCCTAAATATATATAAATGAATATATAATATATAAAAAAAAAATATTAATATAAATGTTGTATCGAAATGATTTATCTCCACATAACTTTTAAAAATTTCTTCATGAAATCTTAAGACCTGACTCAATAAGAGTGCCTATAGTTTGTCCCTAAGTAAGTAAGGGTAAAGGGTAAAGTAAGTAATGAAGAGTGCTTTCAAGTTGTTTGTTATATAGAAATACTTTAGTTTACATATCTCCGTTTTAGGAAAAGCAATTCGTATTAAGTCACCATTATCTGAATGCTTAAGAATTAATATAATATTACTTCGAGCTCGCTTTTAGTTTAGTTCGCGAAATTTATAAAATATTCCCGACTCCATTGTGCGGATGAAATTTATTTAAAACAAAAAAAAAACACAAAATTTCGTTCGTTTTCCCGACTGTCGCCTTTTTCGTTGGGTCCTAAATTAATTTGCAAATTAGAAATGGGCAAGCAGACATTTCATTTTGCAAGCACTAAATAATGTTTTTTTTAATCCTTTGGAGATTTTTTATTCTCTTTATAGCCCCTTTTATTAATGACTTTTTGTTCGGCCCAATTGTATACATGTTTAGGCGGCAATTCTGTGTTATTCGATAAAATGACGAACGTTAATTCTTCCGAAAAAATATTAAGAGTATTTGTACAATGTTTCATTCGGATTTTTTCTTTTTAAAGTTAATACTATGGCTTTGCAGATTTTAAGAGTTTGACAATTTGTAGCGATGCCTTTTATTATGAGAATAAAAGACCAAAAAAACCCAATTCGATAAAAGTTAGAATCACGATGAACCCTACTATAATAAAAATTTTCAGCTCTAACGGCAGTTCTAGCAAGCCTCTGACCTAAGAAGAGAAACGACAAGAAACTTTGACGGATTTTTTCCTTGTGATCACTGTGACAATATCCTTAATATCACTTAAAAAATAATATTAGGATTTTTGTACTAATTTCTGTTTTTAAATTTATTATTCTGCTATAATTATGAAATATTAGACGAGAGTGTATTGTAAAATTGTACACAGTCGCCCAACAATGTTAGTATCGGGTATTTCAGTCACGGATATTGGATTCGATTCTCTATCAGTATTTCATAATATTTTCGATACACGTGTGGATTCAAATTTCAAAAATTGTAGCTCGCTGTTTTATACCGCGGTATATCAGCGAAGCTTGCATTGTTTGAAATAAATCAAGTTAGCACCGGTAAAGACACGTTTTATTTAAACTGGTGCGAATTAGAACGAATTATTTCATTAGACATGTGACAAACAAAGGTTCACGCTGGACTGGCGAGTTCGGACTGAACACTGTTTAAGTATTTTATATTCCCGCAAGTTTACATTACATAGTCGATACAATTGATTCTTACACGTATGTAATATACACCTGTTAATCAAATAACAGAAGTGTTAGGTGAAATACTGTTCCAAATTTTAAGATGTACATTTTTATGTATCTCGTTGTTAGGGTCCTCTGGTACTCCTCCCTATTTTTTTTAATGATTTTACATCTTCTACTCTTCTATTTGTGTACTTTTCTATAATTTTTTTTGATCTACCTTTCCTCTCCTTTCATTACAGAATTTTCTGTCACTCTTTTTCACACTTATATCCGTTCATTCATCGCCTAACTTCCTTCGCCTCGTTACTTATATATCACAGATCCGGGTTATATGACATATCTTTATCTTAAATTATATTTATTTTGTGCTATTTTACAAAATGCTAATTTATTACGAATTATCACAAATTATCACAGTTTCCAGTTTTTATTTTATTTGCTGGTCATTATTTTGGGTTTTATTGTTTCTTCCAAGTTTTTTAAATTCTAGTTTTGTTTTTCTTTTTTCTCTGCCTCTTGTTTATTTGGTTACTGACTCGACATGTATCAATTTTATTTCATTTATTGGGTTTGTGTCTCACTATCTTCCTGCAATATTTGATGAACATAGAACTATCATTGTCATTTTTAATTAGTGAGATGATGCAATCCTCGCTAATCTTTTTACTCAACCAGCATTTAAAGGCAAACCGAGGCCTTCCGACTGCGAGACAGTCGGCATCAGATGCACCACGGTCTGGTTCACCCCCGGTTCACAGAAGCACGCGAAAAAGGTGTACATTATACAATGAAAAATAAAAAAAAATCCTACTACATTGTGAAGGAATGCATATATCTCATGACATACACAAGTGGACACTGTAAAAAATTCTAAATAGAATACTGCTAATAATACCAGATATTCGCATAATATTCATCCTACCTAGCTGAAGAGAAATATATGTTTTATGTTATTGTACAAAACACAGATATCCAAATAAAGATTTTTACGATATTCAAGTAGAAAATTAACGTACTAGCCTTGACGAACGGGACGGATCGGCCGATAATATCTGGCCGGTCATGCCGAGCGTATACCTAAAGCGCGGTACAGCGCTTTTGGTAGCGATTTAACTGTACATAATTGTCACTCAGAGAATACTTGGGCTGTCACTATCGGATATATAAATATAATATATCACAATATTGTTGATATATGCGGATTCCTTTAGATAGGACCTGTACATAATAAAAGATTTGCTCAACATTTTCGAATAGAAAATGTTCAGGAGCAATGTTTTACTCATAGTCAATAGTAGACTTCACTGCTTATATTCAATAATTTCACTAACCGAAGGACAGTATAACCAGCAAGAAATTCTTGGTAACGTTTTTTAATGCCGACCTTTTGAAAAAAAAATATTTGCTCTCCTAAGTTTATAAGAAGAAAAATTCATAACATGCACAAAACAGAAAAATACTCACTGAATCGTATAATCTGACGGCAGAGGCGTAGCCCATATTGGATATGTGCTAAAGCATCTGTTTTCTCAGTTGATCAAGCGTGTAAGTAATGCAAATCCTGCTCTATGTATTCAATTTTCAAATCCACTTCGCGCGCTGTTTTTACGTCTACGTTAGCCTTAAAGTTTCTATTTGCGTACTGGATGTTTTCTAGAGAAAGTAAATAGTTATTGGTATTGTGTCTTTATAAACTAAACATATTTTGAAAAAGAGGTCATAGAAATAAGAGTAGCATCCAACACTGTCTGCGAGCCTTCATGAAACTACGAAACACCGTCTCGTCCAATATCCCTCGGTACCTAAATATGAAGGCCTCTGCAACCGATGCGTGTTACCAATGACTACAAATTACTACTATATTACCAGTCTCTCACTTCGAACCCCATTTATAACATCACAGCCGCTCAACGGCTTGCCATGGAGTGAGATTTGTTCGGGATTTTTTACGAGATCAAACCAGGAATGTGGAGATTCGTTTACAGAAGAAAGTAGCTGAATTAGCCTAGCGGCCTATCTAGACATTGGTCAGTTAAAGTGGTAGTTGTTAAGTGACAATGAGCGCAGTAATGATGGCTGCCAGGGGGGCCTTAAAGATTTGGAATGGAGACCACGGAACGGGCAAGTGAAGCGTAGGATGCTACATAGTGAACAGACCATCTCTTTAAGGCCATCGGAAGACGCTGTATGCAAGCCGCTTCCAACCGGTCCTATTAGAAATCAAAAGAGGAAGCCTCAGCGGTGGTTGTTCTACGGCTGAAACGATCATCATGTCACCTCCTCAAGTGTAACGCCAGTTGCAAGCTTGTGGTATATACATAGTCTCCCATAAACAAGGTTTAATTCATCTAATAACAAACAATTACATATAGGTCAAGACAAATATACGGACTAATTGTTATTGAGTTGTTCTCATTTAATTTCTATTCTCACCACAGTTGTATGGTTTCACAGTATTATGAAATACAATAATTCAGTTAAAGGATTATGTAAAAAAAATTCTCTGTCGTTTGCGAGCTCACTTATTTAAAATTTTAATTCTATATACATGAAAAGAATTCACAAATGTGTTACTAAGCTTATGCATTTTTATATATTTGTCTAAACATAAAGAAGGTTTGTTTCGTCGTTTCAACCCATAGACGGCTCACAAAAAATATAGGCTTCTCCCAAATATATCTACGGAAGTATATACCATAATTACTACCCTGTTTAGCAATCGCAATGTGGTATTATTGTACGCAGAGGAGGCTATACTGCGAGCTGCCACAGTCCTATATAATTAACGCACAAAGTTGGAATTATATAACGATGAATCCTGGTAATCGGAGTATAAGTTATCTTCGAAGGTATATGAGGCGGTAAAACAACGATGATTTAATAATAAATTAATTTATTTCTCAACGAGACTGTTATAATAAAACATTTTTACTTTTTTCTTAAACGTTAAATTTTAAAATGATTAAAAAGGCAACGCATATAAGGCCCATTCATCGTTCGCATTAAAATGTAAATGTCATTTCGAATGCCAACTCCAAAATGTTCGGAGCGTATCGTACATCGTGCTTCACGTGTGAAGTGGATTTAAAATTATTTTCATTTTAACTTACAAAAATAATTGACAGCCACTTTGATTCGACATGTGTTTTAAATGCTTAAAACCGAATACAATTCTTTATACATTTTTCATGAACATGTAGAGACATAAATAACAACTATACAGAGTAATTGATTAAAAATGTAAACACGTGAAAAGAGTGAAGTATAACTAAGTTGAACATATTCAAAAATTAATGGTTTTCAGAAATAATAAATAGCATATTGATAATATAGTAACTATATATTTAAAATAATTATTGTTTATTATCTGTCCCTGCAAACTTTGTACTGTCAAAAAACGCCGTTACATTTTAATTTAAAAAATTAATGATTATGATATATTTGACAGTGATGTCTTTTTTAATAGAACTTTTAATATTTCGTCGCTTATAAGATATTTTTTTTATTATTCTGTTAGAATGTTTCAAATAAATATTGTAAACATTTTACACCTAACTGCTGTATCCATTGACGTGTAAATATCATAAATAATGCAATTACAGGCATAATCCGGGCGTAACGGATATCGAAATAACAGATAATATCTCGGAATGACAGAAAAAAAGTCGGAAATTACAATATTTGATAACCATGGCCCCCTCTTCCATTACGGGCTTCGAGTATTTCCCAACCGGGAAATAAATGGGATATTATTAAAGATTTAGCCGGATTAAGTCCGCCATGACAAAGGGGGGGAGGGATTATGAGTCGGCTTGTGTTCCGAATTAAATACGGCTGGTAGGGTCATTAAAGGGAAAATAAGGGCAATTAATTTTTCATTTTTCCTCCAAGGATTTAAAATATACACGAACACAAATTGAATGGATATGGTATAATATTAACATTATCTGAAGTATAACTGAAGCGATGTAAAGTAAAAGCACCTGTTACCGTCGTTTGCTAAATAGATTTTATATGTTTAATCTGTGCATCATTATTATGTACATAAACAACGATACATACATTTAGACTGATGTTCCCTGATTCAGTATCTTCATGATATACCGAATGAGACGCAACCTCTGATGCAGTGTAAGGTAAAAGCACCTATTACCGAGCTATTCGAAATCGGTTTTACCTATCGGAGTATTAATTTTACACGTCCAAACAAACATACGTACATTTTAGACTGATACGCATGTTTATACTCGTATATACAGCATCTTCGTTCGAGTGAAACCTAACTTCTGAAACGAAGAAAAGTAAAAGCTACATGCAGGCAAAGCTATATGAGGTAATAGCTTCCGACGACCTTAACAAGGTTGTCCGTCTATTTTGTACCCACAAGTTCTACTCTAGGCTTTCCGGTATTTGTCGACCGATTCATCTCAAGAAACAACATAACATTTTTCCTGAAAAAAGCAATAAGATAATTCTAAAAAATTATACTACCATATCACCAAGGCTTCTTTTCATTCTTCACGTGCATCTAATAAATGTATCTGATATGTAACTGCTTACAAAAGTTTTACGAATAAAATATAGAAAACAAAGCAGATAGCGAATCTATCCGTTTCTTTGCTAATAGCTAGAACAGCTCACTATAATTATCTAATATAGAAATTTCAACTCCGCAAACCAAATCCAATTAACGTCGGAACGAGCGTTCGCAATGCATTCGTTAGATGACGTCAAAACATTAGCTATTTCAATAAAATACATAATCACTTATGTTAATGAATATAACATTTAATTTATTACATGTACACTTTTATTTATTTATTCTTATTTGCCACATAGGCATTGTCTAACAGTGAATCTTGTGGAGCAGAGATATCAGGTAGGCAGATTTTAAAACGTTGTCACATAACATAATAATACGTAATAATAATCAAACTTTAAAATGCTTTTTACTTTACATACATAACAATCACATGAAATCTAGACACATAAGTATAATATGTATATAGTAGTTAAATTAAAATAACAGCGTTTGTAACATTTAAATATGTATATAGTGCATGTTCCAAAAATACAATTTTTTATAATTTTGGTCGGTTTGTTTGTTCCGGCCAGTATCTAAAACAGCTACACTGATTTTGATAGGACTTACACTGGCACGTAGCTGATGTAATAATGAGTAACTTAGGTTATTTTTATTTTAGGGAAATTCTGTAAAATTGTCATAATAGTTAAATAATAAAAATATGTTAGATTCTACGCCGACGAAGTCGCAGGAAATTCGAGTAATAAATGAAAGTAACAAAGATTTGGTTTAATCTGTATCAACATTATATTGGAAGCGGTCTGCACCCGTTGTCTGTCCACCTTATGGGCGGACGTCTTACACTGCGCATGTGAGGCTGAGATCTCCATTCCAGAACCTTAAGGCTTTCTGTTCTGGACACGATGTTGCCTTTCCATTGCTAATCTCGCTGCGTCACGTTTGTTACTACGGATTGAATCCATTCCTGATTCGATTTCTCCAAAAGTTGTTCTCACACTACGTATAATGCGTTTACTGATAGTTTATAAATACATTATTATGCGTCTAACCTTTTAAATAATTAAATAACATTAAACTGTCAATTAACGATGACGATAATTGAAATAACACGTGCACACGAACATAATGATGTTTTCTAATCAGGCTCTACATCATGTTAACAATATTTAATGTTTGGTTATGAATTCAATTTAAACAAATTTTCATACTGGCACTCTAAGTATTGACAAAACTATATATCATTAAAAAATAAAACTTTTGAATAGCAACAGATTTAAGAAATGACAGATAAATTGCATCAACAAGTTTTAGTTATTTCATTTATTTATATTTTTATTATAATTATATTTTTAAAGATTAATGTATATATAAATCTATATGTATATATATATATATATATATATATATATATATATATATATATATATATATATACATATAGATTTATATATACATTAATCTTTTAATTATTTATACATACATACATACATACATATATATATATATATATATATATATATATATGTATGTATGTACATACATACATACATATATATATATATATATATATATATATATATGTATGTATGTATGTATGTAAGTGTGTGTGTGTCTGTGATGCGTAAAAAACGTTTTAAAATTATTATATTTATTCAACTTAATATTATGTTTAGACTAATACGAGTATTGTAAAACATAAGCGTTGGACCCAATATTGGACGAATTTAATCATTTATTATTACATATACTCTATCTAGTAAATAAAAAAATATATTCAGATGAATGTTTTTCATAAACCCTTTTCATATTTTAAGAGATGTTATCTCATAAATGTTGTTTTAAAATGCTAAAAAATAATTTCAACCCGAAATTTAAAATGAAAATTATTAATAAAAATAAATGTAAAACTCAGATAACATCGATGCCTGTTATGCGGCACTCTATCACGCTGACAGAGCAATTCTAGAACCCGTTCGTGTCAAGTGGGAGCTTATTTCAGTCATCTCAACCTAATTTCTCTGAACAGGGTTCACTTCAAGGCGTCGGCTGACGACGACTACGCAGATTTCACATGCGAAGCAAGGCACGAGGCGCTGCAGAGGGACGTACCTATGCGGAGCACTGTACAGCTCAGCGTTCTCTGTGAGTATTACGTATTTAGTTTATAGCGTTAATTTTAAAGGTTGTACATTCTGCGAGGTTAAGTCATTAATTATTAAAAATAATACAATGTTTCAATGCGGTCACCGCACACACTGTGTTTAGGAATAGGTGTCAAAGCTTTAAAGACTTTTATAATTATAACTAATCACTTTGTATGTATACGGAATACAGAATCATTATCCGTTTCCGGTTTGTAGACGTCTCAGCTACTGAAAAAACATACAGAATATAAGAAACAACATCTCTTAATAAAATTTTTATAAGATGTTCTTTATTGTATAACTATGTACGCAGATCAAACTATATCTATACCTTGGCGTTGGCTTCCTAGTAATGTCCGAACGTAAGAAGCCAAGGGAGTTAATTAATAAAATTACTCGCATACTGAAAGCACCATAGTGCTGCTCGAAGAACGAGTCCATTTAAGAGAATTTCTTCGTTATCCGGTAACTAAAATATTATAAATTAAACTAGGAAGGTTAAGAGACATTTTATAGGTAAAATATTTTGTAACATCTATACAAACGACAATATTTTTGCAGTAAAATAGAATATAAAATAAGGTCATGATAAGGTACGCTGCAGTAAGCAAAGACCTGTAAACAGCAAGACATTAGACAGCTTTAAATTCAATTCCTGTTTTATGTTTTATTTGAGCGCCTTTAATTCCTTATATGCTTTACTTTGTAAAAGTTTTAATTTTTTTGCGTATTGGTTTTATTATGTGTGGGGGAATATGACTTAATCGCCATGCTTAGAAGGTGATCTGTTTTGGTCGAAAGGTTCTCAAGAGTCGATTACGAGCCAGGGAGACGCGGCGTAGGTAGGCCCTCAGCTAGGTGGACCGTCGATACGATCGCAAAGTATGGACCTGACTTCGTGACGATCTTTGGGAAGCCAGAAGAGTCTATAGGCTGACATACAGATGATGTTCGTGGATAGATAGTTTATACTATAAATAAAGTTAACAGCATATTTTATTCTAAAATTGAAATCATTTTTATTATTAAAATGTATTTAATAAAAATGTTTAAAATGTAAACATATATTTTACTTTACCAAGTGTATTATATATAGTTAATGCATTTTATTCCTCGTCCCAATTCTTTGTTTAATATCAAAATGTCTGTCCTTTCAATTTTAGGATAAAATACCAAAAAGCATAATGCAGATCTATAATACCATTGTCTGAAATGTAAAAACACGATTTAAATTATCAAAGGCGTGACATTTTTTAAATATCTACACATCTGTACATAACTGATAATGACTATTAATGTTAGGGTTGTCGCACTACAAAAATTAATTGGTCCAATTTGCATTCCGCCGTGAATAAATTGCACGAATTCGCGCAAACTCCCGGCGTCAGAGATTGCATGATTTATTTGCCGGCATCCGAATTCTGTTTTATATCTATTGTCAGAATTGTAACCTATTTTTCGTTGGAACCTAAACGCTCCACTTCTCCCATCTGGTATGTCTCCTACAGAGCTTATTATGTTTATATTTAGTAATTATTTGGGACGTTGTTCATGAAACTAAATTAGTTTTTAATAACGTCATAGTCAAAACGTTTTGCCTTATTATAAATGTGATCTCTAGATGGACAAAAGTAACCGACTTGGCCCGGCAGATTATTTAGCTAAATATGAAGTGAGCAGACCACATAGTACGCAGAACAGATGCTCGATAAGGACTTAAGCTCCTGGAGTAGTGACTGTCGGCAAACGCCGTGTAGGGTGTCCGCTCGCAATATGAACTGATGACTCGATTTTAGTGGAAAAAGTTTGGTACAGTTGGTAAAGTTGTGTACGACAATACAACATACAATAGAGTAAATCCATGAGGGATGGATGGGACGGATGAAATGGTGATGACGATCATGATTAAGTTCACTTTCTCTATACCCAGATCTCTATTTCATCTCCTTTCACTATCGTCTATAACCACATACCAGTATAAAAACTTACTTCGGCGTAATTTACTGTACGACACAGACTGTGCCTAATAGTGTTTAGTAAAGCAGTCAGTTTTATTATTATCATAATGTTACAGAAATGACAGATTATTAGTATTAAGCAAAAACCCAGCAATAGAAGACTGGGACTCGCGACCGTAGGACCGCGGATTCGATTCCCGGGATGTTATACAATTCACACTTTGAACAATTATTATATAGGATTGCTACGGCTCACATACAATTTCCCAAAAGACGGGCAGCAGCGACCTCTGTGTACCACAAAACCACATTGCAATTCCCTAATCCGCCCGCCAAGCGTTGCGATTATGGTATATCCCCCATCGATATCTTTTTGGGAGGTCTATGCCTTGCAGTTGGTGTCTATGGACTGAAACGATGATCACAAAACCTAGTTAGTTGAAGACTCTTATCGGATTATGAGGTTTTGAACGCATATAACTTTATTTTAATTTGTAAAATGTCATTGTAGGGGAGCACAGTTTGTTTTTAATATATTTAATCACCACAGAACTATATAAAGGATGATTCAAAGTATAAAATTAAATTAATTAATGAAAGATCTCTTCATCTTATCATAATGACGTCATAGTCACCTTTAAAATAATTATTATTTTATTTACTTATTCACTAACATATTTATTACGTTCTTAACTACAAGCTGTATTTTATACAGTAGTATATGAAATTACATATGAAATATACATAGTATTAAAAAATACCAAAATTGGTAATAAAAATCGACAAAGGTACCTAACTGAACATAGGATCATAAAAGAAAACAAGCTGTAACTATGTTGCTAGCACATATAACTTGCTAATAATTTTGCATGTTAATAGGTAGATGTAAATTGTACCACTGTTATAGTATATACACTATTTATATATATATGTTACAATATTTGTTGTACATGTTTATTTTATTTACGTATGTATACTTTCATCCATTTGTTACAATGCCATAAAGTTCTCGGTCTGGAAATAAATATATTGTAAATACGAATAAAGAAACGGACTTCTTTTATTAAATAAACAATAAATATATCGTGCATGGCGTCCTATACACGGCGTAACGATACAAGTGACACGGCGCGCACAGCGTGAGAGAGTGGCCTAATTCGAAAGCACTCCCGAAAATAATTCCGTCCGGGGGACATTACGTTATCGACGCACTAATTGAGAATGTTTCTTTTTACACTAATTGGCGGACCATTACGTAGAAGGACATTTTCTAGATTATTTTTATTATTCAATACTAACCTACCCGATTGACATAATCCTAAGCTCTAAATAATATATTCAAACCGTATCGTTGTAACGCTTTTTGGTACACAACAATACTTATATATAAAGATAAAATTTAATTATTGAACGTTGGAACTTTAAACAGAACTCATATTGATCGACAATTTATGATTTTTTTTATTAATTTATTTCATTTTTGTCGCTCTTCTCTGCTTGGCAATCTGTTATAGCCGATAAGAATCAGAAAGAAGGTCCATATTTTATGTTACGTAAGTATATAATGTTGATGCTTTTATATGAGAACAAATACATATACAATTGGCGATGTAAAGAACATAAATTTTGAAGATTGAAGCCAAAGACAATCAACTATTTCCAAGCAATTTATGTTTTATTCTTATAAACATTAATTTAGTTCCATAAGAATTATACACAAAGGACAATAAAAATTTATAAAAAAGATGAATAATATCCGCAAAGACGTCATCAAGCTATGCCACGAACAACAGAAATATGGATTCATTTTTACATAAGTAGACAAAATCTGAAAGTGTGGAAGTATTTTTAATGAACATCTATTTTTGATTTATACTCGGTGATGTTAGACTGTTAATTATGATAATCATGAGAGGGAGGTCAAAACAAAACTAGTAATAATAATGCATTGGAATATAACTATTTTACTAAGAAATTTAATAGAAGTCGTTCACAAAGATAAACCGTCTGAGTATGTTGTGGTTTATGGTTGCAGATCAGGGCGCATTCGGAACCTTTGGTAATTTTAAATTGATTGATAGCTAGCTCTACATAACTTACCAGGTCGAGGTTCGGTTCTCTCGGGCGTTGCTTGTTCGTAATGGTAAACGCGTATTAAGTGACAGTGTAAGTCGAGTTCTGCTCTCGGGTATCCTTGACGTAGGTCACTCCGTGGAACACCTGCCCAAGCGATCTATAAACTTGGCTGCCTCCGAATCCGGTAATTAAAATAATATATATCGGCCCTAACCGATTCTTTCGAAGTAGACCTCCTACTTTGTCACCTAAAACGAAGTCTAAGATACTAAACACCCCCTGTGACATGCCCCATCAAATCCGCGAAATTTCTCAATTTCGATAAAGCAGTAGAACCTATCAAAAAGTTCTATTTAATTCTAATTTCTATCAAATTGGGCGCTTGTGTTTGAGTAAGTGGTCACTATAAGGTATTCAAAGTAAAATGAATAAATTTAAAAAATGACGACATTTACTGCGATAGCTTCAAAAACCATGCCTGTGATAAAATAACAAGCGATAATTAAATTTTCGTGCCCCGAAGTTATAAAATTAATTGTGCTCTCTCAACAAGTGGTCTGGATTAAAATAAATAATTGAAAGAGATTATTGGCGGTATTTTATTTAAGAATTTTATATCATTAATTAGCATACAAAATTATAAGTAAGAGATAGTTTAGCGGATCGACAATAGGCAGTGGCAGCGGGTTGGCCATGTAGCTTCAGAACAAATGGCCGCTGTGACCTAAAAGTCGATGAAAACCCTATCAGGTCATTGCAATCCGCCTTATGCAGACAGCTTCCTACCGGCTCTTGGGAATCTATAAAGGCAGATCTGGACTTTCTACCCTACGCGCGCCGGCCAATGGTCTACTCGAACATCTACTCTGCAAGCTTATCAGACTTACGAAATGCCACTTCAACTTGCCTGTTTACACGGCCATGTCGATTTTTTCACTGATATGTATTTACCAATACAATAAACAATTTCCAACAATTAACGTTTTTTACAATGCAAACACACCTACAAACATAAAAAGAACCAACTTCACAAGCATCCGGGCGATAAAAAGCTTTATATTTCGTTATCCTTAAACCGCATAGTAAGCAGGGAGTGTTTATCCTATAAACGTTCTATTCATCTCGTCTTTTAATGACATAAAAATAAAACCTGTCCGCACTGTCGAATATGCGTAGGCATGTTATGAGATTATTGCTGTAAATTTCTATTCGTTTTTTCATTTTAATTTTTACCTTTATTTCATAGACATTAGTGTCCATAGCCTTGTTTTTACAAATACTTTTTTAATTTTTTTTTAAATATTTATTTTCGTTTTTTTTTCTTCCGCTTCTGCATACCAGTGTCTACGTGTGGTAAATGAATAAAGATTCCCTGATAACTTTATAAATGTAACTTAACTGATCTAGCTGTGGCCGGGATACAAGGAAGTAAATGTACTTTTACAATATCATTAATAAAGTATTAGAATAATTGATTCTAACTAAAAAATCCTTCAGGCTATTAAGAGATTCTATAAGTTTAGTGTAATGAAATTAAGTAAATTTATAACTAGATGGTTTAGGGACCACCAAAGAGTTACTAATTTTTATAGCCTACTGGTATGTTTATCAATCTTATCTTTATTCTCTTCTTAGTTTTATTTCAGTACCATAAAGGAAAGGTCAAAGGAAAAGGTAAAGTGTAATTGGGACAGAAACTAATTACGCTTTCATATACATTGCGACTAGTTATAGGTTAAAAAGATTTATGGTTTTCAGTAAAAACTTTAAAGGAATGAATGTCAATTTATGTATGGTAGAGCCTAATCGAAAATTAGTTATTTCAAAAATCATAAATAACGTAACGATAATAGTGTAAGATGTTATAATAAATGATTGTTTACTGTATGTGCCTCCAGACTTTGTACTACTAGAAGTTATTGAATAGTCGTATTCTAAAAGAATAAATGTACAGGGTTAGTTAAGTTGCAAAAGCTTTGAAGCTTTTTGCTGACAATTAAACTCTTTTAAAGCTTTTTCGCCTGTAACCCATCAATCTGTCTAATCGAAATCTAATAAAAAAATAAGAATTAAGAAGAAACATCATGTATCACTCACATGAACATTATTGAATCCACTTTACGTAAATACAAAATAACAGCGGCTTAATTACAAAGGGATTATATTAATTGCCTCTTTCGTTAAGAGGTTTATCATAAATAAATATAGGCAATATAGAATAGGCAGCGGGTACCTTAGAATTGGATTGTTGAAAGCATATTTATTGACTGCCCAAGCAGAGGTCACGGGAGGACCTCTTCCGTGGTTCCTCACAGTCAAACTCTACATAGAGTGTCCGTCTAAGGGACTAGAACTTGGCGGACTTCGGATTACTCGGACTTAGTTGTTGTAAATAAATCTATGGTGAGCGCTGTTATGGGTATTTTGAAGTCACCCTTGAAACAATGAAACAAATATTTATTCTTTCAAATAGGCTTTACTTAGCCACCTTGAGTTAGTAGTAAATCAGCTAAGGTTGGGACTTGCTACAATGTCGCAGTTTCGATTACCGGGATACAGTCTTATATATAATTCACATTGTACATTAATTATATAGGACTGCCACTGCTCACAAACAAGTTTCTAGAGGATGGTTAGGAGCGTCCTCTGCGTACACTACGATCGCCAATCCACCTGCTAAGCATGGGGATTATGGTATATACTCTTATATATAGCCTATGGACAGGCCTGCGCTTTGCAGTGGGAGTCTATGGGTTGAAATGATGAAGCACCTTGAAGAAGTTAAGTCGCAATCATATAACATTTAAATATGTTTTATGGCTTGTGTTTTTGTTTCCAATTTTATTCCTAAAACAACTGCTGTCTGGTTCATAATAGGATTTTATTTATTGAACCACGTGATGCTATAAAATTTAATTTAATATAATTGTAAAAAGTCATTTTCTATAACGCGGAACTAATTTACCGGTTCAGAGATAAATTAACTGCACTGGTAATATTTGTTAGAGATAATTGAAGTTAACATCTGTCGTGTTATAATTCTTTGTTGACAAAAAACTAGTGTACCCTCCTTCACCAGAGCCCCCTTACTCCCTTCCCATAGGAAAGGGGAAGAGGCTGTTCAGTACCCATCGCATTTGACGGCGACACGAACGCGACCGTACCCAAAGCATGAATTATTAATTTCCCATTTAAACGCTTCCAGCGGTCTCTGTTTGCCCAGCTTCTATGTCCCTATTGACTTTATCGCTATTCGATGGCTCGCGAGCTTAATTGCTCTGTAGTGTACCTCGCTGCGACCCGGTAATCTACGGCCCGTTTTTTTTTGTCACGACGTGCACATACGTCATTGATGGGATATCCCCTCGGTTAGAAATGTGAGACGATATTGTTGCAAAGCTTGTAACTATTTGATTCTAAGTTTGTATAAATAAATCTTTGAAATAATATTTGTTCTCTTATCCATTTATTACTGTTATTATGCACTTACGGTCATTTACAGTGACCGCCACCAGTTGTTTATTGTTGAGATGTGAATAGTTTTATATTCTTGGACCACATGATTATTGTTAAAATGATATGTGAAGTGTTATTTTTATTCCTAAATCTACATCTGTGCCTCGCTTGTTAAATAAATCGTTGCGTATTCGATATTCAGACGCATTTTAAACGAAAATCTATTTTTATTTATTGAGTATAATATGAAAATGTCAGAAGAGCATACTTTTATAGAAACTAGTTTTGCCCCCTCCTCTACCCTCTATAATTTAAAGAGTGCTCCAAAAACGTCTTGACCTGAAAAATGGTTACTTTTAAACATCCTTATATTTGCCACCAATTTCAGTAAAATAATTTACGATGGTATCTAAAGTAAATGAACGCATATGAGACAGGATTCCAGAATTACAAAATAAAATTCGACTTAATTCGAAATCATTAAAAAATTGTTTAGGCTTTTCTGATTCTTCTTTGTATGGCGATTAGGTTGAAAATTGCTATAGAATATGTCTAAGGTATATTTAATATAAATTAGCGGAAAAAAATGTTGCTGCTTTTTTATTTTTCCTTCGGAATGCGTAATTAAAAAATAAAATATCCCCATGGAAACACCCCAAAACTGTCACACTGAACTACGAGCGGACGATGTAGAGAAGGCAATGTCCTTGATTACCGTTGCACGAGCATGAGCTGATATCTTCATCATTATAATCATCATCATCATCATTATGTTAAGAGATAGCCGCCAGGTGATTGGAAATGCGCTGTCCGCATTTAACAACTTCTTGCGACCTTGCCTGTGCATTGTACATAAATATCATTAATTATAATCTTACAAATTCTAATCTCCTAGTTTTGACCAAATTAGGCGCTTCTGAAATTGTTCTCAAAACGGTTCACGAGTCGTCAATGTTAATAGTTGTGGATACTAAACTAATATGAAGAAAATTAATAACATTGCGATGCTCATCAGGTTAAAATTAGAAACCTGGAACCTTGTTTTTGTCATAGGTCCTTCTAGTTTTAGTTATAATATATATAAATTAAAGAAGTGATTCAAGGAAGTATAAATCGGACCGGTTTTCAGAGTATAAAATATATATATATAATATCGGCGAAATGTATAATATATTTATATATATTATACATTTCGCCTGAACTCTGTCAATCCTCTAACGCAAAAAGCGTGATTTTAACTAAATAAATATTCGGACCGGTCGAAGCGAACTTTCGAATGGAATGCAGCACAGTTTCGGTGCAACTAAGTGTACTCTCAAAAGCTCTTCGAAAATGAATTATTAATTGCATCGAACGTGCTATGTGCGGACTGTTTGATATTCTGAACTAACAACTTATGCCCCCCTCCACCCCGAATACAAACTTAGTTTTAAAATTAGAAATAAATTTTTGTATCAAGACTTTTTAGCGAAATCGTTACATTGTTCGTAGTTAAATTTGAATTTTATAAAATCCATTCACAAAATTTATTTTATGACAAATATATGAAGAAATCTTGTTATTTGTAATAAGCTAAATAACATTACATAATATATAAAAAAGTATATGTAAAATTCATAACTTTTCATATGAATCGTAGGAATGGATTTTTTATTCAGTGTCGTTTATCAAATCTTACAAACTTATATCATATATATAAATAAAAGTATAAACATATATAAAGCAATGAGTTTTTTTTTAATAAACGAAACAATCATCAACATCTTCATCATGCCAGCCGGTAAGCGTCCACTGCAAGGAAAAGGTCTCTCACGAAGATCGCCGCGATGACTGGCCTTGCGCTGCCCGCATCCAATAAACCAATAAGTATTTTAAACCTAAAGGGACACGGCATTTATTACGTTAAATTAATGAATTTAACTAATATATATTTTATAATTACTGCAACAAATTAAAAATAAAACTTAGAGACAAAACTAAACAAATAAGAAAATAACAAACAAACAGCTGTGAGTTCATTGTAACATATATATGCAATTCAGGTTATTGCTTATAAGTTTGATGAAAATTTTCAGTGTGAACATTTAAAATAACATTTTTAAATATTATTAAATATCGATGTGAGATGTGGTTGCTTACTATGGGCATCATGAAAAGGCTCAAGGTAACCCAGAGAGCAATGAAACGGTCTGAGTTCGAAGATTCGCCGCAAGATCAAATAAGAAATAAGGAGATCCGCATTAGAACCAAAGTCATTGACGCAGCTCGAAGAATGGCTTATCTGAATTGGCAGTTGGCGAGGTACATTGCTCGTGCAACTAGCAGCCGTAGAGCCCATAAGGTTTCTCAATTAGATCGACGACATAATGAAGTCCGAATGAAGTCGCTGGATGCGGGCTACGTCCAACCGGTCATTGTAGCAATCTTTGGAATAAAAATGAATAAATTAATTTTAAAAAATTCATTTAAAATTCAGACTATGAAAAACCAAGACATTAAAATTTGTCCTCGTAAAACACCGTATATATTCAAAACACCTTGTCAACGTAGAAGTTCATACGTTGTTAATATTAATGTTAATTTACGGTAGACCTGTGAGGGTGGGCGCCAAATTCCATCAGCCTGTATAATTACATTGCTCTCTGTTTTCTTTACCCCTATACTCGGTTTACACAGGCGATGTAGTGCTTGCGACAGACTTGTCGATATCGATGCAGGTCATCGACTGCTTATTGATTTATGCACGAGTGATATGTGACATCACATGCGTACGCAGTGTTGGAATATGATAACTCATTTTAAACACTTTTGAATGATTTAATTATTGTATGTAGGCAACATTTACTTAAAACTAACTAATATTAGTCTAGCTAAAATGTATATGAATTATTTTCACAACTTCAATGTCATTATTAGACATTGTTATATCGAAGCAATAAAAAAGTAGGGTGAATAGAGGCAATGTGGCACAGGTTCATACTTATTTTATTTTAATTTTATACTCTTTATTGCACAAGTAACAGAAAAAATAATAATGTTATAATTACTAAAAAAAAAGTACATTAGACTTTTCACTCGAGGCAATTTCTTACAGAAGGATAAGTAGCGGGTAGTTGACGCAATACAAGAGATAATTAATAATATCATAAATACATAATGTACTTGAAAAATAAGTGTTATTTGAAAATGGGAATCGCAACTCTCATTTCAATAATTTCCCTTAACCATTTAATCGTTAAGTTATAAATAGCTATAAATACCTCGACATCATTTCAAAATATATTTATTTTTATTTATATTTCAATAAAAACGTATTCTATCTACGTAATATTATTTATAAAGTTAATGTAAAACTTGGATAAACCTTGAGCTTTGTTAATTCCGAATGGCATTTTTAATATCAATTACTCTACAAATTATATCAATCAAAAATTTGCATATTTTAACCCAATAGCACAATAAGATGGCTTCAATTTAATCATTATTTTAACCATAGTTTATTGACTGCTGAATATAGGCTTCGTTGGAAGCGATTTGCATCCAGCGTTTAACAAGATTGTTAAAGCATCTATTCAAATTTTTGGTGACCTTCCTACATTGCACTTGTCGGTCTGTGGTCTCCATGTGGCCATATGTTCTGCGCTTTGTGACCGTCATGCCCGCTACCAATTCGCTGGACTATGTTGGGTACTTCAGTTCGTCTACAAATCTCTTTATCCGTAATTAGATGTCATAGAGAACATATAGTTAACAATAATAACTGTTTAAACTTGTTTGTTAATTCTGGATGGATAAATATTTTTTTATTTTGATTTAATTAAGCGTAAAAACGTATTTGTTTTTAGTTTACAAAAGCATGTTTTAGTTCATTTATAATAAATTTAGATTTAAAAATGGAATATTAATGAATATAGAACGAAGAATTTGGAATCTTCGTTAAAATAAAAAAATAGTCATTAGAAATAATCATGTAAATAAAAACAAATTTATTTTAATTTCGTATAATAAAACAGTTGCGAAGCAGTAAAATATTTTCACAAAGAGCACTCTCCCAGCTGAAAACAACTTAAGTTTGTATTTGAAGTGAATATATTTCACTGGCGAGTGTCGTGATAAAAGAGAGAATGGAGAAATCTATCGACACCGTATGAAATATGCACGTGCCAACACTAGAGTAACTGCAACTCGGCGAAATTTTAAACAAAAATGTATATACAAAGTTCTTAGCGGTTCTCGGGTGCGAAAGGGACGAATAATGCGAAAGGGAAAATGGCCTCAAGGCTGTAACAGTCCTAAATGGAATATTCATTTTTGTAAATACAAAATGTATTTCTTTGTACAATAAAATATTTACGGAGAAGTTAATTTAGACGGTTTTTGAAACTGATGAATTTTTTATTAAATTTTGGGTTAAGCATGTCCTCATTTTTTTATAATACCCGAAAATTCACCGTGTCATGTGGCAGTGGGCGGGCACGTCGCTAGGGCGGCCGACGACCGTTGGGACTGAGAGGTTCTCGAGTGGTGACCAACGAGCCTACGCGGCGTGGGTGCCTACCACCCACCCATCCTCAATAGGTGGATGTCATAATCTATGTCACGTGAGGTCACTGTGGGCCGCGCAAGACCGTTCTTTGAGGAAAGCATATTCCCTGCTATTACGAATACTTGAATACATTTTCTCTCATCAATTTGGAGATTTGGATTAGGAGGATGTTAAGTCGCTCTTTGTAAAGATGGACAAGTTTATGGTTATAGGAAATTTGCATGTCATCAGAATTTTTTTCGAACCTAGAGTTTTTCGAATTTTAAGAAAGCAATAGTTTCAAAGTTTAAAATAAACAGATACATTAATAGGCTCCACCGAAAAGCATCCGTACAAAAATTTTTGTAGGTATGTACATAAGCACATAGGTATGTGCATAACACAAGGTACGTGAAATCTTACCGTGTCGACACAAACACAGAAAGGCCAAATTGCACATAGTGGGTAGCCGCTGGGGCCTGAAATGTAGAACACGGACCAGGCATAGCGCAGGACGTTCGCGAACAATGTCGACAGAAAATTGTTAAGATCGATGGAATGCACTAGATGCAGGCCGCTCTCTACCAGTTCCATTGAAAACGACGAATTTTGACGAAACTTTAAAACTTGTTAATGGTCTTGTCCACTGTCACTTCAAGTTGTAAATCAGATGGGGCTATGTTTTTGGTTTTACCAACTAATTAATTATGTAAGCTCACAGGTGAACACACGACCTTGTTACGGTCGTTGGAAGATGATCTCCCCCTCATAGATTTTTAGAGGGAAGACAACGTCCAGCATTGAACATACTACGTCTGAATTGATACTTAGCAATCTACCCAATAGTAATACGAATAATTTGTTTTTACGCACAATGATCTGCAGTTAAAATATTTTGAATTAACTTTGATAATGAAATACTTAAGTATGTCGTATTAAAGTAAGAGAAATTAAATTTGAATGAAATGTAGCCATCGTTTCATTTCATGCATACTTCTGCCGGCCAAATACTCGTTTATAACGTCGAGGTTGCGACCCCAGTAGGTATTTAGCCTACTTGAACGCACGGCACTAAGGATCGTTTTCAGAGCGTGGCTGCGCTTAGTACGTAAGATGTAAACCCTCTTGGTGTAGGCGGTGGATCTTCACAATTTGCATATTACAAATTTCACAAGCAAGCATGTATTGGAGTACCCTCACGAGTATGTATTATCTATCACTTCCTGAAGCTATATGCGTGAAAAAATTGTGTGGGTGAATAGTACAGCAGAGAGTATATAACAGCATATACGGAGGCGTCTAGAACAGAATCTACATATATTTAAAAGACTTCCACTTGTGTGTTAACTCATCACGATATCTTTTGAACTGTACGTCTTACTGACTTAAAATTTAGTAATAATATTCCTTATATCAAATTAATATTAACTTCGAAGTCTTGCTAAGTTTATTATGCTCGTTCTTTTCAGGCCTGTGGCATTTGTGATCCGAACAGGTCGAATCGAAGAGATGTTGTCAATAGTTTTGTGTAAAGAGTTTTAATTTAGAATTTTGAATAAAAATTTATGTCTATTTATTTGATTTGATTTTAACACTCTTTAAGTTTAAATTAATTATTAATAATTCGGAACTTTTGGTACTTTTTCATGATATGATTTATGAATTGATTTTATTGTTTTATGTTTGTTAATAAAATATTTCTTTCTTTATAAGTCTTGTCGTAAATGCTGGGTTTCTAGGTTTAGATTTTCTTATGATAGTTTGTAATCATATGGCATAAGACAATTTAGCTATGATCACATGCAATATGTATACAGCTTGTTTGGGAATTGTTTTTTTTTTATTTTATCCTTATACTTGCGACCTACGATCGTAGTAAGTTACATAACGTCCACTTCTCCTTATTGAACATTTTTGTGTGTTTAATAATTTTGGTAATAATATAATTAAATTTACAACATAAAAGAAGATCAATATTCAAAATTTAATTTACTTATAACAATAAGCCAGCCTGTGATCGATAAAAAGCTCCACCCCACGAAGCTGCCGCGGAACAAAGAGCTTATTTCACACAGGCCGCGCGTGAATCTTTAATTATAACGAAAGTCGCTCGCGAGCAAACAATAACGTATCAAACTTCGTACAAGAGGGCGCGGCAAACGCTAATGCCCGGCCGCCTGTCACACCGTAGTGTAAAGCCTGAATGATACTTTTTTTAGTTTCACCGGAATAGTGTAACCAGTATAGTTTTGTGACGGTCAAACTCAATACTAAAACGATTTATTTTTAACTAAACAATTTAATGTGGATATAAAAAAAAACTTTATGAAAGTATAATACTATTGATGTAATGACCGATGCAAATCTATGTAAGCAATATGTCAAAGTCCCACTAGATTTGTATCAGACTTTCTTAATCGTAACTTTAAATTAAAAAAAAATTAAAATATGTTTTTATACCATTCAAGAAAATAATTTTTATAGATCTAAATTTATGGAACTTGGTTAGTTGGCTCATTTGTAGTGTTGATATTATATTGTATACTTCTAACATTATTGAACTTCGTTTTATGATTGCACCTGTTGAGTTTTTGTCCGACTCTTCTCAGCAGATTAGCCTTTTGAGACGGTAGTAACTTACTTACTTAATGAATACATTGACTTTCTGAAAATGTTAAAAATAATTTACAATTAAAAAGTGCATGTACATGTCTACTTAAGTAAAGATATTTTAAATTTTAACGTCTACTGCAAAGCGCAAGCCTCCGACAAATGCCGAAGCAGGCACAGCTTCATTCCGGGATACGTCTAGGTAAAGTACTGAGGGGCAATTGCGAGTCCCGTAGGAGATCCGGCGGCCCCTCTCTAGGTACAGTAGACAATCAACGAGTTTGAGTGGGTAAGAATCCCTTGTAACCCTATCCTTCCCCTAGAGAGCGCAGGGTATCGTGTCCATCATGAAAATTTCCCTATCAAAAAACAAGGCCTTCCTCAAAGATCGCCATGATAACAAGGTTTACCATCCCCGCATCCAGCGACTTCCGCGGCTATGATATTGTCGTCGATCCACCTAGTGGGAGTCTTACCTATCTATTCACAGCTCGACAACCTTCCGTTGTTTGCACGAGCGATATCCACCACCAACTACCTCTTCAGATGAACAATTTTAATTATTATATAAATGTTGATTAAGTATGAAATCTTTTTCTCTATTAAAATTGTTACGGGTCTGTGTAATTGCATCCATAGTACACTTCAAGTTCCGCACAACAATGGGCGCTTAATTACGAACATACACTACAACGTACTGTGAGGTCTTATTATATTTATGTTAACGCCTTACTTAAGAGATAAATTAATACTAATACACAGCGGTATTGTCTGAAAGAAAGGAACACGGTGCTAATAAGATACTTAACACGAAAGTTCCCGAACAAAGGAAGGAAATAAACAGGAAGGAGACGAGGATCATTGAAACATGTATAGAAAAACATTACATAGAGATACCAGAGTTTTTATACGTATCTAAAACTAGATTATCTCTAACTTTTTCTTATATTTATTTGTGCAATTTTAGTAAGTATTTTAAGGATTTATTCGTTTCAATTATTTTTTCGGTGCACCTAAAATTAACACCGTATCAGGGGTTTAAAGTTAAAATGCTGTAAACATTTATAGTCCTGTCCTTATTTTAAGATGAGCAAATATACACACTCAAAAATTATTTCAATAGTTCACCAGGATCCCTTCTTACCCTGCTTATTACGCGGATTTTAGTCGTTCACCTGATGTGATAATCGTATTTGATAACGTTTTCTTCCTTTAAATTAAGTTCTTTTATAATGCCATAAAAATAGCTTAACCTATCATCATCATATCAACCGCAGGACATTCACAGCAGTACAAAATCCCTCTCACATATATTTGTAACAGAACCGGTCAAACCACGCTAGATTCAGCGTCTACCGATGACCTTTACCAGCTCGGCTTTCTAGCTTGTGGATGGATCTCATGCGATGTGCTTGACGGCCTTTGGTCCCCACTCCAAATTAAGGCCTCAATGGTAATCTTGCGCTATGTGGTCGGCTTCATGAACATTGTGAAATACCCATCATTCTACTAAAAAATTCTCGCACATTTGTATACCGACAAAACCCTCGAAGAGTTATGGAGAGGGTTATGTTCGTGATCTCCCTAAGAGATCGAATTAGTGATATGTGATACGAAGATGTACAAAAGTAAGAAATAAGCCGAAGTGACAGTGGGCAGGCCACATAGCGGGCAGAACTGATGGCCACTGATTCCTCAAGGTTCTCGAGTCGAGACCAAGGACCGACAAGTTTTGCATAGAACGTTCACTTACAAGATAGTCAAATGACTTACTAAAGGTTATCGGAAGACGTTGATACAGGCCGCTTCGGGAGTAAGCCCATGTCCGACAGTAGATGACATGCGGCTGAAATTATAATAATAAAAAAGAATCTTAGAAATAAATAACTTGATCAGTAAACAAACAAAGCGGGGATAATAATTGAAAACAACATAACGGTAATTCTTTCTAAACTTTTCAACGAGAAAAACAAAATTACAACGTTAGTTTCGAAAGCGGGGCTTTTGTTCATTTAATTGTCTATGCGCGAAATTTACAACAGAGCAGCCGTCGCGACGAGCGGAAAAATGTAGAATTTAAAAAAGAAAAAACATGTAAACGACTGGAAGATGAAAGGGAAAAAAATTCACCAAAGACACTTGAGCGAAAAAGTTAAACAAATATCTATTCCGCGACTCAAAGGAGCATCAACTCGGCAAATACTTAAAAAGGGGAGAAGATTTTAATTTATTAAATAGCTCCGACAGTTTTCACAGATTCAAAAGGGATTAAAATCATTAAACCCACGACAGACGTCGTGCCAGTAGCGGAGACGAAGAATCCTAAACGTGAAATTGAATTCTCGATATTTATCCGTAGTTAGAGCAGTTGGTATAGGTTAGACAGACGAAGTAGTTAAGGTCGCGGAAAGTCGTTTGATAAGAAAAGCGAAAGACCGATAAATTGGGAAACGGCATGCCTCGCAGCGGATGTCTATCAATTTGATTTTTTTAATAATAACCACTTTAATTAATTTATGACTCAAAAAACTAGAGATTTCAGATTTTTTTCTGCATGTCAAATCTCAAAGCAACGATTTCACCTTTTTAATACATGTCGGAGGAATAGCCATAGATGACTAGCATAATTTTGGTGATCGTAACACGGTTTCGGAGAATCTTGAGATATTCTAATAACAGCGTTACAACGTATTGATGCAAGCGATTTTTTATTGTTTATACAAAGAATAATAGAATATAGAAAAAATATGACCTGTTGGACCTGAGATTCATCTGAACTGAGACTATTGCTATGTAGCCTTTCCAATTCCACTTCTACTTATTATCCACAAAATAAAAATATTAAATGTCCACATCTTTACGTTTTAAAGAGCGCGATTGAATTCTAATAATTTTCACAGACTTAATAAATTAGTTACGGCGTGAAAAGATTTAAGAAGGCTTCACGATTGACCTTGCTAATTGAGCATAGAAGTAAGAAATAAATTAAAAAAGGCCAGGTGCCATGTATTCATTAAGAAAAAGTAGAAAAAGTAAGTCCCTTTCAAAGCCGCCCTTGGCTGAATTTCATTTAACCTACTTGCTTGTGAATAGACCGTTTCTGAATTCAAAGGGCTTGGTATAATTTTAATATCGTATGTAAAAAAGCATTAATGGATCGTAGATACGTTACAAAAGAGGTTTTTAGTGTCTTAAATTCTGGAAAGATAAACAAGAAAATCTAGGTGGGTGGTCTGGATGGTTGAAATTCAGCTGTGGAACACCTACGACTAAAATGATAATGAAAATTGAAATGAATTGAAAAAAATGAATATATAAAATTGAAAGATTAATGAAAGATCAGAAAAAATCACCGCCTTACACATTACTTTCTGCTTAGAAGATCCTAACTAACACTGTCTGAATTCCACAAGACAATGTTTTGTTACTTTTTGGCATCTTACCACTAAATCATTAATTTTAAAAGAATTTAAAAGACTAGGTTCACACGATTTCATAAATCATTTTCAGTTCTTATTTTTTGTTTTTAAAATGCTATTAATTCAATGGTGTTAACATCAGCTACAAAAATATGTACCAACATTTTTTTTATATTTTCCCATTTTCATTTTCTTATGGAAACCACGACATGATAGACCGATTTTTTATTCTTATTTTGAATTTGTTTTTTACTTTTTTAACATATTTTGTAATCCTTAGATCCCCCTGGCGCGCCGTATATTGAAGGATACGCTGAAGGAGAGACGGTTAGACGCGGTCAGAGCTTGGAGCTTGTATGCAGAAGCCGCGGTGGAAATCCGCCTGCACAACTCATCTGGTACAAGAACGGAGAACAGATCCGAATGGCTTACAGGTAAGAGATTTTTAATATTAATGAAGGATAAAAAGAAAGTCATAATAACGATGGCAATTTTATTAAAAAAAATCAATATTATACTCCTTCATCCCTCATGATTAAATGCTAATAAGCAGGGGTGAGTTGATCGGATTAATATTTGCCTTGAAACACTTTGATTACAAAATTATGGAGGCGGATTTTAATCCTAAAACACGTTAAAAAACTTAACAATTTATTTGATATAACAAATAAAAAAATATAATAATGGAAAATATAAAGACTTTTTAACCAACTCTCTATGACACATTAATCTTTAGAAAATATGCCTCCGAACATCCAATTTTTACGTATAAGTATCCATATATATATTATTAGCGTGAAATAAATCTTACTAAAAAAATTTAAGTTTACTTGATAAAATCTTGTTTTCCTTCCCGAGCAAAACTCTTTATATGCCGTACTAATGAGAGAAGAAAAGTATTAAACGCACCTTATTTTTCTCCCCTTATTTTCCTTTGTAGTATAATACTATTTCGAGTCTTTTCACATTCCTGTGGATATATTACATTCGTCGTATCAGCCCGTAGAGGCCCACTGCAAAGCTTAGGCCAAAGTTAACCATGGGGCGATGTACGATAATCACCACGCTTGGCAAGTGGCTTGGTGATCATAGTGTGATATTATAGTACGCAAAAGATTCTGCGGCTTATCTCCTGGAAACTTGTTTGTGTACAGTGGCAAACATTTGTAATTAATGCAGAAAGTGTGAATTATATGAGATTTTATCCCGGGAATCGAACACGCGACTTATGGTCGCAATTCTCATCCCTTACCGGGATGGGCTGCCACTGCTCTAAAATTAGAATTAATTAATGTAACATATTTCTGAATGATCAGTCTAATTTTGTAAGAATTATTTAAATAAGAAAATAAACACATAACACACTCGTCGTTAAAAATCTGCAACGCAACGTAGATGAACAAATTAATGATTTTTTTCATCTTACTTATAACTTTTTCGTGAGAATTCAAAAATTATTATGGTTTTTAAAAAAAGATGAATGAAATCGATAAACCATCGAAAAAAACAGAAAGTAATCATAATTTCAGTCTTTAAACACCCGCTGCTGGAAACAGGCACCACCCCCTAAATTAACAATAGACCTGTTTCCAGCGTCTTACGACCTTAATAATCTCTGCTGACCGACTTGTGATAGGATTTCCTACGCTGCACTCACCGGTCCGTGATCTACACTCCGGAGTCTAAACGCCGCAACGGCTGTGTGTCCTGTCCCTGCCCACTGCCACTTGCATTTGCCAGTTCGCTGGGCTATCTAGGTTACTGTCGTTCGCTTACGAATCTCTTTATACCATACCGTTATTGTGCATTATTAACAGCGTATATTTTCCAAAGTAACTTCAACATGCCCGTCTAATACAAAATGTAAACTAAAACTAAAAATAATTTTGTTAATGAATCTAGAAACCATTTTAATGATAATAATAATGATAATAGAAATAAGGCGTTCTAATGCTTTTTTCAATTAGAAATTTCTCGCAGTTACGTGTTTTTACGCTTCGAGTTGGGACTTAATTATGTTGCGACTCATTAGCTACGTAATTTGACTAGCAATGACACCCCACGAAACATTAATGCTCGCGCGTTAATACTTAGCAGAAATAAGCACTACCTTCATAGTAACGTAGATGGTTTCTTTTAAGATATAGCTAATATCAGGGACGTTTTATACAGTATCCCATAAACGAACGTCAATTCTAGATCTTGATTTTTTTAACACATTCTAACCGACTAATTAAATTGTAAATTACAATTCTAAATAACTGTATTAGATTAGGAATTTACACGTGCTTTTGATTTGTCAATTATGTATGTACGTAAAAAGCAATTAACTACCACCGGCTCGGAATGCTGATCAGCTAAGAAGAACCGGCCAGAAACTCAAAAGCTACTATTTTGAAATGAAGTTAACAATCAAGACGCTCGGATTATCGGCCTCCAGATATGGTTAAAATCTCTACAATCCACACTGAGGGTTTTCCTAAAACTTTTATAGTACGAACAGCTAAGGAGTAGAACCATCTTTCGGCGTCATTGCTTCCAGATAACTATAACTTGAAATTCTTCTAGGCGGGCATGTAGCATCGTAGACTTTGTCATCGCTTAAAATCACGTTAGACAGAGGCCAAATGCTTAACCTACAGAATAACAAACATATGTTTGACCTATACATGTTTTTAATATCAATCATATAAATGAGTGAACAAATCAAGATTCACATATTTCAAATATTAGTTTTTCGCTTACAAAAGAGTTACATGGTTCATAAAGTTCATTAGCTTTTTCAGTTAGCCACTTTCTACCCTATCATCACTCGTATTTAATTTTCTGTCAAATTAGTCTTGTACAAAAGTTGATAGAGTTCACTTTCTACTTTTTTCTACTACATTGGTGCATAAAAGGTATTTAAATATTTTATTATTTACAGAGCGGAAAACATCTCGAGTTAAATTAAGAAACCAATCAAATAAACTGTCTAGATAATATAAAATTGACAAGGATAATATTCAAGCATCAGATACGGCGGCGTAGGAAGCAATATCCTATCAAAACTTCCAGAAAATACACAACAATATCACGTCCTCAACGTCGGCTTTTTGCCTACGCGGAGATTGTAAAAAAACGACCTCCTCCCTTCCCCTCCCCCCACCGCACACACCGCCAGACGTTACAGGGGATCGTATTAAGCTGGCAACAGATAGGGCGTATGTCCCCATGATTTATGTACATTAATGGTGCACCCCAAACGTTATCACTTGTCGATAATTTTAATGCGGGATTTTAAAAGAAAACACTTAAAATAGTAATATTTATTTATTATTATTTTACGTTATCACTGTAAATAAAGAAAAAATTACAAAATGTGTTGCTACACAAATGTGTAGACTTAAAAACTTGTTATATTGTAGTTTGTAGCACAGCTAGTAAAAATTAGGCTTTTCTTTTCCAGAAAAATAATTTGACTGGGTACATTATAGCATATGTTTTTTGACATAAAAAGATTAATCGAATATTGTGTTGAAGCTTTAAGGGGTAAATGTGTAGCTTATTTGGCAACGAATAACTTTAATGCGTTACGTTCACATATTTTGTATATTGGAATACGGCAGGAAATTTGGTCTACTAATTAGCTACGTGTTTTTCGTTTTTTTTTTCTAAGTAATAGATGTTATTAATAAGACATTCGTAATCATTACATCACAGCGAAGCATAGACCCCTAAGGATTGGTGACCGGTCCGGCGCTGCCCGAATCCAGCGACTTCCCTCGATCTTAACTAAAAAACGTTTTAAAACACCAAATTAGTTAAATCGATAACTTTAAATTCCATCTTAAGTTTTCTATCGAACAGCGACATGTCAACAAGTTTTGACATTGTTTACACTAAAAATAACCATTTCTAATATGTTTTGTTGTCTTCTTTTAAATCATTCATTATTTTTATTGACAATCTTTCACGTAAATACACACATCACTTTGAACTCGTATTAAAATATGTCTAATGTCGTCGGAAGCTGATTTATGAGCCATACCAAATGGATGCAATCTTTAGGGATGCACATCCATCCCATATCGATAAAAAAATTATTATTAAAATATCGTATGTTTTTTTTATTCCTTAATACTAAAGTACTATTCTATGGTCAAACATTAAATCTATTAATAATCAATTTATATTACCTTGATCCAAGATTTCTGGAATATATAAAGTGAAGTTCGGGAAATGTTTCTTTATCACTTGGTTAAATGTAATATGTTATGTGTAAATTACTTGATCACTAGTTAACTATTATATTGTTGTATGTTTAGATAAAATATAAACAGTAAACATAGTAGGGTTTGACGAGAAAGTAACAGCGCCGACGCCTAACAGAAATTAGGGAGAGAGAGAAAGAGATATGAGGAGATTTATATACGAATGAAAATACCCGCAGATCAGGTGGCTGTTGGGCTTTAAGATTCTGGAACGGAGAACACGCACCGGCAAGTTCTGTGTCACACTACGATCGTCTTAAGATACTGGAAGGCCCCTTCTAATAAGTCCTATGTGAAATGTGTAGCAAAAGTCTATTTCCAGCAGTAGATGCCTTTCGCTGATATAATGATAATGCTGAAGTATAATAACTTTATAGTCATCGTTTCAGTCCATAGATACCCGCTACAAGACATAGGCCTCCCACAAATATATCTACGGGGGTTACCATAATCACCACGCTTGGCAGATGGTTTGGCGATCGCAGTATGGTAATAAGTTGCACAGAGGACGCTGCTGCCTATCCTTTTGAAACTTGTTTGTGAGCAGTAGCGATCTTTTATATATCTCGGTAATCGAAACCGCGGCCTTCAATCGGAAGTCTCAGTTTTCTACAGCTGTTCTACCCATCACTGCTCAACTTTAAAGAATATACAAGAAATGTTCCATAAAAATTCATATATAATTGTATAGTACGTTTTACAGTTGACCGATATTGTTCATTAAAACTAAATCTTCAGCCTATCTAAACGTTAATTTGAATAATGTTGATTAAGGTAGATTTGGTTTGTAAACTTAATCCTGATTTTGTGTTATTAATAATCTTGTCCTGTAATAAAAATGGCTAATCTATGAATATTAAATGTACAGAAATACAACATTTAATTTATGACGTATCTCTTTATTTCGAGAATAGAAACAAAGAACAAAATCATAAGGGATATTTATATCATAATCGTTTATGTAAGTTACCTAAGTTTCACTTTAATTGAGTTGAATTGAACATTGCAATGTCAGTTTCTTTTTGACGTTTGCTGTCATGCTCTCTCATTATTTTCTTCTTTAAAATGCATTTTTATGAATTCAATAAATTGCAAAATTTTTATTTTCAATAAGCTATTTTATTTTAACAGACTATTTATATTAGTTGTTTGTTATTGTCACTTTTAAATACTTTAGTTAAGTAATGTATTTGATGTTCAAAAAATTAAAAACACTTCTTAACTTGAAATTGTTGGATGTACTTAAAAAGTAGCAAGGGTAAAATCTCTTTTTCTTTTAACAAACTTTTTACATTTTCCCTCGTATACAACTTACTTATCCGCGCATTGAAATAACAAAACAAATTTTCTTTCACAAACCGTTCCCTAATGGTAACGCGAGTAACTTAGGCAAAATCAATAGAACCCGTTTGCCCTAAAAGATACAGTGACGCAGCAAAGTTTCGCTCTACAAAGCAATCGTTTAAGCCCCATTCAATTCAATGCTTTGACGCATACGAACATTTCCGGCCGAACAATAACAATTCAATCTCTTTCTCCTCCAAACTTGGCAATTTTATCGATAATGTATAACAGGCACATCTCTACGACTTGGGGGAATATTTCGAAATAATATTTTATTATTTCCCTTTGTAACTCTCACCTGGATTTTTTTTCTTTCGGGAGCTTATCGATTGATCCCCGGGCGTGTCTTAACCTGTCAGCCTATAGCCCCCCCCTCCTTCATGACAGGCTGTCAGTCAACCGCTTTCCGGAATAGATTTCGGGATTACGGTCTCCTATCTGAGCATTCGAACATTGTGTGCGCGACTCTCTGTTAGTGTAAAACCGTTTCGGTTTCACCTTTTACGCTTTTACTTTCTATTTATTACTTTGTCGATCGTAAGCTTATCAGAGATTTATTTTTACTTTATTCTTATGAACTCAAATATTTAATTGTATCTACACTTTTTTTTTAAATACGTTAATTTTAAATGAATGTTATACTGATACTTTAGAACATTATTTTTAGTAATTAAATAGTTTTAGTCCAATAACTCAATCTCGTTTTTCTTTCTGGTGTTCTTTCCTCTTAATATTCTGCATGTTTGAAAATGAAAAAAACGATTACGTGGTGTTAAACTCAGTGCCTACACCACCGTGTCTCTTGTCCATCATAGATCATGTACAAGTAATAATCTTTTTTGACGACGTCTAATCACTGAGTGATTGACTTCCTAGTTTTCTTCAAATTTGTCTACCACGACCAGTTGTGATGTATTCCACTAGTTAGATGAAAATCAACAATTATACTAGAAAATTTGATATTTTAATTCAACCTTTAAAACATATAAGCAAGGTAAAATAATTTTGATTTTTGATTGATGATTTTCGTCTACCGATCTTTTCATTCCTAATTTTATTTCGTAGCCGTAGCGTATCCCGGGCATAGTCTTATCCGCGGCACATATTTTGTAAAACGTACCATATATCAGAAATTCGTAAGAGTGTTAAAGGTATAAAAATGAATTCATGCGTGCGCAAAACATTTTTTTCGCGTGGGATAACGGTGGAAAAATAGGTACTTTCACTGCAACGCATATATCTTATATATAAAAATTAGTTACATAGTACTTAGAATGTGGGTACATTGTGTTGAATTGTATATGGCATATATGCGGCAGTTTAAAGTTGGAATTCTCGAAAATTTTAGTTAATTTTAGTCGCTTTTTTTGTTTTTGTTTATGTTTCGCAAACTTTTTTTCCTATTGACATCCTTGTGAGCGCTACATGGCCTGCCCGCTGCACTTCAATATGCCAAACCGCTCGACTATGAGGGTTACTTTCATTTGTTTACGGATCTGCTAATTTCTAATACGATCTCCTAAAAATCACAAGTAAAATTTTAATGATATTTGAATCATTCCTGTAAATATCGAAACATTCAAAAACGTAACGTTTGCATCTTATGATTCGTCATCATCATCACCACATCAGCCCATAGACGCCAACAGCAAAAACTGTTAACGCTTCCCCAAAGATCGCTTAGACAACCGGCCTTGCGCTGCCCGCAGCCGATAACTTCTCGCAACCATAACTATGTCGCCGGTACACTTAGAGTGGGACCTACCCGCGCCGCTCAGCGCAAATACCAATGATATCTGTTCTTTTGACTGTTTACCATATATAAACAATATAACTCCATAGTCAGTATAAATAAACATAAGTAAGATCGTGAGAAGTAGTGAAGTCTTTTTTTCTTAATTTTCCGACCAATTAATCAACTAACAATTTATATTAAAGGTTTGCTACCCCCGGTAAGTCACAGAGCTTAGTTAAAAGGGAGTTCAGAGTTATTTCAATGAATGCAGTGCACTCATTCAGTGCAGTGTGTGATTTAATCTTAATTACTGCGTCGCTAAGATACGGTCTCCGGT
The DNA here is from genome assembly GCF_028537555.1 of Battus philenor. Classification (NCBI taxonomy): domain Eukaryota; kingdom Metazoa; phylum Arthropoda; class Insecta; order Lepidoptera; family Papilionidae; genus Battus; species Battus philenor. The sequence goes on along the minus strand of NW_027181688.1, from coordinate 10,240,162 downwards.
ATGCCACCTTTAGTGCATTTCGCGGGCAAATTGCACCTAGCTCGATGACGTCACAGGCTTAGTGATGCTTTTGCCTATTGTGAATTAAATGTCGATAGTATTTGTTTATTTTGTTTCTCAACTATATATTAATTCAGTCATGTTTTCCGATAGACACCCAGTGCAAGGCATAGCCTTCCTCGACCGGTCTTATGCTGCTCGCATTTAGCTACTTCCTGCAATACTTATTATGTCTTCGGTCTACTAATGGGGGGAATACCCGAACCACGTCTACCAGCTCATTGTTATGACTCGAGAACATTTTGGTCGAATTTTATTATTTTTTTCAACGCGGAATCAGACGACTTATAATTGGTCGTGCAAAAACATGGATTGTCAAAATTGACACCACAAACGCTCAACTCTTACTCTCCTTGCGATTTAATTGCAACGTACAAATGCAAGACACGCTAGAACATTTTATACCTAGGTATGAATGTGGAGATTAGAACGAAACCAAAGTCACAGTGGATGGCCGCTGGGGCCTTAAAGTTCTGGAATACATGGTCTGGACCGGCAATCGCAATGTAAGTCTTCCTCTCAGAAAGTAGATAGACGACCTTGTTAAGATCGAAAAGAAACCTTCAGGAGTGAGCCATCTCTTGTAGTGGAAACCCACCGATTGAAACAATTATGATGATAATACACATTTACTTGAAAATTATCTAATTTTATGCCTAAAAATAATTTTTCATCTAAAGTGTGCACATTTTACAAAATAAATAGCTTTCACTACAAGTAAATATTTAATACAAATTTGAAGCATACATTCAGTTGTATGAAGATTATTTAAAACATAAATATATAGATATTATTAAACGGACATAAAACAGCAAAATGTTATTTAGTGCTGAAATAGGTAATGTTTGAATAAAAAGAAAAAAACCTCGGCCCACCTAAACCAGACCAGTGTGCGAGAAGTCGCGTATGTTTTATTCATACACATTCCCATTTCCTTTTGTAAAGTTCTCATTAATAACAGTTTAAACAGAACGGGCAAGGAATAAATCCGACATATTCTTTCATAGCAATTCCCAAGTTTAAATCTCCGGAATACATGAATGGATAATACAAACGTCGAAAATATTACTTTTCGTGCGCGAGCCACATTACAGAATAGCCCCTCGTAAAGGAAATGAGAATGCCCAATAGAAATTTATTCGCAACCGAACCGAAGTACTACAGGCACAAATCTTTCAAAGACATTTACCCGCGGACCGAGCCATGTCTATGGTTTAATTTTTTTTTAAATTGCCCAATCGCTCAGACGTAAATGAGAGCCTGATTAATCTAACACTGTGGGCACGAACGTATTTTTTTATTTTTATTTTTGTAAATGCAAACATTATGTATGCTGTGAAATTAGAAAGTTAAGAGGCTTTTTTTTACAAGAAATAAAGGTTGGTTGCCTCTGACCACTTTCAAAATTTTGCTTCTTCCGGGGAACCCCCAGCAGTTACATTTCTACCATATTCACATTTGACAAAAATGTAATGATTAGATTTAACTATAAAATTTGTGTCCTATTATTGTCATTTGAGTAAAGATCAAAAAGTGAAGATAACTAATCAAAAAAGTTTTTAATACATTCGTTGAGCTTTAAACATAATATGCCTGCATTGATATCAATGATGATTGGAACGAAAAATTTTATTGGATGCTATCAATAGATGCAGTGTGAGTAGTGGTGGCCCAGCGGTAGGGAACTGAGACTTAGTTTGTAGGTCACGGGTTCGATTTCCGAGATACAGTCTTACATAATTCACACTTTGTGCATTGATTGTATAGGATTGTCATTACTCACAAATCAATTTCTAGAAGATGAGCAGCAGCTTCTTTTGCACAACATATCACATTGCAATGGCCAACCCGGCGGCCAAGTGTTGCGATTATGTTATATCCCCCCATAGATATCTTTGGAAGCCTATGCTTTTCAGTGGGCACCTACAGACAGAAATGTTCCACAGATAAATAAAATATGTGGACAGTTTGTGTATTATTAACTTTTATTTTTTGGCATTAATTTATTTTTTTAAATAAATGTAGATTTAATAATAGTTGATTATCAATAGTCGTTAAAGACTTCCTTAAAGAACATTCATTAGCAGTAGCTGTGTTTACTGCTTTGAGTGTAAGCCATAAATGTTTTATAAGTAGATTATGAAAATTGATATTTCCTCATTTATTATTCATATTTCCTTATTTATTGATGCTCTGTCAGTGTTGAATGGGAACATGGAAAGCTAAAAAATTAGCTAATCGTTTTTATATAAAGAATGAAATGATTTAATTATTTATAATTAAGAGTAGTGTATCAAACATTTTCATTAGGTGATAAACTTATTACATTTTTTAAAATAATTTAACCGACAGCTGTTAAAGCCAAAAAGTTCTCCATCGGCGACCTCTAGCCAGTAGACGCCGCGTAGGTAGGATAGGAACCCCACTAGGTGGACCGTCGATATAATCAAGCTGGAAGTTACTGGATTCAGGCAGCGCCTGACCTGTCATCGTGGTGATCTCTGAGGGAGAGGAGGACACGATGGTGATTATGATGAATAAATACATATAAATATAAATGATAGTATTCTTACTAACGTTAATGTAACAATAAAAATAGAATTATTAGCAGAAACGAGTAGAACGGTTATTTTCATTAAAACGCAATACATTAAACTATCTGCCCGTGCGGGCGCCATCGTAAAGATGTCAGCGCGGCATTGTAACGCGCAAATGTCGATATCGACTACCGATAAATACAGTAGCACGTTGCGCATCACTAGTGACGTATGTTGGTGGATAGTTAACTCTTGGTGTATTACATACTACGAAATTATGTCCGACAGTCAAGTGATTTAGTAAATATAAAAGAAATAACGAAATTATTTTCAAATTTTCGGTTGAACAACTGTTTTTGGATAAATTAGTGGTTAAGATCTTCTTTACGTGGTATACCTCGTTATTGAGGCTCGTGAACTTTTTTGGAAAGCAGATCATCCATGTTAATCTTGATAGTCACTATGTCGGTTTTTGGGGGTGTGCGTATTTTTTCAGCTTCTATATTATCAAACACGATTCGCATCAGTGCAGTGGGATGCGGCCTTGTGGTTGTCCCCTATCGATTATTACGGTTTAAAATTTATCTAGGTTGTCACCTTCTGTCGTGGTTATGTGACCAAAAACACAAAAATTAGCCTTGTGCGTCCTGAAGAGGAGTTGTAGGAATAGGCCAGCATCCCGGTGGATGCCCTACAATCTGCTTGTCAATCCTTGGTCACCATTCCAGAACTATTAGTGCCCACTGCCGTTTCAATTTGCCAATTCGCTTGGCGTTGTCAATTATTTTCTTTCGTCTACGGGTTTCGTCATTCTAGATTCTATCATGTTGAGAAATCAAGAGCAAAGCCATCTATCTCCATTGCTTGTCGAGCAACTGTGAGGCTTCCCAATGAGGTCCGAAGAACGTGGAAAGTGGTACCACCGCGTGTTTTTGCCGTAAGTCATGACCGGTAGAAATGTATACTGGTATATCGTTAACTTAGTGGCAAAACCACAACCCCTAAATCGACTACGAAGCAAACTTTGCCAATGAAAATGATTGTATGCGGGCATGAATATGTCTGGCGGCCATTTTTCTAGATAACGTCAATATTGTATAAAAAAAACACAATGGCTGGATCGTAGCCAAATCCGGAGCATTTGCCGGCGACACATTTATCATGTAATATAATTATCTAATTTGTGGGGCACGTCTATATCCAACGAATCGACTTATACGTTACTATTAGTTGAAGTTAGATGTTATTCAGTTACTTCTGTAGCAAGCAATCGTGATGAGAAAATGCTCCATGAAAGCGTCGAAATTGTTTCGATATAAGGCTATCTTAGTATTATAATGCTGAACAAAATGATATATTACTGCTTAGTCACAACAAATGATACGACTTCGTTGCTCTGTACACATCATTACACTTCAGACTTTAGATATCTACTACTGTACAAAGGTGTTACCCACAAATTTTCAATAAAACAGGTTGAAAGCCGACTGCATTCAGTCTTTTCCGACGACGTTAACAAAGTCATCTGTCTTCCGTGAGGGTGGACGATGCCCTACGCTGCGTTTGACTGTCAGTGATCTGTCGGGACACAGGATCGGTTACATATAGGTTCAACTAGGAGTAAATAAAATTTTATGATAGCTGAAATTAAATTAAAGGAAATGACATTTGATTATTCAATTCCAAAAAGGCAATCCAAACGCAATTATGACACTACATAATTCATTTTTACAAGAAAATAGTGAAAAACAGTATACGGTAACGGGAATGAAATGATGTTTAATTTCTATTATCAAAGAATAATTTAGCAATTGGCCGTTCGCCAGAGACAGTCTCCGAGAGAAACGTGGAACCGTATTTTCATGGTGCCGACAACTGAATGCCGTCGAACAAAAAGGCATAGAGACTTCAAAAGTAAGTGTTTTCTGTAACGCATGAATTCGAAATGCATTTACAGATAGAGTCGGGTCGCTGGTGGTGCTTTTTTATTTTTATTTTCCCTTCGTTTCGCCTTTGACTTCGTCATTCGTTGTTGGAAAATGTTGAACTTGCCCCGCTTTACGACTTTAAACAAACTACTGTAAATGCATGAAATCGTATGAATATTATTTTTATTAATAAATGTTATAATAAATATTGGCTGTTAAACTTTGAGTTTTTTTTAAAAAATTGTTTTTAAAAGGTTGGAAATGTGGGTTTCGTACTGTTAAAGGTATTGGACTCTCGTCAAATAGAAAAAATAATGATTTATAAAATTTATTTCAGAATAATCACTTTATTAACCAATTAAATGTATTAATAATAAACAATGCCTACGTAAACATCTTTGTTTCTAATTTAAGACTAGTAATGTGAAAAACAATTTCTAATGCTACTAGTACATATAGTTTTTGTCTCAATATAACCAGTCTGACTTTGATTTTTGGCAAAAATCATTGAACATTCGGGACAGGTGTTTTAATTTACTCATTAGTTTGTTAGTAAAAAGCAAATAATAATTGTTTTACCTATTATACCTTGCAATTTTTTTAACTTTTCTCTTCGTCAAAACATTCCACGAGAAGAGCTCTGACGAAAATATGGTAAAAATTTATTTAAAGTTTCAGAGCCTTTCTCGAGATTTACACTTAGTAATACATTCAGAGATTTGCTGTTATTTATATGGACTGCCCCAAGAATTTTATATTTAAAATAGTCGAATTTGAATTACAAAATTGAAGCTGTTTCTCTGGAGAGAGACGTATTATTCCATGTATTGAAACGCAACAAAGCCACACAATATATTCGTATATATTACAAACAAAAAGTCTTTATTATTATTATTCAACAATACTCGTAGCTATCCGAGTTGATCAATTATTAGTGATTTGAGACCCAAGGAACTAGTTTAAGATTATTTTAAGAAACGTCGCTCTATAGCAAAGTAATAAAGGAGAAAATCAAACAACCCTCCTTCTTATTAAAGTATATATTCAAAAGGTTCAAGTAGATTTTATAGGTCAATAATTTTATTTACATACATCCACAATAAATGCTTACGATGTTTTCCTAAAGATGACGTTTTTACGAAAACAACTCGATATTAAGTTGCGAAGCTGCTGATAGATTGGCGTGTCCCTTAAAATAGCCACACGAAAACTTTCTGACAGAATGATAGATGATAGGAGTGGATTAGGCCGCTACACTCCGGGTCAGAGTTCGATTTCGGGGCTAAGCCTTTCGAATGCGAACTGACAACGTTTGCGTTATCCGCTGTGGATTTCTTTTATTTCCGATAGCATATCTACGAGGAAATGAAGTTTCACGAACAACTGAAATTTATGTTCTTGTTATTTGAATTTTGGTTTACTATCTTATTTACTTTTTGATGACTTATTGTTACTTCTCATGATTTCTGCGAGGAGTTTGATTTTTTTATATGTTTAGTACTGCTTCTGACTATATACTAAAGCATGCCGTGAATTAAAACCCTCAAGAGAAACTTAAACCCCTTTATATGTCCTATACAAACCCAATGCTGCAACGTACCGATAAACGTAAAGCGTAGCATTAAGATATGATATAAAAGATTTTTGAAGATAAAAGAATAAGACATGAAGCGAGGTTAATCAAGAACAGTCAAGATCATCATCTCAGCCGTAAGATGTCCCCTGCTGGAAATAGGTCTGCTCTAGAAAGCGGCTGCTTTCAGCGTCTCCCGACGACCTTACCAAAGTCGTCAGGTCCATCTTGAGCGAGGACGTCTTTCGGTGGCTTGCCGGTTTGTGGTCTTCAAGAATCTTTAGACTTCAGCGGGCATCTGTTCTATGTGATTGTGGCCTATCCACTGCTACTCCATATTGCCATTCTACAGCGCTATGTTGATTACTTTCGATTGTCTCCGGATCTTCTCACTGCATGCGTATAATAATCCCGAGCGTAGCGTTCACCATCGCTCTTTGAGCGACTTAGAGCTCCCAATGCGACTCAGAGTAAAATACCACGTGCAGTTTTAACTAATTTATAATACGTTTTTAGCACTAGGTCGCTAAGACCTTCAATGATCGTACTTTTATTTAGAATATATAATGACAAAGCACTTTAGATAAAACACAAAGATTCATCTGTATCTGTGCGTCGTTTAAAAGAAACCCTTACCTTTTTGCAGCGGTTTATTCAATAAACGATCGTAAGAAATATCTATTATACCGATCTCTATCCCTTTTGTTCAAACGAATCTGTATCGGGAGCGCTTTTATACGGAGCCCATAAATTTACCTATTATTCGTCTTTTAATAAACGGGGAAATATCGCGTTGTATTAAAATAAAGGATGTAAGACAATCACTTCTTGCGTTGACATAGAATTGAGCGTGGTTCAAGTTACAATAGAAGAGTGGTTTTCGGTTGTGTTCATAATTTTCTTTTTATTTGGAAAAAACAAGTGTTTATATACAAAGATTGCAAATAGCATTATCTAAAGGTTAAATATAGTATCTTCCGCTACTTAGTTTCAATTACTAGTTGGAAATCGTCAGATGCATCATGCTTCCAACCGGTACCATTGGAAATCTATGAGAGAAATTTAAAACATATCCCGTGTTCACATTGGACTTCCTAAAGCGTAGGTGATGATAAAGTTCTTTAAGGGCAAATGTATCACGGATGCCTCGACTTATGCTAATACTGGACACTCGGTATGTTTATTCAGCTGATTATAGAGCTCTTAATGGGACTGAACCATGGTCTAATCAGTTATTTTTATCAAATCATTGTCAATATTATTTGAAGCCCTATCTTTGGGTCAATAGTTAGAGACAGCCTTCCTAGAACTTATATGTACATTTGGGCAGTAGCTAAATTTGTGGAAGAAATGAACAGCTAATTTTTAATTTTCTGTCGCCAATGAATTACAAAATTCGCATTTATTATATTAAGATTATTGTGAAAAATCTTGTGTATCATGCAGGAGGACCTTCAAGTTACATTTCAAAATATCCCGCGTATTATAGGTTAAAACAGGCAAAAATATTGTATTTAAAATATTTTATATATAATCTATCTTCAACTTGATTTTTTCGTTGTTGACACCTTCTAGGGACCACGTTCTACTATTTCGTTTGGCTATAGTAAAAAATGATCATCTCAGTAGTCTTTAAGCAATTTCGAACCGCTAGTCTCTTTTATCTTAGACCGTGTTCTATGGGTATGCGGTAAAGGAAAACACATTTTCTTTGGATAACTACACCGAACAGAAATTGAGTTGAATTACACTCAAAGAAGCTAAAAAAAACTTAGCATCTGCAATGATAATGGTAAGTAACTTAAAAGCAAAAATTCCATGAATTCACTGCGCGGGTGCCGACTCTATCGCGTTGTAGAGGGAGGAACTGGCCCACGTCTGACGGCGCACTCGGAGTAAAGCGGCCTCCTTCTAATGCCAGACTCCTCTTCTTGCTTACTTAAAATTTTCCTTCATATGCTGCTTCGTTTCCATCATAAGTGTCTAACCAGGAACTGCTCCAGGATAGAATGAGGCTCTTGTTATATTTTATATCCTTTTTTATGTGTATATTTAGTATATAAAAAATACGTATGGTAAGTGACATTCCCAGATAAATACAGATCAACGTTAATGTAGGTGTCGCAAAACTGGACGACCGCTTGATCTCGAGCTATTCACTCTACACTGAACAACAAATCTCTCCACAGTGTCGTAATAAAGATAAAAGATAAAATTGATTTATTCAACATTGTAATTTAACAGGACTGTTACTGAACATCATCAACATGACATTTTAATCATATTTTATTGAGTCTACTCTGCTTTGTAAGATGTTATAGTTGTGGAGAACAGGCAGGAAGAAACTCCACAATAACATACCTTTAACCAAAAAAACAAAACTTTAACATCGAATTACATATGTATATTTTCTGTCAGATATAGCTTAAATGAAAACAAAATAATCAAGCGACATCATTGACAACGATTCTTGTCATTTAAATATTCTTATATTAAGTAAAAGGCTTTTTTGATAATTTATTTATAGCTCCTTATTGTATTATTTATTATATTAATTGCTTTCTATGAAATCTTCTTTTTCTTTTGAGCCGATTTTTTCATTTCTTCTTTTCGGTCCATTATAGGGCATTAGTCTCACCCAAAGATCGCCGCGATGACCTGTCTTGCTCTGTATACAGCTACTTTCCACGTTGTGGGGACAAGCATCATCCACAGGCTCGTAGTGGTAATTCGAGAATCTTTCGGTATAGCTTCATTAAAGTAATTTGAAGAAAGTTTTTTAACGAAAGAAAAAGTGACGTGTGAGAATTTTAACGAAAAAAAAATCTCCAACATTCATATTCTACTCGAGCTTGAAATTTCTAAGTTATCAATGTAAGCAGTTTCATTTAATTTTTTGTGAATACTGGGGATGTTAGTATTTGAACACTGATTAACTTATATAGTATATATACCTCTTCTTCCTCCTTACCTCATATGATGTTCCCCTATCTGTTCCGATTCTGCGTGTTGTGTACGATGTGTCAGATCAGCATACAGGACTACGCCCTCTAGGTCTCTTTCTTTGCCGGTAACAATGAGTTTTCAGAGATCGACCCCTGGTTTTCGCACGATCTGTCCATCGAACGAACTCTTAACCATTCGTAGGCAAATATTTAAGCGCCTTGGTTTATTGTAAAGATAAATAAAATCTTAATAATCATAAAGTTGGAATTCTCTAAGGAAAATCTCGAAGAATTACCTAAATATTATAACTGGAATTAAAATGTATTCTTCCTAAAAATATATTTATAAGCTGTCAAAGCTTGTCGGCAAAGCAATTAGGTACATCAAAATGTTAAAGGTTAAATCAAAATATCAAAGCAGGATAAAATTCACTTTTTCCTTTTTCCTTTTATGTTTTCTGCGACATGTGGCTTCTTTACAACTCAATAATCATAAATTATTTGACGTATAATGTTCGTGAACGCTTTCTAATTTACTTTGTCTAGGGATTTTACAGCTTCATTGATGTTAGAGTTCGAGCAAAATCTCTATTTCTAAATACGAATTGAGAAATAATTTTTATTCAATAAAGAATGAATAACACCTCTTATTGACCTCAAGATGAGTCTGTCACATTATGGGATAAAAATAAAACTGTATATATTAAGAATGTGAAAAAAGTGTGCTGATTTCTATAAAGTCGTTTACAGTGTATTTGTAGTTAATTATAGTGTGAGCTAGTAAACAATGTCTGGTATCTTATCGCAAAAGCCTATACGAGTATATTGTCCATAGAAAGATTCGCTAACTCGAAGTCGTGTCATAGGTAACATGAACAAGAAACATGTTTTTTCTTCTGGTATTTACATTTTGTATGTACGAGGGTGGATTGAAAAGTACTCGGCCTAACACAGATCCATTCAATTCTAAAAATCAAATCTATCCACATTATTTAGTTCAGTTCAGACTAGTTCATTGTGTGAAGTTCAAAACGTGTGCGATAATTAGTTGTGATTTTATTAATTTATTAACAAAGGAATCGGACATAATTTGGCGAATGGAGCAAATCGAGCAGCGTGCCGTCATTAACTACCTCCATAAGAAGGGGCTATCATCAAAAGCCATCCATGATGACATGGTCAGTACATTAGGCGATTGTGCTCTGTCATATTCATTCGTCAAAAAATGGATAGCAGAATTTAAGCGTGGTAGAGAGAGTGTGAAAGATGAACCCCGCTCTGGAAGGCCTTCGACGTCAACTACTGACGAAAATATTAAAAAAGTACTTGATTTAATAATGGGAGACCGCAGATTAAAAATTAGAGAGATAGCCGAGATTATAGGCATCTCTTATGAACGAACTCAAAACATCATTGTCAACAAGTTGGGTTTCCACAAGGTGTCTGCGAGGTGGGTTCCGCGACTGCTTTCAGTTGAACAAAAAAGGACGCGATTGACTATTTCACGCGACTGTTTGGAGTTATTTGAAGCCAATGCAGATGATTTTGTGAATCTTTTTGTTACTATGGACGAAATATGGGTTCATTACTGTACACCGGAAACAAAACAACAATCAAAACAGTGGAGAAGACCTGGTTCACCACCCCCTAAAAAGGCTAAGTCGATTTTGTCGGCAAATAAGGTGATGGCTTCAGTATTCTGGGACTCGAAAGGTGTGATTATGATTGATTATCTTGAAAGGGGTCAGACTATAAACTCTGATTACTACTGCACCTTACTACGTCGTTTACGAGAGGAAATAAAAGAAAAACGTCGAGGAATGCTCAGAAGAAAAGTCCTGTTTCATCAAGATAACGCCCGTGTTCACACGTCAGTACAGTCAATGGCTGAAATTCACAACTGTGGCTTTGAACTGTTACCGCATCCGCCGTATTCACCTAATCTGGCACCATCAGACTTCTTTCTGTTCCTTAACCTAAAAAAGCACTTGGGAGGTCAAAGATTTTCGACAAACGACGAGGTCAAAGTAGCTATAGACGCATATTTTGACTCTAAGGAAGAATCATTTTTTTTCAACGGTCTAAATGCTTGGAAGGGGAGGTGGCAAAAGTGTATTGAACTTGACGGTGATTATGTAGAAAAATAAAAATATAACTGATTTAGTATGTGTTTATTTTCTTGGTTAGGCCGAGTACTTTTCAATCCACCCTCGTATGTCACACTTGTTCCGATAACCTTGTTATGATTGCTTGATAAGTAAGGAGAAGCTGCTTTCAACCAATCTATTTGGAAATCTTTGAGAGAGGCCCATGTCCAGCTGTGGACGTACGGCTTAAATGTTGATATGTCACTTCTTGATAGAATCACCGATGCTTTAGTGGACATCGATACATTTCCTTAAGTGTTAAATGTTTATAGTTCTATTAAAACTGGCGAACAAAAAAAAACATTAGATTTGCGAAGTCGTTGAGTTTTTCTCTTACAATAAAGAATCTTGAAAATTAGTAAACATTTTCCCCAAGGATTTTTATTCATTTCCTAAAAAAATCTCGCTGAGCTAGCGAAGGCCGCGTCAAGTTTATCGCTATGGCGTTCTCGTCCGTTCATTAATCAATCTTTTTAGCCTTTGAATTTATTATGCGTGACTACAGGGCTCTGTGGGTAGAGGGCAAGACGGCCAAAATGCCGAACTGACTTTGTTCGCGAAGATAAACTTCTCTTTGGCACACTTGTAATCAATGCAATTAGAATGGAATATTTTAACATAATTTTGATCAGTTTAGCAGCACGTGGTTATAACTTATACTATCCATTATATATAACATAAATATTTCATACAACCTTATATTTACGGCATGTGAAGACTTCCCCCTCCTCCCTCGTGAACCGGCCATTTAATCAAAGGTCGCGGGAAGGCGCAAGACCCGGCAACGCAACAGCGGTCATCGAGGCGATCTTTCAGAGAAACGTATGCCTTGAAGTGAGTGTTCATCGGCTGACATGTATAAATGAAAACGCAAATTTATTGCCTGAATGTTGTCAACGTAATAAAGATATATACCTTATTAATTAATCTGAACTGCATATTCACAAATGCCGACAATATGCGTAAGGGGCTTGAGTAAGATATTTTATTTTATTGCTATACTTCCGCACTCACAAAACCTACCGTACAAAATCTGGTGCAGTATTTTTAATTACAAAACTTGCATTGCCTCAGAGAATATCCTTGTTAATTAGTTTGAAAAATCAACAATATTCATCAAATTTATTATGGTATAAAAATTTTACTTGCAATTTTTCTTTACTCGTGCCCTCCATGTGGAAATTCATTCTTTTCTAAAGTCTTCTACCACTGAGTCATACTTTAGATATTTCTGTCGACCTTCCGAATTCATTTTTGCGCCGTCTTGAATATATGAATGTCTTTAATGCAATATTGAATTGCAATGTATTATACTTTTTTTGATTTTGTTGTGCAATGTAATACATCAATTCTGGTAACGGTTTCTCTAGCATGTTATTTGTAGTCATAATATCAAAATTCGCTACAAAGTCGAAAAAAAATTTAAATACAGGCTTTTGAATAAAAACTTTTATTCCTAATTCCAATCCATGTATAAAGTGATCATTCTGAAATATGTTACATTATTTAGATTATTCTATTGAAATACGACAGGCCAATACCTTCTTACTATCTTTAATAACATAACGCTATTTAATATTTTTGAAACCGGTTATTTTTTAAAGGGTATACAATACAATGATTGACAGAAAATTAGCTATATATTTACTTTTATACTTATAAAGCTTTTACAACTATAAGCAAACACTATATAAAAGCGAAAATCTACATAGGATGTAAACATGGTTGAATTAAAGATTTTAAAAGATTTAAAGTCTGTAAATTTTCCGAAAACGAATAGAATGAATAGAAACGTTAAACTCGAGCCACGCAATGAAGGCATCGATCGATGCCCGCCATGACGTAAGTAAAGTTTATGTTTTAAACAGAAGGTCCGTGGCCACTCTTCACTGCGCTGTATCTCTAGAACAGTTTACTCCTAAAAACATTCGCCAAGCAACGAGATTAAGTAATAAATAACGCCTCAGAAAATTTAGAGAGAAATTTATAATTTGGCGGTTAAAGCGACAAGCGGTAGCGGGAGTCAGTTTGTTTTTAACGTTCTTAATTATAAGCGATTTTATAATTTAAAATCTAAACAACGTGTAGCATGGTATTCACAGTGGTTCATAGCAACGATCATGAACGTCTTAATATTAGTAGTTGAAGTAATTTATTTTCAAACGAAAACTACTAACCTTCGATTTTCTTTATAGTTTTCGTTTGAAAAGTAAATTTACTAGCTAACCCCTGCCCGACGGAGTTAATGAATGCCCTTCAACCTCCCATGGGCAAAGAATTTGGTAAAATCGTAATCACAAATATTCTTAGTTGATATCTATTCTAACGAAATTTCAAGTGTCTAAGCCTTATGAATCTCCAATATCGTGAAGAGTAAGTACATAAGTGAAAATATCTTATAAATATATAGATAAGAAGATATTTGGGAAGCTATTTAATGAATAGTTTTTAAATTATTTTTAAAACATTGGCAATCACACTAAAAAAGGTTTTGAAAATTTTAAGTTTTTTATAGATATTTTTGTATTATGAGTTTTCTAATTTAGAGCCTGGGGAAAGATAGAAAATCATGATTTTATTTGTGAACCTGAAGCGCAGTTATATTTGAGCACTAATGTTTATCAGTTGATGTAATTTCTTAAAGAAATATTTTAATTAATGGGGAGCTTCAGCTCTAAATTGGAGGCCTAAAGTACAACGTACAGTACAATTTACAAGAAACCAGTTAGACCAGTAGAAGTCCAGCAAAACATGTAAGATTTAGCCACAAAAAATATATTTTATAAAAGAGTCCCAAAAATAATAATTATGAATAATTCCAAAAAATCAGTAGTGGCTTTTGACTTGGACCAAATCCACCGCATCCACTGCACACTGCGCCCTTACTTTTGATATATGTTATAACCGTGGCCAGTATTAATGTTCAAATAAAAGCATCAAGACAACGAGACAATCATATATACGTGCCGTTAAAAATCTTTTGGATCCAACAAATTTTATGTTCTCTAAAATTTATTATCGTCATTACCATACGCAAAGTACGATGTATTCCAACATTGACTTTGTTTTTCAAACTTAAATTATGTGAATAATTCAAATGTTGACCATCCAATGTTTTTATTGTATTGAGCAGAGTTGTTTTAGACCATAGGTGCCCACTGGGAGGCATAGACTTTCCCCAAAGATATCTATAAGGGATATACTATAATCGCCACATTTGGCGAGTTGGCGGTCCCTATATCATAGTACGTAGAGGACACTGCTGCCCATTCTCTGGAAACGTTTTTGTCAATCGTATATATATATATATATATATATATATATATATATATATATATATATATATATATATATATATATATATAATTGATGCACAAAATATGAATTACATAAGATTGTATCCCAAGAATCTAACCCGCGAATTACAATCCCAAGTCACAGTTCTCCACCGCTGCGATACCACCGCTGCTTTCAGATTATTACTATTATACACTCCACTATAGAAACATTATTAGAGAACATTTGCGTGCGTCATGACGAAATGACAAAATAGTCCAAATTCTATACAGATAAATCAAATTGAACTGTTCTTTAACTTGAAATCTATTTCTACCAGAAGTCCAAATGTCCCGATCTGAGATGTTTTTTATGCAATCACTTTCACATATTATTTATTCCATAGTTGAAGCTATTTGAAATAGGTATCTGTGCACCATCGTCATGGTCAACTCTCCAACGTAATGTATTGATGCTTCTTATAATATTTAATGGTAGTATCATATTCCCCCATTCCTAAATTCGAATGAGGAATATGTTAAAGTTAGGCATGACTTTATATATTTTTAATAACATTTAATACTGTAAGTGTATTATAAGATAATTAACTCTTCATTTTTATTATATATAATATAACACGCAAGAAAAATGGCACACTATTACTTATTATCCAACCGTAAATTCACAAGACTACCGGAAGGTATCGGGGTGCTTTGGATGCACCAAATCAAAATTGAACTGATAGATGGCCGCCGGGGCCTTGAGGCTCGGGAGTAGAGAACACGGACTGGAAAGTTCAGCATAGGAGATCCACCCGCAGAATGAACAGGCGAGGCCGTAAAATGCAAGATGTAAGCAATTTTGTTCAGCAGTAAACAGTTGTAACGATAATGATTTTGATGATATCGACTGTTTATGAGTTGGAAGAGCATCAACAGCTTTTATTTACGCACTACATAAGTGAACATGTTAAGTATCTAAAACCGTTGCAATTAACATTATATTTTTGAAATTATTTAATTTTAATTCATTAAGATCCGTATTGATTATGCACAGCTAGAGTTAGTTAAATTAAAAAAAAAACTTTTCGAAGTCAATCTTAAGTGCTGAAATACACCGTATCTAACATTGAAAAGTATTTGTCATTTATTCCATTTAGGTCAGGGGTCGACATGTGACGTAACTAAAATATCTTTTTTTTTCTCGTAAAAGGACTCGAGATTGGATCTCGTCGAGAGAAACATTTGAGAGAAGAAAATAGGACCGCAACCGACGGTCTTCTGAGTTTCATTTAAGTTCACGATAAACGACAAAATTTATTTGCAGAGTGATTGGTTATATGTACGGAAATATTTGTCATATATCAGAATTTTCTAATAGTGTGCGTAATATAACCTAGAATATGATAAGAATAAAGTGTAAGTAGCTGGATGCGAGCAGCGCGAGACCGATCAGTGTGGTCATCTATGCAGCGGGTGCCTATTTGCCGAAAAGAAGAAGATTTCCAAAATTCGGATTACTACATATTAATATTAATTTTTGTTTTTATCTCTCTCTGCAGACTTTGTACTGACAAAAGTTATTTGTCTGTCAAATATCAAAACAAGAAATAAATTAATGTAACATATTTCAGAGTGATCACTTTATTGGAAATGATAAGATTAAAATGTAAAAGCTTAAAGCTTTTTAATGACAAAGACAAGCTTATACACTTGTAACCAATCACACTGTTGTAATCCGTGAAAAGTGAGGACAAAAAAGTGATAAATGGTATATGGCATATCACTCACTAGAACATTAAACTCACTTAAATACAAAAGAAAAGAAGCTTAATTAGCAAGGAATTATATTAATTGCCTTTTCCCCTAAGAGGTTTATAATAAGGGAATATATTAAAGTTTACGCTCCATGGAGTTTCTGTCTGACCCTGCCTTCGCTTCGTGGGAGAATGGTCATAGTAAAAGTTCACCTTTTTTTAATTACTCATCGTTATTCCCTTGTGTTATTTTTAATTACAATTCTGATTTTTAAGCCCATTATTCGTGAAATATAACATAAAGTTATAGCTCGATGTTTTAGAGATATGATACGACATTATGGAAATCATTTTAGTTTACAATAACACATTATTATATAAAATATTAATACTTTATTTAAATAAAATATTTCGGTTATTTGCATTTAGATTGTTATTATATTTAGCCACGCATACTTTTCGGTCCAGACATAGGTCTCATAAATTATCAAAAAGACCGCATGGAAGCGACTTGCATTCAGCTTTCTCCTGACGATCTTTATAAGGTTGTCTGTCAACCTTGTACGTATATGTCCTTCGCTGCGAATGCCGTTCCATGATCTCCACTCCAGAACATTAAGGCACAAAAGTTCATCTGTTACGCATGCCATGCGGCGGGCGTACAAGCACTTCAACTAGCTGATTCACTGGGACATGTCGGTTATTTCCTGCAGTCTAATAACAATAAATAATCTGTGGGGAATGTCTAACAGTGTACCTCCTACACCTCAAATGATAATGCCGATTTTGTAAATAGAAGTAATTTAATTCATACGCGAGGCAAAAATATGCGTTATAACAAATATATTTAATTATAATAAACTTTAAATGACGTTTCTTGTTCACAGCGTTCGCTTTTGATGTTGTTTAATTTAACTTGTTAAACTTTATACCTATTACGAGTGGTGTAAATTAACACGTGTTAAAGTTTGAAATATACAATATTAATATAAACTATAAGTACTTTTCACCACAGGTCTTATAAATACACGTATTTCATATCGAATTTAAGATATGATTAAATCTACAGCACATTTTAAACTAGACACTGCAACTCACATTTACAACCACCAAATACTTAACACTACGTTTTATTTTAAGCTATATATTTATTTAATATCATCACTCTATTGTTATTTTGTCATGCCATCTTTCAGTAGCTGTCCATTTATAAGGTCGGCTGTCTGTTCCCTCGTCGCAAAAGTTTTGGACTGTTGACAGCGCATTCATTTAGTTTATGATAGGATGATGACGGTGTAGTTGGTGTCTCCCAAGGTTCTATATTGAAGCCACAACTTTTCTGTATATATGTAAAATTTTGGGTTATTTATTATGTAAGGAAATGATTTACATGTGTTTTCTTCAATATCATTATAAGTACAAAAAGTCAGATTAATGGAATACTTATGATTGAACTTTGCGATTACGCTTTCGTGAAGTATAGGTGAAGTATAAACAACGAGAAAACTGAAACTTGACTTTACTTGACGCTTAAAGGTTATACTAAAATTTCCAATATAAAAGATATATTCATAACTTCTACAAGAGGCTACACCATTTTGTTAAAAAAATAAAATACTTTTCAAATATAAACAAATTGTCACATTCACTATACCCGTTATCAATTAAATAAATCACAAATTTTACTAGCCTAAAAGTCAATTTATGATAAAAAATAATTTGAATTCTGGTGGTGAAAAAAGGAATCCTGCATATAAAAGAACGGTTGTCAATGTTAAAAAGTTGAATTGGTTTTCTTTTTATTGATTACTAGTCCGCCTTTAACCACCGACTGGCCTGTCAGAAAATGACAATGTAGTCGAAGATAATTGAATTAATGTTGCATTTAAAAATTATAATAAATGAAGCGCAAGAACGGTCATCGTGGCGATGTTTCGAGGGAGGGGGGTGTACCCTGCAGCGGGCGTATATAACGTTTACAAGCTTCGTTTGTTAGTTGGTAGTAATAATTCGTCATTAGAATTTGGAACAGCTAGCGAACCATTCGACCAATTAGGCCCACTTTTGGTTCACTGCTCTTGTCTTTGACTGTACTCTGCATCCATCACTTTTAGGAAGCACAGCGCATGGAATTTGTTACTTAATGAAATTTTCCGTTCGCGCTTTGTACGTTAAATGATTTAGATTGAAATTTCGAATTCGGCGAAGCTTTGAAAATTTCAATATTTGACAATTCTATTTATAGCACATTGTGCACTAGTGACCTTTACTTGATAGATTCATTTTTTTAGGATTATTGTTTTAATTGTTCAAACAAAATACTTTATCACAATAGAGGGAATTGAACGTTATGTAAACAAAATGTTTATCGTAAAACAAATCTTTTATTTTTTTTGTTGTAGTCAATGTATACTGGTTCGTTTGTTGTTATTTAATTCCTTGCAAACTTCTCATCAAAAATCAATCATTTCTGAGATAATAAATAACGTAATGAAAATTTACGTAGTACCAAAATTAGAATTACTACATATTAAAATTGATAATAATTGTTTATTATCTGACCCTGCATACTTTGTACTGTCGGAAGTCACTGGTCTGTCGCATTCTGAAAGGAAAAAAATAAATTAACATATTCAGAGTGTTCACTTTGTATAGGATCTGATAAAGGTGTGAAAGCTTTAAAGCTTTTCGCAGACCTTATATTCGCCGCTTTAATGCTTTTACAGCTGTAATCAATCTAAGCTGCTCGCTAAAAGTTCAATCCAACACATGGCATTTTCCTTTTGGTTCTAGTTTTTGTTAGTAAGAAAAATTTTCGTTTTGCGTTTTTAGTATACATTATAGGCGGCATATTTATATAGCTTATATGATGGCCACATAATTGGTGTCCCTCTCTTCTTAGCTTGTTTCTCTTTGAAGTTGACGTTATTAGCCTCGAGGAGTTTTTACAGCTTCATCGGTTACGGGGCCTACAGATCGGAACCCATGTCTTAAACTTAAGGTTCATCAATTTATTTGTTTGCATATAATTGAGATATTAAATAATAATTTGATTCACTTATGTTTATTTTGTGAATTGTTTTTGAAAGTTATTTAGAAAATAATATAGAGCAGTGGTAACCAAATAGTTTACGACCACTTGTGTGAAGTTCACAACGGAGTCAATTTAGATTATGTGCTGTTTTCCTTAATTTTATTAAATTAAATAAGTAATAATTCTTACGATTGGAATAAAAAGGATTACTCGTAATTACTCTGATTTGTTTATAGACGTGTCTGTAACAGATTAGCGGAGACGTAACATTAAAATCAATGACAAATTATAACATGTTCGATCGGTTGATTAGTTTCTAATTACAATACTGATATATTAATGCACTTGTGTTAAATATTCACGAATCGGTTTTGCGAGCGAGGCTATGTAAATCAGGGCAATGGTTGTATTTGCAACTGTCGCTATTAGTCGCCAATATTAGTATTCCTAGCGCATAGGATCCGTCAAAGCGTTCGTTGATTAATTGCCTCGCCGAATCCAAGTGACATGTCCTTGACAAATAATTTCCATGAAATAAGTCTTAAAACCTCGAGCATCTGCTTGCTATGTAAGTCCGCTTTGCACCTTTTAAGTTTGGATACAAGACTAGGCGTGGTTTTAACCCTGTGTAATATTTTGTACATTTGAATTACACTACTCACCATATAACATTTGCAGTTTCTGGTGGATCAAGGGGGAGGAGGGAGAAGACCGATCTTAGCTTAAACCTATTTTATAAGTGGCAAAGTTTGAGGGCGCCCGCCATGGTTTTGGCTCGAGCCGACACATACAGTACTATTACTGGAATGAGAACTGTTACTATATCGGAACCGCGAGTGATGTATATACCGACTACGCTAAACGATAGCGCGATTCAATCGCTTGCCAGCTGCACCTTTTGGCGTCTTTCGAAACTACAGCGACCTAAGCGCCATCTCCTATCAAATTATAGAAACTTTCAAAGCTTATTGCCTGTACCTATAAATACAGAGGGGCCAACAAGCCTTCACTGGGAAATAGGAAGATCCACTGGTAAGATTGGAGAGCTATTGCTATGCCTCTATCTGTCCTAAGTAGGCGAAATAAATACCATCGCCGTCGTAATATGGTTGACGTTCAAAACAAATTTAGGATTTTTAAGGTCATAATTTTTTTATTCAATTTTATTTACACGATAAAAAATATTTTTTTCGAAACACGCAGGACAAACTTTTGAATGCTAGTATTCAAAATTGCCCCTAAAAAGAAGCGACAGAGAAAGACTAGGATACAAGTAAATCGCATATATGATGTTTATTTAAAAATCTGTTTTCTTTGTAAAAGGATTGGCTGGGTGGATACTTTTTAAACGCCGCAAAAGTACAGGCATGGAGGCTTTTGAAACATTTTAAAAAAATATATAAAGCGCAAAGGGGTTAAGCGGTTTTCAGCTGAGAAATTGGAGTGCGTGCGCTCCAAAGGTCGTTATGAAACATTTTTGCGTTCTCAATTAAAAGAATTACGAGGAACCTACAAAGAGAAATATATTTAATTGTGAAAGTATAATTTAATTAATAATTGAATATTATAAATTGATGATAAATTACTGCTGTTATATTATTCACAACAGCTAGAAGCTCTGGCCAGGATAAAGATACGGGTCATGAAGTCAATATAGGTATTATACGTGCTTAAACATAGACGTCTGATAGATATCGTATATCATATGGTTGAATGTACGGCGTCACGCGAAGTCACTGCCCTTGCGAATGTGCAACGTGGTGGGTCATCACGTTGTTACCAGCGACCATTTGCGGTAGCTTGCCGGTTGGTAACCGGCGAGCTGCCGTAGCTCGAGTACTTGCCTGCACTGAAAGTGGCTTATGCTAGATAATACCCACGGCAGCCGGGTGGAGTTTAGGCTAGATCTAGTGATGGGCATCGAAACGTGAGTATGCTAACAACTCCGGTATCTTCTTAACTTGACACTTGATTAACTTGTTACTTCTTAAATGAAAGATATTATATGTATGATATATTTTTTTTTATATTTAATTTTTGATTGAGATTTTACCCTTATTGAACATATCACCCACATTGCAGCCATCGTAAATATTCGCCATCATTACATTTAAAAATCCTTGAGGAAGTCAGACGCCAATCTGCTAAATCGTTATGCCGCTTCCTAATACAAGTTAAATTGGAGACATTATATGTGCTATGGTGCACACGATGTATTTTCAGA
Source organism: Battus philenor (assembly GCF_028537555.1). Classification (NCBI taxonomy): domain Eukaryota; kingdom Metazoa; phylum Arthropoda; class Insecta; order Lepidoptera; family Papilionidae; genus Battus; species Battus philenor. The sequence goes on along the minus strand of NW_027181688.1, from coordinate 10,218,682 downwards.
TGTGCTAATTGTCAAATTTTGTCCAAAAATTTAAAAGAAATATCATATAAATTATTTAAATTTGAATACCATGATTAACATATCTTTGTTCATAGATCAACATAGTTTTTTACGAACCAATCATCATTATTATTCCAGTCGTAGAACGTCCACTTCTGTACATAGAGCTTCCCTGCTGATTATCAAAAAGACCGTTTGGAAACGGTCTGTATAGTCTTACGACCCCTTAACAAGGTCAATATAGAACAAGGTCCACAATCCCTTTGTTAATAAAATTGTTTGTACATAACAACGGATGCCATTACCTGAACTATAAACGTTTGTCGCGAATTTATCAGCACAAAAGGTATTAGGATACTCAATAGGCAAGCGTATACGAAACGATAACGGCTCGAAAATGTAAGCCCTTAAAACGATTTCTTTGTTAATACGAATTTCATAAGTGAATAGGTTAATGGATTTTTTGAGTCTCACGTGAAGGTGACGTGTGATATAAATTGAAAGTTAAGCGAGTATATGGAAAGATTTAGCTGCCTATTAGCTATTAAACATTATTTTTTTGGACATGTATTAATGATTTTTCTTTATCGTAGTAGTATATTTTAAGTACGCTCGGCTTTTTTTCTCGTGAGGAAATCCTGCTTTGTATACCCTTCTGTTGTTGAGTCGAAGAAAGGACTATGTCGGACGCTGTCCTTTATATATGTGAAAATTTTGGGTTGTATGTATTTTTGTATGCTGTATTATAAAAAAATTAAAAAATTTTGTCTAAAAAATAAAAACAAAATTTAGGGGTGGACCACCCTTAAGATTTATGGGGATGAAAAATAGATGTTGTCCGATTCTCTACCCTGGCCGATATGCATGATAAAATTAACGAAAATCGGTCGAGCCATTTCGGAGGAGTTCAATCACGCACATCGTGACACGAGAATTTTATATATTATAAATATATATATATGTTAACATTATTAAAATAGAAATAAAGGCTATTTCATATTCTATTAATTATAATATTCTTCGTAATATTATAACGATATCAATATTGATATTGAGTACAATTGGCGCTCCTATAAGATCGTAGTAGTACATAATTAATAACCCAATTAAAAGTTACATCACAACAGACGGGTTAATAAATAAATTTACCCGTTCCGAGATCGAATTCGCCTTAATAAATACGTTAGGAATTGTAAACAAGAATCTATAAAGTATTTAGGACGGTATCTCAGGGCGCTTTGCCCCAAGTTTTCGTCCCCGTGAGAAAATCAACGGAGCGTGTTTGGGAGAGTTACGAATATGCCCGAAGCTCGCTCTGGCGTGAAGGCGAAGCATTAAAAAGAGTCTTCGATTCAATATTAAACTATTAGAAGCTCGCTCCACAGTGTTGGGTGAAATTTGTGGTACGGCCCAATTTTCACTTCCGGTCAAATTAACTTTGAGTAAATTACAATCGCTCTGCGAGCTTTTTGGCGGCAAATGCGGTTTTTTCTTATTTGTCACCGTCACATCTTTATATATATAAGGTTACCAGACATTGACTAATAGACATTTAGCAGGCGATTGACAGAAGCAAGGTCGAGATGACATTTCACCGACAGACAAATTTTGTCAGATTTTGAGGCTATACCATATATTAATTAAATACAAATGGGCTATTAAGTTTTACAGTCGTAATTATTCAACTTTCATATTTATGTACAGCTTAATAAGTGATGATTTCTTACGCAATGGTGAAAAAAGATACAGATGTAAAATGGTATTAGAGTTACACTAACTAATATTTTTTTTTTATTACAAACATTCAAACGTAATCTTCATCGCTGAGTGTACTTATCGCCCGGTAGTAGAGTAGCCTGCAACTACTTAATGATGGTCAACCTCTTCCCCTTTTTGTACTCTACCCTACTGTATATATTTCTCAATAATTTTCAAAATTTACTCTCACTTATACATCTGATATTAAATGTCATTGGTATATACATTCTCGTCTTATATTGATATAGAAAAGAAAGTATTTGTGGAAAACATTTATTAAATCCTGGTGAAAGTGGATGTCACCTTCTGTCTATATATTTAATCTTATAATCTTTGCTCTTATTTATACGTTGAGAATTAAATGATTTTTACATAAATTCTCTTCTTTATATTGATTTAAAAAACAAAGTTCTTGTTATTGTTATTCATGTCTGATTTTGTTACAGAACGAGTGGAAGGATGTCGGAAAACGTGCTCTCTTTCAAGGCGGACGCGTCGGACAACAAGGCGCGCTACACGTGCGAGGCCAAGAACGTTATGATCAGTAACACGCTCAAAGCTGAAATAGATCTGACTGTACTCTGTGAGTAACGAAATTATTTATTTGAATCATTAATTCACGAGAAGTTCAGAGGCACTTTTACAGGCAATTTTATTAGTAATACAAATAATCATCGTCAATTCATAAACATCCAATAGGAAGCTACCTGCGTCCCAGCTCTTCTGATAACCTTATTTAAGATCGTCTATTCACCTTAAGAGTGAACGTGTTATGATTTGCTTGTCGGCCGTGGCCTTCAGAACCCAAAAGCCTGGGTCAACCATCTATCTTGCGTGGTATGTAACATGCCATACCACGACATTATTTTGTTCGTCTAGTGATCTTTTCTTTCTTGATTCGATATTCGTTCACGATCTTACAGATTCATAAATCTAGCTGCTGTCACATTTGCCATTTCAAAAATAAGTAAAAAATACTGCAATTTGACAGCTATTTGTTTTAATTTTACTCATTGATTTGATTCATTGAATATACACTTGATTAAGATACTAATGATGTTGTTTATTTAATCCTATTGCTCCAAAGAGATCGCCTTTAGGAGAAAATACTCACCGCTGTCTCTTCGGCCTTTTCATGATTACCGTCACGACGTATATACAAGTAACCATACCATACTTCTAGATTTTGCCAAACAAAAGGAACAATTTACATATCTGCGTCGCGAAAGCTGATGTACTTTGTCTCGTTCGCAAAATCATGTATTTACCCGTCTTGCTTGTCCATTCGCATCCCGAGATTCAATCTTCTTGTTTTCAACTGTTTAGATACCCACTTGGAGGCATAGGACTATACTAAAGATCGCCTCGATGACTGGACTAGGGCTCCCCGCAGCAGCAACTTACTGCGATCTTGACTATGTCGTCAGTTTAATAGGGGCCTTGTCCACGCCGCGTTTACAGGCTGAACAGAATCTTTTTCCGGGATATTTACTCAGCATCATGGAGAATACACATGGAGACAGGATTGAAATGCACGCAATAGTTTCCCCAAAGGTGGACATATTTAAAAAGAAAACATAACAAAAGTTTTAATCGCAACGTATTCAAAACATACGGAACAATCGGTTCATTAAACAAACGTTAACATATGACGTGGCGAAATAAAAGCTCACTTTAAACAACCCTTAAAAAGCTACACTCGGAATACAAACATTCATATAATTCAGAGAGGCGCGCTCACCCTTTGCGAATTCTCAAAACCTTTGATAAAGTAACCCTATCAAATAAGGGCTTAGTCAAAGAGCAGAGTTATTTAAACACGAAGTCTTATTTGCAGGTATTTAATGAATTAATATTCTAAATTCACCGCTTTGATGAAGCTTAACTGAATGGAGCTCCGCTAAAAAATAGCGGTATTCAAATAATAATTAAATGTAGTTTTTAGAATCAAAATCTCTTTTAATTTTTAGTAGAGTACTGAATTAAGTTATTATATTATCAGCAGTTTATTACTGGACATATATATTGCAATTTTTTCGAACATTCCATAATTAAGGCTACACATTAAGAATTATAACAGTGAGTAAAGAGACGTAAAAGAAGATTAAATATATAACTCACAGCGTTTTCCATGTATTTTTATCTATACTTTTATAAAACTATTGAAATCTGTGTAAAATAATATAAGATAAAAAGATATATTTACTAGGAAAGGCGATATACTCGTATTCTTGCCATTTTAGATCTATTCGATAGTTTCAGATACTTTTCCTATCGTAGTCACTCACTACGCCCGTTAATAAATTCTCATAATGTACTAAATAAATTTCTACCAATATAGTACGTCAATCTTATCGGCTACTAATTTTATATTGTAGCGCTCAAAATACGTGCATGATATACTTCAAAATGTTTTAAATTTGACGGCCTAAATATTTATTGTAAGTTCACAAAGTTTTACCACTTGCACATAGCTAATAATGGTTTGACAGTAACGTTATAGGAATTTAGTTTAAGAAATCAAATTTGGTAATAAAATCGTAGTATCCCAGTTATGTAAGTTCCGAATGAAAACCGTCCTTTGCGGTCCGCCTCGACTGTCCGCTTCTTTGCCAAACTCGATAAATCACCAACAGCTCTGGCATTTGCTTTTCTTTGTAATGGACTTACTTTTACTATTTTCATATTTCGAATTTCAATTTAAATCTGTTCCACATTCAAACCTGTATAACGCAGTCATAGATAAACAAAGATTAAGTTTTAAAGCAATAAAAATATTGTAAAATTACTGAATAAAAATGGCATGTGTTGAATACGATATGAAGCATGGCATGGCTGAACGTATATCTTATTTATCTGCCAACAAGCTTTAAAGCTTTTACACCTATTTCCAATCACTCTGTATAAAGTGATCTCTTTTAAATATGTCATAGTGATTTTTTTTATTAGAAAGCGACAGGCTAATATCTTCTGGAAGTACGGACTCTGTAACAATAAAAAGTAAAGAATAATTAATTTTAATATGTTGTAATTTGAAATTTCATAACAGTATTCATTATTTCTCAAATCATTTGTTATTAGGTGTGGTGTACCATACATAAGTTGATTGCAAATGTGCAATGCATCACCTCTTTAAAACTTTTGCACCTCGAAACAATCCCTCTGTATACTTAACAGTTAAAATTTGCAAATTTAATTACCATTAATGCAGCGCCGTAGTTTTGAAACGCAAACAAACAAATGAATACTCTTCTGAACGTAGAGAACGGTTTAGACAACTAACTCATAACAGTTTATTAATTAAACATAATATTTGTTCGGACAACATGGAACATTATTAACTTTGTGTATAAATAAATAAGGGGTTATTTACACTATAAAGTAATTGAAATAATTGCGGATCGATTAGTTGAACCACCAGTAGGCAGGCAGGTAGTCTTAAGGGTCTGGAATGGAAACCGTGAACGTGCAAACGCACTATAAGTCCATTGACAAGGTGGACAGTCGATCTTAGGAAGACGCTGAATGAAGGCCGCTTCTATCTAGTCTTATTTTAAATCTATGAGGAAGACAAAGGTCCTCCAGCTCTCTGGATGTAAGTCCAGCGGTGGACGTCCTATGGCTGAAAAGATAATGCTGAAAACTATTCGTTATTTCAATGAGATAACTAGACAAAACTTACTATTGCTGATCTCAGATTCGCTTGCCAAGAAAGGTATAATTTGTGTAATTACGTAACATTGCTAATGCAAGAAATAAAGGAAAAACCTTAAAAAGCCGTCGGCAATAGAAGACCTGGAATATCTTTCTTTGGATGAATTAAGGTCATTAATCACGTCTAAGATCAGGTTATTGTACCAACTGTTATAAAATCAAGAACTTAATTTTAAAATTTAGCATTTCCCTCCTTTACGCACTACAAGGTGAACAGGTGACCTGGTAAAGGTCGTCAGAAAGGGCTGCATGCAGGCCGTTTCCGACCGGCCCTATTAGAAATCTATGAGGAAATGCCTACGTCTAGCAGTGAATCTTCCCCTGCTGAAATAATGATGAAGAATGATTGGCTTATTAAGTTGGACCGAGTACCTGTTTTCTTTTAACTGAATTTTAATATTATATTTATAGGTTTATTTTACTTTCATCTTGTGGGTACGTACCACAAGATGAAGGTTATTGACGGCGTATTCTGAATATAATATGGCTATATACAATACAATAAAATATCTACAAAAAGAAATTTTATTTCGCCGTTTCAAACAAATCCGTGGGATATTAAAGAATCCATTATAGTCTTCAACGCGTGAAATCCGTCAACAACGTTTGTTCAGTGAACTGTTCAATATTGGTTTTAGAGAATGCATGCAGTGTAGAGTGGCGAATGTTTCACCGACACTGACGCGAATGTTTGAAAAACGAATCTTTCTAAATTGACAAGCCCTATGCGGACGAGGCCTGGAAAGTTGCAACCCCATCTATACGCGACTATTTTTCAAGCGATGCGTCCAAAAACTTCGAGAGGGAAGTTGGCCAATATAACTCTACGTAGATTTACGTCTAAGTAACTTTCTAAAGTTCACCTACAATGAAAGTCGTTTAGGGCCGTCTCTAAATCTACATAGGACTTCGTTTAACGTCTAAGTTGAGATCTTAAGTCGAGTGTAACGAATTCATGAGACGTTACGAACTTTAATTTAATCGTGATCTGTGATTAGAATAGATGAACCAATTCACGGATATTGAAGTTGTAAGCACATGTTACTTTATGTTAGTGAAATTTCCTAATTTACCCCAAACACACACCGATGTCATAAAATATTTTTTTTAAATAAAATATTTTTGGATGAATATTAAATATCCTGTAAAATACATATATAAAAAATATCATATTCATTACAAAATATATAATTTTTCGTTTTCGTATCAGTCGAAATAGCTCTATTAAAAATAAGCCAAACCAAATTATTCCAACCTAAACAAAGAACATCAGCAAGTAATCACGAAATGCATTAAAACCGTCAATTGCACTTCCGTGTTGTTGTTGTAATGTTTCGTTAATGCTATGTTTACAAGATGTACAGTAGAGAATCGAATAAACAATAGTATAAAAGAGAAATATCTAAAGTGAGCATGGCTGACACTAGTTTGAAAACTATGTTTTGTGTATATACGTACACACACCACACATACACACACACGCAAACGCATATTTATATCTGATACATCGAACTTTTAACAATATTGTATACTGATACAGACAACATATAAACAATATTCACTCATAAAATTAAGGATCAGTGTTATAACAGGCAATCAGGCGAAGGTTTTTTAAACAAAGCATTTAAATGGTTCCCTTAAATCGAAGTACATCGCCGAGCTTAAACTCGCCGGTGGAAGCTCGGACGAACTTTTGAGTAATGTTTTAAAGAAAAGTTTGCGCTCCGAGATTGCTTCTAACAATTCCCTTTTTACTTTGAGTGTTTTAGCCACTGCTTTATGTTCAATTTGAATTTTTAAAGACTTCCTAAATGGCCGGATCTTTATTTATTTCAAGGACAATTTAACGTTTTGCTGCCATGTTGAAAATTGTTCCAATTACATCATATTATATTTATTCTAACGAAAGTAACTCATTGTACCCTGCAAATTGACGTCGCAGTGGGCAGGCCTCATAGCGCGCATAACAGTCACAAACATTTTAAAATTCTAGATTAGAATCTACAGGCCGGCAAGCGAAGAACGTGGTTTAATAATGTGGGCAGACAGACGCCCTTGTTAAATTTGAAAAACGCGCTAAATGCAGCTCACTTCCAACCGGTCCTATTGAAAATATGTAGAAGGAAGACCTGGTTCCAGCAATAGTTTTTCTACAGTTTCTCTACAATGATAATGATGATACTTTTGTGAATACGTAAACGTCTGAGAAATAGCCTCGCCTAATTTATTTACATAAAGATGCAGCATTTTATAAGCCCGACGAGATTGTTATAGAACAAAATATTTCAAAGATAACAGAATAACTTATGATACATGGAAAATAATATTTTTCTTCCTCTTTGTGTCATTTATTCTAATCACCTGTTAACGTAGGAAGAAAAATGCTAGAATAATTTGGTTTGATATAAATAAGAATCAATTTGAACTCCCTTTTAATGTCATTCTATAACTTCAATCTAAAAGGTTCTAAACAAGTCCTTTTCTGAAAAGAAGCCACAAAAAATTCCTCCTTCTTTTTGTGCTCACCTTCACAAATATCTTGATACGAACCATCCTGTTACTCGGGGTATTTAATATTGATTGAACTTACCTTATCACCATCATCATGCCAGCTGACAGACGCTCACCTCAGGGCATAGGCTTTCCCCAAAGACCGCAAAAATGACCGATTTCGCGCCGCCTCCATCCAACAGCTTCGCACCGGCTATTGATTTTCGGTTTCAATGACCCGTCGATTGCAACAACGATACGAACCCTGCACACCGCCAGTAAAGACTACACTATTTTGATTGTAATCAAAATATTTTTTTCTAGTTGCACCGGCTCATGTAACAATATCTGGACCATCGGAAGCTCGAGTAGGTGATCCAGTTCCCTTAAGCTGCAGTACAGCGCCATCAAACCCAGCCGCTGATGTCAAGTGGGTGGTGCTCGGAAAACATCATAAGGAGGCTAGCAATCGGACAGTCATATCGCCGGAAGGTATGTAACACTTTTAACATAGCAATTAAGTCATACTATTACTTTCACAGGTTTCTGTTTAATTAACTTCGAAAATTAGTTACGTGATAAATCAAAGACTAATTACATAGGAGTGTCTTGTAATATAGTAAAAATATTACGAAAGATTGACTTCTTTAATATTTACTTTTTCAGCAATCTCAACATCAGATCAGCTGATAGACGGGAGAAATAAGCCTCCCCCAAAGATCTCTATGATGACCGTAATTACGTTGCCAGCATTCAACGACTTCCCGCGAACTTAACTATGTCGTTGGTCTACCTACTGTGTGGACTACCCACGCCTTATCCACCCGCTGGTGCAATTAGTGAAACTTTCGGCCCCAACAACTGTAGGTTGCCGAACGATGTACTGCCACTACAAGCAAGCAATTCCTCGAGCTACCTCGGTGTGTTTCTGCGGAACTTGTCGTTTCTTTTATTCGATCTCGCAGCGAACAAGTTAATAGCTCCACAATTGTAAACAATTATGAAACTGTTAACCTGTTCTTTTTCGAAACCATTTTAAAATATATTTATTTTGTTACAGGAGGCTGGATAACGACATCAAACATCACAGTGGTGGTAGAGCCAAACAGGAGATCTATAGTGGTAGTCTGCCACGGGATCAATGCACAGCTTACAGAGAACGTGGTCTCTACACACACCATCAATGTATTGTGTAAGTAGATAGCATCTATTCATTTAATGTACATTTAGTATCAACAGGATAGGATAGGATGAATTATAAAAATGAATTATTGCTTACTTTCTTGATTATTTGTGTATACCATGAGAAGAATGTTAGAAAAGCCCAATTTGATAAAAAGTGAATCTAATTGCGTTCCCTTTTAATGGCATCTATGAACATAAAACTACGAGCATTCACATCATGCCCTGATCTGAGAAGAGCCAACCAGAACCATCGACAGGTTCTTTTTTTTTTACGAAACCTATAATATACTGTAGTTAGAATAATTCACACAAAAGCTTTGTTCTTATAATAAAAGTTCAACAGTTAACTAACGAACCGGTCCAATATTTTTTAGTTAAAGTTTTTAATCGTTTATTGAAATTAATTGTTGAAAAGGTAATTTAATGTATGTAATTAAAAAAACTTGATAACATAGTAAAACGATTATGAGAGCTTTCCTCGTAGACTTCGTAGACCTTTTGATCAGGTAGACTACCGTAGACTATTCTAGATTATTTATCATCACCATTTCAGTAGCAGGTTTTCCATTACTAGATATAGGTCTCCAACTATATTTCTAATAGGATCGGCAAAAATGTCCTGCATCCACCATCTTCCGAAGAACTTAAATAGCGCTACGCTTGCGATGCGCAATATACACTCCTTGACAGCTTGCCCACTGCCGCTCTAACCTGCCAATCCGCTCAACTATGTTGATTACTTTCGTTTAGTTACGGAACTTTATTGAAACAAGTTTTAAAAAATACTCACTAACTAACAATATTATTAAATACTTTACAAATAATATAAAGATAAAAAGGGTTCTTCAGCACCTGTTCAGCGCACGTGTGTTCAGTAAACAATACTTAGATTCTTGATAGATAGCTTTATAGCAGTGAAGTACTGTGGTGATAAACTGTGGGAAAGTGACAGACTAGAGATGCCTGATTTGAGGGGACCTTTAGATATAGTTTACGCTGCATATAGAATATTGACCCGGTGTCACTGCACCTAGGAAAGGCAATAGATGGTCCTTTTAGGACCTAAACACACCAGACAACCAAACATGCAGTTTTGTTGAAAAGAGTTAACATAGCCACCCCCTCGAAAAATTGTTAAACCTCTACGATCTAGCATCAGTAAAATAAATAGAAACAATGTGTTAATAAAATCTCTTCAAAATCAAAAGCTCTTTAGCTGTAAAACAGCATGACTTTGATATGATTAATGCATTCACTATATTTCATTCGATCATCTTGCACTAATTATATAGCACAGATTTGTTATTTTATTTGTTTACACTTTATTGTACAAAAAACCGAAATATACCAACATAGATAATGACTAAAAAATAAAAAAATTATTTACAAGTATTATAGTACAAGAGGCGACTTTATTGCTCAAGGCGATCTTCTACCAGACAATCTTAGCATAGGATGAGAGACATGAAGGAAAAGGCAGTTAAGGATTACCAAAAAAAAATAGAATCGTTGAGATATACTACGCATTTCGGAGCATAATACACATGTACATATACATATATAAATAGATAAAATACATACACACAAATATATACATTACTACACACACATTACTGGTTTATATTTTATAGCTTTTATTTAAACATGCTCAACAAACAAACTAATAAAAAGTGCTGATGCAGAACGTCAGCGCGGAGGGGAAAGAGGTAATAAGCATAAAGGCTTACTGGACAGCGCAACAGTTCGCCTGTAGATCACCTGCTTCCTGTTTCAATTTCGACTAGGTTTTTATATTTTTAATTATTCCTGTAATTAGATAATAAAAACACATAAAGCGCACGGTGTGCTGAAATCCCGATACACATTACACGGGCGTCCGCATCATTATTCATAAATTTCCCGACAAGATGGCGGAACAACGGACTCCGGTCCATTAACAGAGCACCCGCCCCGCAGGACGTGCTCAGAAATCATAACGCGCCTTAACGCGGCCCGTAATCGAGTATCGGAACCGTGCGTAATCAAAACGCGTGTAATTTGATAATACAACCTACCAACGTGCGGTGGTAGGCTACAGGTTATAGACTCATTGACGAGGATCGCGCGTTCAATGACCTAGGCCAGAAGGCTTCCACCACCAGGTTGACCACTCTTAAAATTTAACTGGATACTTTGAACCTCCTGCTATAGAAACTACAAAGTTCGCAGGGACAGATAGTAAACAATACTTAATTGAAATATAAAGTTTTTTCATTAAGTTATATATTCTCTTTATTACCATCGATTTTGAATACGGTTCACTGTGTGTTAAGTGATAACTAACGTTAAGTTGTGATTTTTAGCACGTGCTTCCAGGAACCTATAGTTGCTCCTGATTGTCCCGTCACTCAACCAAATTACGTAATAATATTACTACAAAAATACACATGTAATAGAGAAGAGACCTTATTAAAGAGGACAGAAGACGCTGGTTGTAGGCCGTTACAAAACGATTGTATTGGAAATATTTGGAAAGGCATATGTTAAACGATGGACTTTGTACGATTAAAATGATGATGAGATACATTTTTTCACAACATTCTATATGGCGCAGTGTAGGACTTCCATTCCACAAGGTAAACAGAGCACTATGAAAGGTCGCCGAAAGACACGTGATGCAGATCATCTTTCAATAAGTCCTATTAGTAACCTATGGAGACAAAGCACATGTCTTGCAGTGAACGACTAAATTAGTGATACTTGTGATGCACACCTACTAGAGAACAATTAATTTTACCTTTATAACTAAATAATTGCGCAATTAAAAATGTTGAATAGTGAAATAAATTATGTTAAAGCAATAAATGGTTCTGTGGGTCTAAATGATACATGCATCAATACGATGCATCGCTAACGAATGCGATAAGGTTGGCATTCAATTGAAAATACCCAAAATACAGTTAATGGCAACAAGGGTTAACCAGCGGCCGTGATCGCGCGTGCGCACCCCATAATTAGGAGCATGTTCAAGTCATTATAAAGTAGTTTTTGCACTACTTAGCTGCGACGTATCACACTTTAATCCTTTCTGCAATACGTTATAACAAACTCTCGTATTATTTGATTTTTAATAGATGTATTAAAGGGATGAAAGTACAGCTTATTCTGTCAATTCATGTATATATAGCACACCCTTTGAAAAATCAATATTCACAGAAATATTAAATAAGGAAAAGATAGTTTAGTAAGAACATGCGTTTTCAAAACTTGAATCACTATCCAGTTGATGGCTTTAGGCTTTAAAGGTATGAATGTACAACTCTTACCTCAATAGTCAGTAAAAAGCTTTATTTACAACGTATAAAATATAATTGACTCTTTCGACACTTTCGAAGCTTAAGGTATACTAGAAAATTCGGAGTTGTATCGCATTTTACCGACAACTGTTAGGGTCGTAAGATTATCGAGTGGCGACCTAGGGGCAGCCATCATGGCGATCTGGGGGGAGGCGTGAGTCCTATGGCGTCTACCCACAAATATGATAATGATGATCCGTTTTTTTTTTAATTTGATCTTTTTTTAACTTAAGTATTAAGTTAAAAGTAAGAGTTCGAAAAATTTAATTTCACATATTTTCAAATACTTTATTTCATGTTTATTAACAATCATGATGCGAGTTGCTTTACGGTAAAATTATACTCGCACGTATAACGTACTAGCCGAGATAGAAATTAATCGACATGAAACCGGTTTGAACAAAAAAAGTTCGTTTCTGTATTCTGTCACTATCTTCCTGCGAGCTGAAAGCACCGGGTACAGTGTAAAAAATAGTTTCATTCAAGCCAAAACATGAAATGGTTTTTTTCCCTGTACATTTCACGTATAAAACCAACGCTTTCCAATCACGCATGATCAACCTTTCAAAAACACTGGCGTGGGCGTCGGCGCCTCGGGTACCTTTATACCGGTGCTGAGTCGGTGTTAGGGTAGGAAAAACCGTTTTCTGCATGAACGATAGCGGCTGGAAGGTTTAGCTGGCTTTGGTTAAATTAGTTTTTACTAGTCATATTGTAATTGTGTATTATTATGATATATTTATTTCTATGATATGTTATTTTGTTTGATTATATTTTTTATAAATAGCAGTCGTAAAATGAAAAGTATTTTATAAGAATAAAAAAGCGAGGTTAATGTGATTACAACCTAGAATCAGATGAGCTAAACAACAATGGCATCCTTTAGCATGAATCAATCTGAAGTATCGCCCTTAAAAATAAAAAACCGTCTTTTTATTCACATATATTATGTATTATTTTCATTTTTGAATTAATCATTTATAGTCATATGTGTTTGTCTACAAGCAAATCGGGCTCTTTTTCAATGATATTTTCTAATAAAGTCACGAGAATTTTTAATGCGTTCCAGTCAAAGAAGATCTCAAACCCAGTTAGGCTTTTAATATGGTCATTTTCACAGAGATTAACACTTAGTTATTGTCACAATAAATGTTTTTGTTGTACATTTCTCTCTTTAACAATTAACAATTTGTGGACGTATATTGAACCGCAATGGATTATTAAACGAATGTGGTGAATCAATAGTACGTAGCGACCCAAGCCGACGGTTCCTCTTCGTTCCTCCCCCACGGAATCCGCTAATGCCATTTGGACAGCACCCAGGACAAAAAAGCGATATGAAATAGTATTTTTAATACTTATTTTTCAAAGAGGGACAAAAAAAAACGAATACAAACTTGAAATAAATAGTTTCGCCCGCAAAATAAATAACAGCTTTGACGGCAAACAGATGTATGATAAAAACAATCGCAAACGAAAATTCGTTTTATGTTAACTTTGTGTAGATAAATTCGGAGTTCAGCGATGTCTACGCCCGTACTATTCAAACATGCACGTCCTCGCAGCTACGAGTTATATAATCTGCTTTAAACCATCCCCCGAAAACTTCTGCGTCGCGATTTTCATAACTCCGCTAACCGAATACGGTAACTCGAGGGTAGGAGTAAAAAAAATACCGAAAATTAAAAATTAACTCGACGAAATTTTTTAGCTCTCAGAAATAAGAGAAACTATGAACAGCGCATAAACACGGACAGCGCAGCGAAGTCGGCTTCCGGTTTGAGAATTATCATATTTCCGGTACGGATGCGAGCTTTGGCGTGATCACTAAGTGTAGTTTTTTGAGAGAATGCTTTAATTGTTCTCTGTTAGATGGAGATGGTATTGTAGTGGTCTAGTTACAAAGGACTGTTAATTATAATATAACACCAATCGATCGCAGTCTAAAAACCTAACGACCTCCTAATCCGATGAAATAGTGGTTTGTATCGATTCGTACCAAACTTCGATCGGGAGCACTCGAAATTCGCTACCTCAAAAGAAGTCATTGGCAGGTAACCTTTGAGCCCAGCCGCTTCAAGCAATGGAACCTGCAAAAATATTAATAAATCCTAACCCCCAGATGATATCCATTTTCAATCTTTCATTTTTCATTCCAATTTTTTATTTTCAAAATTAAATCATGTTTGCGAATTATCAGAGGCAAGACCGTTATATCTCAATGACGATCTCGATCTTGATCTCGATTGCTCTACTGCTAGGTATTATATCCACCGGAAGGCTCAGTGTAAATTTATATGGTTGATTCAAAAATTTTTATAGTAAGTGTAGATGAATTTAAAATGTATGCCTTTGAAAATAAAAACTGTATTATCTTAATAGCCTCAGAAGATGGATGAAAAGTTGTTAAATTTTAATTTTTTTATGTAATTTTTTTTTTGTAGCACACCCTCATGGTATGGTTTTAGTTGCAAAGTAGTCTCTGGATGCGGGCAGCGCAAGACCGGTCCTCGTAGCAGTCTTTAAGAAAGGCCCGTGTCTTGTGGTGGGCATCTATCGGCTGAAATAATTATGATGGTGACCATCACGGCCAAACATTCAATGTCACAACTGTACAGAGTCTCGAAATCAAAACCACACTTTCTGCCTTAAGCTTACGCCTTAAGTATGTATATTTTTCGGCAACATACTCAGGAAGGACGGTCAAATATATATATATATATATATAGGCTATGTAATATTATACATATAGGCAGATGGCGCTTGAAAAAGTCAAGAGCAAACGTCGGAGACTTCGTAATCGTACAAGCTGGTCGAAAAAAATCTGTTTTATACTTGACACCGATCTTTACGTTGCGTGTTTACGATACTTGAGAAATGAGCAAGGCCCAAACGATAATTAGGATCCAGGGAATCAAAACCCTCAGCAATGACGACAACGTTTTGAAATGAAGGAGAAAGATTTAAATAGTAACAGTTTATTAATTTCGAAGACTAATGACATGGACAATAATGTCCAATCACTTTAGTAATATCAACGCTATTGCTATATGTGGTAAAGGATACACGGTGGATAATCACAAAGCTGTAAATTAATAAATTAAATTACCGCAAAAACGTCAACCGGCCCTCTAAATCCAACTTACACATCGTTTGCATTTTTTCCACCCGCCTTACGCCATAAACCACTCCTCTTAAACGAGTTTAAGCACCTTCCGATCTCGGGTCCCTCTCGCGCGCATGCGTCCGTCCCGCTCGCACAACGACCCGGTTGCAAGCATTACTACCGCCTTGTGGATGGTATTGGGAAAGTGAATTTAACCGACTCTAAAATTCGGATTTAGTGATGCAATAAAATCAAGCATAAAAAGTGCTACGAGCTACGGGCTACGGGCTACGAAAAGTGCATCTAGTTTCCATTAACTTAGCTACAATGTTGTTTCTATTAAAACTATTGTCTTGTCTTCATCGCCACTGGCGCATTTTAATTCTATGTCATTTCAGCCGCAGGACGTCCACAGCTGGACACAGATCTTTACCGTATACAATAGGATCTGTAAGAAGTGACCTGCATTCGGCATCTTCTTAACTCTACCAAGATTTTTTACTTTACGCGTGTTTATTTATTTATCCATTTTATTTTCCACTTTGTTCTACATTTACTCATATTGATAACTTTTTATCATTCATCACAGATTGATGTGAAAAGTACAGATTGATCAATAAATAATGAAATCGTGCCTTAAGGAAATCTAGTCAATTATTTCCTTATATACAGTATATATTAAACCTAGAAGGCGACACGAGAACTTATCTAAAGGTCGCACGTGTTTGTTCTATTGGTATAACTGGCTGTTTATCTTTAGCATTGTGTTCCGCGTTTGTTTTGTGTAATCGTGTTTTTCTTTGGCTATCGAATTACACGCCGCGAGAGCTTTTATGCTTGAGTTATTGGATGCTTATGTATAAGTACGTATATAATTTACTATTTATTTTATTATACATCTTTTTGTATATGATATTAAGGCATTCATTAATGATATCTAGACGCTGAAACTGAGTACCTTAAGGTCAACTCCAATGCCTTTTTTAAGAAAGAAAGGAAAGGCTTTCTATTCTAGTAAGTTACCACACATTTTTGAAGAATCTGCACACAGATAGATTGTGAATAGATGTAAAAGCTTTAAAGGATTTATTATGTATATACATATATATATATATATATATATATATATATAAATGTGTGTGTGTGTATATATGTATTTCATATTATACTTACAATTTTTAAACATATATATATACATATACATACATATATATACATATATGTATGTATAAGTATAAAAAATTCTAAGTAAATCGTAACTATATACAATCAGATGGATTATAAATCTTAAGAATGTTCAGCATATACAATGATGTCAACGCTTAGTTGCCTGGTCGTGCCATTTTTGGTACATCGTTATGCAGTTTTCTGAAAGCGTTCACACACTTGCTTGATAAAGTTGAATAGTGACATATTTTTTATACAATTGTAACTTATGTAGCTACATTATTTTGTTTTAAATGCTATAGGATTTCACGAATATTTTTAATATGTAATATTATAGTAAATTTTGTACGCGTCAATTCCTTCTATAAGTTGGAGCACGTTTTGATCATTTAATGCGACTGCGATGGTAGGCTTTTTTCTAAACAGATTGTCTTGTCTAGTCTTCTTTATTTCTTGCTGCTGTTACTTCTTGTTAGATTTGTAAAATATCTAAGTAAGAAACAATTAAACACAATTCATACCAAGAATGATACACTGCCTTTTCAAATGTATTATCGCAGCGAAAAACTTAAATTACTAGCGTATTAGAAAACATGCTTACATCCATTGCGGCTTTGCTATCGACATTTAAGATGTACGTTTTAATAGAATCAGCAATCACACTGTAACAACGCAATAATTACAAAATCTACGTGCGCACGTTGCACCGTCATTACGTTGGCTACGCGCGGTATAATCTCAACCAACGCCCTGATTACACTGACCTTAGGGTTGGTACACATGTTTCTGACAATACTACAACCATGCAATAAGTTAATATATCTCTGAGGTGTTAAAAATGTTTAACATGACATGGAGAGCAAGACGTGAAACAAACTCGTTCTCGACCAACTCAAAATCAAGACTGGGCACTTCACAATATTTTACTTAAAAGTCTAATGTTATTTAAGACCCGTAGATAGAAAGGTTATTTCAACGAACTACTGGTTGCAGGAAAAATAGACGGCAAAATATTACGCTTTACCAACAATAATATATAATTAATGTATTAACAAATTACGACTTATTATCAATATATAATCTATTTTATATTAAGACATTGATACTATTATTCACTTTGGATCATTTTAGTGAGCACTTTTATAAGACACACGAAGACCGGCACAGGTTAAGTTACATAGTGCGATACACTTTTCAAAAAGGGTCACAGGCCTCAGTAATGAAGAAGGGAATCACATTGCCCTCCTCTGTAAAAAACATGCTATCACAATGACGCTACGAGGGAGGCCAAACGCATGCTGACTGCGAAGAGTCGGCAACAAATTCACTCGTTTTTTATGGTCACTTTCAAATATCAAGACACAAGACACTGCTAATAATCAGTCTATCATATAACTGGTAAAATATAGATAAAATATACCTACTTACTTACCAAGCAACTAACATATCTCTAAAATAAAAAATTCCCCTTGGATAAGACGAATTTTACGCGACGCCACAAAACGACCAAATGTTTCCAGACTTACAAAGACTTAAAGAGTGTACTTTATCCGGCGTTTAAGCATACTGTGCTGGAAGCAAAAACTTGTTATCTAGAACCCATTCATCATGTCGAAATACGTCGGCCCGATGCACAGAATGGAAGCGGAAAATAAGTAAATTTATTGCAATCACAAAATTATTTCTGTATCAAAACAATAACTAGCGGCATTCTTCTTTCTTTGTTACATAATTATTTTTATCTGCGAAATGGATAATTAAGATCGCCAATTATACTTCTGTATTGTTTTCTTACGTCATAGAAATGTGATTTCTCACTTTCAGCAACATTAGCAAGGTCAAAACCGTTCAACGATCCATGTAGGGGTCATGTTGGTGATTTCAAGGAAATTCGCCCACGAGATAGACAGGCGACCTCGTTAAGGTTATCGAAAGACGCGGGGTGTTGGCCGCTACCAACCGGTCCTTTTATAAATATATAAGAGTTTCATATTTCCAGCTTTTTGCTTCCTATGGCTAAAAGGATCATTATTTTTGGCAATGTGTATG
The DNA here is from genome assembly GCF_028537555.1 of Battus philenor. Classification (NCBI taxonomy): domain Eukaryota; kingdom Metazoa; phylum Arthropoda; class Insecta; order Lepidoptera; family Papilionidae; genus Battus; species Battus philenor. Next base: position 10,199,878 of record NW_027181688.1, on the reverse strand, counting down.
TTACCTGTATTAGATATAAAAATGTAATAAATTAATAATGATGTGATACTTTCCCTAAAACTTCGACTTGAATATATTGTAGGAATCAAGTCCTTAAAACAACTATTCGCACTCGCCTTCGATTAAGATAAATTTAAGAACATATCTGTACCAGAAAGATAGTGAAAGAATAGTGCATGTATTAGTTTTTAAATTTTTAAAGTTTAATGTTCTTTTCAAATTATTTATTTATGGGCACATAACTTATTTGTAGGAAATAGTCCAAACTACAATGATCCCTATATTTTGTAAATTTCTTTGCACGAGACAAGACCTTCAACAACAATGTGTATTTAATTTCCATTTAATGTTAACTTAAACCGCTGGTTCGATTAAGTAACGGATTAACTTAATAAGCTCGGGCAAACGTTGATGGCGATCGCTTCCTCTATCGGCCTGAGATAAACGTTATGTATTGCTTGTTCACTGCATATGAAACAGCAGTGCATTGACAATTAACTACCTCCTAGATATTGAAGATAGAGTACGTTTATAACACACTCTCGTGTAATACCTGTGATATAACATGTAACAAATAAATTAAAAATATTTTTTACAGTGTTTCACAATTTTAAAGTGACAATATATTTTGGCAATAAATCGCTCTACAACTGTATTAATAATAAAAAATATAACTCAATAAAAAGTATAGAAATAGTACGTATAACAAATAGTGGAGACTGCGACCCGGCAAAAGCGGCGTAAGGCGTACATTCATTCACAAGGCGGAGATGATCTGGTTGAGAAGTTCGGAAGATCGGAACATTGGAATTTTATGCGGGAGGGCTGTGTCTGGCAGTAGACGTCCTACGATAAAATTATTATTAATTTTTCATAGGCCACATAGCGTTCAGAACAGATGACCTCTGGAATATCAGGGCTCTAGAATGGAGGCCAAAGACCTGAAAAAACATCGTAGGACGTCCATCCTCAAGGTGGATGATGATCTTGTTAAAGTTGTCGTAAGATTCTGTATTATAGGTGACTCTCGTTACTTATGCGGGAGGCCTACGCACTGCAGTGAACAGACGACTTTATTAAAGTTGTCGGAAGCCGCCGAGCAGAATATTTCCTACAGGGCCAATTGAAAATGTAAGAGGGAGGCCCATGATCATGGAGGTCCTACGTCTGAAATGGTGTTGGTTTTTAACGTTGACTTTCAACAATTTTCATAGTTTAACACGGAGAAAATTATAAGTTCGTTTGTAACCTTCCACCCAGAAAAGTTAAGATTCCACTCTGAATATTTCAAGTCATTTTACCGCTTCCCGTTCGCCGTCAGTTTTATATTTCTTGCGGATTTCTAGCATAATCAAGTATTCCGAGACGAGGGCTTGTAGTACCTCGTTACATTTCTTTGTCTTCGCTTAAGTATCTTTTGTTCCGGTCAATGAGAAGTCAAATTGAAACGCAATATCTAGAAATACGAGATCATTTGCAAGGGTTTCCTTTGTAATTGTGAAAATTCTTATAAAACCGATAGTCGTTTAATATTATATTACTTTTAAGATTAATACTCTTGTTTTTTTATTGTACAAAGGTAGGAGATCATTTTCATCTTATGATACGTTCTTGAATCAAAAAGAATATTCATAGCCTTTCTAATGGTAGCTGGAACAAAACTTCTGTCATTTTTAATCATGAAATCGACCGATTAGAACCGAAAGGTTCTCTAGTGGCTACCAAGAGCCGATTGACGCGGTTTTTTTTATCGCTGACTTGTCCGTGTTTAACCAACAAATTGCCTAATGGAAACCGATGATGTGGTTGATGATGAAGCACACAAGTTCTGTAGGTATCTATTCACTCTGACCCTAAAGAGGTCAGGGTAATATTTCTCGCTGTGCGGATCAATGAATGTGGGTCAACAGACATGATTATGATGACGAATTTTCATATTATAAAACTGGCTTATCACTCTCTATAGACATAATATATTTTGTAAATGAAGAAAATTTTAAACTAGTTATTAAAATTTTTGTTATTATTTTTATAAATAGATAAGTTTATTATAACGTAAATGTACATTTATTTTGTTGGGTAAAAATAAATATACAATACTCTTCTTAACTTAACACTAACACATAAAAACATTCGGACCTTTCTAGTAGTGGTTATGAAAAATTTTACTTGTAACTGTGAGTATTAGTTACATGTATGTGTCAAATCCGAAAGAAAATCTTTGTCAATTCAATAACCATCATGCGGAGGAAGTCACTGTAAAATTCTTGTTCAAAATGATTTTGTGTACACATAGCTTCGTAACAAGCATCCGAATAACCTTCAATTGGAGGCGGGACGTCAGAAATCCCTTAATTTCAGTACAACCTTTATTTGCATACACGACAGTCGCTAGATAGTGAAATTTCCAAACGCGTCACGTGTCTCCATCTAGCGGAGAGCTTCAGAACTAACTTAAAGCACAAACAGCGACAGTTTGACGTTCGTATTTGACGATGTATGGAATAGTTTCACGGATTTGTATTAATTTTCGTGTATAGACCAGCTTTGCATACGAGTCGATATACGTTAGTTCTGGAGCTATAAACTTCGTCTGACTTGTTAAACTCCAGATGTTGTCCACCTTTTCGAACTTTGGTATTTATACTAGAGCCAAATAATATTCAAAAATATTAAGACTTTAAATAAAATAGTAGAATAAAAGATGGTTGAGTAAAGTTGTAAAATCTTAAAAGAATTTAACTTATAACTTATTTGTTTTAAACTATGTAGCTTTTAATTTCTAAACAAACTATATAATATTGTCATTCTGCAATATGATTCACAATGTATTTGTTTCTACTAGCACTTGACAAGTCTAAAATTTTTAGTAATAAAAAAGTGCAGACTGGTCGGTAAACAATATTTAGTTATACTGTGTAGTAATCCCAACTTTTCGGACGCTACAGGCCAATTAGTTTGTTAACTAGTGGGTACAAAATGGTCTGTTCTCTCACAGACCAAAAAATAATCATTTAACTAGAAGCCGAGCAACCCACAGAATAAGCGGTATTTGGAAAGAGATGTTCGACTATAGACCATATTCACAATCTCGAAAGACTGATTGAAAAATATCAAGGAAAATGTAGGGCCATGTACATCGTTTTCTTTGACTACAAAAAGGCGTCCGACACGGTACCACGTTTCAGTATATGGAAGGCGCTCGTAGAGCAAGGAATTGAAAACAAATATATACAAATAATAAAGAATATATATAAAAACAACAGAGGTAGAGTCAAATTGAAAAGCGCGGGGCCAAAGTTTTCCCATGGAAAGAGGAGTGAGACAAAGCGGCTCGATCTCCCCAAAACTCTTTATAGCCATCTTAGAATCAATAATAAGAAAGCTACTCCGGTAAACTTGCGATGTAAATGTGCATGGAAAGTACCTGAGCCATCTACGATTTGCCGATGACTGGATGTTCCAATCAGAATTTAGCTCGCAACTACAGTTTATAGTCCATTCCCTATCTGTTACAAGAAAAGAGATGAGATTAGAGATGAATCTCGCAAAAACAATCCTGATGAGAAACAGTTTAGAAAGGACAATCTCTGTTGGTAACGAGATAATGAAATATACAAAAAAATATATCTGTCTAGGCAAACAAATCAGCTTAGAAAAAGAGAGCAGATACTTTGAAATCGAGAGGCAAAACCAACTCGCCTGGAACAAGTACTGGAGTGTAATGGAAATTTTAAAAAACAACATGCTAGTAAAGATAAAGACTAAAGCTATGCACCATGCCGCACTTATTCTTGCCAGACCTGGAAGCACACGAACAAAACTTTGATGAAAATTATCACATGACATGCGGTCTACACTTTTTTTTATTTTTAGCATGCTCCTATCTACTCCTATCTAGAAAGGAGCATGCTAAAAATTTATTCATAAAAATAAGGAGCAAAACAAAAGCCACAGATGCGCTCAACCACACACTAAAACTGCAATGGAGGTGGTCGAAACACATAGCAAGGCTGACAGACGGGAGATGGACAAAAAGGGTGACATTATGGAAAGGCCCTCGGGGAAAACGTGAAAGGGAAAGACCGCTTACAAGAAAGACAGACGATATTAGCAAAACGGCAAGTTCGAGCTGTAGACAAACCGCACAAACCAAAGAAATTTTGTTTTTACACCTTTCATTTCTCCGCTATATAACGTACTAATTATTATTTTCTTATTATGGAAGAGAGGAGAAAAGACCTCTACGTCAGCCGCTCTACCCGCCACATTATATCTGTTATTATTACCGAGTTCAATAAACGCGTATATTTTAATAGTGGCCATTTATTTTACTGCCACTATATTACATCCGCGTACTGCTATACCGGGGACAGTGGCTGCTATTATAAACCTTAATGTAACGCAATAACGTTCAATGTGTGCTTTCGTAATACGACAGTTTCTCGCACATGCCGTAGCCAGACGTAAGCATTCCAGATGACATGTGGAGATCGATTTACATTTTAAGTGCTGGGGAAACGTCCCGGGAATGTTAAATAGCTGCAAGTAATTAAAGGATTATAATTTCAAATATGAACTGGATTATTGTGTTGCACCACAAGATCGCGAAGTTAAGAGATTATTTGAATGAATCATAAATGTGATACTAGTAACTATTAGCGAATTGTAGATTATATATTCCTATGATTTATTTATGTATTGATTTGAAAAGTTAATTATGAATTTTCGCCAGAGCTTAATTTATGATTAACAAAACTGCGAATAAATGTTGTAATTTATTTTTTTTGAATTTGTATCAAAGTATTTTTTTCAAAACCTTTAAATTAATTTCATAATTTTAGCTGTGGTATATCCACTGCTGGAATTAAGCAATTTCCTTATATTTTCAAAATGAACTATAGGGTGCGGCCTGCTTCTAGCGTCTTCTGTCGATTTTAAAAACGATGTCTGTCTACTTAACTTCTAAGACATAGGCCTCTCTAAAAGTTCGGCACGATAATCGGTCTTCGCTGCTCGCATCTAGCGACTTCCCGTGACCTTGACTATATTGTCGATCCACTTTGTGATAGCTCACCCACTCCTGGTCAACCAGCCCCTAATCGCCACTGTAACTTTAAAAAAAAAAAAAGGATTATTGTATTGCGAAAAAAAGCTTCAAATAACACGGCACGACAAAGTAGAGCGTTAGCCTTTAAAACGATAAGCAAAATAAACAAACGAGAAAACGTTTTAAATTAATTCGTACTTAGTACTTCGCAGCCGCGTGGAGTAGTGTAAATGCTAAAGGTCGGAATGGGATGCAGTTCGCCCCGCCTCGCCCCAAATTGTCGACGGGTCAGCAATTTTGCCTCTTTTTAAAAAGTAAATACGTCCTTAACGTCTGCTGAATATACATGAAGCCTGTAATTTGTTCCGTCGCAAGGCAGCGCCCGCTATTGTAGCGTTACGTGCGCTGTGTTCCGTTTGATTAGAGCTTTGAAAAGCTTTCACGACAATACAAAAGTTTTGTAACTAACAAATCGATATTGTCCAATATCAATATCCATTTTCACATTGGGAATATCAATCCTCAATTTATTATCATAACATATGGATACGAACCGGTGGCCCTATTTACACGTGAAAAATCCATTTTAATATTGTCAACATCATGATTACAGCCGTAGAAAGTCCACTACTGGTCATAGGTCTCTTATATATGTTTCGTACTATAGGCGATAATTTTGTGGATTCACTTTATAGCCAGTTTTCTTATTTCATTTTTAAGTTTCTACGCAATTGGTTATGCCTTATAAACCTTATTTCTATTGTTTTAAGAAACAAAAACAACGGAATAAAATCGGTAAAGTGATTCTAAAGTAATGTCGTTGGCAAGGGAAGGATAAATTAGTTTATATGATATACGTATTGATGGGCGAAAATAAGTTTAAATGTAAAATCGTACAACTGATAATTCATTATTGCAATGTAGTCTTATTATTGTATACATGTTTTATTTTCTATTTTGATTTCAATTCGTATGCCTCTAAAAATTCTCTAATCATAAACATATGAAATAATTTAAAGATTTAATTGCGCCCATGTAATTCTCCCAGTCTCCTAACAAAATAACTCGAGATAAAGGAAATGTCTTCACTTTAACGCAGCGGCGGCACCTCGCAATCAAATTAAGCTCTCACTTAGTGCTTTAAATACATTTCATGCATTACAAAGGAGGCAGCCGTTACTTCTTTAATTCAATGAAGCTCGAAACCGTTGTCGATTACTCCGCTAAATTCTCAATTATCGAAGCAGACGGTGCACCTAGCGCGCCCCGGCCGGCACGTCCCTCTCATTAAAGTAACGTACAACTTCCAAATTAATTGCTTGAGTATGGCACGGCTTACGGCGGTGTTGCGGTGTTGCGGTGACGATTTTGAGGATATTTGTTTATAACATGCGAACAGCACAATATGAAATACATTACGATTTGTTGTACATTCTATTCAACAATTTTATGTACGAAGGCAGACGGCTGTTAGAGACCAGGAGCCGGTAGACGTGGCTTGGGTAGACCCACTACTAGGACCGACGACATAGTCAGGCTGGCTTATGCCTCAGTGGGCGTGTATCGGCTAATGATGTATACGCTATCTTTAACATCAGTCACTCAGCGGAAGAACACCATCCTGAGGGAGCTCAATCTGATTCTAATTTCCATGATCTAGGTTCTAATTTTGGTTCTTTAAGCATACTTATCATAAGCGATCACTGTAAACTAAAATGAATATGTATGGAAAAAAGTGTTCAGCATTCCTATTGTTAACGATACTTTTAGAATCGCCAAAATGTCGAACTACACATTGTGGCGGTCAAGCTATGCAATAAGAGGTTGAATTTGTGCTTTATGCGTCTAACACAGTCAAATTTTAAACAAGAAAAGGCAATCCATAACATAGTTTTTTAGGCATTCTTCGCTTGACGCAAATGAACAACTATAGTTTCAATTTACATTGCAATGTATAGAAGGGAATAATTAAATTGCTTACCTTGTACGCACGTAGAATAAATTTCTATACTTTGCTGTAAATTATGTCGGTATTACCTATTCCTCGTGCAAAAAGCTTCCATATCGGCGGAATGTCGTCGTATAGTTTTTGTTCTTGAAATGTTACTTCTTATACAGACGTACAGTTAGCTACAACGCGTTCATTAGGCCCCTCGTCCACGGTGACTCTTTCGTCGCATTTGCAACGCCCTACAGTAGCAATGCCAACTCGCTACTGCACCGCGACTGGGGAGGAACCACCTCCCGTTTACATCGCGACAGTATCGTGACTTCATTGCGACTGAATCATGGGCTGCAGGGTAGCTATTGCGCGCTTCCCGACTGTATCGATGCGGACGCGCGACATCGTCGCTACTGCATCGCTACAAAAAGTCACCGTGGACGAGGGGCCTTACGTGTACCGTTCTATGTGAACAGAATTGCGCTTCTGTCGTCGACTGTACCCACACAGTTTAATCGAATAATTCAATAATTGACAGACATTAGTAGTTACGTATGTTACAGATAAAAGGATTACGACTCTATTAAATGTTAAGTGAGAAAAAAAATCATCCATTACTTAATCATACTCAAAAGTTGTAGAACCCATGATGTTTTTAAATTAACAGATATGGGATTCTATTGTTTGAAGGAGAAATGTGGGTTTCGCTGGGGGATTAGGGAAAGCGGTCATTTACCTGACTGTACTAGATTGTCAGTCCGGCCCCACGTACCGCGGACATTAGCAAAGTGCTAATTGCATCACTGTTTTGTGTATATTGTAAAGTGTACCACAATACACGCAATTTGGTTAGTTTTTGTTAGATCAAAGTCATCGTGTGGGAGCACTACACAGTTTATTTTTTTAGATTACTGTTAGTTATTTTTTATTTTAAAGTTAACGTAACAATGTTAAGTACTCAAAATAAACATATGCTATGACAGTTTCCCATTTAAATTCTACTTGTACGTTTACCAGAAGCAAACAGCAATCCAATGATAAACAAAATGCGTAATTACGCACAGAGGTAAAGTAAGTAAACAGAGAGAAATACAATATTATTAACGGAGCGTAATTAGATAATAAATAACAAGAGCGTTTTGTTGAAAAGGAAATTAAATTGTTACAATATAATTTGAATATCATCTCATTTAAAGAGACGAAAACCTCTTAAAAGTATTACTGTTTTTCGCAAACATTGTAACTATTGCGAGTGTAAAGCGACTTTTTGATAGCTGTTGATGGTTGCTGTTGATGTTAATGGAATTGCGATGGTTTGTTCGATTCCCAGTATGCATTCCTTTATATGTTTCACACTTTATGTAATAATTATATAAGATTACCACTGTTCACAAGTTTCCAGTATATAAATAGACTGCGATCGCTATTTCGCCTACCAAGTATTGCGATTATAGTGAATCCTCCAAAAATATCTTTGGAGGAAGTTTATGCCTTGCAATAGGCGCGAATGTTTTGATACGTTGATATAAATACTTACTTTTACATAGAAAATTTGAGGATTTTATACAGATTGCAAGGAAAATTATAATGAGGACAAAGGTATCACACAGCATTCTACATGCACCTTTATGAACAGGTAAATTAGAAAATTTATCTTTTTCCAAAACCAGGTGGACAAAGTCGCCGGAGAAACCTAGTAAAAAACCATTTTGTATACACCTCAACATAACCTATTCTATCACCGCAGACTTAGTGCTACTAGAAGTTTAAAGGCCTGTCGCATTCCAATAAGAAATTATTAATTTATTTAGATCACTTATACGTTGTAATATGAATTAGTAGTAAAGCTTTTTACTAACAAAATGAGCTATTCATTCAGCCTATTAAATCTTTTACGCCTGTCACTAACTGCCCTGTATATTACACCCTACGTTTCGCACGTAGACAAAACTGTGTAAAATCGAAATTCAGGGATGAAAAACAAAGAGCTTTTTCACTTCTATCCGCGTTCTAAACTTAACAGGGCTATAAAAATAAACACAATAACCGTTCCGGTCAGGGGAGTTTAAATTAGGGCCCCGTGTTTGCGATACCCGCGGCCCGCAACTGCTGATTTTGTACCGTACGTGCTATGAATACCGTTACAACGAAACAGTATCGTAAACGTTATTTATTGAATGAGCTTTCAGCACGGCCTGCTTAATTGCTATGATTTTAAATAATCTTTATCTTTTGTTTGTCGCTGCATCATTAGGTCACCTAATACATTTAGGCACAGTACGTGTTAAAGTAATAGCAAACATGTTTTCATTTTATTTATCCAACAAATTTCCAAAATAGCCGAAAAAGTGTCTGAAAAACGAACACACATTTTTTATTTCTATTATCACATGAAGATCTTCATGTTTGCGCGTTTTTTATATTAAAAAATACTTAAAGAAGTAATTAAAATACTACAGGAACAAACTAATATCCATTGGTAACTTACAAACGAAAAAAATATTCAAAAGAAACATACGATATTCATATTTTCTGCGTATAAGTCCCATTCAGAATTTTTATGCGAGTATGTTTTTACATATCAATTATTTTTAGTTATACATGTCTTGAGTCTTTAATAAATAAGTGTTAGAATACCTACATACTTACTTTTGAGTTGGTTTTTTTACTACAATTAACATTGCAACACTGGGCTTGGAATATATAAATATGTATATAAAACTCTCAATTATTTTAAATCTAAGTCTAAAATCCAATCGCTAATATATAATAACCCGATACATAAATTCAGAGATCGTAGATACGAACGGTTTTGAAGTCTTTCGTGACTGCATAGTGTTTATTAACCCTTTCACGACCACGGGGACGCCAGTGTCCCAAGCAAAAATCACGGATTAATTAAATATTTACGTAACCATTGTAAATTATTTTTTTGTTTTAATATTTCGGAAAGTACCTTTTTATTATTTTTTACTGGCAATATAGGATAACTAACACCGTTTATTGTTTATCGTCGTCGGAACGATAGAGTTCTTTTGGCACGAATGATTTGCTGTTTGGAATAAATAATTGATATTGTAAAAGTGCTTTTCAAGTTTTTACAGTGTCAAATTATCATTACCTGGCAAGTAAACTGTTATTCTAAATATTCAGTAGTAATGTATTTATGATGTATTCTGTGATAAATCGTTATAAAGATTATGGGACACGGATGTCCCTGTCGGCGTAAAGGGATACTTTTTATACGGAATTTCTTAACTTTTGGCCTGGTGATATACCAAAATGCTATCATTTTCTTATTCACATTTTTCTCAGAATATGTTTCGTAAGGGACGTGGAGTTTTTGAACTTAGAAAAAATAAAATTCTTCAAATTTTTGTGGGTGACAATAGCGATGGGGAAGATAACTTAGTGCTTGATGACGAAGACCAAAGACTTCTAGTACAGGATGATGACCAAGGGATATTTGATGTCGAGGTTGAAGAAACGACGACTCTTCAACGGCAAGAATCACCTGAACCTTCAATGTTTAAAAAAAAAATCCATCTAATCATTAACCAATCATCTAACAACAGGAATTGTTTCGCCGAGTACCACAAATATTTACAACAAAACAGACTTACCAATAAGTAAACCAAAATTTAGAGTTTAAGTCGAAAGTAACCCTTAGCGACCATAGGGACATATTTGTCCCATAAATTTCCAAAAAAAATGTAAAACTTTTTTGAATTTTTAGTATAAATTATGTTTTCAGGATGCCTATTAATTCATTACATCTAGCTAAATTGATTAAATAAGGTACCGTCACCTTATGGTCCTGAAAGGGTTAAAAGTTTACCGACTTGACTGGCGCTTGACCGACAATGGCTACAATTATTCCAATAAGCAATTGTCATTACCCGTAATTATCTTCTCATAATAAATGACTACCTAATAAAAGGTAAAACTATTCATTCAATACTTACGGTCGTCAATGCCACGTAATTAAAATAATGGGCTGGCCATATCCTTGTTAGGAGCTTTCACTAATTGGAACGTGCGTATGTGGGAGAACCAACAGGAAAAGGTATAATTAACGTAAAACCTTTTTATAAGGAACACAAAACGTGATTGAAAGGTATTCACAATAGTGAGGTGCAATTATATTATTTAGTTACATAAATAGTATTCTTACAACGTACGATACTATAAATACAATACAATACACATTTAAATTTTTATAAATATAATAACTCCACCAAACACAGTCGTACAATGAGCCATTGAGAGGGCTATGCACGGGATTTCTCTAAGAGATCACGTCAGAAATGAGGAGACCCCTAGATGAATGATAACAACCGACATAGCCCATCGGATTGGCAAATTGAAGTGGCATTGGGCAAGCCATATAGCGGTTAGAACAGATAACCTCTGTGGCGTTATGGTTCTAGTGTGAAGACCGCGGACCGGCAAGGTTTTATTGTTAAAAATTGAAAATACTGATGGCCGTGTAAGGCTTTAACAGTTTTACCTAACACGGGGCCTCCAACCTTTGCCTCTAACTTTTAAATTACTTAAAACTAAATACACCTACTGGCGCGTCGATGTGCCGCTTAGCGCTCGGTGCATCGTCGTCGTTCAGGCCGTCGTTCGCGGTTCCCGGGCAGGCCAAGCTACTTTTCGGTACTTACTCGGTTCACCGTCATATGTGGGCGTGTCAAGTCAATTTGTTAATAATTAATTTGGGAGGTCAGACCGGCGGCTAGTGCAACTTAGAACATTCACACATAAATTAGACCGACGACCTGTTTAAGGACTTTGAATAGGAATAGAGATATGACCAGCAGTGAATATTTTACGACCAAAATTTTGACCATGATATCATTACGAACATATGAAACACACAACACATAAACTACAAACGCCTTACGAATACAGTTATTAAAAGAAACAAAAGCATAATCTTACCGAAGTATTTAGTTTATTAGTGATAATGTAATTTATTCATTGAAATATTAAAAATAGCTTATAATAGCATATTTCCGTACTTAGCAGGTAACGCGGTACATAATTTGCGAGAACAAAGTTTAGCGTGTTAGAAAAACGTTGCGCTGGCAGTAGGATATTGTTTATTATTAATGGCCTCGCAAAGAGAATCCAGTGGAGGAAATAATGTTCCGTATATACACCTTGTATTAAACCACCTTTCTTTGGAAAATGAGGTACAAAATTGCAACGGATAGGTATTTATTCATCGAGCGACTAGAGAGATAGAAATGTTTCGAATAGAGGTACCACGCACTATAATGTATTGCTAATGGTTTTTTTTTTTATTTCATAAACGAAAATAATTAACAAATATTTTTTTTCCTATCTCTGCAGACTTGTACTGCCAGAATTTATAGCCTTTCACATTCTGCTATAAAAAAAAAGATAACATGTTTCGGAGTGACCACTTTACACAGAATGATTATAAATAGGTGTAAAATTATTAAAGATTTTTGTTGAAAAATGTGTTATAAATTCATTCGTTTAAAGTTTTTATCCTTATAACTGATCATAATGTATGCTTTGTAAAGTTGTATATCATTTTCTAACGAGCTAAAACTTTGTATTTATTTTTATTACGAATTTCACGCCTAACACACTAAAATCGGGTACATGACCATTTTACTAAGAATCATTCTAAAAATGATCATAGAAAACAAGGTGTTTGTAATTTGCTTTTCTTAGACGCGATAGGAACATTCGCAACTTTAAATTGATGAATGCCATTATAGGGAAGCTCGGTTTGAATTTAGTATATATCAAAGTGGGATTCGTTGTAACAAATTTCTATATTCGTCATTTATTTATTTTAGCTGTATTTTATTGTATTTACCCAATATTTAAATAAATAACATGTATTTGTTTTATTTATTAGCTTTAACAAATATCCTAATCTTTTGTTATACACGGCCACCGTATTTGGTAGCCTCTCGTACTTCTGTCATGTGTAACACAGGGATATTATAACAATAATACAACAAACAGTATTATATTATTTAAATCGTCATCTTTATTCTGTCTTAATATCAATTATTCTTTCTTCTTTTATTCTTCATATATTCTTTCATTCACTTTGGTCGTGTTCCATCACCAAATTTTACAGTTATTACATATTCTGTATTTATTTTTACCTTTTTGCTTAATTGTACATTATGCTGTATTATAAATTTTACCCTTTTATTTATTTCTACGTTTTCATTTTCTTAATTATCCTAACCTTTTGCATGTGTTATGTATGTTATTAGTTCATTAAAATGTTATTTACTTCTTCTGTTTTAGATCCACCGAGTGCCCCGATGATCACGGGCTATATCCCTGGTACCACCCTCGCTGCGGGCACAGTTCAGAAACTGTCCTGCATATCCACTGGCGGCAATCCTCTGGCGACTTTGACCTGGTTCAAAAACGACAAGAAGGTTTGTAAAGATCCTTTTATTTTGTCTCACAGGGGCATATTAAAAATGTTATACCGGACTCATGCCGGCTAAAACCACACGTTTTTATGGATGACATGTCAAACTACCGTAGTTTCAACGGTGGTAGACAAGTTGCGCAATGTTAGGGTAGAACTACAACTGCCACACGTTGTCACAGTCCTCCGAACGAAATTAACACGCACGCTTCTGGGCAGTCAGAACGTGCGTGCGATGTATCACCTCTTATCCACCGACCAGGTCTGAGTTGAAGAAGGACACTGTATAACCTTCTTCAAAGGTCTACAGGTCGCCGGCTGCGGATATGGAGTTTTGATCGATCTCTCTCAGATCTCCTGCACACTCTCCTTCTATTACATTACTTATGGTAAATCTCTCTAATCTAATATAACTTTTATCTAAATGAATAAACCGTGTTTTTTTTATTGTTAAGGTCATTGAAAGACGCTAAATACACGCCACTTCTAGCCGATCGTATTGTAAATTCAGTAGTGTATGACCTACGACTGAAACGATAAAAATGATTTATTTACTGTTTTAATATAGACTTTTTATATGTCAACCCTATTCGTCAGTCACTATTGAGCTACTTTTGTACATAGCAAAGGAATGAACAAGGTTATGAATCATTAAATTTATTGTTGTTTTCCCAGGTACACTCGGTGTCAAAAGCGAGCGACAAATCCGTGTCGGCTGAGATATCGATCCTCACAAACGTCACCGACAACCAGGCGCAATACCGGTGTGAAGCGACCAACAGCGCTACAGAGATCCCGCTATTTGAGACCGTCACCTTGAACGTCCACTGTGAGTATTTATACATGTAAATCATAGTTAATACTTTGTAACTCAAACTTTATTTTAAATTTTTGTACAAAAATATATTACATCAGGGTCCCGATGCACGTGTTTTTAATGTAACCATTGGAAATCACATGTGTTCGTATTTATTCCTTCTTTGACTAGGAAAATGAAAGCCAGTTTGCTATAAGGTTAATTAAAATATTAAAAGACAGTTCATACCGATTCGTGTGCATACCTAATATGTTACCCAAATATTTACTAGCCGTAATAATTGTATCATACAATAGTTAACTTTATACACCCATACATTCTCATTCAAAAAAGGCGATCCCCCCACCGTACTCTTAAAAAGTAATGTTTAAATTTAATTTTGTTCTATCACTCCCACAAAAATTATAAAAACAATAATATAAAGGGCATACAACTAGAGGCTGTACACGTTCTTTTACAAAAGGCGTTGTGCTTCTTACATGAAGCACGTACTTATCTTATAATTTATTTTTGCAATATCACGCAAGCGACAACGAAGTAATATTTGTACATTGTAATACTAGATAGAGTAAAAATATGCACCGATTTATCTACACATCTTTGGCGTTCCAGGCATTTCTTTTTTTTTTTTTTTTCAAAAGAGACCTTTTATTTTTTTGTCATAACACTACAAAATAAAGTTGATAATGTTTGATCAATATAAGAAGTAAAAAAGCCCCCTTAGCAGCATACAATATATAAGTAAAATATCTATACCTTGTCATACAAGGACTCATACCAAAACACGTCTCATATGGCGGCGCTTCGCCCAGGAAGCAGGCATATATTCCTTTTCTTTTTATTTAAACTTCCATCGCTTACGTAACGTGTAACAATCGTGAGAGCTTTAGTTTAAATTAAATTCCCACGCGAGATTGCAAAGTTACCGTGCCCGCGCTTCTCACACAAGTTTCAGGAGCAGGTTTCAGTTTTACGTATTATAACGGTTGCTTTGTTCCGAACCTTGTACGCTGAAAACTTACAACGCAGTGAGAATTGCGCGCTCTGAACGTTCACTCGTCATGTGATCTACAGAACTCCTAGGTCTTAATGCTCGCGAGCTTACATCCTCAAAGACAATCCCATTTTGCATCTCTAAATTTCAATTTATGTTTAGAGCTTAATTTATGTATTATGTTAAAAATAGCGTTTCATTGTTAACCATACAACATTAATGTTTGATATTTTAATTTTTTGACGTGCGAAAGAAATTATCTTATCTTACTTTTACATAAAACCGTATTTATATTTTTTACCGAAGATATCCAGGTCTTTGGGGAAAATATCGTGTTGCGCTGTTAATGTTTACCAACTTTCATATTCGCAAGATTTATGTTTGGGGTTATAAATGAATAAAATTAAGTTAAGGATACACAACATGGCATGTAACAGATTGTTAATGGGATCTTAAAGTTCTGAATTTGAGATTACGGGCCGGCAAGCGTAACGTTCCCACATAAGATGCACAAACGAGCCCGTTAAAGTTGTCACCGGACCATAATCAAGCAGTCGACGTCTTACGGCTAAAACGACGATGATGATTAAAAAGTGTGGTCTACAGCCGAAATTTTGTTCGTTCGTATCAAATTCAAATTCAAACAATTTTTATTCAAGTAGGCATTTATATGGACTTTTGAATCGTTCATTTTATTTTAAGAAGAAGTAGCTATCTGCTAACGGCTCGAAATGCAGATCTGCTAAAGGAGCTGCCTAGACACTCATCAGTAGTTCTTTTTAAATGAAATTTAACAATGTTTGGTGCAGAATTAACAGTTTTAGTCATTTCTATGATTGTAATAACCGAATTCCACACATTTTAAACAACATTCCGTCCATTTAAGGGCCTTTACACTGTACAAAGGCTTTTATCCCTGCAATAAAACTTTACGAGTTGTAATTCTACTGCCTCTGGATAGCCCGATCAACCAGCAAATCAAACCGCCGGAAATTAATCTGGATAGGCACGCTCCGAAGATACCTCCATCATATACCGAGGCAAGCCCTAGACTGGAACACTGAAGGAGATTGCAAACGTAGTCGTTCTAGGTAGTACTACTAGCAATACTTGCTGAAGTGGAAACGAAAAAAACAAACGTAGACTGAGTAACAACGCGAGGCTTAAGATCGGCCGGTATGGCCAAGTATTGTGGACATTGTCTGCAACTCCAGAGGGACATATTAACTTAAGTATTCTATTGCTTCTAATTGCATTTTTGGTGTCACTGAACAGTCGCACCCGAAGCGGTGAAAGTGAGGGCCGAACCAGCGGAGCTTAAGCCGGGAATCGAAGCCACGCTGTACTGCGATGCAGCCTCCAGCAACCCGCCCGCTACACTCTCGTGGTGGCGTGATGGCATCCCTGTCCAGGGTAAGTATGCACATTTTATAACTTACATTGATCACTTTGTACATCAAAGGAAGAATTCCAGTAGAGTCCGATTTGATGAAAACTAATGTTTTATTGAACACCAATAATTCTTTTTACATGTTTCAACTTTGAAGAGCTTACTATAAACTCTTAGTTTTTTGTAATGACTTTCATTGAAGTCTTTAAACTGCTATATGATTTTTATTAACTTTCGCTTTGTTTAATTTTAATAACCACAGTGTAACTTATTAATAAGTTACACTATTATGCAAAGTAGAAGAAGAAGAATATTTCTTTTATACCAAAATGACCTTTTAGTCTACCCTTTTAACTACATTTTTAACAATATGATGCTATTGCCATCATTTTCTGTTGATTTAAAAATTTAGTACATTACTTAAAAATATGATTATAAAAGGGGATTTAATTGCCGTTATTCTCTCTTAATTTTCTTTTGCACTGAATTTGAGATTGCAAAACGCTTCATACGTAAATAAGACACATAAATAGTCTTTACTCATACATAAACATATACTTCTGTATGAAAAGAGAGTATATATTATATTTTCATTATTCTCGTGACCTTTAATGATCAAGATTATGAATTGTTTGAAATTAAATCATCTTTAAACAGCACTTATTAATTTTCCGTACATATGTATAGATAGTAGACCAACATATGTCCATATATATGAAAAAATAGTTGCTGGAAATTGAATTCTTCTTAATTATCTCCAATCTATTTTCAATAAATTTCCGAGAGTGAAACGGTTATATCAATAAAACGAAATCAATGAAACGATATAAAAAACTTTTTTTATTCCTAAAGGTCTTCCGATGCAGTTAAAGAAAGGTCTACACGGCGGGACAGTTTCCACCATCGAGCTCAAGTTAAACATAACCAAAGACCTTAACGGCGCTGTTTACACTTGCCAGGCAATGAACGAAGCATTGCAGAGAAGTGTGCACGATGCTTTACCATTAAAAGTTTTATGTAAGTATAATGTACAAAAAATTATCGCATTTCTCTAAAAAGCCGTCCGTCTATATTAGAAATTTATACCTATGTCGAAAATTTACACAAATGCTGACTCCTTACAATATCTCAGGAACCATAAAACATAGAGACATTAAATTTAGTAAAGAATATTACTTTCGCTGAGTAAATATCATCTAATAACCGATACTACCCGCATCGAAGATTGAAAGAACACCAAAAAATTCATATTTTCAAACCACAGCTCTTATAGGTATAGAACTTAACTAGGATATTATTTTATGTATTAAACGTTGCGAAGAATTGAGATTAGGGAAAAGAGGATAACATCTTCCAACTACCAGATCTCTGGCTCCTGTGAGGAAGTCTGATCTTTCTTTCGATTTCTCTCCCTGAACCGGCCACTGGGTTATCGTTTTAGTCCATAGGCACCCACTGCAAGGCATAGAGCTACCCTTAAGGATACCTATGGGGGAAAGGCCATAAACGCAGTGCGGTATGCAGAGAACGCTGTTGTCCATCTTTCGGTAACTTGTTTGTGAGCTGCGGTAATACTTAATAAACAATGAACAAAGTATGAATTAAATATAAAGTTTTATCCCCGGAAACGAACCAACAACCTGCGATCGCAAGTCTTATTCAGTCTTAATTATAAATAAACGTTTTATAATTATAAAAAGCTTTAAAAACCTTGATTCCATTGAGTCTCAACACGTTTTAAATTTAAAAGGTTTCAACAAAATTTGTTTACTAACGAAAATTTGAGTAATTAAAAAGCTCATTTTATTTGGAAAGACACAATTACTTTACCGTTAAAAGCATCGTTATAATGAAACTTTTCCAACACAGATGCGCCGATTTTCGACGAGACTACCCTGGATACGACGGTGGGCGTGGAGAACGAGCCATTGGTCATTGTGCTCAGAGCTGACGGCAACCCTGGGAGTATCACCTACACTTGGACTAAAGATGGCTTGCCCATTACGCAGTCTTCGTATAGCAGTTCAAGTAAGATATTAAAAAATATGTGTGCTTTACGGTAACTCTACGCGCAGACCACGCGGCCGCTGGAACCTTAAGCAGCTAGAGTGGAGACCACGGATCGACAAGCACAGCTCACAGTAATTTTACGAGCCATGGTGAAGGCTATATTTGAAATTTCTAAAAAATCTCATTAGGAGATCCGTAGAAGAACGAAATAAACCAACACAGCCCAGTGATTTAACAAATTGAAGTGACAATGAGCGAACAACATAGCGCGCAGAACCAATGTCTGTTGAAGCACGTGGTTAGATACAGGTAGCTTTCGACTGATCTGAGGTCTGTCTAGCAGTATACGTCCTATGGCTGAAACGATGATGTTGTTGATAGTTATTCAACGTTTGGTCGTTATTTGGTTGGCAGACAATTGACCAAATGACGCAAGAGAGAACTGATATTTTGATGACATTTTATCAACTGATAATAAACAATAAAAAAGTTTTCTACATATATCGTAGTAACCGCGTCTTAAATAGTTTGGTCGTAAAAAAATATTTACTGAGATAGAAGAATATTTGCACCTGTGGCTTCAGACAGTTGACGCCGAATTTGTCCGAGCGTTTAAATTTCTCTAGTTGTATTGTTACACTATTAGTCGAATATAAGAATATTCTAGTTGGTTCTTAGTTAAATGACATCGTAGTCTCAAAAAAAAATTAAAAATTCGTGGTAATGACGTTTACTTCGTGCTTTGCCGACTGGCGCCATATAGTCGACTAACAGTATAATGTCTACAGATATCAACTCGACGTGTCTGTTGTGTTGTCGGTGCGCTGTTATACCCACCAACAAGACTTACTAATATTCTCCACACTCAAAATTTTGTTTTTTAATCTTTATTTGCTATGAAGAGTTTTTATTTTAGTGTGCCACCCATATACAATCTTTACAAAACATACAAATACAAAACATAATATTTAAAATTAGGTTTTATATCATTTTAATCAAATACAGTTAATAATTTTGTCTTTCACTCTCGCACAACAAGTTATTGTACTACCAAGATATACACGGAAACCTTTTGTTGAACTTGATATATATTTAATTAGTAGTATAAACCATGTTTTCAAAAGTAAACGCTATTGGTTTCTGAATAAAAGTATAAAATAAGTTATCAGGTCTTTACATAACATGTGTCTTCCCTACGATGATATATTTTCAATAATTATGTTACGGCTTTTTATCAAGCGGCCACACCGACAAGTAAATGTGTTAAAAATGACACATAAATACTTTAAACAGTGACGGAGGTATTCAATCAGAAGTGACTTCATTAGAGCGTCTCACTCGGAGTAACGGCAAACACGATTTACGGATGACATAATTTTCTTTGAACTGTATTCATGTGGAATGCTAAATTACTTATCATTAACACAATGTTTGTAATTGAACAAAATCTCGGTATTCGTTTTGATAAATTAGGAAAAACTCTATTTGAAATGTAAATTAATTTCTTCTAAATTCGCTTATACTTTTTGATAAAGTGAAATACATACAATGACACAAGTTAGATAAAAGGCTCACATAAGCGTTTCGTTTACTTATAATGTTACTTAATATAAATACCAGCTTGTCATACATTTCATTTTTGGGCTCTATAAAATAAGTAATGTGTAACTCATGATAAATATTTACAGCGACTAAAAAATCACTCGAACGCTATAGCTAATGCAAAAGCAACTATCAGCAACACTAAACAACTAAAATGCCATATACAAAAACTTGGAGATATCTCATGCTAAGGAGCATCTTGAACGTGATAAAAGAAACGGAATAAATCTGCTTATAGTCTGAGATTAATTGTAGATTAAAATGGAAAAAAATTGTCTTGCAAGAGCTCATACATATCGTATCAAAGCACGTGACCTGATCTAATCTGCTTTAACCTACATATATAGGAAGATTCGTAGTTATCCAGTAATTTATATATTAATGATACAAAATCAATTTTTTTCATATTTACCATCAATAGTGTAAATAGTTTCCGATGATGTTTTTATTTAACCTGTGCTTGTCTACCTTTAGTGAATCAATTGACAAAGATTTTGTTCACAGACGACAGAATAATATCAGAGGGCAGCATGCTAAACATGACGCGGCTGTCGCGGCACGACGCCGGCATCTACACGTGCGAGGCGGTCAACTCCCAAGGTGCCGCAACCGTCAACATCACCGTCTCCGTTCACTGTAAGATCTATATCTTATATACTTTGATTTTATCGCCCATCAATATTTTGTTTAAGATCAAAATCATCAATTGAATGTTTGCTAAAAATCGTTATTTCTTTAGTTTTACTCCTTTTCTATAAAATCACTTCATTTTGTATACATGGCTTTCCTACTTACAAAAATCTTTTACTTCTGTTCACATTTGAAAGTTCACAGCAGCTCAACGGGCCACGAAAAGCGCATGCTCGTGATTTCTTTATAAGATGGAATCAAGAATAATAATACTCGTAGAGGAATAAAAGTAACCGAAATAGCATAGCGGATTAGCAAGTTTAATTAATATTGAGCCGTATAGTTCTCAAAACAGATGGTCGCTGTGACTTTAAGGTTCTGTTCTGTAGAAGAGATACAGCGGCAAATGTAGTGATGGACGTCCATCCACCAGATGGATTGATGACGTTGTAAAGGTCGTCGGAAAAAGCTAAATTCAGGCCGCTTCCGACCGATCTTATTTAGACGTCCTAGGCTACGTATGCTGGTATATATACCGTGGTCTTTATTATATTTAAAAATACTTTTAAAAAAGTTCTGTACGTAATTCACCTTCTATTATTTTTAGTTAAATCTATAAATTTCCTTTACCACGTCTTTTCTTTTGATTTTATTGAAATCAGTTTCTATGTGCACCAATGAAAATATATCACATGGTGAACATTATATGAAATTGCATGTAAGCGTTATGCAAAGATAACAGCTTCTCATGTTCGTAGTGTGTAAGAATATCTAACGTTGTTTTTAAAATTCATTTTCCGCATCGGAAAAACTATTAGAAAATTTAATAAAAGTAGGAGAGAGGAAATTGCTTCGTTCGTTAGAGGCTAACTGGAATTGAGGCCTGTGGATTCTTCGCAGAGGCATTTTAAAAAGATTAAATTAGATTCTAAACTTCAAAAATTTCTTACTCTTAGTAAAGAGATGTACAACTTTAACTTTTCTATTTATGTAATAAAATTTAACGACTTATTTAGAATAAATTATATTAAAATGAAAAGTTCTATTTAGACAAACAAACTAAACGAATCTAGATTAGTTATTAGTATAAGCACTAAACAATCCTAGCTTCTGTCTTTCATCTTATTAGTATTATGTGACGACAAGTACAAAAAAACCAAGTTTATATGTTGCTAAATTACAAAAACTGTATGGTTTTGTGCTTAAATGAACGAAAGTGAATGAAATGGATTGACTGAATTTAAGTGACAATGGGCAGTCTGCATAGCGCGCTGAACAGATCTTTTTAAGGTCATCGCAAGATATTAGATGCAATTCGCTCCCAACTAGTCCTATTAGGAATCTATAGGAATGATCTATGTCAAGCAGTCATAAATATGTGGCTTAAATATAATGATGATCGCCGAGTTACCAAATATATACATGCGTATTTAATGCGTACATAACCTTTTCGTGCATTTAACAGTGAAAGGGGGGTGATAAGGACATGACTGCCCGAAAAGTGTTATATTACGAACGATATTTGGCACAAAGTTATTTAATTAAATTAAAAAAAAATAGGGGACGTCTCTAGTGTGTAGATTTACAGTGCACCGTGAAAAACTGTCTGTGCTAAAGTTTCGAGTGCAAGTAGTCATTTGTAATAAACAGAATTAGATTTTTTAAATAAAATAAAATTTTGCAAATCATAATTGGGCTACCATTAACAAAATTTAAAACACATAAAAAATAAATTGATGTATAAAGCTTATTATTCAAAAAAAGCATATTTTAACTAATAATAATACTTGGCAGCGATTTCTGCTGATATTTTCATTCCCTTATCCTATATCTGATAAAGTGTGTGTATACATCTGAATTAAACTTTATTTTAAGATGTGTTGTTGTCGAGTTCTCCCTACTTTTTCTCCACAATTATAATAACTTACGAAGGACAGTAGAGTCAAAAATAGAATCAATTAAAAAAAAATAAAGAATAAGTTGACGATCAATAAGTTCTGTAAAAAGTACCAATGTTAAATCAGCGAATTTTATCTTTTCTTTTTTCTTTCATAATATTTGATAAGATTTGATGTTTTTAGATCCAGCGGGCATCAAAAGCGTGACTCAAAACGGAATCGTAAGCCCGAATGAAGATGCCGTCCTGGCATGTACTGCGTCGGGTGAGTTCTCTTAACTAAAAAGTAAAAATTAATTAAATTGTAAACTATATCAATTGGTAAAGAACAACAGTGAATCGAACAAGTATTTTGTAACTAAATTAATCAAGTTTTAGATTTAACTTTGCTGGAGTTTATATCTATTAAAACGTTCATTTCAAGCAATCAAATTATATAGTTCGTAATTTAGTGTAATGGCTATTAATAAATAATTTAAATCACACAGTACCCAAATAACGTTGAATATAGAAGTAGAAATAAATTATATATTTATATTACAAGATAGTGTCGTAAGAAAATTTCATATGGTTATGAAACAACGGAACAAATAATTATTCTTTTGAATAGGCTTTGCAAAGCACCTTCAAAAATGTATATATATATATGTGATGTAAGGTACATTTAAATATGTGTTTATGAATATTCCTTAATTTATGGGCTTAATTCCCGTGTGTAAGGGAATTGAACTTTATATAATTCACACTCTGTGCATTTGGGATGGCCACTGCTCATAGATAGAGGATAAGTAGCAGCATCCTCTGCGTACCATAATACCACACTAGATTCACTAACATAACATTCCTGCCAATAAGATATTTTGGAGGGAGGCCTATGCTTTGCAGTGGGTGTCTATGGGCTGAAACGATGAGACGATCCAACACTATAAGTCCTGAAATTATAATAAATTTTATTTCCTTAACTTCAGACTTACATTAAAATTGATCGCTTCACAAAATACTCTATACTAGACCACGGCCTAACTCGTACAGTCAATCAGAATGAAATGTCAATTTAAACTGATGTAACTTGAACTGAACTCAACCCGACCTAGGGAATACCAAAAGAAATGAATAAACCATTTTTTTATATTACTGCAATTAAGTTATAAAATTTTGGCCATAAATAAATAACATTGATAATTACTTTCTAATAATCTTACAATTTTTGTTTCACATATCTATTAAAATTTAGTTATTAGCTAGTGTTAGTAAGGCATATGCTGTGTATTCCAGCAATAGGCAAACATATTTAATTTTGACAATGTTATGCGAAATATTTAAACGTATACATTTTTTCACTTGGCGATCCTTTTAAATATAACTTAAATAAATAAGCTTTAAATTTCAGGCAATCCATTGACTGCTGAACATATCAAGTGGGAGAGGAAAGGCTACAACATGGATTCTAGAACAGTTACTTTCGAATCTAGAAATCAAACAAGCTACCTTGTTATCGATCGAGCGACCAGAGAAGACGTGGGTAACTTCCAGTGCGTAGTGGACAACGGAATCGGTGGAGAGACACGCCAAGATGTAATGCTGGTAGTAAAGTTCAAACCCGAAATGGATACGGCGCCAAGTTTGATCAAATCTGCGTCCAACGTTGGTCAAGTTGGGAGATTGATGTGTCGGTGAGTACCCAAGCTAATATTCGGGGGTAAATGTGTAGCCTATTTGCTGCTGGTCAATGATTTCAGAAATTATAACTTAATAATAATAAAATAAATCATAAGAAAAAGCGTTTTCGAAATTCTTATTACTTTAAATACTATTTATTATCTGCACCTGCAGTCTTAGTAATGTCAGAAGTTATTGACCTATCACTTCCAAATATGAAATATGTGAACGTAATGTATGTATTTCAGAGTGATTACTTTATCCTCTGTAATCGTATATACGTGTTTAATTCTTAAAGGTTTTTGCTTACAAACGTGTTATAACATTCAACCCTTTGAAGTTTTATACCGCACTCTAAAAAAATGTCCGTTTCCAATCAGTCTTATGACCTGCGTTCAGCAGCGAACGTCATACGATTGTAATGATAATAGTAATAGTGAGGCAGCAGTTTTCATAATTTTATAACACGTGGTTCATGTAATTAAAGTTTGTAATAGTTCTAATGGGGACAATGGATTATCCGGATGTAGCCTCGGATTTAAGCTTGGATAATTTAGATAAAAGCTTTAAACTTTCGAATTACAATTGAATTTCGAAAGATGAAATTCGAATAGTGACGTTATCTGATCAATTTAAATATTCCAACGTCGGCAAAAGTTTCGCAGAACTTCCAATAATCTACCAGTGAAATTGCTATCCACGACTAAAACGCAAAAACCCCAACTATTCCTTCCACAATGGATTTTGTCAAAGCTATTATATTTTTTGCTTACAAATCTGTCTGTCAACTAATAACATCGTAAACGCTCGTTGCATACTTTACTATAACTATATGTTTACTATAACGTAAAGCTAAATATACTATAGCTTTACGTTATCGTGATTCAGATATGAGCTTACCGTCATAGGAAAAGTATATCAAAAATAAAATTGATAGATCAAACTCAACGAATAGATAGAGCAAAATAGATCGCTGCTGGAGCTGTAAGCTTTTGTTTCATGATGGTCCCCATGTTGGTTTCCTCTCATTCCCTCTGCCATGTGCAGGGCAAATACTTTACATTTTAAGTAAATTCCAAGTTTTTATTTTTATTTCCATACTTCTTCCTTGCTTCGCAGTGTCTTTTAAGCATTCCTTTTGTCCTACACATATTCTGAGTCACATCTCCAGTGGACGTCATACGGCCAAAATAAAAGTCAAGTGCTAATCCTTGTGTATTTCCAGATGCAAGTCAGCGCCCGCCCCGAATTTCACGTGGTCGAAGAACGGCGCCAAACTCCCCGTCAACACTTCCACCAAATACTTCGCGGAATACCATAAGTCAGATCCCATCACGTACACGTCGGTATTGCTTATAAGTGACGTCACTTCCTCGGACTACGGCTCCTACGAATGCGGTGCGCGGAATGATTTGGGCTTCAGTACGACTTCCGTTAAATTGGATATCACCAGCGCTCCAGGTATGAAACCTTTTTTATAAATTATATTAAAGATTAAAAGTGCATTATTTCGATAATTCTTGTTGTGGCATTCAAAAGTATTTAGTTAATCGAAATGTATGGAACTTGATTTGTTAACTCATTTACGTAGTCGATACTATAATGTACTCTTCAAACATTGTTAAATTTCATTTAAAAATAGCAACTGTTGAGATGCTGGCGTACTGTTCTTACATTCACCTTTTCATAATATAATCGACGAATCAAAAGTGCGTGTAAATGCCTATATGGATAGATATTTTGTATAATCCTTTATAATATACCTCTTCTAATCGACTTTAGGATCATGTCTAGGTACAATTGTGTTCATCATCATTAAAGTGCGTCACCTATTCCTATGTTTAATACTTTGGCGTTGTAGGGTGATGTATGAAGTTTTTTTTCTGACAATCTAATATTAAAAACTTTCAAAATAAATGCCAGTTTAATTATGTTTTATAACATCTCGTTGACTAACAAACACTTTCAGATCTAGTAACATCGCTAACAGTGACCAACGTAACGCACAACACGGTGACTCTCTCGTGGACGCCGGGCTTTGATGGTGGCCTGCCGTCGTGGTTCAGAATTCGATTCCGGTAAGTTTTTCTTAATTTGTTTCTTTATTTCGCTTTCAGGTAGGTCATATTATAAGAAAAACAAAATTCTTGTCTATTAGTTAATGATAACATTGTGATATAACAAAGGACTCTAGTATGATAAAACAATTAAAATGTAACATTAGTAAAAAAATCCTAGTCTTAGTTATATTCGAAATTGACGTAAGTTCTCAGCATTCCATGAATATACTGTATGAGTGTCAGATTCATGGCGTTGTAAGAGGTAGGGCCGGTTGCGGCACAATGTTGACGATTCGCGTAATAGATTTAAGGAGGTCATTCTGTTGCTTTGTAAGCCCATTACATAAATGAGCTGCTATTTTTTTATATTTAGGAGTAGGTAAACTTAATTTTAAACATAGTATAAAACATTAAAAACATGACGTAAAAGTATCATTTGCAAATAAAACTATACAAACAAGTTTTTTGTTGTCACTAATAGCAACAAACTTACGAAAGTTATTTGTTCCTAGTATTAAGGGAATTTTTTTACATTCATGCACAATACTTATGAACTTTAACAACTGTCGCAGAAAAATATACGACGAGTCATACAAGTACGAGGACGTATCACCTCGAAACGCGACCTCCTTCACCGTGAGCGGATTGGAGAGAAACACTGGTTATGTGTTTTCCGTGATGGCCATCAACAAAATAGGCCAAAGCAAATACAGGCCTGACGATACTAAAGCAACTACCCTCAGTAAGTATAATTTGTATTCTTAATCCTAGTTTTTAGTATGAAAAATTAAATAAATTTCTCGCCGGAATAAAAATTTCCACTTGAAAAAGTAGAAAAAACAGTGTGTTTATTTGTAAAACTTGAGCTTAGAAATGCCGGTTTATCTTATGAACATTTTCTTTCACCGCTTGTAAAAGTGAACGATATTAAAGTACATTCGCGTTAAGAACGCAGTAAACTATCATTGTCCGTATTGCCAAACCTCACCTGCTGGCAAAAGAATGCAGATCGTAATTTACCACTTAGACTTATTCATTGGACTTTTAGTCCCAGGAAATATTGCTTCCATGATTTCCTTCACCACTTATAAGCATCTAGGATTGAACAATATATTCACGTTAAAAGCGCCACAAAACATCATTGTATATAGACCAAGCCAAATCAACTAACTAATTGAAAGAATATTTTTAATTACAACAGTTTATTAGGAACGATTTGATTGATTACGATGCGTAGCTGTAACAATTGTTCACCGCATTCTTAACGCGCTCGGCCAATGAACAATGATTTAGCGCGAACGGCTGACGGACAATGGTTCACCACATTTTTAACGCGAACAGCCTGTTTTTTCTCATAAGGTATGTCATGTCTACCAGTAATCGAACCTATGGCAGTAACATTTTTACCATTGCTCTTAACGAAAATAAAAAGTGAATTAATATTTTTGGCTTTAGTTATTTATATTAAATTATTTCATATTTTTAACGTAAACGATGCAATGGTCATACGTATAAATATAATGTTAAATATAAATGGGTTAGTAAATTGGAGAAGGCTCTTAAACATATAAATCATAAATACGTACAGCTAAAAGAAATTGTGATAAAGTTTTACTATCCTCTAGAGAACAGTAAATTATTTAATACCCATTTAATATCGTACGTCAAATGGTGAATGGAATGTAAAGTTTGAAATGTCTTTTGGGTATTTTATAACAGTTTATTCCTAGACTCGACATTTTGATTGCTTTTCAACGATGAAATTTCCAATATAAGCTTATAGTAATATTTGGAATGTTGTACAAACTTAAAATAATTTAAAATTAATAAACAACTCGTCATCTCTGAAAGCTCACCGTTTATTTATTCTCATACATATTTATTTTATATATCCAATTGTGCATTTCTACACTTATATGAAGACATGTTGATATTTTTTCACTTGCAAAAATTGCTAATGATTTTGTAGACTTAATTAAATAAACTTTTCATAGTTTTATTCATGAAGATCCAGATCAATGTGTAAAAAATAAATGTAAACAGGAATCATAACTCGCAGAATTAAAGGGAATATTTAGCTACCCAAGCATGGCAAGTTTTGTTTGACGGTATCTCTACCGATTGTTAGAGAAAAAGATAGATCTTCTCGAATAAAATAATAAACCAGTGCAATAAATAAGTGAATATATAGTTAATTTGCTGTCAATTGATGTTGGATACACCTTATTCAAAAGTCAATAGTTTTATGAATATGAAAAACGTAATGGTATTATAGTAAGAAAAAGCTTTTTCAAAATCCAGAGTACAACATATTAAAATTATTTATTCTCTACTATCTATGCCAACAGACTTTTTTACTGCAAGAAGTTATTGGCCAGTCGCATTTCTATCGAAACATTTCTTATTTCAGAGAGATCATTTTATAATACGATGATTGGTATAGGTACAAGAGTTTTACAGATTTTTGCCGTCGTATATGCGATACATTAACAAAACAGCAGAACAAACAAAACAACACTCATTTATAACATGTTTTTATTGTGTGCTATTTTATTGTAGTTTTAATAAATTAAAAAAAATAAAAAAAACACTAATTAAAAATTTCGGCTTGAAACTCCATGCCGGGCGATTCATAAGTTGCTCATAAGCCATCTGATAAAAGATCATTTGTTCTCGTAATGAAAAACTGAAAATAAACATCTCTCTCGGCTTATTTTCGTGACCCAGACTTTTCAGTGCCGTCTCTAACCTAGATTCAGCACGAAAAAGGCTAGACAAAACACGTGCGCTCACGTTTTTTAGAAAGCCCATCTGCAAGAAAAATATATCCATTAGGAGTAAAGGTAATTGGTGAGCCGTACGGGAGGTTCTTTTTATATGAAAAAAGGTATTTTCATATGAACATTCCCTTATAGAAAACACTCTTACAAATTTATGCTACATGTAGGTTCTAACAGTGTTAACACGAAAATAAATACAGCTGATTCTAATATATAAGTTTAATACATGTTTTATCACTGTGACAACAGCGTAGAACATTCACCCAGAAGGTGGAAAAACCCTTTATCTTCATTTATCTTGTTAAGGTCTTCAGAAAAAGCTAAACGACGTCCTATTGCAAATTTTGTGTTTTCTAGTAGTATTTTTAAATGTTTGTGTTATTTTTTAACAAATTATTATCTAACAAAGCAAAAATAGCAAAATTTTAACCTTTGGAAATTTGCATGTCTCCACTATTGACGATACGATACGTTTTCCTGTTAGAGCTTTGGAAAAAATAAATAAATCATTTGCCCTCCAGCGTAATTCTATGTCATACTTTTATTATATAAAGTATATAAGTAAATATATTTTCATATGATAATAATAAATAATTAAAAATAGCGTAACACATAAAGCTGGCACTATATATAAAGGGCTTGTTATACTATTCCTTACACTATAACAATAGTAACTCCGTCGTCGGCAAACTCTCACAATAAATAATTAATCTATCCTTCAGAATTATCTCCAAATAAATTAAAAAAGTTCATCTAACAAAACTGATAACAAAATTCTTGAAAAACACATTGCTCTTATATTTTTCATTGAAAAATAATCTCAAAAAATTACCTCTTTGGATCTAGATGCTTAGAGTTAAAGGTTTAAAAAGGTGAATGTAATGCGTTTGCTCTCACTTCATTAACCTATAAACCCTATCCAAAAATGAATAGTTTCTGTCGACAATAAATAACGTGATGATAATATTTTAAGACAAATTTTTGACAACCTGTGCCTGCAGACAGGTTATTGGCCTGAGACATGAGACAAAAAATATGTAATATAAATAAATTATTTCAAAGTGACCACTTCATGAACTTCGAAGTAGGTTTAAAAGTTTTAAATCTTTTCGCTAACAAATGAGATATGCAAGGTTAATTCATACAAAGCTTTAACACCTGTAAACAATCATTCTGTGTATACAAAGTTTTCTTTTTCTTCCGGTGATATTACAACCTCAAATTACATTACATTACAAACCCAAATCGGTCTTAACTTATTTTAAAAACTTCCACAGCCAATCTGTCAACCTACAAAACAATAACTGTGTTCAAATGTATAAATTAATATACAGTAATGTATTTTACTAATCAATAGTACCCGCGCGTCGTTGGAAAGCAATCAACTTTGTCTTTTATTAAAGAGTGTCTTATTTCCACGCATCAGACGTGATCTCATCATCAGTACAATCGAGCTCTGAGGAGTACAATTCGTACAACGTACCAGGCGTTTTCATAATTACCGGTACCATTGTGGGTACAGCGCTTATACTGCTCAATGTACTGCTGGTGGGATTCTGTCTGCACAGGAGGACCAATAAGAGGATTAGAGGTACACTGTACTAGTTGTATACTTTATATATGTGTTAGACTAAATAGTGTTTGTGCAAATTCAACATTTACGGAAATCATATCGATATATATATATATATATATATATATATTGACTCGTCGTTTTAACACTGGCCACGCCTCTTGACTTATTATCTCAAAGTAACAGACCAAAATAAAGGGGCTACTCAACTGGACTGCGTTCTAGAAACTACGGATCATCTTCACTTCTAATAATAACCCTCATTGCCCCAAAACAAAGGTCTACGACCAATATATGTTACCATCTAACTTACGATGATGAATCGTTTTCGCTCAGTTCTGACCTATTTGGTAAGCTCACAGTCGCTAAACAAACGATGAAATGCATTACGCTGGGAATTTTAACGAGATCGAAACAAAAATGAGAAGATCCATAGACGAAGGAAAGTATTTAGCATAGTCCAGCGAATTGACAAGTTGAAATGTTAGTGAATAGGGCGCTTGGTGCACAGAACTGATAGCCGTTGGAGCATTAAGGCTATGGAGCTTGGTAAGAGAAGCGGAGGAAGTCTACCCACAAAGTGGACGGACGCTGGATGAAGGCAGCTTCCGACCGCTCCTACTAAAAATTCACGAGGAGGCAATGTGCAGCAAAAGTCGTCTTATACCTGAAATAAAAATGATGATGGAATGACAAAGCCACGTTTACGTTGGCCAGTTGAAGTTAGTTCTTTAATAAGTACAGAAGCATTTTTTGTCAATTTATATTTTCACTCGCCTATTAATTTAAAGTCGTTAAAGATGAGTCACTATTTTAATGCCAATACTCTAACGTTAATATGCTTATAGCAGAAGCTTTTCCTCGCGATTGTACCAATTGATTAAAAACAGTGTAAATATATTGACAATTTTTATTAACCGTTAAGATATATTTCCTTTGGCACCATTGATGGTGTTGATCTATGAAATTTCCCAAGCGAATGCGTAGTTAATTAAATTGTATAAGTAACCATTTATTTCATTTGATATTTTTTGTTTGAGGCACAACGTAAATTATTTATACCATTAATAGTTCGTAGTAAATTTGAAAATTAAATCAAAAAATTATAAATATATATATATATATATTGCAATAAGCTAATTGTGGCTAGAAATGTTAACAGATAGAGAGAAATAGTAAGAGAAATTCAATAGTCAGACTATAAATTCTTTCATTCAATAAACATTCTAAATGAAAGTGACTCAAACATCATAGAAGTTGGGGACAGACGACTTGTTAGGACCATTGGTAGACGCTGGATACAGGCCGCTAACATTCGATCCAGTAGGAAATATATTGGGAAGGCTTATGTCTAGCGATGCGTGTACTGAGATTGAAATGATAATAATGATGACGAAAGGAAATGAGGGGCTGATAATATTAAGAAAAAAACTCTCATCCCCAAAAAGAAAGTCACACCCATTTAGCATTAAATCAGCTCAAGGAAGAAAATGAAAAGAGTCTATACTTCCCGTGTCTTAAATATCTGGTGGAGTCAAATGGATTTGAAAAAAATGATGGAGCTTATCATTTGAGACAAACAACTAAACAAAAAAGATACAAGGCGAATGGGTTTCTTAATCAAATATTTTAACATGAGACAGATTTACTAGATAATAATTATAAAGTTATTATTGCATGACGAACAACTTTCGTGTACATTATTTAATTGAAATGCCAATTTTAAGTTCAGGACCTTGTAAAGAATTACAAAGGGTAATCTTGGGAAGGCCTTTGTTTAAGAGACGCAATTATTAAATTTACGGTACAATTACGATTTAATTAAAAATTCTGTTGAATTTGCACACTTTTTGATGTTGTATCGCCTTATTTATTCGAAGTTATTTTGATTTCTTTTTGTTTCTCTCCTCCTTTAGCTTCTTCGGAAGTAGGCGAGTTGAATGTGGTCTCGACAGAATATGTAGAGTCTTCGGACGTGTCCAAATCGGTTACGCTGTATGTGTGTGTGACCGGTGCTGTTTTGGTTTTCGTTAACGCTGCCCTAGTAGCTTGTTTTGTATTGAAGAGACGCGCTAGACGTCTCAAAGGTGAGATTTTTATTTGAGTTTATTTTTATTTGCGATATTTTTCTTGTTATTATTTTTTTTTTTCATAGAATTTGAACTGGATTCTGACGGCTATGATGTAAATTATTGCTTCGAACATTTTAAATATTTAAATTAAACTTTTTTAATACGGTCTTACTTCGAACGTCTTGTGATTTTTAGGTTTAAACATAAAATTACGTGTCTTTATTCTATTTCCATACTATTTTAATCTGTAAGAAATTTCCTTGAGTGATAAGACAGTTCATTGTAACAGTAATAAAAATTATGACCGAGCAGGTATGGTACTTGCAAAATATTTATAAAAGCTAAGACATTAAGAAATATGATTTTTAAATTTTAACATACAAATCATACTTGTACATTCATTTCTTGTTCAAAATACGTTTCTGAAGATTCAAATTTCATCACCCAGACATAGATAAGTAGTCTAAGAGCCACACATTATCCAGGGTAAGAATAATGTGGCTTGCGTACTACAATGAATATTTTTAAACTTTTTTTTTATTTTAACTTAAAACAAGCGATTCGTTCTAACACACAACATTTGTATACCTTGTATAACATTACTGAATAGCTACATAAATAAAATAAATAATTTCTAAGAATTATTCACCGCCGATACGAATCCGGATCGAAAAGCCGTCATTTGTTAGTTGGAAAGCACTTAAATTGAAGAATGGAAGCGTAAATATATTTCTCAGAATCCAGTTCGATATTTAAAATAATATTTTAACGTTGCTACGTTGTTGCCACATTCAAGGTAGCATCGCATATTTCTCTGCAAAATAAGTAATGTTCAAATTTCATTTTGTTACTATTTTAATACGAGATAGATTAGAAATGATATCTTTAGTCATAGTATATTTTATACACTGGACGGAGTCAAAGAGACAGATTCTTTTAATAAGCATCAACAATTGTAAAAAAATATACAGACTGATTTGCACTTGACTAACTTCATGAAAGGAGTTCAAGTTAAAAGTCAAGTTTTTATCGAAGAAAATATCTAAATTTCTTTATTGTTAGGTTTCCCAATCTATTAGCCATAATTTCCGAGAACTACCAAATGAAAAGTTAAACAGATATCAATTAACCATACACCAGATCACAGTTTTAATAGAATTTAATCCAAACATCAAGTAAACAGGAACAATTAACATAAGAGAAAGAAAATAATAGTTTCGCAGCCTCCTCACGAAAGATACATGTTGTTTGCACGGCTCATTCTAAGTAAATAAATACCTACATTAGAACCATTACATTAGAACATTAACAAACTTAACAAAAATAATTACCGATAACGTTACGTATGATACATGGTAAAACTCAGTGAGTTTTTGATTATATCAAATAGATCAATATTTAATGCAATGAGATAAGTAGAATTTTCCAGTATTAACTCTATCCAGTGTATACAGTATAAATTGTCCTTTCTGCTATAATTTGGGGTAGGTTTTTTAGACGCGGCTTCTATTTAAAAATGTTGCTTCAAAATTTACTTCAAAATGCTATTATTCGATAGTAAAAAATTTTAAAGTAGTAGCACTCATTATATTTTAAAAAAAAATATCCACTATTCGGTGGTAACAATACAAAACAAAACAGATTTGTTGTAAGTGTTTACCAACCGTATAAGAACGTTTAAGAAAAATAATTAAAAACAATTTTTTTAAAGTAAATGGTAAGGTTGTTTAAATTTGCTGTAACTATTTTATTAAATATGAATTAATTTTCGATTTTAATCAAAATTTCGAAATTAAATTTCTCAGTGATGACACTGTTCCGAATGACAAAATTAACTGATCGCTAATCATTTGCATAGTATTAATAAAATAAATAATAATATTTTACGATATTATTATTTAATTTATTAAAATGATATATTCGCACTAAACAAGCCTAAATCTCTGATCTACTTGACCAGAACAAGCGGGACAGTCTTCTAAGTCGGCAACGATTGAAATGTACGCGCCATCTTCATACAACGATACAATGACCGGAGAGACCCTGAGTTCGGTCTCCGAAAAGTCCGAGACCTACTCTCAGGATGATGGAGATGATAGACAACCACCGCCTATACCCGAAGTACCTTCTATGCCTACTCGCCATATGCTGAATCAGGTAAGTCAGCCGTTAAGAAAAAATATTATATAATCAAATGTCCCATTATAGGTGTCACCAGTGATTACCAATCCAGTCACTGAGTAATAGATAGGGCTTCGCTCAGTGTTTATCTACGAGATTGAATCAGCAATGAGGATATACGTAGATAAGCAATAGTAAATAGTTCATCGGATTAGAAATATAAGGTGGCAGTGTGCAGGCCATATTGCGAGCAAAATAGATGGCCGTGGAAACCTAGGGCTCTGGAGTGAAAACCGGCAAACGCAACGCAGGACACCCACCCACAAGTTGGATAAATTACCTTGTTATGGTTGTCGTAGAAACGATAGATGCAAGCTACAACAAAACAAGCTACTTCGATCCTATTACATATCTATGAAGTTCGTTTATGTTCGTCATCGTTTCCGCCCATAGACGTCCATTGCAAGGCATAACATCCCCCCCCCCCCCCCGAAGAGATACGGATGGATATACCTGGACGCTGCTGCTCATCCTCCGTAAACTTATTTGTGAGCACTGGCAATCTATATAATTAAGACACAAGAATGAATTGAAAATAAGACTATCCCTGGAATCGAACCGGCGACCTACGATCTCAGTCCTCTACCGCTGGGCTGCACTCCTCGCTTATGTTCAGCAGTGGACAATTTACAGCTGCCGCGATGTTGATGATCATTAGTTTCTCCTTAGGGCTTAATTTTATTCCTTCATTACGTCAATATACATAAGCACCGGCACTGATTTTCCATATGCACCAATCTTTTAAAAAATCTAATTGAAATGTCACAGAGTAATAAAAAAGAACATCCTATGAAAACATTGTTTCAAGACGAATGTTGATCGATCGGTTTTTTTTTATAAAAATATTCATTTGTATCATCTCAACAGACGGATTCATATTTGGTGGAGGATACGAACCTGTTACCCCCACCGCTGGACTACCCACCGCCTAACTACGCAGCCTACGACGGAGAGCACGCACGCACACTACCGCACGCGACGCACGCTACGCACGCAGCCCACGCTCACAGGGGCAGGGACACCGGACATAACACTCTCGGACGCGCAGGTTTATAAACCTTAATGTTTTAATGTTCATTTAAAATTACATTTTGTAAATCCAGTATATTGTTGGCAGTTGTACTAGATACACACAGTGTTACTGCCGTCAGTGTCCTTTTCCTTAAAGAACAAAATAATTAAAGTATACATTCAAATTTACTACATAAACAGCAAAAAAGTTAAAGTCAACTTAAAAAACTCTTAAGCAGGGACCATATACGAAGGTTAAAATTTTTAACAAAAGCATTTATACGAAAATTACAACAATCTTGTATCATAACCAGTTTATCTTAAGCTTACTAAAAGCACTAAGATTTTTGTATTTTAAAAGAGCTAAAAGAGAAACTAATTGTCTATTATCTGAAACGCACTTACAGATCTCCAGTATCTTAAAATTAGTACCAAGGTCTCTAAAACTCTGGAATCTTAAAACTCTTTTTTGACTCCATTTTTTTAAATTTCTGAATATCTCCTTATTTTTTTAAAATCTTTGTAAATATATATGACATGTTGTCTTTTTACTATTCTGTCTGAGTTATTGTTATGCGAAATCCGTCAATCAATCTATCTATTTTTTCTAATTTATTGGGATGGCGCTGAAAGTACACGCTTGTGTTGAATCAGGGACTTACGATCAGATATCGCCCAGTGAAATGTGGGTATAATTTTAATCAACTTAATGTCTGAACTTCTTGAGTAAATAAAAATGTAACTCCAGCAGGCAAACAGGGCTACGTAGCGGCTCCAAGCCCCATGCCGCCACTTGATGGATCCTACTACAATATGGCATCTGATCGATATCTCTCCTATCCACCGCTAATCGGAGAATACCTTCAACAGGTAAGTTTATTTGTTACACAAACTTGAAAGAAGCCTTTAGGACAAAATGAACTATTTTATCTAATAAATACTTCTACATATCAACACCGAGGGCTCATACAACGATTTTTTTTTAAAATGGCTCCCACAAATTTTTTCACGCTATCCATTCGCCTTTCATAAAATCTAGCTCACCATAGCTCATATCATCTCTGCCTTCTTCCCTCATCTTGGCTCTTAGATCACAGTTTGAATCACATATACATTTTGATGATACCGGGTTGACTCATTTCAATTTAATTTAGTTACATTAATTTCTAATATTCTTTTTAATATTATTGATCCAATGTTTAGCTAGCAACTATATTTTGCTTTCTTACAATCTTTATTACTAATTTTACTTGCCAAAGGATCTATAGCTCCAGCTCCCCTATACATCTCCACAATCTGTGTTGATCATCCTGCAACGTTTCCGCGTTCTTGACTATGTCATCGTGTTAGTAGAGAATTTACCGACTCGTGGTTGCCAGTGGGAATCCCTGTCAAATATTTTTTTTTTTGTAAAAACAAACACAATCGTAAAAAATTCTTTAAAAGGATTTATTGATTAATTTATTCATATTACTATCATCACAGGATCCTTTAAAGTGACAACTTGAGTACGTTATGAGAAAATGCCAGAACTTGAACTGCCTTATAAATGGCATCCTTCAACTAAAAGCTGCAAAAGCTCCAAACACTCACTAATCAGAGTATATCCCGTTACAAACTCACGTATTTTTTTAGGTTAACTTTTCACCTTATAAAACTTTTTATTCTCTCGCAGCAGTCGGGAAGAACGCCAACACCGCCACAACAGTACGGAACGCAACCTCTACCGAAGTCTCACCTCGTTAACGGCGGCATGCAAGGCTCTCCTTCCCATATCGCAAGCCCACCTCTCACATATGGCTTGGATGGTAAGTTCACCCCTAAATAACGCACTCGTAGACAGAAGCATAATCCATTAGTGCGAATTACCCAAGAACAAATTAAATTAAAATTTTCACTCGGTTATACCTTTTCTTCGTATACAGAAGTATGAACAAAATTGTCGACGAGCAGTTACGTAAGAATCCTTAAAAATGCCTCGATGATGAACACGATGCTCACGCGACCACTACAGCTTCATGAGTGCAAAATCCACACGTTCAGTGATTCCTACAAAACCCCCACATTGCACCGCTTATAATATAATACATATACAGTGTTGGAGGCCTTCAATCCCTAGCCGAGGCTCTCGAGCCAGTCCTTCTGTTTAGTGTCTTTAAAATGGAGTAAACAAAGCGTATTCATAGTTTTCTCCTATCCTAAAAATGTAATTATGATAACTCGGTAAAGCGATGAATGCCGGCGAACAAAGCATTTGTTAATGTCAAATTTGGTTTGATTGGTTAAAGGTGTGAAAGTTTTTAAAACTGAGGTAAATGTTAACTCAGTTGCTGTCAATTAATGCATTGCCATGCATCAATGCCAAAATCAACAGTTTCAGAAATATTAAATAACGTAATAATAATATAGTAAGAAACACCTTTCTCAAAAATAAAATTACTGATTATTAAAATAATATATTGTTAACTATCTGTTCCTGTAGACTTTACACCGCCAGTAGTTATTAGTCTTCCGCATTTAGAATAGAAAAAAAATAAGATAATGTAACACGTCATGAATGTTATAACTTTACACACGGTAATTGGAAATAGTTGTAATAACTTCAAACCTTTTTTCTTGGCAAATGTGCTACATTGACCCCTTTAAAATTTTTTACACGTATAACCAATTATCCAATATAAGGTTTCACTCTATGTACCGACTTCTCTGGAACACTAAGGCTTATAGACTTGAAATTTGGTAACGAAATTTGTTTGCTGCGAAAAGATTAACTAAGAATTTTACAAAAAAAAAACCCACCAGCATGGTGTTGGAGGAGTTGGATGTGTATTATTAAAAAATACTTATAATCCTACTATACATCTTATAAATTTTTCGGCAAGAATTACTCAGAATAGATTTCATGAAATAACACTAACAAAAGGCTGTGTAGGCCACCCAAATCAGTGCGGGGGGGGATGGAATACTTTTAAAAATGTACTAAGGTGTACGTTTAATTTCTAAACCATTAATCACTTTCAGGCTCCCAATGTTCAGATATTTTAAATTAAAAATAAATAAAATATTAAGAAACCAAACAATTTCCTCAGCACAAAGTTCGAGATTGTTTTATATAATACATTTGACAATCCAGAATGAAAAGTCTTGAAATTTCCAAAATTTTATGGAGAATATCAAAAGAAAAATTGTTAGGTAAACAAATAACACATAAAAGGGATAATATTAATGCTCCCATCGTTTTAAAGAACCACTAAACTTCTTCAGTGCTTGTAAGCGAAATTACTAACGTATGTTTACTATCTATCCCAGGACTAGATCGGCAGTCTGCTGGTGGAACACTGAGACGACAAAGGCTGGATAAAATGGCCGTTCCACCTCCCGACGTCACTGTACTTCACCAAGGAAACTGTAATCAGGTATTATTTTAACCATTATTTAAAGACTACCGAAACTTTAACCATCTATTGATACCACTGGGACGATGCTTAATGTCATCAATTTGGCCTATTTAACCACCGAAACCAAAGGTAGTTCAAGAATCCCGGCACTAAAGAGCGAAGATTAAGAATTCAATAATCATCAGGCGATAACAATTTGTGAATTACATAACAATGCCTATATCTAAAAACGCAGGAGCGAATCTTAGCAAGCTGCGTTGCCACTGAACCGTTAAAATGAAGGATGCGATAATAGGACTGCTCCATGGAAAACATAGTCTTCCTGGATGTGTCACAATTTTCATCATCAATTTGTTAGCTGTAACTTGCGGCTGCAACGTCGTCACTCACTTCGGATCTCTTTAGCAAGCTCATAGTTATTCAACGAGCCAAGCGATCTATGCTCGGGGTTTATGTACAACATCGAATCAAGGATGAGAAGATCCGTAGACGAATGAAAGTAAGCGGCACAGCCCGACGGATTGGTAAATTGAAGTGGTAGTGAATAGGCCATACAACACGCAAAACAAGTGGCCGCTGGAGCTTTCAGTTTCTGAAGTGGAGACAATAAACCCATGTCCGCAAATATTCCCTACCAGGTAAACAGATGACCTAATTAACGTCGTCGGAAGACGAATATAAGCCGTTTCAAACCGGTCTTATTGAAAATCTATGGGGTAGGCCTAAAAATAAACGCATCATCATTGTCCAGCTGTGGACAATAATGATATGTTTATGATGATTTATTTAATAGAAGAATATATTAGATGAATTATTTTTATTCTCTCCTATTCCTGTTGCGCACAAAGCAGACCTTCAACGCTCTATGAGCGCAACGATACTCATAAAAATGAGATGGAGCAGTCTTCAGAGTTAAGACATAGCTCATTTATAGTCTCTTATTCAAAATCTTCTTAATGAAAACGCAACTGATGACGGGATTCTCAAATTGTTGTCCAACTTAGGACAGCTCGGCCGGAGGGACTAATCGTGATAATTAACTAACAATTTCTCTTTGCCGCAGCACTCGCAGATGTCACAGACGCCGTCTATCAAACAGCCGCAGTCGATCCTCAAAGATCCGTCGCGCCACAAGTACAATCAGTACGGCAGCCCCGTCTCGTCCAGCACGCCGCAGAACAGCTCCAGCCAAATCCTCACGGTGCAGAACCTCACCAGCGACGTTCCACAATACGGGACAATCCGGAAGGAGAACAAGAAACAGAATGTGACCATAGACGAATCCTATAACAAGAGAAGTGAGACGCACGTTGTCTAGATCCTCAAATGTGAAGTGACGTGTAAATATGTGAATTAGTTAAAAATTTTTAGATAGATTTAAAAATTGATTCAATGTGATAAGATGGATCGCGAATGCCGGAACAGTTCCCATGCCGGACGTCCGTTACGCGAGTGTCTCTTATCTGCGTCCAAGACTTGACGGTCGGTGGAACCAGTGACTATAAGTGTATGCCGATCGGTAAATAATAAAATTATGAAAATTATGATTAAAAATATCGATTCCCTCGACGGATCTCCATTCTTTAGTTAAGAATTCTTTTTATTAATTTTTAAATAATCTCTAATTGTTAACGTATTTTGTCTTTTACGAAAAGAATTTATGGGAAAAAATTTAAAATTTTCGCCCCCCAGCCCACGAGTTTTTTGTGAATTGTTCGTAAGGCGTTAAATTACGTTTGTTGTTATTATAATAAAAAATATATTATGAATGAAGTTTGTTTGACGTGAGAATATCGCTCTTATTGAATTGCGTCAATTTCTCCGCAACGTCAAATCAAGAGAAATTGTCAAGTGTCAAAATAAAAGACTTTATTATCTGTGCGCTCAAT
Organism: Battus philenor; assembly: GCF_028537555.1. NCBI lineage: Eukaryota > Metazoa > Arthropoda > Insecta > Lepidoptera > Papilionidae > Battus > Battus philenor. The sequence goes on along the minus strand of NW_027181688.1, from coordinate 10,158,484 downwards.
GACAGGTGAGGATGTGTTCCGAAGTAAATGTGAATGTTTGTTGTTTTTATTTTAATTGGAGTGGCAAACATTCGATTGTTTGGCCACGTTAACATAGAGCGTTGCGGGTTGCTGTATATATAAAAGAAACGAAAGTTAATACTCAAATCGCGAACTGACAATAAATATAAGGTTTCGTTCTTAATTAAATATAATTTATCTCCATGCTTACCCTAATATGTAAATAAATAATGTTATTGTAACTCATCGATTGATAGCTTTTCTACTCCAAAATTTAATCGGTTTTAATACGAATACCAAAGTTTTATTAATTTTATTTTTACTATTAAGCGATTTAATTATCTTAATTATTTTTTATCTTATGTCTTTTTTCGTTTTTGTAACAGCATTAAGAATGGAACAGACAAACAGATCGATCCGAGCGAAACGTTGAACACTAACGATTACATTTAATTTCGAAAAAAGAATCCATCCATTGACGAAATACGACTTTATATTTACAGATGGATCATATTTACTGTTACATTCAATCGAATCTAAATAAAAACGAAATTAATCATATATTTTTTGTTTTATTTTCCGCCTATTTTATTTTTTAATTTTGTCTTTTATTTTTGAAACGCCTGAGATATTCAATTATTGATGACATATCAAAATTAAAGGTTAAATTCAATTGTTCCAATTCACCGTCCCGCCAAAATAGCTGGCGGACATTTTGTTTTTTTCGTCGACGCCATTTTGTAGTGACATTGTAGCCGTGTTAAACGTCCTTCTATATTAAGCAAAAAAAACTTAGTGAAGTATTTGAACCGTGCCTTATACTTTTACGCCATTTTGAAATTAAAAATATCACTTAAAGTAATGCCAAAAATAAGTTAGGTTAAATACGAATGGAAACGAACTTCTCTAGTACATAAGAATTCAATTCGTTATTTCAATAGTGTTGTTAAAATTTTTGGCGTAAAATAATTTTAAGTTATAAAATAAAGTCCTAAAAACTTTGTTCGATGTGGGTACGTTTATTTTTCGCGAAAAAAATAATTTAAACTGGCAACAATGATTGAGACGTTTACATTACTCAAGCATTGGACATTGCCACTAGACTAGCGTTGTCTAAACTAAACTCTTAAAATAATTATAGTTAAACATGTGGAAGTGGTAGTCACTACCTGATGTACGTTAGTGGGGAGACAGGGGAGAGTGCGATGGACAAAGCGCACACCTATCTGTCATCCACGGCAGAACAACGTATCTCAAGAAGTGACCAGCATTTGCTCACACGCTATAAAACTAATTCGCGTTATATAAATTTTTAGTCCATTTTAAACGTTTTGATTGCTAATCTAGTATATGATAGGATATAAACATTTTATAAATCCCTGTTTATTGCTAAAAGTTAAATTATTTTTTATTAAGATTTTAAATGATTTGCTAGATGTAAATGTTGAATGTATCTCATTTCGTGTGTTATCCGCCAAGGTCGTGAGCTTGTCATTTAGTGTAAGTGCTAATTCAAGGTTCAAAACGTGTTGTCAATATGTAATAAAATTAACTATACTAATTAAAAATTCATGTTAACGTTTTCATAATTATTCGTGAATTATTGATACCATAGGAATCGATACGAGTTTATTCGATGTGTAGGTTCTCTGGAGAACTTATTTAGTCGATCTTAAATTTTATAATGGAATGCGTTGTGTTTTTTTTTAATTTCACTATGACGGGTTTCATTTGTGTGTGCTACTGTTGTTTATTACTTTTAAATAGTTAAACTTTAATTTACTTTAATAATATTCCCTCAACATATTGCCAGTAACAAAATTTATTTCTACATGAACAAAGAATTTATATTAAGAATTTGTTGATGTTTTGCGTCCTAAGAAAATTCTTATTTTATCTAATTTTGAGTGAAAATGTATAAAACAATTATGTAAAATATTCGTTTAAATTTCCCAAATAACTTGTAAAATACACCGCATATCTCTTTTATTCTTTGTAAATATGTTACATAAATTATTTCAAATTGCCAACCTGAAAACCCTTGCCATCACACCGCAGAGACTCGTAAATACAATTAGTCTTAATTTAAAACAATTACCCAACAAATATTTGAAGTGTGAAAAAGAACCCCTCCATCATACTAGAAAGCGTTACTGGAGTTTCTTAAGCCACTTTTTCTCCCAACAATAAAACTTACCGAATTGGTAGTAGTGATATAAGCCAGGCAATAGCAACCGACCAAGCCAAGGTTCGGTCCTCTCGTGCACCCTTGTGTGGGAATGATAAGTGGATGTTATCGACAAGTAACAGCACAAGCCCAGGTCCCTTCGTGGAGGACTTTAAGTTTCGTCAATGCCAAATGTCATGGCGCGTTCATCGAAGCGATCTAAGAGCTCACCCAACCAGTGAAGTAGTAGCATGTAGTGACCCGAACCGAGGTTCCCCCGGGAGCCCTAGAACTTCGGTACCTTAAAAGAGTTATTAGGCTAAAAAAGAAGTTAACTTCAACTGGTTGGTAAAGTTATGAGATAAATTTTATTTGAATACACACAGTTCAAGTCACCAAAAACCGTTATGACATCAACATGATAGCAATAGAAACTTATCAAGCCATAAAATCTTTTTGCGTTATTTAACACAGGAGGTATCAAAAAATTTCACAAAAACATATACAAGAGACGTTACAATAAATCTGTTCTCAAATATATTCTTTGTACAGAAATGTATGAGATGGTCAAATTGCATGAGACAAGAATAATCAATCTGAAACCAATAGACATCGTTGTATACTACTATAAGCGACAACAACACAACAGGAATATTTTGCCGTAGCTAAAGGGTTTCGTATATGTAACACCAAGGTGCCGTTCTGTGCCAGAGAGTTCTAGTGAGATTACTGTTACCATATGAAGTGGTACAAAGTCTAGACCTGCACGTCGAGGTGAAACTTCCAACGATACTAGTTTTTAAAACGGACTTCGATTCATTGCTTTGACTCTCCCGCTCAACAGTTAAATTCACTGATTGTAAGTGCAACCACCTGCAATACAATCATACCTGGTACATTCACTTGACAATTTTGAATGTACTTCTCGAGGCTCTGGATGACGCGACGACAATAAGATAGATGCACGCCGTCATCGTCACCATTTGTTAACCAATCGGCCGACGGACTAAGCAGCAGTTCAGCCTATTTGAGATTGCTTGTGTAGGAATCCTAAATGGGTATTATCGATGAGTGACACCCAAACTGCGGTCCTAGATAAGAGTCTCAGGCTGCCTGGCAGGCGCCCTCTGCTCTGTGAAATTTCCAAATTCCATATGTACGGTATTCAGTATCTGGTCCATAAAACCTCTTCGGATAGAGAAAGACCGGTCTCAATCTCAGTCACGTTCCTATTACGGTCACAGCATGGTACGTTACAAAACGCAAACTCTTTTGCCTTTTATAATTTTTAATTTTAAGATAATCTGAAATCTGACATTGAGTAACTTAGTTTAATAAAAATGTCTTCAAAAACCCATTGACATTTAAAACTCTAATGACATTGAAAAGTTTTTATTTCTTATCTTTTTACCGAATTTCCACTCAGGCGGATTGTAATTTTATTAATTATTTTCATTTAAAACCTTTTAAACAGTAGAAAAAATATTTTAAGAACTTATAAAAAATTCCACAAAGGCAATTTTTATATACACAGAAACATTTATTGACGGATGGACCTAGTAAGATCACCGAAAGTCGTTATATTCGGGCAGCGCGAGGCCGGCAGTCATAGCGATCTTTGAGGGAAGCCTCTCAACGAACTTTTATCAGCTGACGTTATGAAGATGAACCATTGACTATAAATCTATCCAATAATTACAACCATATTAGACAGAATATCTCAAACACTCGTACGCAGAAAATAATTTTGTGTATTGTGTACAGATTTCATTTCCTTGTTTTGAATATAAAAAACAATGAATAAATATTCTGACTTTGTTTTGCCGCAGAAATAAATTATTCCGTCTGAATAAAATTTTCTTTATGGACTAAATCTCTATTCACAGTTATTTTTTTTTTTAAGTTTATTGTTCAGAATCATGAATAATAATTTTATCAATAATACGCATTACAACGTTACCAGAATCATTTGACTTGTAATAAATATTATTTGTAATAGTAATATAAATGGCCACAATTTCTCTAACATTTGAGGTACTCAAATGAAAATTGAAAATCTTTTATTAAAAACGAATTTATTCATGCCTTACTGATTATTGTCATTTTTAATTTTCCCAAATATTAAGAATAAAACTACTTGTGTTCAATACATAATTTTTATTTAATATCTTATACTTATAGTGAAAAGATAAATTGTTAGCAGTCCATTTAATTCATCGTGCCGGTGCCGGATCCGTCGCGTTGTAAGGAGAGCGACCGAATGCCGTAGTCGGGGCTGACGACCCGCGTAGCAGGTTTAAGAAGCCTCTTTGCAATACATTGACGTTTACTTTCAGTGACATCTACAAGCGTCACATAACGTCTATAAGCAAAGACTGAAAACATAATATACTATATTTTTCCCGACCTTTTTATGTAACATTTATACCTACATGTTTGCATTAACACCATCATTTCAGCCGCAGGACGTCCGCTGCTATGCAAAGGCCTCTCCTATCGATGTGTAATATCTTTATATATATAAATAATGTATTATGTATTTTTAAAAACACATAAATTTTGCTTCAGTTTTTTTTTCATTATTTCATTCTACGCCGTAAACTTTGATTTTTTAGTTAAATTCGTAATATTTTAAATTTGTATTATCTTGATTCTTTAAAAATCACTTAAACCTCAGAAAGCACACGGACGAAACCCATCATCAGTGCATAAAAATGTTTATCACACCTTCATTCATTGTAAAATAGCCCCACTAAATAAGGTACTAAGGTTGTAAATCGATATTTCAAGTTATCGATCATTCAATAATTCCATACGTGACTTTGATATTAAGTACGTAAAGCTCATGTATTCAGATTAAACATATATGTTAAACATATTGGTCTTTTATTGCCTTTCATATAAAAATATACACTGTATTTATATATAGCAAAAGTGATTACCCCTGGTACCGAGTCCACGAACCGGCAAGCGCAACATGTCTTACGACCACCCACAAGTTGGACCAGGCGACCTTGGTCAACGGAAGACGCTAGATGCAGACCACATCCAACCGGACGGATTTTTATATTGAAGTATTCCATTACAAATCTCATCTCATTTTAGTCTCTATCAAACTGGGCTCTTCTGGCATTCTTCTCATTGTGCACACAAATGAACACAAGTACACAGAACACAAATAAATATAAGTATTTCTAAGGGTACAGTTTTCCTTTTGATGTTTGAGGATGACTTATAGGCTAATGGCTACTTGGCAAGTTAATATTAAACAAAATATGAAATGAAATTAATATGCTAATTGTTAATTATCACATATTATATTATATATTAAAAATTCGCTGCCTCAGATAACAATACAAGAAAATATAACATTATTGCTGTTGAAAACGTTGCACTATCAAATTGTTATTTTCGAAAGCTTAAAAAAGATTATCATGGTATTTTGATCTCCGGATCACTGAGGGCGTGAAGGATAACACTGATTTCAAAAAGGAATGTAGGTTGCTGTCTATTCGCTACAATGAGTTGGCATACAAAAGTTACGTTGACTCTTTTTAAGGCATATTATTAATATTTTTATGAGTGCGGTATGTGGATTGACTACATGCAGATAGAATATTATGGCCTGTAAGTGCATATTGTAAGATGTTCAGAGTGCTGATGGAATTTCCGTTTTATAGCAGGAATTTCGTCATGTTCGCAAAAGCTTATGCGTATGGATTTTTTTTTGTGGTCCCCGCAGTTGCGGACCTCTCGTTCCCCTATCTCGTGTGGGACAGGGACTTTTTATTTCTAGTAATTTATTCATATTTTTTATTATTATTATATCATTCTTCTCTTTCTTCTGTATCATCTTATCTGTCGTACTGTTTCTTTCATTCTACAATTTTCTCAGTCTTTCTCTTTCATTCCATTAGCCATACATCCATCCTCAACCACTACATTCTAGGTTTCCTTACTATTTTATTTTGCAACATAACATTTTTTGTTCAAATATTTAACACGTATTTTCTTTATAATTATCATCTTATATTATTCTGTTTATTGCACTATGTTTGGTACTACTATATTTCTTTTATTTCTTTATTTTAGTGTTTGTTTTATTTTTACCCATTGCATTTGTCACCACCTTCCTGCAGTAGCTGAGGAAGCATTCTCTCTCCCCTTCGTCTTGCATGATGGCCGAGATACTCCTTTCCTCTATGCGTATGGATTATTTACTAACACCACGTGTAAGCTTTGCGGCAAACATATTTTAGACGCCCACCCTTAATGTAAACGATCTTTTTAAAATCGTCCGAACACATTGCAGGCCGCTTTCGACGAGTTCTCTAGAATCCTGAATTTGAAATCTGAAGTGATGAAGACGATGAGTACGATAAAGCACCTACAAGCTGATGTTAAGGCGTGTACGGGCGTGTAATTTTCAAAATTATTAAAACTCGATAAAGCATATGTACCCAGTAATATGCTCTCAATGTTATTATAAATATATACTTTTCTATACTTTTATTATACAGTCAGTAAATGACACGTAAAAATGTATTCAGAAATGGTCTAGTATTAAAAGAAAACACACTTCTTGTCATACTATGTACTTAAAAGTATTAATACATCCAACTTTCTACAACTAGCTGTAAAAATATGTACATAAACACCAAAGCTGAGATACGTAAGTACCAATGCCATAAATTATTCTATTTTACAATTTTTAAAAAGGTTACAGAATAGCAATAATAGACATTTTAAATTAAATATATAAGTTTGCCGAAAATAATCCACTAATTGATTATCGTCTATACAACCTACAAAAATACTAAATATATAGGGCTATTTTTCCAGTTTACTATCCTTTTCTCCATCTTCATGAGCACAAAGTATATATACTCGTAGATTAACATTCGAAAAAACTTTGTGCGCTGCTGTAAATATTATATTCATAAATATGGTTTCAACGTATTATAATTGTTACAAATATACAATATAGTTTATAATATGTTATAATCTGATATTAAAGGTAATTATTTCAAGTATCAACGTTACAAATATCTACGAAGCATGTCAGAAGAGCAATGCCCTACTATCTCTCCGGATTGCCTCGTGGTTTGCGTAGTAACAAAGAACCGCAAAGTAGTGCAGTGCGAATGGAAATACAATTATAAATTTTACGCCTATCATCTATTATCAGGGCTGAACGGAAAGCTACGGAAATACGCGAGAGCTGCGAAGAAAAAGGGGCACTGGTGTATGTTTCACTAACCCATCCTGAGAGAAAACTTTAAAAGAAAAGAAATTACAAGAGAAAACGTCACTGTAACAAAACATTACAAAAATTTAAAATAAAATGTAATCGATTTAACGAGGTATGATAAATGTCTTTCTCATACACTTACTCTTTCAATTTTACATAGAGAAGATTTGTGTTAACAGAAAATATTTTTTATGTAATAAACACAACATAACACAATATAACATATAATACAATTAAATACAATGTCATATTATATTTCATTACCTTGTTCGCCCACCAATTTGCAGCAAACACTAAAGTACTAAACTAATTCCAGAGCTAGCTTCCGCAAGTCTCACATTAACATTCGCCTGAACTTGAAGTTTGGAACTTCGTATGTTGAATTCATCTCAAACGCACGCCCGGACCTCTCGGGTAGATTGAAAATAACTTGAAATCGGATGGAGCGGCTCGAAGTTTGGTCTTAACGATGAGATGATATCATTATATGTATTTATTGAGTACGATTTGCACACTCGGCCTTTATAATAATATTAGTTATTTATTTAAATTAAAAATAATTATCTTAATATTTGATTTTACCTCAATAACGATTCCGCTATAACTTTCTTACTCACTGTTACTAGGTAATCATTGACAATTTTTTTGTAATGGTTTTAACTCTTACATCCTTTTAGAAACGAACCCTCACTCTCCTTTTATACATAAGTATAAAATCTGCAATTGCACAATCGCAGTCCCAACAAGTGTGAAAATGTACATATTACTTTTAAGGCACTGTTATTATACAAGATACCATGGACTACGTCTTTTGTAGGCATCAAGTTAAGTGCACCACCTGTTTGGATAATAAATACTTCTAATGTGAGAAAAATAACCGAACTCGAAGGTACTATATGTATATAAAGTACTATATATACATATATAAACAGTGTAAAATTATTTTTTTTTATTTAATATTCTTTTTGTACACGTTAAGATACATTTAATAAGTTTTACAATAATATACAAAAAAGTACAATGGGCGGTCTTATCACACAAGGCAATCTCTTCCAGACAACCATAGTATGGAAAAGGTAAAAATACTAATAATGGGTAGTTTACTTGTACAAAAAATACATATTTACAAACAAACGAACATAAACATACATACATACGTATATAATATATATACTTATAATAAATAAGATTTAACACATATTATAAATATAATACAATAATAAATAAAAACTACTAATCTAACTGACGACTGTTCGTTTCGCTTCGATCCCAATAACATATTTAAATAAATATTGAGTAGTCGAAATGTTGGATACAGGCAGCTTTCAACGCTTGAGACCTATGACCAATAGTAGACGTTTTATGGCTGAAATGACTTACTATGTTTATATTAATTATAATAATATTAATATAAATCTAGACAAGATTTTAATTAGTATTATTTTATTAAGTATGGTATGGATTAATTTATTTCCACATATTGGCGACAAAATAAGTCGCACTGCTCGAATAATAAATGCTTCAAACCTGAGAATAACAGGCGAACGGAACTCAGTGGAGTTAAATTATTAAAAGAATTTCAAATTTACATATTTAATGAATATTTAAATAGGCTTACCGCTAACACATCATTCCCAAGTTTTGCTTTCTTCTACTTAGTGATTTATTGTGTAGTAGCCCTTAACGCATAAACGTTCTTTGGCATTTTATTTGAATCTAGCAATAGAAGCTTTCTGAACATTATTCGAGAACCTATTGTCAAAGCATATACTTTGCGCGTTGAAACATTTTTTATACAAAACAAAGCAATGACTTACAACGTTAACAACGTACCCCGGGCTCGATGATCCGGAACCCAAGAGCCAAAGTAAGGACTAGAAATGTTCATAAAAAGAAAATATCGCTACGTAACACTTGACCAACGTCAGTAAAAGCTCGGGACGTAAGCTTCCCGCTAGCGCAAACTTATTCGGTATTAATTCATTCAACGAGCAGACAGCGTAAATATTGAAATGCTAAGTTTGAATCCAGACCTGCGTGTGTTGAACATTTTCAGCATCGGATGCAGATCCGTCCATGCGATGGCACAAGGTAGAAGCGATTAACGTATTTCGGTAGAGTTTATAATATGTTTTTTTACTCATTATATATAATACTCCAGAATACATTAATAAATTTGTTTGTCAACCTTTGTTAGTGGACGTTTTATACTGTGCTTGCAGATCCAAAGTCACAATTCTTGACAGTTTGTTCTACGCGTAATGCGGGCTCTGCCCACTGCCAATTTTACCAACCCGCTGGGGCTACCTCGTTACAGAATATACAAAAAACCTTTGCCGGTCTAAATAATAATTATGAATGATTTTACTTTGGACAATAGAGATCTATAAATGTTAATAACATTTGTAATTTAAGAAAAATGTTAAAATATTGTGGCCCATGTCCAGCAGTAAACGTCCTACAGATATAATGATAGAGATAAATTTGTTCAATGATTAATCTAACTTGAACGACCAACTAAAATGGAGGAACGACTTGAGTCTAGGCCATCAAATTTGATGGCCCAGGCGACGACTAGGCCATTAAATTGGTTCTTATTATGTATAATATTTGAACAGAAGCTCTCTGAAAAATTTCATCACAACGTTTGAAGCCCGTGGACAGCTAGACACAAATTGATCAACTGGAAGCCATTAGAGGAGTAGATTTACCTTAAAGCTGCAATGCAATTTTCATTTATTGACGACAAATTAAAAAAAATCTCGCTGAAACTAGTGTCGTGACCATTAATTGAAGCAAAGTCACTCCACCAGCATAATAATTAGAGAATTTTGAATCGTATCGACATTTGTGAATCAAAACAACTTTAGGCAATACATCGAATATCGCTCTCAGATCTTATAGCAATGGATTCCTAAATCAACACATATATACACATATTTCGATAAAATGATAAAACAAGAAACAACTCGTTTTCATTATTATTTAGATATTAAACTAAAATTTCATTTGAGTTCATTTTGGAGATTTGTATAAGTTGTTTTCTTTATAATAAATTAACATATTTCTATAGCAAACTCTTAGCATGAAAAGGTTCGTTACAAACAAAATTGAACCGCCCGCGCTTTGTCACTTAAACCAGGGACCCTTCAAGGAAACTCATATTGATATGTTAATAGGTTTTGAACTTGCCGCGCACAGTATGTGGTAGTAAATAAAGGAAATAATTTAATTACTTTGTGCACACACATGTAATTATAATATACATTATTTCTTTGAGTGTACATACGTCTGTGCACGTGCATTTATTCATTAAATTGCACAAAATATTCATAGGAGACTGAAGACCCAGAATACAATCATCATCAGCTTCATGTCAGCCGATAGATGCCCGCTGCAAGGCATAGGCCTGCTCCAAAGATCACAACGATGTACCATAATCAGAGTCTTGCACTCTCCGTGATCATACGTGTTTCATCAGTTCACAGTGGGGCGTACCTAAGTTACGTCTACTGGTTCATGGTCGCCACTCGAGAACCTTTTGTTCCCAACGGCCGTTGCACGAGTGATGTGCCCGGACTTCTACCACTTGAGACTTTTGTTCTTTTGCGTATCTCTTCATTTCTGAGCTCCGAAGATAGCCCTACTTCATTGCTCTCAGAGTGACCTTGATCTTTTTTATAAGGCCCATCGTAAGCGGCCACGTCTTGGATCTATATGTCATCATGAACCACACACTGATCAAAGATTTTTCTGTCCAGACATTGCGGTATTTTCGATGTAATGCAAAAATAATATTTTATAATTTTTAACACTGTAAATTACAATAAAACCATTACAATATTTTTATAAATCACATTAAAGCCCTATTGACAAAACACTACACTAACTACATTAACTAAGCACAGCCTGTCTTCTAGAGTGAATTATATTTAAAATGACACTTTAGATTGGTATATAGCATTAGACAGTACTGAAAGTTTAAAAAAAAAAGTTTTTCAATTAATATTTCTGTGATAACATTTCAGCGGCGATGTTGTCTTTTTTAATAATATTTTTGCGAATAATATTTTTAGAGTTATGACTTTTTTTGGTAAAACTACGGTAGTTCAACTGACAACTGCGTTATTGCTGCCAGTGTGTTAATATGTCACCAAAACATAACAAATATTTATTTCATGCTAAATAATTACTTTTTAACAATCGGGTGTTTTCATCTGATGCGTGTACACGGTATTTCCGGTTGCTATCAATTAATGTTATTCGAGAACCTTCCGGTCCCTACGGCTATAGGTTGCACGAAATATGTGCCCCACCCACTGCTACTTCAGAGCAATCCTAAGAGCTACGTCGGTGATCTTGGTTCTTCTGTGGGTATCCTCATTTCTGATTTGATATCGCAGCGAAGCTCCGAGCATAGTTCTTTATTGCTCTCTGGTTAACTTTGAATTTTATAAGGCATACCGTAAGTGACCACGTTTCACATTCATAAATAACTGGCAACACGCACTGGTCAAAGATTTTCTTCTTCGCACATTGCAGTATTTTGTAAATAACAAACAAAATCTCTTTGATCATTGAAATGAATTTCACATTTCTCTTGTAAATTGCACCAATACACTCAGCCAACGTCTGCGTATGACTTCTGACACGTTTAGCATATCGTGTTTAGAATCTAATCATGAACTTGAATACAGCCATCATTGGCTCTTAGACGATATGTTAATCGAAATGTCCTGATGATATTCTGCATTTAGAATAGCACTTTTTTATTACCTTTATACAAGGTGATACGTTATAGATGTAACTACTTTAAAGATGTAGCTTTAAAGATGTTCAGCTAAATAATATATGTTAAATCACATCCAAGAAGCTATGATTTATTAAATAACAAATAATATAATGATAGCATAGTAAGAAAAATCATAATGAAAATTCAGATATCTACAATTTAAAATGTGTTATTATTTTTTGCAGAATTTATACTGCCAGAATTTTTTGCCCCGCTGCATTCCGATAAAAAAATAATGTGACTTATTTCACAGTGACATACTAAAACGGTGCGGCCTATCAGCTTTTAACTACCTTATGACATCGATACATAGTTAGTAGTACGCACCAACAGATAAGTTATAACATTTTTTTATTAGTCTATACTCAACAATTATTCTTTTATTATCCGGTATTACCCTTTAATAGTTAATTATCAATAAGAGGATTAAAACGTATGACCAAAAATTTAATCAATTAAATAATTATAAACACACTTCTAACACATTCACAATCATTATTTTCTGAAAGAAATCATAAAGATATTAATAAATCACTTCTGTAAGCATTACATTACAAATAGTAAATCTTTCCACAGAAGTTTATTCTGATGGAGAATTTAAACAAGATGTGTTTTCATAAGCAGATGTAAAATATTCTCAGAGTTTGTAGTTTTAAGTAATTCTTGAATAATATTCATTACTCTATTACAGTTTGTCTTTGCGTTAGCACTTTTTAAAGTTTTACGTTTTCCGGTTACGAGAGAAAATTTTAAATGACACTATTCAAACCATTACTGAGAACTGGAAAAGATAAAAAAGAAAATGCATAATAAGTCAGAAAATTAAAAGACGTATCACGTGGGTATGTACTTGTTTGACCTGGAGTTTATGTATGATACGCAGATTTGCATGCACAAAGTACGCGTTTGCGTACATTAGGAATAGCATGTTACACTTGCTGTTTATTAATGAATAGAAGTGGCCACTACCTTCTTGATAACAGTTTTATGTCACTCATGCACTGGATTAACTCATAACTATTATTAAAACTTACAGGGGAGGCAATTGCCATGCTGTGGTCGGAATTTATTTGGGTCTTCTTTTTCCGTTGTCTAGGACATCGAAAATTGAAAGTATTTGGTAATGATACCGGTGACGTTACCGGCAGTGTAAGTGAAGTGCAGTGGGAATAATTATTTTAACAACACTAACATTGCGAGTTTTAATATACACCTAGCGCCATCTATCATTTACAAATGTGATTAAATTACAAGTTCATAAACAGCGAATCCACAAAATCACAATGCACCGTTAAACCTCCAGATTAAGGACTTTGATCATAAAAATGTAGAAAAGGTAAATATTTGGTTGTCAGTACAACCACGTACGTCCACTGTGGGCGACCTATAAATTAAGACTAAACTAAAACCAACATCGGTGAAGTTAATGGATTTTTGCGGCTCCCTCATTACCATACTGAGTGCTTATAGGTATTGGCGAGGGACTCGACAAAGGATTCATAAATTATATTTTCAGTTGTGTTTAGAATTCTGTTATACATACCAGCTGCCTCGATACGTCACACTATAAGATGATATTGTTCTAGCGTAGTCCAGAAGAAAAAATATAATAAATTTTTATTTAAGTATGGTCACTTTATTTATTGATTTAATTTCACTATAAATAACTATTACGTCCGAAAAAAATTGGACAAATAATGAAATGATTTGATGAATATATGTACACGATATTTTATGCTATATTACATTCTAAGACGTTTTCTTTTTATTTTCGTCAAATATTTAACAGTAAGGCACAGACTTTTTAAGTTACTAAAAGGGAAAACAAAAGTTTTTTGTACTATATTCCTAACAACTTTTTTTCTATTTTCCGGAATCTTTATAAACTTCCACTTGCTTTTCTTAACAAAAAAAAATCTCTGAAGTGGTCGAGCCGTTCCCGAATATTTTGTGTGTACAATACATGAGGCAATTCATTTCACTAAAATACATGACCACAAAGAATAACAAGGTGATAACATACGAAGCCTAGACGTGGTCACTTACGACGGGCCTCATAAGAAGGCTCAAGGTCGCCCAGACAGCAATGGAGAGGACTATGCTCGAAGTTTCGCTGCGAGATCGAATAAAAAATAAGGAGATTCAGTAGAACCTAGATCGTAGACGTAACTCGAAAAATTGCTCGTGAAAAGCGGCAGTGGGCGGGGCACATCGCTCATGGTCGTTTGGGCCGAAAGGTTCTCGAGTGGTGACCACTAGTCAGTAGTGGAGTCAGCACTCGACGAAGCGACGGCATAGTGAAGGTTGCGAGAAGTCGCTGAATGCAGACAGCGCAGGATCGGTTATCATGACAATCTTTGACGGAGGCCCATGCCATGTTTTTCACTGCACGAAATCTAGAAAAGCAAGTATGAAATCTAGACTAAACGCCCTAAGCACTCTACAAGCTCAAAGGTGAATTCGTAAACGCTAACAAGCAAATGATATTTGTCAATGACGAAAACCCGCGAGCACATTGACGAGCGCGCCGCAAAAATCGATTATTATTAACTGACGGTGGTTTTGGAACAAATTAACTGGCTGCCTGCACTTCCATGGTTTTAAATGACAATTAAAATACGTTTGAGGTTGTCCACTACAATCATACCAATTTGTTAATTCTGGAACAGCATTTCGCTTATTTCTTTAACTGCTGAGGGTCGTGACTGTTTTTGTGAAGTTTATCACGCACTATTATACGCCATCTATGCCGATCGGCGTGCGTATTGCATTTTTCAGACCAGCGCATGAGACTGCCTCGTGGTCACCGTCCATCAACTTCTCCGGTGATCAAAAGCATTTCCATATTTTTATTCCTTTTTTTAGCTATGTGACTGGTAAATTAAAAAAATAGGTTTTGTGCTTATAGTAGAAAAGCGAGTAAACATACACTTTCATATTGGTTAGACGGACGGCATAAATAATGTTATTTTCTATGTCGAAGTTGTTTGTTAAACCGAAGACAATAAAATCCTAATTTTAAAGCTATTCCAACATAAATAATATAAATAATATTAGCCTTCTATTTCCATATCGTTTTTTGACAATTATAGTGTGAACCATATACCTTTACTTGACTAATTATTAAGTGATTTATTTGTTATTGCGGGATTTGGACCTCTGTTTGGGTGAAGGCTTGGGCTGATAAATATTACCCTGTTATGTCGATTACATCATTATTGTACACTGTCTGTGTGATCTTCTTACTTTTCTCTTTCCTCCTGGTCGCTACAACTTTTAGATTTTATGAATTAATTATAAGAGATTGCCACTGCTTGCAAAAAAGGTTTCATAGGATTGACACAGAGATGGCCAACCTGCCTGCCAAGCGTGGTGTTTATGGTATATCACCCTAGAGCCTTGCGTCGCCGTTTAAGGCTACCTATTTTATAGAGAGGAATTATATCTGATACTATTTCCACACACTCTATCATAAATTATGTAGGAATATTATATATAATCTCGATCTACCATGTCTCGATTCAGTAAATATATCAAATATTGTCACCCCAATGAAATATCTTGCGCAGACATCACCTTTGTAACCTTTTGGCGACTTATGTTTGTTATCTGCGAATTTCTTTTAAAAATTTTCAATTTTTTTTAGCAACAAAAAAATTACTGAACAATTGGTTATATAGGTATAAAAGTTATAAAGAGGTAGATGGTTAACTCATTTGCCCACGATAAGCTTTAAAGCTTTTTTTACACCTCTTTTCAATCTCTTTTTAATAAAAGTCTCTATTTAATAAAAAACGTTTCTAATGGAAAACGATGGGCTACTAATTTCGCTACAGGGCTGCAGTGACATATGGTAAACAATAATTAATTTTAATAAGTAGTCATTCAGAATTTTGAAGATAAATCTCAAATTTTTGGGAGAAGCTCATGTCAAAAACAGCGGTCGTCTTATGGCTCTAATGATGATTATTTATTATATATCACAATATAGGCAGTTTTTATTCTTCCTATTAGCCAATAGACAATAGACGCCTACTAGGGGGCGTGGGACTACCCCAAAGGTCGCCGCTGTGACCGGTCCAGTTCTGCCCGCGTCCAGCTACTTCCCACGATCTTGATCACGTCGTCGGCCCATCCAATAGGTGGCCTACGCATACCGCGCCTAACAGCTAGTGGTTACGACAAATACACGTTTTTAACAAAACATTCTGTTTCTTTACATCATTTGTGTGTGTGTGTAATTCTGTTTTCTCTTTATCAATGCAATGTTTAATAGAGTTTTAGTTATACCAAATGTAAAGCATGTCTATAATTATTGTATATAGCAGTTTTAAGATATATTGCAATATATTTCTTCTATCTTCTATGACTGTTTGATAACGCTGTTGTAAAATAAAAAACGAGATTGTAATAACTTTAAGGTCATTTATTTAAAAAGTATATAGATCACAGTGTATATGTTATAGGCAGTTTTAGTTATTATATATAATTATTAAATTCTTCCCTATAGAAATAACAATACATTTCCAAAATTCAGATCATTGCATATTAAAATTTATTATTCTTTACTGCCTGTTCCAGCAGAGTTTTAATTGCCAGTAGTCTTTCCAATTCCGATAGAAAAAATAATGTAACATATTGCAGAGTGATCACTTTAAACATGGTAATTAAGCAAAACACTTAATAATAAGCTATACATTACCTTTAAAGCTTTTACATTTATAACAAATCAACCTTTAATAAACATCGTTATATCTTATTATTTACATTACATAAACACGAATAGAAGATAAAATGTCTATTTTATCTACGTGAAAATGAGAAGATGAACATTATTCATTATCCGGAATATAGCAGAGTCGCATTGAAATATCAGCTAAAGCTATAAATTAGAATAGAACGCTATATACTCGCAATTGCCTGCTAATAAATTTGAACTGCCGCGTTAGTTAGTTAACGTTTTAATAGCAGCTTCAATTCGCGTGTTACGCGATTGCTGCAAGCGAAATAATAGACACTACGTTCAATCGATATATCAGGTTAATAACTGAAATTGTAATCTGTTTCATCATCAAGGTTATTTTATCTTTCCACTGGCATAGGCCACCTCCATGAATTTACAATACGACCACTTATAACCAGCCTACATACAGCGTCTGCCAAGGACTTTAACAAACAATAAAAACTTTAAAATCATCTGTTCTGTGGGCTTTGTATGTCCCTTCAACTTGCCAATCCATTGTACTTCTCTTTCTTTTTGTTGAAGTCAATACTGGTAGCCTAGTGAGCAGTTTCAGCTTCGCCAAAATTAGTCCGCGGAATCAGAGTGGTCCGCGTGCGTGTTAAGAGTCTCCTCTTTACAGAAAACTCTTCTTCTTTTTCAACTGATAGAAGCTAATTGCAACGTAAAAGCCTCCCAAAAAGATGGTGACGAAGACCGGTTTTCGCTGTCTACATCCAGTGACTTTCTACAACCTTTACTAAGTCGCCGGTCCACCTAATGGGGGCCTACCTACGCCGCGTGAACCAGCTCGTGGTCGCCACTCGAGAACCATGTGGTTCCAACAGCCATCGGGTTCACGAGCGATGTGGCCTGTGTGGGAGTCGTATATATACTGATGTGATGTCTGAATGAATAATAGGTGTAAGATTTTGTGGGCGAGCGTAGCCGATGGGCGAACTTAGTGTGCCGAATTAGTGCAGCGAGCACATGCACGCACCGGTGACGCGGGCGCAGACCTTTTGTTACTTTTGTTTCTTTTGCGCCTTTGTTCTATTGCCCGCTTTCACTCGGTGGCGGAGCACAGTGCGCCCCAGAGTCCCACGATGAATGCACGTCCCTTTTTGCTCGCCCTCAAGCGCTAATAAAAATTTGTTCGTGTGTTAAATAAATTGATAAAGTATTACAAACATCTTTTAATAAGACGCTAACACTTTACCTGCTCGCTGCCACTTAAGATGGGCAAATTTCCAGGCTTACGCAAATGATCTGCTCATTTGATTTTGAGCGAAACTCTAAGCCCTCTACTTAAAACACTCTACTCTTCATTAAATATATAACTTAACTTATTAGTGAAAACAATACAAACAGTAACAATAATATATATGTGTATGCGTGTGTGTATTTGTATCTTATATTTACATAGATGCTGCATAGCAAGTGTAACATGTATATTAATAATCTAATTTAATTCAAAAGGAACCAATGCGGACTATGTCATTGGAAAGTTATGAATGTAGTGCGGACAATATCCGCAGCAGCCAGCGGCTAGCGAGCTATACCCCGCAGCTCCACATCCGAGCTATTGTGCGAAAATTACTTTATTGTCGGAGAACTCATTATCTACAAACAATGGGCGCAGACACTGGGTCGTTTGTGCCGCATTACTCGATTCTCTGTATATTTCATAACGAAATTGATGAAATTTTACAATAATTTAATTTCAATTTAATTCGATACCACAAAAAACTATCGATTCATTAAATCATTTTTCCCGGGCCCGATCCATTATGATATACGGTGTTTAGCTAAACGCATTATAATACATAGGTATCTCACGGTCTTTCACTAGATTCGCTTATATAATCGCGTAATAGATGGGTATAATTTGGTCTCTCCTTAGATACGCTGTGATATAGGGGTAACACACGGTCTTACTTTAGATGGACAATGGAATATGGGTCCCCCATGAGATGGACTGCATAGATGGATAGCATGGTTTTTTGCCAGATGTTCTATGTTCTATGGATACCACATAACCTCTCCTTAGATGCGCCGTTATAAACTGGTATCACACCTTTTTTTGCTAGACGCGGTTTCGATAGTCTGTGGCCAGATGTGCTATAATTTCTGATATCACAGTCTCTCGCTAGATATGTTGTGATAGATTTATCTCGCATAGACCTTCAGTAGATACATAGTGGTAGATGAATATCACAAAACCAGCTCGCGAAATCTGATTTAATAAACGTAATGAGTATAAAAAGGCTTAAAACATTAACGTTTAAACAATTTATATTGACTTAATTACTGAGTTTCAAACTCTGGCTTTCATAGACAAGTTGGAGTACCTGTTATAAACACAAGTGAGGATTAAGTTAAATTAAACTGTTATTAAACGCAACCAAGTTACCGCGTCAAAACGGAACTGTTAAGTTTTACCGCGACTCCTAGAGACGATATTTCTTGTCAATCGTCGAAGCTTAGAATACTAACACTAAGAACATTACCTAAAAAATATCGCCGGTTGCAGATGTAAAATTTGAAGGGGAGAATGTATAACCCGTTTGTTACTCCCTTTCGTATACTAAGTAGACCGCTGCACTTGACGGCGATAATACAGTAAAAAAGCGATTTCGAAATTTGGATGACTACATATTGTTACATACATGAATTGTTGTTTACAATCTATCCCTACAAACTTTGTACTGACTACAATTATTAGCCTGTTGAAATAAAATGGAAAAAATAAATTAAAGTAATATATTTCACAGTGATCACTTCATAAACAGTGTTTGGAAATAGGTACAATGGCTTGAAAACCTATTTATAGTCTTTAAACCTATTTCCAATTATTTCTTAGAGTAATTCATTCTTTGAAGTGAACATAAGAGTGGTAATAGACAAGTTAAATATTCCTTACGGACTTCAACCGCAGTTTTGCAAAAAGAACGCTAACAAAAGGTCTTATTCCAGGTCACTTCATGAACTCCGTGACCTTGTTTCCATTTCAAGTACTCGCATTACACTAGTTTAGATGTAAAATTCATGCGTCTCAAATAGAGAGGCACAAGATAGTTTCATACAGAGTTTATATATTTACATTTGCGTAGAATTCTAAAATACATTTCTTTAATATTTAATGGAATCAGACGTTACCTTGCGAAAGTCCATTCTAAGTAAGAAAAGGACCAATATTTAGCCACTTCCGCACATGCAGTGGTAGTCGTGCAACAAAGTGCACCGCCCGCCAGCCCGCAGATAAATGCGTATGCGGCAAACAATGCGAATAACACAACTACCACCGCCAAATCACTCAACACGTGTTTCACCCCTCCACGAGGCATCCCCAGGAGCTATGTCACACCGATTAGTGCCAAACACAGAGTTGGCTCTGAGTGTCGACTACTACTGCACTTTTCTTACATACATTTCTTTGTCCTATATGTCGCGAGCAGCACAAGGCTAGTAATCGTGGCGATCTTTGAGGGAAGCCTATGCCTTACGGTGTGTGTTTATCAGCTGAAAAGAAAAAGCAATTGTATTGTAACTGCTGTCATAACCTTGTAGTTTCGTTCCTTTACCTTATTTTATTCAGAAAATGCAAATTATCTTTTTAATTTTTCTTTCTGTATCTACAAATATGTAGCGTGGCCGCGTTGTAAAATCGCTTGATTATAACAAAATATTTTTGGTAGGGTTAATACATATCCGCAACAGATTTTAAACCTTCATCTTCTTATTCTTAAATCTAAAGTATATTATTAAATAGTTCTTATTGATCGAAATACGTGGAACTGGTTTGTTGGCTCACTTATATCAAACATTGTTAAATATCATTGAAGAATAGCAACTGTTAAGTTTCTGGCCAGTTCTTCTCAGCTGATCAGCACTCCCAGCCGGGTGTAAATACATTTAACTACTTTGTTTTAAAATAAATATTTTTTCAAGATAATCATGGCGTCACCGATCTACACCAAAAATTATCATTAATATTAGTTTAATAAACAAATCAAAATAAATCACTCTGAAGTAAGTTACATTAAGTTCTTTATTCTACACAGTGCAGATTGCCAAGAACTTGACAGTTAATAGTCCGCCAAAGCAGTATATAGTATATAGTAATAAATATATTTTTGTATGAATGAAGTTCCCTTTTTAACTATGGGACTTTAAAACAAAGGCTTCGTTAAATATTAGGTAAATTAAAACAGAATAATTTTTAATAAATTTTCTTTCAGCTAAATAAATATTCAACGTATGCTCCACCCTTTAAGAAGAAAACAAATAATAGTTCAATGTAAATAAAATCGAAAAATTGAGACAAAACTGTGATAATATAGCAAACTGTGGTCTAGGAACGAAGGTAAGGGAAGGAAGTAAAT
Organism: Battus philenor; assembly: GCF_028537555.1. Taxonomy (NCBI): domain Eukaryota; kingdom Metazoa; phylum Arthropoda; class Insecta; order Lepidoptera; family Papilionidae; genus Battus; species Battus philenor. The sequence goes on along the minus strand of NW_027181688.1, from coordinate 10,137,169 downwards.
GCACGGGTGACGAGAGATTGTGAATGATGAAAGAAGAAAGTGAAATAAAAGAATAAAAAGTAAAAAAATCTTTACCCGATTTGTAACGTCCCCAAAAGGAGAGCTAATGAAAAAAAAGATATTATATGGGATTCTACAAGATATTATATGGGATTCTTGCCACCTGAAACCATTTTGACGGCCGTTACCTGCACTGATAAGTAGTTTTGGGAGCTTACTTCAAAATCCCACAGATCTCATCGATACAAAAGAATAAGTTTTTTTTACTACTTTATCCTTCGTTGTACGTCACATGTGAGACTGATAATTGATAAAAAAATGCGCCTATGTGTCTTCGAACCTTTCAACTGCAATATTTGAAATCGATTTAATGCAGAAAAATGTCCAACTCCGCTAGTTGGACACTTTTGAAGACTGGAGGTGCATGAAGGAATAAAATAGTTTTCATAAATAATTTATTATGTATAATTCACTGCCTCGATAGATGTCCGCTGCAAAGTATAGGCCTCATCCAAAAGTCACCACGTTGACCTGTCCTGCGCTGCCCTGCATCCAGCGACTTTCACGTCGGCAGTTCATACAGTGGCGAGCCCACATCAGGTTCGTATTAACCACTGGAGAACTTGAGAACTTTATTTATTACTTCATTTAATATCACTCGTAACGAAAGAATAAAATCTTAACTATTATTGATTTACATAGACTGTTCGTGTTTTGTTTTATTATTATTTACAGACCCGATTAATACCGGTGTTCTGTTATATTAAATTTTTTATACGTTTACATATAATTTAACACAATTATTATGGCCACGGCTGTGTATAACAGGCAAACATATTTAATTTTGTACTTTATTATATGAAAGTAAAGTATTTCGCTGTTGCCTATTAAGCATAAGTAAATAAATAAACCATTAAATCAACAATATATATGAAAATAAGACCATAAAAATATGTTATAAATTGAAAGTTATTATTGGAAATGTGAAACTATTAGTTTGGTAGGGTTAGCTTTCCGAGTGCCCTCAATAAGGTCAATGTTAATGGGTTAAGAGGTTCGGGAAAAGCGGTGGGAGATGTTGTTGACCTCGACCGTCGGCCCCTTAGCGGTGCGAAAATGTTAAAAGTATCAAGAATTTATATCGAGATAGTCAGATTTTAATTTATTTTTTTAATGTGATTTTTTGCAAATAAATCCGAGAGGCGTAGATAATTCTAGCTTCTATAACAACGTTTACTATATAACCGTCAGTTTCAATTTTACACTTTCAGCTGCGAATTCATTTATTCATATAATTATCAGTTAAAATCATTTATAGTAACGTATAGTCATTTAAAAAATTACCAAGAAAAAATGTAAATAATTTGAACTTAGTTTTAATCAGTTTACGATTTGAGTTAGTAAATAGTCTAAGATACAAACACCGCGACATGAAAAAACGTGCGCAAAACCAATCGTAAATATTAAAAATTATCGTGCAAAAAAAGCGCGGATGCTAATGTCTGTGAAATATAAATTCTAATATAAAAAATATTACATTCATCCATGACATGATTCCTGTTTTGAGTATTCCTTAAATAAAAATGTGCCACTAAGCAAGTTTTTCGTTTTCGATTTTTATTAGTTATTTCCTGTTTATACAATTGTTACTACAGATTTGCATTCACTTTATTTAGAGTAAACACCAATTATTGGTTCGTGCAATTATCAATCTACTCGGTAACTGAGTTATTAAGCAAGGATTATGTAATAAGATTAACTTAATTGATAAGTTGCTGAGTTAATCCGAGGTCGTTAATGTAAACATATCTATTTATATATATATATATATATATATATACGTTGACCTATATAACTTGGTTTAAAAAATAAATTTTCATAATCTGCTTATTCGAAGTACGCATATCACAAAGCTAAACGGAATGTCTGACTCGAATTTCTCTACCTAGATACGCGAATTAACATAAACAAAGTTTATAACCGTTCCTCTTTGAATTTCAAGTTCCAGAGATAGCGGTGCGGTGGGTTTCTCGTCTCGCAATTTGCAAAGCGTTAACAGTGTAACCTCTTAGGTTTTAGATATGCTTTATCAGTGAACGTAGCTCTAATCTGTAACATATTTCTAAGAATATAATTTCGTAGATCCAAATAACTCCTTGACAAAGTCAAGTCAATGTGGTTATTTTTTTCTTTTTTAATAAATCATAAATATTATATGTATTGTATCATATTTACATACCATTACAGTTACCAATAGTTATTCTTCTTATAATTTTTATATTTTCAGCCGATTGACGTCCACTCTCTTACACTGCCCGCTTCCGGTGAGTTCCAGCGACCTTATCTTTGTCGTCGGTCTACCTGGTGGGGGTCTACCTGCACCGCATCTACCTGCTGGTGGTCGCCACTCGAGAACCTTTCGGTCCCAATAGTCATCGGTGGCAGGAACGCTATGCACCGCTCACTGCCACTACAGACAACAGACGAGGATTTTTTCGAACTATGTCAGTAAACTTGCTTCTTCTGTGGATCTCAACATTCCTCACGATTTCGCTGTAAAATTCCAACCACAGCCCCCTTGTCCCCTTCGTTGCTCTTTAAGTGATTTTAGCCTTCGTATGAAGCATGTTGTATACCTCCACGTCTCAGATCCGTAAGTCATCACTGGCAATATACATTGGTCAAATACATTTATTCTTATTAGGGTATTTTAAGCGAGAAGATGTTGTAGAAATAGTCATTAGTATATTTATATTATCTTTAAAAAATTAAAATTACTTATTTTTTCCTTCTCATTTGATATTTTTTATCTTCGGTGTTTGTTATTTATTTGTTTGACCAAACTTCATTAATTTATCTCTGAATCTCCCACTGGGTTAACTGGTAGAAAATGCCTTGGGCATTAAGTTCGCCGTTATAGATACATTGTATAACAAGTGTTTAAATTAATATATAAAACTTAGAAACAAGAGGCTAAAAAATTTCAACTAGAACTATTTATAGTATTTTAATTTCATAAAACTACTATGTTTGTAAACACTGCGAAAAATACTTAAAATTACCAATGTAAGTGATTCATATAATTACACCCGGTACAAATCCAACTTGCCGCAATGCAAAGTATCACTAAAATAGAGCATTGGTAGCCCAGCTGCAGAGGACTGTGACTTATGATCCGTAGGTAGCGGGTTCCTTTTCCGGAATACAGTCTTAAATAATTTATGCTTTGTAGATTAGTGATATTGGATTGCCACTGTTAAAAACAAGTTTCCGGGTGATGGGCGGCAGCGTCCTTTATCGCCGAAGGACCTGCTAGGCGTGGTGATTTTGGTGTATCTCCCCACACATATCTTTGGAGTAGGCCTAAGCTTTGCAGTGAATGCATAAAGGCTAAAACTGCGATTGCAACACTAGTGACAATTGGTTAATATATTGCAGAAATATTCGTACTGGACATCGCCTTCAATGATAGAAGGCTTTTCTTAAATCATTTAGTAAAAGAAAAATATAATATCTTGTTTTTATTTAATTTAACATTAATTATTAATTTCTTATTTAATAAATATTTGTTTGTCATGTAATGTTATTATTCGGTTTTATTTATTTAATAACGTTTAGATATAAACTTAATTAAGACCTGGGCTGTGCAAGCATACATCGTCGTCGTCGTTTCAGCTTATAGAAATAACAATACAATGCTTAGGTCTCCTCTTGGGATATTTATATCTTGGGGGGGATATATTACAATCACCTCGCTTGGTGAGCAGATAGGTTATCGCAATGGGGTCCCATCCTCTAGAAACATGTTTGTAAACAGTGGCAATTCTATATAAAGAATACACAAATCTGAATTATATACAAGTTTGTATCGTGGGGATCGAATCGACCCACGTTCGCAAGTCACAGTTCTCTACCGCTGGACTACCGCTGCTCACAGTTGGCAAACGCCTTCAATAATCAAACCTATTTAATTTTATACTTTATTATGCGTAGCTAAAGTAAATCTTTCTTATGTTTTGCTGTTTATGTGCCATCGTAAAATAAATAAATAAACAAATGCATGTAAAAGTGAGCAAGATTGTACTTTGAAAGTATTTCGTACATATTTAAGATTTATCTATGCTATTATTTAACGTGTTATTATTGTTTTTTGACTTAATTAATTTATTTACTGTTAAACTTATTAATATATTTCCTATTTTATTTTATTGAAATCTGTTGACTGAAATTCTGTCCCTATCTATCTCTGTACAGGGTGATTGATTATAAGTGTAAACCTATAAAAGTATAATATACGGCTCATCATATGAGCCGCTAGCTGCCCACTGTAAGATGTAAATCTCAAAAATGTTTTCCCCTTTTGCTGTTAATTAACGTTTGGAACATCCTATTCAAAAATCAATGCTATACATATTTTAGAGCGATCAGTTTACGCATATTGTTTGGAAATAAATATAAATGTGCTGAAAAGCTACCATTTTAAAGCATTTACTTCTGAAATCATCCTGCGTTTCTCTATCAATCTATTTTAAAAGTATTAATAGGCTTTTTTTATTATTTTAAGTGTATCGTAGTTTTAACACTACATGTATATGTATATCATAATTGCCAGGCGGGTACGCGATCGCAGTGTATTGTTATGGTACGCAGAACTGTCCATCCTCCGGAACTTATTTATGAGCAATGTCAATCTAACATAACTAATGCCCAAAGGACTAATTATATAACATTGTATCACCGCTATCGAACTAGTGACCTCGCAAGTTTCAGTGTCTACTACTGAGCTACCACTATTATTTTAAAGCGTGTCATAAAGTTTAATAAATGAATGTACTTCTAATAAAAACTTATCGTAAACGTGTTTACATAAACAAACGAAGGCAAAATCTGAATAATTTTCAATGCAACAAGGTGGAGATTTCAACTTTGTTTATGCAAAGCGAATGTTCCGAGGTGATTTTAAATTCCATATTTTAAACTGTAGATTTACGTTTTTTGTGATAGAGCAATTTGTAAGTTCCATCGGGTCGAGTTTTAAATTTAAATGATTTGTTTTATACAATGCCTGCTCCTCTTCGCAACGCACCACCACTGCTGAGGATTGTAACGCTTTTTAAAATGTTTGTCTACTATGTTAGGTCATCTGTGCCGGTCTTCAGTCGTGTTTATTGTTTCCTGGTCTCCACCCAATCATTTTTCCGGTGATCCAAAGTTTTTTTCAAATTATCAACGCTTCATAGTACATTGTGACGCCACATTGAGTATATTTACGTTATATTTGATAATTTCTGTAAGACGCTATATGCGGGCCGCTTCCAACCTGCCTTAATGGAAATCTGTGGAGGAGAAATGTCCTGCAAGGGAAGTCCTACGGCTGAAATTATTATTTGGACTCATAAAAAAAATTCGTCGCAGATATATCTGAACTCATTTTCACAATTATTACCATCTAGAATATATGTAAGTATGTATCAAGTCCACTAAGTAGATCCTTCTGTATATAGGCGAGTTTTAACCTAAATTTGCTTTCCTCCATTTCTCTGATCTCCTTGCGTAGAGAGAGATTGCCTCGAACTATTAGAGCAACTGTTGTAACACTTCATAAATTGTATAATTTTAAGTTAGTATTTCTTTTACGTTTCAGAACTTTTTAGACATATTTTAATTGTTCATTTGGTGTTCGATAAAGTGTAAAATGAATAAATAAATTTCGTTCGCCATATTAATGTTTCAAATGTCACGAGCTTACACACGGGACTACATCGACGTGGTATACTTATATTAATTGAAAAATATACCAATATGAAAGAATGTACGTCTATTATTGTACAATTTCATCCTTTAAAAGCTTTTCCATCTAACATCTGTAGACCACTGTATGTCATTGATCAAATAAACTTTAAATGTCAATTCAGAAGCAAAACATGCATGCATCTTATTACCATAGAAACAAGGGTTCATCTTTGTTTCTATGGTAATAAGATGCATATCTATCTATTGATCACTTCATATACTTTATACCATTCGCAGGTCCAATAATAAGAAAAGTTAGCGGCAATTATATCAGGAGAGCTCACACGGACAGACCGGATATCCGCTTATGCGGCGGAAAGTAGTTTGCGTTGACTCGCGTGTAACATACGGGTCGATATATGGACGTTAGACGTAGCAGGTATTTAACCGTTCATTTATTTTTTACATACCACACCTGATGACATTTATAATTTCATACCCCCATGAGAGCACTAAAGGCTTTTAATCTAAGCCTATTTAATTATTTAAACCTTTTTTTATATCAAGACATAAGAGATAATAAATAATATGAAATAGATAAAATATGAACAATCGGCGATCTTATCAGACTAATTTACCAAGGAGAAAATAGAAACTAATGCTCATTTTATTTCACCTATTTACCTATAAATATCTATATACTTTCCGAAATAATCAATATATATATATATATATATATATATATATATATATATATATATATATATATATATATATATATATACTTGTATGTATATATATATAAACACTTAAAGAAATAATAAAGTAAGAAAGATAGTTATTCGGATTCGGATTACGTATTACAATTAATTATTTTATACTAGCTATTCCTGTAGACTTTGTACTGTCAGAAATTAATGGCCTGCTGTATTCTGATAAAGAAATAATGTTACATATTTCAGAGTGATCACTTTTGAACAGGAGAATAGAAGCAAGCGTGAAAGCTTTTAAGAATTTTGTTGACAAATGAGCTTTTTCTCTTTAACACTTATAACCAATCATCCCCGTATATAAACCACAACATGTAACAAGTATAATTTTAGTAGTAACTTTTTAAATTAAATCTAATCACACACAACATCACTTAATATATAGTTTTGTTATTAATAATAACCTATTTAGCTCCCGTATGTTCTCTAACGCGTGACGAACACACAGTTCGCAACCCGTAAATTTCACCTACGCCCGGCCGAATGAATTGTTACTTGGTAATTTACTGCCGTTGACTGGCAGTGTGCGAGAGAGACAACAAAAACTACCAAGAATTTGACAAAATAATGTATTTATTTATTTAATAACACTTTTTGTACAACATAGATAATAAATAGGGGAAAAAGGAAACAATTCATATAGTACAAGAGGCGGTCTTATTGGTCGAGGTGATCTCTACCAGACAATCTTTGGATAGAGATGAGACATGAAAATATATATATATATATACTTTCAAGAAGGCTTAATAACTATTCTTTAATTACTTTAGGACAAACTAAATTTCTAGATGTGGAGGAAATTCAAGAAATCAGGACAAGGAATTGCCATTATCATGTCAGTCGACAAACTCCCACTGCAAGGTATAGGCCTCCATCAAAGATCACCACGATGAGCGTTCTTGCTGCCCGCATCCACTTCCCGCGACCATGACTATATCATTGAACTTTGATGGGAGGCCTACCCATGCCGCGTCAACCAGTTCGTGGTCGGCACTTAGGAACCTTTCGGTCCCAACGGCCGCCGGCTGCTGCAGCAATGTACCTCTCCCACTGACACAGACATGAAATTCTTCGAGCTACGTCGATGCCCTTGGTTCTTCTACGGATTTCCTCATTTCTGATTCGACCTCGTAGCCAAACACCGAGCAGACTCTCCATTACTCTTGTTGTGACGATGAACTTTCTATATGGCCAATAGACATGTCCTTTAAAAAATTGTACTTAAAGAGTTTGTAATATTAAAGAAAATATATTTGCTTCGCAACGATATTTCAAGTCTAGTCTTTTGAAAAAAAAAATGCAAAATGACAAATTTAAAAATGAAACTGCGAAAAAAATAAATAAATGGAAAACCTCTATTTAGAATTACAAATCACATTCGTCCACAAAAGAAATGCGCGAAAGAATTTAGCATTAAAAATACTTCGCAAACTGAGATTTAAAATTCACTCGCTTTGTAGCGACTCTTATACATGGTCCAAAGTGCAATTTAAGTTTCGTTTAAAGTTAATATTTATAATATTTTTACCCAACATCTTACATGATACCCTTGAGAATAAGGTGAGAAAATTGTACACAAGGAATCCAAAATAGTTATGTAGGATATGATTAAAAGTAAAAAACAATTAAAAAAAAAAACTAGACAATTTTTTATAACATTGATTCAGCTATTTACAATATCTTCCACGTCGAATTCTTGTCTTAATAAGACCTCTCCCACTGATTTCTGTCCACATAATAGATCCCTACGGTTTACATCTAGCGTCTTCCAAAAACCTTGATATGGTCGCCTACCCACGTTGTGTGGAAATCTTGATCTTACCGACCCATGGTTACTTTAAAGCCCCAAAGGCCATTTATTCTGTTCTACACCTGGCCTGCACGTTAGCGAGCACATACTGCCAACACTTTATATTTCTTTTAATATTTTCATGTGACATTGAACGTCTAAATGAGAGGTTATGTCGTCAAATATATATTTAAATCTGAAGGTCTTTGTTTGTTTCTGCACTGGCGTGGTACTTTTTTCAGTCTATGATACAATGCTGGGCAAGTGGTTCACAGAGCTGCAAAGCCCGAAGATGATACTGGGCAAATGTGTGGTGCGGAGCGGCACGGAGAAGTACATTCTCAAGCCCGTTCTTCGGTAATGTTTAGTAATTTCACTAAAATGTTAACGGCAGTAACAATTATTTAAGAACTATTGAGAATTAAAAGTTATATCTACGAAACGGGAGAGTGTCGCGGAAAGATTCTGGTCGAAATGTCCGATGGCGTAACTCAGCAGTTTTAGACATTCGGACGAGTTGTGGTTAGACGGAGTACGGTCAGCGTCAGAACGAATATTTACCAATGATGAATGTAAAAACATATGTAGTTTAGACTTGAGAGTGTTTTTAATTTACTTACAAAATATAACCTAACTCTATATCATAATTCCCAAACCAGCTTTCTAAAATTTATAAGAATATATGTAATCTCTTGTTTAGATAAGAACAATATATTGATCAAATTCGTTTAGATTCTGTTACTTATTTTTTACGACGAGCGTGCAATGCGAAATGTAAATAATTAATTCACTTGATATTTATCGAAACTGCTATAATTCAATAACACGTCAACCATAATTAAATTGCATTTAAATATTTATTCGACCTATAATTTTTTTTATTATCCAACGTATTCAATCATGAAAAATGATCGGTTAAGATACAGTATTTTAAAATATTAGACATATATATACGTTGCGTAATTATATTTCGCGACCATAACTTACTAATTTTCTAGGATATTATATTTTATTATGCACTAAATTCAATGAACATGAACATTTTTCTCGTTTTTGTCGTTAAAATTAATCCTGTTATATTTTTACATAAGCTTTGTTAAATTAGAGTGCTGAAGTGGTCTATATAAACCCTTAGATTAGGGTCGGATTCTTAGAGGTCTCTATAAATCGACCCCTATTAATTAACACAAATTATCATTTAAAAGTTTCAAGACACTTTGTAATTTGTGTTACATGTACTAATTTCTTACAAGAATAATTAATATTTTAAGGAGGCTTATTTGTGATACTTTTAATAAACTCGGCAAATAAATAAGTGTAATCAAGTTCTTGCAAGTAAATATCTCCATTGTTTAGCTGGATTTGTAGATATTGAAACGAGAATATAATAATAATAATAATAAAACTCTTTACATTAGAACTGTGATAGCCTAGTGATAGAGAACTGAGACTTGCGACTGTGCGTCGCGGGTTTGCTTTCCGGAATATAGTATTAACACTTGCGTTATACGATTGCCACTGCTTACAAACAAGTAACCAGAGGATGGGCAGCAGCATCCTTTGCGTACTGTAATACCACTCTGCACTCACCTACCCGCCTGCCAAGCATGGCGATTGTATTATATCACCCGTAATTATCTTTAAGGGAGGCCCCTTTGCCTTGCAGTGGGCTGAAGCAACGACGACAACTAGTGTTGAAGCTAGTCGCAGCTGTAGTAGGCCCTCACTAGGTGAACCGATGATATAGTCGTGGTGGCAAAAAGACGTTAGATGCGGGCTGCGCAAGACCGGTCTTTGCAGCGATCTTTAGCCTCTTTAGATCATATTCCTTTCAGAGGGCGTCTAGGGGCTGAAACTACGGCACTCAATAAAACATCAAATAAATAAGGTTGAATGGCAAAACATTGTGTACAAAATTTAAAATCATTCTTCCAAATTGGTCCGTTAAAGGAACAAAGATAAATTCAAAATTCTAATAGACGCAAGCAATTAGTTGCTTTAAAATATAAAAAAAATATTACTTTTATGCGATTGTTTTGTGAAATAAAACAGAAACACAATAAAACAAATCAAAAGAACCATTTTCAGCGCAGTCATTTATCACCTAACTGCAAATTACTTCTGCCTCGCGGAGTTTTTAAAAAAAAAAACATAATTACCGCGTTAATCCATCAAGCGGACGCCATCTTGATAAAAATCTTTCGCGTCTTAATTTCGTTAATTTAAAAAATTCTATCGAAGTTTCTTAAAGTTGGAATAATTTCTTAATTACCTTTTAGTTTTAAATTATATAAGACAATTTTTAAACATCGATCCCATCACCTTAACAGAGAGTAATTCGATAAAGATAGACGCTCGAAAAAAAAATTCGTCTTAAAAAGCAACTCAATAATTTAACAGAAATTATATATAACTATAGGCACTTTATAACTTTTTTATTTTTTGGCACTCCATGATTAGAATTCACGTGATCTGTAAAATCCTAACCTTAATGCCAAAGTATTCAACGTCTTCCGGTTTCTTTAACAATGTCATCTGTCCACCTTGTGAGTCGAGGTACTTCGTTTCGCTTACTGGTCTATGGTCTCCATCCTGGACCCAAAGGAGGTTTGCACGGAATTTATTATTTAAGCTTTGTCATTTGTGTAAATGTAGTTCGATAAAGCTAATCCTAGCCGGTCCTATTGTAGAGACATATGTCCAAAGCTTAAGGACCTTGACAACCTTGTTGGAGAATATTTTAAAAAATAGCCGAGTATTTTCTCGAAGATTGAATATAATAAGATTCTCCGAAATTATGTTGTGTTGATTTTTCGTTGAAACCATTAAAATAATGTGATTTAAAAAACTAGACATGACGCAATTGGCCCTCCAATAGGTCGACTGACGACATAATCTGTTTAATAACATTGGAAAGTGTCTTTCTCTTATCACTCGACCTAATTTCGACACAGATTAATATTATTTTATTAATTATCTTGAATTAAACTTTCCAAAGTTTAACCGTAGAATAATATTTTAAAAAATCGACGAAGTTAAAAATCTTAGACGAAGTCATATTTTAATCCGTTTTCCTGTATGTTTATAGAGATAAGACATTGAAACAATTTTCATTTATTATGCAATTATTCAAGGTCGCGGCAAGTGGCTGGACGTGGGCAGTGCGGCACCGGTCATCGTGGCGATCCTAGGGTGCCTACGGCTTATCATCATCATGATGACGATGTAAAACTGTTGTCTATCTTCTTAAATGAGGCTATTTCTTTGACATGTAGATTAGAGAGTGCACAGCTTTGTCTGTGATAAATTAAAATGTCAAATGATAAGGAAGATTATTGTCTCAATTCCAATGATCAATCAATTCATTTCAAAATTAGGTCGGCTCGAGGTTAAGATGGGGTCTTGTTCATTTCTCATTATTCGGTTCGTGGACATTTGGGCCGTATTCGTGAGAGGCGGGCTTCACGACATCGGGAGACGCCGAAATAAGGCTTACACGTAAATTAAATTATTTTATTCAAACTATGTAAATTCATATAATATAAATACGTTACTTATTTATTTAAATTGCCCCCCTTTAGGTCGTGGGCCACAAGTTGGGAAAGACTGATATAGAGTGTACTGCTTTCTTTAAAAATCTTTAACTGGACTTTTACTGTAAGTTTTTCATAATTAATAAAATAAAACGGTTTTAATTTTAATTTATTTACACTCCCTTACTATCTAATATACATTAATCTCCAATGATTAGGACAGTACAGAAATAAATTAATGAAGATAGCTAAAGTAAGTACACGTCATATTAAATTATTAATTTAATTATGTTATTTACTATCCACGTACGATTATTGTAAGTGACGAACAATAATCAGTTTGAAGTTTTCTATAACGGCATCCTTGTGCTATCAAAATTCCGAACTCGCCTTGAATAGCCCATAACAAAATTATGTAGGTTTATTTTGTAGTCGCTTATCTATATTTTAAATACAGTTGTAGAGTAATAGCGAAGCTTTTGTATTACATTAAGACATATATATTCATATTACATATATATATATATATAAATAGAGAGAGAGAGAGAGAAACTTTATCAATAAACCTACAAATATTTTATCAATTCGTTACTATAGTGGTTTCCTTTGCAATTGGTTAAACAATACAAGTTTCACAAACTCCAAACGTCGACTTTTGACAATAATGTACTTTATAAACTAAAATTATCTAAACTCAATAATCGTTTCTGTTGTTTGAATAAAAACCAATTTTCTTAAGCAGTTACCGAGCGTAGCTTGCGAGCAAGCTTTCGTTATCTCGTTTGTTACGGGACTAATTCCGTCCCCATTCCATCGTCTATTGTCCAGTATTCTATCGTTAATGCCCTCCTTTGCTTGTAAAGTTAACAAAAACATTCTCTTGCGAATAACCTTATTTCTTTAATAGTGTAGCAAGATACGGATAGCTTAGGAGATGCAAATTTCAAAGAACAAATGGAACACGTTTCGATAGGCAATAGTAATTCTTGTCGACGGGTTCGAATCCTGTCGTTTAAAATTACTAGTGACGATGGAGAAGTTTATGCATCGTAAACGAAGATTATTCACAATAGTTATGGCACGAAATTTATTGAAGTATTAAATTAGTTAGAACTGCTTGAAATGGAATGATACTGAACAAGATGGAATAAAAAGGATAAAACTATTTTTCAGAAAAGGAATGAAATGGTTATGCAAAGTGTAAACTGCAGTAAGAAAAAAAACCTGTTCGAAGTGATGAGGTAAGTCGTTTTAGAATTAAATAATATTGAGTAAGACATAATAAGATGCAATTTTTTGAAATAGGATTAATAGTAACACGTAAAAGGATACCAAAGGATGGTACAAGACTTAGTAGGATTCAATAGAATAGAATGAGACGTTATCGTTGAGCAGTTCGATCGTAGTTTGCGAGTTCGATTCCCAGGATACAATATTAGATAATTCATTTTATTTCATTCATTCGTTTGTGCATTAATCATAAATAATCGCCACAGCACACATACAAGTTTTGATCACAAACCCGTCAGCCAAATTTGATAATTATTATATATCCCCTATAGATATCTTTATGTGAGGCCTATGCCTTGCAGTTAGCGTCTATGGGTTGAAACAACGACAACGCATAACTGTTCCAGCTAGAAGAGAAGTCCCAGGTTCTTGACATGACACCTAAAGGTCACAGCATTTATTTAGTTACTACAAGATCTAGAATTAGCACTTTCAGCCCTCTTCTATCGCAAAAATCGCTGGTAAAGTTTCAAATTCTATGGCAAACGGCATTTGGCAATGAGAAAAACCCACGAAGCACATTGACAAGTTCACTTCATAAATCGATTAATATTAACTGACAGGGGTTTTGGAACAAATTAACTTACCGCTTGCACTTTTTTTGTTTCAAATAACAATTAAAATATATTATTATACGATTATAATAAAAGTAAGTAAAAATGGTGAACTTTATTAGGTACTTAATGATTATATGTATAGATCAATTGTAGCTACTAAGATATTTTGAATATTAACTGTTTATTTTTAACATACTCTGTTTTTAGTTCAGGTTTTTGTTAGTAGGTTTCTCTTATGGTTTTGTACGTCTCGTTGTGTGTGTGGGTCATTGTACTGTATAACAAAAATTTATATAATCAGCCATTGTTATAAAAACTTGGTACATGTAACAAAACTAATACAACTATTTGAAACTTTCAAATATCTTTCGTGATAGGATGCAGTTGCATCGAATAAAACGGGGCTTGAATGTGACATAATAGGATGATAGAGAATGGTATAAGTACTAATAGCATGATATAATAAGTAGTAGAATGCAATAGGATGGAATGAGGTAATAGGAAACATATAATAAGTCACGATAGGATGAAGTAAGATGTAAAACAAGGTAAAGAATCGAAATAAAAAATTGGTATTTTTTTTATAATTTGTTTTTATTTAGCATGTAGATATTTAAGCTATAACCTGCACTGTAAAATGGGCCGTAAACCTCTGTCAATTCATACATCAGAGTTATAATAATACAAAGAAGGTAAATTAAAAAGTGTATTTAGTAATGTATGTAGAACGGTCGTATACAACACTAATCCTTATCCAAATCTTAAAGACAGCCTTAAAATGAACAGTATTACTATTTTGCAACATTCAAACCGCTTAATCTGAATAACTACAAATTCAACATGGCGCCACTTTATGTAAATCCAAGTTTCAGTGCACCGGGGAATTTAAAATATGAAATTATGTTTAACAGTTTTTTTTCTCCCTCAAAGTGAAATATTATTAAGTTTGTGCGACGTTTATTATAGATTCCTCATTTTTATTTATAAAACTTGAGATATAATTATGTACTTAGGAACAATATGTTTACCAAAATGTTTTAGTAGAAATTGTACAATCGCTACCAACGCGTACAAAGAAACTTGATGGGATATATTTATCCATTTATTTTTCCATTGTACATGAAGACACGTGGAAAAAATAATTTGGTGAAAGTAGAAAGAGAAAGTAGATCAAACAGCGGATGCAATTTCCAGTGAACAGCCATCGAACCAGGATTGATATGATCTGTAAGAGAACGAAAGTAACAGTAACGCAAAACATATATTCGCTAAGGTTTTAGGGTTCGGAAGTGGAGATTACGGGCTGATAAGCGCAACGTAGGATGTACACACACAATGTGGATAGACGGACTTGGAAGGAGCTGGAAGCAGACAGCTACGAACCGGTCTTAATGGAAATCTATAGGGATGAAATAGAGGACGTTCTACGGCTGAAATAAATGAAAATATACCATCGGATAGAAGTTTTCGAACAGAATACTAGCAAATCGAATTTATTAAAGTAAAGAGGGTGACGAAGAAGGTGGAATATTCCTATATTACAGTGGATCCGGTGGCAGAATTCAAATTTTAAATTCAAACAAAAAACTGCTTATTGAATATATATTTTAATAAAAATAAAACGATCTAAATGCTGACCATCAGTTTTGTTGTAACTCCTACTGTAGTATTACAAGCTTGTACAATTAATCTATTGTCGTCAATAAAAATTCTCCTATATTCAACATATCTTTGCATCGAAAAGTTGGCTTTTTACGTCTAAAATATATGTAACGCTTAAACAATTTAATGAATTATAATTATGACACCATTTTATTCATTTTGAATAATTGAAATTATCAAAATAATTGACAATTTGTGAGGTCACGTATTAAATAATTACATCAATCATCAAACGAGCGCGATCCGAAATGAAATTTTCGTTTATCTCTGCAACTGAAATTTTCGAAAAATTTTAGTGTGTTTTAGCGTTTTAATTTTAGCGTTTTAATATGTGTGTATGTAAATTTCATTGAATACAAGTTTTAGACAGTTGAAGCGTTTCGACACCTGTCGATAAGTTTTATTTTTAATATGAATTTCTCGTAGCTACGTAGCAGCGTAGAGTTGTAGCTTCGTAGCAGTGTAGCTTCGTAGTATCGTAGTGCCATGTAGCCGCGTAGCAGTTAAAGCATCACTAAGCTTCCCTAAATATCTATAATGTTAACGTTCCATTAGAAAAATATCTTCTGTACACTTCAAAATGGGATCTTTCGCATTCCAATAAATTATTTAAATAAATGAAAAAAATATATCAAAAGTAAGATATACTATTAAAACGCAAATATTTGCTTTGTCTGGGAGTTGCGCCCGTATAATATAAAACCGTAATTAAAAATGATTAAACAATCTCACATGATTGAATATTTGATTTTCAATCAAAGCAAAATATGGCAGCGGTTGAAATGGAATTCACTTTTAAACTACGCCGGCATATTATTTATTAAAATCACATGATGCCCTCAATCAGAAATAATAATTTTACTTATTGACACACAATTATATTAATTGCTGTAACATCGCCTGGTGTGGTTGTAGCGATAGATGCCGAGGACATAAATACAGAACTCACGTTATAGATCACGAACTTGTCAATTCAGAGTGAGTTGACGATCGAATAATAATACTAGAAACAACAATAACCACTTTGACAACTAAATGGCCTGATGGAAGACACAAGGCTTCAAAGAACTAACCCAATATTATGGACGGACCGAACCCGAATGATGAAAACAATTTGCGATAGTGAAGCACTCGCCTGCTTATAAATGGTAACATATGGCACAGGCAAACCTGTTCTCACGAGATCATCACTTCTCTCATTATAGAACTGTGGCAATAAACAGGTCACATCGCTAGTACAACCGAAGGTCGTTGATGCCGATTTTCAAGAGGCGACCATGAGCCGGTAGATCTTCCAATAGAAGAATCAAACATCGAGGTAAGTCGCTGGATGCTAACAGCGTAAGACCGGTCATTAGAGGCGACCCTTGAGGAGGTCCTATATTTAGCAGTGAGCGTCTATCGACTGATTAATTATAATGATGACGATGAGACACAGAGTAAAAAGAAATTATTAACACGGTTACAAAAAAAATTAAGAGCAATACTCGTTTGAAGAAAATTCACACAAAATTCAACTTCTATTTCTGACGTTTTATTTGGCTGCCTCGGACCTTTCGAAGCAATATCTCAACTATTCGAAACCTCTAATATACATTATTCATTTGCCCTTTAGAGAAGGCGCTCAAGACGAAACACGGGCATATACAACACCATTCCAGCTATTAATTTGTATTTATGTATACTTATTTGATAGACTTTATATATCATTCATTTTAAAAAAAGGTTATTTAAAAAGATTCTTATCAAGGTTTTTTAATATTCTTATTATTATTAATTTACAGCGATTCATAAGTCATTCTTAAACAGCTAACATAAATATAACAAATGACAATATAGTATGTTATTGCTATTTCCAGATAGATGATACTATATCATTACACAAATAAAAAAAAATTATTCGTTGTATTTATTACAAATATAAATAATTTTATATTAAAGTCATTCGACTATGTAAAGCTCTACCTCATCCCTCTGACGTACCTCGTGATGTGGTGTGACGTCTAAAGTGGCAGCAGGCGCGGCGCATCGCTCGTGCAACCGATGGCTGTTGAATCTAAGAGTCTCGAGAGACGACCATGATCTTGTAAGCGCGGCGTGGGAGGCCACTCAAATGTTGGACCGACTGACTACATAGTCAAGGTCGTGGGAACTCGCTGATGCGGGCGTCGAAAGATCGAACATCATGGCGGTCTTTGATAGGGAGTTTATTAAATAATAACTTGTCAAGAGATCCTAAAGTAGTGAAAAAAATTTTAAGTGATAATTAAACATGACAATGATCGATTTATTTCTTTATATTATAAAAGTGACCACAAAAGCAAAAGCCTGAGTTCCCTGTGGGCTCTTCTCAAACCGAGGCAAGTTTGGAATACTCGTAGCTTTAAATTGAAGGATGCTATTATACGAGTAGAAGAGCTCAATCTGATTCTACTTTCTGATAAATTGTGCTGCAACATCCTTAACAACATTATTTATAAATAAAATAATATATCTACTTTTGCATATATATGCAGTATACGTATACTTATGTGTATATATTAAAATTGATGTGTGTTTTAAATGTTACTATAAAGATAACAATGTGAAAGTTATACCTATAGACCTTCTATAAGCAGGTGTATTACAATTCTTAATATATAGTAACCTTTAATAATTATGTTAATGATTGTACATAGTGTGCTTTTAATTTGTAAATATATATATAAATATAAAAATTAAAAATATTCATTCATAGATTATCTGGACAAAATGGTTGTTGATGAATAAACACATTCAAGCCAAATGTATTTTATTTGCGACTTTCAATTTTCAATTAAAATTCAAATTTTTTAGTTTGATGTTGTGTAATAAAGTGTAAAAGTTTTGTTTTAATTGAATTCATAATATTCTAGACTATTCCATTTCATTTGAACCTACTTTGTCCTGTTGCGAAATACATTTTATTATATCTTATTAAATATTAAAGATATTAGACGTACTGAGAGGATGTTCGCAGCTGAAATAGCTTCCGAGAAATATTCCATAGTAGACAGACAAAAATAAGATTACAAAATACGCAAGCAAACGTTTTAAACTGAAGAGATTAGAGCAGTATTTTCTAAACTTCTTTGTTTCATGGTCCATCTTAGTCTTTCTTAAATTCTTACACCGCCTATGTAACATACAGAATTTTAATCTTTAGATGAAAGGCTTAAACTCGTGCTGAATCCACTGTCGAATTGCCCCCCTTAACAATCAATATGCCTCACGTGTGACGCATGGGTCCCACGTTGGAAAACACTGGATTAGACAGTACGATAAATTATAAACTGTGCAAAATTAATTTAGTATTAATTACAAATCAAATAAATCAACCTATCATAATTATTTTTAAAAAAACGATTCAAACGTAGTTGGATAAAAACTTGAAACATTAAGGCGGTTACTAACTAAGAACGAGTGCCAAAACTTTTAAAACTTAAAATGATGTTGATTTAACAATGTTGGTACCAATGCATTAAAATCTGGTATTTTGCTTCAGACCTCATTGGCAAGCTGACAGTCGCCCAAAGAGCCGCTATGCTCCGAATTTCTGTACAAGATCAAAAACGCGAACAGGCAGGAATGAGGAAATCCGAAGACTAACTGAAAGTAATCGCCATAGCCTAGTAGACTAGCATGTGATCTGTCCCCGAAGTAAGCCGCCCACTACCAGTTCACATAGCATGAACAGCGGTTTATTGAGGATCCCGGGGAAGGCACAGCTTCCTCCTGGAATGTCTTGGCAAAATACTGATGAGTGAGTGTAAGTACTAAAATATCCGGCGGCCCATCTAAACGTACCGAAGACGACGCCCGAGGGAATGAACCTGTCAATCATGGTACGTTTTACAGTTGAAACGATGGAGACGTTGTTTTCTTGCATCATAGTCCGAATATACGAGGATGAATCAAAAAAATTCTTGGAATCAATTTTAAAAAATGCAAAGATTTAAATAATAATATTTTTTTTTCTACATAATCTCCCTCCAATGCAATGCATTTAGAATAACGCGTTTCTAACTTCCTTATTCCTTGTGAAAAAAAATTATTTTCTTGACTCTCGAAAAAGTCCTCTACGGCAGCTATAACCGCGTCATTATCGTGAAATTTTGTTCCACGGATTTCCTCTTTTAATTTTGGAAATAAGTGAAAATCACTTGGGGCTAAGTCCGGAGAATATGGTGGGTGATCAAGGAGATTGAAGCCAGCACAACGGATTGCGTTGAGCGCAACTTCCGATCGATGAGCAGGAGCGTTATCTTGAAGGAACAACACGCCCAACGACAGTTTTCCACGACGTTTTTCTTTAATCGCTTCACGCACTTTCGGGATTAAATTTGCATAATAGGGTCCAGTAATCGTCTGGCCTTTTGGCATGTAATCAATAAAAAGGATTCCTTCACTATCCCAGAACACAGAGGCCATAACTTTGCCAGCGGTAGGCGCAACTCGAAATTTCTTAATGGATGGAGAGGATGGTTGTTTCCAAGACATGCTTTGTCTTTTAGTTTCAGGATCAAAATGGTGGACCCACGTTTCATCCATGGTGACAAGATGACGGCAAAAATTATCCGAATCACGCCGGAACATTTCGAGATTACGCTTGGAAATTTCCAAACGTCGCTTTTTGTTTTCGTCCGTTAACATTCGTGGCACCCATCTTGCAAACACTTTTTTGAACCCCAGTGAATCAATTAAAATGGATTGAACGCTACCAAAAGATATCTTTAGGATCTCAGCTATATGTTTTATAGTCATTCTTCTGTCTTCGAAAACCAGATTCTCAACCTTTTTGACATTTTCTTCTGTAACGAAGGTTGAAGGCCGCCCAGAACGCGGGTCATCTTTACAGCTTGATCTACCTCTTTTAAATTCAGCCACCCAGTACGCAACCGTAGAATAGGGTACAGCATCACCCCCTAATGTCTGCTGAATGTCCAAAAAAATTTCCTTCGTAGACATTTTTTTCAAACTGAGATATTTTATCACCGCACGTAACTCACTTTTATCCATAATTTTAACTTTTTAGCAACTCGTTGCACAAAAAAAATTATTACATGCGAACGAACTGACAAAAACAAGTGACAGTCTGCATAAATATAGTGTGATAGACACTCTTTAATTTGAATATCGAACTTGATCCAAAAAGGTTTCATATATATGCACTTCTAAGAACTTTTTGATTCACCCTCGTATATGAAGTGATTATTTTTTATACATGCATGAACAAAAATGCAAAACGTTACAAACAATTGCTCCAATCAGTACTCACCTTTACGTCCAATGCGAGTCACTGTTGTTGGAAAACAAACATATTCTTAATGAGTTCTGTAATTTATCATAGCAGCATGTGACTGGCGGAAGAAAAATCTTTTCAACATTTATTTATTAATAATTTGCTCTTATTTATTTGAGTTTATTATTTATACAAATTATTATTCTTTTAGGATCATTCCATATCATTCAGAGCCACTTGCGTACGTCATTAGTAAAATGTCAGAAAAAAGGATTGATAAAAATCAGGCTGTGCTTCCCTATAAAAGTATGCCTTGGCTTAAGGCTACGAAGTTTCCAAACGCGTCTTGATCTAAAAATAGTCACAGCAAACTAGGACAATTTTTGAGTCAGTTTTACGTCTGGTGTATCATATATGCATTGGTTATTCATCCTATAAGCACTTAAGAATCATTCTCACTTGTAAATGACTGAATTTTTTTTCAACAGACGTCATCTACCGGACATGTGCCTCTGCTATAGATTTACAATACAACTGGTTGCCCACAACTTGAACAGGGTCCTCTTCATCCAACTTATGAGTGAATATCATACGCTGCGTTTCATAATTCCCACTTCAGAAACTAAAGTCCCCAGTCGTCATATTTTGTGTCCAGTTCTATTATTAGTTTTTAATCTACTTATCATTATGTGAAACCAGTTATAAACTGCTATCGTTAGAGAGTACATCAAGATTTTTGTACTCGTTTGTTAAAAGTGAAGCTTATATAACGAAATCCAGGGTACACGCGAAGTCGTTTGTGATTTAAATTTCATGTTAATTTCGTGCCTGTTCAAAGGAAAACTACAAATTATGTTTTACAATTTTTTTAACTTATCCTCTTATTTATTATTCAACATTATATAAAGGAATTTAAAATAAAGAGGTTGTTTTTGATGTTTTTATTAATAGGAATTATCGTTTATTTATTTAACTGTTACTGGCTTAATGTTTTTTTGCCCCGCTATTAGGAGCCTCTCGTACCCCCTATCTGGTGTGGGACAGGGACTATACAACATTATTTAATTTTGTCACATATTTTTTATTTTCATTATCGTCTTTCATACATCGTTTGATCTTTCGTTCTTTTCATTCTTGCCACAATTCTTCTGTCTTTCCCTTTCGCTCTGAAACGCCTTTCATACATCCCTCATTACTCTTTTACATTTTTATTATTTTATTTCTATATAGGATTATTAAAATATCACTTGGTTTTACATAATTTTTTGGATTTTTGTTGTTTACGTTTTTATTAGCTTTTATTTCTATCTATTACTATATTTATTATTTTTCTACAGAGTAGGAGGAACACTTCTTTGGTTTTTTCTTCTCTTATCAGGGAGGCTATTGATTCCTCCCTGATTTTCACACTTGACCGGCACTCGAAGTCGAACCGGAGTCCCCCGAATGGGGGACACTGGGCCACAAGATGGATCACGGTCTGATCCACGCCCGGTTCACAGAAGCACGAGGGGTCCTCCTTGAGCTTGAACCTGTGGAGGTACTCAGAGAACCCCCCGTGCCCCGTGAAGAGCTGGGCCGAGACCGCGTCCACCTCGACACTGCGGGGCACGCGGTAGGCTGAAATGGCGTCCGGGAAAAATATCCTCGTCATTGAAGCCGTCGTTCCTTCCATATACCACCTGTTTCATTCGTCGAGCGACTCCAGTCTAAGTTGTCGCTTGACGAATGAAACGGGACATCTCTCGTATTCCGGTCTTCTTTTACTCTTTAGGGCCGCGTTCTTGGCCAACTGATCCGCCATCTCATTCCCCTCGTGCGCTTTCACCCCGTATAATCCTTACATCCTTCCCATTTTCTCTCACATTCATAATATTTCCCTTCACTCTTAACGCTAAAGGATGGATGGTGTCCGGTCTTGCAACAGTTTCGAGGGCGGACCTCGAGTCGCTTATTATGACGCATGACTGGCTTAATGTTCAAGATCTTATGAAAGCTCTGGTTTTAGTTAAACAGGCTTGATTTGCTACTAGGCTATGTTGATTTATGCAGATGTTAAGCTCACTCGAAGAATGCCTCGATACTGTTTTCTTTCGTTGCCCGTTTGTCACTTTGCTTTACGCTTTTTCTTCTTCTTGACTTCCTTCTCTTCCATACAAGTCACTTCGTCTTTCATAAAACTCGCTGTTCTGTTTACCATTTCCTTACATTGTTTTTTTGAATACTGTATTACGCGACACATCGAAATTTTATTATTTAACAGGTCCTAATTTACACTTCGAAATTGGAGGATGCCTATATCAAACAATGGAGTCTAAAGAAGAAACGATAGAGCCGTGGTTAGACTGTTTGAGGCCCTCACGATTCTTTACATTAAATAAGTGATTACTATATATAGGGTGATTGAATAGCAGCATAATAGCTGTAAAGGTGTGAATATTTAGCTCATTTTTTTTTTTATTGACCCCCGCTATTGGGGGCCTCTCGTACCCCTATCTTGAGTGGGACAGGGACTTAATCTTTTAATATAATTTTTTCACAGAATTTTTATTGTCTTTCTCTTCTATCGTTCTTCACATAATCTTTCAGTCTTGTCTATCTTTCATGTTACATTTCGTCTTTCTTTCTCATTCGCTCTATTCTTCTGACATTCTTCCCTTTTTTCTCCTTTTTACATTTATAATTTTAATTTCATTTAACATTGTTTAACATTGATCTTATACTATTATTTTACATTTTTGTTCTTCTAGCTTTTTATTTTGTTTTATATTTTTTATACAATGTTTGTTTTGTTTCTGTCGATGGCTTTTTTTGCGATTTCTCGACATAGGGATAAAAATGTCTTTTTATTTTCGCCACTGATCAGGGAGGGTATTGTCTCCTCCCTGACTTGAATTCCAGACCGGCACTCGAAGCCGAACCGGAGTCCCCCGAATGCGGGACACCGGGCCACAAGGTGGATCACGGTCTGGTCCACGCCCGGTTCACAGAAGCACGAGGGGTCCTCCTTGAGCTTAAACCTATGAAGGTACTCAGAGAACCCCCCGTGCCCCGTGAAGAGCTGGGCCGAGACCGCGTCCACCTCGATGCTGCGGAGCACGCGGTAGGCTGAGACGGCGTCCGGGAAAAACATCCTCGTTACCGAAGCCGTCGTTCCTTCCACATACCTCCTGTTCCATTCGTCGAGCGACTCCAGTCTCAGTTGCCGCTTGACGAATGAAACAGGGCATCTCTCGTACTCTGGTCGTCTTTTACTCTTCAGGGCCGCTTCCTTGGCCAGCTGGTCCGCCCTCTCGTTCCCCTCCATCCCCGCGTGCGCTTTCACCCAGAACAACCTTACATCCTTCCCTTTTTCTCTCGCTTTCATTACATTCTCCTTCACTCTTAACGCTAAGGGATGAAGAGTGTCCGATCTTGCGACAGTTTCGAGAGCGGACCGCGAGTCGCTCAGTACGGCGCAGACTTGCGCCGACTCGCCGGCCGCGTACCCTGTTGCCTCAGCTAGAGCCAGCAGCTCTGCCTGGTATACGGTGCAGAAGTTGCCCAACTTGAGTTTCTTTGTGTATGACTCTACGGCGCCCCGCTTGACGCAGAACGCCGCACCCACCTTATCCTCTATGCGGCTGCCGTCGGTATAAATTACCAGATCGGCAGCCGCGGTGGCAAGTCGGACTTCCTCCGCACTTTCCCCCAGACAGGAGAACTCCACACCAACTTGACCAGACGGGTGTGGTAGTCTCAGGTAGCTGACCGGTACCTCCAGGTCTCGGTCCTTTACCACCTGCCGGGAATGACCCTTTCTTATTTCAAATAAGCGGGCTGCTTCTTGGACCCGAAGGTCCAGGGGAAGCAACCCGGCAAGTATAAGGGCCGAGTGCAGGGACGCGGTCCTGTGGGTCCTCGCGATCTTCTGCGCGAAGCCCCGCTGGACCGCGTCCAACTGCCTGCGGACTAGCAGCTTCCAGCCGCCTCCTAGCCTAGCCTCCTAGCCGCCGGCGCCCATGCACTCGCTGCATACAAAATCGTCGGCTCCAGCACCGCCAGATACATCGCTCTGATCACCTCCGAGTTCAGACCCCAAGATACCTTCGCAGCCCTGCACAGCTGACGATAGAGGCCCTGTGCCTTCTTGCTCACGTTCTTCACGTGACTGTTGAACGTGAGCCTATCGTCAATTGTGAGGCCTAGTATCCGGACTTCCCCAGTCCGGCCAAGCGGCTCGCCCCCCATGCTCAGTAATGGGTAGTCGAACTTCTGCTTGTTGGTTAGCACCATCACCTTGGTTTTGTGTGGTGCGAACCTCAGCTTGTTCCTAACCCCCCATTCATGAACATGGGCGAGAACGGCATTGGCCCGACTCGAGATGTCCTGGGCCTTCTGCCCCGAGAAGACCAGCACGACGTCATCTGCGAACGCCTGGCAGTGTGTCCCGGTCTTTACCACCTCCTCCAAGAGAGGGTTGATGAGGAGGGTCCAGAAGGTTGGGCCGCCTACGGATCCCTGCACGCACCCCTTGGTGGTCTCTCTGGCCCACTCTGCCCCCGCGTACCGTACGGACACCTTGCGATCGCTAAAATAGCTGTAGGCAAGGCGCCGCAGATTCACGGGGCAGCGAGTTTCTGCCAGTCTGCACCGTATAGCAGGCCACCAGGCGTTATCGAAGGCTCCCTCTATGTCCAATGATACCAGCACTGCGATCTCCTTCTCCTTCAACCGAGTTCGCAGATGCTGGATCAGGACATACAGGGAGTCCTCGGTACACCTCTGCGGCATAAAGCCGTATTGGTGGCTGCTGACATACGGCGCAGTGTACCACCGGATCCTACGGACCATCATTTTCTCTAGGACCTTGCCGAGAATCGGCAGGAGTCCGATGGGCCTGTAGGATTTCGGGTGCGTGTAGTCCTCCTTGTCCGGCTTCCGCAACGCTACGACCACTGCCTCCTTCCATCTCGTGGGGAAGTGGGAAAGCGCGAGACACCGGTTGGAGAGCGCGAGGTACAGAGCGGGGTCCACGGCGACGGCCGCTCGGCAGATGTCCGCGGTGAGTCCGTCAGAGCCAGGTGCCTTCTTGGCATTGAAGGTCGATACGGACCATCGGAGCTCCTCCATCGTAAACGGGGGATCGCATGTTCCGTCATGGTCCCCCGAATTGACTTCATCGGCCTTAGCTCTTACAGTTCTGTGGTCCGCATTGTCCTTCCCGGGGTCATCCTCCGGGAAGAAAACCTCCGCCAACAACCTAGCTGATCCCGCTGCGTCCAGCACTTTACCTGACTGGACGAGGGGGACGTCCTCTCGCCTCACCTCCGTGCGACGCATCACACGGTGGATCCCGTCCCACATGGTCTCGCGATCCTGCCTCTCGCAGAAACGCTTCCAGCTATGGGTCTGAGCGCGCCTCGCCTCGAGGCGGTATGCCTCCTTCGCGTCGCAGTACTCGCGCCAGACCAGCTCCTTACGAGCCGGCCTCGCGGCCCTGATCCTTCTCTTCTTCCTCAAGACATCCACCTTGAGGAGAGAGAGCTGTTCGGACCACCAGGGCAATTCCGTCCTCTTCCGCTTGGAGGCCTTCGGCAGGACCAACTCGCAAGCGTCCCTCACGGTTTCCACGTACCGACCGACCATGCTGTCCAACGCCCCCTCCTCGGTGATTTGATTCACCTCGGCAGACGTCAGGCAGCGATCCGATAGCAGCCGGGCGACAGTTCGATGGAACTCGCCCCAGTCTGCCCTACGGGTAGTGTACTGCCGTGTGGTCCGCTTGACATCCGTGCCTCGGGACTTGTCAAGCTTCAGATTGAACACAATTGCCCTGTGATCCGACGAGGATATGTCGTCCACGAGGCTCCAGCCCACCGCTCGGTCGAGCAGGGTGGTCGAGCAAGCAGTAATGTCGACGCGACTGGAGTAGTGCTTACCGCCCCGATACGTATCAAACGTCGGCTCAGACCCCTGGTTCATCACGTGCACCCCCAGTTGGTCGAGGGCGGCTGCGATCTCCACTCCCCTTCGGTTCGTGGACCGGCTACCCCACCAGGTGTTATGCGCATTGACGTCGCCACCCAGCACCACGTTGGCAGTCCCCAAGCCCTCCACGGCCGAGCCGATCCGGTCCAGGTATGGTCCGACGGGCGTATTAGGCTCCAGGTAGACGGACACCACCCCTATCTCCCAAGCCCCAGTCCTCAGCCTGGCCACGGCAACGTTGCCAGACGTGAGTTGGGGACATTGAGTGATATCGATGGTGTCGTCGAATAGCACAATGGCCGCCTTGACAACCTCCCCGTTGCCTCGCGCGACACATTGTACCACCCTTGTCCCTGGGTAGTGCCTCATCTCGCCAATAGCGCCGATATACGGCTCCTGGACCAATGCGAACGCCCAGCCTCTCTTCGGCGCTTCGCATATCAGCTCGGCAGTAGCGAGCTTGGACCTTTGCAGGTTTAGCTGCGCCACGCGGTACTGGTGGTGCCCTGCGCGGAGAGTGCGGTGAGTCACCTGGGTGCCCTTAGCAATACGCTACGGACGCCCGTGCAATGGTGTCCCACTTTCTCCGCACAGGACAGTCTTCGTCGAATGCGCCGTGGTCCCACCGGTCTGCCTTAGCTTGTCGGCAGTTCCGGCAAGCGGGAGGTTTCCCGGCTTGCCGATCCGGACACTCGGCGCGAAGGTGCCGGCCACCACAATGGCTGCAGCGGTCTTCGCTCTCCGCGCAATGCCGTTTGGTGTGGCCGTAACCCAGGCACCGAGTGCACTGGACTAGCGGGGAGTGGTCCTGCACCCGCACTCGCTGGAGGTCCACGTGCATATAGCCCGCAGCTGTCAGTCGTCCCCAGAGCGCAGGCGACACGCGCATGACCACATGGATCGTCTGCACATTTCGCGCCCTCCTCCTAAACCTTACCTCCGCCCTCTGATCCTCCTCAGAGACGTCGACCAGCAGGTGTTTGTTTTGGGTCTTAATGGCCTTTATTATTTCTTCGTTAGTATTGTAGGCCATTACGTCTCTGAGCAGCACCAGTGGGTCCTTGTTTTTAACCTCTGCAAGGTTCAGGTCCTTACCTGCCCTCCTCAGCCCCTCACGCACCCTCTCCAGCTCAACCTCTGAGCCGCAGCCCAGGATGACCCGACCGTCCCGCACCCTGCGGATCCGGTCGACCCTTATGCCGGTCTGGGTGGCGTTTAGGGCTTTCCGTATTTTTCCCAGGACCTGCTCGCCCGTGTCGGTCCCCGACGAGACTGCCACCGAGTGCTTAGGTTCGCACCCCGGTGGCGGCCTTTTTGCCGGGCCGGCCGCCACGCTCGCGTACGTGCCGGGAGGCTTCGCCTTTTCTTGTACTTTTACAGCCGCGAGAGACTCCCTCAAGCCCTCCAATTCTTTGGTGTTGGCCTCAAGGAGTCTCGCGTGGCTGTCCAGTTTATTAAGGAGCTCGCAGTGACTCACCGGCGGGGGGTTTGCGGGTGGATTCTTCGCTTCTACTTCCACCCGGTTCGCCGCACTCGCCGGTTCTTCTACTGGACCCTTTTTTGGGTCCCGGGTTCGCTCCCTATGTGCGAGCTCCGCCTCCTTATATAATTCGTAGAGCCGGTTTATGGCTAATAACACCTGCTCTTTTATTTCTGTTTTTAGGTTGCGCGAGCTGCCTAGGTGTAATTTCGCCTTTGTCAGGCACGCTCGCGCCTCCTTTATCCGGTCCGCGGAAGCCGGTTTGTCCCCTTTCGGGGATTGCCCGGCCGCCGCGGGAGCAGGTGTCGGCTCCACTGCTTTTGGCAACGCACGCGCCTTTACCTTTACGGCCGGCACGACGCTACGGGGAGAGGTCCTGGGGTTCTTTACCTGCCCTTCCCACTCCCCCACACTCCGCCTGACGCTTCTAATGGGCGAGGTGCTCACCCTGCACGCCTGGCTGGCGCCTGCCTGGCTCACGTCGCCCGCGTCGGCGGTCTTTGTGGGGGTCCTAATCATTCTTAAGGGGATACGCGTCAATATATTTAAGATTAAATACTTTGTCAAATTTATATAAAAACTAAAAAATTTCTATTTTGTAAAAAATAATTTAAATAATCCTAACCTAGCGCAAAAGGGCGATCTTGTCTATATATACTAACTTATAACCTAATGGCAATAGGCCCCTATTTATTTAATTACAGTAAAATATAAATTCTTGTAATTCCTGTATTATGTTGTCGTAAGTGCTTGGCCTTAACTGCCGACACAGGTGCGGCACTGTTTATACAAGCGGGGCTCGCGCGCGTGGCCCGGCAGTGAGGGGAGACGCGCGACGCGCGGGCGGCGGGGGCAAATGGAATGCGGTTTGCCGCTTCCTTACTTCTTCCGTCTGGTTACAGCTAGTTTGGTCTTATATTTATCTTCCCTAATGCGATAGATTGTCTCTTCTTAACCTAGGGCAATAGGGCCGTTTACTAACTAGTGTATTTTGTCAGGTGTATAAAAGCTTAATCCTAGTGCAATAGGGCTGGTCTTAACCTAAGGCAATAGGGCCACTATATTACTGTTACTGTTTATAACAAAGAAATCCCAACACGTTATTATATTAGAGTATTACGCGCGGCGCAGCGGCTCGCGCGATGCGGACGGCAGCGCGCACCCGATATGACGTAACAGCGCCCGGCGGCGAGTGCAAAAGAGACGGTTTCGCCGCCCGGTACTTCTGTCCTTATCCGCGGCGCTCAAGCGCACGCCAGATGTTACGCTACGGCCGCGGCGGCGCAAATATGGCTCGGTTTTATGTGTTTTAGCGTATATAGGGTGATTGAATAGCAGCATAATAGCTGTAAAGGTGTGAATATTTAGCTCATTTGCTGTCAATGATGTATGATGCACTTTTTAGATACTCAATAATTGTATTAATAATAAGTAACATAAAAAGAACATCATAAGGTTAACCGTTTTAAAAAGGCTGAATCTCCATCATCATACGGCTTATTATATTAAAATTAATTATTGTGTTTCCATTATAATTAACCTATTGTATTTTCATAGAAAAAAAATATATTTTAGAGCGATCACTTTATACAGGTTGATTAGGAAATAGATGTAAAAGTTTTAAAGCTTTTTGCTTGCTAATGGGTAATTCATTCATCCCTTTTAAGCTTAGGCACAACCAATCACCCTGTATGTTCCAAAGTATTCTAAATAAATTTGTTATAAGATAAATTTTATGTATTCGCGGATACATAAATTTATTTAAGTTTTATTTACCTATGCGATAACTAAACAAACATTATGTTGACTCGAGAAATACCTTCGGGTGCAGCGAAATACAAATACGGATTTTTCAAAGAGATATCTACTCGTGTTATATCGATGCTCCTGAAAGAGTGAACAGATCTGCTGCAACCCTATATTGAGATTAAAACTGCACTTTGTTTGGCTTGGCGCTCGGCCGAAGTTATGAAAGATTAGATGCTGTGAAGATATCTTCGTCTTTAATCCATCCTTGGAGGTCTAAAACAGATATTCCTAAAGTAATCAATGTAGACTTCTTGCGGTCAAAATTTGAGGTGCCAACGTGGTTCATAAATCCAGTTCTAATTAGCACAAATTATTTGAAAGTTTCAATATACCATTATAATTCTGTTACGTGTACCAACCTTTCACCAATTTATTTATTAATACGAGTACTTTGGTATGAAGTGTTATTAAGTAATTTTGCATGAATGAATTTTTTCCTGTTAAATAAGTAATTATGCGTATTTTCTATTAGTAATTGAACCAATGACCACTGCCTTAAGGTTATGATACGAGATTACTTTCAACCGGTCATATTGCAAATCTACGGGGGAGGCCTGCGTCGACCAGTAGACGTCCTATTGCTGAAATGGTGATGATGATAATCGATCTAAATAACAATAAATTCTTGGAGTCAATGATGTTAAAAAATCGAACCGTATTAATTAAAAAGAGATATTCGAAAGTTTCGAAGATACTGTATAAGTTTTATTTTTTTTTTCGGTTTCGGTGGGGGAAATCTTCTGGTGTTCAAGATGCCCCGCTTCTGGGGGGAGGACAGGGGTATGTGGGATTCTTGCGACTCCGAAGGCCCCGTTTATAGTAGGGGAGCACCATTCACCGGAGGGAATTATTCATAATAGCGGGTACGATTGAGATGTACACAGTATACTTGAAGGGATTTCTTTGTTGTAATAAAACACCAGAATCAGTTAAAAGTATATTATTATTCACTGGGACGAATTTGTATCTCACATGTAAAAACAAAGGTGAAAGCGAGCGAATAGGTGTGCGAGTGCTTCGTGCCGTGTGGCTAGCCGGACTGGCTGGCGGTGCAGCTGACCGCGTCCTAGATACGAACAGCGTACGATGTTCGATGTTTGCCCATCGAGACTACTCGCTACGCGGGTTTCCTCGTTGATCTTTGGTGTGTTAATGTTCCTGTTACTGTTGTAGTGTGTGTGCGTGTAATAAATAGTGTAAATGTAAATTGTATTTATTTTTATGACCCGTATGAGTGCACCATATATGCATTATTTGCCTAATAACAGTCACGGTGTTTACTTGTTTTTATAATAGTCTACAAACGTCAAACGTATTTTAATTGACATTGAAAACCAAACATGTGCTGGCGGTGAGTTAATTTATTCCGGAACCACCGTCAGTTAATAATAATCGATTTTTGCGGTGCGCTCGTCACTGTGCCCCACGGGAATTTTGTCATTGACAAATCCCGCTTGCCTTAGCATTTTAAACTTAATCAGGTTTGAGATGAGATTGTTGAACATCGTTGTTATTCATTTCTGCCCATAGACGCCCACTGCAAGTCACAGGCTCCCTCAAAGATATCTTAAGAGATTATACCATAACCATCATGCCTCACAGGGGTTTGCAATCGCAATGTGGTATTATGGAACAGAGAAGACGCTGCTGCCCATCCTCCAAAAACTTGCTTAGAAGCAGTTACAATCGTATGTTACTAATGTACAAAGTGTGAATTATTTATATTAAAATTTTATCGCGGGAATCAAACCCGCGACCCATGATCGCAATCCCCGGTCCTCTACCGCTGAACTACCTCTACTCTTTTTTGCGCATATGACTAAATACCTTAAGGAAGTACAAAGTGGACAAACAACATAGTAAAGGTAGCCGGAAGACGCTAGACGTAGACTGCTTTTAACCCTATTGAAAATACATAGAGCAGGACCCTTCTCCCGCAGTTAGTGTCATACCGATATATATATATATATATATATATATATACACTATTGTCTATTATAAAACTAAAAGAAAATGTCTGCTAACAAGATTGTTTTTATTATATTACTATCGGTTGCTGTCCCGACAAAAGAAATATTCCTGTATTAAATTAATCCGCAGAGAAAAATTAAATAAATCATAATATTGACTGTTACTTTTCGATGCGAATATAAAAATGAACTTTATCAAAAAGTATGTAGACATTGTTACTTAAATCTCTTGAGCATTAGGAAAGCAGGTAACGTTTTTTCCTAGGTTATTAGGACTGTCTATAACGTTTTCCAAGAGTCTGTTTATCAAAATGTTTATTTATCGTTGAGTTACACATGTTCTAGTCAAATGTTTTAATTTTTTTTAATGCGTCTTACATTTTATTCATCTGAATTGGCTTCGTGCGACTCTTGGCTATTTAGTAAATCTCAAAAGGGAGCAAGATATAAACCGAATCGAATATAGTCTTGAAGGCTATACCGGAAAAAGACTTCTTCGAGGACTCGAAAAAGCTTTGCCAAAAGGGCATTTTATCGAACGAGTATTACTTTGGATAGGATGAAATTGATTTGGAAGAATTAATTATTAGTTAACATTTATATAAACAAATACAAATTACTTTTTGATCACGGAATTGTATCTACAAATACCTAAGAATCAACTTGATCCAGTTATCAAATCTTTCTATTAGCCATTTATTGCTTTTATAATACGATCCCAGAAAATATTTCTAAAACTTCTTTTGCGAGATTTAAAAATATTGTCAAAAAACGTTTGTCTACAAAAATGTAGTATATATTGTAAGTAACAGCAAACCTCGGGAATGATGTGTTTGCCTCCAAGCTATTTAAAAGTTTATTAAAGTTTGTAATTTTATATTTACCATAATTTGTGTATATGTTGTAAATAGCCAAGCAGTGGAACATACCTACCGGCGTCATAGTTTCCAGACAATTATAACTAGAGTCTTCCAGATAAGATTTAGTAAGTTTCTTCTGGACAAGCATGTACCATCTTAGGCCTCGTCGTCGCTTAAAATCAGGCGAGATAGAGATAAATGCTTCGCCTATAAAGGATAAAAATGACATAGTCCTTTGAGTTTTTCGTCTATTCTTTTCAGGTGTGAGGTACATCGTTTTAACATGTGTTAGTTTCAATTTGACACAATAAGATATGTAATTCAATATACGTTGAATAAAGAATTTTTGAATTGGAATATTTTGTATCGCGAAAGCTTGTAACTTGTGTCAGTTTTTAAAGGTATGAGAGGAACATACAGGTTTTTCGTAGATGAAACATTGATTAATTTCTGAACAGCGAGTTATTATCCAGTGACCTCTAGATGTACGCGGTGGATTGGGTAGATGTGTTACCTAATGGATTTAATCCATTTTCGCTTTGTAACACGATAAAGTTGCACTTAAAACTTTACAAAATTTAATAACAGGGGCTCTTGTTTCATGCAAATTTTTATGTTAACAAGAAATATTATAGCCTGTATTTTTTTAATATTGTGTGATTTATGTTTTGATGATTATAGGATTGAAGATATATACACATACAAACATATTTAATAAGTATTATGTTACTTATCATTGCAATTAATTTCATCGTCCTCGTTTCAGCCCATATACGCCCACCGCAAAGCATACGCTGCCTCCAAATATATCTATGGGGAGATATACCATAATTTCCCGCTTGGCAGGCGAGTGGCGATCACATTGTGGTGCTGTGGTACGTAGAGGACGCTGCTATCTATCTTCTGTAAATTTGTTTGTGAGCAGTGGAAATACTATATAATTTATGCATAAATTGTAAATCATCTAAAATTGCATCCCGAGAATCGATCCCTCGACCTACGATTGCAAACTAGCAAATAATTGTAACTAATTTACAAAATAATATTTCAGCAGTAAGACGTTCACTACTGGTCATAGACCCTCAATGCAATCAGCGTCTTTCAATAACCATAATGACTGTGCTTGCCAATTCGTGGTCACCACTCAACCGCCATTGGAGGCTTA
The DNA here is from genome assembly GCF_028537555.1 of Battus philenor. Taxonomy (NCBI): domain Eukaryota; kingdom Metazoa; phylum Arthropoda; class Insecta; order Lepidoptera; family Papilionidae; genus Battus; species Battus philenor. The sequence continues at coordinate 10,103,321 of NW_027181688.1, read as the reverse complement.
AGGTCATTAAGAAACGATTTATATTAGTCCCTTCCGATAGGTACTGTTGGAAATCTATTGTAAAGACCCTTGCCCAGCAGTGAACGGTTGAAATGATGATGGTGATGATGATAAGAACCAAACCCTGTACCGCAGTTGACGTGGCACCAGCTGCCAAACCGATCTGTCTACATTTGTTTTAATTTAAACCTTTTAAAGTTTATATCTGGTCAAAGCCGAACCGCGAATTCCATCAATCTAACAAAAAAATGAATAAAAAAGTTGTTTTTTCAAAGGCTATTCGTAAACGCAGGCGAATCCAATAATGTTTCACGTTCGCTATGATATTTTTTTTAAATATAACCAGTTTTTGAATTGATTTAATAATATTAAAGATAACTATTATTAAAAATAAATAAATAGTCAAGTTGATTGTTGCTTTAGATTCATAACACTTCTTGTACATGAGTACAAACCTATAATGCAAAACCTACAAAAACCTGTAAATAAATATTATTTAAATATCTGTGTATACATTCTATATATATTTTCATTTTAAAAACTTTTTATAAAAAATTGAAGAGCAATCATAAAAATTCCTTCATCGTCGTTGTAGCCCATAATCGCCCACTGCAAAGCAAAATTGTATCCCGGGAATCGAATTCTCCACTCACCATCGCAGGTCTGTCTTTTAAAGCTAGGCTACAACTGCTCGAAAATTTCCTTGATGATAAATTAGTCCAATTGCTGATTAATAAATTATGTCATATATTATCTGGATGTAATTTTTTCTTGATCATTAACGTGAACAACAAGAGCATAGGGTTTTATTTTAAAATTAGAAGGCCAATATCAATAACACTGATATGCATTTATTGTCTTAGTTAAGAGCGGTTATCTGACTGTCTACTTGTTGCACGGAAAAGGTTTTATTAGAATTGAGGGTCAAATTTGCAGGCGTTCGAGTCCCGATCGTTTCGCCTACGTATCACTTCTACTGTCTAGCGTAACTGCGAACTCAACACATTTAACTTTATAATCAGAGAGCTAAACACTATTGCTAAAAAGTATTTCAATTTATTTTTATTAAAAAAACCGTCTGACTTTTTTAAAGCAAGGCAAGGTTGTTTGTGATTGAACCCATGAAAACATATTGCTTAAATCGATGTAGTATTTTTTTCATTTAACTTAACAAGATAGTTCGAAAAAAATCAATAAAATCTTATGATGCAAACAATACATTTAGCTAGTAAGTCACCTAATGTTTATTTACCGATAAAATCTCGCGAGACAGATTTACAGAACCTTCTTTTTTTCAAAAGTCATTTTTCATTTGTTATGTTGTGATGCAGTTTATACAATAGTCACAAACTACATGGAGGATTGTCCTTTACAGCTCCCCGACTATAAAACGGATCGAGAGCGATGAATCTCGATATAAAGGTAGATCTTTTACGAGCACATCTCACGGGGGTCGGCTTTTGACGAGTTTTCACTTCGTAAATATTTGATGGTTTCGTCGGATAATAAAGTTTACTGGAAACATATCACCATTGCTAGACCGTCCGAGTTGGTCACACCCTGACGTTCATATACGCCGTCAAAAAGTCGACAGTAAACTATGGTGCGTAACATATTAGTGTAATAAGTATAATGAGATAAATTATATAGTGTTATGAACTCTTATAAACGCAGGTAGATGCATCTACCTGCTAGATCGCGGGGTGAGGAGATGTAGTTAAGAAGCAATAAAACCATCTGGAAGACGAGTCTTTATTGCAGTCTGTACTTCATTTCAACTCACCGCCTACCAGCTGTAATGGAAGATGCAATAAAGCGGAAGAGCCCGCATAACTTTATTGCCTTAATTACTCCACTGCACCTTTTCATGTTTCACCATCAGCCCCGACTAGCTCGTTCGTAGAATTTGTCCTTTGATTCGGGCGCTTTTCTTCGTGTTAGTTATTTCTTCGGTAGTCATAATATTATTATATATCAAGGTTCTTTTAAGGTGACCGCATCGCTTATTTACGTTATGGGAAAAAACCAGAAGAGTCCAATTTTTCAATGTTCCATCGAATTGAGCTTGATGTTCTTTATTATCATTAATATCCTTTACACCATTATTAATAGTAGTTGTTCTGTTATATGTACAGTCATTTAGAGGTTATTTAAGGAGTTTTAATTTAAAACTATAAAAAAATTACATATAGCTCAAATAATGTTTTATAATTCTTGCCTCACAGATAATGTGAGATAATAATTAATTTGATCTGAAAATATCATATGGAAGGCGTCCGAGAAAAATTTTGTAGGCCAATAAAATATCATAACTAAATATCTAATATGAAATATATTTGAAACTACAACTAATATTATGAGGATTTGAAGACAAAATTTACAAAAGTTTAATTTCACGACGACTATAATAAAATGGAATAACTGAAAATTCCAATGAATAAATGAAACTTGACAACTTCGTATCACTCGGTCCAGCTAATTACAACTGCCCGAGACTCGGGCTAGCTTCTCAAGTTATGTCATTTAAACTTGTCCGTGGTATAGATAGTGCTGCGAAAATTAATACGTAAAATTTGCTTTATGCAGAGTTAAAGAAAGAATCGAACTTTTGCTACTCGAATACCAAATTTAGAGCCAATAAATAGAATAAAAGATTTGTATCTCATAACAACCCTACAGTCGCTAAACGATCCATGGATTTCTCTACGAGATCGAATCATATCTGAGTAGATCCGTAGACGAAACAATGTAACCAGTATACAAAATAATAACCGTTTATCATTCCAACTCAAGAACACCCCGGAGAGCTATGCCTTGGCTGAGTTGGAAGCTATTACCTGGCCAACATTACATCCTCCTTGAAAAACGTTAGCGTAGGGAGAAAAAATGGCTAAAAAACTCCAGCACTGCTTTTATCTAGAATGATCAGAAGTTACCTACTGCTGTGATACACGCCAACGCCACGCCATCCTCAATTTTGACGAGACTGATTGTTTTTTTAAAGGTTGTAAAAAGTTTTGTAAGATGCTTGTTACTGTGCCTTCGGACGTATTCCACAGAGACGCTTTCACTTTAATATTTAGTGGACTGTAGCATGAACCGCGGGGTTAGCTCTCAAAAGAAATACACAGGGCGATACAACAAAGACTCGTGTTTATTGATACTGATTGAAATATAAAAAATAATTTATGCAACAATTAACACAAACTAAAACTATCGAAGAAAAACTAACTACACTATGCTATGTGAGAGAAAAAGTGCCTAAATACGGAACCCTGGTGTCTACTTTTATCGAGCCTGCGCTGGTGGGATAGATATCCATGAGGTCATTTTAGCGAATCTCTCCAGCAGGACGCAGGGAGGGGTTCCGCGTATGCATTTTCGGAGCGGGCCGTCTGGATGCGGAGATCGGAGGTGGGGCTTCGCGTATGCCCGCTCCGCGTAATGCCAGCCATCCGTAGCACTTATCCGTCCGGGGACTCCTGCCGGATGCGCTTGTTTTATAAGAACCGGCACCTACAATCATCTAATTTGTGTGTTAAACGTCATAGTCATGTTAATGGATCATTGCAATCGTTGGCAGTTTTCAGTATACACGCATGACTTCATCCCACAAGTATCAGGCCCGTGTTGGCTTCAACAGTTTTATGAAAACATAACATCCAATTTAGCTCGAAGCCCGATTATGGGTCGATTTAAATTTATAATAAAGTACAATAATCTGTTGTTAACAAATTAATGTCGGGTTCAATATTTAATTACTCGCAGTCGATTGTAATTAATTCCGATGACATCGTTCGGGCAGTTACATAAACGTGAAACTGTACTAGATATATTTTATTTAACGAAATAATTGGTAACTGCTAGAGTATATGAAAAAGATCAATAAATTTATAACATATAAAATACAAATCATAATTATGTCAACCATAGAATGTCCACTGGACATAGGCCTCCTCCTAAGTCACCCAACAGCACCGGCTGGAAGCGATTTACATCCAGCGTCATCTAACAACCTTAACAGGTTTATCTATACACCTAGTTGACGGAAGTGCTTCCCTGTGCCTTTCCGTCTGTAGTCTTCACTCCAAAATCTTAAGGTACCAGCTAACTCACTCCAAATTACCAGTCTGCTGAGGTGTGCGAATTCTCTGCAAAGGGTTACACATATATATTTTTATATCGCCAACTCTTTAAAGAAAGAAATGCTCTGAAATCGAGGCTCAGGTATATTCGGAAGTGGATCCTTTATCAGCAACAGCAACAGACAAAGGAAAGAACGAGTCCTTGTCAATGCTTGACGATGCTCTTACTCCGCCAAACACTAAACAACGTGGCGACACCAAGCCAGAGCAGCGGGGACAACAGAACCGACCGCGGTATGACCATGACCACTCTGACAAGAGTGAACGACTGATGCTGTGAGAGAAAGAAAGAGAATGTAAAAATTTGTTAAGTTTGAAAGAAAATATTGTAAAGAACATGTGAAGATAAAATAGATAAAAATAATGATGAAAAATTATTTGTTAAATATTTCCCTGTTGTAATAATAAGATAGTGAGAACAAAAGGCAATTAAAAAACATGCGATAAGTTAACGGATAATTACCATGTCTTTGTGCAAAAATAACACATGGCTGCTAAATATTTTTTAAAACGTTTGTTATTTATTATATTTTTTATTATATACATAGAACGCAACAGGGCTGAGCCCTATTTTGTAAAAACTAAAATCAGATTAATCTTAACCATTATGACTTCATTTTGAGAATAGCAACAACTCAGCTTTTTTGCGATCACTACGTACTGTGAGTAAACTTCATTATCACATAAAAAAAATCCTTGAGACTAATTTACACACGGGTGCACTAAATCGACTCAAGCTTACAAAATACACAAAGAATTTTTTCTGAATTAGCACGGACTATGTATATGAAAATATGGGAAGAGCTTCCTCAACACCTGGTGCAAAATATAATCAGGTCGATGAGAAACAGCCTTCGAAACATCGTAAAAGCGTAGAGGAGCCAATACGGAATAATAATTAAGTAAATTTATTTAATATTCCTAATTATTTTTGTTTTTAATTTTCACCTTTCATAACTTTAATTCCCTCTTGTTGCATTTTCACTTGATTATTAATAATTTCACATCTACTAAACGGATTAAAAAAAAAACAATTCTCGGATCCTAAAAGATTAGGCTTTTTAAAAATACGTATTTTATATACACAGTCCGAGCCAATTCAGAAAAAAATAATTTGTACAATTTTAGGCTTAGTCGATATAGTTGCGCCCGAGTGTAGATTTTCTTAACAAGTTTTTGTTATATAAATTGGCGTAATATAAAGCGTCTTCTGCATACCATAATACCACATTGCGATCTGACCCGCCTACCAAGCGTGGCGATTATGATATGCCCCTCATAGATGTCTTTGGAAGAGACCTATGCCTTACATTGGGCACCTATGGACCTAAAAAGACAAAAAGGGTCTTACTTGCAACGGCTTTTTAGTTTTATGTTGTACATATATTTTATTTGTAAGTGCCTAAGCAATTATTAAAAAAAATATGCGTTTGATTATACCGGAGCTTATTGGTAACTGGTATAAAAATACGTGTATTATTTTGATCATAAGACGTATCATCTAGATCAGTAAATTATATAACAAAATTGTACAGAATCACACTATCTTCGACAGGCAGTTTCTCTTATTATTAGATGAACTAGCCTCTTTGCCTTGCCATTTATAATAGTTCATCATCGCCCTCAATCACCGCTTTTACGCTACTCGCAACCAGCGACTGCCCGTGATATTTTTTTTTTTTTTGGAACCGAACTGTCATTGGTTCCCAAATGGCATTTGCAGATTCCACGGGTGGCAGAGCGCAGAGATCGCCTATCCTACGACCTCTTTTAAAGTAGCGAAGGGAAAGGGCCGCCGAGCTCGTCTAGTTATTTACGTCTAGTTGTATATATGTGTATATATATATATATAGTACACCTAATTTGTTGGGATCAAGGACTTTATGAGTTATTCAATTATTTTATCTTTATTCTTCACTCACTTTCATACATATCAATTTCTTTTGTTCTTACCTTTTATCCTTCATAATACCTTGCATTTTTTTTTGGTTCTTTCATTCCTTCTTGCTCTCATCGCCTTCCTTCCATCATCTTATTACTCTTAGGTAGCTAGTTACATTTCTTTTATTCTTTATTTTATTACTTATCCTATTTTTTATATAGCACGTGGTCACCACTCAAGAACCTTGTGGCTTCAAAGACTATCCGTTGTAAAGCGTGCCCCGTGCACTGCCACTACAGGCAAACAAATGCAAGCTAAGTTTGTAACCTGGATTCGTCTGCTTAACTCCTTATTTCTCGTTTATCTCGCAGCGAAACTTCGAGTATAGCCTTCTCCGTTATTCTATGAATGACCATGAGCCTTATTATAAAAGTGTCTTGGATCTTTTTATACACATGTGGTAAATAACTCATGCAATAAACAAACTTGTACAAGATCAACAGCCAGACCTATCATCAGGAAATCAACAAATAAATTCTTTAATAAACAAAACGTGAAGCGCCTATTATTAAAATCTGGCTCACGAAGGACCAACAAAGTGTATTGTTTAAACACGGCACATCATTTACGGGCCGTGCAAAAATTACGTCCCAGTTGGGGGTTAATCATCGTTTTATATGAATATCCTTGTTTATTCGCTCTGAACCGGTGGTATTCAATTCATAAGCTGAAGGCGGATTTAATTTCAAATTTAATGAAAAGGGCAAAAGATGAATTCCAAAATGCAATGTTATCGCATACGGCTATTTCAGATAACCATTGGATGAACTTGATTAAATAAATAAAAATAGAAGAGTTTATTAATTAATTGAAGGTGTTGGAAATGAATTTATATACATATTTAAGATTACTTACATTACATATAGAAAAATATTAATAAATATTATATTTTAATTTAAAATACTACAATGTAATTTGCTACCAATTATTGTATGGTATGAAAATCAATGGTTTTAGAAATAATTGATTACTCAATGATATTGTAATAAGAAAAATTATTTTTAAAATTCGCACGAATACACATTAAATTATTAAATGCTGTATTTGTCACTGCAGACTTTATATTACCGGAAGTTGTTAGCCTGTCGGATTCCAAAAATTAAAAAATTGGATGAGAAAATAGCTGAACAAAAGTAAACATCTCTGTTTGTCATTGTAATATAAAAAAATATTTAACTATATATTGGACATCAAGACAAAAGATAGATGAAAGAGAAGAAGAAAAGAAACTATTTGAAATAGAAATAACAAGAAGTACAAACGGCGGTCTTATCTCAAATGGCAATAACCATATGATGAACTTGGTTGGCTGGATTGGCTTGGACTGCTTACTAGATCAATTGATAGAAGAGGAGAAACACAGAATACGCTATTTAGTCTTTTATTGTTATATATGTATACATGTAAACAATAGCCTACGCATGGCACGCTGGTTAATTAGTATTAATTGTTAAAGCTAATCAGAGCGCAGGACGTTAAATGTAAACATCGGTACGTATCGCGGAACATATACGTACCTCTCACGATAAGAGCGCAGCTCTTACTCATATAACTTTGTTGATAAGGAAAATTAAAAGGGGTAAATGTAAAGTGATAGAAGAGGTTAGAAGATAGAGAATTTCATGAACATACTTTATATATACTTATACATAATATATTCAATACTAACTTAAAATATCTTTATTTAAGTAGGCATTTACGTGCTTTTTAATGTGAAAAAGAGATTGGCCTTACACTAAGTTGTGAACGTCAATTTACTAATTTTTAATAACTTATTGTCGAACTTTTTTCCAACCCAGTATGTAGCCCAGAGACTTGAAATTTGGTAGAAATATTTCTTTCGCGAAGTAGAGGTTACCTAAGAACAATCCCACGAAATTCCAACAGCGAAGGGGGTCGAGAAGTCGTTCATTTATAAAATATATATTTTTAAACTACTGCACTTATTGGTAAAAAAAGTTTCATTTTTGAGATTTTAAAAATTACCTATAATAAATTTTGATGAAATTACACCTGCAAAAAAGACACACAAAGCGGGTAGCAGACTACGAGAAAAAGCATCTCCCAAAAATATCTATCTACCATGATGGATTGCCAGGCGAGCTAGGATATCAATGGAGGATACGCCGTAATCGCCACGCATCACAGACGGGTTGGCGATTGCAGTGTGGTATTATGGTAAGCAGAGGACGCTGCCGCCCATACTGTAGAAACTTGTTTATGAGTAGTTCCCGGAATCCTGGGAATTGAACCCGCGGCCTTCACACAAGTCTAAGGACTCTACCGCTAGGCTACCATTGTTCTATATAACAAAGTGTTTATATATTTTACGTTTTAAAGATAAGCCTAGACAAATATCGTTTGTTTATATTCGTTACAAATATACCAATCGTATCATAATCGCCATCATCATTTAGTCTTATGATGTCCAGCTGTGGATAGGAATCTCAGGCACAAATTTCCAATAAAACCAATACTAAATAGTTTGTATCCAATATTATGATCTTAAAGATTATGATTTTATGTATATATCTATTTTAAATGTAGATTCCAGGTTAATTGAGTAATAAAGTTCCTTTAATATACTGCTAAAGACGCTTTAAAGCGTTTGAGATGTAGTGGCGTTGGGAACGTTTGAGCCCGAGAACTTTCTGGCATCCCTATAAGTCATTCAAACTGAATATAACGTCAGCAAAGAAATGTGAATTTTAATTTTATCAATAATTAATTTTAAAATACTTTTAAATGTATGCTTTTGAAATACCTGATAAATAGATAGATTCATTTTTTAGAGTTAAATATTACCTATTTACAACTGTGTACGGCATTGAAATAAACTCCTATATGTCTCCAAATTTACATATAATAAATTTAAGTTCATTAGACAAATACTTGACAAAAATCCTATAACAGTGTGGAGATTCCTTAAGTAATAGTATATCTTGGAAATGAATTATCTGCTGCTGCTAAGCGTTTCAATATTTTTACAAATAGGAATAAGTGCGACCCAGAAGATATCCACAGAAATTATATATTATTTCGCATTAGTATCTAAACAGGAACTGCTTGCGGCCCCATCGCCAACGGTCACAAACACGAAACCTCATTAACATCAGATAGGACGGTTGCCGGTTCGATTTCTTTTATTTTATATTATTTACTTTATTGGACACCGCAGACTGAAAAACTCAAGGCGTTCGGCCACAAGGTAGACTAAAGACCTTGCTAAGGTAAAGTTGGATCCGGGGAGCTTGAAACTGGTGCCTATTAGGAATCTATAGGGTGGGCTTTTACCCAGCATTAGCCTGTTCTATGGCTGAAATTTCGATGGTGATCAGTACTCTACATTATTCTATACCATTTATTTACTTTCTTTATAGATATATATAGATATAGAGAATACACCAAAATACAAATAAGTTTATATCATTACAAATTCAAATTCACAATACCTTTTTTCAAGTGAAGCGTTTATATGCACTTTTGTATCATCGATTATTTTTAATATTATGAAAAGGTCCGCCAGAAACCTAACAGTTGCTCTTGCTCTTCTTGAAATGGTTTTTGCTCTCAATTGTCACTACCAGCATTCAAGTATACTTTGCAAAAATATTGTAAATCATTACAAAAGTGACCTATGAAATCGTTAATAATTTAAAACAACTAAAATTAAGTACGTCGATTGTTTAACAAGCGGTATCAATTAGCGACGGTGAGTGGGCGCACACAGCGACGGTCGCCGACCCATCCGCTTCACTTGCCCCGCGACTCATTACGTCCGCTCGAGGCCGCACGAGTGCGTCGTTAGTTCCCTTTCCGGTGCTCGATATAGCGTGACGCACTCGCTCTGCACGACAGTACAGTTTAGTGCTTCGTAGTGATTGTAGCACTGCGTAGCTGTTCGTAGCAACTCGTAGCATATGCTTATAATAATAACAGATTTTATTTCAAGCTATAGTGAGTCAATCTATGGAATACTAGGAAGTTAGTTACAATTTTTACCTAAAAACTAGAGCGTAATAATGTGCCTCAATGGCATCTAATTTAAAAATGGATAGGCATGCACATAAATTGTAAATAATAAAAATTTTACGAATCGAATACGAATTCGCTACTATAGCTGTTGTTTATGTGTTACGTTTTACTATACATCTTTTTTTTACATATGACTATTCCATTTGATATAAACTTGAATTTGGTGAAAAGGTACACAAAAGCGAACTAAATAACCTTAATGGCTACATCAGAAAACTTTCTATAATTACTGATTATGATTGCGTGGTGGACTGTTCTCAGATCAAGGTACATAGGAACCCTTGTAGCTTTAAGTTGAAGGATGATGATAGTTTACATATAAATGCTAATAAAAGAGTTTAATTTGATTTTATTTCATATTAAATTCGACTATTCTGTAAGTTTTTCTTGCGATGTACGCAAGTGATCGCAATAAATTATTCAAGACGATATTAATATAAATAAACGAGAATTGTTAAGCATTATTTTAAGTGAAATTACAGTTTTAATTTCTTCTACTTTCAGTCGATAGACGGCCTCTGGCATATGCCTCAATTACCGTTACAGCGACCGATCCAGATACTTTCCGCGACTTTGGAGCCTACCTTCGTAGCGTCTACTGGCTCATGGTCACCGCCCGAGAACCTTTCGATTTGCCCCGCCTACTTTTACTTCAGGGTAGCAATTGTTCAAGCAACGCCGCTAACGCTAGTTCTTCTGCGGATATCCTTTTTTATGATTCTATCTCTTAACAAAACTTATACGTTGAACCTTCTTATAAGGTCAACCGTAAGCGACCATGTCTTCGATTTATATTTTATCATCGCCAACACACATTGCTCAAAAATGTTCGTCTTTAGACATTGCGGTATTTTGGACGAGAAGAACGCTGCCCATCCGAGTTGGATTTGGCGATTTATCTATTTCTTGAAGTTTTAACTTAACTTTAATTAATATTAATGTTTATGAAATTATGACGTGTAAGGTGCAAAATGAAAAATATACAAAATTAGTACGTTAAATTAAATGGAACCTAGAATTTACATTAAGTTTTAAGTGTTTAGACTTAATTTTATGAGTGCTGTTTTTTGTATAAAAATTACTATATTTTCAACTTAGGTTTTTAAGTATTTTAGACGAAAATCTGGAGCAATTTATGACCCGTGAACAATTGTCTCCAAAACCAAATTTAATTTCGTATCGTTTGCAATTAATATTGGTTTATTTAACGTTTATGTAGCATCACATTGCCGTTATTTTTATGGTGGTATATTTTACTATGTATATAATATTTACAAAGAATTAATTATAAAATTAATTATTTTAAAATCAATGAAGAATTTTATTTCTCTGAATTTCAACATCGTCATCATTTCAGCTGTAAAACGTATATATAGATTTCCAAAAGAAACTGTTTGAAGCGGTACACTACGCTTGCCAGAACCTTAAGGCTCCAGTGGCGGTCTTTTCTTCGCGCTATGATACCTGGCCACTGTTATGTCAATCTGCCAGTCAGGCTATGGCAATAAATAATAAATTTTCTTCCAACAATGCATTCGAGTACACTTTTTTTCACCTTTTCACTTGTGTGTTGACATAAAATACCATTTTACTGTTTGTAAGAATCTCCATTCAATATACACTCCCTCGTATCAAGATAAATATTTTTCTAATATAAGTTTATTTTTACTCAACATAATAGTGGTCAAAAATAAAACAGATAAAAAATAAGTTGACGATCAATAAGAGTTCTGATAAAAGTTCCTAGACAAAAAGTAAGAATAACTAATTATTTATTACCTATGTAGTTCAACGTAGCTCGAAGAATTGCTCGTCTAAAGTAGCAGTGGGCGGGATACGTCGATCGTGCAACCGCCGCCTGTTGAGCCTTTCGCTCACGAGTGACAATCGAGTCGGAAGACGTGGCGTGGGTAGGCTCTCCATATGTGGACCGACGACATTGTCATGGTCGGAGCAAGTAGCTGGTTTCAAGCCGCTGTCTCCGGTTTTATTCAAAATCTACAGACAGACCTATGTCCAGTAGTAAATACCAGCTAGATGATGATGATGAGATAGAAATTAAGTCTTCAATATCACCCCAACGGATAGCGTCCTCAAGCTAAATCTAAAAGCGATGCTGATGCTTTTTCCGCCACACACTCTCACAGTTGATGATTATTAAAAGTATTAACAAAGGCAGCCCGACAACAATAGACCTAAACGAGGTCTAGAATTCTCGAAATCCGTATTTCTAACAGGTAATGTCGGCTCAAGCCGTCCGACATCCTGTTACCGGAATAATGGTGATATGGGAAGGTCGTTCAGTTAGTTTCTGTCAAATTGACCCCTTCTATCTCATTCTTCTCTTGACTACACTGTACATAATGATATGTATCAATCAATTGATGTCGAAGAAGTAGTTATTGTTATTTAAAGAGAAATAATCATTAAAAAGTTAAATAATAAAAAAATGTGTGTGTAAATTTCATATTCGTGTTCCCGTGGTAGGGGTAAATTCGAAATCGCCCCCGGCACTAAGTCGGCTTCAACGAGGATTACGCGAGTACTCTGTCAGTTGATTGTTTGTTTTAAATACAGCCAGTGGGCGCTTTGTAACTTTGTAGCCAAAAATGCTTGAAGCGCTGCATTCAAATGCATTGCGCCGAGATTAATGCGCTTAATATTCGTGGAGCGAAAGTTTCTGAAGCGCTGTAGGGGTTTATTTGCATAGCAGACTGCCAGTGTCATTCACTCTTGTCAAGAGACGGTTGGATTCTATAACGTTGCTTTAGTAAAGGTGAATTTACAACAGGCCGATCAAATGGTTACTAATAGAAGTGAATAAGGATTAATCAACGTCATCGTTTCAACTGCTGGAAGTCTACTGCTCTGTAAGCCTCTACTAAGGATCTCCAAGATGACAGAAGTTTATATTTGGCCCCCGTTTTGAGAGCCTGTTGTGCTTGCAATGTCTTGAATAAACAAGAGTTGTTTTTTTTTCAAAATATTTAGAACTGTTTTTTATTATTCGTGTCTTCATCTTTAAACCTTCTCAATGTCATTTATTTATCCATTGTTTATTCTTCACAATGTCATTCATTACTTTAATCTTTTCTTAATTCTTTCATTTATCACCTCACTTTTATCACCTTCCCGCTAAAATACTACTAGGATTACATTTTGATCTGTTTTGCTTTATTTTCATTGGTTCATTTATTTTGATTTAATCTTACACTTACTTAATATTATAAATTGCGACCTGTTTGGAACTGGGTTACAACCACCGTTTTTCAACGCCCTTGATAAGGTTGTCAATCCACCTTGTGATACTGCGTTTGTCGTCCGTGGTCTCCGCACCAGAATCTTAAAGCTTCAATATCGATCTGTTCTACGCACTATGTGATAATCATTGCTAATAATAATTTGGAAATAAATAATAAATATAAAACCTGAAAGTCTTACTTAACACTTCGATTATAATGTATACAAATAAATAAAATTGGAATGTCTGTTTATAATATTAAAATAACCGCTTTTAAAAAGGTCATTTGTCTATCTTGTGGGAAAACGTTTTCCATTACGCTTGCTTGTCCGTGATTTGCAGAACCTTAAAGGCCCTTCGGCTATCTCTCATCTGTCAATCCGCTGGCTTATATATTAAACTATTAATGGAGCGTGACCACAGAGCAGTGGTAGCCTAGCGGTTGAGGACTGAGAGTTGCGACATAATCTTGTAATTCACACTGTGTGCATTAATTACATAGAATTACTACTTCTCACAACAAGTTTGCAGAGGATGAGCAGCAACCGTGTACCACGATACAATACTGCGATCAGCGACCCGCCTGCCAGACATAGCGATTATGGTATACAGAGTGTAAATATCTTTAAGAAAAGCCTGTGTTTTGCAATGAGCATCTATGGGCTGCAACGTCGACAATGACAAAACTAAATATGTGGCTACATTGATTTTATATTCGTACACAATTATGTTTTTTTATTAACTTTTTTTATAATTTTTCCTTATATTAAACCTTTTTATATCAGGGAAGCATTGGCAGCTTTATATGGCAGAAGTGGATATGTATCTTCAATACATTTTTAAATTAATACCGATATTAGTGAACATTTGTATTATTACTGAACAGTTGTAGCCCAGTCGTAGAGGACTCATACTTGCAGTCGTAGGTCGCAGGTTGGATTCCTGGGATATAATACAATAATATTCATATTTTGTACATTAATCATATAGGATTACCGTTTCTCTTAAACAAGTTTCCAGAGGGTGGGCAGCAGCGTCCGCTGCATACCATAATATCACACTGCGATCGCCAACCCGCCTACCTTGCATGATGATTATAACTTATGCCTTACGCCCCCAGTCAATGTCTATGGGCTGAAACTGCTATTGCTGATAACAGATGACAGTTGGGACCTTAAGATTATAGGAGACCACGGACTTAGCGGTCGCGGTAGCGCAGTTGAGGACGTCCACAGGTGGGCATGGTAACAAAGGTGGATAAGTGGTCATGTTAAGGTCGTCAGAAAACCCTGGATGCAAGCCACTATCAACAAATCTAATAGACGGAACCTATATCCAACAGTGGACACCCTGCAGCTAAATCGATGACGATGATTGTTGTAGTACTATACTGGTGTTGTGAACTATTTATTAATATCAAATGTACTTATCTAAGCACCCAAACAAAACCTATTAAAAATTAAATCACATTCATTCGTGTATACCGTGAGTTATTAACCAATAGTAATGAGATTCGATCATTTGCGTTGACAAAGTTTTAATGCTGTATATGACGAATTATATTTTCGGAACAATAAAACCCAATTTAACATTGATGGACTGATTCTAAATCGTTTTCTGACTGTCAAATTCGGTTTATAAATTATCGATGCAGATAAATGTATGTATGTGTTGGTATATGCGGCTGTATAGTACGTGGGACATGTGGGCGTGTGTGTGTGGGTCGTGCGTAACTTTAAGCATCGTGCGTATGCTACGTATCCGTACCGAGAGTATTTGTTATATACGGCACAGTTCTTAACAAATGCAAATATTAGTTAGCATGTTTGTTAGCATGCATGTCTTCCTGCATAAGAGGCATGTACATGCCGGAGTATATCCGTGGATTGTACGTACGTAGCACAAGTGTGTATGGTGGAGTACGTTCATCTCCGTGCGTGGAACATTCATACTTATATACGTTAGTGGATCGTGCGTGCGTTGTGTACTTGATTCGAGCGTGTTTGTCTACAAGTATGGCATGCTTTTATACGTTTGTGGATAGTGCATGTTATCGTACATGTGAAGGTCATATTTTTGAGTGCATGAAAATGCATCTGTTTGTATATTCACTAGCCGAGCGTGCTTAAACGTCTGTGGATAGTACGTATCGAGCATGGATCGTGTATTCTTCTACGTTTAAATACGAAGATCAAACATATTTGTTTCCGTGCGTGTACATCTGCGTGCGTGAAGGATTCACATGTGTAAAATATAATAAAGAAATTACGAATATGAGCTGTAATCAAATTGTAATGACTTTAGTAATAAAACCATTCAATAATCAACAAAATAAACGTAATTTTAGTTCGCAATAAAGTGATTCGCAGCCGATATCGCCATTGGACCGCACAAGCGCGGCTCTAATGAAACTTGCCTGAATAAATTAATGCCCCGAAGACAAGCGGAGTTCGTTTCGCTTCAATTTTATTATCGATTCCGTTTGCCAACTTATGATGGTCGTGAATGTACCTCCGGCCGGTCACATCTGGCCTTTTATTAAATTTCCTATGAGAAATGATACAGATGTGTTTGTTGAATGGATTGTCAAATTATATTTACACCTCATAAACATTGATTTTTATTCATGGGCCGCAAAATTATAAGAGAATATTATATTGACAAAAAGTGATTCAAATTGGCGTAAAAGCTATAAAGAGATGAATGTTTATTTCATTTGTTACCATATATATAATAATAACAATACGTTAATTTGATTTTGCTATTGGAATGCGATAAACACATCTTACAGCACAGTTTGCAGGGACAGATAATAAACAATAATTAATATTAATTAGTAGCACTTGTGTCCATCATCCAAATAGCTTCTGCAATACAAACGGTTTATGAAATATTCAAAAAAATTGCGAGTCTTATTTCTACAAGTAGTGCGTCTGAAAGAGTGATGTCAGGGAAGTTTAGTTTCGTTTGAATTGGGAAGGTTATATATATATATATATATATATATATATATATATATATATATATATATATATATATATATATATATATATATATATGTATTTATATATATATATATATATATATATATATATATATATATATATATATATATAAAATTTATAATTTCCAATGCTAACATGTTGCTAATTGCTATTTTTCTTAATTTGTCAATGTTTGGTTTTAGTTATTGTAGCCGGTTCACCAGAAAAAAAAAAAACTATTACTTCTTTGGAAAGATAAATCTCTACGTATCTTACTGATACACATCTCTCAAGTCATCATCTTAGAAATCATTAGAGAATCTGAAATTAAAAATGCCCGCACTATCTTTTTGTTCATGGCCAAACCTTTCATTATACGTTCCGTTCGATAACAAAATGTGCTACCGCTGAATATAAGACGTGCTAAGTCACGAGCAATTTTTAAGAACATGTTTAAGAAACATGTAATTATGTATATATTTTCTGGAGCGTACAATAAAGTTATAAATAAATAACTTAACAAAATCGTTGTAGTATTTTATAAGTAAGTGTAATTAAGTAAACAAAGTTAATACACAACATATTAGTAAAATGATTCCCGTGGTTTAACATAGAATACCATCTTCTATACATAATATTTATTCTATCTTAGAAATCCAGAGATTTTTCTTCTTCTATATTTTCTTTTTAATTCTTCAGTAATTTAGAAGCACGTGTTTTTTTTTAAATCCCGCGTATACGTCACCGGACTATTAATTTTTAAACCCGTCGTAAACAATTAGTACATTAGTAAAAAGCAGATAAAAGAGATCACTTACCGAATCCGTTCTGGAAGCTCCGAATCATCTTCTCGTCCAAAACACCGCAGCGGGCAGCGGGCTCAGTAGATTGACATAATAATGATGAATTCAAACAGGAAAAGGTTTTATCCTACATAAAATTAAATAAATTTATTTTATATGTACTAATATAGTTAAATGTGCAATTTAATTAAATTCAAATTATAATATTATACATATTAGATATATATATTTTTATAATATATATATATATATAATAAAATATATATATATATATATATATATATATATATATATTATATTTATTAGATATAGATAGATGAACATCTTCGGCGTTACATAAACGTCCTCTCCAAGGCGTAAGCCTCCCCAAAGATATATATGTGCTATAGGTGATACGCCTTATTCGCCACGCATCGCAGGCCGGTTGGCGATTGCAGTGTAGTATTATAAGACGTTAAGAACGCTGCGGCCCATCCTTTGGAAACTTGCTTTTGTGAAAAATGCTATAAAATTTATGCACAAAGTGTGAATTACATAAAATTGTCTCCCGGAAATTGCTCCCGCGACCTATGAAAGCAAGTCTCGGTATTTTCTTCTTTATCACTGCTTCACATACATTTATGATACACGGATATACAAGTGGATAAATGCTTAGCAGTAGAAATGGACGTATATAACCCAATTTTGCGAGGGGCCGTCTATAAAAGTGCTAAGTTTTTGTCTTTATTTTCACGAAAAAGTAACTTTCAGAATACTGATAAGGTAAACTTCAACCAAAATCAAAGCTCGAAACTCTAACTCCGATTGAATGTTGGATAAACTTTTTATTTACTTAATACAAAATCCAATATGGAAACGCTAAATAATTTTGTACATAACTAACTTTTATTAGTAGTACATTTATACAGGTTAATTGGTTATAGGTGTAAAAACTTCAAAGGAGTGAACGGATAACTCATTTGCTGTTAATACATATATAGTACACATTTTGCTATCACACTTTCACTATGTTTTTATTTGTACTGTTTATATGAACCTCTTGTGCCCCCACCGTGTGAAGCACAGACGACGACCACCCTCCCTCCCCCACCAGGTAAACCGTCGACGTAGTTAAGTTCGCGAGAAGTCGCTGGATATAGGCAGCGCAAGATGGGTTATTGTGACGATCTTAAAGGAGTCCTAGGCCTTGCAGTGGGCATCTATCGGCTAAAAATGAAATATAGTATATGTTTGTGTTGACTTTGTACTGCCAGAAGTTATTGGCATTTCAAAAAAATGAATTGAAACTACATAGCATATTGCACATATATATTTCAACATAATCGAATTACACAGGTTGAATGAAATTAAATGGCTATACATTTACTCTTGTAAACTCTTTGACATCCATTACAAATCAACTTGTATATTCAATCTTTATAACATGAATTCATAGTTAGGGCTTTTTATTTGGCATTTTAATTAACTTCTTATAAATTGAAAAGCTTGTAACCCTAAAAAAAATCTCCCTATATATGCTATAATAAGAATCCATTCTAACCACATTTGCCGTAAAGTCATGCATAGAAGTTCCCATTGTGAATTAATCAAATAAAAAGCGTTTTCGTATTCCTTTTCAGTACATTTTTTATCGTCAAATCAAATAACACGTGACAAGATGTTCGTTGACAGAACGAATTAAGGCTTACATAACGCAGGCGTATGCGGAACGATACATCTCGTGCATTCTTAGCACATTTCGCAAATTTGGCCTCACACCCTTACATTATCATTTGTAAATGACAGGGACACACTGCGGTGTAAACGCTACGTGCAAGCGAGTAAGACTACGTTTCATATTGTCCTCATCTCAATATCAAGATTAAAAGTGACGGTTGGCTTGGCACGAATAATTTGTACCGGCGGCAAAGTTTTTTTTCTGCTTCATTCTTATCGACGATTCGTTCTATATCTATTACATTTATATAACAACATTTTTTTATCTGTACCGTAAATATTTATAACAGATTACGATTTTTATCGTCGAACCCAACTCAGCAAACGCTACGTCTAATGAGGGATATTAACAGCTTTAAAATAAAATTCTGTTACCGATATATTTTACCAGTAATGACCTACTGTAACGATATATGATATATTTTGCCAAAAGCGCGGTCGCCACAGAGAGGGCTATGCTTGGGATTTCTTTACAAAATCCAATCAGGAATGAAGAGATGATGAGCAGCTCAGCGCGTTGGCCTTGTGGCAGTGGGCAGGCCACATATCGCGCTGAATAAATGGCCGCAGGATCCTTTAGGATCTGGAGTGGAGACCGTAGACTGGCAAGCTCAGTGTAGTTTAAAGCACAATGTACCCTTATCTACACTAATATTCCACAGTCAATTTTAGGTCTTCCACTTGGAAGATTTAAAACTAATATTAACAAAAACATATTATTTTAAAAAGTATCTTGTCCTTTAAAAGAATACTATACTGGTGTTAATGCGTGGAATTAAATGTTGATGCTCACTCAAGGTGCTAATTATTTTCAAACACTCTTTATAAAACTCTATTTGTATAGAACTACTGTTGAGTTTCTCGACGGCTCTTCTCAGCAAAACTGCTTTCCATGCCGGTGGTAGCTTACTGTAGTATCAACAATGCTGACATTTTATGTTGATTGACGATTAGAAAGTCTTTATAATAGCCTATTTGATTAACGAATATCTTGATTTTGTTTTTTTTTAATATTTTGTATGACGTCGACCCATTAGGTAAACAACCGAACTTTTTGAAAATCTATGGAGGAGGCATCTATTCCTAAAAAAAATACATTTATAATTAACTTTATATAAAATAAACAAATAGAAACGAAAAAAAAAATTCATGCAACTTTTACTAATAAAAACATTTCCATTTTTCAACTATATGTAAATTTCTTTTAACTATATGCGTACAAAATAAATTCAACTATACTCGATTGTATGTGATACACTAAACAACATATTGTAGCAGAACTATATTGAGCTGATAAGCACATCGATATGGTTTTTCTGATCCGTTGCCATTTTTTATGTAAAACATACAAATACATACAAAAATAAATGAATTTAAATTTATAGCTTGTGTCCCCACTCTCATTACTGGTTCCGAATTCGAATAGTATCTTTTAGAACTTGTTTATGAGCAGTGACAATCCTAAATAATTAAGGCACGAAGTATGGATTATATAAGATTGTATCCCGGGGCTCAAACTGCGACCTGCAATCGCATGGTTCAGTCTTCTACCGCTAAGCCTAGTGGTAGCCTCTTTCATCTTGTTGACATACCCAAAAGTTGAACTAAACGGTTTGACAGTTTCTTTTTGGAGAGATTCGCCAAGATTTGGAACGCCCTGCCTGGGTCTATTTTTCCCGATGGGTTGAACTCTGGAGCCTTTTAGAGTAAAATGAATAGGTTTCTTTTGGATGGGCGTGTACCACCTTCGTCTTCATCTACACTTCCCATCAGGTAAGATGGAAGACATACGCCTACTCCATTACAACTATATAAAAAACTTCTTTCAAAAATTAACTTTACTTATGAACAAGTAAATAAAAATCTAAATTAATTAAATAATTAAAATTAACATTATCGAGCAGAAATGGGTCTGCACCAAATGTCTTTCGACTTCCTTGGCAAGGGTTTTAGTCCACGTTGTGGTTGGACGTCCTACTTTACGCTTGCCGGTCCGCGATATGCACTCCGGAACTTGAAGTCCAGTAGTGTATGTCTTACGGCTTAAAAGATGACGATACACGTATACAAACTGTAAAGTTATTACAAAGAATTGTGGCCCGAATGACCACAGCGTTCACATAACTGTTACTGGTCGACGCAGACCGTTCGAATCTTCGATAGCCCAAAGTTGGCAGGCGAAATATATAACGATGACGCAGAACGATTACTGGAGCCTTAGTCAACGTCGCATATGTCCATTTTGCGGATAAATATGGCTTTCAGCCAACGCTGTATCGATAGACGCCAGTGGAAACTAATCGACATACCCGGTGGGACTGTGATGCAATAGAAACCAGATTAAACATTAATGGTTTTTAGTCACCTTATATTAAAAACTCGGGAAGGAACGCACACAAATGTACAGAAAAGCCAGAAACATCACAATGCTCATATAAAAAGTGATTATAGATATAGAATCTTTAAAAAGAATGTATACTTCATTTTCTGTCATCTAATCTTTGGTAATATTTTGTTGTATTTTATATACTAAAATTAATTACTGTTCACTATCTATAGAAGTACTTCCTGAAGTGAAGTACCTGGCGTATTCCAATAGAAGAAATAAATTGAGGTATTTTATTTCAGAGTCTCAATTTTATACAGGATGATTGGAAATAGAAATAATAGCTTTAAAGATTTTTCCTGACAAATGAGCTCTTTGTTAAAGCATTTACACCGATAACCAATCACCTTGTATATTTATTTATTCATTACACAGGATCATAGGAACCACATGCACATGTCATGAAGAATGCCAGGAGCGTATGATTTAATTTAATAATACTGGTTTAAACTTAAAGTCTAAACCAGTATTTTCCAATCCCTTCTTAGTCCCAGCCCCATCTTAGCCATTCTAAAACTCTTACGCTCCTCAATGTAACATACGTAAGTTTATATAAAAGCGAAAGGATTAAACTCGTATGGTGTCCACTTCCGAATTGCCCTTCTTAACAGTCAAACTGTGCCCCTTTGGGGCATGGACCCCACGTTTGGAAACACTAGCCTTAACCCTCGAAGGGTTCCAAACAAGCACTGAAGTACGAATACATTACAAAAAACTTTAACAACACCTTTATACAGTAGTACAGCAATTTATTCCCAAGCTTTATTATTAGAAGTTTATCTTTATTGTTAAATTTATTGAAAGATAATTCATATGCATTATATGGGAGTGAACTGTAGCACCTTGAGATAGTTACCCACAAGGGTTCCAAATTACACAAAGCATTGAAAAAGGTATAATTCAAATTTAAATTCAAAATATCTCTATTCAAATAACCGTCTACACACACTTTTGAATAATTAGTTCAAGTCTTGAAGTCTTAGACGTCGTCATCGCTTAACATAAATAGAGAAAGAGATCAAAAGCTTCACCTACTAAAGATAAAAAAAATACTTTAAGATCATGAGTAGTAAACTACCATAGGCTAGAAATGCTGATCTGCTGATAAGCCGAATTAATACTCAACATTTCCTCCAACAAACTTAACTTTGTTTTTAGTAATAACCTGAAGTGCACAAATAAATCAAAATTGAAAAACTAATTTTGAAAACAAAGTCCCTATCAAAATAAAAAGATGAGTGAACGAGTGACGCCCAAAATGGACCCATGACAAAGCCTTACGTACCTGGCTTATTATTTTAAATTATTTATGATGATGTTTACGATGCCAGATCGGAGGATAAAGGTGTTTCATCGATGATGAGTTCAGTAAACGGAAGTATTAGTGAACTTAACACGAAAAAAATACTGGGTAAAATACTGGTAAAAAATGCGGTTGCATGGCACGAACGCAGCAGCTGTACACGTGTAAGTATGTGAGTGTGCGGATGGCAGCGTGGACCCCTCGGCGATCTAAATTGTGATACGGATCCTACCTCTGATTACCCGCGCTTTACCCGGGGGCGAGCAGCCGGCGCCCTAAACGAATCGGATTCTAAGATGAGTGATGCTTGACTTTGTTGCATCGTACGCGTTATCTGTGGCATGTGTGGCGGGTGGAGTGTTGTTGTTGTTGTTGTAATGAAATCAGCGTATGTGGCGTGGCGCTTAGATTGTGGAAACTCTGAGGTGGAATTCTTAAATTTCTTAATATTCTTATACACATAAACCTGATTGTATACTGTGTACATATAATACTGTGATCAAAAAGTAAGGTGATTTTATTCTTATAATGAAAATTCATAATTTTTTTTCCTCCAAATCAATTTCATCCCCTTCAAAGCCAGTATTGCCAACGCTTTTTCACTTCTTTTATATATACATTTATATTTATATATATATATATATATATATATATATATATATATATATATATAATATTGACGATTTTCAAGCACAAAATCTTTGATTTTTTTGGACGTGGCCCTTGTCGGTTTTCAATGACAAATTGACCTTACTTATTGACCACAGTAGTTTATATATACACACATGTATGTATATATATACATATGTATTTGTGTATATATATGAATGGATGTCTATCTCACTGTTCACAATAATTTCTTCGATAAACTTTTTTCTAAGTCCATAGCTCTAGCAAGTCTTTGTCCGTGAAAATAAAATTCTATTTCACTCACGTATAAAAGCGAATTATTAGTACAAATAAATGCTATGTGTATATTGTTAAGTAAAGCTTACAACAAAACGAACACAATATTGAATTAAATATATATTTTTAACATTAAAACGAAGACAAAGTTCATCGATCAGTGGCATTTGTATAAATAATGAAAAGAAGAATACGACGTCCTCGATACAAACAATAAGCAAGAAGCAACGGACGAAAGAAGAATAACAGCAGTGGAGAGGGACACAATAAATAATTAGGGCGAGTCGGATAAAGCAATTTGTCTCCTGCCGGCTCAGCGCGAGGGCGGCCACTGATACTCTAGACTTATACATTTAAAATAAATTTTCAGATTTTTGTTAAAATAACTTTTGTTACACAATGTCAGCCAATAGACCTACTCCAACGATCGCTAAGATGACCGGACTTGCGCTCCTAAGATCTTCGTCTTCAAACATAGAAGTATTTTGGAAGAGATAATATAAGTACAAAATTCGGCTGTTAATTGGTCGTTCAGATTGTATCACTATTAATGTGTTTATTTATTTATTTATATACAAATACAGATGATGATTATTAAATAATAAATTATACTATCTTTTAACTTTAACTTTACGCATTATATAGTATTAACATTAATAAAGGTACAGTGATAAAAGAAAAGAATAAAAATGAATGATTATACACGAATTATATGTAAAAATCATTAATTGTAATTGTAGCTGTAAAGCATTTGCTGATAACTAATATATGGTACAAAACTTATATTTCTAAATGCGATCAGAGGGCGAAAGTGAGTTACCGCCCGAGAACGTTGGAAAAGTAGAAAAATAGTAGTCACAATCGATTGAGATGGTGTATTTACGTATGTACCAAGAGTATTTACAATTTATATGACCCTAATACAACGGCAGCGACCACGTCACTAATGGCGTCTGAATTGAAATCGGTATAACTTAAATGCGTTTACGAGGGCCAAACTGAAAGTTTTTAGAACTGGCAACTTAAAAGCATTATATTAAAAAAATAAGTTTAAATTTTGAAAATAGAACTCTTTACCAATAATATTGAGTATACATTTCATTCATTTGTCATTTGTTTTACGATTTGGCGGCAAATTAAAAATTGTCTGTGCACGTCAGAATGAATTTAAGCCGAGAAAATTTTCGTGCAATGATTTTTTATGACTTTCGATGTCATATAAGTCAACAAGAAAGTTATGATAGACTTCGATTGGCTTTTCACGATGAAGCCCCATCTCGTGCCACAGTTTACAACTGGTTTAATGAATTCAAACGTGGTCGAACTAATCTCACCGATGATTTGCGTGAGGGACGGCCTTCTACAGCGACGACTGAAGACAATATCAGTGTTGTGCGGCGTATGATAGAGACTGACAAAAGAGTGACCTATCAGCAGATTCGGACAAGTCTAGGCATAGGTATGAGTCAAGTGCACAAAATCCTCCATGAACATTTAGCGGTCAGGAAGCTTTGTGCCCGCTGGATACCGCATAATTTGACCGAGGCTCAAAAACTCCGCCGTGATGATTGGTGCCGAGAAATGATCCAAAAATTTAACGGAGGTGACTCAAATGCTGTGTTCGACATACTAACGGGTGACGAAAGCTGGATTTACTGTTATGATCCGGAAACCAAAAGACAGTCTGCTCAGTGAGTGTTTCCTTCCGAAGAGTTGCCAACTAAAGTGAAGAGAGGTCGAAGTGTTGGAAAAAAGATGGTGGCCTCGTTCTTCGGAAAGACAGGTCATTACGCGACAGTTGTCTTAGAGGATCAGAAAACGGTTAATGCAGAGTGGTACACTAACAACTGTTTGCCACTTGTCTTGGAAAAAGTTCGAGAGAAACGACCTCGCAGCAGGATCCTCCTTCATCACGACAATGCCTCGTCGCACACCGCCAGGCAAACGATCGACTATTTGGCGACCTCAGACGTGGAATTACTGGGTCACCCGCCGTATAGCCCCGACCTCGCACCCTGCGATTTTTATTTATTCCCGAAAATAAAAGAAAAACTTCGAGGAAAACATTTTATGGATGCCGAAGAAGCAGTGGCTGCGTTTCAAAACGCCGTCGAAGAGACCCCTAAGGCCGAGTGGGCAAGGTGCTTTTCTCAATGGTTCCATCGAATGCAGCGATGTATTGATGTAAATGGACGCTATTTTGAAAAGTTATAATAAAACTAATAACTTGCTAGAATGCTTAGTTTTTGATTTTCTAAGAACTTTCAGTTTGACCCTCGTATGAATTTGAAATCGAACGCGCAAGAATGATTTGACATAAAAGTATTGAGGCTGCAGTAGCCAGCAAGACGGAGCGTGAACGCTACGGTTTCATAAATAGTAAGTAAATGACATATTGATTAGTATATATATATAAATGCATTAAAAAAATAAACCAATATGGTAAGAAAAAAGTGTTTGAAAAATTCAGATTACGATTGTACAGATTAAAAATAATTATTGTTTGCCTTTTTTTACCCATAGACTTTGTACTGCTAGAAATTATTGACCTCTCGCACAATATATACGATAGCAAAGATAAATTAATGTAACACATTTCATGGTTACAACTATATACAGTGTGATGAGGAAACTTATATTCCAATATTTAAAAATTAATTGATCATCATTATCTCAGTCGTGAGAGGTCCATTGCTGAACTTAGGCTTCCCTTAAAAATTTTAAAAAGTTCTGGTTGGAAACGGCCTACGTCCAAAACTTCAGAGCCCCAGCGGCCATCTGTTCTGCAATATATTACTCCAAATGTACAAGTTCACAGTTTACTCGGTCGAGTAATCGGCTATAACAAATGATTCCATAGAACGCATTGTAAGAATAATTAATTTTGATTTCAAAAGTGGAATTACGTCGGGCCTTCATTTACTGAAGCATTGTTCATTCAATTTTTGATAAACAAAGTAAATATTTTAACTACGCTTCTTTAAAACATCGGATATTGAGTAATTAATATACAGAATGAATTTATATTTCATTTGCTGTGAATTAATGTATGGTACACCCAAAAGTCAATTGTTTAAGTAATAATAAATAACGTAATAAACATAAAACATTAGGGAAAAGTGTCTAAGCCAGCGCAAGGGACGATGCGGGGTGAGGTAGTGCAGAGCGAGGGGGGAAGAAAATCGTCCCGAGAGCACTGACCGCTGTCGCGCCGACACATGACTTATTTTTCCATTTGCTTTATCTTCAATAAATTATTAAATTGGTTATAATGTCTATTAAACATATTTTTCTACAGTTATACCATAAAATATAAATGAAACATCTTATCTAGGGCGGTGGACGCCCAATGCAAGGCCGTAGGCCTCCTGCAAAGATCGCCACGACGTCCGGTTTGCGCCGCCCGCATTCAGCGAATTCCCGCGACCTTGACTATTTAGTTCACCTAAACTTTTGAACGCAAAAAAGCTTTTTAATTTTTTTGAATTTACATCAACTACACGTAAGCTCCAATATACTTCATGTGTGTTATATTTTTTTAATTTATTGTAAGCCTTATTTAATTATCATTATGGTTAGTTCTACAAACAGTGTTCCAAATCTTTTAATTATAAACTATTTATTTCCACTGATTAATCATCACAGAAACCTTAATTTACTTACTTTCCATTTAACGTTAAATGTTTTATTCTGTAACATATTTTCATGTTAACTAAAACTTCAAAATATCTTTATTCAAGTAGACATTCACATGCACTTTTTAATGGTCTACTATTTTAACATTATAAGTAGTAACAGCACCACTACCGGTTTAGAACGCTTCGAAGATCTGAGAAGAGCCCAGGAAGACAAAAGTTGCTCTTTCTAAATGAAATTTAATAATTTTTATGTGTTCATTATAACATTAATCATTTAAATGAGTCTACAAACCAATTTCCACACATTTCGATCAATTAATAACTCTTGAATGCTATAATAACATTTAATTTATAATATACTTTAAAATTAAAACTACGAAAAGGAAGGTCTGCAATTCTTGTGGAACAATAGTATAAATTTCTAAACTCAGACCTATGAAGAAATGTCAGAAATAGTTTCTGAACGCTCTAATTATCTTTCCTATCAAGTAGTTTCTTGTATTGTATAACAATTTGGGTAAGTGGATAAATCAAACCACAACATATATTTTTTTATTTTGTTTACAATTAATATTCACAATATAAGTTATTAAAATCTAAAATTTCATCTTTCTCTAGTGGCGACCAAGATCTGGTACACGCGGTGTGGGTGGCCTATGCAATTCGATGGACCGTACACATAATTAGGGTTGCGAAAATGATACTAGGTAAATATATTAATATTGTTAATATCGTCATTTAAAAGATTATCCGATTAGGCTTTTTAATTTAACCCTTTAAAAATATCCTGAATGATACTTCAACAAATCATAAAGAAAAAGTGAAATATATTTCCTCGTAGAGATAGTATAGAGATCGATGGTATTTACGTTCGTAATATAATTAAATGATGGGTCGTTTTTGTAAAGCCGTCTCCACTCAGTTGTGATTTTCGCTCCGCAAGCTTTCAATGCGACCAATACTGTGAATTACCCGTCTCCTGCCGGGGACTGATTTATTGATGCCCCTACTACTGATGATATATTTAATTTATAGGCAGCTTAAATAACAAATTAATCCCGTTGTATTAAGTCGTTATTGATATGTGTTGCCATTGTTGACCTATGCAAATAGAAAATAGAGCATAGAAAGGAACGATAGAAAGGAATGGGGGCCACAAAAAAAACTTTTTTATATATATAATTAAAAATTCAACAACGTCAACACTTCAGCCGCAGGACGTCTGCTGTTGGACGTGGGTCTCTCTCATAGAATTTTTTTAAAGCACCCATTTTTGGTGAACATTCCTACAAGTAAAACATGAACTTGGCTAGCTTAAATTTCTTTTATTTTATTTTTCACTATACTTTCTTCTTTCACAGTTATAAATCTCTTTTAATTGTATTGTCTTTCCTCACTATATCTTCCTCATCTTTTTAACATTTATTTTAAACATCGCCCATCTCCATTCCTAAGGTACCCCTTTTTGTTTCTTATTTCATTATCACAGTAATATATCACTAGACTTATTTTTTAGTTTAAATTATTTCTCCTCAAACTTTCTTCCGTAGAATTCCATCACTCTAAAGAATACTAAATCGACTGTTACCTCCGACTTATGTATAAATATAGTCAAGGTGGTTGATTGACACCCTCAAAATAACCAATCGAAGTCACCAATATACGCGTTAGCGAGTTACCACCCTAACACGGCGAGGAAAATGGGAACCAACAGTCATCGAAGAAGGTGCAATTACATTTACGCAGAAATCTTTAACAATTTACACGACACTAACAAAGCGGCGGTGACCACATCAATAGCGTTTGAATTTAAATTGGCGTTCGAATTTGGAATCAAACGCGTAAGAATAATTTAACTCAAAAATATTGTGGCCAGTATAGAGGCCAGCAAATCGTGAACGCTACAGTTTATTTTATTAACATATGTTCATTTTTATTACCGAATAATATATAATAATGAAAGAACAGCTCATTTATTACTTACATTTC
The DNA here is from genome assembly GCF_028537555.1 of Battus philenor. Classification (NCBI taxonomy): domain Eukaryota; kingdom Metazoa; phylum Arthropoda; class Insecta; order Lepidoptera; family Papilionidae; genus Battus; species Battus philenor. The sequence goes on along the minus strand of NW_027181688.1, from coordinate 10,074,233 downwards.
CATATGAAATGCACGTATCATTGAAAATTTCCCTTTAATCCTGTTTCAGTGTTGGATGGATAGATGGCGCTAGGGGTATATTAGAACGCGCTATGGTTTGACCCGCCGCGAGGGGCTATAAGCATCGGCAGGAAAATGTTTCTTCGTGCCTTATTACTTTTAATAAGTCTCTTATTAGTCCTCTATTAAAAAATATTAAGAAGAAATTTTTGAATGAGCCGCACACATTGTATTCAGTGTGTACTCGCGGTTTAATATGACTTGATACATCATAGTACGAGAACTAGCTAGCGTCCATCGTATATTTTCTCCAATAGCGGTGTATATATAAATAAATGTATACTATATTAAGATATTTTATTTAAATATTAATCTAGTTAACATTATAAGAATTTTTAATTAATATACACACCAATCATAATTTATATATGTAACAACAAACTAAAATGACTTCAACATAAAATGAAATAGGTAACATATTATTATAGAACATATTTTACCATTAATTTTTGTGAAATGTTATGTTTGGCATATGTATGTACAAAACAGATTTAAACACTATTGCAGAAGCCAGTATTTTTTCATATTTTCCTCAAGAAAAATTCTTTGCGGGAGAAAAAATTTCCACAACTATGTAACATTTGATTCAAACCCCAAAACTGTGTTAGCATATAATTGTTCTAAAAATAACGTAGCATAAAACATCACAATAAAAACATTATACAAAAGCTTTTCAGAGTACGAAATAGAAAAATGATTTTAATTTTTTTAAGTGATCGACACTGAAATGCTTTATTTTTTTATTTTACCGCAACAGGCCTCTAGCTTTTGACACTATCTTTATCGTGAACATACTCTGAAACACAGTAATGTGCCTTTGCCTGTGCTTAAGAATTTACTAAGAGATAAATTTACGGCATAGTTTGGTAGTTTTTTTTTATAAAAAACACACGACCTATGAATGAAAGAGACATTTCATGGAACCATAGCGAGTACAGTAAGTTTATTTTTATTCCCTACGCTTAGTGATAGGATTTTTGTGCACATACATTAAATTATCGTAGCATGCTATATTAAAACAAAATTCCACGCTCGATCTCGGAGAAAACAGAGTTACATTTTTAAAATTATTTCGTCCGTGTATATTCAGAGCGGTGACGTTTGTAATATATGATTCCCTTTGCGACCACTGACTTCGTTAAACGTCGCGTAATTTTCGTCTGAAAATTGTATTAACTTTCAGCGCATACAAAACTAAGCAGTAGTAGCCCAGCGACAGAGGACTGAGATTTGCTATCATAGTTCCCAAGTTCAATACCCGCGATACAATATTATATAATTCACACATTGTGCATTAATTATATAGGATTGCCACTGCTCACAAATAAGTTTCGAGAGGATGGGCAGCAGCGTCCTTCCACTTGTGGCGATTATGGTATATCATCCCATAGATATTTTTGAGACTCTCCTATGCCTTGCAATGGGCGTATATGGGCTGAAATGAAGCAGTTGTAATGCTCTCACTGCAGCATACTTTGCGTACCGAAAAACCACACTGCGATTGCCACCAAGCCTGCCACGCGTAATGATTATGATATATCCCCCATAGATTTCTTTGAGGGAGTCGATGATACAAAACTAATAAGGATACCGAAGATACCATTTATAATATTTTACGTATATTTACAACTGTGTACACATAATAGGATTGGCGACTCGTAACAATTATAAGAGTTTTATAATGAATAAAGGAAACCTAAGTTAACCATATATTTTATTTGTAGAAAAAAAAACCATTCGTCGGGCTTTTTGGCGAGCCAATAAATTTTAATTAATTCATTATTTATTTTAAAAAAGAACTGTGCGGGGGTCATTTATGACTTAAAAGCTAGAGGTTCCATTAAAGATCTTTATAAGATTACTACTCTAACGGTTCCTTCTCAACATATATTTAATAACAAATTATTTGTGCATCAAAATGTTAAATCATAAAAAGTAGAATCTGTTTGACTCTATTTTTGATAATAGATTTCCCTGATAAATAAATGAAATAAAAATAAATTTGTAACACCTGGATTTCGTCTTCGAAAACTTAACAAATCTTATACAGGTCTGAGTCCACACATGTATAATTCTTTCCCAATATATTTAAGACTTACCTCTTCTCAATTTCAAGTACAAAATTAAAAGAATTTCATTAAATAAATCAAATTATAACATTCAAGGATTTGAAATTAATCGTCATTTGTGAAACATGGTTTTTTGACTCATTTACATGGTTGATATTATAAACACACATCACATATAAATTTCATATAAAACTATTGACAACTCTTTTCAACAGATCAGTTTTCCTGACCATTGGTAGCTCACTAATATTTTTACAGTAATCTGCGAATTAAATGTGCATGTAAATGCCTATTTTAATGAAGATATTTTTAATTTTTTTGTCTTGTAAAAATAAGTTATAAAATTAATTAAATGCTTATCTATATTTATACATTATAAATACATTAAGACGGTGTTAAACCATAATATTTAGCATAAATGTTTTAATTTCATTTAACGGCGAAAAACAACTATAAACTTTAATTGCAAAATAACTGAGGACGTCGATACATTCGTTTGTGTACATATGAACACCTGGCGTGCGGCATTTCATGTTAAGCTAATTTCTCATACTTGTTCTGTTTCACGCATCGGTCTGTGTTAATGTTTCTCTTTCGCACTTATTATTAGTATAGTACTGATATTTGTTTGGCGCAAGTATACGCGCAGGTATATAAATATAATAAACCGTTTTATAGATTAGCATGATAAAAATATGTAACATAAGAAATATTTCGCATTAAAACGCGCTGACGATACAACGGAATCAAGTTTGCACTATTCATAAACCGCTTTGATTCCCGGGACACCCCCACCCCTCTCCTCTGCGTATAGCAAGGGCGATCCGAAGTGGGATCCGTATCCCATGTTCGATCGCCGAGTAATCATCGCTGCAATATCTGGTCCCATATTTTGTTGTAGCTAACTCAATTCCGACATAGCTGCAGTGTAATTAATGTGTATTTAAGTGCTCGTGCACTTGTGTGTTTGTGTGTGCGCGCGTGTGCGAGTGCGTGCGTGCGTGCATGCGTGCGTGTGTGTGTGTGCCTGTGTGAGTGTTCATGGTTATGTGTACGCGTACGTGTGTGCATGTGTGTTACCAGTCAAATTCTTACACGAGATAATTAAAATCCTTTTTATTGGTACCCTCAAATTTAGTTAAAGTTAGTTCGTAACGCGCCAGTAAGTGAGGCTTTTAATTTTTTTAGTAATTATTTTAACAAACTTTTGTTTTCCTTAACAATATATTAATCTATTTCCATAGAACAGTTAACATACTCTGAAATAATGTAATATGCCTTTAGACAGAGTTAAATAAACTGATTAAATTTACTAAGAATACAATAACCACTTCTTATTTACTTACTTGACGTTGGACGTACTGCCGCGTTCGACAGACTGCCTTCAACTGGTCACTGTCTCACTTCACATAGGAACGACTGGCACACACACTGGTTCACTATATTTAATTTTTAATTATTTACAAATTTAATATTCACGTGAGGAGAGATATGACAAGTTTTAAAAACTATTTTTAAGAATTTATTTTATTTCTTTACTTACACAAGTATGGTATTTTAGTATATTAAACTGCAACAGAGTTGGCCCCGCGGTTGAGGACTGAGATTTGCGATCGCAGGTTCGTTTCCCTATTTACAATCTCATATAATTCACACTTTGTGCATCAATTATATATGATTGCCACAGCTCACAAGCAAGTTTTCAAAAGATAGGCAACGGCGTCCTCTGTGTACCATAATACAACACTGCGATTATGGCATATCCCCCCATAGGTATCTTTAGGGGAGACTTAGGTCTTACAGTGTGTATGGGCTCTAACAACGAAAAGGCAACATATAATTCATTCGTATTGAAAATTAACATGGCGAACTTCGTTCCTCCTAATAAAAAATAAATAAAAAGATTTCGGATTTTCAAATATTTTCATGGCTGAACTAATATTTTTTATAAATTTTTAAGTTATTGTATATCATATTTAATCACTTATTATTTTATTACCGACAAAGGGAAATCACAGATATCGTAAAAAATGGTTCAGCCTTTCTACTTATAAATGGTTTAACTAATCATATTTTATTTTATTTAGAAATTCCAACTAGAAGACATACAAAAACATTACTACTGTTCATTGACTTGTATCTGTTTTAATAGCATATTGGAAATTTCATTACTATTATGTTAAAAATAATTTGTTATATAAAATAAAAAAAGAAATAAAATACATTCTTAATGCGTAGTAACGATCTTTCACTACATATAGACATATACTACAAGACATATAGATATTAAAAAAAAACCCATTCGTAGTATTTGCTAAACATACATATACATATTTAAGTCCATAAACATAACAACTTAATTTCACAACTTAAAAATCACAAAGTATATCACGATAAAAATTTAACAAACGTACGCATTTTAACGACAATACAAATAGAAAAAAAATCAGAATTACTTCAAGAATTTTCTTTTTTTTTGAACCATTTACATGTACCAGCTAGGTACAATTAATCTGATCAAAAGAGGATTTAATATATTTTTAATTTAAAAAAAAAAACGAAATTTTTAATTATTTTTTTTACAAATATAATTATTGTTTAAAAAAATATTTATTTTTAATTAAATTATTTTTTTAATTCTAAACTAACTCGTAACGCCTAAATTTCTTTTTCAAAAATTTAACAATTCCTTCATGGATCTGTGTGTACGCACATATAATAAAGTTTCACGAGATATTTTAGAACCGCCTTTCTTAAATTTTAAATACAAAATTAAAAATATATTGTTAAATTAATCTAATTAGCTAATTTGTGTTATCAACTTGCGAGATATTACAATGTACACAATTTTTTTTTTAAATTTCATTGGAAAGAATTAAAAATGTGTTTCATGTCGGCATTTTTCAGCAGATCAGCATTCCAAACCAGTGGTAACTTAATACTTACTGACGATTCAAAATACATGTAAACACCAAAATAAAAGTAAATAAATGAATCGAGCATTAAAACGGCACAGATAAACAAAACACAGAAGGGACGCGGCATAACGGAATTGTCAACGATTTTTATCAAGTCCTTCCTGGCGTTTGATAAATTAACAGAGTAATTATGAAAACGTCTGTTGCTTAAAAAAACCGAAGCGGAGAAACTTAATTGAATCGTTAGGAGCTCTGTGACTGGATGTTATATGAGATTAATTAATTTTATTTATCTTCTAAGTTTATATACTGTTGCAAAGCACGAGGTACAGAATCCTCTAAACCATGGTTGCACAGACTTAGACTAGGGGCTACTCGGGCAAATTATGAACCGATGGCGGGCCGGGAGCCAGAAGTATAGGTAATTAATTTTTTTGTGTTTTATTCTGGAACAGAATTCAATATTTTGCGAATGTACGAGAGTATTATTTTTGCTGTCGGCGGGCCACCAGTATTCGACCGGCGGGCCGCATGTGGGCCGCGGTCTGTGCATCCATGCTCTAAACAATAAACACTGAACCCTATGGGGGTGTGTTGGGTATCGATATAAAACAAGCACATTTAGTAAATTTTTTAATGTAAAGAAATCAAATATGTTACACTTGTAAATGTCCGTTGATGGATGAGGTTGCAAAAAAATTTTTGACAGAAGCCGGTGAAAGACGCTGTGCGTTCCGATACACGCACTTAAGTACAATAATAAAAAGTGTTACGTTCGGATACAATATCGAACAGGGTGAATACGCGTGACCTTAAAGTTGTTAATAAATTTTTGTGTACGGTTCTCGAAAATTCTATCCGAGTACTTTCTCGAATTTACTAGAACCTAATCTGTAGTGTAAATAAGTGTATTCCCCATGACGACAGTTGTGTTGTGTTTCGCGTTATAAGATTAAGATCCATGGTGAGTGATACAAAAGTGGCTACTTGGTAAGTTATTTGGACAGTGATTTCTTAAGCGATTCGGAAGCGTAGTTTGGACTAAGCGAAAATATGCTTTGTGTTAAGTAGAGTGACCATCCGATATGTGAATAAATCTAATTAGCTAATTATATTTGCTAATATACTCCTTGTGAACCTTGTGAAACTTGTGTGTGTGTTTCATTTCGAGCCAGAACCCATAGTACGTAACTATACTCTACTTCTGTATTAAGGATATTGTGGATATGATCACTTAGTTAACATAGCCAAACAGATTTATAAGTTGAAGAAATCGACACTGGATTCGCCTTAAAATTTTGGAGACCACGGATTGACAACACGTCCTACCGCGCCGTGGCTAGACTAATTTGTTAAGGTTGTCTGCATTATTTGAATAAAGCCTGCTTACAAGAGGGGGTATGTATAAGAAGGGAACATCTTATAGCTAGAATAATAGTGACGAAAAAAACACTTTTGTTTATTATAAGCTCTTATTAGATGTGGGCGCCTTTTTTCTTAACTTTAAAAATACTGTTCTAAGTTCCGATTCTAAATTCAAAATATTTTTACTTACAGCAACTCTTAATACGCGTGAAGAGTGAGTCGATATACTTGCACGCGAAGTTAGTTTGTATCAGTATTTTAATGCAATTTATTCTTAATTAGTATATGCGTAAGTAATCCTAATAAATACTAACGACTTTAAGCGGAATTAACCTAATAAAATAAAATAATAATAATCTCTCCTCTTGTTTTTGGTTTCCATACAAAGATGGCATTTTTTGAAAGAAAATACATGGTTAATAATTTAAAACTTCAATTTTTTGATCACTTTGTGTAAGAAAATAAATGAAAACGTTACAAAAAGAAAGGATAAGTTGTAGAAAAGAAGAAATATTGTAAGACAAAACTCTTATAGAGACTACGAGAGCAATACTGCCTCAGTAGATCTTTGATCCATTCTGGTGCTTCTAGACGAATAAACAAAGTGAAAGGAAAAGTTTATAACCATTGAGGGGTGGTCGTTAGTACGGGCCCCTCGTCTTGTAATATATAATTCGATGTAAAGAAAAACACTTGCCGGATGGTTAAACTTATATAATATAACAGAACAAGATATCTCAATCTAAGTTGTATTTCCTTTGTTGAACAGCGGTTGAAGCGACACATCCGCTCGGTAGCGCGGCGCGTCAGAGAGAGGGCGAGATGTACCGAGTGTAAGAAGGAGCATGCAAAAACAGATGCGTTCATAGATAATAAATTTGAGTGCGTTCTAATGAACGCCACACCATGAATGTTAACTACATAATGAGAGGAGATAAATAGCATCAAAACAGATATCCGCTGTAGATTTAAAATTGTGAAATGAAGACAATAGATTCGGTGTTACTAGAAATCTATGACTTAGGTATATGTGCAGCTGTGGAAATCCTATAGCTGATGTGATGATGATACAACTACTGATTTTGAATCTACTTTTATTACATAACTTTGGAATTTATTTCTTGACCGATTTATCACTAGCGCGTAAAGGTAAGTATATGTACAGCATTGGACATCAAAAAATTAATGAATGATTAGATTTTTATCTTGTTTGGGACAGGGACTTTACTTACACATAATTTTTTCAGATTTTTATCTTCATTCAACACTCATTTTCATACTACTCAATTTTTTTATCCTTTCCTTTTATCCATCACAATATCTTGCAATTTTTGTTCTTTCATTCCTTCTTGCTTTCATCGCCTTCCTTTCCTTATTTTTTACTCTTAGGTGGCTAGGTACATTATTATTTTCCAATCTTTATCTTTATTTTTTGCTATCACAGATTTGTTTGGATTTGAACTTTTTAATACATTGCTAGACTTGTCTTATATTCTATTATTATTTGATAGGTTCGTTTACATGTGCATTTATTTCATTTTTGTTTCAGTTTTTCTATTTGGTTTTGTTTATAATAGCATTACATACCACCGTGCGAGCAAACGATAGGAATGATGGGCGAAGGTTATCGTCGCCCATTATTAAGGCGATGCTTTCCATATCTACTTTCAGTTTAGTCGACGCTTCCAGGGCACTGCGCATCGAATGATTAGATTCTGCTTAGATGGTTTGAGTAAGAAAGGGACCAATATTTTGCCACTTCCGCACATGCAGTGGTAGTCGTGCAATGAAATGCACCGCCCGCCAGCCCGCTGATAAATGTGTATGCGGCAAACAATGCGACTTACATAACTGCCATCGTTAAACCACTCAATTAGTGCCAAACTCTGTGTTTGGCACTAATCGGTGTAACATAACTCCTGAAGATGCCCCGTGGAGGGGTGAAACACGTGTTGAGTAATTTGGTGGTGACGGTTGTGTGATTCGCATTGTTTGCCGCATACGAATTTATCAGCGGGTTGGCAGGCGGTGCATTTCATTGCACGACTACCACTGCATGTGCGGAAGTGGCTAAATATTGGTCCCTTTCTTACTTAGGATGGACTTCCGCGAGGTAACGCCTGATTCCATTAAATAGATGGTTTGAAACATGCATAAACTTAAACCAGTGATTAACCCGAACATATTTTTTTTATAATTAAAGCCTCCGTAAATGTAGTTCATGTATAAAATTAATCAACTTAAGGGTCCGATATGTTAGCGTGTAATTATAGAAGGGTAGGCGCATTAATTTGCGGTTACCCGTGTACTGATTTATGGATTGTCCGTCCGCACCCATCGGCGGACCGCTTCAAAAGCCAATCCACCTTAATACGCTCTGCGGGAACAAGTGCTTACACAAAAGGTGATTTTAAAACTCATTTGTTCTGTTAAATAAAATACTGCAATAACTAAACGCCATTCTTTGGACTATTATATTTCCGGTGATATCTTACAGATGTGAGACGTTGTCTTTTACGTTTTGCATTATAACTTTAAATTCAAATTCTTAATAACTTTATTCAAGTAGACATTTATATGCGCTTTTGAATCGTCGATTATTTTAACATTATATATTTCATCAATACATTCCACTAAAAAAATAGTGATGGTCATAACATCACAGCAGCGGTAACCCAGTGGTAAAGACTGATAATAGGTCACGAATTATACAGGATTGCCGCTGTTCACAAACAAGTTTCCAGAGGATGACGTGCAGTATCTTCTGCGGACTATAATACCACACTGCAATCCCGCTTGCTAAGCGTGGCGATTATGATATATCCTCCTACACCATCCCGTATCGTTGGCAGAGACTTATGCCTTGTAGTGAACGTCTATGGGCCGAAACTACTACTACATAGGTATATGGTATTTTTATATGGCAACCTGATCTATCTTCATATTAAAAAAAATTAACTAAAATAGCTATGTACATAAGGTGAGGCTAAAGTATAAATTAACAAAAGTAGGCGACGACATAAGTAGGTAAAAGCATTTCTACACTGACTTTAAAGCATTTACTGGGCCAAAATAATCCAAGATTATCGCGGAAACCTGGATAAGTAATAACATGGTTATGTCGCGAGAATTCCAATACCACGTCTCGTATATATACATCAGTAGTATCTTTTACAAATTTTTTTAGAACACGGGCCATTCGATTATGCAATGAGTTGTCGCTGAGTATAAGAGATGCGAAGTGACTACCTATTTTTTTGAGTAACAAAAGGACCAATATTTATTCATTTCTTACTTAGGATGGACTTCCGCAAAATAACGCCTAATTCCATTAAATATTTTTTGAGGTTAGGAAATATTTGCTGAACCATTGATTATTGACCCTTTAATTATTTTGTTTACTTTATCTGTATCTTTATACTTTCTGAAGCAAGTACGACCCTAGTTAAGATATATTTTTTTAATTTATTATTATGTATTATAGTGTATTTCATCGATGTATGTTTGTACAGATGTATGTTTAGTCTACATGTACACGGTAACTACCAGTTATTTATCCGTCTACTGTTTTCATACTATGATTGTTCGTAAGAAATTTTACTCGTGTGATAAGACCGGCCATTGTACTTTTTCTTCACTATTATGTTACTACTTATATATTTTCTAAGGTATAAAATAAATAATAATGAGATAAGATTCCTACTACGTTGAATCTAAAGATTTGAATTAGTTTTATTTGGTAAGTAACTATTGCGTAAATTTGACTCATTCTGACATAAATTAATTCATATTTTTTTTTCTTGACTAAAAGATGGAAAAGTTTAAAAATTGTTTATAATTTTATACCATTTTACAAATGTTACATCATCATCATTGATTTAGTCTTAGGATGTCCTCTTCTGGACTCCTAAGTCTCTCCTATAAATTCCCAAAATTAAGTGTTGCCTGCATTCAACGCTTTCCGATGATTTTAACAAGATCTGTACACCTTATGGGATGTCGTAAGCTACGTTTGTCGCTTCACATGCTCTAGTCTAGAATAAGGAAAGCCCAGCGGCCAGCTGTGCGTTATGTGGCCTATCCACCGCTACGTCAATTTGCCAATCCATTGGATTATGTTGGTTTACATCGTTCATCTACGGATTTTCCCATTCGCAATTAAATCTCATTGAGAAATCTAAAGCATAGTACTCTAAATGTAACAATTACAAATAAATTTAATATAAATTAGTGAAATTAACAAAAAGATTAAAATTTTTAAATATTTATTCATCTTTATAACTGGAATAAGAACGAAATTAAGAGAGAACTGTTTATCAAGATGGCGCCCGTCTGGCTTCCCGTTTGACGGATTAGCGCGGGAAACGTTAAGTTTTTTTTTATAAAACTCTGCGGGTCACGAGTAATCTAAGATGATTAATGGCAAACGACAAAACGTTATCTGTGGATGTATAAATTAAATTAATATTAATTATTTTAATATCATATTTGATCTTATCCTTTCTTAAGCATTTTTGTTTATATTAGAAAATGAGTATTGTAGCGAAACAATCGATTGAATCGAATTAATATTCATCTACACATAGAATGACATTTCAAATGACTACTTCTGTGTTACAAGAAGTTCATTTGATACGTATTAGAACCAAGTTAAATTTCTCCTATAAGGCCTTTATCAACCTAAAGCTACCAAGGTTCCAAATGCGTCGTGATCTGAGAGAGATCCATCAAAAACTCAGGTTTTTTGTGGTCTCTTTTCTAGTATCTTTAATACAGCAGCTTTCGACAAGCATAAATTCTTCATCAGGTTTAAGATATCGCTGTTGTGTCTCTTTCTCTTACCTCCATCGCATACATTATGTGAGCTGTAAGTGTATTTATTTCCTAGGTAACATTATGTTTTATTATTACTTTACATTCGAATGTTCACGAATGTAGACATAAGTCCGGTCTAGAAGACATCACCATACACACATGAATTTATTTATCCTTCTAAATTTTCATTGCCAAATGTTTACTTTTGTTTATCAAAATTAGTTTCACATGTCATCAAAATGTGTTAACATTGTGACAATGTTTTTTTTATCTATTTCTATTCGCATACACAACGTCTGCATACTAGCTCGCACGCTGCCAGTCAACGGCAGTAAATTACCAAGTTACAATTCATTCAGCCGGGCGTCGGTGAAATTTACGGGTTGCGAACTGTGTGTTCGTCACGCGTTAGAGAACATACGGACGGGAAATTGGTTTCTATTACAAAAGTTATGTAATGAATATACTTAAAAATTTTAGCTGTATCATCATTTAAGCCATTAACCTCTCCCGAAGATTTCTAATAGAACCGTTTGCAGGTAGCCTGCAACCAGGTTCTTCCGTCGATTTTATCTCACCCTTTTCCTTGTTGTCTCTACTCCAGAACCTTAAGGTCCCAGCAGTCATGAGTTCTGCGGCTATATGGCTTGTCCACTGCCACTTCAAATAGCCTTCAATCAGCTGGACTACGTAATTACGTAATTCACTTTCGTTCATCTACGGATCACCTCTTTCTTGATTTAATGTTTTAGATAAATCTCAAGCACAGCATTCTCCATGGTTTAACGATTACAAACTTGTCAATGAGACCCAGAACGAAAACCTTATATCTTTACTCACTGGAAAGATATTTGACGAGAATATGTTGTTTATTTATGTTGAAAGTACTTTTCATTAGATATTCCACAGAAATTACAATATATTTTATAAATAAATAAGTAATTTAATTTACAACAAAATAATATATTAAGAATGTTTCTTATAACACTTTTCTTATTGTCTCTATTAGTAAGTCACTATTTTATGTGTTCTTCTTTTCAGCCGATGGACGCCCACTGCAAAGCATGTGCCTCTCACAAAGATCGCCACGATGACCAGGTCCTGCACTGCCCGCATCCAGCGACATCCAGTGACCCTAAGTATTTCAACGGTCCTCCTAGTGAAAGACCCTCGTCTGCTCCTGATCGTTACTCGAGAACCTTTCGGCCTCAACATCCATCGCTTTTATTGTGTTAACTTTACAACTTTTGCTAAAACCCTATATGAGTTTTGGTATTCTCCATGATCTTCTTTCGCTCTAATCAGCGATCTGATATTGTTTGTTTTAAATTTCTCAACCGAAGGTTTTCTTACCGTGACGGGTTAACCCATCGATGAACCGTCCTCTTTTATCCGGGCTTGTAATCGGCAGTGCCACTGGAGCAGTATCACTGGCAGAGTTAATAATTATTAACAATTTTATTTTTAATTTCTTTATGTAATTTTAAATTTAGTTATAATTTTTGATAAAAAATACAGTATGCACTTCTGCTAAAAGCATTTATGCATATATATAGATGTATACATATATATATATATATATATATATATATATATATATATATTTATATATATATATACACATATATAATACAGATCGACAGCCGGCGTCGCTACTCGATGCCTCCTTGTCAGAACAATTCAAGGGCTACTGCTTGATGCCTTCGTTTGTGTTGGCATCCAGGGACAGAGAGGCCCGCGCGAGGAGTGGCACGGTCTAGCGTTATCATATATATGTATATACTATGCCTATGTATATAGTATATATACTATGCCTCTATTTCTTGATTCTGCGCTACAGTAGGAATATTTCTCTTACCAAGCAGAGGTCAGGTAATAACGGATTTTATTAAACAATATATGAGATTAAAGGCGCATTCAATAAGTTAAGTAATAATATATAATCATTGTTAGTCGAATGTGTCTATACTTTTGACATCCTTGTAAAAAATAAATGAACGGTTAAATACCCGCTACGTCTAACGTCCATATATCGATCCGTATGTTCCACGCGAGTCAACACAAACTACTTTCCGCCGCATAAGCGGATATCCGGTCTGTCCGTGTGAGCTCTCCTGATATAATTGCCGCTAACTTTTCTTATTATTGGATCTACGAATGGAATGATATATGGATATTGAACCGATAGATATGCACCTTATATTTATAGGAATAAAGGCGATAGTGAGGTCGTATGTTACATTGATTTATTGGATTCGTATTATAAGAAGTTGAAAATGTTAACTATATATATACTATATCGAATTCAAATCCGCTAGTCCAAAGTTCTCTGTTCGGAATATGGAAACATTCCATCTGGTACCCCCCAGTGCTTTAAGACGAAGATCTAGACCTAATAAATGTTACCAGTGATGACTAACGGCAGTGAAACATGGTATATCACTGTGAACCTTCTGAAAAGCTAATAGTCGTTCGACGAGAAGAGGGTTGCGCCCGGGATTTCTCCAAGATATCCGTATGACGAAAATCCGACGAATGTGTGATATAACGCAACATTCAATTAATGTGTTGTACAATCTATAAAAAATAGATAATGTAGAGCAGCGGTAGAGGACTGGGACTCGTGAGCGTAGGTCACGGGTTCAAATCCTGAATTACAATCTTATGTAATTAACACTTTGTATATTATGTACGAGCGCCACGTCACAAAAACAAGTTTCCAGAGATTAGACAACAGTGTACTCGGCTTACCATAATATCACACTGCGATCGACAACGCGCCTTCCAACCGGCCTATGCCATACAGAAGGCGTCTATCGTCTGAAATGTCAAAATAACCCAATAATAACATACTCAAAAATAGAATAACTATATGTATTTAAATGAATAATTGTTTACTATCTGTGCTCTCAGACTTTGTACAGTCAGAAGTAATTGGTTTGTCGCATTCCAATAGAAAAAACCAATTACTGTAACATATATCAGAGTGATAGGGCCGTATATTATAGGTGTAAAAACTGAAAAGGTTTTTAATGATAAATTAGCTACATTCTCCCCTTTGGAGTTTTTATACGTATAACCAGTCATCCTGTATATGCTTCATGTAACTGTTTCCGATTTGTCTACTTTTAACTTAGAATTGTTTTTCTGAAAATTCCGTTCTAGTTCAGCGAATTGGTAATGTTTTACCATGAAATGCTAAATATATAACGCTATGCTATGCTGCTATGCTAAAATAAAGTAAATGCTATTTTTTGAATTTTGTTCTCATATTAAAATGGCTTAAACATTGTCTCCCTGACTGTACCGCGCGAAAGAACTTCAGAGCGGACTTGAAGTCAGAAGCTATCGTTTATACTATCGTATAAATGTCTTTCTCATTTCACCAACTTTGGTTAAAATTTTAACATTTATCTAACCTGAACTTAACTTTCCAGCGAAAATTTGATGATATTTTTCCACCGCGAATCTTGGAAGTCAGCCAAAACGAATTGTTGTTTTATTTTAATTAATTTAGAACTTAAAATATATCGACTATGGAAATGATTTCATTTAGCGTTCTTATTTCATTTTGAAATTCAGAACATTAATTATTTCATTTCATTAAATTAAAGTCAGGATTTGTACTTAAATCCAAAACTATCTATTAAATGAAAAAGAGTAAAAAAAATAATCTGATTTTAAGAGAAAATAAAGGTAGTATATCGCTTTAAAAACAACAGGGTGTGCAGCGATCTGCAGCAAGTGACACAAAATACTAACGAAAGTGTGCCCAACGTGATGGTCAGCATTTAAACAACATAATTTTAAAAGAAATCTGCGCAATTTTTCATTTCAAATTTTATTTAAATAATTTTTTACTGTTGTACTTTTTTATTCGAGTTTAAAATTCGAATTCTGAATCCCGACTTTCTTGTGGTACCATCTAAAATCATATTAATTCCTTTTTATTATTAAAAAAATACTTTTTAAATATTTAGCGGATGTTTTAAAATAAAAATGGTTGATAAAACTAATCGACCAATAGTATGAAATAAAATCAACATTACCGCTGGCGATTCGCCAAAATGTAGCCGGTTTGATCGCTATGAACTTCCATCGGAGTAAATTGTTTGTGAAACTAAAAAGTGAAAAGGAAAAACTCGTTCGATTCCATTAGCATGTGCGTCACATATTCATATCAGCCTTACACAGGCTGATTGGTTACTAAAAAGTTTTAAAACTTTCACGTATATATCCACTCAAAAAATATGGTATCTTAGAAGATAACATGCCTTTTGGTATGGATAAGATATAAATAGTATATAATAATTAATTTTAATATAATTTAAAAGTTAAAAACGCTTATTCTTAATATTTTATCTATGCGTTGTTTAAAATACCTGAAATATTGGATGGTTTAATAAGAAGCACACATTATTTATCTGCAAAGATGCTATAGTTCCACCCCTAGAACCTTTGAAGATATTACACCTATTTCCAGTCACTCTGTATAAAATATCACATTGAAATTCATCTAGTATGCGACAATCTTATAACTTCTGGCAGTACAATGTTTGCGAGGACAGATAGTAAACAAAATAGTTTAATGATCAGTAAACCGTATTGTGAAAACGCTTTTTCTTACGTTCATTACGTTATTTTTTATTTCTGAAATATTTGATGATTTCATATGGAGCACACATTAATTGTCCGCAAAGGAGCTATATATTCACCTCTTTTACATTTAACGCTTTTACACCTATTTCCGATTATTCTGCATAAAATTACACTTTTGAATTCTTCTGGAATGCTACAGGTCAATAACTAATACATTTTATAATTAATAATTATTAACAAACAGTAAATAATTATTAATCTGTAGTAATCTGTAAATCTTTTTATTTTTCGATATTGTGTACCAGACATATATTGTCAGCAAAAACTTTCACACCATTAACCAATAATTCTGTATATTTCTTCACCGAGAACAAGGTTTTCCAAGTTATCCAAGTGTGTTGGACTTGGATACACATTTATAACACCTTTGAAATAATTATTGTTACTAGCTATCCCGAAAGACTATGTGCAGACAAAAGTTCAAATCATAATAACAGTGAATTTTTGTGAGTAATTAAAGTTTCATAATCGCTTGTAAGTCCTATTTAAGAATGTGAAACCCAGTGAACCGAGGTGGGTGGTCCTGTACGATGCTGCCTCGACACGCTGGAGAAGAACGTGACCAGCAATTTCCACCTCTTCCAGACATGGACAGAGAACTGGACATCTGCAATATATTGGTAGAAGTGAAATGTACCAATTTTCAAAAAGTTTACAAATGCTTCGCGAGTCGAGTGTACAGATATACAATATTATAAAGTACAACAACATCTTAGATCCCTTTCATTCATTTTAATTACAAAAATTAAATGTATATTATTAAATAAATCTTATTATAGTATTCTTGAACGAACCGAAAAAACTCCAGGATTCAATCACATTCATTCATCTTTTCAGCTGAAGGACGGCCACTGCAAGGCGTAGGCCTCCCCAAAGATCGCCACCATGACCGGTCCTGCGCCGCCCGCATTCAGTGACTTCCTGCGAGCTTAACTATGTCGTGGGTCCAACTTTTTTAGCTAAACATAAAAAAAAAATGTGAAATTTAGATTTAAAATAGCAGCTGTTGAGTTTCAGGCCGGCTTTTCTCTGCAAATCAGCATTCCGAGCCGGTGGTAGCTTACTACTTATATTGTTAAAATAATTGACTACTGTAAGGTTCGTGCTGATGTCTACTTGAATAAAGATATTTCGTATTTGACAGATCAAACTGTAAATTCTCTTAGAACACTTTCTGTCTCACAACACCATTGAGTTACCATGCTAAATGTTTCTGAAACGATTAGATAAGCCTATATAGAAATTAAAATAATAGGGCACTGTGCAAGAGGTATCGTGTAACAGAACAGCCTTCTATTCCCCCTTGTGCCCCCCATGTTCCCCCTAAATGCCCTCTCCACTGCCCCGGATTGTTTCGTTAAAAACGACCGCGGCGAATAAATCTCGCCTCCACGAGTACACTGCCCACCAACTAATACATCCACGAATGCCCCCCAATAAATCCAAGTCAGACAAACACGTCGTGTGCTGTAAAACACTGGTCAACTTTCATCGGATCGTATTAAAACGTTTATATTTATTTAATAGCTTAAAATATATATATAGGATAATCGGTTATAGGTGTAAAAACTTTAAAGGGTTTAATGTATATCTCATTTACAATCAGTTAATTTATGGTACACCCTGTTGAAATTAATTTCAAAAAAAGTTTTTAATATATTAAAATTAATTATTGTTCACTATCTGTCCCCGCAGACTTTGAACTAACAGAACTCTTTAACTTGTCGAATTATATTAAAATGAAATTGATATAAGTATAGTCAAGGTCGGGGGATGTCGCTGGACGTTAACAGTGCAAGACCTGTCTTTGGGGATGCTTTGCAGTGGGTGTCTATTAGCTGATGTATAATTTCAGAGTGATAACTTTATACAGCTTTATTGGTGACAAAAAAAACGATTTATTTTTACGGCTCCGGTATTAAAAATTTGTATACTAGATGGCAAAAGGTTGTTGATAAGAAAAAAAACTTGTTAAAAAATAAAATTTTAAAAAATAAAATAAATTAAAAAATGTATATGACGTGTAAAGAATGTAATATAATTTCCGGTCCCCCCAATTAATGTAAAATCTTAAAAAAAAAGTTGACCGATGAACAATGCAAATGCACATCTTTAAATATCTATAACCTTGTATATTTAATCTTTACGATATAAATTCTAAATTAAAGCGTTTCAGTTTCTTGTGTATTTAAATTGTTTATCGCAACGATAAAGAAAAAGTTATGAGATTTTCTTACAGTTCAAAAAACTTAAATGATTCGAACAAAAAATACTAAATCCCGAGGAATATTCGAATTCATTTTCTAAACACAACTTCGTTAGCATTTCGAAACTTGAAGAATTTTAAGGACAACTTTGTTACGTTGATTACGTGGAGCTGTTTGAAGACGATCGGGAACGAGGAAAAGATTTTTTTTTTTCTCTTTTCATTTATACGCGGCATCTCTTTGTTTCGTTATCACGGAATGCGATATCGCTGACAGAATTTTTATTACGCTTTAAATCTAACACAATATCAATAATAATCTTTATTAAGTACAAATACATACACCGGTGAAATACATATAATTTTTATGAGTAATAAAATGTTATTATATATAAAACAATTTAAAAATGCATTATAACTCTCCTCAAGTTTATTAATTCAATGCAGTGTCCTTCAGATGAGAACGCCGTGAAACAATTTTAGATATAAAAGTTATTTAAAAGCGAATGTAAAATAATCCTTACACATTTTCAGACACGTTGTCCACAGAAATTGAAAAAAGAAGGCGAAAAGAACGGTATCCATAAAACAGTAACATTTCAGTTATAAAGAATTTTAGGAGTAATAGGAGGTTCTGTATCCTAAATTAAATGAAAAAAGTGCGAAGTTACCCATGATTGTCCTATATAGAACGCTTTTATGGAATTTAACATATGGTTGAGTCCCCGGACTGTACGACGATCTCAAGACATGCATCGTACGTAACATTTCATAGCAGTTCTAAAACCATATCACAGGGTCGCTAACCCTCGATCGTTTTAAGTAGTAGCGTTGCTGAAGTAACATCTGCTACTTTTTCCGCCGCAATGCGTTGTTGAGCCGAAATACTAAACGGGTATATCAACGAGTGATAGCTAAATCAGAGGTCCCCTCATGGAGACCCTTGAGTCTGTTCAATTCGGTGAAATTTTAGTGTGTAGTCGCCTGCGGCTTCCTAAAGAGCCCGCAATCTTCGCTAACGTAAAAAAAGATTTTGGCTAAGCGCCTTGAACCTACGATGGCAAGCCAGTTAAAAAATGTAGACCCGATGTAGTAACGTATTTAAGCGTTATTCGAACTCGACTCGCGGTTTAGCGAATGCGCGATCAAATATCTAGTATCAAGCGTGACAGGAACAAAATATTACAGAGAAGCTTATAAACATCAAAAGCGTGATAATGGAAAGAATAATTACATACATATATATAAGATGACGTATGGATTCGATATTCAAATTAAAAAATTCCTACGATGGGTTACATTTGTTGTAATAAAGTCTTCCACTTGTACAGATGATCTAAAAAATTGATTTTAAATAAAAAAAAAATTTCAAGATGTTATATCTTTTATAAAGTCATTTACGTTTTTTCGACATTTTTTTTAATCTAACAATGGAACATTTCGGAACATTTTATGGGATTCTATGATAAAAAGGCATTGCTATTTATGTCGCGTATGTCAATTTCGGTGAAAATCGGTAATGTTTTTGCAACATAAAATACTTTTTCATACACGTATTGAGAAGCAACAATCATTACTTTAATTTCTTTAATATTTTATATTGAAGAAATGTTACTACCTAAATTGTAAATAGCAGGAATAACTGTATGTAATGTCTAATGTTACGTCGTTATTTATTTAAATATATCTTGCCTAACTTTTTAAAATACGCGCATATATTCACAAAAATTTAAGTATCCTTCATTTTATTTTTTCATCCGCGCCGTCAAAGATATTTCTTTCTAAAGTTATCTAATGTTACAGATTAAATATTCCTACGTCAGACGGTGCAAAGTTTTGCGCGGGAGAAATTTGTTTTAATTTCGAACGTAGAAATGGAGGCAAAAGATGTTTTTTTTTCTTTTGTAATGGTTTTGAACTTCTTCTGGGATACTAAAGATTGCGATTTACATTTTATTATAACTAGTTTATAAATCTTTTTCACGTATATATAAACGTTTTATCATCACATATACTCCTAAATTGTGAACGTTGTCAACGCTTTAAATAATCAGGGACATCAGAATTTTTTTTTTCATTTCAATGCATCTACTTCTAGTGTGATTTTCTAAGTAAATAAATAAATAATGGTTGGCTAATACTGAAATAGATATAATATAATTAAGCCAATCAAAATATGACACTTAAATCGCGTAGTAACTTTTTTTCGGTAATTAAGGAAATTGCTTTAGTCCGAAAAAAAAAGTCGACGCAAATCAAAGAGAAAGACATAAAAAATGCGAAGAGGAGGAATTAGGAGCGAAATAATTCCGACGTTTACCTCCGTGAGGTCCCTTATCACTCCAGCGAACTCCAAACACAATTATCGACTTCAGAAAACTTAAATTGTAATGTGACCAGTTATTATAATTTTAGAGACAGTCTCGTTGTATTTTTATTCAATTAATAAATATGTGTTATTTCATTACTATGCATTTCAATGTGTTTATTTAGCTTTTTCAAGAGGTGGCTCTTTCTTGTCATGAATCCTTTACTACTGAAGATTATGACTCTTTTTTGAAAAATTCCGTCTATGCCGGTCTTCGAGTGTATTGCTTCGGTTACTGTGGTATCGAGGGGAGTTCCTTATCATATTTTAAATAAAAGACTGACCGCGTGTCTGTGTAGGATTTTTCCTAGGGTCCACCCACCGGTCCTCCAGGACCTACCGAGATCTTTAACAACACAAAGTCCGAAGTAGGAGTATTTATATTCATCAAGCTTACCCCATATTTATACCAATTTAAAACTATGAAAACAATGTTCAACCATTAAAAATCATCTGCCAATCACAAATCGAGAAGTATAGTAGACCGCTTTCTTTTGGCACAATGTATATAAAGAATTATATTTTTGTGGAATTCCCCTTTTTTAAGCGCCGCTTACGATGACGTCATGTAGGTCCTACAATTGTTTCTTATAGAACGCTATTACAAAATACTTTTATTTTAAAAGTTACATGACTATTTATACACCTGCTGAAATATCATGAAAAGTTTCCAGAGTTGCATGATGCATAAGTTATCGTCTTATCGCTTCAGCTTTACTCGCGGGCTAACAAGCGGACGATAAAGTATGTAGGTTCAAGTGGCAGCTACATACCTACACGTATATTACTAACAATATCAAATATGTTATCCTTGAAAACTGCTAGCATTATCTACGTATTAAATAAAAAAAAGTGTCCTTAAAAACCATGGTATACCGAGTCGATAAGGCCTACTTAGAGTGCTTTTAGTTGTACTGATCCTTGAAGAGAATCCCAATAAATTATTTATAAAGTTTAGATCGATGTATTTTGCATTTGGTCTTCTGTTTTGGAATAACTCTGACTAAAAGAAGATAATATAATCGTCAATCTTTTCCCTTGAGTCTTTACAGTTCCAAAATGGCTGACTCATTTTGTACAGTTTTAATAAATAGATTATTGTTTATTAATTTCCCTGTGATTTTATTAATATTGTATAATTATAAAAAAACATTTTAATTTATGTAACAAATAATTTGAATTGAATAACACCAACTTTTTCTTTATCATTATTGGTATTTATCATCATTTCAGTCATAGGTCGTCCAGTGATGAACATCACAGACCTCCCCTAAAGACTACTTTTAAGTAGCGGGCTGCCTTCAGCAACTTGGACGACCTTGTCAAAATTCTAGTGGATAGATGTATTACGCTTGCTGGTCTATGGTCTCTACTCCAGAACCTCAAAGCCCGATGCCATTTCACTTATTGATTTAATATCAATAAGTGAAATGGCATACTAAATACTAAGATACATATAAAATACTAAGATTCAACAATCATATAAATATTCATATTGTATTTAAATATGTGAATTTCAAAAATCGTAGCAAATATATGAAAGTCGTAAGAGGACGGGAAGAACAGGATGGAAAAGTGACAAATAATATTTTTTTATTCTTTATTCCAAGTTTTTCACAGTTGATAATTTATATATAACTATATAAACATTAGTTTTTAGTATTAGTATTTAGTATTAGTATCTACTTCGCAAATTACAAAGTACGCATTATTATAAATTAAAATTAAATTACCATAATATAATTTCTGTATTTTCAATAACTGTAAAAATAATCGAATTTTGCGTGCCTTAACCGTATTATGTATATATAACAGCTACTACTGTTTATTCTATATTTATATATAGAACTTCGGCTTTCTATTTAAGTCTATACTTGCAATTATTTAACTTAAACTATAAAAGAAGTCTAGGCATCTGACTTCGTTAATTCACTTTTTCTCGTCCAAAGCGGTCTGTTTTGGAAAAAATTGGAATTAGAGTCAGCAAACCTGTACATGCTATAAAGAAGTTTCAAGATTATGTATGTACATATATATATGTGTATATATATTTATATATTCTATATAAATGTGTTTAGAAGTAATTATATTAAAGTAATGCACCCTCTTCGTACCATAATACCACACTGCAATCGCCAACCCGCCTGTCAAACGTAGCGATTATGATATATCGCCTCATAGATATCTTCGGGGTAGGCCTATGCCTTGAAGTGGGATTCTATGGTTTGAAGCGATGACAGTGTGGCGTTCCTTAGAACGCAACCAAATTTATTATCTATGAACGCATCTATTTTTGCATGCCCCGTCTTACACTCGATACAACTCGCCGTTTCTCTGAGGCGCCGCGCTACCGAGCGGTCGTGTCGCTGTTCAACAAAGGAAATACATGTAACTCAGATTGAGATTTATTCTTCTGTGATATTATATAAGTTTAACTATCCGGCAAGTGTTTTTGTTTACATCGAATTATCTATTACGGGACGAGGGGCCCGTACTATCGAACACTCCTCAATAAAAATCAAATAAATATTTACCAAAAGCTCTACTAGAAGGCATATTACTGTT
This sequence comes from Battus philenor, assembly GCF_028537555.1. Lineage (NCBI taxonomy): Eukaryota > Metazoa > Arthropoda > Insecta > Lepidoptera > Papilionidae > Battus > Battus philenor. The sequence goes on along the minus strand of NW_027181688.1, from coordinate 10,051,208 downwards.
TTTCGGAATATGTTCACTATAAAGTTGTTTTGAAATGATTTATTTTAAGTTTGTTGTTACTTCTCAATAGGTGTCGTCTTACGAACTAACTTAAGCATTTAAGCCGTCGATTATAAATTGTAAAGATCACATACAGCCACTATGACTAACTTTGTGTATGAGTATACTATATAGGTAGGTAGGTAATTGGTCCCCCACCAGGTGATTCATGATATAGTGATCCATGGTGAACTTTGGGAGATGTCTAATCCATATAGTAGGTGTACACAAAAATCTATCTCCATTATTTTACCATTAAATTTATAATTAAAAAAATCCCGGAAAGTCGATACAAGTGCTCTCCATATTAATCAAACACTTCAAGTTTAGGCGTATAAGTTTCCAAATAAAAGATGATTAAGTCAAGTTGCTTTAATATCCTTCAAATACATAAAATTAATCGTTTACTTATTATTTATTAATAATCTTCACATATACTACATTAGAAACATTTACTTATACCGGGTGATTAGCTATAGGTGTAAAAACCTTTGCCAGCTTTAATAATTTATTTTTTCTAAATGCTATTGGCCAATAATTTCTGTTAGTACAAAGTCTGCAGGGACAGATAATAAACACGGTTTTCATATAATATTATCAATACATTTTTTAATATTTCTGAAACAATTAATTTTTGGAGAGGGTGTACCCTCCCATACATTAATTTATAAGATATTAGCTATATATTTACTCTTATAGTTTCTACACCTATAACCAATTACTCTGTATAAATTAACGATCTTCCTTTTTGTATTATATTAAGATCTGTTTTATGCACAATTCAACTGATTTTCTATTTAAATATCAATAAATATTGTTTGATAATATCCAGTCACCATTCTGAGTAAAACTATGTTGTATAAAAACTCTACATAAACTAATGTCTTATGGTAAAATTTCCAATTCCGCTGGTAAAGGAATACTCTTCATAACTGCAAACCTCTTCAAGGCATCATATTTACTTCTCAGTGCTTCTATTTCCTCTCGAATTCTTGTGTTCTCTTCTTGCATAGCTTCCATATCTTGCCATTCCTATAAAAATATTTAATAGTTATTATAGGAGGAATACATCATTCTTTCATATATATTTCAGGCAACATAATTTATGTAATTATCTGACATAACCAAAATTATTTAATTTATCTTTTGTTCCTCATAAATGCTTTTTTTCATTAAAAAAACGTTTTTTTATGAAACTATTGATTATTAAATAATGATATACATCAATTAACAAATTGACTATAATTTCATCACTTTGTTTTTAAACCTACAATGGCCCTTCCTGTACACTACTGTATCACTGTCACTCAACAAGCCATAGGGAGGGCTAAGCTGAGGATTTCTCTTAAAGATCGAATCAGGAATAAGATAACAATAAACGACAGGCCAGCAATAAGCCACAGATGAGCTATTGGAAAACCCTTGATGCAGGCTACTACCAACTAGTTTTAATGGAAATCTGTGCAGACATTTCTACAGCGGTGGTTTCAAAACAAAAAGTGAGAATTAAATGTGTTCTGAGTGAATGTCAAAAAAGTTACATTTTACCCACCTTTTAACACCAAAAAAATTTAATGTATGTAAAATTACCTTTTTAAATATTATATACCTAGATTAATAGGTGAAGTCAAGCCAACATTTTAGTTCACTACTATCAAAAGCATATACATTTTCATGGATCCCCAGAATTGTGGATCCCCATTTATTTCTCTCCCATCTCCCATGGACCCCTGAGGGTCCACCTAGACCACTTTGAGATCTAAGGATCTTCTATCTAAGGAATTTTCTTCTGTTCTGCCTGGACAACATTAACATTTGAGTAATAGGTTGTAACTTAGTCTACTTCCCCTACCTGGCTTTTCTCTGTCTCCAACTCATCCTTTTGCTCTATTCGTTTGATGCGGCACGAGGCTGCGTATCCCCGATTTTTGAGGGTCCTTCGTCGTTGTTTCATTCTGAATAAGGAGAAGAATAGAGATCATATCCAATGTAGACATGTAAGAGATACTAGTATATAAAGTTTAGTATGTATCAAATCAACTAATATGCTGAACAGTGTTAATAGTACTCTTTCAACTGTACTATTGTATAGGAAAAGGGCAAACTATAACAGGTAGCAAATTTTAAATAAATTTAATTATTGGTTTACATGCGGCTTTGTTTTCAAATGTTATCATGCATGTTACTAACAATGTATTATATATATTTTTTTTCGTAACACATTGAATCCAGGTACTTTATGGGACTGTCTGAAGCAGCCATTTTTAGAAAATTTTAATATTTAGGTAAATTGTGATAACCCATTTCATTTGAATGTTTTTTTTTTTTGTTATCTTACTTAGAAATATTTGTCATAGTTCTGTGGAGATACAAAAATTGTGCTAGTATGTATTATTATATATTTATGAGTAACACACATTGTGCTGCAATAAACATATTTATAGGTGATCCATTCTCTAGTACTTATCAGCTAATAAAAATTTAATATCCAATCCAAATACAGTATATTAACAGTTAGCTATGTGGTCAGCCCACTATTTCTTCAGCTTCCCAATCCCCAAAGCTACCAAACACCTGTTCATAATACTATGAAATTTTATAATAATAGTTTTTCAGTGTTTTCACAACTTTTTTTTTCTCTTTTTGTATGACGTTATTTTACATATCCTTAGTGGTTTAATATTTATGAATTAAATATATATAGAACATAATACCAGGAGTTATGTTTAACTTACCGAACAATTTGATCACGAGTCAGCCCTCTCATTTTCAGTTGCCTGTTAAGATCTCTGACTGATATAGACACCAGTTCATCATCGCTGATCTCTGCACATGGTGTTGGTGACAAGGGAGCCTTTAAAAAATATAGTAAATGAAATTAATTTTTCAACAATGTCTTTAACTTTTTATTTACATTATCATCATTATCATTTAAGCCATAAGATGTTCATTCACTTCCAAAAGGTCTGGTTGGAAGCAGTCCACAACCACTGTCTTCCAATGACTAGCCTTCCTACAATCTTTACAAGTGTCAGTTCATGGTGTCAACTCCTAAATATTAAAGCCGGTAGTCATGTATACAGCATGCTGTGTGCTGCTGTACTGTCACTGCCACTTCAATTTACCAATTTCCTCATTCCTGATTTGATCTACAATTTAAGTAATAGTGTTTATGATTAATACCATGTAACTAAAAATCCTATTTAATATTAACTAAAATAATGATAATTAATTATCATTATGTTCTTTACACTTACATATCACCAAACATCATCATTTCAGCTATAAGATGTCTACAGTTGAACTTCAAATAGGATAGGTTAGAAGCAGCCTACAACCACCATCTTCCAATGATCTTACCAGGGTTGACTTTTTACCTAGTGAGTGGGCTTCCTATGCAGCAAATCGTACATCCTTTGAAATTCCTATAAATTCTTACCATGTAAACTACAATATAATCGAATTAAAGCTTCAGTACATTATATTTAATATCATGTACATATTAAAGTATAAAATTCATACTAGTCTTTTACAATTTTTATACTTAGGAAGATCTATGTTTTACATTAAGGTTTCAAAGTTTCATCGAGTCAGGCAGAGTCCTGAAAGCTCTTAAGCTTAAACCTGTTTACAGTAACGAAGCTTGTTGACTCTCAACAAGAATATTACTTCATTAATATTACTGAAGACATTCCATGTACAATACTCACCATTATAGCTTTCCTCACACCCAATTCTTTTAAATCATGAGGCATAATAAAGTTTTATTGACCGAGTAACGGAGAACCCGTTAGATGTTTACACTCTCTCTTGCTGAGGAAGCACTTAATTGAATAAACCAAATAAATACTTTTTAACGTAAGTAATACGATGAGAAACTACAATAATATGAGGTAGTTAGTAACCGCAATTAATAATAGGAAAATCTATAATAATAATCAATGTTTTCGAAGAATAACACCATTCATTAAATTATGTCTAAACAACATGACAAGATAGATAATAACAGGCAGGACGTAATTTATATTTTATCACTCATAAAGTAACAGCTGACATTTTAAAAACATTGATCGATAGATGATTACATGTCCTTTTAATTAAAATTCTTATTACAATTTGATTGTAAATTTTGTTTAATATATAACTAATTGTATTTTAAACCCAGCTTTGACGAAAGAAGTTACTATGGAAAGTTAAATTCCTTAGTATTGCTTTTAAGTCGTCAGAACTATCTTAATAGTTTGTATATCTAAATTTAATCGTACAAGTTTATCTTTTATATTTACACTGCATGTACTACCGAAATCTGTAAATAATAAAGTCGATTTTTTTAACATTAGTTTTTGATGATGTAAAATATTTTCAAAATCCAAATTTTCATTTAAATATCTAAGATTAACAAGTAAAACATAAATAAAAATCAGCTTTAACTCTATGTTACGAAAATTTTGAAGTGTTTGTAGATCTTTCTAATAGCGTATCCAAACTGGTAATTCCAAAGAATGCCATCTCTCAATGGTTGTAAAAAAACATTTTGTGTGTAGCAGTTGACGGACAAGTTCGTTGTTCAAGAAAAAAGTCTCGTAACGTTCTTAGGTATAGCAAAGTAAAATGGCTAAAAGGAAAAATAAACCGTTGATTGACTCTGACTCGAGCAGTGAATGTTCAGATTTAGACTCAGTAAGTAATTTTAATAATACAATTCTTAGGTTAGATGTTGTTCTATACGACAGCTTTTTGTAGGCATTCCTATCTTATTTGGCCTGCGTATTTAGGCCAAGATCAATGGCACAAGGCTATAATTATGTCTACTGCGCATTATTCCCAGGTACTTTTAAAATAATTGCGTATTTACAAGAAAAAAAATACTTCGTAGTATATCTCAAATATCACGATGAATTTCTATACAACAAGGTTTTGTAATGGCTACTTTCGGTATGAGTCATGCAAAATTCGTGAAAAGCTTCTATCACTAGTTACAAACAGGGATATTAATTCAATATCTTAGAAATCAGCCCCCGAAAAGATCAAACGCCACCAAAACAAAGTCGAGTCACGACTTTTTCCTTTAGCTAAATGCTATCTCTTCTGAAATTGTATAGACGTAACACAATGGTGACCGTGTTACCTAATCTGAAAAGTTAGTATATATTACTCAAAATATTACTATTTCTTAATTTTTGTTATATTTTTCCTATTGTGTTACAAACATTAATGATGACCATAGACAAAGTGTTTTGCTTTAAAATAAATCTTTTTAATATTTATGGAACCTACGAAAAATTCCTTAAATTATTTTTCTTTACTTTTAGCATTTAAAGTTTATACATTTATAATAATATTTATAAATTTTAATATCCTTGTACATATTCTAGAAAAATTTATGTAAATGCTTAATAATAATGACTTAATTGTAAATAGAATATTATCATTGTAAAAAATATTCAAGTCAGTTAAAATTTTAATTACAGTAAATTACAATTGGTATAGATAATGAGAAAAATGTTTTAGTAATAAAAGTAGATGTTACTTTATACATATGTGCTCTGAATGTGATAAATATAAAACAATTTATTTAGAATTGGCAGGAACACTAAAAAGCAGCTAATAACAAATCTGTATACAAAAATGTTTTGCAACAGTATAAACATTGATTATTAAATTTACTTATAAAACACAAATAGTTTTTTAATAATTTACATCAGTATAAAAAAGAAATATATGGGATTTAATCTCTGTAATGACAATCTGAGTACATTTTTCTATGCATTATCCATATTTATATAACAGAAAGGCTCAGACTTAGTTTAGTAAAAAAATCTTTTTTTGAATAGAGGTTTTTATCAAAGTTGGCTTGCAAAGGGAGTTACAATTAATTCCCTTCTCTTCTTGTAATTTTGATTAACTATTATTGAGTAAGATTCTCATGGTGTTTAACAATAACCATCATTCTTGCTTGCTTGACCAATCACATATTAACAATTTTCACCTTTTATCTCTTGAGTGGACTGTCATGTCAATGTATCAAAATTGGTGGTAGTTATCATGATTATTAGTTGGAGTATGAGCTGTTCCAAAGTTTTTGTTATTGATAAATTATGTTGTTTTACATATAGTACACTGAAAAATGCACTAAAGATTGAATGCCATAAAAAGATTTAGTTCTTAAACTTTGTTTTGTTTTTATCAAATCAATCTTATTGTGGTCATTTTGGAAATTTAACATTTTGACTATTATGACTAATTCACTAATAAAGTTTTATACAAAAATGTTTAAACACATTGCACATGCCAGGCAATAGCAAACAGCCAAGCTGAGGGTTGACCCTCTCATGCCCCCCTTGTGTGGGAATGCTCAGTAGGTATTATGGACGAGTGACAGCCCAAGCCCCTCATGGGAGCTCTGCACCTTGGTCACTCCAAGGAGCATTCACTGAAGTAATTCAAGAGTGCAGAGACCTCCCAATCCAGTACAATAGTAATATGTAGCAATCCAAGCTAAGGCTCTTGGAGCCCATCAGCTACACTACTTTAAGAGATGTCTTAGGCTAGGTGCACCCTGGCCTCTGTCACCTCAAACCTGCGGAATCAACAACAGTGATAGTATGATCAAAAGATAAGAAAAGCACTTATAGGTTTTAATAGACTGTAATATTATTACATTAATTAAAGCAGAAACTCAATGCTGAAGTCCCTACTTGATGTTTGCTTGGATACAATCAAACTTGTTTCAAATGCCCAGGACTCCTGAATGTGCTAAACCACTTAAAAATGCCACACAGAGTAAACTAGCATGAAGAGCTAAGCAAGATCTGGTTCTTTCATATCACTGTCTTTATGACTTTAAATGAATATTCTTTGTTACAGCAATTTTTAAATTTGGCAAAGAAAAAGAAAAAACCTGGTGAATCTCCTCCTCCATCAAAGTCAAATAACAAGTCATCAGATAGTGAGTCAGATTGGGATGAAGATGATAAGAAAGATGGTGAGTGACATGAAACAACTAAGGCAACCTGAATTCTGTTTTTACAGTTTATTGTGCTGACAATATATAAAAAAATATTTTCATAATAATTTCATTGTTATGAATAACCTCAAGATTCTGTATTAGAAACCATGAGCCTGCTAACTAGGACAACCCACAAGGCATAAAGGTCATCTTGTTAAGATGATAAGAAGACCCTGGATGCAGGATACTACTAACTGGTCCTTTTGGAAATCTATAGGGAAGGCCTATGTGACATGGCAGATGTATGTAGGCTTAAATAATAATGATAAAATTTCATGGTCTAATCCAATTTATCCTTTAAAAACTTATTTTTAAAATCAACATAAATTTTATTCTTGTTCATGTTGTGTTTTTGTTTTCATTCATTTTGGTGTTGGTATTAAGTTTAACGGTATATAATCCAAAAATAACTAACTGAGCCATGGTTGAACTTTCGATGGCCATCAAATTGAAATATATACTGATGTCCCATTTTAGAGAACCCTGTATTTAGACAATCTGGAATCTTTATCTGAGTGACTAAAAGGCTTAACAATCTTCCAATACGGTGTCAATGAGAAGCTCCTATTGAAGGCAATACTCCTGTTAATATCAATCTTTGTCAATAACAAAAAATGAATTACCCATCATGTCAGCTGCAGGACGTTCAACGCTGGACATAGGCCTTTCTTAAATATTTCCTATGGGACTGACAGGAAGCGGAATCTGTCCACCGCTAGATGTATTTTCCAAAAACACTTGTAAAATACGTTGTAACACTAATTATTTAATCAGTTTGAGAAAGACTAAACTCATGAGAAACTTTATCTTATTCTAGACAAATCCTCATCATCATCAAACTCAGATTCAGATAGTGATGCCAGAAGTGACACATCCAAGAAAAAAGAACCACCTCGAGCCTCTAGAAAATCTTCATCTGACAACACTGAAGAAAGCAAGAAAAAACCTGAACCAAAGAAGAGTGAAATCAGAAAAAGCATTGATAGTGTCGGATCAGTTAAGAAAAAAGATGTGTATAGTGAACCTGAGGAAGGTGAGTTATCTTTGTAATGATTGATGATAAACAAATAATCTGCATCTTTAAGTAATGAACTATATCACTAAATGCAGGCCGGTTATAATGAAAATCTCTTTGGGAGGCCTATGTCTAAGAGTAGATATACCACAAAACATAGACTGCATTTGTCTAAGAAAATAATTGGTGAATTCTCATCTTGCATTCAAGCAGTTATAGTTATCGATCTCACAAGCACATTCACAGATTTTTTCCATACAAAAACACTTTCTATAATAAGCCAACCCTATTCTTCTTCATCTATATCTTAACATGCATTTAAATATTTGGACGCCCACTGCAAAGCATAGGTCTCCCCCAAAGATATTTATGGGGATATACTATAATCGCCATCCTTAAAAGGCGGGTTGCGATCGCAGTGTGGTATAATGGTCTGCAGAGGTGACTGCTGCCAATCCACTGGAAACTTGTTTGTGAGCAGTGACAATCCTGTATAATTAATGCTCAAAGTGTGAATTATGTAAGATTGTATCCCTACCACTGCCTTAAAAATGTAATTGGCTTTTTGCCTTTATGTTTTCATTTATTTATATAATTATTTACATGGATCATTTACAGTGAACACTTGTGTATATCATTAAAATTTTGCCAAAAGAGCAATTTGATTTAACTAGAATCAGATTGAACTCCTTAACATCCTTTGTGCTAAAATTATGTCCATGGTTAAAATATTCACAATAAAAATTACATTTCATATTTACAGATTTTTATGTTTATTTATTATAATTAATTTTGATGAAAAAATGATATCAAATTCACTCAACCAACTATATATTTTTTTTAATTGGTATTTTGAATCAATAAAAAAGTAGTCGAGATTTTTAAGGTTATTTGGTTAAGGGTTATCTTGCCCAAAATAGTTAAAGAATATCTGTTTTAGACTGAAGAGGAATTTAAAGAAGAATATATAAACAACTGAGGCTATGTATAGGAACTTGTTTTAGATTACCTTTTTAATGGTACTTATGTCGAATCAGATATCTGATCTTGATGTTTTAAGATGTTTATAACTTGATGAAAGGTTATCAAGTGGCGACCACAAGTCAGGGTACACGCTGTGTGCATTGGCTCCCACTAGGTGCACCGAAGACATAGTCAAAGTGTTAGGAAGTCGCTGGATGCGGGCAGCGGAAGACCGTGGCGACCTTTGCGGGAGCTCTATGGCTCCCTTTGGGCGTATATCGGCTGATGCTAATATTTTTTTACAGGTGAAGTATCGTCACATTCATCTGATAATGACTCCATAGACTCTGAAGAAGAATTTGATGATGGGTAAGAATTAATACGTTGCAAATGGTTATTCTTAATAGCTTTCTCTATATCTTCTGTTTGCACAAACCTGAGAGTGATATCTAACAATAGGCTTTTTGTTATTATTACAGTATAAATATTTTTTTAAAAGGGCGATCAATTATTTTTCTAGTAAATCTAATCTATAAATGTTTTAAGGATTAAGAATCCTTTATTTCCAATAAGATTACAAAAAACACTTCTTAGGTAAATGTATTAACATGCATTAATTATTATTTATTTTAATGTAGGAAGCATATACAGAATGACATAAATATTGCGAATACACTCTATCCTGTTGGAATAAAATGTTTAATCAGATTTAATGCATGCTGTTATCTTTTTCAGTTATGATGAGAACTTAATGGGTGATGAAGAAGATAGAGCGCGCCTTGCTGCAATGTCAGAAAAGGAAAGAGAACAGGAGATTTTTAAACGCATAGAAAGAAGAGATCTGATGAAAACAAGGTAAGTTGATCAAATGTTTCAATTAATTTTGTATTTTTTAACTTAGTATCCTTCAAATATTATTTTGTAAATGTCACACGTATTTCGAAAGGCATAGTAAGGTTAGGTTTATAGGTAATGTAACAATTGCTTAATCTTATTTAAAAAAATGCTGCAGATTCATTGTGCCTCTATCTAGTTATTGGATCCAATATAGTGCCCTCAAAGAAGGTCTACTAATGTGTGTTAGTTATAGCAGTAATGCAGACTTAAAGCAATGAACATGCCACTTCTTTCATTTTGGGACACATTGCATACTCGGAATTTCTCTATGGGTTCAAATCAAGAAAGTCACAAAGGTAAATGACATAACTAAGCGGATTGGCAAATTTAAGTGGCAGTGAGCAGGTCTTATAGTTGAACAGGTAGCCATTAGGGTTTTATGGTGCTGGAGCGGAAACAACAGGCCATCAAACGCAGCATAGGACGACAACCACAATGTGGGCAGATAAACTGAGGTTATTGGAATACACGATGTTTCATTTGAAGCAAATATAATAATATTAAAATGAATACCTGTACAGATGGGAGATAGAACGCAAGCTTCGCTTGGCTAAACGCTCGGCGGCTGAAAGAGGAGCATCACCTGGGGAACTCGCAAGGCGCCGTGACGCCAGAAGGAGACGAAGGGCACAAAAACAGCGAGAACCACCACCGCCGCCGGAAAGAATTGAACGTCAGCTTGATGCGGTGGAACGGATGGAGAGGACCGAGAGGGTAGAAAGACATGGTAACTATTCTCTACATATATTTATGATTATGAAATAAATATTTTATTTATTGTTGATTTTAATTTTTCTATTAAATTTAATTAAGTGGTTCTCTAAATAAAACAATTTAAAAGTGAGATGTAAGAATTTGTACAAAGAAAGAAATAGCCTCTTTTAGAACTCTTCTCACAAAAAGAGAGTGAGAGCAATTAAAAATCAAGTGACCTTAATTAAACTTATATTTGATCAATGACCAATTAGTTATGATTATAATTATGTTTTTCCAGAATCTGAATCAGAGCAACCGAAGGAACCGGAGAAAGAGATGGAGAAATCTCCACAGAGCCCTGGTGAAATATTAGATGATCAAAAAGATAATGGTAAGCTTTTATTTACAATATGTGAGGAAATCAGAGTAGACATTCAAATGATTGTAATTTTTTAAAATAATATTAAAAACAAAGTCATTTTTGTTATTTTAGTCTATTGACTCTAATATACTGTCTTGAAACACAATTTATGGCATCTCGAAACTTCTCGTTGTCCATTATGTTGGGCATATAGGTATACATAGTACGAGTATTTAACACAAGCTAGATCAGACTTTATGTGTAAAGTTTTAAGGTTGAGTGTCACTTGGTGTTTGTTGTTGTTTACGAAATTAAAAAGTGTCCATTTGCAGAGATTAAAATGTTCAAGGAGTTTTGATGTATGCCATTTGCTGATTTTAAATTTATAAAATGGAAAGACTTTCTACTTTATACTAACTCAATACGTTCAAAATAAAAGGGCTGTGGTCAGTGCGGATAGTCGGACGTATTTTAAGTGCGATAGTAAGGAAATTTTATGGAAGCAAGATTCAACCCACAATAAAAAGAAGGATTACTATGATCACCTATAAAGTGAATAAACAGTTTGAGCTCGCCGAAAGCGTCTTTTATCTGCAAGACAGTCTTATCTGAGGGTTGACAGAAAGAGACTTCTCAGATAATTTTTATTTTATTTTTTCAATTTTCAGGCGTAGATTCAGAGATTTCTCCGATTGACAAAAGAAGTTACTGACATAATGGTACATTATACAATTGAAATGCATATCTCTGTTCATTCAATACATTTTTTCTTCTTACAGAGGCATCAGAGAGATCTGCTTCCCCACTTTTTGGTGCTAAAACTGAAGGAAGGAAAAGAAATGTGGATGACAGGAGGCAGAATGCAATGGCTGCATTGAGGGCGCAAAGGGACGCGAAGGCAACCAGAACAGAGCACAAGCAAAGGAAGAGAATGGAAGAGGAGAAAGATAAAGATGAAGACGATGTGAGTTTATTTTTAAATATATAATGGCTAGTCAGTGAAAAAACGAAATATTTTAATTACCTATCAGGATATAGCTCGAAATAAAATTCCAATTGTATTCAAGACATGTGTTATATTATCTCCACTCCACAAATGTGCTGACTCTAATTAAGATAGTTCCGAAATGTCAGACCCAAAACTGTCAACCTTCCTTGGTAGCCCTTAAATGCTGCAGGCAGTTCTTTTCATAGAGGGAGTGTGAGGTAAAGAAATGTTAAAGAGAGCCTCAATAGTAATCTGCACTTTATTTTATCTCACCGCCTGTCAGCTTATGTAAAAGATGCATTAAAGTGAAGGACGAACTATAGATCCCAAATATCTTTATTCCCATAATCACCACCTGCCCCTTTTGGGTGTTGCGCCGTTAGCCCCGACTGACTCGTTCGTAGAGTTCTTTCTTTGCTCCCAGCGGTCTCTTTTGTGTCGGATATTTGGGCGGTCATCACATTATAAAGATGTTTGTGCAATTTATAATATGAGACCTCCATCCTCGGGTTGGCCATGTAGGTTCCTTTTAGCTATGCCGTGTCTGACCATGCCAAGGCTAACCCCATGTCATGATAAAGCAGGAACAAGTTCTAAAGGGATCTGACCATACCAGTCTATAAAAAAGCAGACTACATGCATAAAATATGCTTTCTCTGTTGGGCTAGGCTATTGGGTTGTGCGAAAAAGCGAAAGAATAGAAACTCGAGTGAACAGTCAAAAAATAGTTAAATAGAAATTGGGAACAAAAATCAGATTTTTTTTTACAATCGATTAAGGAACTTGTTTAAATTTGTAGGATGCTGATGCAGAAATCATTGGTGGTACGAGTAAACAGAGTGTTAAATTGAAGGCATCAGATATCTATTCAGATGATTCCGGTTCAGATTCTGAAGACAATAAGTCACAGGGTAAGTTTCCTCATATAAGAAATCCTCTTATGAAACAAACCATATGGCTGTTACATATAGAATGTTTTAATTGACAAAACCTTTTTTTCTGTGTCCACATAAAGGTTCACTTTTTATTGTGTATTTATTTTGAAATGAAACAATGTGCGATAACTTTAAAGTTTTATTGCACACTGGTCTGCTACGTACATACGCAGTAATAGTTATAACGCTGCTGCAGTATTCACTATTTATTACGTAATGCAAAGGCGGAACATGCTGCCCTCCAAAAGTACCATGAGGGCCTTTTCAAGAACTTCTTTACTAGACTAAAAATAAAATAAAAGCAACTGATTGTACACAATCTTAACAATTTGCTTAATGATAAACACTGTTTAAATGAGCTTGATTAAAAACCAATGCAAATGAATACAAATGTTTAAAATTTAGTTTAAATAAGAGGTAATGTATAATTACCAATAACTATTGGATCAGATGCAGCACAATGGTATTAATCTCTATTATTTATATCTATTAATATTTTCATTATATTTTGATACATCAAACACGAAACATCAAATGCACACATTATTAAATCGGTATCAGCCACACAACAATCACCACTAATCATAATACATCAAATCCAAGACATACAAAACACTCAACTGATATCAGCCACACGCCAATGACCACCAATCATGCATCAAACATCAAATGCACACATTACTAAATCGGTATCAGCCACACAACAATCACCACCAGTCATACATCAAACATCAAATGTACACATTACTAAATCGGTATCAGCCACACAACAATCACCACTAATCATACATCAAATCCAAGACATACAAAACACTCTATTGATATCAGCCACACGCCAATCACCACCAATCATACATCAAACATCAAATGCACACATTACTAAATCGGTATCAGCCACACAACAATCAGCACCAGTCATACATCAAACATCAAATGTACACATTACTAAATCGGTATCAGCCACACAACAACCACCACTAATCATACATCAAACATCAAATGCACACACTACTAAATCGGTATCAGCCTCACAACAATCACCATCAATCATACATCAAATCCAAGACATACAGAACACTCTATTGATATCAGCCATACGCCTATCACCACCAATTATACATCAAACATCAAATGCACACATTACTAAATCGGTATCAGCCACACAACAATCACCACTAATCATAATACATCAAATCCAAGACATACAAAACACTCTATTGATATCAGCCACACGCCAATCACCACCAATCATACATCAAACATCAAATGCACACATTACTAAATCGGTATCAGCCACACAACAATCACCACTAATCATAATACATCAAATCCAAGACATACAAAACACTCTATTGATATCAGCCACACGCCAATCACCACCAATCATACATCAAACATCAAATGCACACATTACTAAATCGGTATCAGCCACACAACAATCACCACCAGTCATACATCAAACATCAAATGTGCACATTACTAAATCGGTATCAGACACACAACAATCACCACTAATCATACATCAAATCCAAGACATACAAAACACTATTGATATCAGCCACACGCCAATCACCACCAATCATACATCAAACATCAAATGCACACATTACTAAATCGGTATCAGACACACAACAATCACCACTAATCATACATCAAATCCAAGACATACAAAACACTATTGATATCAGCCACACGCCAATGACCACCAATCATACATCAAACATCAAATGCACACATTACTAAATCGGTATCAGCCACAAATCAATCACCACCAGTCATACATCAAACATCAAATGTACACATTACTAAATCGGTATCAGCCACACGCCAATCACCACCAATCATACATCAAACATCAAATGCACACATTACTAAATCGCTATCAGCCACACAACAATCACGACCAATCATAAAAGGTTGTCAAATATCTCCCTTCCGCCTTTTTGTCTTTTGAATTTCGCGGCTATGTACAAAGCGCTACAGAGCTCGTATCTGGCAATACTATACTATACATAATTTGAAAGGTCTTGACATAACCTACAAAACGACGCTATGCATGATTAGTTTGGATATTGCGTTCAACAGTTATAGACGTGTAAACATGGAGTTCACTATCGCCGAAATTTGCGCTATTTTAAAGTTTTCCTTCGTTAAAGGCAAATCCGCTAGAGAAACGTTCCGTGAGATTAATGGTGTTTTGGGGGATGGTACTCTATCACTTCGAACCGCGGAGGATGGTTTCGACGATTCAGAGCCGGCGAAAACGACACCATGGATAAGCCAGCCGGCGGAAGACCTGTGAAGACAAATACCGATCAAATCATGGACTACATCGATTTAGACCGGCATGTGGCATCTCGTGACATCGCCCAGGAGATGGGAGTTAGTCACCAAACCATTTTAAACCATCTGCAGAAGGCTGGATACAAAAAAAAAGCTTGATGTTTGGGTGCCGCATGATTTGACGCAAAAAAACCTTCTGGACCGAATCAACGCCTGCGATATGCTGCTGAAACGGAACGAACTCGACCCATTCTTGAAGCGGATGGTGACTGGCGACGAAAAATGGATCACATACGACAATATCAAGCGAAAACGGTCGTGGTCGAAGGCCGGTGAATCGTCCCAAACAGTGGCCAAGCCGGGATTGACGGCCAGGAAGGTTTTGCTGTGTGTTTGGTGGGATTGGAAGGGAATCATCCACTATGAGCTGCTCCCATATGGCCAGACGCTTAATTCTACCATCTACTGCGAACAACTGGACCGCTTGAAGCAGGCGATCGGCCAGAAGCATCCAGAATTGGCCAACAGGAAGGATGTAGTGTTCCACCAGGACAACGCCAGACCACACACTTCGTTGATGACTCGTCAGAAGCTATGGGAGCTCGGATGGGAGGTTTTATCACATCCACCATATAGCCCGGACGTAGCGCCAAGTGATTACCACCTGTTCCTGTCCATGGCGAACGCCCTTGGTGGTGTAAAGTTGAACTCAAAAGAGGTTTGTGAAAAGTGGCTGTCCGAGTTCTTCGCAAATAAGGAGGGGGGCTTCTACGAGGGAGGTATTATGAAGTTGCCGTCTAGATGGAAACAGATTATCGAACAAAACGGCGCATATTTGAACTAAATCCGATCACTGTAACACTTTTTATATAGCATTGAATAAAGAGCAAAAAAGCGGAAGGGAGATATTTGACAACCTGTTATATCAAACATGAAATGAACACATTACTAAATCTGTATCAACCACACAACAATCACCACTAATCATACATCAAATCCAAGACATACAAAACACTCTATTTATATCAGCCACACGCCAATCACCACCAATCATACATCAAACATCAAATGCACACATTACTAAATCGGTATCAGCCACACAACAATCACCACCAATCATACATCAAACATCACATGCACACATTACTAAATCGGTATCAGTCACACGCCAATCACCACCAATCATACATCAAACATCACATGCACACATTACTAAATCGGTATCAGTCACACGCCAATCACCACCAATCATACATCAAACATCACATGCACACATTACTAAATCAGTCATCAGTGATTATCAAACTTCATTACTATTATTTTTATTTATACATATATGATTATTGTCTCCGAAATATTATTTCATTTCTCTATTTATAGGATGGATAAATAGTTTTCGCATTTTGAAATAATTATTTCGTAATAAAACCAAATCATCGATCGTTGGGTCCGATATTTTGGTAGCAACTCAGAAAATAGTCCCAGTTTCAACATGCTTTCTTTGTGTGGTTGTTACTGAAATTATTCAACGCCTGTGGGAGCTGGTAGATTGGCGATGGCTGCCAGCCTACCAGAACTTGGGGGTTACCGATTGTATGTAACTTAAGAGTGGTAATTATAAAGTCAATATAAAACTTGAAAAGCAACATTAAATTTGTTCAGGTCGTCGCAGCTCTACAAGCTCTTCTTCATCAGGCGCAGAAGAAGAAGAGAAGAAGCGAGAGGAAGTGGAAGTGAAATATGCTGATACAAGAGACCAGATCAACAAACTCAGGCTAAGCAGGTATTGCAATCTTGTATCATTTATTTATGTCATCATTTCAGCCATAGAACATTTATTCCTAGACATAGACCTCTCACATAGATTTCCACCACTGCCTTCAAAAATACTACATCGGTCATTTTATCCAACTGATATACTTATATCTACCCATATATCTTTGGGTAGAAGGTGAAAAACCTTAAAAGATCTTTTAAGATTTTGCATATCTTTCCAATTGGTCTGTATATAGTATATTTCTGATATATGTTACATAAATATTTTTTTTTCTATTTCCTTGCGATAAGGCAATAATTACTGGAAGTAATGTCTGTAGAGATAGAGTGGACAATTATTATTTTTGAAAAGGTATTATACATTAATTGACATAATGTATGTACGACATAATAACGTAAATAAGCTATACATTCACCCCTTTGATGTTTATATACCTATAACCAATCACCCCGTCTGTATATTTACTCTAGTCTTAAATCTTTG
This sequence comes from Battus philenor, assembly GCF_028537555.1. Taxonomy (NCBI): domain Eukaryota; kingdom Metazoa; phylum Arthropoda; class Insecta; order Lepidoptera; family Papilionidae; genus Battus; species Battus philenor. The sequence goes on along the minus strand of NW_027181688.1, from coordinate 10,033,762 downwards.
TGTAAACATTTTTTAAATTACTTAACAATTAATATTGTTGCTTATTCAGGTTTAGGCTGGAAAGGCTGGTGCATCTGCCGTTCTTCGCGAGAGTCGTTACAGGTTGTTTTGTGCGAATCGGCATCGGCAATAACAATGGAAATCCCGTATACAGGGTGAGTTTTTGTGTAAAAGTTCTTACATAAATTTAATGTGTCTTTTATTTAATAAATAATTAAGGTATGGAGTCCCGACCATTGGATTTACCAATTTCATTCATGTTTAATAACACTCAATAAATTAAAGAAGTTGTGTAACTTGATTACGACGGTCGTTTTCCCGATTTAGATTATTTATATTTATAAGTTTTGCAATCTTTGTAGATTTTTTTTTTAAATCAGAAAAAAATATAGATTGCTATATCGATAATTGCAATGTCGTGTCAAAAAGTGTTACTACTCTTTGAATAACTTTTTTCATATTAAGGTTCACATGACAGGAAAAAAAGATTTTTATTATTATCTTAATATTAATACAGACAAGATATTGTTACGTGTCAGAATGGTGTTCGAATTAAAAAGCCACTTCTACTCAAAACAATTATTCATGGCACCGAGCCACACGGATCCTAGATTGTTACTCCGCGAACACCCTTTGTATTAACCGTAACGAATATCGCTTTGTTATTGATTCCTATCACTGACGGAGCATAGGATCGCACCTTTCTCGAGATCGCTCCATAAAACCGCTAGCAGATTATTTCTAAACGGTTAGACGTCGGGAGGGGAGGTGAGCTGTGAACTGCAGCAAAAGATGGAATAAAGCGAGAGATGCAATAGAGTCCGCATAATTTTATTGCCTTAATTACGTCACCTGCACCTTTTGTTGTCTTGCCGTCAGCCCCGACTGGCTCGTTAGTAGAATTCGCCCTTTGTTTCCGGCATTCACATTTATGTTAGATATTTAGGCGGTGGGGTCTGACCCAACTACGAACCGAAGTACAGCTTAACTAGTCATAAAGCGCCATGATTTCCAGTAATAGATAAGTTATTTGTATTATTTACTGTTGAATCAAAAATTAATATTAACTCTGTCTGTGGTAGGTGGCAGAGATAATAGATGTGTATGAGACAGCAAAGGTGTACAATCTGGGCAATACTCGGACCAACAAAGGACTGAAGCTACGGCATGGGACCCAAGACAGGGTCTTCCGATTGGAGTTTGTCAGCAACCAGGTAAGATTGCACCAGTATTATATATACTCTAGTTTGCCAACCCATAAAGCATATAGCAGGAAGATCATAGGAGATACCATCAGAAGGAATAAATAAGTAATATGAATAGTAATAATCAGTGATAAAATTGTGATATTGGAAGAAGAAGTAAAGTAATAAATTATAATAGCCAGACAAAATGTAAGGTAAACTAAATAATAGAACAAATAAAAAATATCAAAATTGTCATGTAGTATTTAAGAAGAGAAAGTACGAAAAGGAATGAAAAAGTTTGATGGAGAAAATAGATGGATAAAAGAGGAAAGAATGTGTGACATTGAGACGGATAAAAGAAAAGAAACATAAAAGTATTGTGTAAAAAAGCAAAAGTGGGGCCTTAAAATAATCTCATCTAGCACGTCGACATGTTTTATATAATATAACTTTCCTTCTCTTATATTTAAAAAAATATTTCACTTGTTGAATCCAACTCAGTTCGGCGTTCTAAAGTAGTTTGCTAAATATTATTGAACTAATTATAGTATTAATAAAGTAAATTGTAACACTACAGTATCAGATGCATTCGTTATTAATACCAAGTGTGATGTCGCTAGTTAGCTAGTTTTACATATACTTACCTAATTATTTTAAAAATACACTCAATGAAAGTACTCCTTGAACAGGAATTCACGGACAACGAGTTCCAGAAGTGGCACAAGGCCATCAAGGACGCTAACAAGAAGCCCCCCACCATGGACTACGTCAGGAGCAAGATCAGCGAAGTCAAGGAGGCGCTCATGTATGAATTCAAAGTTAGTTGCTCTTTAACATGTTCACCTGATAGATCGACACATAGTATGACGTCACTTAATTGAGCTTTTAATGGTGTTACCATACGTTTATAATGTATAATGCTTTTGGATGATTTTTATTTCTGGAAACAACTCCATGCGACAATCGACCTTAATTCTTTAGGCGTAAGGTATGACCTCGCTCGTCCTGTTAAATAATTGTATATGTATATGCAATACATTATTTAATGGAATCAGGCGTTACCTTGCGGAAGTCCATCCTAAGTAAGAAAAGGACCAGTATTTAGCCACTTCCGCCCGCTGATAAATGCGTATGCGGCATATACAATACATTGTCACAAAAGAAGATTCAAAGAGAAGTTTCAAAATGTCAATGTAGTCTATAACAGTATTCTAAAATGGGGATTCCGATAGTAGTGATCATATGTTACAGCAGTGATAACATAAAAGAAAACTGATTTTGTAGTAGTCTAAAATTAATCAAACACAAGTTCCTTTTTCAACCATTAAGGATAGGTAGTATCACAATGTAACTTTAAAAATCTGTTATCTTTTGTTATATGTATATCAAGTTCTCTTAATCATCAGCAAAGTTTCAATATTTTTTATGGATAGGAAATAAACCAGAGATAAGATATTAAAAGTAATTCAGCTATGGGGTCTGATGTCTTTGAAATCCCTGTTCTGAAACATGGCTGATAACAGTGCAAGAAATCAAAAATATTCAAGACTCAGTTTATCTTGTTTATTTCGCAATTCTAATGTTACTAAATTACAGGAGGAAGATATCGAAAAGATTGTAGCAGAGAAGGAGAGGTTCCGGTCTCACCCCACCAACTATGCCATGAAGAAGACTCAGCTAATGAAAGAGAGAGATGTAGCTCAATTGAGGTGAGGCACATTGATTTTTTTTTACTTTACTTGATAACTTTCCAGTAATGTGTTTAGGTTTTCTTTAGGCTAAATTTAGTAACTCTTTTGTAGGCAACTGTGTATGCTATTACAGCACACACCAATACAATATCTCTAAATTATCTCGTAATAAATTCAAGAAATTCTTAAAGCCAAAAAAAAAAAAATATTTAGTGGCCCTAGCCGAGACTCCCTCGGGAACACTCGATCGCTTCGCTATATAAAACAGGTCTTGGGCTAGGTGTCCTGCGGAATCTGCAAATGCCATTTGGGCAGCAGCGACAGTCCCGTCTAAAAAAAAAGATAAAAGTTGAGTAAATATGATGGTACATGACAAGGACATTAAATAATCTAATCTAGACCTGTAATTAATATTCTATATAGACCTATAAGTAAAATTTCAATATTGTTATCTAGTCTATTTTAGTTATTTTTAGTTATTTCCTATGGTAATATGCTGACGTTGACATAGATGACTGACATACTGATAGACAATGTAGATCATAAAGAGAAACAATAATTTGTCATATATGACAATCTGGTCTATATGCATAAGAACATTGATATAAGAATAAGGAAACTAATGATATATATAAGTAACTAATATTAGTACTTTTTGAAACCTCCGGTGTACTATGTATGGTATTACAAAACATTTCCATGTAATCTCTCTAAGATTATTAAATCTTGTAAGTAATTTAGCAAGGCAATAAACTTAAAAAAACTTATAAAATGTTAAAGATATGACCACAAAAAATCAAAAGATCCAAGGCCACTGTAAAAGAGCTTCCTCTTTTTCTAGATTCCATCAAATTGAACTCTTCTATCTATTTTACTCATGATGTAAACAAATGGTCAGTAAATGCCATGTAGATAATAATATAAAAGAAAATTGTTCACACATGGAATCTGTCTGCGATTACTTTGTAGTACCCTTTAATTTATTCAATTTAGATGACAAACAGAAAACTATTAAAAAACATCTTATGTTTTATAGCTCACAGAATGTTTTGTTTTGTTGACTTTATTTGACCTATGACAAGTCTAATCAACTGGTTTACATTTTTAGGGGCGATGATGAACTGGTGATGGAGTTGAATGGAAAGATCCAGGAGTTGGAGGACCGGGCCAGTCAGCTGGATAAGACGAGAACTTCATCCATACAAAGCATCTCGTACATCAATAATAGAAACAGAAAACTCAATGTCGAGACTGCTGAAAAAGCAATTATGGAAGAGGTGATGATGAAATCTTTATATATTTTTATTGATAGATAGATTAATAAAATAAAAGATAACACTTAAATACACATTTCCCTGTTAAATAATGTATGGTACTTCCCATCAAAAAACAAAATTTTCCAACGTAATGATAATGTATTAAGAAAAGGCATTTTCAAAATTTGTATTACTACATATTAAAATTATTTATTATTATCTGCAGACTGTACTGCTTGTTGTTATTGGAATTATGTATGTAACATAGGGGAATAACATGACACAAAAAAGTTGGATAAAACTGCTTTATGGTATGCAAATTATTACCTTAGTTTTGTTTTCAAATGCTATAGACAATTGTGTCAGAACCTGAAGGTCTCAAGTTAGATGTTTTGTGCACTATGTGGCCTGCTCACAGCCATATTAATTTGACATTTATGTCTATCATTATGATGTTCAAAATATTTATGTTTATTTGTTACAGGTGAAGGCAAATAAAGGCAAGAAACAAGACGATCCATTCACGAGGCGTCACACGAAACCGGTGATGAATTTTAAATCACATCAAGGTGGCAGGAGTCAGGTATGTACCACTGCACATGTAAATGCATTTAAGGGTTGTGTATATATCTAAATATCAATAATTTCAGAAGTAAGTTAGCATAATGATAATATAGTAAGAAAAATCTTTTTCAATATTTGAAATACTACATATTAAAATTAATTGTTGTTTATAATATGTCTCTGTAGACTTTGTACTGCTAGTAGTTATTGGCCAGTCGCGTTCCATTAGAAAAATAAATTGAACATGTTTAATAATTTATTTTCTCATTTATTACACAATAATTACAAATATTAGATACCTTTTTCGTACAAAGAAAGACTTTAGAAATAAATTATATTCATTGTTAGGTATCATAGAAATATTCTATTTCTTACGGACGATTATTAAATAACAAAATAAAAAATTGAGGTATATAAAAAAACAAAAAAAGTAAAGTAATAAAACGGGGCCAAAAATAAGCTGTGATGTACACAATATTCTTTTAATGCATCGTAACAAGTCATTTCTTGATTTTTATTAACTACAAAAGTTTGGTGGGCTTAGATTTCATTTAATTGATAGTTTTTATGGAAACAGGTGATTTGTTTTTACCGTTTTTTTACGCAATTTCTTTATTTTTTTGTCCATAAATACCTTTCTCGTACACTAACGAAAACTTAAAAAAAATTCCAAAATAAACCCGATATAATTTCTATATATTTGGTTAAAGAAGAGAATCAGTCCAATAGAGTATATGTTTACATGTCTAATGAATCATGGGAGTATATTTTACATTTATTCTAATCAAAAGGAGTTGATGAGAAATGAGGAAGCGGCATTCGAAGCACAGAAGCAAAGAGAAGAAGAGGAGGAGAGGGCGGCGCGGGAGAGGAACGAGAGAGATAGACTGATTGTAAGTACTGTACTATTTTAAATAAGTTTAACATTACAGAGACCTTTAGAAATTTGTTACAACTTACCAGAAATTTCACCAAATATGATCTTTCAAAACTCACATGCTAGCATACATACACCGTGAAGCATGAGCTTTCCACAAATAAAACAACATGACATGAATGTAAAGGAACTATGTACATTGAGATTGCGTTGTTACAATAGACACAAAATAGTCTCAGTTAAATTTCATCATCATCATAAAAGCCTTAGATACCCACCTGTGGATAACTGCTTCTACCATAGATTTCCTATAGGACCGGTTGAAAGAGTCCTAAAGAACTACTATAAAAAATAAAAACTGATATTTTACCTATTGAGTCCGTTGAGTAAGACATTTGGCAATCCACAGCAGATTCAAATAGGATCCTCTAAAATTTATCCGCTTTGGATAGTCTACATTAAGATATTAGCTTGACTTCACATAGCAACATAGTAACAAATTTATACTAAGAAAATAAAAAGACTATACTAAGTTGTTGGCATGCTAATTACTATAGAAAATGGAGATAAATAAAATGTATTTTAGAGCAACAGAGTCTAATGTTGGACATAGGCTTCCTATAAAGATTTCCAATAGCACTTGATGAAAATGGCCTGCATCCAACATCTTCCATACTGCCAACCTATTAACTTAATTTATTAATAACAAAGAATCACTAATGTTAATTATACATTGCAAGAATTATTATATTACACTTTGTTTAGTTTTAACTTTAATTGTTGGAGACAGGTGTCTCAAAACCAGCATTTTGCTCGATATGGCCTATATGTGTGTTTTTAAAACTAACGTAAATAGTGTACATATATATATTTATATATATATTATGATTACTATTTACTATAGTTTGTTTATTAATGTGGCATGACCATGTGAATTTGCGTGTAAATGCCTACTTGAATAAAGATATTATGAATTTAATGCAAGGTGATGAGAATATATCATTGGAAAAATGTTTGTTATGTTTTTATATCAGCAACAAAACGAACCTGAGAAACCGAAGCGAGACAAGACGACGAGTTCCGACAACGCAAGCCTGTATTCTCTTCACGACTTCGATATCAACATAGACCTGGACCTTCCTGTAGCCAGTGAGTCTTTTAATTTATTGATCTTAAAGAAACATATATTAATTAAAATACGGTTAAGACTATAAGTTAATTACATGTTCCCCGCTATAGAAAAGAAAATGTAACTGAAGTGCCTTACTATAAAGATATATATATATGTGTGTGCATCTGCTTACAAGCAAGTTTCTAAAGAATATGCAGCAGCGAACTGCTTGTGCCATAAAACCAATTTGCTTGCCCACCCGCCTGCCAAGTGTGGCAATTATAGTATATCCCCTATAGATATCTTTGAAGGAGGCCTAAACAGTGAATGTCTATGGTGTGGCATACTTCTCATGAGTCATGACAAGTGGTCACTCAAATGATCCTGTGGAGACATTAAACGGCTGTATAGATTATTGCGCGCTACAAAACTAGAAGTGTTCATATTTGTATATACCTTTCTCTGTCGCACACAACTTCCGCCGCCTCACAGAGACGACACGTGATTAGTTGTAAAGTAGGTATTGTTATTGGTTGTGTAAATAAAGGTAGGTTATAATATATAGATAATGCAGTTTTTAAGTTTTTTATAAATATATGGTTTCTGTTATTAGAAATTCATTCTGTTCTCTTGTTTTACTTTCGACGGCAAGAAGATTTCTCTTCTCAAATCCTATGTAGATAATAAAATGACCATTTATTTTATAAAATTTATTCATTTACATCATGGATGCACAGACCGCGGCCCGCCGGTAGAATACTGGTGGCCCGCCTACAGCAAAAATAATACTCTCGTACATTCGAAAAATATTGAATTCTATTCCAGAATAAAACCATAAAAATTTAACTACGTATACTTCCGGCGGCCGGCCCGCCATCAGTTCATGATTTGCCCGAGTGGCCCCTAGTCTTAATAAGTCTGTGCAACCATGATTTACATGGAAAAATATCATTATTTTTAACTTTATTGAAAATTATTTTTTTGCGTTATTCGTTTAAAAGTACATTCTTTTCATTGTAATTATGATTTTTGCACTATTTGTACTATGGATATTGGTTCATCTGTTTTTTGTTCCTTGTTATGTATATATAATCTGGTTTATGTAATATGTTATTAAAAATTGTAACTGTCGATTTTCAGAAACGATCAATACTCAACCGAAACAGGTGACGGCAAAAGTGAAAGAGACCGGTCCGAAGAGATCACTCAACCTGGAAGAGTACAAGAAGAGGCACGGACTCATATGAGTCTCGGTGAGCGTCTCGCGGACTTTGTGATAGCGTTTCGTGTTCGGGAGTGTTGACGGGCTCGCGACGGTAGAAGCATGCAATACACTCGGTATTCATATAATTAAGTTCAGTGATATAACATTGCGTCACCTAAATAATTTAATGGATTTCATAGATAAAGAAGTCAACAGATGACAAGGATTATGTAAATTGCATTTGATCTATATAAGTTTACAGATGTATGCAATGTCACCTAATTTAAACACTACATGGCTTTTAATTACCTGTGGGCTTGGCCCATAGATAAGTATTCCTTAAATTGCAAATGTCAGTTTAATGACTGAAAGCATCGCTGTCAAAAATAAAACGGATTTAAAAATGTTTTTTTAGAAGCCATAGACAATGTTGTGTGTTAGTTCAGACTATCCACTTAAATAGTTATTTTATAAAAGTGAAAATCTATGACCACAATTGATATGTTGAGTTCACATGAACATCTAATTGATCTTTTAAAAACATGGAACAAAAAAACTTCACAGATTAAAAAATGGCTAATGTCACTAGAGCCCATAGACAAAATTGTCAAGAAGTTAAAACTCCACCTAAATGTTAATTGATTTTAATATGTGATGGTGTATTACCACAACTGCTATACCAAGTTCTCTCGGATATTTAATTAAACTTTAAAATCTGGGACAACAAAGTATTATAATTGGTACCCATCTTAATTTGTGAAGCAATTTATTTTAATTATTGACTTAGCAATGATATTTTAAACCATGTTTTACAATTAAATGTAGCACTCAATTATAAATATTATACAGGTGGGTAGTTACGAAAACACAAGTAATCAAAGATTCTTGATTTCTTTCTTTCTTGAACTTTACTGAGCTGGGTCATGCTACTCATTTTAAAATGTAAAGTTCTTTTCACTCTTATACAAGGTGAGTAGTTTTTGGTGTAAAATTTTTTAAAAGGGTGAATGGCGTAGCACATTTACTTTTAAGTAATGGTACATCCTATCTGAAAATAATGGAATACAGAAATAAATAAACAATGTAATGATAATGTAGTATGAAAAAGTGTTTTCAAATGAATTTCTACACATTGACATTAAGTATTATTTAATATATGTTTCTACAGACTGTTCTGTCAAAAGTTATTGGCCTGTCTCATTTGAATAGACAAAGTAAATTGATATTCCCAAGTGATTATACAGGCTGATTGGAAATAGGTGTAAAAGCTGTACAGCTTTTTTGCTTACAAATAAGCATTGCTTTATACATTGTTTTTTAAAGCATTTACATCTATAACCAATCACCTTGATGTGCTGGAAAATGGTCCTCCAAGTTCGACATAGTAACATTATCACCTATTGTCGAAATAACTTTATGAAAATTAACTTAAATAATATTATAATAGTAAATTTAATTTATTTGATTTATGTTATAAATACATTTCAAATGTAATTGCGTTATTCGAGATTACCAATTAAATATTGCAATAAAGCATAAACTGAGAATTAATTAAAATTTTGAATATGGAATCATGCAGTAGACAAAGAAGCGAACTCTACAGACTATATATACATTTAGACATAATCGACATATGACTTATAGACTAATTCTCACATATATAGTCCTGTCTGATCAATGGGTGGTCAAACATCAGAAAAATTTTGACGTCTTTTCGTGAAACTAAACAAATTTTATTTGGTACTGATAAAGTTGAATGATTACATGATTTCTATTGATTGTATGGTTATTGTATAAAAATATATGAGGCAGATATATTTAAGGAAAATATGAAAAAAACTAATGTGTGAAGCCTTACGTTCTCAATATTGAGGTGCTTGTGTGAAGAAAAAAGCCTTTTGTTTTATGAGGGAAAAAAATGTTCACAACACCAGAATTCTATCCACGCATCTTAGTGCAAATTTTTTTTTCTTTTATTATATTACTTTCATATATACAGATCTAAGAGATTTTCACTTTCGTACTCACTCATTACAATATCTCTGGAACCATAAGGCTTAGAGACTTTAAAGTTTGTAGGGACATTTCTTTTGCCGAGCAAACGACAGCTAAGAATGGATTTTCAAAAAATTTCACCCGCAATTCAATTGTGTTCAAGAAAGCGGATGCGGTACAGTTAGTATTACATAAACAATAGGCAGAGATTTATTTCATTTTCATTTACACGTTAAAGTCTTTTGTATCCAAAAAATCATAGATAAAATAAAAAGTTAAAAGAAATTAAAAATACCCACATGTATAATAATATAATTATCTATGCTGTAATCTATAATAGTAAAATTGAAAAATATTTGTTTTTTTTTTTGGTTTATCATTATATGCCTTGCGGTGGGAATGTATCAGCGGATAGATGCCCACCGCAAGGCCTAACTCGAAGATCGCCAATGACAGGTGTCCGCATACGGCAACTTCCCTCCCTAGTGGGGGGCCAACCCAGGTCACGTCTAGCTGCTCTTGGTCGCCTTTTGGCTTATACTATGTAAAATTCAACGGTAATTAATCAATTTTCTTAATATATTAAAAAATAGCTATTAATGGAGGTGGTAAAAGTTTTCTACAAATAATTATTAATGCTATACAGATACGATGATATGCACAGGATGTAACACGACCAGTGTATCATATGTAGTCCAAAAGTTTTATTAAAAATTACTGAACGTGCATAGAGGTGCAATGGATAAAGACTATGCTTGGATCGTGTTCACGTGAATTCACCAGTCGTGTTACACCTTGTATAGACTTTACACTGCGTTCCCATGTGATATTTGAAACGAAAAATGAAAATTGTTAGAAGATAGATCACGGTTCAATTGTTGAATAGCCTATCTAGTGGTTAATAATAGTTAATATGTAGGTAACTGTATCTTAGTATAATCTGAACACTTCTTCCTCGATCTTCCACTTACTTCTCTCACTCTTACGCATGTAGTCACGTCCCGTCAACACTCCTCCTGTAACGGCTTTAAGTTATTATCATTAGTTGTATTTTATTAATTTAGATTTCGCTAAATAATGTTTTTTCTACATTGTTAAATGTTAAACAGCCACTGCATTATATATCGAATTGATTGAACTTGTATCGACTCTTATCCTCTCCACCCCCTACCACTTTATCCAACCCCCTTCTTATCATTGTTCCAATCTCTTATTCAGCATACTTAAATTATTAAAGTTAAAAGTTTAAAAATCTAATTTAATTATTATATTAGGTAGGTACATAAACACGTTTCTGTTATTATTGGGGGGACCGGAAAGTAATATCGCTTTCGAAAATTAAATTCATACTACTACATTTTTAACAAGATTTTATTTATGATCAACAATATATTCACCTTCGCTATCAACAACATTTTGCCATCTAGTATACAAATGTTCAATGACGACGCAGCGGTAAAAATCAATCGGTTTTTCTGTGAAATATGTCGGCAGAAACGACATTACTTTCCAGTCCTTCTAATATTATTATTTATGCGGATATGTTAAAAAATTTTAAAATATCCTCCCTAATGTAAAATTTCTAGAACCGTCTCAGTTTGGGAAATTCTCTGTGCCACATCACTTCTTCCACATAAAATCTCTTCCTTTCTAGAATATTCCCCGGTCTATGTGAACAAATTGGTTCACCTTCAAAGGTTACTCGATAGTCATAATATACGCCGTGAACAAATGTTATATGTATTTATATTTATAACGATATTTTTGTATGTGTACGGTATGTAATAATGAAATGACGGTGTTGATAACTACGTAGTCAAACGAATATTAGTCTATGGACTATTTAGTGTGTCATAAAATATAAAGTGCTTTTTTTATCTAGATCTTCAGATGAAAAATATTCTCACGTCGCTTTATTTGTAATAATTGAATCATTTTGCTTAATGTATATATTCTGGAAGTACAAATTAGTTCGGTTTGTTTTAACTTTGCGAAGAACATTCAATCACCCACGCCCACTTGAAAGAATTGGCCTATCCCAAAGATGGGCACATCCTGCTAGTTACTATCGTCATTCCACCTAATGGGATAGGCCCCCATCGCCTAGCCTACGCTTACTCGAGAACCTTCCGACCCCAAAGGTGAATTTGCTTGAAGTATATCAATTACTAGAAAGTAAATTTCTTACTACGTACTAGGTTGTACTTAACTGCGTTGAGATTTTTATATTAAGAAAATTACATGCTTATAAACCTGCGGGAAAAATTTAAAAGGTTCTGACAGTACGACACGGAGTACCAAATAGCACAGATTGACAACGCGGTGTTTTTTTTTGCTATGACGTTCCTCTTTTATGCACTAATGTGTGCAGTTACAATGTACTACCGTGTAAGATCTTTAAATTGTTTTTAAGTAAATATAACAAGTTCTTTGAAGAAAAGCTTGTTAAAAATTTTATTTTTGTGTAAAGGATTTTTTATGTTATAAATAAAGCTTGTAATTGAATTATTTCACTATTGTATTAGAGATTTTTTTACCACAAAAAAAAAGTTTATTGGGGGCTCTTAGGTCAAGGCGCAAAACCCATGGGGTGTTCAATAAAGAGATTCCATATTTCATAGTCTGTCACTGAATCCTTTTATATAGCAGACCGAACTAATTTGTACATACACACAAAATTAAATATTCGCTTGTAATCACTGCGTAGATTTTCACACGCTCGCTCTTGCATAAAGCACATTTTTCAAAATAATATAACATCGATAGAAATCTCAATTTCTTTCATTTTCACTTGACTTGAAAATTATCTATTATACTTTTGTCTAGCTTCATTTTTACTTAAAATAGTCTAAATAAAATTAGCGTTTTTGGTAATTTTAACACTAAGTAATAGCATGGATATGCTGTTTTTCCTTATGCTTGTTTGAATTTAGGCAAGAAATTTGTTTTTCTGTAAAACGTCAAACTACCCTCATTTTTCATTAAATAAAATAGTGTTTCTTATAATTTCAACGACGTTATAAATAAGAAGGATATGCTGTTTTTCATTAAATTTGTTCAAATTTAATTTTAAATTGAACAATGACAATCTACCTTCATATTCACTTACAATCGGAATAAATTTAGCTATTTTTGGTACTAAAAGTGAGGTTATAACACGGATATGCCTTTTTTAATCTATACTATGTACCGAAATATATAAATGATAATTAAATTATTTATTTAATAACTAAAGAAAAAATATTGATTCATTTCAGTAAAAGACAGGAACCAAGTGTCCAGAATTCAATATTAATATATCGTTAAAATAAAAATTTTGTAAAGCATTCTCCTGCATACGATCTTTATGTTAACACCCTTGATTTGTCAGAATTATTATGCAGATATAAATTTAAAAAAAAAGAACCCTGTGAAAATATTTTTTAAGTAAAACAGAAATAAGTTGATGTAAAACTTATATTGAGGAGGTATGTGAAAGTGATCATTAAAAACCCAAATTGTATTTGCTATGGACTAATTCTCATTAGTCCAATTAGGATCTATACTTCATATTTTTATTAATAAACTTAATGTAAATAAAAATGAAATTGATTTTTGAAAACAAATTGTACCACTAACCTTCAAGAAAATCAAGGAACAAAGTTATGTGACAAAATTATGTAGCACATTAAAACAGCGGAGAATTCAGGTCGGCAATTGTTTTCATATTTCGCCGACTAATCGGACGCCATGACGGTTTAAGAATTGTTTGTTGCGCGTACATTTTTAATTTAATTTATTTGACTTCTTGTTAATTTCTTTACAATTTTTATACATATGACAGGCAGATTGTGAAAAAGTTTTTTTAAATTACTTAATATATGGCAATAATGATATTAATAATTGATGTAAAATGTTTTATGTGTAGTGTTACGTTAGCCGGGCGGCAAATGTCACTTGCGACTTCTCGCATTTATTATAAGCAATATATTTGGCATGTTTTCTGTTTAGAATTCACTGATATTTGTCTATAACCTAATGATTTTGATCGCACGTCGCGATTTTTGTCTATATATAACACGAAAAAAGATTGCGTCTTTTTTTAAAAGCTTATCTAACGAAAGCTCGACGTGGTCCAAGCTGAAGCACGCTGGCAGTAAAAACTCTCATGCTGCATCATCATTATGTCAGCCGTAGGATGTCCAATGCTGGACATAGGCTTCCTACAGTGATTTCAAATAGTCCCGTTTAAAAGCGGCCTAGAACTACGGTCCTATATCCTCCTTAACAAGGTTAACTGTCCTCCGACGCTCCGTTTGCGGGGCGCTGGTCTTCACTCCTGAACCTTCAATTGGGGACCTTAGGTTCAGGAGTAGATCATAGCCAACTCTTCTAGACACTATGTGGCATGCCCACAATCACTTCAACCTAAACCTATTTCAGTTTTAATCAAATACAAAATAATCTTGAGTGAACTTCGAATAGAACACATAGAAACCTTTCCTTTATGATTGTAGGAGATTTTAGAAAATTATATTATCGTCGTGTCATCCGATAAACGCCCAATGGAAGACATAGGCCTCCCCCAAGAATCGCCAAGATGATCGGGCTTGATCTGTCAGCGTTACGTATTATTTAGTGATTAACTGGCGCCCGGCCAACGACAAAATTCCTTGTTTTCTATTAACTGTTACTGAATCGCGTGTATAATTAAATACGATAATTTGTTAATTACGGGTTTTATATTTGAATATGTGACTCCGTTTTAGGTAAATTTAGACACCCGCTTTGAAACAACGGCGTTAGATATATATTTGTATTGCGTCGCTTTAAATTCTGTCGTTCAACATATATTGTGTGGCGAAGTACCTAGTTGTATACGTATTATTTATTTTTTAATGAATATGTTAATATGCATTGTATTTAAGGCTCAAAATGCTTGAATAAATTCGTCGAAGCAATATTTTGTTGTTTTTTCTTTTCTCCTAATAATGGTTACCCAATTCTATAATACAGTAGAATGTAGTAGCCTGAGTCGAAGCTCTCAAAGAAGAAGTTTCGCCAAATATAAATCCCGTTGTACATACATTTTTTTATCTAGAGGAAGTAATGTATCCATGAGAGGGGCGCCTGAAGGAAGGAACTTCAACACCGAGAGCTACAGAAGTAGCTAAAATAACGGCTACGGAACGAGGACTACTCCCTCCAATGACACCCGAAGGGACGACGAAACGGTGTACCCGAGTCACAGATAAGCCACATAACATCCAAGTGCCGCACGAGAAAGTGGGGAATTTAAATTTTAGCTCGCGGATTGCAGATCCGAGTCCTGTGATCGAAAAAGCTGTATCAGCCCCAAACGGCTAAGAGCGCCCACATCTAACACAAACTACTGAGAACTAATAGTTAAAAAACGTGTAAACTTGAACATGGCTAAGCGAACCTAATCTTCTCTAGGCTTCAGAAAATTAGTAACTGTTATGGGCAAATGTTTACGAGATTACACTCCTATATAAGGACAATAAATTATTATAAGTTCATTATACAAAAACTTGAAAAAAATGCTATTATAACATCTTTTTTCTTCCATCGGGCATCAAGATTCCCAACATCGTTGAAATCCCTTGAATCCGCACTAAGAGTTTTCGGACTATTTTTATAGTGCGAACAGCCCAGGAATGGAACGACCTGGTGGCGTCGTTATTTCAGACTAGCTATAACTTGTAAGTCATCAAGTTAAGACTGAACAGGTCTTATAAGCAAGCATGTACCATCGCAGATGAAACGCTTTGCCTATAAACAATAAAAAGGGAATGACGCGGCTTGCCAAGGTGCAGGCAGGCATATACAGCGACGTAGTCCAGAAGATTCGCTGCCAATTATGTCAAAAAGCACTCATGGTAAGCAACGGCACCACCATCCCCCGCACCGTTTACAATTTGAAATGGTACTTAAAACGCCTACTGCAACGCATAGGCCTCCTCAAAAGATCCTCAATGACCGGTCTTCTGCTTCTCGCCTGGCGACTTCCCCCGACCTTGACTGTCTTCGGGCCCTCTAGAGGTTCCCTGGTTCGTATACGTATTAAAAAAGCAGCAGTCAGTATATTCATTTCTAACACAATGCTCTATAACATTCTCGAACAGTCACTCTAAAGATATATATAAAAACATTTAATTTTTCCGTAAAAAATATCCAACACATGTCACGTGTTTCGCTTTTGCTGTGTACTAAAAAAAGTGCTGACGTATTTTTAAATTTATGCCAATGTTATTAAACGCCCCACTTATATATTTCATTAACTACGTCAATATTTTTTCTATTTCCTATTTTACTAATAGCACAATTATCACATACTGCTGAAAATAACTTTCTATGTTGCAGTTATAATGTACAATAAGACATTTTCTTAATTTAAACACTTTCAAACTGTTTATAATTAAGATAAACCTCACCCAATTATTATTTATTTGTATAAAGTTCTTCGGGTCCCCTTGGCAAACTGTTAAGAAGGTCCGTACATAAAGGAAGGTTACTGACATAGCCTGGCGGATTCGAAAGGCTACAGGCTACATAGCGCGTAGAACTTGTACCAGTAAAGGCAGCATAGGATACCCATGAGGTAGACTGCCTAGATACGGCCGTCGCAAGACGTTTCATCAGAGAAAGAACGTATTAAAAAGCTTTTTCTTTATAAAGAAATAATGTTATAAATCCAAAAATTTTTAAAACCTCCATTTGCAACATCCTTCAATTCTAATAACCATCAAACATAACTTGTATGAATTGTTTTGAAAAATCATAAAATGAACACAAAACAAAAATAGTTCAATTGAAATTAAGACACTGTCACTTTAAAACGGAGAGGAGATCTGGACTGGAGACCATGGAAAAGAAAGCGCTGTGCAGGACGTCTAGCCAAAAGAAGAACAGGTAAATATGCTAAAGTCGTCAGAGGGCCTTGGGTGCAAGCCGCTTGTAACGGGATCCAAAACTTACAACCATCCAAAACTTTGTTCCTTAAAAGAAGAAACGTATTTAATTTAAAAACTTCGTCGAGACATTTTAATGTTTGTCCTAATCATACAATAGCTGCAACATAGAAGACTTGAGCTCTGAAAAATATTGCAGACGTGACACAAATCTGTTATTTAAGTTCACACCATTGCTTGACATCATCATTCTCCTCTCTCGGCGATGTTTTGAGTGTTAATATTAATTTAGTTGATCTTGCGATAAAATTCAGGTAAGTTACAAATCGTCCTAATAAATAATTTTAAGTCAATTTTTAAGGCCCCATTTGCTAGTTTTAGCTTTGCCCTTTGCTTATGTGTAACATAAAAAACTTTTAGGTCTTTGAACAGTGTGTGTTGCCGGTGATGATATAAGGATCCTGGACGTGGTCGTTTACGATGGGCTTTATAAGCAATAGAAGGGTATGTTTGCAGCTTCGCTGCGGAATTGACTCAAACATGAGATTTGCGAACCAACCAAAGTCACCGATGTTGCTCGAAGAATTGCTTGTCTGAAGTGGGTCGGGGCACATCCCTGATGTCCATTGGGATGGATAGGTTCTCCTGTGGCGGCCACGAGCCGGACAAGCGACGTGGTTAGTCCCACCCACTAGGTGAACTAACGACATAGTCAGGGTCACGGGAAGAAGCTGGATACGGGCAGCCCAAGATCTATCATCGTGACGATTTTCTAGGGAGGCCAACGTCTCACAGTGATGAATGAACGGAAATAAGTATGAATGATAATGATAGAAAATTATAGAATAAAAGAAGAGGAGATAGGTCATACGAAGAATGATTGAAGAGTACAGGAAAAAGAGAAGTATAAGGTGGAAAATTCATTAAAGAATATCAAAGCCTGTCCTACAACGAGATAGAGAGTACGAGAGGTTCCCAATAATGGCGGCCATTAAAAAAAGTCGTACAGTGGAATAAATAATAATAAATGTTTTATCTTTTTACAGATTCAAGATGGCGTTCCACTATTTACTGTTGCTTCTTCCCGCGCTGTCACTTGCAAGAATAGATGTCAAAATACAGGGTGATTTTAGTGAAATTGACAAAACAGTTAACATAGAATTCACTGGAACGGACAAAAACGTGTTATCCGAAACGGAACGTAAGACTTTCGATCTAGACGAGGATACGTTGATGATGAACACGTTGAAATTCTTCGGAAAACGACCCGACAACGTATATATACGCAGCCCGACGCCTTTCGGAGATCTGTATAAGACGTACAACTGGGAGGAGGTAGTTAGAACGTTGACCCCTATGCAGGGTCGAGTTTTGAACATCACAAGCGAAACTATAACAGTTGCAAGTCAAAACTTCGAGAATAATGACTCCAAACCGAAAACCTTTAACTTGGGTTTGACGAAACATCTAGAAAACACAGTATCATCACTTTGGACTAAAGATGGAGACTTGACTGTTAACAATGGAATTAATTACTCCATTCGTTTAGGTAACGCAACTATATCTTATACATCTCTATGGGGTTTGAACACAGAGAAATCCACTACTATGTTAATGGGTTCCAACGACATGCAACTGATTCTTCTACCTGGTCAGAAAGTCACCACTGAGCTCCTCGCAACTAAGTTCACCATCACCTTAGAGATGGAGTATACAGCTACCATCGCTGGGACGGTGGCCGTAAACTATAAAGATTCATTCAAAGATCACCACTTCTGGGCGTTGGACGTTGACGAAATGATGTCGGACAGCGGAATGGCCAGCACAGCGAAGTCGAAGGAAACAATAGACATAGTGTTCCACATGAATCCAGATATTGTTGTATTTGACACGATGACCAGGGAACCTATGACAGATTTGATTATGTAACATAAATTTTATTATTTTTAATAAATCACACGCAATCACATTTTTGAATTTATTTCATTATAATTTTCTTGAAATTAGTGACAAATCCTAACAGGATAGGTACTACGATTTACGTATTTTATTTGTGCTTATAACGTAAAATGTCAGTTAGGTATCAGCATAAATCTTTTCCAATGTCTTGAACAAAATAAATTAAAAGGGCGAGTTGGCCAGTTGAAGTAACAGAGAATAAAACACACGAGCACAGAAGACCGTTGGAGCCACATATATAGTGGACACAAGCGATCAAGTTTTAAGACTCTGGATCGGATGCGAGCCGCTTCCATCGGGCTCATTGTAAATCTAGGAGGCCTCCCTCCTAAGTACCTGTTTTAAAAAATGATAGGAGAACGATAGGACCCCGAAAACGGGGTCATTAAAAACATATATATCCTAAATGCAGTAATAGATAAGTTCCCAAGCTATATTATTAATCAAAAAAGTTTTTGCTTAATGAAAATCTTAGAATTGTCAAATATACATGGAGTGTAGATACCGTACATAGTTGACCATCAGAGTTACTAATTTTATCAGCCTAGCGAAATACAACAGGCGGCAAAAGTAATGTCATAAAGTAAACGTGTCTTAATTTTTACAAATAGCGCCAAATGTCACTGTGCTTTTGTCAAAAACAGAGCTCTTTTTTTAATTTATAACAAAATGGCCGCTAGTTCAAATTATAACATTACTTTTGCATCACCTGTTATTACAAGCATATATTTATTTCTAGTGCTGACACCTTCTAAACTTCTAATTTATTTAAAAAGTTGATAATATCCTTTTTTACAAAAGTTAATTAGTGGGTAAAGTTGATGCGAAACGCCCCACTTTACATAATCCACGTTATTCGTGTAACACCACAAAAAGAAGATAGAACATGGGTTGATAACAAAATAAAACAACATTTTATATAACAACACGCATTTCTTTAAAAAAAATCTGGAAGCTAATCGACGCCCTTTAAAGTTACAATAGCATTCACTTACGCGTTCGACACTAAACAGTAATCACTTAAACGCATTTATTAATAAATATTTGTTTTGGTTACTCTACTTATATCTACGTTGATATACACGAGATATATTTCAGAGGTACACTGACGGTCAATAAAAAGGTACACCTAAAATATGTTTACAAAATTACTAACAACAGTGTGTAATATTGAAATTCAAAACGTTAAGCAGAGATATACGGGGTGTATCTAATTATTTTGAAATTTAGATATATGTAAATTATTTATTTATATAAGAAAACACATGATGATTTTATTTATTTAAATGATTATAGGTTTAAAATATTTAAAGGGATAAACGTATATCAATTAACCAAAAAATCAATGATTTCATAAATAATATACAACTTTATTATAATATAGTAAAAATTACTTTAAAAATCAGATAAAATGTACTGTCTGAAATTACTGGCCTGCAGCATTCCAATAGGATTTTAAAGTAATCACCTCATACAGGATTATTTGACATAAATTTAAAAAAAGCCTTTTGATGACCTTCACTCCTGTGACCAATCAAAAAGGATTTCTAAAGGATTTCTTCGACATCTTCTCCGACCGAAGTTATTGTATGTAAAAGAATATTTTCTAAGTCTTGGTGTCTCTTTTGATCTCTCAAGACATTCTTACGCCGTTGATTCTAATATACGAAGGATCTTCTAAACTGTAGTTAGTGTATACTAAGTTTATTGTATTTACTAAAATGATATTAGTTATGCCAATAAAAAGCTGACATCATGCTATTTCTTCGATATATTAAAATAATCAAAGTTTTTGCGAATTTAATGTTTTACAAATTTTTACTTTTATTTGTAATTAAATTAAATTATATTACGTGAATGCAATCGTAATTTGAAGACCTTGATGTATTTCACAAATATCTTCACACCTTTTATAATAACACTGTAAAAATTTAATGGAATCAGGCGTTACCTTGCGGAAGTCCATCCTAAGTAAGAAAAGGACCAATATTTAGCCACTTCCTCACATGCAGTAGTAGTCATGCAACAAAGTGCACCGCCCGCCAGCCCACTGATAAATGCGTATGCGGCAAACAATGCGAATTACATAACTGCCACCGTTAAACCACTCAACACGCGTTACACCCCTCCACGATTAGTGCCAAACTCTGTGTTTGGCACTAATCGGTGTAACAAATTTCCTGAAGATGCCCTGTGGCGGGCGGTGCACTTTGTTGCACGACTACCACTGCATGTGCGGAAGTGGCTAAACATAGGTCCTTTTTTTACTTTAAAAATTATTCAAAATAAATTAGGTAAACTATTTTTTAATAAAAATCATCCTAGATGCCTATTGCAAGGCATAGGCCACCCACAAAGATCGCCTAGATTACCGATACTCAACAAGAAAATAGTAAAGTTAAGACTTTAATGAACGTCAGTGTACGTATAAATGTAGTTAATAAAAACAATATTACAAATACTGGATTCTACACCTAGCTTTTACAAAAGCTTAGCCGAAAAAGCTTAAATCATAACGATTATTATAATAACAATTATGCTACAGCACAATTATTCAACGTTGTTTAATCTATGATATCCTAATTTAAATCATAAATAGAACTATATACAGAATTTTAAAAAAAAATAGGCTCTATCATGCTTGCTCCTTTGCCTATTGACGTTTACGTAATAAATAAAAGTATTATTTTATGTCAGTTTCAAATCGAAATATTGTAAAAGAAAACTTTTATTTCATATATTATTTGTAATGTTTTTTTATTATTTATTATATTTATGTAATAAAACAAGTAATGTGTATATATTTATAATACAAATTGTAAACTATACTGTGATCACAAAGTAAGTTGAAATTATTATTTAAAGCCGATGAGGGCTACGTCCAAAAAATCAATAACTTTTTGCTTAACATTGACACTAGGTGTGATTACTTGATAGTATTGAAATATCATTTGGCTAAGCCCAAACCGTTTTAAAGGATTTTGTGTTTTAAACGCGACAAGTCTTAATTGGTCGATATCATATTGCATTGATTATTCCACTTTTTTGCCAAAAACTCGACTGATATCATTCCGCAACTACCATATTCGCCTAGAAAGTCCAATGCAGGGACGCTGTTTTGACCCGATTGAGGAGATGAAAGTTGAATTAAAAAAAGGTCTTGAAGGCTATACCGGGAATTATATACTAAACCAATTGTCTCGAGGACTGGAAAAAGCGACAGCGAAATTCTTTTTCAAGAAAAATAAATTAAGAATTTATATTTTATAAACAATTTCACCTTACTTCTTGTTCACAGTTTTATGTCCAATATTGAGTATCGTTTTTAATTATTGCAAAATATAAAATACATAGTGTTCACACATCTCAATGTTTCTTTTCTTAAAATTGTTAACAGATTCCAAAACAAAGTGTAGTAATAATAAACAATTTTTAATTTTACTTACTATTGAATTTATTTAAATAAAATATTGAACGTAAAGTTCTTTGTTATGATTTGTCACTGTTGTATTAGTTTGAGCTGTATATAAAAGAATGAAACGAATTTAATATATTTTTTTTATTATTTACTGAAAGAATTTCTAAAATACTCGGTTTCGCATTGGTCTTCCCATTAGATGGTATTGTTTAACTTAATTGTATTTAATGTAACTGGCAGCGTTCGACTGCCTGTCGACTCTGTTGTTATTTAATAATATTATGTTTATGTTGTTGTTTAATAAGGCCAAAATTATCAGAACAGGTGTAGCGTTCCAACAATAGTGCAAGACCTCATCAAAGTTTGGTCACACGCCAAAAGGTTTTACAGCTTGAATAAGATACACAGCCACATCACCATATACTCCTGATCGGATACTATCAGATTATTATTTTTGGACAATAAAATCTACTACAAAATTGGAGGTCACAAATTATCTGTATCAGTTTTTTGCCCGTATAGACCAAAAAATTATGAGCAGTGTTTAATTATAATGGTCATTGTATAATTTAATAAATTTCAATACACGAAAATTGTCTTTCATTTTTATAAAAAATAATATATTTTTCGAACATAAATTTATTAGTGACGTAGGCAAAACTGACATCAATGATTTAAAAAAATACCCAATCTATCTCTCTATCATATACACGTATGTTTATATGTATGAGTATTAAGTATCTATTTATTTATGTCATATTGTTTGGTCATATAAATTCTTTGCCATCTAATGAAGATTAACTAAGAACTCTTTCGTTTTTATTTACACACTTGTTTTGAAATCTGGTAACACCTAGAAGAAATGTATGATACAGATGTGTTTGTGATGATAGACTATGAAAGATAATGTCTAGGATAAGGTGATGGAAGGACGATGTTACTGGAAGTAAGGAAGGGTACCGCGTGTTTGTCAGGTGTGATACTGGAGATGAGCCAGAGGATGTTCGTACAGAGGGTAGAGCGGCTGTGGTGGAATCGCCGGGGGGTGTGGAGCGTCGCTGTCGTCATCCGTGGAGGAGTCCAGCGGCTTGTCACCAGCTCCGCCGCTGAAATAAGAAACAAAATATTACTTATGGCGTTTTATTGGTATTTTATAGCAAAGATTAGAAACCAAGGTGTGGTTCTAACAGGGTTAACAATGCGACAGCCCAAGCATAGGTCACCCTTTGAGGAACGCTGGTCCTATTTACACCATGGAATATTATCTTAAAGGTTTAATTTATTTTATTGTTATTATTCGCGATTGCGATAAAGCCGGAAGCAAAGGCCTTATCCTCAACGACCTTGATAGAAAAATAAACTAATATTTTAGTTTACATAGTCCTGTATAAATTGATCACTCTGAAACGCTATTGAAATGCAATAAGCTAATACCTATTGTCATTACAAAGTCTGCAAGGAGAGACGGTGAACCATAATTAATTTTAATATGGAGTACTAGTGTAATAATCTGAATTTTAACAGTTTTTTGTTACTATATTATCATTTCGTCAATAATTATTTATGAAACTGTTTCATGGTTCACGAATATGTCAATTGAACAGCTTTTGCACCTATAACCAATCACCCTGTATACATGCATATCAAAAGCTCCACAAAACCGTTTCCCACCGATCTAAGTCTAGCGTTAAGATAAAAAGTCGAGGCCGCCATCTTGCGTATCCGATTACTTCGTTTGGGGGAGTAGTTGCCCGCGCCTACGTCAAACGGTCCCGATGATTCGAAGTGACTAGCGCAAGCTACCCCCCTCACCCGCTCCGCTACCCCGCTATCTCTACCCACCGCACTTCGGTCATACGATATACCCTCGTGTTTATTGTTCTGTGGACATTCGATATTAATTGCTCCTGTCAAGTCAAATGTGTTCGCGCCCAAATATCTATGGTATAAAAATCTAACAATACACCTTTTTTATTAAAACCCTCTCAAGACATATTAAATTGGTATTTTTGGGCTGCTTTCCTAGAGACGGTGACTCGACACCTATCCTTCGTCATTTGAACGTAGTGGTACTAGTAAAACTTATTGTCCCCTTGGAAACAAATGTAACTAAGTCCACGCAACTGAGGTGGTATTGCGACCAAGTTAACGAAATAAAACAGAATATGCTGGTGGACCTTGTAAGACGGCTGAAGGTCACACACAGAGCAATTGTAGAGAGAGCAGTGCCCGGAGCTTTACTGCCAGATCGAATTAAAAATGAAGAGATCCGTAGATGAAAAGCACCGATGTAGCTCGAAGAATTGCTCCTTTGAAGTGGCATTTGGAGGGGTACATCTATCGTGCAACCTATGGCTGTTGAGCTGAAAAATTCTCGTGTGGTTTACACGAGCCGCAGCTGTGGCGATTTTTGGGTTAGACTCGCGTCTTGCAATGGGTGTCTATCGGATGATGTGGCGGTGATGATGAAGAGAAGTAAGAGCGAGAGGTATAATAGTGAAATCTCACTATAACCTGCTGAAATATTTCGGCCAATTTAAGAGTGAACATCTTACCTCTATAGCGACATAAGGATTATTTTAAAATTTAGTTATATTGAGAAAAAATCTGTTCGGAATAGGAAAACGCCAGTGCATTGCAAGAAAAACTTCTTATTGATGATGCTACGCGAGTCGCAGCCCCGATCTCCCCCGTTACAAAGCGTCACCCTGCCACCCGCCGTACGGTGATTTTAATGCAATAAAAATATTACAGCATCACTTGCGTTAACAGTACAAGCGTTTGGCATCGCCGTCGACCAATTCTGTTCTTTCCAAAACTTATTGAATTCTAGTATCTGTAATCCTCTCTGCAAATACTTGTTTTTTTTATTTTATCTTTATTTTTAATTTGGTATTCACAGCCGTTACACACATCGCCTCTCTTTTTTCGCCACATTCTTCGGTATCGCAGTTAGATAGAATTTGTTTAAAAAATAGATTGCGCGGTGCTAACATTGCACAGACCGAATTTAAATTGCCTAGACCATTGTTTCCCAATGTGGGGCCCACGCCTCACAACTGGGCAATTTGAATATTAAGAGGGTCAATTCTAAAATGGACATACATAGGGGGCATAGGAATTTTAAGAGGTAAGATTCAAAAAAGTTCGGGAAATACTAGCCTAGAGAGCCTGTTTTATATTGATTCTTCGCATAATTCATCAACATGATACACATTCTCCTCTGCATTACACAAACTACAATTAGAATCCGATTTCTGCATCAAATTAGAAAATTTGTTTGACGGGATGTGGTCAGATCCCTACACTTACTAATTAGTTTATTTTGCACGAAGGGGGCTCTGTTTGTAATGTCTTCTATTCTATTGTTTCTGAAGATGTTAATGCTGTTAGCCCTAAGGCTTTTACAGCTTCATCGGTACTGAGTTCACGGAGACCCTTCCGGGTCCATGAACTAGATTGTAATGTCTTATTATCTCTTGTCATTATAATGATTCAATTTAAACCTGTACTTATTTTATAGTTAACGGCTAAACAGTATGTTCGGTGCAAAACAAACACATGTTTCATTCTGTTAGTTCAATATTTACACCGTGTCCCGACAAAATATCGAAAGATATTTGACCTAAAGGCATGTGGAAGAAAGTATTTCGTGAAAACATGGTCGAAATTTCGATGACAGTGGACAATGCGTTGAAACGCAATAGATAGAATAAGCTTGTAACTGTGTAATTTTTTATATATTTACATTGACGACATTTTAACAGCACATTTGTTAAACTGAAACTTTGTTTTCTTACCAATAACTGGTGTGATATAACAATAGTGCCATATACATTTATGTGTGTGTGTTTGCGTGCGTGCGTGTGTGTTTGTTTGTGCGTGAGTGCGTGCGTGCGCGCGCTTGTGTGTATGTGTGTGAGTTCCAATTGAAAACAATTGGGTTTTACTTATTTATTTAAAATAAATCTATTTTATTTCGGAATCAAACCCACGTTAGCGCCCACCTCGCGTGTTCCTAGAATTGCGATATTGATTTCAGCTAAGGTTTCATTTGTTCACACAATGCATATGTTGCAATATTTCAATCTGCAACTAAGCCAAAATGTAGGTCGTGTTGGCATACAGTTATTGTTTCATTAAAACTCATTTGATTAACGTCTTGCTTCTGACTATGCGGTTTTAATCTCGTAATGATTTAAATATACTTTTAATTACTTAGTGCTTAAGCAGATATAATAAATAATTATTGGCCTAATTTTCTGAATGAAAAATTCGAGATGTCTAGAATTTCGATAAATTCATTATTAAATATACATGCTCAGATGTGTCCATAATAACATTAAGATAATATAAGTAAAAAGAATTTAACAGTATTTTAACCGTTTGACTGCTACGCAGCGCTAAAACCCTGCGCGAAAACCGCAGTTTTAGTGTTTTTGTGGACCTAGATATGCGCCAACATCAATAACTTAAAGTAATATATTCATAAAGTTAACTTTATAAAGGAAGAAACAATTGAAGTTTACAATTTTACATTTAAAAATTTACATAAGAATAGAGTTAATAAAATTGATTGAAATTTGTCCAATTGTGAGTATTTTATTTGACAACGAAGTCAAAATATGTCCCTCAGTTTGCGTGCGTTGTTACAAGTATTGCTTAGCAAACGGTTAATATATATACACACACATATATATATATATTACAATCTACTTAGAATCATATACCGCAGGAGTGTCAAACTCAAAACCTGGGCTAAATAATCAATGCATAACTTTAGATTGGTCGCAAAAAAAATTCATAGAAACATTTTTTATATTTTCATTATTACATTGTAATAAACATACATAAAAGTATTTTATTGCGTACTTCAAGTCTTTATACTTAAAATCTCTTCTCTGATACTATATATTCTACTACTAGACACTATATCTCCTATTTCGGGAGAAATTTTATAGACCGAACTTCCAAAATTGCAGCCCGCGGGTCAAGAGTTTAACACCCCTGAAGAAAAGAATGTTTAAAGAGCCCAAACATACTCTAGCTTTACCTCCTTGTAATGACATATATACGCGTGAAGGTAAGTTATCGATCGAGTATGTATTCGTTCCTGTTTCATGGCGAGGAAAACGATATTTGAGAGATGGCGTATTTACACATATACAAAGATTATTCATAATTTAAATGACACTAACTCAACGGCAGCGACCACATCACTACCTATTTACGAACCTATTTAAATTTAGATTGATAATAATAAAGGTGATTTTAAACCGTATATTTCTAGATAAAACTCAGGATAAGCACTAGGCCACAAGCTTAAAAGAAAGACTGTAAATTTAAAAATGGAAATTAAAATAAAAAAAAAACGTTACATTCCTTTTATTTTCAACCGATAGACAATAAGCACAAGAAATAGGCATCACCCAAAGATCACCAAGATCACCAGTCTTGCGCTGCCATCTGTTGCCAGCTGTTGATCCAGCTACTTCTGACGACCTCAACTATGTCGTCAGTCTACCTGGTGACGGGGCTTACCCACGCGTCTATCAGTACGCGATAGTCATTTGAGAACCTTTCTGCCCTAACGGACATCGGTTGAACGAGCGGTGTGCCCCGCCTGGTGCCGCTTCATATAAGTAGGGGTACGGAAGTTTCGTATTTACGAAATAGATGCGAATAAATGCGAAATGTATGGTATTGTTCTTTTTTCCAAGGTCTTCCTCAAAATGAGCTAATTGATAAATATGCACACTGTCATAGGCTAATTATTCGGTCCATTAATATAAATAAAAACCCCAATGTGCAGGACATATTATTAGCCGTCAATTGAAACTTTTCGTTTTTTTGCTGAAGCAGCATTACATAGTGCAATTAACAGCGTGGACGCTTAACGCTTCTTCTGCATATAAAATCTCGTCGTACAGACCAAAAAACGACGTTTAAAAAGTCGAATCTTTATTTTTTACAATGTTATCTTTTAATTAATTAAAACTGTTTGATGTTAAGACTTGTACTTTAGAATTTTGTTAAATTTTACTTTCATGTTTAGCAATAAAATTACTAAACAAAAATTTTTGTTTAATAAATGCCTAATTTACCCAAATTTAATAATTTGAAAGTATAAATGCGAAATTTGCAAATTTTGAAAAATATAAATGCGAAATTGGTGATTTTTTTTTTGCGAAAATTCCGTACCCAGTGGCGTACCTAGGGGGGGGCGGTGGGTGCGGTCCGCACCGGGCGGCACTTACCTTGGGGCGGCATTTTTTAAATTTACTTATAGTTGTGAAAAGCAACATATTCATTTCATATTTATTTTCTTTCTTGAATAATAAACTAAAATTCTATTCCCAACATTGTAATTTTGTTAAGAATTTTTTTAACAATTTCAATCAGTGTCGGTAGTTGCGAAAGAAGCTTCTTAAAATTGAAGTTTATAAAAAATTATCTTCGTTCTACAATGAGTCAATTAAGACCAAAAACTCTTGCAATATTGCCAATAGAACAAGAAATTACAAATAATTTTGATTTTGAGAGCATTATACACGATTTTTCTAGTATGAAAGCTAGAAAGAAGAGTAGATATTATATAAATATGTTTACGAGTGCATACACATATGTCTAAAAAAATTTACTCTGTGTATTAATTAATATTGATTAAATAACTTAATAATTTATTTATGTGTATTAATTTATAAAAAACCACTATTTGATTGACTTATAATAGAAGGGGCGGCAAACTGGAGATCGCCCCGGGCGGCAAAAGTTCTTGGTACACCACTGTCCGTACCTCTACTTATAAGCAATTCCACGAACTACCTAGATGACCTGGGTTTTTCTGCGATATACTCATTTGATTAAACTTTATGGCAGTCGAGTTTCTGCTGATTGTAGAGTTATAATCGAGAGAATGTTAGTAGGAAGTAGATATAAATATTAAAATTGTTGTTGAAAAAGCACACATTTTTTTCTTAATTTACGTGTATAACTCCAAAGTACCAGGACACCGTAAAACATTGGGAAGGTATAATTAAAAACGCGTACGGCTTCATCCGTCCGCTTTTCGTACCTTTTTTTTTTCTCTCAATTTCCGCATGGAGGCACAATGGATAAGGGTCTGTTAAATAGGATTAAAGCCTGGTCTATAAAGATTAATCCGACGATATGACTTCATTTAATTGACGGTTGCTGACGGCTCTGCTTGTTTTTTTATTGTTTATGACATCTGCTTCCAGATATTCAGCCAAAGGTGACGATGTATACCATGTAACTTGGAAAGTTTAAAAACGTATAAATATTAGTATATAGTCTTTATGTATTAATTAAATTTTGACTTCACGAAGCCGTTTAAGTGACGATGTTCCGGCATATATCTTCTCTCTCTCTCTCTCTCTATATATATATATATATATAAATATAATATATTTTCCCTTGGCCATAACTTGAGAATGAGGAGCAATAAAGAAGGTCACCGGTGTAACATGAAGAACTGCTAGTCTGTAATGGTAGAGGGCGGAGAAAATCGCTCGTCACAACAGATGGCCGCTGGGGAAGAACCGAAAGGTTCTTGAGTGGCAACTACGAGACGGTAAGCGTGGAGTAAGTCGGCCCTTCATTAGCTGGACAGACTACATAAGCAAGGTGCCGGGAAGTCCCTGGATGCAGGCAACGGAAGACCGGTGAACGTGGCGATCTTTGGGGGAGACCTGTGCCTTCTAGATAAGGCTTACAATACCGGGATTCCGGGATCTCGAACATCGGAATCCTTTTGTCCGTTATTAAAAACCGGTATCCATGTAAAAATACCGGTATTTCGGTATTACATTAGTTGATAAAAATTGAAATTATGCCCAATATAAATGAAGTTTAATATAATATTAAATAATCACAAGAAATTTTTTTGAAGATATATAATCAATTTGATTGTATTAAAATGTATATCAGGCATAACACATACCAAGCCGATGAACCGAGTATGGAACCATCGAGAAGCGGCGGTGTCGGCAATACAAAACGATTGTTTATATTTTTTAAGAGCATACTTAAATAAACAAAGTGCAAGTTATTAATATTATTTCATAAACACATTCAATTTAATTATATTTTTCTTCTTTGATTATATAATGCAACGCGAGCCTATTATATGTAAAATGTAACATAGAATTTAATATCTACTTTTTACCTTTTTTATGTATCTATTTACTCCAACTCTCTATGTAATATTATACAATAAGTAATATCTACTCATTTCAGAACAATATTTATTTTATTTCATATATTATTTGTTAATAAGTCAATATAACAACAGATATAAAAAAAAACGTAACAAGTATTTTTTTTATAAATAATACCGGTATCCTGATATTTCAAATATCAAATACCGGTAATCAGATTTTAGTTTTGTATTGTAAGCCCTACTTGCAGTGGGCGTATATCGGCTGATATGATGGTGATGATGAACTATATAAAACGCAACTTTTGTTGTCAACATACTTAGTCATGTTCCGTGTTCATTAATTTTTATATTGAACGGTGACAGACAAATTATTGTTGTGAGAATCACGTATAGGACGCCGCAGTAACGGTACAGTAGGTACAGATTTATTTTTTTATATTTGGATTATTTCGACCTATTTAAAATATTAATAATATTAAAAGGAGATTGAATGTTTCTCAGTTATTATAGCATATTTTAGATATTTTCGGAATTGCCTTTACAGGAACTGCCCCTCTTTGCCCACAAAGGACCCTGGACGGTCTGTTTAAACTGTGTTTTAATTATAGATTATATGTGGTCATAAATATTTACGCTCCGCCCACGTATAGCATATTCAGTTTAACTGTCAATCAGTTGGCAGGTCTGCCAACCGATGCTAAACTGAATGCCAACGCGTCTATGTTCGATTTGTTTTACTTACCCTTCCATCTCACTGATAGAAACGTTAGTATAATTTTCTACCCGGCGTTGCTTGATATTTATAATTGCGTATTATATTGTACATATATTTTCGTATGCGTAATTTATGTAAACATTCTGTACTCCTATTTGTGTATGAGAGCTTTGCATGATACCACTACACCAGCAGTATAAGCCGAACAGTAGTAGCCCAGCGATAGAGAACTTAGACTTGCGATCGCAGGTTGCTGGTTCAATTCCCAGGATACAATCTTATACAATGCACAATTTGAGCATCAATTATATAGGATTGCCTCTGTTGATAAACAAATTTTTGATGGACGGGCAGCAGCGTGCAACAAATAATACCGCACTATGATCGCCAACCTGCCTGACAAATGTGGCGATTATGATATATCCCCCATAGACATATTTAGGTGAAGCCAATACCGACTATTTAAGTAATAGTCTATATAGTATTTATTATATACTCTTACATATTATAAAATAATTTTTGTAAAACATTACCACACCTGCCTTCGTTATCTCAGCACCGCCTTAGATTGACCATAAGACAATGCTTATACGGCATCAAGTCCGCCATTAGACAATGTGAAAAAAGAATGAATAAACAAAAATACATTTCATCGTCATTATTAAATCAACATTTTTAATATAATAATTCCGCACATGTGCGGAAGTGGCTAAATATTGGTCCTTTTCTTACTTAGGATGGACTTCCGCAAGGTAACGCCTGATTCCATTAAATATTTAAAATCAGCATGCCTAGCTGAACAGGCGCGTTTATTAATCAAATTAAAACATGTGTGGAAGTAGCTAAATATTGGTCCTTTCCTTACTTAATATATTAATTGTCCTTTCATGCATGCTAAGTCATGCTTCTAGTCGGCTTAGACTTTGTGCAGCTTCATCGATATCGTGCTTGCGGAAACAGGAGATCCGCGAGCTAAAATTTGCTTTCAAAGCAAAATTTTTTTAAGGTAGTGTCGCGTTTTAATATCGCAATGCATCTCTTTTGAAATTCCTTTCAAAAGATGTAACTGTAATTATTTAATACAATTTAATTTATACAGTAATACACTGCCACGATCATCATCTATCTAGCCACAGTCTATCCACTGCTAGATAGGTTGTATTGGTTAAAAGAGGACTCCATCTAGGTCTTCAGACAACTTCTACAAAGTCATCTGTTCACCTTACTGGTGGACGTCTTACGATGCGCTTGCCAGTCCGTGATGTCCACTTCAGAAGTATAAGCTCCCAATAGCCATATGTAAATTCAATCATCATCATCATTGCAGCTGTAGAAGGTCTACTGCTAAACATAGACCACTCCCATATATTTCCAATACAGTTTGTTTAATAACGTCATCTGTCCGGTGGATGTTCTACATTGCGCTTGCTGGACCGTGGTCTAAACTTCAGAAGTATAATCGCCCAGCGTCCATCTGTTCTGCGCGCTATGTAGCCTGCCCCTGTTCACTTTAATATCCAGTTCATTTCTATCCCCGCTCCTAAATTGATCTCGCAGAGAAACCATGAGCATAGCCTTCTGCATGGCTCGTTGAGTTGTAAGCTTGCGAATGAGACCCTAGTTTACGAATTTACGAATAATTATTTAATTGCTTTGTTTTGAACTTAATGAAAGTTTTTTTGTAGTCGTATAAATCGGTTCGTGATCGATTTCAGTGGTATTCATACAATTTTCAGACGATAGACAGCCAATGCAAGGCATAGGCTTGCCTCTGAGATTATTACTATGACCGGCATTTCGCATCCAGCGAGTTCCCATGGCCTGGACTATGTCGTCGCTCCTAGTGTGGAGCCTACACACGCGGCATCTAACTGCTGGTGGTCGCCATTCGAGAACGTTCCAGCCGTAACAGCTCACAGTGGATCGAAACCATCGTATGACGGACTTAACACTTTTTTTTTTGGTTTTTTTCCTTTTTTTTCGAAGTTGATCTATATACTTTAGCAGTAATTTACTTCTTTTGGTTCGGCTCCATACAAATAAAAACATATACATTTTTTTGCCTAAACTTCGATTCAGTTTTACAAGGTCCATGGCATTAAAAAAAGTTAAAAAAAAGTCCTTACGATGGTTTCGATCCACTGTGCGTGGGCTATATGTTAGGAAACACAGCCATAGACTACTAAACGACTTCCCGCGAGCTTGACATCGGTCTACCTAGTGGACATTACACTCTTATAACGTTTTCTACCGTTTCGTCTTCAAGTTGGTTCTTACGTATTAATGCCGCAGTAAAATTTACTCTAATGCGACAGTAACGCGCAAATAGTTGTTCGCAAAATAAAATTGCATCACGTTCTTTTCTTTGCAATCCCATATACGAATTTACGTAGCTCGAAAAATGGCGTCAAAAATCCATAAATAATATAGATCGACTTGTACTGAGGTGGCATTAATATGTATGTAACTTCCGGTTCCTAGTTAAGCTAGGAGTATTGTTGTAATTTTTATATGAAATATTTAATTTTATAGATAAATTTACGCAGACTGTACCAACACATCACTATTTAAATGGCACCCGTCTATAGTTTCAAGCGACGCTGTGCAGTTTATAAATAAACACGGCTAACACACACACGTATTGTGAAGGGAGTACTTTGTTACTGTAACCATGATTTACTTTCTATATGGATATTCCTGAACGTGTTTTATTAGGTCCTTTAGAGATAAACTATCGCTCATTTCTGTCACCGATACCAAGCGATACTATTTGTAAGTCCCTAGGTTAGGCCTTTGTCCAGCAATGGACATCTTGCGGCTAATAGTGATGAAAGATGATCCGTCGCCAAACAATAGAATACAGTAGTCCTTATTCAAAATGTCAAGTGTACTGAAACATGTAAGATACATGTTCAAATATGATGCCAAAGATATATTACAAAATCCTATGAAAAAACTTTTTGAAAGAAAAATTGTCCTCCTCTCCCCCTTAATGGGGATACGTTTCCTCCTTACTTATACCATTATACCGAAAGGTGCATTTTTTGAATGAGGCACTAAGGGTTTACGTTTTATATTATAACAATACTTGATGCCTTATTCAAAAGTCGATGCGAGGGCCATTATTCAATTCAGTAGATATCGAAACGCCAGCTGAGGTAGACCTGGATACTAGATGTAGATCGATTACAAAGAGTATCACTAGACCAAAGGCTGTGAAGATATTAGCTAGCTCTGTAATCTTTTTATCATGAACTAAATCTCTTTTCTGGAATATACAGCATCACCGAGTTTTAATTGGATATGCGCTCATCATCATATCAGGCGATAAACGCCCACTGCCTGGCATAGGCTTCGTCTAAAGTTCGCCTCGATGACCATCATGCTGCCAGAATTCAGCAACTTCTCAATATACTTAAGATACTCTTATTAAAACTTTTTAAAGTAACTAACTCCAAGGAGTCAGGAGTTTCGGCTCGGGTAGTTACATAACACGTTCCACCAAATTATGTTGCCTATATCAATACTCTTCGAAAGTTTGTGGACATTATTATAAGGTTTTCTTATCATCCATCTCTACATTACTGAAAGCCGTGCCCGTTTTTAGTTCAGTAATTGATTTCACATGATCAGATATGCTCGTGGATCGTCCACGTGGTCTTTTACCGTGTCTCCCTAAAACCAATCTATCGAAGTTATCAGTCTGTTAGCGATGTGGGAAAAATAACGTAGGGCTTTGGAACTATATTGTCAAGAACCTGGTCTTCATTTTTAGCTAATCGAGGTTGGACTCATTCGTGCGTTCTGCTCTTCTCGGTTTGCGTAATATTCACGAGGGGTACAAGGGAAAAGATTGTCAAGTGGTACTAGAAAATCATAAGTTTATAGGCAATAAAAATACTGTATTTCATTATATCCGTGAATTTATTTCAATGTAGTCACCCTACAGTTTGCCTACCCATTTGGCCGGCTTCGTACGTAACCCGATACGAGGCCGAGTGCGTTCACGTTACGTTAACGTATGTTTAATATAATTAACAACTCTATTGTTTGGTGATAGATCTCAATTTAGCTTGTATTGTTATACGTCAACGTGTTAAAATAAAATTTATGAATGTAGTAATCGACCTTATTCGCTTAACATTTGAGTACAAATTTAATGAAATCGCTTTATTAATAAGGAATAAATTTGATTATTGTTTGTTTTTTTTATTTGAACATTATTTCCCTTTTAAATCAAGTATTTTATTGAATTTTAAATATTAAAACGCATGGAGATATTAGGATGAATACTGGCCTAATTATTTCATTATTTATCGTCTGAGACAGGTATAATTATCTGTATCATTATCAAGAGGCCAGCCTAAAGATCTTTTCGCAATAAACCAATCCTTTATATTCAAGTGTAGATATTGGAATGTATCCTTCTTTCCAATGTCAGAATTCATTTCAACATCTTAAACAATTTTAGCTTTTAGACGATAAAGATCGATGACCGGTCTTCCGCTGCCCGAATCCAGCGACTTCCCGCGATCTTTAAGGAAGGCCTACGCCTTGCAGTGGGCATCCAGCTGATCTATCGAACGTCTTCGAAAATACCGGACTTACATAATTGCGAATGTATAACTTATATGTTAACAAAAAGATTTAAAGCTTTTACAACTATTTAAAATCACCATGTATCAAGTGATCTCTATAAAACTTATTAAATTAATTAATTTTTTTCTATTGAAATACGACAGACAGAGAACTGGTGGTGCAAAGTCTGCAGAGACAGATAATAAACAATATTTATTTTAAAACAGTTTTTCTTACTATATCATAATTGCGTTATTAATAATTAAAAACATTGAGTTTTTAATAGGGTGTACTATAATATTTATTGACAGTAACAAAGCTAAACATTCATCTATTTTTGTAGATTATACACCAATAATCAATAACCATGTATATACATTTCGTCATATGAAAATAATGTATGCTTAATCAAATTATCTTTGCATCATATTAAATTTAAATTTAAAAATGGTTTGTACAATCTACAATCTAAAATAATCTTTGTGACTTTGCTATAAGTTTTAAAATCCATCGCGAACATCGCACACAATAACATTCATCACTTACAACATAAACAATTGGTATTATCCGATAATAATTCAAAATTCGAACGATTTCTTCTAATGTCTTTCAAGCAAAAACTATCTTTAACATTGTAGGTTATAGTTTAAAATTGTGTACAACAGCTTCGTACGTGCGAATTGAAACAATGTATAAAAGAGATGGAAAATGTGTGAGCGAGACGGCTTTAGGTAACTTGATACCACCACATCTGCGCCCATGGAGGGACGCAAGAGTGCTTTATTGTACTGTAAATTTATTTTGTATTATATTTTGTGTTTGCCGTAAATATAGAAAATTCTTATCTTCTAGAATCTTCTACATTGTATTTATCAGTTAATCTACGAGATCCATTGTGATTTAGATTGACATAGCTCAGCTGATTGGCAAGTTGAAGTGGTAGTGGGAAGACCACAAAGCGCGCAGAACTGTTGGCTGCTGGGGCCTTAAGGTTCTGGAGTGGAGACCACGGATCAGCAAGCGTACGACATCTAAACACAAGGTGGACAGACAGAATAGACGACGAGCTTGTTAAAGACTTCGGAAGACGCTGGATGTCTTCCTACTGTCCCTATTAGGAATCTTAGCGGTAGGCCTTTGTGCAGCAGAGGATAATTAGATATATAGGCAGATAATTCTTCTTTTTTCAGCCGATGAACGCCCACTGCAGGGCATAGGCATCCTAAGATCGCCACGATGAACGGTCCCCCGCATCCAACGACCTCCAGCGACTTTATGCAGTCGGTCCACATTATTTTAGCAAAGTCGTAGCCTTTTTTAGAATAAGAAAAGTCTCACAGAAGAGAGTGTAAGACAGACTAGCGTATAATTCTGCTAAAAGTTATTATTCAAATGTGTTCCGGACAAACGGCTTATGTAATGATTAATCACAGGAAGCGGCCTACCACTTTGAAGATGGACGTCCTACGCTGCATCTGCTATGTTGGTTTGCCCACTGCCACTACGATTTGCCAGCCCGTTGAGCCATGTCGGTTAATTTCGTTCGTCTAAGGATCTCCCAAGTCCTGATTTGGTAAGAGCTTACCAATGACACTCAGAGTGAGAGACCACGCAATTTATAACGAAACCGCATTATATCACAATGTTTTTCTTATAAATATCTTACTATACTATTTAAAAGTATTAGCTACAATATATCTAAAAGAATAATCACGCGACGTTTGTTTTGTCCTAACACAAAAGAGGCCCGAAACCCGTAGTCCTTCATAATCGGCGAGGCGGAATTGAACGGTTGACTTAGCCTCTGAAGTCGCCCGCTCTTAAAAAAAAAAAACAAAAACCACTACCAAGCGGTTAGAAATGGCCGACTGGTCTTGGTGGAACATAGACGATGTCGGAAATCTGATACATCGTGAGTCTAGTCTACAATTATTATTAACCTATATTTATCCACTCGTGAAGACATTGGTTCTATCTTCCTCTATGGGGCCGAGACATGGACCATGAAATGTAATGACCGTAGACGCATGAACGGTGCTGGAGCAGGATGGATATAGATCACTATTTTCTAATTTAAATATTATGGAGGGCAATCCCAAAATGAAGTCGACACAGGTTTAACCCTTTCATTTTAATAAAAAAATTATATATTACGTAGGGAGAACACAACAAAATTTGGGAAACATTGGATGGACATAGATGGCAAAACATGTCAATACTGAAGGAACTCAAAGTGACAACAACTCTTTCATCAATTGAGAGTTCTTAAGAGAGAGGAGCCTAAATTATTTTAGTCACATTGCACAGTCAGTTTTGCGCAGGAAACATAGTGAAGCATTTCGTTACATGCAAGATCTAAGGTAAAAGACCATGGGAAAGAAACCCTTTGCGTTGCATAAGTCAAATCCGGGTACTAGAAGAGTTTACGAAGTTATAGACATAGACGAAAATCGCTGACGATTGCGATTGCGATTGTTCATCAAGGTGAAAATGATCCGTGGAGGGGTCTACGACTCCCAGCAAAGAGGATTACGATATAAGAAAGAGCACATTGAACAACTGATGGATTGCCGTCTGCAATGGCCCTCCCTCTTCGGTTCTTGTTTAGCGATTTCCCCTAACCCTAACTATGTCGTCGGTGGCCACTCGAGATCCTTTCGGCCTTAACGGCCATTGGTTTCTCGAGCAATGGGCCCATTGCCATTTCAGACGAGCAATTTTTTGAGTTACGTCATTGAGCTTGGTTCTTCTGTGGATCTGATCTGATTCGATTACGCAGCGAAGTTTCGAGCGTAGCTCGCTGTTTCCACGTCGTCATTCATGAAAAACGAGTCTCTTGCCTTATTACCATCCGCCCGTTTTACGAACTTAATTCGCATCCCTTGCGAGTGAAATTTCTTAAAATCCGTTCTTAGCAGAACTGTCCTAAAAAGGATTAATCCTACCAAACTTGAAGTCTCTAAGTTCTTATGAGAGATATCCTAATGAGACCGTTCATACATGGAAATCTTATACATAAAAGATGATTGCTTATAGGTGTTAAAGGGACGAATGAATTGCTGTCATTTAACATATGGTACACCCTATTCAGAAACCAATGGTTTCAAAGGTAATAAATACCATAATGTTAGTAAAGTAAAAAAATGCGATTTAAAAATTCCGTTAAGTATATATTAATTTTTATTATTGTTTATTATATAACCCTGCAGAGTTTGTACTGCCAGAAATTATTGACCTGTCGTATTCCAATAAAAAATTATATAACATATTTACAGATCACTTTATATTGAACTAGCTGATCCCGCAAACGATGTTTGCAAAAAAAAAGTTTTTAATTTACAAATAAAAAATAAGGGTTGATTGTAGAGAGGTGAAAATTTAGATTTGTATGTATTTTTGTAAGCTATATCATAAAAAAATAATAACAAAAAGTTTTGTCACAAAATTAAAAAAAATTTTTTTAGGGTGAACAACCCTTATCACTTAGGGGTATGGAAAATAGATAGTAGCCGATTCTCAGACCTACTGAATACGAATATAAAATTTGGTAAAAATCAGTCAAGCCGTTTCGGAGGAGTTCAAGTTCGAACACCGTGACACGAGAATTTTATATATTAGATCTAAATATGTGTAAAAGCTTCAAAATTTTTTGTTGACAAATGAACTATCCTTTCACACGTTTTAAACTTTTACATTTGTAACCAATCACCATGGACATAGATTATTAACTGGCGCGTCTAATAATTATGAACTCTATGTTTCTAATGACATCGTTATTAGACCAGGACTCACAAAGCGGCCCGAACAACTGAAGCACCTCTGAATCGTCACGCCGGGCTATATTTTATAATCTATGTATACTATTTATTTGTATTATTTAAAACTGCATACGTTTTCATTGTTACGAGTATTTGTAATTATTGTAAACAGGTGAATTTTTAACAGTATAAAAGTGATTGGTCATACGTGTAATGAGTTAAAAGGGGGAATAGGTCAGGGGTGTCAAACTCGTGGTTCGAGATGAAAATTTTTATAATTTTTTTTACATAAAATGCATTGTGCTATGATGTTTGCTCCTGACACGCGAAATCGTTCAGCAGGTTATAGAGATATCGCTGCTGTACCTCTCTCTCTCCTAGCTCTACCACACAAATTCACTATAAGTTTATTTATATGGTGTATTTTTTTATTAATTTACTTACAATGTATTGGTTTTTTATTGTGTTGGGAGTTGGGAGAAGGTTTCTTTTCCAAGCTGCGAGTGACGGAACTGCCTCTTATCGTATACAACTTTTCTGCAGTTTAGTAAGTGAATTTGTTTATATTGAATATATTCTTCATTTATTCTTCAATCATTCAACAAATTCGTTTCAATATTCTCAAATATAGAAATCAATCCGTTCTAGAAGATATCACCGTCAAATACTCTAGTATTTCATATTGTATTTTTTTCTCTATCATAATTGACAGAACGATAAAATTCCTAATGAAAATTTTTATTAATTCTTATTACTTCTAGTGTACGTCATTAGAACAATCACAGAAGAGTTCAATTTGATAGAAACTTGAATCAAAATGAACTACCTTGTAGCACCCTTCAATTAAAATTCTGAGTGTTTCAAACGCGCCTTGATCAGAGAAAAGTTCACGATAAGCCTCTGACGGTTTTTTGTGGACTTTTACAATGTTCTAATACAGAAGTAAAGCAATTATCTCATCAAGTTATATTATCTCTTATAAATCTATTTAAGGTTTTGTTTAACGACCTTCCTATATATAAGATATGAAATCCATATTTTCAGTGATTAAATTTAATGTCTAAACTTTTTTTCAATGGTAATCTGAAATTAATACATGAAAGCAACCGATTTGAACTTAGTCTGTTTGTCAGTATTAAATTAAAGTTATTGTATTAAAACCTACCTGTCTTTATGTTCTGCTTGCCTGTCCCTCTGTCGCCTGTTTTTGAACCAATTTGACACCTGCGATGTAACGAAGTACATTAAAAATATTTTAAAGTGTTAATAGATTTTTTAAAAAAAAGATGCTGTAACTGAATTTGAAGTGGTTATATAGGTCACAGGCATGGTGCCTTAAGGTTCTGTAGTGGAGACCATGGACCGGCAATCGCAGCGTACGCCGCCCGCCCACAAGCTGGACACACGACTTTTATAATAATATGGGAAAACGAAGTAGGCTTTTGTACAGTAATAAACGTCCTGGCTGCACTAAGATTCTACTATACATACTTTATACTGCGTGTAACATACACTTTTAGAAAGTCGAACACCTAGTTTCATTTACAATATATTTTTCGGCTATTTTAGTGGATCGAATAAAAATAATTGCCTATTACACTTGTCTAGAAATGGTGTGGTTTATAAAGGCGCTATTGTAACATATATGGCGATTACGGAGCCATTTTTAAATGTTGGCCGATATAGATTGTTTTTAGCTCCTTTTTAGGGGACCTCTTCTCTAATTCCTTTCACTTTCATAGATATTGTTTTGACACCTACTTATATATCTACCAAGAAACTTCCACTGCTACAAATTCTGTCATGTTGGCAATCTTGGGCGACGAGGAGAGTTGATGGATAGGCCTTGCTAGCCGCGTATCGGTTGAGAGTGTAAATACGTACCTGCACAGTGGTAAGTCCGGTAGTCTCGGCTAATTCCCGTTTCTCCTTCGGTGAGGGGTAAGGGTTATGTAGGTACCAATCCCGAAGCACCGACCGAGACTTTTCCTGATCAAAGAAATTAATAATTCAAACAAAGTATAACATCGACCAATCGAGACTTGAACGCGTTTGAGAAACAAAACATCCTACATAATGTAAGAAAAGGACCAATATTTAGGCACTTCCGCACATGCAGTGGTAGTCGATTAGTGCCAAACACAGAGTCACTAATCGGTGTAACATAACTCCTGAAGATGCCCCGTGGAGGGGTGACTTGTTGAGTAATTTGGGGGTGGCGGTTGTGTGATTCGCATTGTTTGCCGCATACGCATTTATCTGCGGGCAGGCGGGCGGTGCATTTTATTGCACGACTACCCCTGCATGTGCGGAAGTAGCTAAATATTGGTCCTTTTCTTACTTAGGATGGACTTCCGCGAGGTAACGCCTGATTCCAATAAATATCCTTCATAATGGTTTGAGCTGTGCCTAATGATATTCCACCTTTTGACAATCACACGCTTGGCAAATGTTATATACAGTCCTAGCAATCTTGAAAAAAAAATTACCTGCCTGCCCGGGAGTTTTAAATGATAATTTCACCTTACGTTATGAACATAAAAAAAGCTTTAACGTTAAGTAAAAATAGAAAGAAAACTAAAAAAAGTGAGAATGACCTCATGTTAACGTTATTATAAATTAAAATACATATATGTTTAAGTATATTCACACAGAGCTTTGTTTCGGCTTAATTCTGACAGACGACTGATTTAGATAAGAATTTTACCAACGATGTCATCGAAAAAATTAACCATAGTCTCACCTTAAAGC
Organism: Battus philenor; assembly: GCF_028537555.1. Classification (NCBI taxonomy): domain Eukaryota; kingdom Metazoa; phylum Arthropoda; class Insecta; order Lepidoptera; family Papilionidae; genus Battus; species Battus philenor. The sequence goes on along the minus strand of NW_027181688.1, from coordinate 9,991,605 downwards.
AGTATGAGGTTTCTTCGCCGTCCCATATGGTCCTGGGCAGGGGAAACTTGCGTCGCACTCTGTATTTGCCGACAGCTCCCAGCGGCCTCCCTCGCAATCTTTCCGCTTCCATATAGTGTGCTAAATTAAAAAATATATTTTGCTTTGCTATGAATATTCTACTTGAACCAGTGGCGTAGCTAGGGGGTGGCGAGCGGGGCGGCCGCACCAGGCACCACAAGTAGGGGGGGCACCAAAGTTGAAAATAATTTTTTTTTTGAATGATGAATAATGAAATGTTTATTTTTGTGCTAAAAAAGTTGTTAAATAATATGAACATTAAAAAAAGTAAACGGTTACAAATTATAATATACACAGTGTTTAAGCCTTTCATTCGCAAAACACATAAAGCGTTTTTTAAAAGAGCCCTAAATGACAAAATAATTAAATATTACACTATTGCAAGATTATGTAATGATAAATAGATTAAATAATCTTGCAATAATGTCAATAGAACATGAAGTCGTCGACACTATTGATATGTGATTAATGACTTTGCAAGCCAAAAAGCGAGGAATGTTCGTTTTTAAATTTTCCCAATAAATTTGATTAAGATCTAATGTTATTTTATATATATTTATTATTATTTTGAACCAAAAAAATATATTAACTACATTCTGTTTTGATTTTGAAATTATTTAGACTGTTTATGAGAGGGGGGGGGGGGGGGCACCAAGCCCCAATCTGCCCCAGGCCCCAAATACCATAGCTACGCCACTGACTTGAACCATATTAATCTTCATTTCAACCAATATTCGCCCACTATATAGATCACCCACAAATATATCTATGGTGGGATATACCATGATCGCCAGGCTTGGCAGGCGGGTTTAGCAATCGCAGTGGTATTATGGTGCGTATAGTACACTAATACCCATTCTCTGGAAACTTTTGGTAAGCTATTGGAATCCCGTATAATTAAAGCACAAAGAGTAAATTATATAAGATTGTATACCGATAACCGGGAATCGAACATTCGACCTACTATTTCAAGTCTTTTTCCTCTAGCGCTAGCCACCAATGCTCTGCAATGATTTATTTGCATCATTACATTTGTAGCTTCATCAAATTCAATGTGATTTCAACATATGTGTTAGTATTTTGTTTTTATTTGATTATAAAGCTTCGGAATTAATTGTTCTATAACAAAGTACCAAGAGATGCGGTAAATTTATCTCTTAGTAAATTTAAGAAATTTGTTAAACACGGGCTCTGCGAAAAGGCATGTTATTTTCAGAATATAGATGTTCGAAAATGAATTGTTCTAATTGAAAGCAAAATTTTTTTATGTTGTACATAAAAAAATACCAACTCAACTTAGTTTCTTGTTAGTTCTCTACAGATGACGCGTTACGAACTAACTTAAACTTAATTTTAGGCTGACAATTATAAATGATTGCTATGATATCATTTACTAAAGCTATTTTGACTTTGATTTCTACTCCTGTATTTCGAATATTGTAAAAGTGACCACATAAAAAACCACCTGAGTTTGTTGTGGGCTCTTCACAGATCAGGGCGCGTTTGGAACCCTCGAAGCTTTAAGTTGAAGAATGGCATTAGAAGGGAGTCAGTTTGATTCTAGTTTCTATCAAATTAGGCTGTACTATAATTCTTCTAATGTACCTACCATGTCAATTTAAATCATCCTATATAGATAATAATCTAATTATATGTCCTAGTCATATTAATCAATATAATAATAAACAACGCGTACCTTTTAACCATAGATTCTGCAGTTTGGTGTGGTTATGGGGACTGAAGGTGTGTGATTCTAGCAATCTGTAAAGTTCCTTGAAGTTGCCTCGGTGAAAAGCCACCATGGCTTTAGCTTTAAGAACCGACTCATGCGCATGCAGCCTTTCGCACGCCGGCAGAGACCAGAGGAAACGACCCAGCCTCTCTATGTTGCCCGCCTGCTGGAGAACCTGGATATAAAGAGATTATTTATTTACTTTTAACGCACTACAAAAACAAACATACAATAATAATTTATGTTATTATTTTGTTTCTTCTTAGCTAAACCCTGAAGGCGTTCCTGCGCCACTAACTAAAATTAATAAATTTAATTAAAATACATTACACAAATATTCAAATCATCATGAGTCATTTGAATGATTAAGAAGAACAACCAATTTAGAAACATTCATAGTCTCATGCACAACAACTTTGCTAAAAATCGTCACATGATCAAATGCATAGTTTACGATTCTATAAAGGATATACAGACAAACAATAATTTACATATATATAAAACTAGTGACAGACACATGAAAATTACAAGAAATGAAAATAAAGTTAAGCTATTGTTCATAGGTCTGGGTGTATGCTACCTTTTCTTAGTTTAAAATTATAATTAAAAGTATAGTTTTTAGTCGATCGGAATTGGTGGAACTTGGTTTGTTGACTCATTAGCCGGGCTGACATCAAACATTGTTAAATTTCATATAAAGAGAGCAAGTGTTGACAACTCTTCTCAACAGACCAGCTTTCCGAGCCGGTGGTAGCTTACTACTTATAATATTAAAATAATCGACGATTTAAGTGTGTGTAAATGCTTATGGTGTCGGTATATGTGTGTATGTTACTTTTTTATTTGTCCAATAGTAGTAGTGTAATATTGTCCTTCTTAGGCTCATATCAAAATCATAGGCCAGAACACTAAGAACTATACTGAATAAGCCCTTTTGAAATATTCTTTGAGACATCTTTTGCCTAAATAGATTTTTATATATCTACGAGTATAAACATATAGTTGATCTAGGGGATCCTTACTGTTTTTTTATTGATTAAACATTAAATAATCATTACATAATAAGCACGTGCATACTTGTCAATACAAATTACTTCCGCTGTGATTCCGAGGTCGACATGGGGAATAGGATCGAAGAAGACAGTATCACCTTCCTCATGAGCGGCGACAAATGTCACTCTATATTTCAATAAATTCTCCAGAATAGTAGTACAATATATATTAGAAAAGAATAAGACTTAGAACTAAGTCAAAAAGTGTTGAGCAAGATCCCGAGTAATAAACCGATTTATTAATAATACCCACGGATCGAAACCTAGTGATGCACTATTAAGCATCTGCATTCGTATTATATATACGCTTGTATCCAAAAAAGTTGCCAAAATTACTCTTTAAAATTTGTATTTTTTCGAATACTTACATTTATTAAAAACAAATTTTGGTAAATTATTTATAAGTGTTACATAACGTGCAGTCCGCAAAAAAAAAATTAAAATTCTAACTGGCCCGTGGATTAAAAAGGTTGCTCACCCCTGGTTTAATCAAATACATAGTTGACGCTAAGTGTGACTAAACATTCCGATAAGGAGTCGCCGTGTTTAGTTTTATTACTGTGATGTGTTGACGTTAAGAAAATAATGATTCATTGTTGTTATTCAGTTTACTCACGAACTATTGGCCAGGTATTAATTTTTTAATAGTGGCTAAAGTCACGTCCGTACTTTTTTTTTTTTTTTATTTATATAAATGATGTAGCCTTCGCATAATCCTTGCATACATAAGAATAAGGCGACCTATAGACTCGGCGTGAATAGGCGCCCGACTGGTCATTGTGGCGAATTTTTGGGTGAGGTCTATGCCATGCATTGGACGTAAATCGACTTATATGATGATGTCAGGATAGATGTGGCTTCCATGTAGCATCAAGATGACATGTCCCTTCAGGTGTTTGGCATATAAAGTAAACATTTTTTTCTATAACTTTTACACACTTGTCTACTAGATATCACACCTTGAGTTGAACGGTAGAGAATGCCTAAACGTATCTAGTTGACCATTTTTCATTACACAAGTAATAAAATGAGTGAATAGATAAATTTAGTCTATGTATTTAAGCAACATGCAGTTTAATAGTTTGTACATTCGAATTCTATTATAAATAAATATCTTATCCTGAGTATTTGGCTAATTTAAATATTATCTTTTGTCTAAGAAGGCCGGATATCCCAAGGGTGGTCGCAAACACGATCAATAATATTTGCAAAAGAACGCACATGTGGGGACATCCGGTTTTTTTTTAAATCCTAAACTAACAATCGACAAGGGATCCAATCGTTCCGCCTTGAACTTGTCTATGGTCTTACTATAGGCATATTTAATTTGGCTGGTTATTAGACTTCTTTTAACTGTAACATCTCGTCCAAATACCCTAATGTCTGAGAACGAAGATCATCTACCAATGTGTGCCAGTTGTTGATGACTTTTGCATATGAGACGTGGTGGTTTACGATAAGCCTCATTAAGAGCTCGGAGCTTTGTCGCGAGATCGGATCAGAAATAAGGAGATCTGCAGAAGAATCAAGGTCACCGATGTAGCATGACGAATTTTTGCGTGCGTCCGAAGTGGCACCGGGCCAGGAAACACCCCTCTTAACCGTTATCTTAGCCCTTAAATGTTGTATTTGCAATCACAGGTTCTTGAAATCAAGACACGTGTTATAGTTCATCGCTCAAGGCAACATTTTGTAACGATTCTGTCGCCCGATTAGTAAACTACCTTCAGCGTACACCATCATGTTTCCATCGTCTTAGTTGACGTGGTTTATAATCATCACGGACCGCGGAGAGCGCCCACTGGTCCCCATACTCTCCAAGCGGAAAACGCATTGTGCCGAATTGATGGTAAATGGCGACTGCCAAGGAGACGGGATTGGGCAGCAATCACCGGGGGCTCAACAGCAGCCCGATATAGAAGACGCTCGAGAGCGTCCCCTATTTCTAGCTTAAAAAAACAGCAATGAACTCGTGCCTCCCGGTCGGTAGGGAGAGTCGAAAGACCTTAAAGTAAAGCATCTCTACTAACGCGCTTTAGTCGCATTTACGCTAGCGCATTGGACGAAAATGGAGAGAGGGTGGCTTTTTCTGACATACATTGTCTCTGCTTTAGTTGCTTATACTTCGGTTGCTGACGTAAAATCAGCATCAGAGGCAACGTGATGTTGTCTCAAGGTCCATCTTGCAACTGTAGCGATAGCAAGTATTTTCATTACGATACTGAATTGCATTTACATCGCGACAAAATCGTAGTTATATGGGTATAGCTGGGCATAGATGGCACATAGCTAGCGACTCCTTCGCGACTAAAAAAGGTCGCCGTGGACGAGGGATGTTCGTTTCCTTTAGGAGAATTACCTACAAATTAAAGAGGAAAAAGTGTAGGGCTGATGTGCCAGGGATAATACGTAATAATTATTCTAGAAAAAAAGAAAACAAATACACATTCATCCTTTTAAAGATTTTTCTTCTATAACCAATCACCCTGTAGACAAAAATCTTGCCGTCCCGTGATCTGAACCATACAATACCAACTGAATAAGATGATAACACACATTGACGCGAATAGTTCGACGTACTCGTGTAGGTGGAGAGCGTGTTGTTTTTTCGGAGACATCTCCGTGAAGTCGGCGATATTTTTATATCATCTACGTCTTCACCTATTTACGCAGTTCTTACGCATAACTGTGTCAATAGGAAGTATGGCACGAAAATAAAATAAGAGATATATTTAACACTTTAAACGCTATGTGAAAAATCGAGTATTTCCATAAAGGCTGCACGGGTTATCAGTGGGCCATCTCACAAACCATTTAAGCCATGGGGTCACCTGTGAGCCACGTATAAGGTTGCCACATATTGCAACTGTAAAACAAAACGCACATAGAAATGAGCTGTGTGGCTCTGATATCCAACTGGACAACCTCGTTACGTACAAATCTAATAATAGTTTCCTGGTTATTTCGCTAAAACTAGATAATAAGTCATTAATTTTTATTTTATGTTTAGACTCGTTAAGAATTTAAATCTCAATAAAAATAATAGATTTCTTGAATTTGGCTTGACACGTTAGTGCGCTGGGCTCCGATGCAGTATTACCCAAACTTTTTTGTGCCATGCTCAGCTTTAAAATTTTTATGCAACCCTGTGTAACATACATAACTTTTATACAAAACCAAGAGGGTTAAACTCATGTTCATTTTGGAATTTCCTCCGTTAACAATCACATTGCTTCCCTGTGGGGTGTGAGCACCACGTTGGGAAACACAGATCTGGTGGGTCGTAAAGAATACAACGTGTTTAATAGGTTTGATCTGTGGTTCTCTTCTATTGTAAGTCTTGTATGTTTGTACTATTGACAGGAAAGCCTTTCAGTGGTATCATCACGCGACCTCATTGCGGATTATCAACATGATACAAATAGGCCTCTATCATAGGCTTTCAATAGGTCTAATTGGAAGCATCTTGTATTCTGCGTCTTCCGACGACCTTGGCAAGATCGCACATCCTTCGCTGCGCTTACCGGGTCTTGATCTCCACTACAGAACCTTGAGGACTTCAACTTCTTATCCGCTGATCCTTATCGGTTACTATCATTCTTCTACGGATCACCTCATTCGATCTCGTAAAGAAATCCCAAGTGCAACCCTTGTCCAAAGGCCGTTGAACGACTATCGAACCGCTGTGAGTGCTATTATTACAAGGTAAACTATGTATATTTTTATTTAAACTAAATTATATAAGACGTATATAGAGATTAACCCTCCTCCTTCCGCGGGCGTTAATTCCCGGGCATAAGAAGCGTTGTGGTCTGTGGGCGTGAATTCACACCCGAGCGACTTATCTTTAATTTTTCTCTTTTTTAATAAAATTATAAAGCCTATACTTCCTACTAGAATACGATTGCATACACTTATTCTTATAGTAAAAATCTTATATATATCAGTATACTCTTACAGTAAAAATCTTCTAGAATCTATCAGTACTTTAATTTGTTACAAGCACAAGTTTCCGACGTCAAAAAGTAACGCGGGCACGGCGACATAATGGCCGTCAAGACTTAGTTGATTATAACACAGAATTCGTAATACAAAAACCTTCACAACACTATCTGCAATATCATTTTTAAACGTAGCATTAGCCTAATTATATTAAACGCCTACTGCAAGGGATAAGTTTTCACCAAAGATCACAACGATGACTTGCGCTGTATGCATCCAGTTACTTCCACCGAGTCCAACTATGTCGTCCATCCCACTACATCCAACTCCATACAACTGACCCCGTTTTTGGGGACCCTTCGTACTTCGGTTGATGTTCCTGCTGTTAGCCCGAGGACTTTTACAGCTTCATCGGAGCTGAGTTCACAGAGCGGAAGGGTCCGTGAACTTAAAAACTTAAAAATAAACAAAACTGGATGGGCGCGTATCAGTTGCATGAAGTCGTTCGCACGTAGTGAAACCGAGTAGTGTTGATGTTGTGTGTTGTCCAAAGGCGAGCCAAGGAAGGATCCGGATCCAACCTCGGGTCGCCTATGCAGTTCGAGGTTAGGGAGCGTGCGGGCGTTCCCTAAAACTGGGTGTTGTGGTGTGGTGAGTAGCGTTTGCTTCTATTGAATATTCCTTTCTACAATCCACCGCTCTACCGAGCTATCGAAGGTTACCTTAGAGCCATTACAGAGATTTGGCCTTTCTTACCAACACGAGCAACTTGTTCTACAAACTTGCAGCAATAACAGTATATGCAAGTTTTATAGAGCTGTGAACAGACTTCTTAAGGTCATCGGAAGATTCTGGATACAGGCCGCTTTCAACCAGCTCTAATAGATATCAATGGTGGGTACCTACTTCTAGCAATACTCGTACCGCTAAAATGATATATTTCGTGTTGTGTGAAAACATGACTAGAAATGCGAAATCTACTGCCGTTCCTATGTAAACCGATATTAGACATTCGATACGCCTCTAGCCGATAGATGTCCGTAACTGTATTATAATGTAGGCAGCCTAGAAGTTATTGACTGCGGCATCCGGCTAACCTACGGGTTCAATAATAAACATGCACACTATATAACAGGGGGAGCCAAACTTTGGCATGCGAGCCACATGCAGGTCTTTGAAGGAATTAATCGAATTTTATTAATTTATCGAATAATTTAAAATATTTTCAACAATGTACTTATGTAAATAATTACAATTTCACTTTAAAATTGGTAAAATCCAAATATCGATCGGTATTATCTAAACGAGAAGCGGTAGTCCAGCAAGTCGCGGGTTCGATTCCCGCGATATATTCTTAAAATTCACACTTCGTGTATTAATTGTATAGGGTTGCTACTGCTCATAACCATGTATTCAGAGGATGGGCAGCAGCGTCTTCTGCATATCATAATAATTAAGAATAAATAAATTGTTAAACAAATGATATAAATAATAAACGTAAATTGGGATACTCTGGACGGAAGGTGAAAGTAGTGAGGCGATATATGGAAGGAATGTATGGAAAGGAATGGAAGATAGTGAATGAAAATAGAGGAAAAAAATTAAGAGAAATGTATGGAAATTAAGTAAAATTACAATGTATGTAAAGGCCCTGTCCACCCATGATAGAAATTGAATGAGAGGTCCCAAAAAGGGGACAATTTTAAAACAAATATGTACTTACAACTATGTTTGGAAAGAAATGCAAAAAATGTGGTGGATAACAGAGAGAAATGAAAGGAAGACCTTGAGATTGGATGAAAAAAGAGTGTGGAAATAAAAAGTCAAGAGAAAAATTGTTACAGAAAAAAAATTCTGTCCAACCACGATGGAGTACGAGAAGACTTAAAAACGGAACCAACAAAAAAATATGCTCCAACAGCATAAAAATTAATTACATGTAAGATTATACAGATTGAAATTTGTTTGCTTATTGTAGAGGTTCACAAGGCTGCCCATAATTATTGTAGCTTTAAAAATAATGTGTATAAAACAAAGATTGTATGAAAAAGTCATAGTCTTACGATACTTATATCGTCGATTAATTTATATAAACGTTAGTCTTGACTACAGGCTTCAACTACACCCACTGCGCCGAAACCGCCCAAATCCCCGCCCCCGAGTAACCGGATATCCGGGCCGGTAGTCAAGGTTACGTTATTTGCACCGCCTAATGGGATGCCTGTTTCAGCCCCGGGTGTCAATAACTTCACCGTGGTCAATTAAATTTACAATTATATTACTCTACGGTCGTTTTCAAATTTTCATACCGTATCGTGTTTTATTATTTAATTATGGCGCTGAATTAATTAATTAAAATTAAAATTATAAAATGCTTTGTAAAATAGTATTGTCGTTATAATTTTGGCTGGATGGATTATTTTTTTTAATTTAATGAAATATATGGAAGCCTTAAACAAGTTTAGTAAGTAATGTTTATATTGTTAACCATAGATCCCCTTTTGAAGTCACAGGCCTCACTCAAAGTTATCTATGGGGGCATATAACATAATCGTGGGTAAGTATAGGAATCTGCTGCATGTCCTCTGGAAGCTTGTTTGTAAACAGTGCCAATCCTATATGATTAAAACACAAAATGTGAATTATTATAATTGTATCTCAGGAATCAAACTCATGATCTACGACCTATGTTCAATTCCTGTTTAATTTATCAGAATCAGAGAAACTTCGGAGAAAAGATGCTTAACAACACGGCACACAATTGATAACTAAATAGAAAATAAATCAAAGCACTCCGGTTTTCCATGCCAGTGGAACACGCAAAAAAAACAGTCTAATGTTTTTGTAAAATAATAAAGATATTATGTCCCAGCGATCCAATTACATCAAAATAAAATAATTTGCATCACAATAGCAATACCGAGGGTAGGTAACAATAATAACAGGCTACCTGCACCCTTAGCCCATTATCTCGCGGCCGCCCCTTCGCAAATTACGGTAACCGATACCGCACCATTAGAGGGTGGGTATGTACAGATGATTTGATACGACAGAACTTACAGATATGTACCTACATAGCAACGATGTAAGCTGCACGGGTAATGCAGGCAGTACCTGCACCGTTTTAAAATAATCGACATACTTGGCCATGTGACGACTCCACAGTACAGACTTTTCATCACTCAGACGTTTTCCAATTCGAATCCAAAAGACATGACCCTATACGAGAACGTTTAAAATACCACCGTTCAATTTGACAGACCTCCTCGGTAAAAAATCTATGGCAGAATCTTATGATGAATTGGCCCGGCACATTGACATAAATGTCAAGGCGTTTAACGGTCTGTAGCGCTTAGGTAGCAACTTGAAATAAACTAATGCACCGATTAATGTATAATTGAGTAAAACTTCTAAATTATATTGTTTATTAGGAGACTGGAAAGTAATGGTGTTTCTGTCCACATATTTTACAGAAAAACCGATTGATTTTTACCGCTCTGGCGATAAAAATTTGTATTCTAAGTGGCAAAAGGTTGTTGATAACGAAGGTGTATATATTGTTGATAAGAAATAAAAACTTGTAAAAAATTTAGTCGAGTGCATTTAACTTAACAAATCGACATTAATTCCCGGTCCCCTTAATGTAAATTTTAGCTGTATTTACCCATAAGAAAAATTGTAAATAATAATAAAACGCTGTTGTGCCTCGCAGCTTGGAGAAAATCCGTATCAAATAGCGGCAATCCCTCACTCAACTGTTTCCGCCCAATAAACGCGAAAAAGTAAACAACAAAAAAAACCCTTTCGATATATTTTAAGTTAGAATTAAAAAAAAATAACAAAGGAACGATGCACTCACAACATGTTTAGTTTAACAGCAGTACGTCCTACTTTTTACTTGAGATAATGTTAATATGAGATCTAGATACCTTGGAAAATGTAGTGAAAAAATATGACGGTACATAGCTTATATGTGAGAGCAATGGTAGCCCAGCGGTAGAGGATTGCGATCATAGGTCGCGGATTCGATTCTCAGGATACAATCCTATATAATTCATACTATGAGTATTTTACAAATTTTCAGAGCATGGTCAGCAGCGATATATGCGTACCACAATACCACACTGCGATCGCCAATCCACCTGCCAAGCGTGGCGATTATGGTATATCCCCTCACGTATATCTTTGGGGGGGCCTATGCTTTGCAGTGGGCGTTCATGGGCTGAAACGAAAAAGGTTTTGAAAAGAGCCCACAATAAACTAAGACGGGTTTATTGTGGTCACTTTAACAATATCCTTAATACGAGTATAGTACTTGTAATAATCCTTCACACTATATTAGGATTTTTTACAAGTTTTTGTTTAATATAAATCTGAAATTTATTACCTGATAGCTTACAGACATTTACGCAGTTGCCCACAGAAGAGTTACTAATTTTATTATTGAAGCTTTGAGAAAGGTAATCTTATTATTATTTATATTTCTGATGCTTACCTTATTAACATCACCATTCTTCTATAAAAAATAATATTCTTATGTACAAACACCAGATTGTCATATATATATATATTGACAATGTCGACGTTTTTTGAAACCACAGACGCCGATTGAAAAACTTAAGCGTTCCCCAAAGTTATCTATAGGTGAAATGCCATATCCTCACGCTTGGTAGACGGGTTGGCGATCGCAGTGTCGTATTATGGTCGCATAGGCCGCTGCTGCTCATTCCTTCGAAAACATGGTGAGCTGTGACAATCTTTTATAATTAAACATAAAGTGTGAATTACGACTTGGTAAGGCATTTAGGAGTACTCGGTTATTGAAGGCGAGTCCTGTCTGGGATATGCCTCGCTGTACGCGGAGACAGGGGCGGACGGCAAGCCGCGGAAGCGAAGCCGATTGTGAGATTCATTAAGTCTTCGTTACAGCCCATAGACAACCACTGTAAAACATAGCCCTTCCCCAAATATATCTAAGAGGGAATTTCCACGCCCCGCTTGGCAGGCGGGTTGGCGATCGCAGTGTGGTATAGTGGTAGGCATATGACGCTTCTGCCCATGGTCTGAAAACTTGTTTTATTTTATTAAATTTACTTTATCCGAGATAAACAGTACCAAAGGCAGTAAGATAGTAGAAACTTAGAAATATAAAATTAGTTACAATTGTTACCTTTTAAGATTATAGTGAGATAGTTTTAACTATCTCACTAAAAACATTTAATGAATCAAAGTCAAACAATAACAAAACAAAACATTACTAAACAGGGATCAAAGATCCAGCGCATTCTGCAGAACACACAGTAGTAATTACGAGTCACAGCAAGCCGTCACGTACCAATAAGGTTGAAATTGTATTGTGTATTTTCAATAATTTCGAATGAAATTGTCTTTTAAAAGATACGAGAGAGCACGAGAATAATAATAAAAATAAAAATATCACTAATTTATGATTTGTGGAGGTCACACATCCTGTACAAGGGTGCATGTTTACCGATATTTGTCTTAGCAGCTGATAAAAAGGAGAGAGATCTCGAAATCGTTCTTGCTGCAGGAATTCGAAAGTTTACCTCGGGAAACAGTTCCGAACAGTTAACATGGCCTGCACAAATATTTTTAAGTGTAGTGGCGTCCATTAGAGAACGTCGATCCTTCGATGATAACATACGACGTTATTACTACGTTTATTAGCAATGACAATCCTTTAGAATCAATAAATTAAGTTCGAGTTATATTTAATTGTATCAACTATGTACTACGGCCATAATATTTTCTCCGCTACATTTTTTCTCTAACAGACTCCAAATCTCATGTAAACGTTACGGTAGTGTGAAAATAACTAAAATAGATCCAACGAGGTATACTCGAACCTGTCAATTGACGGATGTTTTTTGCGGAATTGTAATTGTAACTGATCTAGAATCCGCAAACTAATTAATGAAATCGTTTACGATATTCCAAACTAGTTTAATTCGAAACGTATTCATTACGATCGATCGAATATTGGGTTAAAGCAGAAATTAAGTTTATCGTATATATATTTAAACCAGAGATCCCCAACCTGCAATACAGCGTCCCGTAAATACGTTAACTCATTTTGCTGCGTGCCTCTTTGTGTGCGTGTGCTTGTAAGAGTAAAACTTTGCGTAGTGTGGCGTAAAATCAATGGTAATATAAACAACACGCACTTTGTTGTACTCCTACAATCTATATTAAAATGACTACTGGGTCGCTAGATGCGGGCAGTGCAAGATCGGCGATCGTGGCGACCTTTGGGCATGCTCTATACTTTGCAGTGTCGTATGTCAAGTAAGTGGTAGGCAAGAAAAGGACCAATATTTAGCCACTTCCGCAAATGCAGTGGTAGTCATACAACAAAGTGCACCGCCCGCCAGCCCGCTGATAAATGCGCATGCGGCAAACAATGCGAATTACACAACTGCCACCGTCAAAACACTCAACACGTGTTTCACCCCTCCACGGGCCATCTTCAGCAGTTATGTTACACAGATTAGTGCCAAACACAGAGTGAGCTCAGTCCGTCGCCGCTTGTTATTTATATGCCAATATATATATTTATATATAATATATATATTTATATGCGCTTGTTATTTATATTGTAGGCCTACCCATGCCGCGTCTACTATGTTCGGGCTTTCTGCGCCTGCTCTTCGACTTCCGTGCCTTCCTTTACGACTTCCACGCCACTTCTTCTACTTCAACTTCAACTTCCGCATTCTTAATACGTTCATTTCCAATGGGCGCAATGAAAAGTTTAAGAAGCACTGCTCTATACTGTTATGATGTCTTGACCAGTTCGATAATTTGCTTAAATTATAATAATTTAAACATTACCAAATATCATTTCTGTCTATGATTTGTTACGTCTCATAAAATTATATTAATATGACTATATTAATAACCGTCGAATTAATTTTTGAACGTTTGACATTTAAGAACGGAACAAGTTTTTTTTTATTACAACGATACAATGAGATCTATATCTGTCTGGAACGAAACAACCTTTAGATCATTGTCTGTGGGAATTTTTATGAATGAAGGTTTGTTTAAATTCATGTGCAGAATTACTTTATTCGAGACTAAAAAGATTGTCGTTTACTTAACATGTATTAAATGTTATAACAAAGGAGTTACTTAAATTTGGATGACATTCGTATGACGTCATCAAACGCCTACACGTCTTCAAAAGTTTAACAAATCCTTCATGGATCTGAGTGTACGCATATATTATAAAGTTCTGCAAACATCTTAAACTTTACTTTTCTTTGTTTCAAATATAAAATTAAAAGAATTTTATTAAATAAATATTATTATAGCCTTGCAGAGTTGATCGAAATGTATGGAAATTGGTTTGTTCACTCCTTTACATGGTTGATGTTGTAAAGTATTAACCAAACATTGGTAAATTTCATTACTGTTGAGTTTCTGGCCACCTAGTTTTAACAGATCATTAAGAGCTGGTGGTAGCTTATTCACGGACTAATTACAGTGTACAGCATTTTTTAAATGTTAAAAATATTCTACGATTCAACAGTGAATGTGTGAACTTAAAAATATTATAATTTTAAATTGTTATTTCAAATCATTGACAACAATGTACTTTTTTTAAATAACTTTGGCACGTGAAAAATACCTGTACAAAAACAAGGTTCCCATTCACGTCAAGAGACATTTAAAAAAGTGGGCAGTTATTTTTAGCGTATGAACTATAATGAAATGAGATCACATACCTCGCAAACGCACGCGACTTGCTCCTGTGTGAAGCCGAAGCTCGGCAGGGGGGCATCCCTGGGGGGCGTCGCCTCCCGCTGTCCCCATTCGGGGCCCCCCAACATGTCCAAATGCTCGTCTCCGGCCACTTTGACACCACAGCACCACGTGTGGCGCTAAAAATCACTGCTTTATATACCGTTCTTCACCTTTGCACTTATGCCTTTACACACTTTTTATTTAATTTTTTTAAATACCCGCGCTCTTCTTGACAGTCTGTTTAAAATTTCTTTTACACAAAGATTATTTGTTATTTTTAAAACTCGCTACTATTTGACAGTCCAAACTGCCGCCCGTTTTTGACAGTCGAACTTTATTTTTTAAGAACTTTAAAACTTTTTTTATTAATTTTTAATTTATTGAAGAACTTAATAGTAAATAAACATTGTAATAGTCTTGAAAAACTAATTGTAATTTACGAGTATATTAAGAATAAATACTTTTAGGTCTCCAGCCAGTCCTGTCTGGTTTTATCACTAAACAAAAATCACGTTTTCTATTTATAATTGTTTTTATTTATATCCACTGTCGCTATTTATCACTCAACAACACTTTACCCTCGATTTTCTCTTCTTTTTCATTTTAATAGCCGTAAACTTGTGTGTTCCACCTGCAAAAAGAATACATATTATAATTTTTTATCTACATAAATGTGCCAGCACTACCAATTAATCCTGGTTGAAATGAGATGATATAAAAAAAACTATATTAGATAACATATAGGTGATCGAAAGAATTTCAGCTATACGACTTCCGCTGCTGAACATAGGTCTTCCCAAGAGTTTCCCAATAGGACCAGTTGAAAGCGGCCTGCATTCAGTGTCATCTGACGACGTGTTCTATCCACCTTATAGGTGGACTTCCCACACTGCGCTTGCTGGTCTGTAGTCTTCACTCCAGAACTTTAAAGCTCCAGCAGCTAACTGTTCTACGCGATAGCCCTTAAGGTCTTCGGAAGACGCTGAGTGCAGGCCGCTAAACTGGTCTCATTGGGAATCTATGGGGAAGGCCTACATCCAACAGTGGACGTCATATAGCTTACATTATGATCAAATCAAAATATTCTTTATTCGGAAACGCTGTTATAAGTACTATCGAAACAACATAAAATCAAGTCAATCAACATAAAAGTCGGCATTGTTGTCCCTACAGGAAGCTAAACTGGATCCGCAGTTCTAGCGAGAAAAGCCGGCGAGAATCTTTACAGTTGCTTTTTACAAACATAGTTTTATAAAGAGTGCTTGACAATGGTTATATTCCTGAGTGAACATCAAAAATATTTAAAATCACATATTAACATGGATAGAATAATATACTTTTATCAATATGTCTTTAATATTGGTTTTAAATCTCTCCAGTGGAAGATCAAGAATTGATACGTAAATTTAATGTTTCCTTTTTTATATTAAAACAACCTTTTATGGTAAACCTTAAATGGGACGACACGGTAATTTTTCAGAAAAATCTAATTTTCTAGGGTGATTACCTTGATTTGTTAATAAAAACCCTAAAATTTTTGTTAAGGCTAACGTAATTGATTTTTAATTCAAATTCCCTCGTTTGTTTCACTTTTTCTTTTTATAGCAATTTGTGGGGAATTCCATAAATAAGCCTTGGATATTATACAGAATGAAATATATATATTATAAACCGTATCTCGTGACCGATCTGTCAAAGTCAACATGTTGGCGGGAAAGCCAAAAGTCACACGATACAGCTTTTTAATTTAAATTAGCAAATGATCGTAGCGTCTCAAGGCCTTGTATCTATATTGCATTCGCTTATAAACAACAACATTCTTCGATTCATTTTTGCGTTCATTTATTAGCATATAATTTTACTTAAGAACAGGTTGGATAAAACGCATTACTACGTACGGTTTTTAATTTCAATAATTTAGGATTTGCAATAAGTAAAGGCAACTATTCACTATTTGAAAATGGCTGCCCCGACTATATTTTTAATATTTTTTGAAACCAAGAAGTATGTTGGAACGCTGTTGAAATATAATTCTTTATATATCGGTATAAATATAGACTTAGCTTGAACATACACACTTCTACTTTGGACTTCGTGTACCTTCAAGACCTACCAGCCCTAGAAAGAATCCCTCATACCTATAATCAATCATGGTTAATATGTAGTCATCCTCTATCCAATAATGGTTTCATAAATAATACATTATGTAATGACAATATTGTACGAAATATATTTTTCTTTCAAAATTCGGATTACAACATGTTAAAACTAATTATTGTTTACAATCTGTCTCTGTAGACAGCACTGGCAAGTTGCAACCATTTAAAAAAATACGTTGTAAAAAAAAAATAAGGCCATCAAAAATTTTAGTGGTTGGCAAAATGTGTAAAATGTTTCAAGTATTTTACTAACAAATGAGCCATATCTTCACCCTATAGAACTTTTTCTCCTATAACCAATTACACATAACATTGCTCGTTTTTTAATGACATAAAAATTTAAATATCCTATAAGTAAGAAAGATATGGATATGTTAGTACTATACCGACTGAGGAATGTACGCGTATAATAGGGAGGATGCGACAAGACGCACACGATATATGAGAATAGACGGCTTGTCGTCTGTCTGCCTCGTTCTACCACTCACATATCAAATGTCATTAGGAATTGATCTCAAACGTAAATAATTTTGCAGCAGTGGTAGTCCAGAGGTAGAAGACTGTGACTTGCGAAGTGCCATAGATACTTTGAAAGATGTCTATTTCTTGCAGTGGGCATATATGGACTTAAATGACTAAGACGACATAATTTCGACATAAAATTTTTAATTAAGATTTCGTCTTAGATGATCAATCCTCCCATATTTATATTACAGAAATACCTTCGCGTACCATAAAGTATTACGGTAGATCCCAGCGACAAGACAACAAAAGATTTACTATTTATTTTTACGAAACAAACTGAACTGCACCTTGCTTTTTTGTTACAGAGCCTAAATCCTCCACAGAGATCGACATCTTGGCTATCCATCCCTCTCTCTCCTGCCTGAATCGCCCCGTTGGAGAGAGACAGGGAAAGGTCGTAAAGGGGCAAAATGTTAAATGGTTGGTGTTTTAAGTAATTTTTATCATCGACACGATCGCGAGGGAGGCCCGCTGATGTATGCAGTTGACGGGTTAATAGTGATGTAACTGAATATGTCGATAAATTTTAATATGGTAATATTATTTTTATAACCTTCATCATCATCATATGAGCTGTTGGGGTCGAAAGGTTTTCGAGTGACGACCCCAGGCCGGTGCACGTGGTGTGGATAGACCCCCCATTAGTCAAGGTCAATGGAGGTTGCTATATGCGGGTAGCATAATCACCACGCTTGGCAGGCGGGTTGGGTATCGCAGCGAGTATTATGATACACAGAGGACTCTGCTGCTCATCCTCTGGAAATGTTTCTGAGCAGTGGTAATCCTATATGTAGGTAACATTGTATCCCGAGAATCGAACCCACGATATACACCGTTCACTTTCCAAGCTTTATAATCACTTTAACGAATCCTTCATACTATAACCCGGTGCAGCCGGGGCTCCCTACGGAACTCTCGATCTTTGCTGCCTTTACAGAGGTTTTAGTCCGAGCGCCCTCTGTACCTCGCCTCCTCCAACCCGCGGAATTTGCAAATTACACTTGGGCAGCAGTGTAATCCAGGTAAAAAATGCAGTAGTGTAAGAAAGGTCATGATTCAGTGACAGGAATTACCGAGTGGAAATACTGATTTTCTTTCTGTATAAAGTTAACGTTTTTTAATGAAATAAAACGCACAATTTAAAGTAAAAAAAAATTATCAAAGTATTGGCTACCACTATCTATGTTTTGACCACCATTCAGGCAATTACATACACTACATGTTTCCAAAAAATAATTTCATTTTGTAGAGTAAACCACTCAGAGGTCCATTTCTCTACTTACAATACAAATTAAATGTATTAAACAACATTCAATAGTATATTAATATGGAGTTGGTGTTTTTTTAATGGCCCCGTTTTTGGGGTTCTTATGTATTCGTTCTCCCGTTCATTCTCCCGTTCGTCTTCCATTCAATCCTAT
The DNA here is from genome assembly GCF_028537555.1 of Battus philenor. Taxonomy (NCBI): domain Eukaryota; kingdom Metazoa; phylum Arthropoda; class Insecta; order Lepidoptera; family Papilionidae; genus Battus; species Battus philenor. The sequence goes on along the minus strand of NW_027181688.1, from coordinate 9,972,947 downwards.
CTTCTCCATAACATTCTTTTGTATTCCTTTCTAAACCTTCCACTCGTTGCCTCGTTTCAATCACCATCCTTCCAGACTGCTACAGGCTACGATTTTCCTTATTTTTACTTACGGTATATTATCTAATTTTTTACATTTTGCGTCTTTAATTCTTACGTCACTTCTCTAATAACTAAATACCAATTTTTATCTCTTTCTATAACAGCTTTTCAACTTCACTTTTACTTCTTTTATTCAGATTTTTTTCTCTTTATAGTCTCTTCTATCACGTTCCTGCAGTACTCCAAGAAGATCCGGCGACTTCCCTTTTGACTTGCCTTGTGAAACTAGCATTCCATTCTCGTCTCTCTAAAAACGAGACAAATAAATTGCACCGCGGTGTGGTCCACACCCGGGTAACTGTGCTTGAGTGAGTAGTAATAAGACCCAGCCTACCTAATACAATAATACAAGATAATTTAAGCGAGTAGTATTAGTCAAATATTATTATATAGCAGCATTGAACTAGTTTAAGAAAATAGTGTAAGAGTACAATTGTAAAAATAAAGAAAAGACATAAACATAACCAAAATGTAAATTAGCATAACTGTAATATTAAGAACTGAGGTGAAGAATGAGAGATGTAATAAGTGATAAAGAGTGGAAGACATTGTGATGTGTGGCAGTAGAGAGAATGAATGATAATGTGACGTATGATAGAAGAAATAAATTAAGAGTGTGAATAAGTTATTGTAAATATTAAAAACCTTAACCTTACCCATGTTAGGGGAACACGAGAGGCCTCCAATAAAAGGGGGCCAAAAAAAACTGTGTTTAAGTTTGAAGCTGTGAAGATACTCAGAAAATCCCTGTGATCGGTGAGCGTATTTACAAGCTATAGCAAGAAGTACAGCGTAGAACAGAATATCATAGAAGTACATAACGCGTCCGGTTTGTGAATTCGTTCAAATAACAACATGACGTGACAGTGTCTTGTGTAAGCATAACATGCGAACTCTAATATCATTCAATTAAATTCGTTAGCCGTGTCGAGGTAGCGTCCGGGAGCGTCAATGGCACGCTTTAATTCAATTTTACCGACACTCATTTCACCGCTACAATTTGCTTCTGCGTCTTAAGTTATCCAAAATGGCGTAATAAGTAGTGGGGTTGTACTGTCTCGAGGTAAGTCAAGTCCGACCAAGTTGATATAATTTGACCTTATTGACACAAATATGTTACCCAAGAGTAATAAGTCAAATAATATAGATTAACATACCGTTAAGTTCCTGAAATTAATTAATTTAGTTATCACCGAGAATTAGAGTTACATAGAGAGTGTTTTGGCAACATTACGTCATTCCACAGAAATATAATTTTTTATTTACATCGGTATAAATACGTGCGAAGCTCGAATGAAACACACTTCTACTTCCGACTTCGTGTTGTTATTACCTACCAGCTCTAGGAAGGGGTTGTAGGTCTTGGAATCCCACAATGTTGATCCCTACGTGATGATACGAGATTAAATAAAACCGAGTTAAGACGACTGAAATGATGATCATGGTGCAGTATGAATCATTATCATTAATTCAGTCGCAGGATATGAGCGTCCGCTCGACATGTATGGAACAATATATACGTATCTACAATAAAATTCAACTACACCTCAGATCTGCCACTGCAGAAAATTAAAACAAGTTAAAAACATGTTATTGAAAAAAGTGTATTATTTCATCCAAGAATTATGATATTAATGCATGGAATTAAATGTTAGTGATCCTCATTCAGCAAGCTAATTATTGTCATGGTCTCTTTGTAAAACTATATTTGTGAAGACCAGTTGTTGAATTTCTCGCCAGCTCTTCTCAGCAGATCTGCCTTTCGAACCGGCGGTAGCTTCCTATTGGACTGACACTACTGAAATTTTATGTTGATTAGCAATTCGAAAGTGATTGCCTATTTGACTAAAGAATTTTTGATTCTGAGTAGGCCCCCCCCCACAGATTTATAAAAAAAAACGTTTGGACGTGGTCTGAAATCCAGCGAATGAACAACCTCAAGGCCGTCCAACCCAAGGGTAGAGATAGAGGTAAGTAGAGTAAAGATCACGTAAAACCCCAGCACGCATCCACCAATATATCTAGGAGAATGAGATTATTTTTGCATTATGAATAAAAGATTTCTTTTAAATATGAAAAACAATTATTATTTTTTTTACAGAATCTCAAACGGCTTGCCTGCTGTCTGAGTGCGGTAGGCGCATAACTTTTACCTTGTTTTACTTCTAAGCAGTGGTAACCCAGCAGTAGATAACTAAGACTTGCGATGGTAGATCGTGGGTTCGATTTAAGGAATAAGATCTTATTTTACACTGTACATTAACTTAATTGAATTGCCACTGATTACAAATAAGTTTCCAGAGGATGGGCAGCAGCGTCCTCTGGGTACCACAATACAACATCGCGATCTGCAACCCGCCTACCAAGTCTTCTGTTACTAAACCCTGACAAGTAGAAAAATTACGTTTGTGATAGAACAACATTTTGCGAGCGATCATAACGCGTATCTCATGTTATATCGGAACACTGAACACTGGCAACAAGCCAAATATATTTAATTTGTCAACTTACGCAGTAAACTTTGTCTACGGTATTCATGTCATATCTATAATTCTAGCGTTTCAACAAAAATCAATCTATATTAGAATGCCTTGAATTAAACTTCATGTATATTCGTTCGGATCTGTTATTTATAATTACTGTTTTTATTTATAATTATTTAAATTGTACGATTGTCGATAATTGCATTGTTTAATTAAATAAGCTGTGTCATCATATCAGCCTATAGACACCCATTGCAAGGCCTAGGCATCACCTACACGTCGACTTTAACTATGTTGGTGAACCGAGTGGGCTTATCCACCCCGCCTCTACCAGCTGGTGATCACATTTCAGTTCCAATGGTCGTCAGTACCACGAACGACAAGCAATACTTCGTGCCACACCAGTGACTTTGGTTCTTCCACCAACAAGACCACACTTCTGATTCGAAACCTCCGAGCATAGATCTCTCCATTGCTCTCTAGTAGAGCTTGAGCCTTCTAATGAGGCCTTTTGTGAACGAGCACGTCAGGGATCCATAAATCTTCACATAAACTTTGTACATAGTAATTCCAGCAGATCAGTTTTTAACATATTAATAAGAGTAAACATTATGAATAATTGCATTGACATCCTAAGGTCTTGAAGGCCATACATGACAATTGATGGAAAGGTTGATGTCATGAAGAATATCGCGAGGAATAGTTCCTCATCCGTAAAATTCTACTTAGGGTACGAGGGATCGCTCTCCAATCAAAAAGAGCACAAAAATCTACTTCTACTAAGGTATCAAGTGAGATTTTAATGTATTTTCAATAACGAAGCGTGGTAGCGTGTCATAAGTAGGTGGTCCTCCACTATGTGGACAGATTAGAAAGGTAAGTAAGAAAAGGACTAATATTTAGCCACTTCCGCACATGCAGTGGTAGTCGTGCACTCAACACGTGTTTCACCCCTCCACGGGGCATTTTCAGGAGTTATGTTACACCGATTGGTGCCAAACACAGAGTCTAAAAGCAGTGAGTGTGAGTGGTTTGACGGTGGCAGTTGTGTGATTCGCATTGTTTGCCGCATACGCCTTTATCAGCGGGCTGGCGGGCGGTGCACTTTGTTGCACGACTACCGCTGCATGTGCGGTAGTGGCTAAATATTGGTCCTTTTCTTACTTAGGATGGACTTCCACAAGGTAACGCCTGATTCCATTAAATAGATAGATAAGGTCGCGGGAAGACGCTGTATGCGGGCAACGCAAGACCGGTCATCGTAGCAATCTTTATTTATCTATTTATATGTTGTTTTATGATGTATGATGTGTTGTTAAATTCAATTATTATTTATTGTTAGTGCGCATTTACATGTAATTTTGAATCGTTTATTATTTTAAAATTATATGCAGTAAGCTACAAACGGTCCGGAATGCTGATCTGATGAAGAGCCGGCAAGAAACTCAACAGTTGTTTTTTTTTAAATGAAATTAAACAATTTTTGATGTGCACATTATAATATCAATTACATAAACATGTCAACAAAACAAGTTTCACATATTTTGATCAATTAAAAACTCTTGAATACTATAAGATTTATTTAATGATATACTTTTGAAAAACCATTATCAAAATTTCACTACATTTGTAATAAACCTGTTAAAAAGATTGTTTCGTCTATCAAAGTGTGTCCACACAGTTTGTTCGTTCGTTGATCATAAATAGGTTCTAATACGTAAGGCATAAGCCTCTCCCAAAGATTACCACGATGTCCAGTTCTGCGCTGCTCGCATTCATCGACTTCACGCGACCTTGACTATGCCGTAGGTACACCTAATATGGACCTATCTACGCCTCTCACTCAATTATAATTATTTTTTAAACTTCAGCGTAGATATCTAATATATAAAATTCTCGTGTTCGAACTTGAACTCCTCCGAAACGGCTTGACCGATTTTTACCAAATTTTACATGCGTATTCAGTATGTCTGAGAATCGGCTACTATCTATTTTCCATACCCCTAAGTGATAAGGGTGGTCCACCCCTAAATTTTATTTTTAATTTTTTAGACAATTTTTTTGGTTTTTATTTTATTATGATACAGCATACAAAAATACATACAAACCTAAATTTTCACCTCTCTACGATCAACCCTTATCTTACATTTGTTAATTAAAAACTTTAATTTTTTTTTGCAAAACAACGTTTGCGGGATCAGCTAGTATTTTTATAAACAATTCATTTAACGAATATTTATGTGAAAAAATATCGATAAACGTCACAGCACAACACTGATCACCCCACGTGGCGTTCGCGATCCTTATCTAACAACACCAGCTGTAAAACACAAGATTTATCGACAGATTACCGTGCTACGATAACGTACAAATCACCGCACTATTTGTAATAACGTTTTAGAGGCCATTTTGAATATGATCCACTCACAAGGAATTTTCGAAATAGTCCCTTTCGGTTTAATAATATTAATACATTAAGGCATATTTATAATTATTATAAATTTATGTCTGAGGAATTTTATATGTTTTGATCTTATCAAAACTACTAAAGAAATGTATCTGTCCTGATGGAATTAATTAAAATACGAAATCGTAATATATATTATATATAATTTCAGTTTATGACAATGTAAAATACACTTTTTTAGGTAAACTGCAAGTAGCAGCGGGCAGCCCATATAGAGAAAGACAGAGATGGCTGCTGGGGCCTTCAGGTATTAAAAAGAAGAAGACAGCACGGCAACTCAGCCTAGGACTCTCAACTACAAGATAGATAAGACGACCTAGCTAAGGTCGTCGGAGGACTCGGAGTCAAGCGGCTTACAACAGGTGTTATTGTAATTATGCGATGGAGGTCTTTGTCCAGCAATAGAGGTCCTATGACAAAAATTAAGATAATGGTGGATGATCATGCCAAGCCCTCTCATAATGTGACCGCGTAAGATATCTACACATAGATAAACAGGCGACCTTGTAAAGTCATCGGAACATCAATACTCGTATGTGTTTAAAGGAATCCACAATCAGAATCCAAGGTCGAAGAGAGGATCAAAGAAGACATCATTGCCGCCATAATGGGCGACGACAATTGTCACGTAGTACAATATAAAATGAAAACAATAAGACTTACAAATAAGTCAAAAGGGTCGAGCAAGATCCCGAGGTAGTCATTAATAAAGCAATATACGTTTAGTACACAAAAAAGGTATATAAATATAATATTGATATAACTGTTTAAAAATTATACTAAAAATAAAAAATACAACAATTAGTAAAATGTAAATAAAATTAAAAAATTGAGTCAAAACTATCACAATGTAATAAACTGTAATAATACAGGAAACTGTGATCTAGGAATGAAGGTGATGCACGGGAGATCATTGGGAGGAAATTGTAATATAAGTGATTGTGAAAGATGAAAGGAGAAAGTGAAATAAAAGTATGAAATGGAAAAAATATTTGCCCGAATTGTATCGTCCTCGTTCCACACATGGCAGGAGTGAACGAGAGGTCCCAAAAAGGAGGGCTCTAAAAATGACTTGGTACTGTCAAGATATAGACATGTCACAAAAAAAGAAAGAATAAATCGTCCATCATTGTGAAAATAGACTTACAAATAACGACTTTACGTAATAATAAACGTTTACCTACAAAATTTTATTATGATACAGCATACAAAAATACATAAAAACCTAAATTTTCACCCCTCTATGATCAACCCTTATCTTACATTTGTTAATTAAAAAGTTTAATTTTTTTTGCAAAACAACGTTTGCGGGATCAGCTAGTTACTTTATAGTTATTATCAAATTATTATATGATTATATAGTCACTGTAATCATTATCATGTCAGCTGATAGAAGCCCACTCACTCATAGATCGCACGATGACCGATCTTGCGCTACCCGTACCCAGCAACTTTCTCGCGCACTTAACTACCGAATGTATTTTTAATGTGCGCTACTTACACCACAGCTGACTCGTGATAGTCACCTTACAGCCCTAGCAACATAGAGGCGGATGGATCGACGTAGTCCTGAACCATCGTGGTATCACCACTGGAGTTTCGAGGGTAGCATGGACTACGCATACCCCGGGACGAAATATCTATATGAAAGCGCGAGGAACTAGCGTGAGGAGACCCTTAACTGGGAGATACCGCGGTTTCTTTCGTAGCGAAGAGGGTAATCACCGGTGAGGATAGTGAGTAGGAATCCCACATAACCTTATCCTTCTCTCAGAGTATAGGGTAACACGTGTCCATCTAGAAGATTTCGACCGATACCAAAAAAAAAGATTGTTTTGTTATTAATTTTAATTTGTATCGCTAGGGTGTTTTACTTACAATGTATTGTTTTTTTTTCTGAACGCAGACAGTTGGGTGAGGGCTTGTCGTTATTTGGCTTCGTACAGAACGAGCAGTCATGGAGCGCTCGTATAACCTTCTGCGAAAAAGTGATGTTGCAGAAGTAGGCTGCGGAGAGAGAGAGAGAGAACATCTGAGCTCCCCGTCCGCAGTCGGGGACTTGGACGCCGGAGGGTGTACCGCGCCTTTCTCCAATCCCTTAGCAGGGGCTTGGCGACTGATTCGGGGTGATCCGCCGTAAGTAAGGAATTGAGGCACTGAGCCGCCGCCGTTGAAACTGCAGTAGTATGCGAAAGCGTTCCCTTAGTTTCAACAAAAGGCGTTCAAGAACACCGTGGAGTTTTAGCCGGTAGGAGTCCAGCATAACCCTTTCGTTGCCCTCGCAGTGAAGGGGTGTCCCATGCAAGATTTCCCCACGAGTAAAAAAAGGGCTTGTCGCTATTTGCGGATCTTTCTTCTCGTAGTTGCAAGTCATGCGGCAGCCTTTTATTGTGTACAATTTTTCTTATGGATAACAGTAAGTAAAAGTAATAAAAAAGATAATAATATTTATGATAATGCTAGATTTTAGAGCAGTGGCAGCGGTAAGGAATGTGACTTGAAATCGTAGGTCACAGATTCGATTCTCGTCATATAATCCTCGCTTTGTGCATTAATTACAAACGATTGCCAATGCTCACAAAGATTCCGGAAAATGAACAGAAATGTCGTATGTGTACCATAATATCACACTGCTATCGCTAACTCGCCTGCCGAACGTAGCTATTTTGGTATATTCCCCCCTAGATTTATTTGGGGGAAGCCTATAGGCCTTGCAATGGGCTTCCGTTGGCGAAACGACAATGACCACTAAATTCTATACAATGTTTCTTATGTTTTATTTGAAATCGCTGCCCAAGCGCTACAGACCGTTAAACGTGAGGGTTAACACTATATGCCGGAACTGTTTATCAGAAGATTCCACAGTAGATTGTTTCTTTGAGCAGTGTTGTACTAAGATTTTCGCAGAGTCTAGTGATTACATTTATAACTTAGTTCTGCGACCAAATACAAATCAATAACATTAATTGTATGCAGCAATGCCCTTGAATACCCATATTAAGAAAAGAAAAAAATAAAACATACTCTAAGCAGAACATGATCGTATTATTTTTATTAATTCCAATTAGACTTCGATTTCGTATTTAAATTAATATTTTAATGTCCGTAACATATAAAATGTTCCACTGTTATTTTTATTAACCATTTTTATATGTTTTATTCACGTTTCATAAAACCTTCGCGCAGGTATCGTTAAAAGCATTAGTGTAAGTTATGTTATTAACATCCATAAAGGTTTTAATTAAGTTTATTTAGTTGCTTTTCATTAACATTTGCAATTAGTTTTACCTTTTTTGCATTTTCTACATGTTCAAGAAATATAGGATCCATACAGGATGAGGTAATCATCATATTCAGGATATAAGACGTATAGATCTTTTTTAGACCAGTTTTTTTACAGAGATTTTTCATAGAATAATATTTTTTTCACGTAATCTTTAACCTTCATTCTCATCTTACATCCTTCTAACCTATTAAAAGTTGCTTGTGTCTAGAGTTTTCTGACGGCCTTAACAATGTCGTATGTCCACTGTGAGTGGATGTTTTATGTTATCGAGTAGTTTTGAACAGTAACTGGCAAAATCGATTTTTATTCCATAATTTGTATTTTTATATTTTTTGTACTTATGGATTGAATTTTCACTGAACACTAATTTTAATTTTGTTACATGTTGTATTTAAATTTGATTATTACTTCTTTTTTAAGTTTTTTTTCGGTAAATATTTAGAGTATTTTTATCTTACATGATATTTTTTAAAATTGTGGAAGAAATTGTGGAAAAAATAAATGATTGATGACGTCCTACGTTCCGCTTGACGGTACAAAGACAACACTTCATAACATACACGCCCCAGCAGCGGTCACTGTAACTCAACTTGCCAATCCGCTGGACTATGTTCTTTATTTTCATTCGTCTGCGGTGTCCCCATTATTGATCCAATCTCGTAGATCCCGATCCCGAGGATCCACCCCCCCCCCCCCCATTACTTGTTAAACGACTGTAGTAAGCTTGCTAATGAGTTCCGAAATGTGACGTTCCAAAGCCGTATACCATCACATACGAGGCATGTTGAAAGAACATTCGTACAAGCATTTGCCCCCCCCCCCCATAGCTTACCCCATTTCAGCAGAAAATCTTTGTAAGTTATACTAGGGTCCAAAGGGAGCCTTCAATTTTAGTTACTAGAATTGAAAATGGAGGACTCTACTTACAGTGAATGTTACTCAAATACGGGTGGTATTCTATCGCAAAACAAATAACTTATTTATACAAGGAGATAAGTTATAGGTGTAAAAGCTATAGAGAGGGTAAATGTATAGCTCATTTGTCAGCAAAAACCTTACTATTATTTCCAATCAGCCTAAATATAGTATAGTATAAAGTGATCACTCATTATCTTTTTTATTGGAATGCGACTGGCCAGTGTCTTTTGCCAGGATATTGTAAAACCTGCTTATCTATCGGTGACAGCCCAAGACAAAGTCCCCTCGTGGGGGCCCTTGAACCTAGACACTCTATGGAGTGTCAGCCGAAGTGATTTATGAGCTAGGTGGCCTCCCAATCTGGTGAAATATTAACATGTAGCGGTCCAAGCTCAGGCTCCCTCGAGAGCACTCGCGCTTCGCTACATTAAAAGAGGTCTTAGGCTAAGCGCCCTCTGTGCCCTACCACTTCGAACCCACAGAATCTGCTAATGCCATTTGGGTTGTTTTAGGGTCATTTAAAAAAAGTACTATCAATCGAAACCCACACTATTACAGCTCTGATTTTCAGTAAAGGACCTAGTTATTTGTATTTTAATGTTCCCTTACTAATTCTGGAGACTGCCAAGCACTTACATGAGAGAGAGGGTGAAAATAATAAAAAAAGTTAATGAAAAATACATCCCTGCTCCAAAAATAAGAAAGGGCAACGAAAGGTCCCCAATAACAGGGACCATTAAAAAAAACTTAGGTGGTGTAGGCGCATGGAATAAATCCTTAGGATCTAAATGGCCCCGTAGAGAAATACGTTTAGGTAACAGCGGTATAATATGATCTTTATTTTAAAATATTATTATTATACAAAGTGAATGCTTATAGATATAAAAGCTTCATAGTTTTGTATATATTGTTCATTTGCTGTCAATGTATATATGGGACATCGTATCCAAAATTTGAGGGTTCCAGAAATAATGCATAATTTTATATAATAAAGTACGTAAAACATTAAAATTCTGATAATTACATATTAAAATTAATTATTATTATTATTAACTAGTTGTCGCTGTAACTTTGTATGGCCACAAGGTATTGGCATGTAGCATTTCAATAGAAAAAAAAATCTAACATTTTTCAGAGTAATAAATTTATAAAATAGGAGTGAAATTTTTAAATAATTATGCTGACATATGAGTTGTACATTCACTACTTTAAAGCTTATACACATGTCATCAATCACCCTGTATGACAACCATATATATGATTTAAAACTTTCAAATAGGTCTAACAAAAATTCAAAATAAAAAAAACAAAACGAGATATTATCTGTAAAAGGTAAAAACGAATCGTTTATGGTCACATGCCTGTTGGGAGGTTAATTAATGACCATGTAAGGCCATATTACAAGTGGAAATACGATCAGATGCCTCTAATAAACATCGTAACATTTCGAACATGTGTTTAAAGGTAATGTTAGGGAATTCACCGATGGCCGAACGGAATTTATTCCGGTATTCGAGATATAGACGTGTTGTAGTTTTAAATTTCGAACGCGACAAGAATCTGTCACTTCGGTACAGTCGCATACAGATTAATAACAAACGGTACATTTGTACACTCGTGCTGTTTTATGCAAGGTGATTATTTATACATGTAAAAGCTTTGCAGCAGTAAATCGTCCGCAGAGACAAATCGTCATCATCACGTCAACCGATAGACGCCCACTGCAAAGTACAGGCCTCCCTCAAAGATCGCCACGATAACTGTTCTTGCGCTGCCCGCATCCAGCGACTTCCCACGATAGATAGTAAACAATAATTAATATAAACATGTACGTTATTGATCCGAATTTTAAAGCCACCTTTTCTTACAATATTTTCATTACTTTATATATTATTTCTGAGACCATTGACACAACAAACGAATTACACATTCACCCCTTTCAAGTATTACAAATAAAAAAAAAACGTCGAACGTTTCGATAAGCGTAAGATTTAAAAATGGCTCAACGAAATTACCTACTTTTTACATACCTTCCTTAAAGCACAAGGAAGGTTTACAAAATATATTTTACTTTTGTTCATAAACACAGTGAATTAAAACACCTTTCTTTCCCTAGCTGTCAAACATTATAGCAGGTTAAAACAAATTACATTTATCATTCATTCATGTGAGCCGATAAAAAAAAGAACGACAACCGGCCTTGTGTTGCCCGCTTCCAGCGACAAAATAGGCGATAGTCTTAAAACGTGACTATTTATTAGGTTGCGCGGAAAGAGGGGGAAGAGGTTACTTAGACCGCCTACCAAATTCCATTTACTTTTTTACAACTTTTAAATGTAAGATTTCCTAACAGTTGAAGAAACTCAAGGACATTTTCTCGTCTAATGTCCCTTATTGTTAAAACCTAAGGTCTACAACCAGTCTGTGTTACCAGTCGTCATTGGTAAACTCACAAATTCCAAAACATGGAGGCACTCGGGATTTTTTACAAGATCAAATCAGATGGAGATCCATAGAAAAATGAAAGTAATCCGACCCAACGGATTGACAAGTTGAAGTAATAATGGGCAGAGCTAAGGAAAATTGATGGCTGCTAGGCTCTGAAGGTTCTGGAGTGAAGACGACGAACTTTTAAACACAGCATACAACGTCCACCCATAAGGCGGACAGATGACATAGTTAAAGTAGTCGGAAAACGCTGACTGCTGGCGCCTTCCTACCAGTGTTAAGCAAAAGACCATTCTCATACACTAGACATCCTGCGGCCGAAATGTTGCTGATTATTTAGATTGTAAGGAAAAATTATTTTCACTTAACACATTAAAACCTCATCTCAACCTTCTCAATAACACCACTTGAATTGCACTGATGTTTTGAAATAAATTAAATTTAAGGCATTTCAAACCATACAACTTTAAAAAATTAAAAGAATTTTAAATTATTAGTTTACCTAAATTTATCATTTGAACGTTATAAAAATCTATTCCTTAAAACCTTTGTGTCGTACAATTTAAAAACAAAACAGTTTCATCATGGCGTCGAAAAGCAGATTATAGCAATAACTATTTTCAAGTGGTTACTATAGGTAATAGTAAAGTGTTCATACCACGATAATAACAAGTATTCACAAATTAATTTTAACTCAATTCTATGAATAAATAGGAAAAACATTGTTAAGAAAAACAAACGTAAAACAATATTTTTACAACGCCTACTTGTTTACCTATTTCACTTCAATGACGGATTTAATATCGTGTCTATGGTAAAAAGCCAACAGAAAAATTTGTATTTAAAATATTGTATTTGTATAGAATTGCGTAGTATTTTTTTTAATTATAGGTGCTTTTATAGGTGTCCTAACACGTTTACATTACATGATTTGTTATAGTAAAAGCAAGGGGGTAAAGGTATCTCTCATTTGTTTTCAATTAATGCAGGAATATTAACGTAATGCGTAAAAATCATTTGCAAACTCGAATTCGAAGATATTAAAAATAATTATTGTTTACTATCTATCCCTGACACTACTGTCAAAAGCTATTCGCCTGTCGCATTTCAAGAGAAAAAATAAATTAATGCAACATATTTCGTAATGAATATTTTATATAGGTGATTCGAAATAGGTGTATGTAAAATGTAATCTATTAAGGTTTTTGCTGACAAATTAGGTATACATTTATCCCTTTAAAGCTTTTACATCTATCACCTATCATCATTTATAAAAATATTTAATGCATGGAAGCAACATGTATGTACTTCGAAAAATATATATTGTATGTATTTTGAATTCGCTTAGGCCTAATGTAAAAGATATATGCTTACTTGTATCTCGTGTCCAAAACTTATAAATCACTTAAAATAATAAAACAAGCTAATTTAATAATAAACATTAATACCTTTCCCGACGGGAGATGAACATTTTTATTAAAGAATCATGTGATTTAATATGTCTGTCGGTTGTCAATGGAAATAAAATATAAGTAAGACGTTCTTTTGGTATACTCACACTCATGTGCAACGCTCTAAATTAAGATCCTTCTCGCATCACACGAACTTTAACAAGCTCTTGCTAAAAATATCCTGCACCAGTGACGAAACACAACCTACATACACTCAATTAAAATCAATTGTCTACGTAATCACTTAAATCACGATTTATTTACATCGAATAAAAACTTCACAATATAAACACAGTTTAAAATGGAATCCGAAAACCGTGTGGATACTAAAACGAGGTCTTGGACGACGGCCCTCACGTACGCACGTTCCAAAAGCTAAAATTGAACTGGTTCGAATCAAACTTCCGTTCTCGTCTTCCATTGGTCAGACGCGAGCGGAAGGGTCGTAATAACCAATGGCGTCGATCTTGGTATTTCATAGACAACGCCTTTTATTGGTCGTCATCTCCGTTCGCCATTTTCGAGGTTGTTGGACAATTGGAGTTATTAAAGTAGGCGGAATCTTGGTCACCGACGGCTCGGTATTACAATTTCCAAAAATCATCGTCCATATGTGCTCTCTTTTAGGATTTCCGCTGTAAGTACTTTCTATTAGGTACTAACAGAATTTTCCTATAGGATTTCTGTCACCAAGCGTTATACAATAAACTGTGATAGCTAAAATATACTCTATACGCGTCAGAAACATTTTAATTTTATACAAGAACGTTTTCAACATATCAAATACATTTTGCACATAGCATATTTTAGTTGTTGTGGCGATATTTGGGGGTGGCCAATGTCTTCCAGTGGACTAACGGCTGACATGAAAGATGAGTAAATGTTTTAGTTTTACAACGGTGGTATACGGCACAGTGATATTCATTTTTTATTCAAGTACGCCGCTATAGCGCTTTTAAATCGTCAATTATTTTGACATTGTAAGTAGTAAGTTGTCACCGGCTCGGAAAGCAGATCTGGTTAGCAGAGCCGGCCAGAAACTTAACAATTGCACTTTTAAATGAAATTTAACTACTTTTGATTTATTCACTAATATACTTTTAGATTTATAACTAAGAAAGTGAAGGTCAAAGACATCTTGATGAACTTTATTACATGTGCGTTAATCAAGGAAGGATTGTTAATTTTTTAAAGACGAAATTGAGGCGTTACAAGTTTATTTTTATTTCTTGTATCTATCGTGTGCCTATTGTGTATTTCCATAGCGAAACTAATCCGCACAACAGCTTTAAGTATTATATCACCTATTAAAAAGTATTGTATCTGAGTTTTAATAATTTTTTCAACCATTAACAGCAAAGAGTTTTTTTGTTTTTCATATTTTTATTTAATGTTTTTTAAAAAAAACTTCTATTAGTTTGGCCGCACAAATGCTAAATTATTAACGTTTTATTCAGTTATTAGTTTTAAACTTTAAAGGGGTTAATGTATAGCTTATTTGGCAGCAAAAAGTTTTAAAGCTTTTACTCCTGTTTTCTGTATAAAGTGATCACTCTGAAGTATATAATTTTTTTAATTGGAATGTGACAAGTTAACTGCATCTGCTAGTACAAAATCTGCAAGGACAGATAATAAACCATTATTAATTATAATACGCTTTTAGTGTTCTATTAATTAATAATCTAATAATAATTATTATATTAATAAATATATTAATTTATATTAATGTATAGTTATTTTAATTTTGAATATGCTTTTATTAGTATTAAATAATGTAATGATAATATTGTTGCGTTTAAATAAGCTATAAATACACCCCTTGATGGCTTTTACACCTATAACCAATCAGTATAATAATAAACATTTGCGTGGTCCATTCGGCTGAAGTGTAGAGATACTTAATTAATTCAGTTATTTTTAGCTACAATTAACATGCGATTTCTTTCAACCAGTATCACGTGTTATAACTTATAACACTAACATCATTATATTAGGGGGACCGTAAATTAATGTCGTTTCTGTCGACATATTTTACAGAAAAACAGTTTGATTTTTACCACTCCGGCATTGACTTATTTACTAGATGGCAAAAGGTTATTGATAACGAAGGTAAATATATTGTTGATTAGAATTAAAAACTTGTTAAAAATGTAGTCGTGCGAATTTAACTTAAGAAAGCGAAATTGCTTTCCGGTTCCACCAATAAATAAAGATTTATTCATTGATTGTAAAAAAACTGTCATACTAAATTTCAAAACGACTAAATTTTGTCAGATTCAGTGTTAACCTAGACTTCTTACCTTTAGGTGGGTCATCGGGGTATCATGACTCCCTCTGACTTCCATCTAATCTAGATCGGCAGCAAACATATTCCACTCAAAAAGAACGTCGTTAGCGCAGAGGCACGTTTCATGATGACTGAAACTGATATTCCTCTTTCAAAAACGACGCCTTCGGAAGAGGTCTAAATTTAGTCTTTCCACTAGCTTTGCCACGAAGATATCATAGGTAGCGTGAACAAGCCATACCCTGAAAAAAGTTTAAAATACCACTGTGCTAAGACAACAAAATCTTCTACTTCAACATAGTAACAAGCTCAGGTGTTCCATCTGAGTGTGGAGCTATTAAGCTTTTACGAATGTTTCATAGAGTGACTGGGTAGCAAGGAACCCCATTAGGTAACCTAGAGGGCATTTAGTGGCAGTATAAAAATAAAATTTCCAATTGGACCGGTATGGAACTGCCTGGAAGTCTATTCCGCGGGCCATCTATTTGAAACTGATTTGCAATTTTTATTTTTAATTCGATTCGTGATGTATTTGTTTCGTTAGAACTAATCAATAAAAACTTATTATTATTATTTACGTGATTTTATTTTTCTTTTACAAAATCGTGCTTTGGAGTTAAAGGTAAATATAATAGAATCCTTCCATGATCGTCTCCTTTACACAATCCATTTTTAATGGACAAAAATTACAGAAAACAAAATTATTTATATCCATTTCTTTATAAATAGGCTACACAAGTTACAGCCCAAGTACAATATGAAATTGAGTATTTTTTTACAATAAATAATTAATATATTAGTACTTCCTTAACTATATATACAGCGTATACAGTGGAACAAAAGAACCTGCGAAGTTAGCAAAATAAAATTAGCCATGTAATAACATATTCTTTTAGTAATTTATTTATTGATTGATTTATATTTGTATTCGCACAGGATCAAAGTCTTGAGAAGAATGCTGGACTAGCCCATATAAAGGCATTCTTTCAACTAAAACTAAGATATTTTCTAATGCATTTAATGGAATCAGGCGTTACCTCGCGGAAGTCCATCCTAAGTAAGAAAAGGACCAATATTTAGCCACTTCCGCACATGCAGTGGTAGTCGTGCAATGAATGAAATGATTTCATTGCACGACTACCACTGCATGTGCGGAAATGGCTAAATATCGGTCCTTTTCTTAATTTTCTAATGCACTCTGAACTTCTAAAAACCCAAAACAAATTCAAACGGTAGCTTTTATTGTGGTAACGTTTACAATATCTTTAATACAGTAGTAGAGCAATCATTCACAATTATAGATGATAATTTTAATGTTTTTGTTCGATATAATTCTTAAATGTATTAAAAAATAACTAAAAGACACTACGTATGAGTGTATTGTAATACCGTAAGCGCGGCGTGAGTACGTCTGCCATCAGGTGGACCGATAGTGAAGGTCGCGGGAGTCGCTGGATGCAGCGCAAGACCGGACATCGTGGTGATCTTTAAGGAGGCCTATACCTTGCAGTGGGCTTCTTTCGGCTGAAAAGTAGAAAAGAAGGAGAGAAATGTATTTTATCGCACTCTACTAAATGCTACTGTGATTGAACATGTGTGCTGTGTACATATTTCACGTGGAATCCCGAGCTTATGTGCTGACTTTAGTTTATTATGTTTATTTATTTCTTAAGTTGCAAAAAATTAAAGTTTTATCTACGGATAATTGTATTTGAGTGAAAGTTTCACAGTTTCAGAAAGATTTAATTTTCCATTTTCGTAAATTACAAGTGAGTGCATAATTTAGATTATTATAAATAAAAAAGTGTTTCCGTAATATATTAAATATTTTAACTTGTCAATGCATTTTATTTTTATTTCTGTGTACTCCTAAAAATAATGAAAAAAAATCATAACTGTTAAATAGCAAAATTTGCATTTTCTGCAAGTTTTTCGATTTACACGTTTTTCTCAGGAACGTATCTACCGTGTAAATCAGGAGATAGGTGTATTGTCATATACATTATGATGTGTTATGGGTGTAAATGTTTCAAATGTATTATACCTTCTTTGTTTGCAAAAATATTGAAAGCTTTTATGCCCATTTTCAAACATCCTGTTGCAAGTGATCACTCTTAAATATTTTAGATTATTCTAATATAATGTTTGACGGAGTTCCTTCCTTCAATTCTCCCAGCGGTAACACTTTCTGAATTGGTAGTAGTGATATTAGCCCTGCAATAGAAACCGAATAGCCAAGGCTCTGTCGGATAAGTGAATATTACCACCTTTGAGTCTTATAACTACACCGAAAAAACACCGAAGCGATTTAAGAACTCGGCGGCCTTCCAAATCCGATGACAATATAGCGGACTGAGCCTTTTCTTACTTTAGGTAAGGTGCCCTCTGCGCTCTGCCATTTCAAACCCGTGTAATCTACAAATGTCATTTGGATAAGCAGTGGCAGTATGGTTAAATGAAATCGTTTTATTAATTTATACTTTCTATTGGAAAACGACAGGCCGACAACTTTTGACAGTACTAAGTCTGTATGGACAGATAGTAAATAATTATTAATTTTAATATTTAGTATATTATCAATACGCAATATAATATTTCAGGAACCATGAAAATTTTTAAATAGGGTTTACCATACATCTCTTTAAGCATTTACACCTATAAGCGTGCCGTTATAATATCTACGAAAAACTTCTTTCTGAGAGAATTTTTAAAAGTTAATATAATACAAAGTTTTCGAAGCATTTGTGTCCACAGAGAAATATTAGACGAAGTAAAAATATTTGACGGTTCCACGGCCACGAATCTAAGCCGAAGTTGATTAAAATGTTAATGAACGTCTCCGTGCCGGCCATGTGTTCAAATAAAACACTAATGTTATTTGTAGTTTCATAGCATACGTTATATTTTCATTACGAGCGGTACTTTACAAGTTTGCTCATTTCGTACCATTCTTTACAATTTAAAACACCTTAAAACAACTATTACAACACTGCGACTGATTGAACATAAAATATTCTTTATTATCTAAGTGCTAAGAAAAAGTAGAGCGAAGACATAAAATGGTATTAGACCATAATGCATTGAATATGGTCATTATACGCTTATTTGGTGCTTTTGTGGACGGCTTTTGAAGAAAACGCGCGCTTTTGTTCGATGACGTTTAGCGGTAGACATCTTGTTTTTGCTGTCAAAAAAAGGACTTTGTAATCGGAGATCTGCGTTTGTCATTTAAACCGCTCAATCAATAATTTTATTAAAACTTTTTTCTTATATAATAACTTATTATTTAGATTTTTTAAAAGCTTTAATTGAATGAATGTACAACTCATTTTTCAGCAAAAAGATTTTATATTATATGTACTAGAATGCAATAGGCCAAATACTCACAGAAAAATGTCAGCTGGTACAAATAGTAATTTGTATTTTGATTACGGTTTTTTAACTATTTAATCATTACATTATTTATAATTGAGGAAACTTTGATTTGCGGATAGAGTTTACCATGTAATAAATGAAAACAAATTATCTGTACATTCAATCAACCTAGCTTTTACACCTATAACTAATCTTCCTGTATGTTGATTGTCAAACTAATATCAGCTATTTGCTTTATTGGAGAATAATTACTTTAATTAATTAAATTTAGGAAAATAGACATTTTTCAATTTATATTAAAACCGTGGTTAAACAATAAGATACTTATAAAAAAATTGTAACACTATCATGCTTTATACGGTGTTATTGTCATCGTATGTAAATCATATAATTCTTATATCACCGGACTATTTAATATTTCTTAGAATAATTTATGACATATACCAAATATTGATATAAAGACGAAGTTTTAACTAATTTTACTATAAAGATTATCTAATCTTTTCAATTTTATTTTTATTGCAATGTAATCTATTCTAATATATCCATGTTTAATTAAAAATTTTCGTCTATTTAAATAAAAATAAAAATTTAAGCATTAAAATATGTACGGAACCATTTTATAAAAATGTAAAAAAATTCGGCCCACCCCAAACAAAAGCGGCAGTCAAGTACCCGTCTGTACCCCGCCATAACAATGCATTGAGAGATCTTAAACAAGATAAAACATTTATGCCCTGCGCTGTCGAAGTGCTTTCAATGAACAATTCAAATCCTATTTTTCGCTTGACAGTAGCTTTTATTATTTTTTTTTTTGTTATTTCCGCATCGAATAAATTGATTATAAAAACTAAACAATAGATCGATTTTTCAGTTACCTTACGATAATTAATATGTATACGGGCCCTTCACTAGTTATAACGAAAACATAGCTAAGGTCGCAGGAAGTCATCGGAGGCGCAAGACCGAAGATCATCGTGGCGTTCTTTCAGAGAAGCCTAAGCCTTATGATGGGCGTTTATCGGCTAATATATTTATGATAATGAATGTATAATGTACAGATGCAATGGCTGTTAATTGGTTTAGTATTTATTTATCTGAGACTAATGGCCCTATACACCCTGCCACTTCGAATCTGCGGAATCTGCAAATGTCACCTCGCAGTGAAAGCCAGATCTAAAAAAAAACACATTAGATCGGACATAATCGGAGCGAATCTTCTTATTTTCAGCCAATGGATGCCCACTACAAGGCATTGGCCTCGCCCAACGATCAATGACCAGTCCTGCGCTCCTCGTGACCTTAACTAAGTCATCCGTCACCCTACTGTGGGGCCTCCCCACGCCTGGAGTGCCGGCTTGAGGCAGCCACTCAAGAACCTTCCGGCCCCAACACCCACCGGTTGCATGAGCAATGTACCGAGCTACGTCGATGGTCTTGGTTCTATTGCGGATCTCCTCGATTTTGCAGCGAAACTCCGAGCATAGCCCTCTCCATTGCTGGATCCTTGAGACCTCTTATGAGGTTCGTCTTAAGTGATTACGTTTCGAATCTGTATGTCATCACCTGAAACACATTGGTCAAAGACCTTCGTCTTCAAAGATCGGAGCGAATAAATAAAAGTAATTAAATTATTATAAATCACGTTTAACACGCCTTCTTGCGGTATAAATTAAGGAGTTGAATGTGTAGAGGTGTCCGTTGAACGTGGGGTGGATTCCACTCACGGCCATTAATCGTCATAGAGATGGGGTGTTAACAATGTGCTTAATAATGACATAAAAGGTTCCCTTCGTGTACTTTTAGAGTTCCGTAGATAGAAACTTCTTTGAAAAATCCCTCTTTGATTTAATATTTTGTTGACTAACTTTTTACATATGTGTAAATTTACTTTGTTGTCTATAAATGTGTCGTCATTTCAACGGTAAGACGTCCACAGCTGGACAAAGGCGGCGATTTCTAATAAGATCCGTTGGAAGCAGCCCGCATCCAACTCTTTCCAACGACCCTAACAAAGGTCATCTGTTCATCTTGACATCTGGTATCGTCTGATCTTTTGGAAAATCTTCAATGAAAAAGTGATAAAGCTTATTTTATAAAACATACCACGTAAGAAAAAAATTACAATTATTTTAGTAGAATTAATTACGACATTGTAATTAATTAAAGTTTTATTGCACTATATTATTCACCACAACAATATCATTTACTTATTATCGGCATGTGAAGAATGCCAAAAGAGCCTAATGTGATAGACATTATGATTAGATTTAATTCCATTATGATGGTATCCTTCATTTCAAAGCTACGGTTCCAAACACGCTACAGTCTGAAAAAATCAAGAAATAATATCCTCAATACACTTAAAAATCTTTCACACTAAAATAGATTTTCTACGTGATATATGATTATACATATAAAAGTTAAATATAATATATAAACAATAGGATATAGAATATTTAAAAATAAATCAATGTATCAGTCATAATTGAAAATTGATTTGAAAGTATATCATGATGTCCAAAAACGTATACGGAACCACGAAATTATTTGTTTAAAACACACTTCACTCGGATCGTAGCCCAAGCGGATACAAATTCAAGTAGTTTGTTATTGCACTATTCAAGTTTTATGAGCGCCATTATTAAAATACTATTACAATAAGTGAACCACTGTTGGCGATGTCAGGGACCCTTTTTTGTACGACCGCCGTCTTGAGAAAACTGTCAAAAGTTTTTTTTGTATCTGTTATGTGACGTCTTTAACTTTTTCCCGCCAATATGTTTCGTAATATGAATATCGTATATATAAATTAAATATAGTAGTCAAATATTTAAATACAATTTCTTAAATTGTGTTGAATTTTTTATGTTTTCATGAAGAAATGAATCATTTGGTTTAATTTACTTTTTTGGTATAACATTGTAAAAAATTTAGGCACATTTATACCGACTAATATTATTATCTATTTATTTATTCAGCCTATGTGCCAATCACGCCTGTGGTCTAATATATTTAATTTTGAACTTTTTTAAATGGAACTCACGTATACTTATATTATGTATTATTGTTGCCGTGCCTATTTGAAATAAAATTAAAAAAAAACAAATACAAAAAAAAAGAGAAATTAAGGATGAACAAACCATTTTTTGTCTTACAATCAGTGTAAATTATACTAATACTAAATAATACTAATGCCTGGTTGTTCAACATTAAAAAAAATATATGTGGTTATAAGGAAACAGCACTAAATAGATAATAGAGTTGTTCAGGTCTTTCGCCACTTCCTCCAGAGTTAACACTTTCTGAAGATGTAGTAAAGTTAGCCAATTAAAAGCAAATGACCAAGTTGAAGTTCGGCCTTTCCATGCGTTCTTAAGTGGAAAGTCCAAATGTTGTACAACTGCTCAAGCCAAAGGTCCCTTCTTGAAGGCCCTTGTGCCAGGCCATGAAGCATCTGCCCAAGTGATATTAAAACTTGGCGGCCTCTCAATCTTATAATAAAATACATTCATCTCTTTTTTTAAACGATGGATACGTTCCTTAAAAGTGTTAAAAACAGTGTAAGAATACATGTGAAATGTGAGACATTTAAGGACATGTTCCACAACTTTAATAGTCGTGTAAGATAAGAAAACTCTTAATGTTTTTTTTTTCAAAAACCTTGTAAAAAACACTTAATAATGAAATCCGCGTAATATAAGTATTTATATAACGAAAACATATCTACAATAATTTTTATAATAAAAACAAAGTAATCATTTTTAATGGAACATATAAAAACAAATTGAAATTACAAATATAGATTAATTTTATAACTATTCATAACTTTTTGATAAAAACCGTTGACATTTCTTACGGAGTAGTTCAAAAATTCGATCATCACATACGTCAGATATGGAGAGGTCACCAGTCACAACTGCAGAATTTGAAGAATTTCGTATTCTCCCAATTGTATTTTATTGCAGTTTAGATAGTTGGTAGTTCTGTGGAAATTACGATTAAAAAGAATTGTAGAGATTCGTGTTAGAATAAAAAAAAAGTTTTAAAAAGAGTATTTAGTCTTATTAGTGAACCGTGTTTTTTTTTTAAATCGTGTAAGTATGGACCATGTAAATGTTGCGATTAGTGGACTGAGTCTAGGCTTCTGAGACAGCCCTAGAGATTTGTTACAAAAAACGTTAAGGGCTTTGCCCCGCCACCCATGGAATCTGTTAATGTTTATAGAGCAACAGTTACCATTCATCACAAACAATAAATATCATCCCCACTCATTACACTATACACCTATACGGTTGTAGTTTTCTGCGTGTAGACGTCTTCGTCGTAACTGAGGTACGATCCCCAGCGTAAAATTTTTAGTCCGTGGACCGCTGTTTCCACGGGCTCAATATCGATGAAGCTGTACAAAGCCTAGTCCGGCTAGCAGCACAACATGAATTACAACAAATAGACAAAAAATAAATATCATATATTATAAAGAGATAAAAATGTAACCTTTATTTATTATCATTAGTTACTCGCAAAACATTTTTTTTTAACCTAACTTATTCTTCTCTGAGTGAACACGGGTACTGCAACTACATATCCGTTTTTAGGGGGCAGTCGCCCACTCCCTACCTGCTAAAAACGTGGGTGAGCCGAGGTTGGATCCGGATCCCTCCTTAGCTGCGCAAATATGACCATATTTCTGAATTTCGTAATAAGCACAAGTGGTTGCCGATTCGACTTCGACGGAATGCCCGCATCCTTACTCTTCTCTATAGTATTTTGTTTAACCCGCTTACTCCCTCTAACCTTAAATCTAAATTTCTATTCTTACGTGATGATATATATAGATACACTAGCTGATCCCGCAAACGTTGTTTTGCAAAAAAATTAAAGTTTTTAATTAACAAATGTAATATAAGGGTTAATCGTAGAGGGGAGAAAATTTAGGTTTGTATGTATTTTTGTATGCTGTATCATAATAAACTAATAACCAAAAAAAATGTCTAAAAAATTAAAAATAAAATTTAGGGGTGGACCACCCTTATCACTTAGGGGTATGGAAAATAGATAGTAGCCGATTCTCAGACATACTGAATATGAATGTAAAATTTGGTAAAAATCGGTCAAGCCGTTTCGGAGGAGTTCAAGTTCGAACACCGTGACACGAGAATTTTATATATTAGAAGATGATAAGTTGCTTGAATCATCGAAGAACTTGAAATTGACCATGTCTGCTCATTCTACTTATGTATTGATCTACCAGAATCAATTAGATGCGCTAAATCGCTGTCAACATTTAAAAAAAATGTTAAAAGAGCACTTCCTTCGCCTTTAAAATAGGATATTGTATAGCATCTCTTAATTATTCGTATTTATGTAGTACTATTCACACGTAAATATTTATGTATATACATATATAGTAATGTATATATGTATATGTAAGTATTCTTGTATGTATGTACATCCTAAACTGCCCTCTTCTTTATGTCTCTCATCTCCATCCAAGGGTTGTTTGGTAGAGATCGCTTCGAGCGATAAGACCGTCTCTTGTACTATATGAATAGGTTTTTTCCCCTATTAATTTTCTATCGTGTAAAAAAAGTGTTCATAAATAAATAAAAAATAAGGCAGATAAAAATGTGTTTCAATGTGTTCAGTTTTTTATGAATGTAAAATTGATTGAATGGCAGCAGTATCTTTTAATGCATCTAGCATAGACGAGGTACAGTGACAGTAACTCCATTCAGGTTCTTGGATGGTCCTGCTTTCCAGAAATTTGCACTTGTAATATGTATATAATAGTACATTGACAAGTAATTGGGCATGTTTTGGTGATTTAATTATCTAAATGTTAAACAATGACCGTAGAGCGTTCCTCGAAACAAAATATCATCTAGATACGACGCATTACGTTAACTTAATGTAATTATAACAAATTTTAATTGCAGAGATATATTAAACGACTCTCAGCTAAAAAACACTAACATGTAAAAACGTGGCGAAAAAAGTCGGGAATATTAAATGTAACTGTAAAAACTGACGCACGGATGCTTATGTCTGTTGTATTGAAATTCAAAAGATTCAAAACCGCATTTTCATGCACATATTAAGCAGCCAATATTTATGAACGAATACCAATATCTGGAGGATGCAATGACTATCCTATTCCAGGTGGCCAGTATTTTAAATTAAAAAGCTTTGGGTGGCAGAAAACTAGTGGATAAGGCGTATCAATTACCGTGAGGTAAATATATGAATACTATTTAAAAAAAAAGTCGGTTGTCATGTCCAATCCCCGTCTGATTAACGCGACACGACGCGGGAATTCCGGGAATCACACGCCGCGTCTACGCGTGGTTTCTGAACGATCAAAACGCCCGTTTTATTAGCCGGTTACTATATTGCAGGGCTGGCCAACCTGCGGCTCTCGGGCCACATTAATATGAAAGATTATTTTTAACTTTCGAGAAATTACATTAAAATGATTATTATTCGGTATGTGTTGCAAAACTTCTTTTAAAATGCTCACAGTGAAAATGAAAGACGGACTGCGCCTTATACCTGTAGATCTGCAGAGTAACCAAGATCATCGACGTACCTCGAAGGAATTCTCGTTTGAAGTGGCAGTGGAGTGGCGGAGCACATCGTTCTTTCTATTTAATGGTATCAGGAGTTATTTTGCGGAAGTCCATCCTAAGTAAGAAAAGGACCAATAATTAGCCACTTACTCACAAGCTGTGGTAGTCGTGCAACAAAGTGCACCGCCCGCCAGCCCGCTGATAAATGCGCATGCGGCAAACAATGCGAATTACACAACTACCACCGTTAAATTACTTAAGACGTGTTTCACCCCTCCACGGGGCATCTTCACGAGTTATGTTACACCGATTAGTGCCAAACACAGAGTCCGTATTGTTTACCGCATACACATTTATCAGCGGGCTGGCGGGCGGTGCACTTTATTACACGACTACGACTGCAAGCGCGGAAGTGGCTAAATATTGGTCCTTTTCTTACATCGCTCTTTCTACTGGTAGCTGTTGGGACTGAAAGGTTGTCAAGTGACAACCTTTCAGCCGATAGACGCGGTGTGCGTAGGTCCTCCACAAGGTGGACCGTCGGCATATTTAAGTTCAGTCGAGAACTCGTTGGGTGCGGGCAGCTTTTTTATGTTTATTTTACACTTTTATTTATGTTTACAACAATTGTTAATTTAGAAAAAAGTAAATTTTTGTTTGTAGATCTTTTAAATATGTATTTAATTGAGGTTAATGCAAAATTTTAAATTATGAAAAATGGCGCGAACTGTCATGGAGCTTGTCCACCCATGCAATATTGTATAACGTCTCGATATAAAAGATAATTCGTAACGTATCTTAACGTATCGAATAAATTTATATCCTTATAATAAATAATATACATAAAGTGAATAATAATATAGGGTGACAAGTGTAAAAGCTTGAGATGCGTAAATGGCTTATTTGTCACTAAAACGTTGAAAGGTTTTATATCTATCTACCATCACCCTGTATGAAGTGATAAAAAATGTTATATTAATTTATTAACAGTAAAAAACAACTAATTTTATATGTAGAAATTCGAATTTTGAAAATGCTTTTACTATTTTATCATTTCCTTGTTTATTTCTGAAACCAATGATTGCTGGATAGGTACTATACATTATTGACAGCAAAGGATGTATATATTGAATACTGTGATCAAAAAGTACGATGAATTTGTTTATGTTTATGTATAAATTTTTTTTTTATTATTTCTTCAAAATCATTTTCATCTCCGTCCGATAAAACGCACTTCTTCCAACGTTTTTTCCAATCCTTGAAACAGTCGAAATAGTCCATTTCCGGTATAGCCTTTAAGAATTTTCGAATTTTTCGTTTTTTATCTCCTCAATCGTGTCAAAATGGCGTCCCCGCATTTTTCTTTTGAGTTTGTTAAATACTAGATATTGTGATAAGGTCGCACGGAGCCAAATCACGCGAATAATACTAACCTAGGAAAAAAATATTAATTTCTCTAAAAATCTATGATACATTTTATGTATAAACTAAATTAATATTTTTCATAATAATAAAATTATCAAAATATAGATATCTTTTATTGTGTCATAATTTATTTACTCAATAAAATGTTAAATAAACAAATATGAGTAATATACTAAATAAAAATAACAATTTATTTCATCTGTCGAATCGATAATTTCAATCGTTTCGATATATTTTTTTAAACATGGCCGACTGAATTGACTTTTCCCGCGCGTTGTGTGGTATGGGGATTACGAATAAATTATGTTGTTGTGCTAGGCGTCCCGCCATTAATCGTAACTTATATCGCGACGATTAATTTGTTTTAGATTTACACGCTTACTAAAACAACGATGTTTAAATTAAATATTATTAAATTAAATCGTTTTAAATATATTTTAATCTGGGTGGAGGGAAATATTTTTTTTTCAATTTATTTTAAAAGGGTATGGGACTTTGGATTATCTGATAGTTAGATTAAAATAATACGAATATTATCATTTAAATTTTCGCCATCTTCTACTCAAGTGTCCCTCTCTACTTACTCTACCGGCTTTACCTACTCACCCTTCGCAATCTATTCTTCTCTGGAATACGCTCCCCCTCGATAGAAGGATGACCAGGAATTCCACATTTAAAACGGAGGTTCAAATGATGTTGCTTGACATGCAGACTCAATCAATAGTATATGTAGATATCTATTTTATTTTATTTATTTATCGATTCCGACGTCCTTCTCCGCCGCCAGATTCATTCGTTACAAATTATAAACATTAATAGATAGACCTAGTATGAATTACACGTCACTATGAAATCAAATGAAAAATTACGGAATTAGCCTTAAAATGAAAAATCATCAGGCGGTAGTGTCTTCAATATGTTATTTATATATATATATATATATACCTGAAGATGAAGGTCTTTGACTATAGTGTGTTGTCGGTGATGACCAACGCATCCCAGGCGTGGTGCATTATTGTGGACTCTATAAGAAGGATCAAGCTCTTCCTAAGAAGTACGAGTAAGGAATTATATGCGAAAACCAGTAGTTTTAATCAAAGATTTCAAAGAAAGTGCTTGTATTTTTAGCCTGTAGGAGTTCAGCGGTCTTTTCGCTGTCTCTGCAATGTAGGATTTCCCTAAGAGACATAAATAAGGTTGTTATCAAATAAAAATATCGTGTAACATAAAGCATTATGATAAAAATATAATTACGTTAGTATATTACTCTTATAGTGTACGTAAAAAGAAAATTTGATTTTGTAATTATTCCTCTATTTGTCGTATTCCATACTACTGTCTACGTGTCGCTTTTTGTAAAGTTAGTCACGCACTATATTGCGCTATCTAGGCTGGTTTTGACGGTGTGTATTGCTTCGGCGTCTCTAGTCCCGAGGATCCTTGAAACTTTATCGGACCATATGTTGCGGCATCGTGGTCGCTGTCAAGCGCTTTTCCAGGTTACTTGACCAAAAAACTCAAAAGTCGGTTTTGTTCAATTAGTGGAAATGCGAGGGGACACTTCCAGTTCCATTATTATGGATGCTTTGGTTCCACGAGCAGTCCATGGCATATGTAAACAATGTTTCTTTATTTTAAACACACTATAATCACATAAGAGTTAACCATGTCAATACCATAACCAGGACAATGTGTCCTAAACCTTAAGGCATTTATCGGTCTGTAGCGCTTAGACAGCGACTTGAAATAATTTAATTAATAATAATTATATTGTTTATATGTATAAATTTTAGCTGTATTTACCCATAAGAATAATTGTAAATAATAATAAAACACTGTCGTGACTCGCAGCTGGGAGAAGAAAGATCCGTATCCATTAGCAACAATCCTCTCCCAACTGTGTGTGTTCAGTAAAAGCGAAAAAAATACATTGTAAACAAAACACTAGCGATACAAATTGGTAGAATAATTTAAAAAAAAATCACTTAAATACGATTTTATTTTAATTTTTTCATGGACTGCGACAAGTCAATAACTTTTAGCAGTATAGTCGAATTATTAATTGCAGTAACTTCCTGTTAATATACTTTTCACAGAACAAAAGCTTGAACAAAAGTTCTTTGGCTTACTCCCTTTACTCACGCTTTGTTTTTAAAAACGATTTATATATAAAAATAACATAAATATACAAAAGGTTTAATGGTATAAAATTGCATGTAACAACGACACGAACCGAGGCTTTCGAGAGAGCTTACAAGCTAAGGTACGTAAAGGAGGCTATATAGTTAAGGCTGAGGGAAGCTGCTGGAAGGCAGCACAAGACCGGTAATCGTGGCGATCTTTAGGGGAGGCCTAGGGGCGTCTATCGGCTGACATAATGTTGATGGTGAAATTTGCAATCGGAACTTTTACTAAACTGTGGAGGAGGCTTATATATAACAGTTGTCCTACGGCTGAATTGATGATAATAATAGGTATTGATAAAAATATACACATTATATCTTTATTGTGGTTGAAAAAAAAGTTAAAAACATACATATACAATTTTTTTAACTAGTGTTACTTAACATAAGTGAGTAATATTTAACTACATATTTAATCATTTAAAAATATAAAATCGTTCACGAATAATTCGTAAATAAATACCGTCAATAAGAAGTTCGATTTGAAATGATAAAAAAAAATTATATGAAAGAGCGAGAGGAAAGACGGAGGCTTTTACGGAGGGCGGAGCCTAATCCGGGCAACCCACAACGTCCGCCTCCCACGAAATTAACGAGTTTTGTGAGGTCTACGGTTTTCATATCGCTTACAGTTTAACCGGGTCGCTAAATGAATTATTACGTTCATTCACGTTTAAAACGTTACTTGTATAACATATCCAAATATAATTTCAGTTTAAATGTTTCTAAGCATTATACATGGTTATTGATTATAGGTGTAGTAACTTTAAACGGGTCAATAATTGCGCAGCAATGGGTCAATAACTGCCCAGTATAGACACAATATTTTTTTTATTCATGAATTAAAATTCGAACGACAATTTGAATTTAGAAGTCTTCAGTGATGTGATCGGTGCCATTGACTGTAAACTGCAAATAGTCTCTGTATGTTTGAGAATAAACCGTCATTTATCCTTCATCATCATATCAATCGATGAACGCCCACTACAAGGGTTACACCAACCCCAAAGATCGGCAAGTAAAGAGTACACAAAAAATTAACATAAACAAGATAACAGAACTTGTGAAGGATGACAGAATAGAATGCCAATAAATAAAAAATATAGTCCATGTCATAAATCTAAGATAGGGGGATGAGAGGCCCCCAAAAAGAGCCGTTATTAAAAAAAATGTTACCAAGATCGTCACAATGATTGGTCTCGCGCTGCACGTTTC
Organism: Battus philenor; assembly: GCF_028537555.1. Classification (NCBI taxonomy): domain Eukaryota; kingdom Metazoa; phylum Arthropoda; class Insecta; order Lepidoptera; family Papilionidae; genus Battus; species Battus philenor. The sequence goes on along the minus strand of NW_027181688.1, from coordinate 9,942,739 downwards.
CAGCGACTTCCCGCAGTTTTGACAATGTCATTGTGTCACCTAATGGGGGCTCCGCTAGCCGCGTCTACAGGCTCCTGGTCGCCACAAGAGAACCTATCAGCCCCAACAGCTATGGATCATAACTGGAGCTCATTGTCCTCGCCATAAAGGAAGAACATACGTGCTCAAGTGTCATCTCCACCGCTAATAGCGTAAAAACTCGGCAATGGTAGCTCAGTGGTAGAGAATTGAGACTTGCGGTCGTAGGTCACGGGTTCAATTCCCGGAATAGAATCTTGTATAATTCACACATTTGTGCATTAATTACATAGGATTGCCACTGCTCACAAACAAGTTCCCAGTGGAAGGACAGCAACGTCCTCTGCGTACTATAATACAAAACTGCGATAGACTGACAAGCGTGGCGGTTATGGTATCACACCTTTAGTTAATTTGATACACCATATCAAAAAATCAATGGTTTTAAAAATAATATTACAGACCCACAAAACCCTAAAAGCGTCCGCCTAAGCTACTACCAGAGCTTATCAGCAACTGGAACTACTTATGGAACTCAGGAAATAACCAATACAGGGTGTTCGGTTATATATGTAAAAGATTTTTACGTATGAATGCATAGCTAAATTATTGTTTATTTTTATATAGTACATTATAGCCTATTCAAAAATCAATGTGTTCAAAAAATAAAAAACATTAAAAAATAAATGTTTATCTTTTATTGAAAATTTAATCGATTTTTGTATTCTTATGTAATTTCCAAATCTTAAATAAATGATGTATAACGATAAAAACGAAAAGTAATTTACAACTAAGGCGATGTAGTGCTCCCACACGATGACTTTAATGAATAAATATAACACAAACAAACCGAATTGTGTGTATATTATAATACACTGTACAATATACATAGAACTGTGATCAAACATGCTGCAGACACTTACAACCGCCTGGGTGAGTGGTTCAGAAAATTAAGGATTGACGAAAACACAATACCTCCCGGGTGCGCACGCGAAGACTTTTTGACCGTCCCACCCCTTTAAAGGACTCGGTCAAATACCTTGGATTCACCTTCGACTCCAAACTACTCCTCCGTCAACTTATTCACCAGGTCAGGACTAAAGCCAGTCACATCCTCAACAGGCTTAATCCACCAATCTGCTCTTCAAGCAAACTCTCCCTTAGGTACAAACTGCACATATGCAAAACTTGCGAAAGACCAGTCTTCTCTTACGCAAGCGTTGTATTCGCGCATGCCGCTCCAACCGCTACAAACACTACAGAACCGGATAGTCATCGGGGCGGAGTGGTATCAGCCTAATATAGGTCTCCATAGTGATCTCAAACTCCCAAAGGTCCAAGATTCCTTTAAGCCTTGCTCAGATACTTATTTTGAGTCGGCCTCTTCTCACCCAAACCCTCTCATAGCGAGTGCTTCTCACTACTCCCACCGTACCTCAGCAAAGACCAAGAGACATCCCAAAGACGTACTCTTCTCGCCCATCACAGGGTACCCACTGAACACACACCACACGGCACTCGCTGCAGACACTCACAACACTGCAAGCACTTACCACACAGCAACAGAAACCACTTCACTTGCGACACTTCGCATAGGACATCGCGTCATTCACAATAGAATAAAACACTACTCACCACACCACAACACCATTTCTTAGGGGGCGGCCGCCCGCTACGATGATAGATCCGGATCTATCCTTGGTTCGCCTGTGGTCACGCTGCCGTCTAGTCCGTCTAGTCGGGCTAGCTCTAGTCGGGTAGAGCGGTTTAACTACGTGTGAACGTCACCGTACAACTAGAATACATCTATTTAGTTTTTGTTTTATTTTTAAGTTCACGGACCCTTCCGATCCGTAAATTCAGTCCCGATGAAGCTTTCCGATGACACTCACAACACGTTACTCCCGCAACATTACTCGTAAATCACTGTATCTGCGACACACAGCACACGACACTGCATTCTTCACAATAAAATAAAACATTACTCACCACACTGCTCTATCCGTGCTGAAAGCCGCCTAATCGAGAACAGTTACACTACACATCTCTACACGGGTAAAGCTGTTACCTACGTGCGAAAGTCATCGTACAACTGGCGTGCGAAATTGCTCGGAATTTTTCTTTTAAAAAGTTCACGGGTGTGAACTCAATGTCGATGTAGCTGTAAAAGCCCTCCGGGTTAACAGCAACTACTTATACAGAAACAATGCTGGACTGTGATGCCTTTAAACGATGGTGATGCTCGCGGCGCGCGGGTTCAAGTTGAACTTGCTATGAGTATTGACTTTCTTCACGACCCCAGCGACACCTACATCTGTCCATTAAACAATTGACTCCCACATCTGTTCTCTTAAAACGCCACGCAACAGTGTACAATAAAAAAGGTGTTTTATTCAATTGTTTACATGATTATAAAGAAAATAAAACATGTGGTATAATTCCTCATCTTAATCGCTTTCTTGAAAGGTAGAAAATGTACCTAAGATTTAGCATTACATGCTATAAAAAAAGCAATTAGTTTTGCTTAGTGAATTTACCTTTGTTCATCGTCTTCAACGAATCGCACTTTCTTCTTATATATAACATTCGTGAATGAAATAAAAATAAAACAATTCTTTAATCAAATAATAATTAACTTAAATCTGTTTCGACAGCAATAATCCTCCTCTAAATCTTTTGCACCTATAACCAATAACAAGTATAGGTCTCTGATGTCATTCTCTACTTTCCCCTGCTGCCCCATCGCTATTGTGGTCTTCTCCGTTGTTTCTCCTTTTCTGATCTCACAGTTTTTATTCTATAGCTCATATATCAGACATCCTCGGTCCATTTCAATTTAGGATTTCAAAATTAGGATTACTACATATTAAAATTGATTATTACTATCTGTCCTTGTAAACTTTGTATTGTTTGAAGTTATTGACGTATTCTAATAGAAAAAAAAATAATGTAACTAATTTCAGAGTGATCATTTCATACAGTTGATAGTAAATATGTATAAAAGTTTTTTTGCTGACCATTGATCTATGTTTTCATCCCTTTAAATCTTTCATACCTATAAAAAATAATATAACCAACAATACTGTCTATCTAAGTGTCCGTGATCAAGAACTATCGATCGAAAAGAGCTTAACAGTTTATTTAAAATTCAAAACAGCAGTTATGGCAATCTAGTACCGACTGGCACCATATTGTAAGCAACGGCAAATTGCTTATTGCTTCGTGTCTCAATTTACATATATATGGGTTTCTATTGAGTAATTTAAATAATTCAAAACAAGTATTTCGTAATTTTTTAATGAAAAAGTGCTACGGGTTAGTAAATCAAATGAAAAACCAGGTGGATACATTAGTAGGGTGACCAAACTTCTTCCAGCTATTATCCCCGTAGTTGCTATGGCTGATAAATCTTGGTGGATCTTGGAGGATAAGAGCACGAAGTCCGGAGTGGAAGCGTGTATGCTCATCAACATTAGCCTCTATTTATACCGTTTTAAAAGTATGGAAACAATGTTTAAATCATCAGACAATCACAGGTGAAAAAGTATTATGGAGCTCTTTCGCCCGATGTGTATAAAGAATTATATTTCCGCCGAATTCCCCTTTTCGATGCAACGATGATGATGTAATATAGTTACAGTTACAGGAAAGAGGAGGCAACACTTGCCTCCGTTATAATGGAAAAGGATGAAAGAGAGTGCATCCTCAAATTCTTTAGGAAAGTTGCACAATACGCAATAGATATGAACAAAACATAGGTGGATAAAACATTGTAAAGTTATTAAAATAGATTCATTGATATTCAAAAAAAAATTTGTAAAATAAATCCGTGATAAAATTGATGTACACGAGAAAATAATTAAACCAATTAAAACTGTGATACTGTCATAGAAATGGATAACTGAAGTGTTTGAGGATGTACGAAAGGAATGGATTGATTGAGAAAGGAAGATGGAATTGTAGAATGATAGAAGGAGGAAAAAAGATATTGTGTACTATGGAAGACGAGAACGAAAATAAAAATTCTAGTGAAAATTTTTTTTTAAGAAATACAAAACCCTGTTCCCAATTAAATAGGGGGTGGAAGGATAGGTCCCCAATAGCGGGGGCCATCTATAAGAAAATAAAGAATATAGTTACAGCTACTCCTACAGTTCTATTAATAAGTTGACAATGACTTGCCATTCGGTTTCGTCTGAAACTAGGCCGGATCGTATATCACACGGGTCGCCAAACCCGATCATACTAGATAGAAGCGCTGCCGGCGTTTCTTCCGCCACTTTCTCTCCCAGCGCAACCAGTTTCCGAAGTGGTAATGGTGATATTAGCCAGGCCATAGCAACGGACCAAGCTGAGGATAGGCACTCTCGGGTGCCCTTCTGTTGGAATGCTAAGCGGATATTACTTATTCTCGGTTGAAGTTGTTGCTGTTAGTCCGGGAGCTTTTACAGTTTCATCGAAGCTGAGTTCACGGAGCGAAAGGGTCCGTGAACTTAAAATGCGGATGAGTGTGAGGTCCCTACGTGGGAGCTCCTAACGTAGTCACTCCATGAACCGTCAACTCCATGATGGCCTCATGATCTGGTAAAATATTAGTATATAGCGGACCGATCCGAATTTCCCCCCAGAGCTCTGGATATTCGCTTAAAAGAGGTGTTAGGTTAAGCGTCTTCTGCGCCCTGTCACCTTAAACTTGCAGAATCTGCAAATGCTATTTGGGCAGCAATGGGAGCATCTTACAAAAACACATTGACAATAACTTATTTTCCGTAACGTGCAAAGAAACCATCATTATAGGATTCCATAAATGTTCTTAAAACATTTGAGAATTTATGAAAGAATATTTTTTGTATGCTTTAGGAAATTCTACGTAACTGGAGCACTCTCAATTCTCGGGAAGTTTAGTCTTATAACTGTACTGCAATTTTTTGTAAGAGAGTTCCTCATATTCTGCAATACCGAGACTGAATCCATACATATAAAACAGGGGTGGCCAAACTACGGCTCGCGAGCTACGTGCGGTTCTTTGAAGAAATATACATTGGTCTTCATACATAAGTGTATTAGAGCTTTCTTGTAATTTTATTCGACAGGTATCTTCAACAATTCAACGACTGAAACACCATGACATACTAAAACTTGGTGACAGATGGTGAAGGATGAAGTTATTCCTTCTGGGGAGTGCCTTAAACAAAGGGTAAGGAACAAACCTGATTATAGTTTGAGACTGATTGCACATCAACACAGAAAATTAAAAATACACAAATTTTGTATTTTTCATATATTTTATTAATGTTTATATTTTTACAATTTAAAAACGAGTTCCTAGATGGCAGCTGCGTTCTCTATTTACCATTATACCACACTACGATCGCCAACCCGCCTGCCAAGCATGACGAATATGGTATATCCTTCTATAGATACCTTTTTCAGGAGGTCAATGCTTTGCAGAAGGCGTCTATCTGCAAATATATATGAATAATTAAATGAAACACAAATCAATACAGTGAAAAGTAGCTACATTTTTTATCAGTTAAATGAAATCGTTTCACCAAAAAACATCACGCTGTGTAAGTGGTTTTGAACTACGTACTAAATAACTACACGTGACATCAAAGCTATATAAAAATAAATAGTATAATAACTCCTGTAATAAAAAGAAATTAGTTATTTAATGGAATCGGGCGTTATTTTGCGAAAGTCCATCCGAAGTAAGAAAAGTACCATTATTTAGCCACTTCCGCACATGCAGTGGTAGTCGTGCAACAAAGTGCACCGCCCGCCAGCCCGCTGATAAATGCGCATGTAGCAAACAATGCGAATTACACAACTGCCACCGTCAAATCACTCAACACGTGTTTCACCCTTCCACGGAGCATCTTCAGGAGTTATGTTACACCGATTAGTGACAAACACAGAGTGTTAGTTAGTTAGTAGTTAGTTTAGTTAGTTATTATAAGTTAGCTACTCGAATGAGAGCACAAACAATCGCAGAAGAAAAGATCCAAAATCATCGACTTAGTTCGAAAAATTTCTTGTCTGGAGTGGCAGTGGGCGGTGCACATGCCTCGTGCTGCCGATGGCCGTCGAGGTCGAAAGGTTCTCTAGTTGCGACCACGAGCCGGTTGTCTCGGCGCGGTAGCCCTTCACTAGGCGGATCGCCGACATAGCCGATGGATGCGGGCAGTGCAGGGCCGGTCATCGTGGCGATCTTTGGGGGCGGCCTATGCCTTGCAGGAGGCATCCATAGGCTGAAAAGAACAATATTCCTCCTAAAAAATCATATACCTTCTGCTATTATCGGTGACGTCCCAGATAAAAAACTAAACTTCAATGCGCACGTCGCAAACGTGCGAAAAAGGCCCCTCTATCCGTTTCTAAACAGCGGGAGTAAATTGTCCTTGTCAAATCAAATTACCCTATATAAAGCTGTAAAAAGACCCGCTCTTGTATAATCAAGCACGTACTTATCGTGCAAATTCGCTTGTCATTCATAGTCTTCTAGGTTTGAGCGCAGAGCCACGGGCGCGCTGGAATAAAACCGTTATAAAGACCTGTTCGTAGACTTGGAACGGCCAACGAGCGACCAGTTCTAAGAACGGACATGGATCGCTGCTTGTAGGTGCCTACAAAACAATCACAACCGGCATGTTCAAATGCCGCGCCATTTTGAAACCACAACATTCGCCTTTCGACGACGCGACGACTACGACGTAAAAGGCATCATAAAAAGATATTTTGCAGCCGTTCTAAAACAATCGCCCGCATTGGAATCATGAACGGCTCGTGTATCATATGGGCTCGCCAATCCCAGATCCTTCTAAATAGAAGCGATACTGGAAAAAGTAGTAAACTTAACCAGGCAATAACAGCTGACAAAGTCAAGGTTCGGGAGATAATGCTATACGGATATTATCTTCAAGTGACGGCCAAGCTAGGTATGGTATAGGTATAGGTATAGGTATGGTATAGGTGAATCTAGGTGAAACTGTAGATCCTGGCTCGAGTCGAGGCTTCCTAGGAAGCCATCTACCATTAAAGAGGTTTTAAGCTGAGGGCTCTCAGCGCCCTGCCCATTTCATTCGCGGAATCTGCAATTGCCACCTAGACTGCCATGCAAATCAGGTAAAAAAAAATCGTACACCTGTTCAACACAGCGACATCTAGTGTAAATAAGTCAAGTTATTTGTTTTCTTAAATCAAAATGCAAAGATGGCGCTGGCTTTAAATATACTCAAAGGTTGAACCAACTCTATTAATATATCTATCCAACTCTATTACATATATATCTCTGATAACATAGTTCTGAGGATGATGATGAAAAAAACTACCACTATACAAGACAATATTTGCTATTCGTATAATAAATATTTTATTGTTATAAGTATTTTAGTATATTTGCCGCATAAAGTTAATATACAGCTTTTTTTGTAATCAACTGAAAGTGTTAGAAGATTTCAGCTAGCATTAACATAAAAATTCGATATTATTTAATTCAATCCCAGTTCACAACTATCGTTGTTATCGAATGTTCTGATATATTAATATTGATTTTTGGTGCATTTTTAGACTAACATTATGCATAAATGAAACCATGTTCTTACATAGTTATCATTAACCAATTGAATAAAATTGTGCATTTTATGGCATTAACTTTGTTCGGCGAATACAATACAGAAAAAAATACGGCGCAATAACGCCATGCAACGTTACTATACGTATAGTCACATCAAATCTTATTCAATTAATTTCTTAATGGAATAATAATCTCTTTTTTTACTACGATAAACGCTTTCTATAAACTGTGATTTCTATTATTTTTAAACAGTTTCAATTGTAATTATTTTTATGACATGTTTTTCCCATATATATTATTTAATAATATAATAAAACCATATAATCTAAAATATTTTTCCTCTTGCCTAGAAACGTGCGTCAAACGTCACACCGCAGTTAGTCATCTATAATCTATCTCTAAGTTATCTGTAGTACAGAGGCCAAGCGAAGCGAGTTTAGGAAATGCACGGGATTTGTACTCTGTTGGAATAATACGTCATCTCTTATTCTTCGGTGATTTCATTTATTCGTTCGTAATTTCTGCATCAAAAAGCGTTTTCGGTTAGAACAGTAAGTAATACGGGCTGATATAAAGCAGTTTTTATCCATATGTTACTAGTGCGTTGTTTCGATGGTGTAGTGCTATACAAATGCATAATATAACCTTTTTACGCTTCGCATAAATCTATGGGGCAGTAGCCTTGTAACTTGTGTAGATGCGAGTGTTGCAGTTTTGAGAAGCGGATACAGTCGAAAAATAGTTGTGAAAACGTAATAAAATCAGTGTGTTGGAGCAAAAAGCGTTTGCCGCGCTTCGCGAACTGTTTATTGATGCGTCCATTGATATTTCGCAGGCAGAATGCCGGCGGCGAGAGGGGTCAAACGGACGGCGTCCAAATCATCGGCCGCAGCACCAACAGGACCGATTAATAAGAAAAAACGTGGAGGTAAGCATCTTAAATATTGTTACGGCGTGTTGTTTTCTTTACATTTTTGTTCTACGTCAATGACCTGTCAAAGCATGATGGCGGGAAACGCGTCGTTTAGGTCGAGATTTTAGTTGGCGCTAAATATGTTTTAATTAATTCAACTAGTTACCCATATATAATTCACTTAATAAATACTAAATCGCCTCTCTGTTACTATAATAATTGTGTTATTCCTTTAAGTTACGTAAGCGTTGATATCTAAATGATTTTTTTTTGAGGTTAACATCAACATCCCCGCTATATACAGACTATTTTTTTACGTTTAGTATAATACGCCCAGAAAGTATTTCTAGCGTGTTGTAATACAGTAAAATTTATTTTTAGGTCGAGTCGTTTATTATAAACACTTGAATAATGCAATTGAAACATGGCGCCATAATCGTTATGGAATATTTTGGCGCGAGTGATATCGTGTACAAGCAAATCTCTATTGCTGTAACATTAGCTTATATCTAGTACTGCAAAAAAAAATTAATCGATATCAGACTTAAACTTTACCGCCACTTTCATTAGTTTAATAAACTTATATTATGAAATAAAAGTATATTTTTTACTTCTTTATTATATAGAGCTTAGTAAAATTTTAAAAGGTAGCGCATGTATTGATGAATACATACAATAAGATAAATCACACTGGAGATTTTACTAGTACATTTATACAAATTAATTGAGCATGTTTGCCTTTTCTTCAGTGAAAGTAGATTTACGTTTTTTTAGTGATTCCTATAGAATGGACTGTTTCATTTGAAACTTAATAACATTTCTCCATAGCACATTACACCTCATGTACACAAGGTTGACATTTCCAAGTTTAAATAGACATGATAGTTTATCAGTTTTGTTACATCATAATTCAATAAAATTATGTATAAATTTGAGAATTATTACCTAATCTTGCACTATGACATTTACATATAAGATAATATTCTTTACAATGTCCGACATATATAATATAAACAATTTTTTTTACATTCATATGGTGTTTTAAAAAATACCTCTGCAACATTATTATGCAGTTTCTCTATAATAATGTGAACATAACTGTGAAGAAGTATAAAATAAGTATTATATTTTTTGCATAAAAATTACTTGAAACTATTTAAAAGAATTGTTGTACTGAAGTATTAAAAGTTTATTTAATTGACAAAATAATTAAAAATGGTTAACAGTTTTGACAAATGGAGAAAATAGTAACTAAGATAATAGAACCTAAGATATAGGTAAATCAGAAACTTCAAGTCAAATTGTGTTTCGTCATTGGGTGTTCATAAACTGTTTTACAAAAAACCAAAGCTTTCAGAGAAATGTAGGAACTCAGAAATTTGCTTAGTCCTGTATATATAACTGCTGGTCATTCCGACAACACTTCAGAGAATGTTTTCTCCTGACATTCTTGACATAGTAGATTGACAGTAATTCCTGTTTTAAATTGAGACAATATATAAACAATATATCTTTTTAGTACCTTTAATGTTCAGTTAACTTAAATTACATGTCCAAAAAACACAAGTGGTATTATATATCAATATATAAGAAACTTAAATATTGCTTGTGCATTTTACAGTACAAAACATGCAGAATATTTACTTAAAAAGTGAATAACTTAAATCTTCAATAACATACTATTTATTTGTTATATATTTAAATATAAAATCAAGACTTAATTGGTAATATAAAAATAAATTTCTGGTAACAAGCCCTTGGTTGTCGATCTTTAAGGCTATTTCAGCATCTATCCCTGACGGAGAGCTAACGTGAGGCTTGCATGCCTTATGCTGTACTTTAAAAGATTTTTGTGGCTCTAAATAAACATAGCCCAATTCTTTGAAATGCAAACATAGATCAGGATTAACTAACCAATATCTGTCTTACTTATTCTCTGGTGATGCAATAGCCCGGGGGCTTTTATAGCCTCATCGGAGCTAAGTTCATGGAGCGGAAGGATCCATGAACTTAAATCAACATCTGAAAGCATAACTGAAATTTACTGCCACCTTATTATTCAAATTTAAAGGAATTATCTTGAGAAGTAAAATTTTGTTTGAGTCCTTAATGGTGGATTTTAACAAATTATTCTTTACAAGCGATGATCTAAAGTATTTAGTATAAATTGTAATCTGTTTTTAAACAATATGTACAAACATGGTTGTTGGGTTTACACTTTAGTCATGTTCACTGTATGTGGGACCAGGGGCCAATTCAGACTTTTGAATGCAGGTACAGAGCAGTCTTTCTATACACCCTTAAAACCCTCATATGTTAAGTTTGAAAACAACATGCATCATACATATTTTATTTTTATTATTTATATGGTGTCAATAAGATTTCTGTGTTTTTATTTATTTTTTAAATACATATTTGATTAAGGCTCACAAAACATTGCAAATTTTGAAATATGGCTTGCAGCTATCTAGGAGGATGGCGAACCCTAATATTTGCTAAAAACATTAAAGTCATCACTTCAATAACTAAATTATTTATAAAAATCTATTGTATATACTATATTCTCAAACAAATACAATTGTTAATATTTTTTTTCAGTAATTTTAACCTGGACATGTTTTATTTTAATAAGATAGTATAAAACATACACAAACAGGTGACATATAAAGAAGTTACTTTTTATTCCGGTATTTACACATACATTAATTATCTCTTTGTTCTATGTAAATTGTTTATACTTAAAGATATATTTATTCTTTCGCTCTACACAAAAGCCTGTTTTATGGAAAAATATAAGAACTACAGGTCAGTGCGTATTGAGTACAGAGATAAGTAACAAAAATAGGGTAAAAGTAGCATTGTATATATTTTATGGTATATGCAATAATTTAGTAAATGAATATACACCTATATTTTATCTTCTTGTCAGACATCTCAAATTTTGGATGAAATTTCTTCTTGACATACATCACAAGTCGTTGGCAACTAAGAAGGATCTGCAATTTAAAATGATAGCATATTTTTTTATTTATTATTTATGACTTTTTATGAATTTTGTTATTTATGACTTTGTATTATTATTTGCATATTGGTAAATAAGATAATTTAGTCACTGAATATAAAAAATAAGGGTTGATAAGAAATAACTTTAAAGTTTTTTCTGACGAATGAGCTTATATTGGAATGTGACAGGCCAATTACTTCTAGCTGTACAAAGTCTGTAGGAACAGATCATTACGTCAGGGACTGATATTAGAATGTAAACACTTTTTTTATTATGTTATCATTATGCCATTCATTAATTGACAAAAAATGATCTGTACATTCACCCCTTTATAGTTTTTACCAATTACCGTATAGATTTAGCAATTACTGATGCTAATGCTTTTACACCTATAACCATAAATCAATTACAAGGAACCATATGTCTTGCACACACAACTATTCGCAATTCTGATAAGACAATTGTAATAGCACATAATCTATTTAAATAGCATTGTGTATATCAAAAACCTGTAATGAGTTTGTGAGTCATCTTTGATAATTGAATTGTAATAACCTATACAATGCTTGCTATATACACAAGGAAAACAGTTATAGAAATCTTGTTTACACAGTAAATTTTGAAGCCAACACATTTAATTACAACCTGTATTCATGTCGAACATTGATAGCTTAGCAACAAAGACTGGGACTTGAGTTCGATTCCCGGAATACAATCTTATATAGTTCACACTATATGCATTAATTATATAGGATTTTGACTGCTAAAAACAAGTTTCCAGAGGTTGGGCTACTGGATCCCCTGCGTACCATAACACAACACTGTCTGTGTCAACATACCTGCCATGCATGGCGATTATGTTATATCCCCCTATAGATATCTTTGGTGGAGGACCATGTTTTGCAGTGGGTATCTATAGCGTGAAAGAATAACAATGATGTATTCATGTTAAATATGTGTTTGTAACAACTTGATTTTCCAATTATCAATTATTTATTTATTTAATACTCTAATATGTATTACAAAAAGTAAACATACTCCCAGTGCTAATTTTTTTACATGGTTAATTCTTGTATAAAAATTCAATTGACATATGTAAAATTTCGAGACATGTTCTAAAATATTAATAAAATCTTGTAAGATAAAAATAAGAACTTACATAAGAAGTAATAGTGAAATTGTAATACAATACATAAATATTAATAAAATAACTTGATGTTTATTACAATATAGAATATTGAAATTATTGTACAGTGAAAATTCAATCATGAGTACAAAATATAAATCGCAATAAGGAATAAAAATCCAATTTGCTAGTAACTATTCAAAACTACCTGATAACGTTAGATGACCCAGGTTCAGATCAGCATGAGATGTTTATTATGAATTAGATCAATAATTCTATCATTGGTACATATGTCAGATATGAAGACGTCTAGCAGAACTGTTGTGTTTGAATTGCAGTAAACAATTTATATATTTTAGCCTATATTTCTATATATTTTGTTTACATCATAGAGTTTCATAATAATTTTGTTCCGTATAGTTGCAACTTGCAGTTGCATAGGCCTTCCGCCAATTGCATCCATCTGCCATTGTCTCAACCAAAGCATGTCCACTACAGATCTTATAAGACAAATGTCTGTAGGGTCCACCTTTCTTCCTTATTATATTGCCTCGGAGTCCATACAACAGTGGACTGTGTCCACTCGTAATTTCTTTTTATTTATATGTGACCGACCGATGCCCATTTCAGCTTTATACTGTAGAGCTGTATACTCTTTGACACAACTTTCATCTTTGATCTTTTTTTGTACAATTTTAGTAGCAATGCATGCTTCTTTCCGTATTTATAGTTGTAGATAGATGATAAATTCTAAGCTTATGGAAATGTTTCTTTGTTAGCATTCATGTTTCATTTCATTCATTCATTGCATCTCGAAGATGAGTATGATAAGGATGCACCCTATGTCATCACTGGCAACGCAATGGTCAAACACCTTCCTTTTTATGAATTACTGTGTTTTACACTTACGATGCAGATGAAATAACAGTGATATGTAATGTATAATTTTTTTTTCATCTATAGCAGTGCAATTGACGATCCCAAATGCACTAAAGAAGAAAGGACGCGTGTTCACATGTGGACAGGGAGATGTGGGACAACTGGGCTTAGGCGAAGACGTTGTCGAGACATGCAAGTGAGTAGAAAAATATTTATTATTTTTATCTTATTTTTTAGCTAGTTCTGGGTTCCCCATGATCTATCTTCGACCAGGACCCTCATCGTACATAATCATTTCGTCACCATTTATCAATTTCCAAAAATCTTTCGATTTCATTATGTCAATGTTAATATATATTCATAACTGTTCATCTCTTCTGATCACATGAGAGAACTCGTGGTGCCCAAATTTTAGGCTTTTATACAAAATTCTGGATGTACTCAGCTTTTTGCAAATGGGTCAAAATTGTTTTGTGGTCAATTTACAATTTTCAGCTTCACTGCCGGTGCTTTGAACATGGGAGTCACTCAGAAGCCATCAATCTTTTTGTTGTTTATTTGTTTGAAAAGGATTCGAATGTTATTAATTAAATACCATTTGCCTATATAACTTATTATAAGAAAAAAATAAGAAATCAAATAATCACGCACCGGCGTAAGACCGAAGATACGAAAGAAATTCTCTCTATCAATGTCGGGGTCTCGGGCCACCATTTCTTGTGCTCATATTGCAGGCGCAATAAAAAAAAAACAATTAAAGGATACTAAAAACCAATAGTTCACCAAGGAAGCTAGAACGTTCAAGCGCAGTGCAAACAGGTTAGTGTGTTACTTCGCGCGATGCCGACGAGTTCTGGCTCATAAAAGTTGGTTGGTAGGAATCTCGCGCCGGCGCTACACCGGCACCTAAGTTGTTAACTAAGTAGAACTTTACTTGAAGGTAGCAGTTTTTTAGTCCGTGTTAGTTTTTCAATTACCTAGGTGAGATTTTATGCGGTGCCTATTCAACGAATAAAAAAAAACTTTGATTTCCGAAAAATATTTTTTATAACTTTTCGACAATTTTTTTTTTCTTATTTTTATATGGTCGCTATCCACTGTTGTATATGTGTAACTTTTTCAGATTTAACCGCGTGTCGGCGCTCGGAGACAACATAGTAGATGTATGCGCAGGGGGAATGCACACTGTTGCACTTGACGCAAACGGCAAAGTGAGTAGCATGCTTAAAAAAGATTTTTCATAAAACCTTTTTTTTTTTGAACGAAATTAAGTAATTTTGATAAATTATATCAATAAACAAACCAGTCTGTATAATGTGTTATATCGTATTTGTGCTATATAGTTTTTATATATGTATATTTTGTTATATCTCTTGATAAAACCGCCCATTGTACTTTTGTCTTTACATTTATGCAACTATGTACATATTTTGTAGCGTGTACAATAAAGAATATTAAATTAAAATGATCTCTCTTAAATACGTTACTTTATTATTTTTTATTAAAATGCTACAGGCCAATAACTTCTGACTGTACAAATCTACAGAGACAGATAGTAAACAATAATCAATTTTAATATGTAGTAATACTAATTTTAAGAATATATTTTCTTACTATGTTAATATTGTTATTATATTTTTTTCTGAACCGTTATTTATAATATTGTTATTGTTTGGTAATCCTTAATAAATAAAATTTATTAATTGTTAACGAATGAACAATACGTTGGCTCCATTATAGCTTTTACACCTATAACCAATCATCCTGTATAAAAACTGGGGCAATAAATAATCATGTTTGAAAATAGATAGTCAAAACGTTCGACAATAATTTAACCCCCTAGAGCGTAGCCGCGTGGGTGCACCCTTGGGGGTTATTTGATGAATAAACAGCAAAAAAAAGTTTTGTTTACTGTGTTCAATTCACAACTTTGTGAACATATAGATAAGAGCTATTTTTACATAATAGTCAAGTAACAAGGTATCAAGTCGAGTTACATTCTCAACGTTTTTTAAATAAATTGTACAGGATGATTACAATTAATGTATGTGACATCGTATTAAAAATCAATGGTTTCAGAAATAATAAATAACGTGTTGATAATATGGTAAGAATAAACTTTATCAAAATTGTGATTACTACATAATAAAATTAATTATTGTTTAGACTTTGTACTACCAGAAGTTATAGAATTGTCGAATACTAATAGAAAAAATAAATTAATGTTGCATATTTCAGTGATCAATTCATAAAGGTTGTTTGGAATAAGAGTTTTTACTCTTTTCCAGAGTTTTTACGCTTTTAAAAATTTTATTCCTTTAACGCAATACCTTGTATATAAATAAATGTATGTATGGATTGATCTTTTTGTGAACATTATATATATTATGATATCCAACATATCTAGTATGTTATATATAATGACTACCCACTGCTTTTCTTTCTATTTCTATTCTATTTTATACTAATTATTATTTTATATATTTATATATTATTATTGTATTTAAGAAACCTTTATTCTGATGTAAATGTACTATAAAAATAACAATATATATCTAACATTAAAGTAGGTCTGTTTATTAATTCTTACTTTGACATACATGAGTAAGTCATAAATGATTTCATGTAAACAATAAAGTAATTATAATTGGATAAATATTTTTTTAATGATGTATATATGTTTGTAATATTGTTTTATGTCTTTAATTGGTACACCTACTTTTATTATCTCTACTCCGCACAAACGGTTAACTGGTAGAGAATGGCTTCGGCATTAAGGTCACCTTTATAAATAAATTGTATAAAAAGTGTTTAACTGATATTAATGTGTATCTATTTGTCTAATTACTAGATAATAATCTACTTTTGTACATGTCTTAAATAAGCACCTGGTTATTAGATTTTTTAATTATTATTACGTTTAGTTGTACCATCTTAATGTATCTGTTTCTGATGTGCTTTTTTAAATAAATAAAATAAAATTTACACAGGTATGGACTTTCGGATGTAACGACGAGGGAGCCCTAGGACGCCCAACCAGTGACGAGACAGATGAGGGCACAGCCCGAACAGTTGCCCTGCCTCATAAAGCTATTGCGATCTCTGCTGGTGACTCACACACCGCAGCCCTGCTAGAAAACGGAGAGGTCTACGCATGGGGAGCTTTCCGGGTAAAGTAAATTATTATATTTAATCGCCACTTTGGTGGGCCCCCACTTGGTAGACTGACGACAAGGGTAAATTTTTGGGAGTGTCTGATGTCTTGTAGAGGGAGGAGTATGATTGGAGCTTTGCTGCGAGATGAAATGAAATAAGGTGCTCTGCTAAAAGACCAAGGTCAATGATTTAGTTTGAAGAATTGGAGTCGAAAAGTTCTCCAATGGCGACCACGAGCCGATAGATACGGCGTGGATAGCCTATAGGTAGACCAATGGGCATAGTTCAGGTCCCGGGAAATCGCTGGATGTGGGCAACGCGAGACCGGTCTTTTGATGCTTGCTTATTTAAAGTTTTTTTGTTAAGAATATAATGGAGGCATTAATAAATAAGTATAGTCAAGTAACACTTTGGAATACGACATAATTTTTTTAATTTTTTTTTTTTCAATTGAATTGCACAAATATCTATCCATAGTATTTTGTAATTTTGTAACAATAATATGATTAAATTGTTAGTAACTTTAAAGATTTAAATGTTCTAAACACATTTAAAACATGTTAATTACTTCACATTTGAAAAGTAAAGTGAAAATAGTTTTTATTTGCGAAAAAAAATTTGTACTTGTCTTTCTACCCTGGAGACAGAGCATAATCTATTTATTTTAAATAAGGATGCCAACAGTAAAATATGACTTCGGATAACAATAATCGAATTTAATATCAGACCTTAAAATAGACCTAATAAATTAATAAATGAGATAACATTGTACAATTGCAAACAATTAAATTAAAGTATTTATTGGCAAATTCCTATATTTTTATTAAGAAAACGTTTTCAGGTACATTATTGAAGTAAATCCTCAACACTCCCATCTTCACTTATTAGTAATGTAATAACATATAGCTGGGCATTGGGCAACCCAAGAACTTAGACTGCAGACTGTCACCTGTATTTCATAATAAAGAAAAAATTTTCACAGGACTCACACGGCACTATGGGTCTGGTAGTCCGCGGCAGAGAAGCACAGGCCTGCAAGGAACCAGTCAGAATTGACATTGGAGAGACAGCCGTTGGCATAGCCTCGGGTGGAGATCACCTTGTCATTCTATCTGTAAGTACCAAATATGTATATACATATATATATATATATGTGTGTGTATATATATTTATTTATATATATAATTGAGAGCATTTCTAAAATACATATCAAATACACCTTACACTTTCTCATCCTCACTCTTAACTCCTCTCTCTTTACACCATATTACATTCTCTGGATGTATAACATTACTAATGCGGGACCCTTCCTCCCTGAAAATGGTGATAATTTTTTCATTTAATATATTTTTAAATTCAAATTCAAAATGTTTTTACTTAAGTAGGCATTTATGCACACTTTTTGATTACTATAATATTACTATGACCAATTACTACAATATTATAAGTTCAAAGTACCACCTGCTCGGAATTCTGATCTGAGAAACGATGACCAGAAACAAGTTTCTCTTTTTGAATGAAATTTAACAATTTTTGATGTGTACATCAGTGGCGTAGCTATGGTATTTGGGGCCCGGGGCAGATTGGGGCTTGGTGCCCCCCCCCCCCCAAGAATCTAAATTCTTTATTTATATATTTTTCACATTTTGGTACAATTTTTTATTTTTTGCCCCTAAAATAGTAAAAAATCTGAAGCTCAATTTTGTTTTTTTCTTTAAAATTTTAAAGAAATCAAAATATTTTTTTTTCTTAAAGGGACATGATCCTCACCCTTTTTGTATAAAACAAAAATGTGTTTCCAGAATTTTTTAAACCTTTTATGGACCCATCTTTGTGGTAAGGGAGAGGATCATGTCCTTAAATGTTGAATATATATATATCTTCTTGTACATTTCATGAACACAGATATGTGTTTTGTGATTTAGAGCCTTTTTAAAAAAACACTTTATGTGTTTTGCGAATGAAAGGCTTAAACACTGTGTATATTATAATTTGTAACCGTTTACTTTTTTTAATGTTCATGTTATTTAATAACTTTTTTAGCACAAAAATAGTAAAATTCGATATTCTCTTTATTCAAAAAAAAAATCCAAAAAAAATTATTTTCAACTTTGGTGCTCCCCTGCTTGTGGTGCCTGGTGCGGCCGCCCCGCTCGCCACACCCTAGCTACGCCACTGGTGTACATTATAATATCAACTATGTGAATATATCAACATACTAAGTTCCCCATTTTGGTATTCTTTGATTTATTCAGTAGCATACTTTCAATTTTAAATTTAAAACTAAGAAAAGGATGAGCTTTACATATCTTGTGGAATTTTGTTATATATGCACATACTCAGCCCAATAAAGGGTTTGTTAACTTTTTGAGAAGAAAGGGTGTTACAAGTTTTAATTTATTTCTTATATTTATTGATTGTAGGTAATATGATATCAAATAAATATTGTGTAGCAACCGTTAGGACACCAATTTCTTTATTAAAATCTGTTTCTAGCTTTAAAATTATAAATAGCTGGCACAGCTCACAGAAAGTAGTTACAATATACAAGTAAAGTCATACTAATGTCTGTTAATTTCAATTATCAGCAAAAATCCATCCGAGTTTGTTGAGCTCTTCTGTTTTGAACTGCCATAGCTTTGAGTTGAAGAATGTCGTTGTAGGTGAGGAGTTCCATCTGATTATAGTTGTAATTGACTTTTCCAGTATACTTCAAATCGGATAATTTTTTTTAATTTTGTTACAGACATCAGGGTCTGTGTACACTATGGGGTGTGGTGAACAGGGTCAGTTGGGTCGATTATCCCAACGTTCTGCTTCAAGATTTGCCAGACAAGGCTTCAGTAAGTATTCCTTCATTTAAAAATTACGTCATCTCTAAATGGTATATCAAATCCCAGGGGAACACTGTAGTTACATTTGTATTGTGTATCCAAACCGCGACAAGTAACTGAAAAATCCAATAAAATATTAAGATTAGATCTAATATTGTATATACAAGTTTTTATTAGTAACAGTCCCTGAGCTTCTTAGAATATTATTTGTCTACATTGATAGCTGAAGTCAAGCCACAATTTTAGTTCATCACCATCGAAAGCAGAAAAATTTTTATAAAGAAGTATAGTATAGACCCTCTTTTAATCACCCTTGGACCCCTGAATGTCCGCCTGGACCACTTGGGAAACTAAGGCCCTCTTTGACAAATAGACTGTAAAACTAATATTTGGTTAAAGAAGATTAAAATGCTGGAACAATAATCACTTTTTAACTAACCCATTTAATTAAAAATTTCATACAATTACATTAATCTCCATGTTATACAAAAAATTAGTTCCAAGGTGTCCACTCTAGAACCTTTAAGACCTAGCAGCTATCCATTAGTATCTATGTATGGCATATAGGTATATCAAAAAATATTTTTTATTAATATAATTTCAAGCCTTTACTTCTATTACTAATCATTCCATATAAAATGATAATTCTGAAATATGTTAGATTAATTGACTTTTTCATTGCAAATGCTAATATTTAAATATGTAGGAATCGGAATTTGAAAATGATTTTTCTTACTACATCATCATTATGTTATTTATTATTTCTGTAACCATTATTATATATGTAGCGAATGAGCTGCACTCCTCGAAAGTTTATACATCTATTTTCAATCACCATATATTTAAGTATAATGCTTAAATCAGTTTATATGATGTATATGGGTTATTGCAAATCTTAAGTGATTAAATTTTATAATGAAATCTGTTTGCAGGCGCTTTGCTGACTCCTTCGAAGGTGATACTGAAGTGCGGCGCGTCACGCGTGTGGGCCGGGTACCACGCTACCTTCGTTCTGGACGCTACCGGCGACAAGGTCTTCGCGTGGGGTCTGAATAATTATGGACAACTTGGTACGTCATTAAAAACAATGTCTCAAAAGAAAGTTTATGTTTGCTTATCAAAGGTTAGAATTAAATCTACTAACTTAGTTATCCTATGATCAATTTAATGACTTAAAAAGTCTTTATTCGAACTTTTACAATTTATTTGCAAGCAATTTAAGTTCATTAAAACATTTCGGATTTCGGCCTATCATAGAGCAGAGGCCTCTTGGCCCCTCGAATGACCTCCAATGTCAGTCAGCTCTTACCTGGAGCCACGTGGCATAACGACGTGCTTAGTTGCTTCTCCCATCTTCTGGCTTTTCGACTTCGACTTCTATGTCTGACCTGGGTGTATCAGACGGTCACCCTTTAGCTCCATTTTTTTTTATTATTTCAAGTCAGTATTTTGGTTAGCTTTGGTATTCCCTGTGTGTCTCTATTTCTTCAACTTTTTTGAAGTGTAACATGCAACAAAAGTATAGTTAGGAGTGTAACATGCAAAAAGTACTACATGCAACAAAAAGTGAAAGGGGAAACCTACATTCTGCGTCTTCCAACAGCCTTTGCAAGGTTGTTGGAAGACGCTGATGATGATGTCATACATACATATTGGTAGACGTTCTAAATTAGGGTTGCCAGTTCGATCATCCGCAAACCGACCAATCGCTGGACTATACTAGTTACTTTCGTGGAACTCATCATTCTTAAATCAATTCAAATACCGGTATTATAAATAGATTAATTGTTTTCAGGCATAACAGGTGAGAAACGGCGGACAGTCCTATACTCCCCGACAGAATGCGATGCCTTCACTCGGGCCAACGTGACGTGGAGCTGGGTGGCTTGCGGACAGCACCACAGCTTGGCACTCGACTCCAATGGACAGGTTTACGCTATTGGACGCACGGAGTACGGCAGGTCAGACTTTATACACTCAGTAATGTTTTTGTGAATAAAAAAACTTCACAAGTAGTCATAAAAAATACTTTTTATCGGTCTCACTTAGAACACAAAACCTTTGGAAATAACTAATAATTGCTATTTTAAATGAAATCAAGACATGATGCTTAGCAGCTACTTGAGTTTACTTGTAATAAACCGGTTCCAAATTGCTTTTATCACTTTTTTTTTTCTGTTCCTGTCTTATTCACAATCAGTCAGATTATAAGCTGATATTTTGTGTGAAGTACGTCTTTGCTTTTATCGCTTGAAGATATCTTTATACATTACATTTGTTCTGACATGACTTGTTTTCAGTCACCGTGTTTTTGGTGATCATTGGACTGGTTATATGTGTAAAAGGTTTAGAGTGATGAACGTAATGCTCATCTAACAAAAAGATTTAAAATTGATACACCTATTCCAATAACTCTGTACAATATAGTGATAACTCTAAAATAAGTTATGTTAGTTTATATATTTATTATAATGCTAACTTGAAATACTACGAAGACCCTAGGGACAGATAATAAACAATTATCAATTTTAGTTGGCTCAGTGTAATTTCTGGCAGTGGCATTAATAGATGTGGCCCCATCAGAATCAAAATGTTACGTTTCTCGTTCGAACTCTGAATGATGTCCATAATAAGCAGAATTTTTATTGTCTCATATAACATGTAACCAAACATCCTGTATGTATGTTTGAAAAACGTGTTCGCATGTCTATTTCTCTCTTTAGATTGGGGTTGGGAGAGCGAACTGAAGACGCTGAGGTGCTGGAGCCTGTCCCGACGTTGCAGAGCCGAAAATGCGTGAGCATAGCTACCGGCACGAGTAACTCCTTTGCAGTAACAGACGACGGTAACAATCACCTTACCATCATCAGTATACATTCATCATTTCTTTACATATGCCTTCCTGTAATGCTCACATTGACATAAACTTTCCCCATAGATCCCCAATAAAACCTGTTGGATCCATCTTTCATCCATTGTCTTCCAACAAATTTAACAAGCCATTCCGATAATATTACACCAATTTAAATTAAACATGAATACATACATCCAAAATTATGCCACAATACAGACACTAGTTTGTCCATGTTAAGAATGCAGTGGTCACTACATGCAATAGGGCACTTTTCCAGTTCAAATACAATACAAATTGCAGAATTACATCAGATTTCACGCTGTAGTTCGTCTGCGTTAAAAATGTAGTTCTTCGTTACATTTAATTAAACTCTACCAGATCCAGTATAAAATATGAACTCCAGAATTACACCACATCATATATTAGTTCATTTGCTCTAAAAATGTAGTGCGTAATTGCACCCAATTGAACACTATACACCAGATCAATTTTAAAATGAACTGAACTCTAGTATTGCACTGAACTACACACAATAGTTCGTCTGCGTTAAGAATGCAGTGCATCATTGCACACAATTGAACACTTTACACTGGTTCAAGTTAAGCAGTGACTAAGCAGATAACGACAACCTACATTTTTAACGCGAACGAACTATTGTGGTTATTCCGATGGTTAAGTTAGTGTTCCTTTATTCAAATTTGAATCGGTGCAAAATGTTGAATAATCTGCCGCATTGGATTCTAAACGCAGACGAACTAATTTATAATTCTCTGTAATTCTGCACGCAAATAAATTATAAAATTTACATAATAAGTTTTTTTATTAAATGCGTGTCTTTCCCAGGTGAAGTATACTCGTGGGGCATGGGCAGCGAGGGCCAGCTGGGCACAGGCGCCACAGCAGACCTGAACGTTCCCACTCTCTCCAACCACAAACCCTTCGAGGGCCGCCCTGTTACCAGAGTCGCAGCTGGTGGACAACACACCGTCATTTTACTGGTAACTAAAATTCCAAGTTTTTTGAAGCTTCTCTTTAATTTGTTTTTTTTTACTGTGGCATAGAAACTTAATATTTATACAACCAGCAAAATTATCACTAAATAATGTTATAACAATATATAGTGATATTTAAAAAATTAGAGAAAATTTCATGAATATTTGAAGGCAACTGAACTATTTTACAGTAAAATAGCTAAAAACAATTTATTTATATTTATTTAATGACTACTAAAAGGTCCACTTTAGCGAAGGGATCATTATAGGTTATTTTGAATTTTTTTCAGAGAAACCAATGAAATTCGAGGTTTTACTTATTTAGTAATATTAAATTGCAATTGCTCTGTATTTATATACATATTTGGTTGCCCACTGTTTACTTCATTAAATGCCCCTTGAGGGAGGTATTACGTAAAATCTTTGATGACCTCGGCTAAAGGAATATTCATACCAAATTTCAAGTCATCTTTATGGTTTTTAATTTTTCTGTTGTACACAAAATTATGAAGTTTATTCTTATATAGACTGGGCTGATATTTTGACTTTTCGTTTTTTTTATTTATGAATATAAAATTTCAAAAAACATAAAATTAAAAAATTGTTCTGGCCGTTCTTTAGCTATAAATCGTGTAATTAACAACTTTATTATACATATGTATAATGAAGATGTGATGCAAAAACTGGTCAATTAACTCATCTTAAGTGACCAGAAGTGTCTCCATCATAAGAACTAATATTTTAAATCTTTACGCATCTAAATCCCGAGCGAAATCGTCGCTATTGAAATGTAGTGCAAGCGATAGTTGCTACGTGTAGCGTCGACTGCCAAGAAAACCAACAGATCTGTACTTAATCAACTTTGTATAAAGACCAGGCTCCCCTCCGTCTGTGCAGGCCAGAGATCTGTAAAGGCAACAAAATGTTGCTCGTAGCTTGACAAAGGCATTCCAGGAAGGCGCGACCCTCTGTAATAAAGATAAATGAGCAGGAAAAAGGCGCAAAACATGTGCCTTGTTTTGTTTTTCGAAATCTTTACCTTCCTTTACTATTAAAACAGTTATATGTTATTTAGTTATTAGATAAACTCTTGACTTGTTTAATATAATAAACATTTAAATTACAGGAGGAACCAAATCAACCGTCTCCCTCACCGGAGGACACGAAAGTAGAAGAACAGGAACAAGAGAAAATTAAAGAAGATGAACAGAAAGAGACGGAGAAGCCGCGGCTTACAAAGAGACAAAAAAAACAAGAACAAGACGAGGAGATATCCTCCACGTCAACCGCCCAATCGGCGGAGGTAGCAGAAAAAAAGCCACAGGTGGGAATGGGGAAATTCCGGAGAATTTAATGAGATTTTTTCTTAGTAAACTCCTCAAAAAATAAGACAAATTTTGTAATGAAAGAATTTAAAATCAACCATCATCACATCATTTCAGTTATAAGCCATCCACTGTTGGACATAAGCTCACTTTAAAGCAGCTTGAATCCAGCATCTTTCAGTCACCTTGTTAGTTCTATATATAATCATAAGTATTATAAATGAGTTTATTCCTATTGTCCAACAAATATGTAAGGGAACTAACGTCTGGTTAGAAATTACCTAATTTTACTATCTTATATCTTCAAGTTATATTATGATTAAATGTATTTGTACTCCCAGACACATCCCTATTTCAGCTGTGAGACATCCACTACTGGACATAAGCCTCATTCCATAGATTTCCAGTTGGAACAACCTGCATCTAGCATGTTCCAATGACATTAACAAGGTTGTCAATCCACATTGTGGGTGGACACCCTGCACTGAGCTTGCTCGTTTGTGGTCTCGATTTCAAAACCATAAGACCTGAGCGACCAACTATTGCGCTATGTGGTCTGCCCACCGTCACTTCAACTTGCGAAATCACTGGACTATGATGATTATTTTCATTTGTCTACGGATCTCCTTTCTGATTCAGTCTGGTAAAAAAATCCTGAGTTTATCTCTCTATGGCTGTTGAGCAACTGTGACTTAGCCAATGAGATTCGGATACCAATATGTCTTGTAAAGAGTAGTAGCAGTGCAATCAGCTATGCTGATTGTGGCGAGCTATGGGTTTGAATCCCTAAAGTGGTATTTGCCAGTTGGTATCAACATAAAATTGTTACTTTTGTGAATTGTTGAAGGATATGAGAAATAACACTAAACATCCTAGAGATATAAGACACCAAAACAGCCCAAGCCAAATCTTAGAAAATTGAGTCCCAGCTGTGGACAAAGTTTAAAATTTCGTCTATCCCTACTTATGGTAGTGTACCCACTTGTATCGGATACCATAAGTGAAATATATGTTGTCCTTCACATCTGTAATCACATTAAAAGGCAATGCTTAAATTTTTTTTTAAATACACTTTAGAGTGATGTACAGAATTAGAACGGAAACCTTAGGAAAAAAGGAAAATTTAATTGGCTATATTATAATCATTTGAAGCAGATAAACAAAGTCACTGACGTAGCTCGAAAAATTGCTTGTCTGAAGTTACTGTGGGTGGAGCACATCTCTCGCGTAACTGACCGCGGAAGGTAGTTCCGGCGTGGGTCGGTCCCCCACTAGGTGGACCGTGATCTTTGTGCATGGCCTATGCCTTGCTGTGAGTCGTATCGGCTGACATGATGATGAAGCTGTTCATAAAATGATCAGTTGAATATTTGACCAATATTGTATGTGGTATTTAGAAAAAACGTGGGACTCCAGCAGCGGTCCTGGTCAACGAGGCCCAACTGAAAGTACCCAACAAACGGAGAAAGCGAAATTAGGTTTTCAACATTCAACAACATATACATATGTAATATTGTACATGTTGGCACTTGTTAAAAGTATATCAATCAATATTTAATGCATGGGTTTTGAATAATTACAAAAAATTTGAACATTTAAATGTTTATGGAGATATTATTAAAAAAATGATTGGCAATATATCTATACTTTTAATTTAATTCACTAAAACAAAAACAAAAATTTAGAACTTTTTAACATATTTGTAGAGTATAGCATATATATATATATGTGTGTGTAAATTACTGATGACCCAACAAGGTCATCTGCCAATCTTGAGGGTGATAATCATAATGTATAAAGGTTTATATGTGTAAAAGCATCTAAAGTATGAGTGTATAGTACATTTTTTAAACTTTTAAAACCTCTCTTTTAATACTCTGAAATATGTTACATTATTTTTCTACTGGAATGTGACACGTCAATAACGTGTCAGTCTGCACAGACAGACAGTAAACAATGATTAATTTTAATACATAATCGCTTTTTGTTACTATATTGTCATAAAAAACATTTGCATTTTGAATTGGTGTTATGCCATACATTTTTTGATAGCATGTGAGGTATATATCCATTCTTGTAAAGATTTTACAGGTATACCCAATTATTAACAGTAACTATATTTGTACATTGTGACAAAAATGTCAGACAAGTACAATTAAAAAGAAACTGGAATCTGATTGAGCTTCCCTATAATGTACGGATTCCCTTCCTCCTAAAGCAACGAAAGTTCCAAACGCGAGTTGATCAGAGAAGAGTCCACAAAAAACTTGGATGAGTTTTTTTTATGGTTCCTCTTATAATATCTTTAATACAATTCTTCCACAAGTCTAATTATAACTTGAAATAAATTTTCAAGTTTTAATAGGATTGTTTTTACAAATTTTATTTGATTAACTTCATAAATCTATTTTAAGGAATTGTAATGTATTGTATCTTACATAGTTGACCACAAAACTATAATAGTATAGTAATGTAAATTAGTGGTTTTGAAATAGTCTGTGGATCTTCAGGGAAATTTTGTATTGTTCAGGAGGTCAAAAGAAAATTTAAATCAATTAATAAAGAACGCTCATACGACTTTTAAGTTGTAACACATTTGATTTTTTGATTATTACATTTAAATATGTATATTTATATTCGCATACTTATCCTCTTAGAGGGCCATGGAAAATATTAATTATAACATGGGTCAAAAATGTTTAGCACCACTGATTTTAAGATTGTGGAGGAAATGTCATAGGTACAATAGATATTATGATAGATTTCCTCTTTATATCTAGACAAGGCAAGGGTCAGGTGTGGGTTGATATTTGAAAATTAACATGTAATTGTTATTCCTGTTACTTGATTTATTACTAGTAATTATTGAATAAAAGCAAATTATAATATACTAAATGTCCCACAAACGCTTCACATGGCTCGCAGGGCTGTGGGTTCATAAAAGACATTAGAAAGTTATCAAAAAAAATATATTAAGTTTATTATCTATAAGAATTATAATTTGAAAATATGCATTTATATAATGCCCCTAAACCCAGCATGCGAGTGGAATTTCGTAAAATCATTTTATAGATGACCTCTATGGTGAAAGTTACAGAGATATAGCGATAAATTAGTTCGTGGGTTAAGATTTTTTAAATATTTTATACAGATAACACTAATGAAGGTATTAACTTTTTACGAGTGTCAACAAAGTTGTATGCGGTAGTTTATTCGTAGTTAATCATTGAATGGATTAAGTAAAACTAACTTCAGGTAAAAGTGATTGGATTTGGTGGCAGTTGCATCTAGTTGTGTTTGTGACGTCATTTTAAATTAATTATATTAAGTTGGGTGGTTAAGTAAGTAGTGTATAATTTGGAATAAATAGATTTGAAATAATTTACGTTAATATTTGCAGAAGTTAAACGGAGATGAGCAAAAGGAGTCGGCTATGGAAGTTGACGAAACAGGTGAGTTTTTAGTAATTAATAATATAAATAGAAATGTATGTTCATGTGTACAATGTTGAAATATAATATAGATAAAAGAAAAAATCAATTCACTTGGTTATTCTTTATGTACCTTCACCTTGTGACTCTTTCCATAATTACATGTGACCCATTAGATATATTCAAGTGATCTATTATAAAATTTAAATTACCTATTTTATAATTTATAGTAACCCATTTCATAATATCAAGTGAACTGCTTGATAACTGTGACTCAATTTGTCATTTCAAGTGACTAATTTAGTACTTTTATGCATATACTATTTGGTCATTCCATGTAAGTGACACATAGTGAACCAATAGTTAGTCCCTTAATTATATGCCATTGTATCTTTATTTGCTTAGTTCATGGATTTGAAATTTATTTGCAAATGAAGGCAATAATATGGAAATAAATTTCCTACAATAACATCTCTTACCTATACATGGTTATTGATTTTGACCTGTGGCCTAAAAGCCGCCATACTACTTTCTAGAATATAGCTAATATATTCTATAATAAACATAACAAAAAATATTTCAGACAAACAAGACAATGAAGACAAGAAAGATGAGGAATTACCAGAACCAGAGAAAGAATGTGAAGAGATGGATAAACAGAACGACGACACTGAGAGTCAACCAGAGGAGAACAAACCAGACACAATGGACACATCCAGCCAGGAGACAACGGATAGTGATTCCAAGCCAATGGAGACGGAGACAGCTGACAATACGGAGGACACGCAGAGAGAAAGCACAGAGGTCAATGGAACAGAAGCAAAAACGGAGAAAATAGACCTCATACCAACTGACAACGCACTCACTACCTCGGCGTGATGTTAATATAGCAATATCGGATTTAACCGGATAGTCTTTGACATAAATTTTATTCGAGCCAAAAGGTGCACATCTAGATAAATAGATTAAAATTTATGTGAAAGTTATATATGTGAAACACAGTTTCACGGAGTGAGATGCTTTTGAATTTAACATTGGATTATTCGGTAATGGGTGAGTGGAACGAACATATAACACATCAAACGGCAAATGCAAAGAGTTTGGGCAGAATATATTCACTCACAATTTGATAGCAAACAGTATTTATAAAGGAATGTACTAGAGGATAGATTCCCATTTTATATTTGAAAGATTTTAAAATGTATGCAAAGCCATTTAAGTTTCAGCGGTAGAGTTTATAGATATCCTGGCATTCTGCCTGGGCTGTATGCGTGCTTGAATGATGTGTATTTATTTTTTTAAAGGCGTTTTTTTAAATAAGAAGTGTCTTAAGGTGTGTATTATAACATATCTCTACCTATTTGCACAAATAGTATAATTAATGCTAAACCCACGTAGGTTTCTGCTTACCCCGTCGGCATGATGTTAGTATCACTATCCGGTTTTGTTATGACCACTCGCTGTCCCTGATGGAGAGCGATGACATCTTGATATTCGAAGTTTGATGATCCTCTGGAGCTTGTGTACTCGGGAACATTCTGAAATGTTTCTTATCTCGTTGCTTGTTTGTCAGATGTTTCGTCTGTAGATTTAAATATATATATTGATTTAGATTTAATATAATTTTTTTTGTTACAGTTAGTGTTTTGGACGTTTATTAAATTTCAGTTGTACAATGCATAAATAGAATAAGCTGGGATTGATTTAAATGATTTAGTAATGGAACAAGCTCAGTCATGCAAGTATATATACAAACTTCGAATACTATAAACACTTTACAAATGATCCGAGTTGTGAAACATAGTTAAATGGGCCCGTTTGGAGAGCGTTTTTAAAAACGCCTTAATAACCTAACAAGCGTTTTAAAAACGCTGCACGGACGCGCGGTTGTCCCGATCCACTCTAGTGCCGGGATTCTAATATAGAATGAAGTTGCTAGATTATAAATAATATTAAGTGTCAAAGTAAACGCGGCTCGTGGCGAGAGAAAAAACATCCGGGAGCATAGACAATCTAGGTATAGATGACAGTTGTGTTGGGAATAAAAATGTTTTATTTTATATAGAATTTTTTCGTGCATGATTCTTAAAAGTACAAATGTACGTGTTTCTTTCTCGCGACGCTATATTTCTTTATTGTTAACATAAAAATGAATTACTATGTATTGTGTTCCGATAATAAAAGAGTAGTATACAGTTTGACTGAGTTTATTTATTAAGCACCTTTGTATTCTTATAGCACTTACTTAGTCGTTTAAAGATACTAAGCTCTTACCAAGCCTACTTAAGTTCACCACCAAGAGTAGCGGTAGCTTAGTGCTTACCGACCATCATACAATCGGTAGACGTGGGTGTTTCGCGGCAGGCTAACAATGGATGATGTGTAGCATCTTTTCTGCCAATAGCCCTCCACTGCAAGGTATAGGTTGCCCCCAAAGATAGTCATGATAACTAGTTTTGCGCTGTCCTCATTGAGCGTCTTCTGGCCACCTTAACTATATTGTCGATCCACCTAGTAGTCGCCAATTAAGAACCTTTTGGTCCCTGCGGCCATCGTTTGCATGAGCTATGTGTACCCCTACAGATGGACAATTTTTAAGCTATGTCAATGACCTTAGTTCTTCTGCGACTCTCCATTGTTCTCTGGGTAACCTTAAGCCTTGTAAGGCCTAACATAAGATATCAAATCCATATGTAATGACTGGCAACATTGTTCAAAGACTCGTCTTCAGACATTACGATATTTTGGAATTAATGTCATACAGAACTTGGAGCAACAGTGTAAAAGATAACTAGGCTACTGAAGGTTTGTATTTCAACATTACCACATTGACATCCAGAGATCAGATGTATGCTGAAGAATTTTTTTCAAGAAGTTAGGAAAGTGACTTCAATCATTCAGCCGTAGAATCCATTGTTGGTCATTATCGTCCCTCATAGATTTCTTTTAAGACCGGTTGGAAGTGACGAGCTTCCAGCTATGCTTGTAGCTAGACAACCTATGTTGCTCTTGTGCAGTGTTTGGTTTGCTCACTGCCACTACAACTTGCCAATAAGAGCAGAAAAATAAGATATTAGGTATATAAAGAAGTTAGTTAAAGAAAGTAATTTAAATGTGACACCAACTGGTAACATCTATAAATTAAATTAGTAAAAATGGTTTAAGCACAAAATCGTAATAAAAAAGGTAAGACACCAAATACCTATGATATTGAAGAAATGAGGTAAGGGATGAAAAGGAGGAAACTAAAAATGGATGAGTATGTAAGATCAAGTGAAGTATTTTAGAAGACCGAATGAATGATTTTGAGAAGACTAAAGAAATAAAAAGGGGATGTGAAATAGTTAATTATAAATTGATAAGTTCCCTGTCCCTAAATGAGTTAGAGGAGAATGAGAGGCCCCAATAACGGGGGCCATAAAAAATATGAGATCAAAAATGAGTATTTAAATCATTATTGGTAACACACATTACTCCCAGACCATCATCTTAAATACACAGGAATATTAGATGAGAAGCTGTGCTATTGTTTTCCAAAGTGGATCAACAAATAAATTTCTTAAAAAGCTGCTCTCATATTTAGGCAATTTTTTGCTTTTCTGATCACTTGTAATAAGATTTTTGTAATAAAAATTCATTTTTTTTCACATCCTTTTATTATCGAATGTTTTAACAATCATCAGTGTACTTATATACGTATCAAAGCTTTATCTATGACTTACATGTAAATTGAATGTGCGCCATGTTTGTTTCGTGTGCAATTTTGGCGGGAAATTAATCTTTACGCTTCCAAATTATTCAAAGAATATTTTTGAACTCATCTGCTAAATACAATGACATTTATTCAATATAACACGAGATTCCATTCAGGAAACTGCCCATTTTAACATTTATACAATACTTCAAGACACCATTAAGCATTAGCTTTCTCTACATCGAATGGATATAGAAATCCAAAGAAATAGCTAAAAATACAATTATTCGCTTATTTAATTAAAATAAAACTTATTCTTTATTGCTTAAACACAACTAAACCTATTTTTGTCTTACGAAATTTCATAAAATCAATTGTAACTCAAAATGAAATCAAACCAGTCAGTCCGATTACATTCTTTGGAATAACTACACAGCAAACAAATTCCACTCTTGTGTATCTTTTTTAATCTGTATTCAACGAACGGAGCTAAAAAAATAAAATGCAATATTTATTGATACTAGACTAATCATAATAAGGTAAGGATGTGTTCTCATGGATTCCCCATTAGCATTGTAATTGAAAAATGTTATAAAAGTCAAAACAACTAACAATAAAATACACGGATTATAACATGAAAAGAAAAGAATAATTGAATTTTTTTTTTGTTATTAAACAACCAATTTATAAGTAGCGCTAGTAATTAAAAGTGAGTCACAGAGATTTTTGGACTAAATTAACAAAAAATTAAATAATCAATTTAATTGCGCTAATAAACAGTAGCTATGTGTAAACAAATCTTTAGATTACAATTGTTGTACCTTTCACTTATAAAACGGTGGGTGAAAGAGCGCTATGTTAACTGTGTCTGGCCTTAGGCTGTCTTTGACATGAAATTAATTTACAACTATTGAGTGTTGCCATACAAACATTAATATTGCCATACCAAAAAACTAATTGAAGAATTAAACTAGCTTGAGCTTTATGAGTTAAGCAGCATCTTAAAAAATATGTTTTTTTAATTACATATAATTATTGTGATACAAAGAAAACCAACCAAATGTACACAATTGACAGTGTTGCAGCTATCATATAAGGGATGTATGTGCATACATAATATCACACTGCGCTTTTTGCAATTGATATATTGATCATTGTACTTTATTGAAACAATAATAAATGCCTTTGACATTTGACCGACAGACAATTGATCGACATGTACATTACCGAATTGAACAGCAGACAACCTGTGAAAATACTTAAACACGATGTGTTTTTACTATTTTAATCATCAAAGACGTGCCCCCTAGATTTTCAATAGGAGAATTTGGAAGCGGCTTCCATAATTTCATCAAATATTTGGCAAGCACTGCGTTATTTAATACTAAACCTTTAAATCAAATGTTGATAGTTACTTTAATATTAGAATCCAATCATCTGTATACATTTTTCACAAACGGTAGTTTGAAAAATGGTACAAATATTTCTACCAAATTTCAATTAAAACTGGGCCCGAATATTTCCTATGGCATGTAAAGTTACCAGAAATGGATTTTATGAAGTTCTCTCTCAACTCACAAAAGTGAAATGTTCATATATAAAAAATCTCTTTAATGTCGGGTAAATGTTATTTAGATCTCTGTCTGTCGACCAGTTATCGCGAATTATATCGGCCAAATGTCCGCCGGTATGTCGGCGCCCCTAACACTTTTAACACCATGTAGCTGAACTTTTAATTGACAAAAATATTGACGTTAAATAATGAAACATCCTGTATGATGAGCAAGCCGAAATAATCACTGACGATTTTCTTTAAAAACCGTAGTGAGAATTATGAAAATCATTAATAATAAACGAGGACCAAGTTAGGCGATAGCTTATGCACTTTTCTCGAGTGAAAGTGCACCGGGCTGTGAAGTCACTCCTCCAGGATCTCAGCATCCTCGCAGTCTGCAAACAAAATCATAAATATATTATACATTTTACTGTATTATTTTACTAAGACCTACTCGAAGACAATGAGTTTAAATTGATTTATTTATTTAATGTAATTTACTTTCGTTATCTCTCTCAGCCAGAGTGTTATCTCACCCTTTACCTCATTCTCTCTAAAGAACGAAAGAAAAAAAGAGAGCGTTATCTCGCCTTCATTTTTCTTTTCTTTTGATTTTAAAATCATTTCATTTAAAATAGTACAAAAATAAACATGTTCGCCTATTACAGGCCTACACAGCTTTGCTTATAATAATGCTGACTTACTAAGGTAATAAATGAATAAAAGGGAAGGTGATTAAAAATATAAATTATGTATTATACATATATCAGATTAAGATTTTATAATAAACGTTTCATTAAATACAATAAATTTAACTGCGACATTATATTAAATGAATAATCCGCGATACAATACTTTTATTTACTTTTATTCACTTGTGGCGAAAAGTCACTATCTATATATATGTCCAGTAGTGTACACACATTCAAGCTAATTGTCAATCAAAATTATTATTTATTTATTATATATATGACTATCTCTGGTTATGGATATATAATAATTGTTCTCTATAGAAACAACATTTCAAACTGGCGTAAGGGCATATATTTATGTTCCATTTTAATATATAACAACTTAACAATACATTAAAGCATTTTTCATATTTTTTAACATAACTAGTGTATTTATCTAAATATCCAATGCTTGTTACCACTGGCAAATTAATCATATCAAGAGCAGATCTTGGAATTCACAATTCCAGACCAGGGTGAAGGTGTACCTTCAAAGTAGGCTCCATTGGATGTGTCCAGGCGCAGTTGTCGCAGCCGGTCGGCAGGGGTGGCTTCACTCTCCTCCGCATCTTCAAATTCCTCGTCACCTGGAATTATCTCTTTATATCTATTTATATAGATCTATTATACATAGTTTCATTGGCTATAGGTGTAAAAACTTTATACAGTGTGAATAAGCTGTTGCTTGACAAGCTAATGTATTTGTCAGAATTTTAGATTAAAC
Organism: Battus philenor; assembly: GCF_028537555.1. NCBI lineage: Eukaryota > Metazoa > Arthropoda > Insecta > Lepidoptera > Papilionidae > Battus > Battus philenor. Next base: position 9,907,927 of record NW_027181688.1, on the reverse strand, counting down.
ATCATTTGAAACTGAACAACTGACATTAAATTCTACGCTACATTTATCAAGATCTTATTTTTGAATCAACTGCATTTTACTCCCTATAAGTACATAATACCAACAAACATACCTCCCACAGATTTTTTAGTTATTTAAACTTTCTTTTAAGACACAATGTATAATAATTCCTATATAAACCAATTTTTTTTATTTTTTTTTCTAACGGGTTTTTATTTTTAAAAATTATGCCAACCCTATAAAAATAAAAGGTACGCTGGTGCGTGACCATGAGCACGTCATAGACCAGCCTATATGTTAACCTTCGTCAAATTCCTCTCCATCCAGGTACGGGTCCTCGTCGTCCACCTCGTCAGCAGGGTCCGGGTGCAGAGACTGGCCCTGGCTCATAGCCGAATACATCTGTTGCAGATCTGCTTCATTCTGTGGGATGAATCTGCAAGCAATTTATTTTCAAATCTTTAACAGATTACATCTACAATACTGTTGCTAATGTTTAGTGTTTCCTTAAGTTCAGGTGTTAGTATTATTAGTAATTTCTTTTAATTTGATTTGAACTGCTATTAGGGTTTAGGTTTCATCCAGCGTATTCCATGCATCCGTCTTTTGCCTTGATCACCCAGTCTCTTTCCAAAATATCATCTTTTCATCTTTTGTTTGGCAGACCAGGTTCTCTATTGGGATTTGCATGCAACCTTTTCATTACATTAACAGAAGTGTAAATCTTATATCTTTATAGCACGCTACATGCCCAATTCATCACCACTTTGATCCTAGAGCCTGGGAGAGTGCAGTGAACTATAGTAATATATCTTAAACCCACTTATTTCCATCAATCTTTGTATGGTCTTTATTCTGTATTTAAGTTTATCATTAAAATGTTATGTATAAAGTAAACCAAATTGTTACTGTCAAAGTGGTTAATAAAAAAAATATTATGATTAAGTATTATCAAACTTACTTCATATTATAAGCCACATAAGATATATATATATTATTGTGCTATTTACGAAACAGAAATAATATACATATGTTAATCTACATTTTATAAAAATATAATAATAACAAATTTTAATTACAAGTTTTTAGTGTGTGTTCAGTGACTTTAGTACATGAAATAGCATAAGTTAGTAACACTTTGTATCTATGACTATGTTAGTAATGGATTAGTTTTTTATATGATTCAAAGTTAACATAAATTTTTAATTCATTTTCAACTTTTAAAAATAACAACATATGAACTTTCTTTTTGTATTAATTGTGTGGTAGACATACATCTCCACACACTATTACATATAAGAGGTGGTAACTGATGACATTCAAGACATTTAGTTTAATCTACTTCAACTAATAAATGTTCTTGTGTACAATAATGAATATAGACAAGAATATACCTCAACTGTGTGATAGGTTGATCATCAGCATCATAGTCGTCATCGTCATCATCACCCGCATCACCAGCTGACTGGTTTAGCTCTGGAACCCTGAGAAAGTCACAATCATCATTTATATATACATTACAATAATACTATTAAAAATTTTGTCATTGTCAAATGCTGTTTGCTCATTAGCAGTTTCATGAGGCCTAAAGAAGCAGCAACAAAGTACTAAGATTTAAGAAGGACACTACTAACTTATGATATTAGGAAACTTTAATGAGAAATAGTTCATCCCAGAGAAGAACAAAACTATGCCTATGGATTTAATTTATCAATAATAAATACATAAACAAAATCCTAGCAAAAACTGGACATGAATCTCCCTAGATTTTAAATTCAGAAATGAACTAAACTAGACTTCCAATTTGCCCTATTGGAAATCTATGGGAGAGGCCCAAAGTCCAGACATCCTATGGCTGAAATGATGATGATAAGTAAATACATTACCTAAGCTCATAGTTTAGTACCATGTAGAGAGCTGGTGATGGTTCCCTCTGCACTGCATGCAAGGAGATGCTGGGGTACAGAAGGGAAATTGTTGGTGATGGGCCTCCGTTACTACTCACACCGCCACCCCAAATAACATTACTGAAAAGAAAAAAAAAATAAAGTTTGCATATTTAGATACACTAAATACCATTTACAGGTAGACTTCAGTAAAATATGTTCCAAGCTAACCTATACTTAGAAAATTCCTACCAAATTTCAAGTATCTATGCTTCATGGTTCCAGATATCATAACGAGTCAGTACATAGGTGGAAATCTCTTTTATATATAGAGTGTAGTGACCCTAGGTAAGATTGAGTTAATAAAACACCATGATGACATTGTAATGGAAATGTGTAAATTGAAATAACAGTTTTACAATTAACGCAAACTGAACTGATATGTGTTACACTTAAAACTAGGTAATATTATATAAGATAGAGCAGCGATGTACTAGTTTAATTGAGAATTTCCTTACAACCTTAGCATAAATCATAGGTTCCCTCCCACAATATTTACTTTTAGTTAAATTGTGGACAAGACTTTAGTGAATCTAATTCAATAATTAAAAATTTAGCAATGAGAACTCCAACTTAAATACACATATATAAGAATAGCACATAGTTATTTAAAAGAGATAACTGCACTATTATTTATATTAACTATAAGTGTGATGATGTCTCAGGGCTTCACTATGAGTTGAAATAAATTAAAATTTTGTACCAAGGTCAGAAGATCATATAATCTAAAAAAAACATCTTAGTTACCAATAACAAGTAAACTTTAGTTTTAAATTTAATAATTTGTAATCTGTTCAATTCCATAACACTTTACTATGTATGTTAAGTAGTTTATCAGATAAAGGTGCAAATTACATAATGCATCAATAATCTTATGCACTATTTTCACTATAATTGACTTAATTAAATGATGAATGCAATGTATTTATATTTTTTATGGTTTACTAGCAACAGATATTTGACTATTTCTCATTTACATTGAGATAGACAAATTTTGTTTTGATTTTAATCACCTTTCACTATTGTCTATGATCCTAATCCACTCTATGAGGCAAGTTATGCCTAGTAGTGTTTTATTATAATTTAAATGTTATACAAATAAAAATTATAAATCATTCTGACTTGCAATGGTAAGATTGGTAAGTAGGTAGGTAAAAGATAATGGTCACTGCTCATAAAAGATAAATTAAAAGATTGTAAGAAAACCAGCAAATGTAGAATAATAAACATGAGAACAACCAATCTGTCCCAACAGTGGGAGTAATATGAAATAAATGCTAAATATTTACTAAATACACCAACATTCCTATTATACTTGAGAGATGTAATTGAAATACCAATATACAGGAATGGTTGACCCATACATAACCCCATTCAAAGCTTTTATAACCTGTATAATAGTCAAAACTGGATCTCTTCATTGGGCCTTTAAGAACTACATTAAAAAATCCAATTACAATCCATTATGCCCAAGAAATAGTTAACAATTTTAAACAAATTTTTTAGGAATACAATATGCACTTTTATACACAAATAAATAAAAAGATGCTCAACTGTGATTAAAATGTTGTTTTCAATAAATCTTCTCTAAATACATTTATGTTTTAAACAAAAAATAAGCTATGTTTTGAGACGGTTTACAAATGCATTCTAGTATGTGTATTTTAAAAATATATAAATGAAATTAAAATGTGTAAATAAATCGCAAAGTTGAGGTTGAGGAGGACTAATGGTCCGAAAAATACGCTATGGGTTTGAAATATATACAATTGATATATATAATTTAGTTACGAACTCAACGGATAAAAAATTAATAATATCGAAACATCGCGGATTTGACAGCAGACGATATATAGGATTTAATAACAATAAGTAAATGTACACAATGTAATTTATTATAATGTAAATTTAAATAAACCTACTTTTCAGTGATGTATAAAGTTGCTGTTCCCAATTCCTGATCGTTCACGAGTAATTTAGTCGAAGGACTTTGCATAATAACGCCTTCAGCCGGCACAGAAAATGTTGGCGACACAACAACCATTTTGTTGTTACGATTTAAATACCTCTCAATATATTAATTCTTATACAACAGACGGTTCACGTTATGATAGTTTATTTATATCTATTTAGCACATTTGTTACGGTAAAACTGAATAAACAAAATAAATTCGCTCAAAACACGTTCCCGAAACCAAAGCGAAGCAGAAATTAAACAGATTATATATGGCGAAGTTTTTTTTATACTATGACAAGATGAACATGACATTCGCAAATCAGAAATACAAATTGCCTATACTGATATAGTGTTAAATAGGCACTTGAAATAATTATTCATTATGAGCACCCTACAAGTTTTAGATCGCCACTTCAAGTTTTAAACCCAATTTTTATATAGATACCTAAAAACATTTTTTAAAATATACTTTTGAATCTCCCAAAAGTATGCCTTAAATATATTGTTATATTATATCATGCTAATCTTTAACGATTAGTTTTTTTAATTGATTTTACCAGTCGTAATTATTTTTTGTAATTTAATGCTCCTGGATAACACATAAAATCAATTATTGTATTACGACTTTTTTAAAAGATGAATTATGATAATGTAATATATATATATAACTAAAATGTATTTACTGTAATCGCTCTTTTTACTTTAATTACATAATATTTTCATTACTGTTTATGTTATTTATCTTTTAAATATTTTAAAACACGACTTTCTTTCTACTAGATGTTGCCGGTTTGAAATCATCGAGGTGGAAGTATAAGACCACTTATTGCATATTAACTTACGTATAAAGATATTTATGTATTTTATGGTGAATGTACACAAGCAAAAATTAAAACTTTTTCATTACACCGGTTGTAAGGTTTCAGTAATAGATGGCGCTATGCTGATTATCTTACTACGTATAGGGTAGATGACTTCTGTAGCATAGAAACAAATATATGTATTAGCTCGCGGATTTCGGATCCGCGAGCCCTGAGTCCGATGAAGCTGTAAAAGCCAAAACGGCTAACAGCGCCTAGCAACATTAGAATATGGCTATTTATATATATATTATATAATCGTCACGTGTCGATTCCAAGTCGGACGAAACTTTATTGATAGTTACCTGTCTGCCAAAAGTGAGTATAACAAATTAACGTCACATGCCGTTAGTCTTTTTTTACAAAAAGTAATTTTACAAGACAAAAGTTTACGATGATTATATTGAAAGACAAAATAGTAAAATAATTAACAATTGATGCAAGTTATTTGGCTATAGATAATAAACTATACAATCTTCTAATTCAACAACTAGTCTAGTCGGAATAACAGAATACATCGATTGTGATGATATTACATGATGGGAAAGTTAGTTACATTTAGATGACGCCGAGATTAAAACATTTCATTCAAGGAGGTTGCTACATATTTATTTATTGATCTATACTATTTACCATACTGTATCCTATATAATATGTAGTGAATGTCATATAAATAAGTATATAATAAATTGAATAATTAAGCACATTCCGTTCAGACTATCATAATGCAAGATCCTCTTTTTTCTGCTGAACCTTACCCAGAATACCTAGCTTTTTGGCACCTAATTTGGCTTTGGATTGAATAAACAACCTAAAGTTGAGATTAGATGTTAATGTAAAATGCGATACTCCAAGGTGGCCTGTCACTGTACTAATGCACTCTGGAAAGTCGGAGACAGTTAAAATGGCGTCCGTTTTGCGATAATATGTGTAAATTGTCAACTGCAGTACATTAAAATAAAAAAATAAAAAAAATGATTAAATAAGTTATGGAAATGTATTAATTATATTTAAAACTATAATTCAGATTCTTAAAATAATACATTCAAGGATCCTGTAGTACCTTTCTTAATAACTTCATGTTTTGAAAAATCAATCCAAGCACTTTCTGCTTATATATTAACAAATTACTTGATAATATGTCAACCGCTCACGGTAATTGATGTGTATAGACGAGATTATAAAGGAGAGTACTGACTCAACACGATATTTCTAAAACTATAAGCATTAGAGACTCGGAATTTAGTACAAATGTTTCTATTAATGAGTAGAGTTTAGCTAATAATTTTACGAAATTCCATCCGCACGCGGGTTGAGAAGGTGTCGACAAAAACAAATTTTAGGAAAATACACCCACAAAACGCAGTGCGGGCCACGCGGAGCGAGTTACATACATTTATACGCTGTTATTACATCTAGTTACACCATTCATAATTCAATAACGGCTGAACCAATTTATGTCTTGTTAAATTAGTATACTCTCGTAATAAGTATTAAGATGATACACGTCAACTTAAAGCAATAACATAAAAAACTATTCTAGCCGTTTAAAATATGAATATAAAAATTCTGTGTAAGCTTGTAAAGTCGAAATGTACTTATTCATTGACTATTGGGCAGAAGGAAACTCGGGAAGCCAGTTGGTACAAATGTAAACGGTGTACAACGGCAGAATTCGTATTTTACATTTGCACCAAAAATACTGTCATTAAATAATTTCTTTATTAAAAATTAAAGAAAAAAATTGTGCAGATATTTTTTTTTTAATTTTGTTCGTCTTAAAGCTAGACATCACGTCGGGAACATTCTTGGAATCTGGTGTTGGTATTTGATCCCACTCGCTTTAGAGGTGATGTTTTGATTAAGTGCTGAAATAGACATGAAGTCATTTCGTACACTTAATCCTTCAGATACCCTCATAAAAAATCATAGGGGTAAGAGGATGTCATTAAAACGATTTATCAATTTATTAGGAAAGAAATCACGAAGAAAACTCGTGGTTTCTCTAGCCGTGGAAGGTGTTGCACTATCTTTTTTAAACCACGTAAAGCAGGATGTTCTCTCAATAATTATATGGTAATGTATATCAGTTATCTGTTTCACAAATAATACACATTGGTTTGACAACCACTAAGGTATCCGTGTAAAGTATAATTGAGTTATAAACGCCATGCAGTCGGCCGCTTCCCGTATCGCAGGCATGTCGTAACAGACACGTGTTGATTTCCATTTATCAATATTTCAATGACTGATAGCGAGACATACGTGATGTGACGACAACGCCCCACCTGATTACGGTCATCGTTGGATTTACATCCGAGTTTTTGTTCAAAGAACTAACCATAAATTTTAACGATCGAGAAACAAGTTTTTTTTTCTACAAAATACCGTTATTTTTTTTCATCTGTAGTTCTTTCTTGTCTATTTGAAGAGTTCTGAAGGCACTTTCTCTAAGGAGAAACTAAGCCTAAGTATTTATGTATTAATTTATATTATTTACATATGATTAAAACGACCTCTGGTATTCCTCATGAGAAGAGAATATAGAATCATCATTATTATGAATAGTTGTCGCTGGAGTTTCTACCGCTACTTCTTCTCATAACACTTTCCTTTAACAAAATTTTTATTAAACAGTGACAAAGTGGTATGATTTTACGTATATAATATAATATAAGTGGAATATACTTTTTACTAAAGAAGATTTACTTATTATATGACTTATTAAACAAATAGTTAAAGAAATACAGTATATAACAAATAGATAAGTCAAAAAGTTGAAATGGCAGTAGTATCATCGCGCAGTAAATGGAAGGGGCCTTATGGTACTGGAGCGGAGACCATCGGCAATTGAAGTGAATTACGTCCTCCCATAAGGTGGACATAGCTAATATAGTCGGAAGACGATTCGGACTAGATACAGGCTGATTCGAATTCTTATTATAAATCTACAGGGCGAACTATGTCTAGCTGCTGTCCCTGTAATAAATAACAGCTTGTCATAATAAATCACGGTTTTATTTACATAAAGATATACAATTTAAATGCAATGTTAAAAAAATATTATTGCGAAAGGTATATTATTCCATCCAAGATTACTATACTAATGTTAATGCGTCGAATTAAATATTGTTGATGCTAACTCAAGAAGCGAATTATCGCGGACTCCTTAAAACTATATTTGTGAAGAGCAATTGTTAGGTTTCTCGCCGGCTCTTCTCAGCAGAACTGCCGTTCGAAGCGCTGGTAGCTTCCTGTAGTGACAATACTACCGACATTTTATGTTGACTGACGAATCCAATGCGCTTTTAACCCTTAATAGCCTGATTTACGAAAGTGATTTTTTTTTAATATTACTGTGTTTGCTTGAGGGTCTAGATGAAGGGAAAAACAGATTTTTTAAAATTTCGTTGGAAAGAATATTATACAACAGTAAAATTCGTACAGCCAACCTATAAAAAAACTAATAGTAATGTGAACATTTGTTTAAAAGATTGGTATCAAAATTGAAACTCTAGGCTATTAAGGGTTAATAACCTATTTGAAAATAGATATAAAGAACATTTTGATTTTAATTATAGTATATGTATATTATTATTATTTCCTCCGAATTCTAGCTGTACGATAAATTTTATACTGTCAATAACTATTGGCCTGTTGCTGGGCAACTGATGAAACCTATAAATAGTGTTTCAGAGTGATCACTCTATTTATTGATTACGAATAATGTAGAAAATGTAAAGCCAAAAAAGGAAAACAAATAAAAATAAACGAATGCGATATTATAGTTACTTCCTGCTGTTGATAAATAATATTTCAAACCATTTTCAAAATTTTAACCGCAATTGAACGCATATTTAAAAGGTAAATAAAACCCGACGTAAAATGAGCACAGTGCCGCTTGGTTGCGGAAACCATCCCGCAAACAAAGGTAAATAAATGTACAAAACATGTATCAAAGTAATGAATTTATTTGATAAAACTTACATACATTTTTTATATTTCTTTAGAAATTATTAATAATTTAATCAATAATTATTGACAGCACTTGCTACATTCTACCATCACGTGATGCACCGACCCTGAAAGGTATCTAGGCTCAACAGAACACAGCAGTTGCTGCACGGACAAGAAACGATCGTACATGGGGGTCGCCAGGGAGAAGAATAAAGAAGACTGCTCTCTTCAACAACCGGAGGGGACAAAGAACGATGTACCCAAAATTCACATGTAGTGGAGCATCTACATCCAAGTGGCGCACAAGAAGGAGCGATAGTTGTAGAAGAAGAAGAAGAAGAAGAAAACTTAATTATTACCCTACGGATCTGATCCGCGAATCTTGAGGCCGAAGCTGTACTAGCCCCACAAAACTAACAGCGTCAACATCTAACGAACGTGACGAACGACATCTAAACAACTAGAGACAACGGTGTTTGAATTTCATGAATTTTGAAGAGAAATAAAATGATTCGGCTATTCACAATTTTCTTGTGTATAATTTCCCATTACTTCAGCCACATTTCACGGAGAAGCATGGATAATATGGAGAAGCTAAACATTGTCGATATTGTGAAGGGTAAAAGTCAAACAGGGTTGTCACCTGTTCTCTGGAACGACGCAATTTTAAAAGCATGCAACACCACTGTGCATGACTTTAAACTTTCACATAATGGAACAGCCAGGAAAAAGTTAGAAGCAGAAAAAGACACGCTTGTTACGGTTCTCAGCCATGAAGAGGCCATGAAAAAGATGAGGAAGAATATGATTCACATAAGTACGTTATTTTGAGTTTAATTCTGAACAAAAATGTGGCAAGTTGGCCACCTCTGTTATACATTATAAGCGGTGAATGGGGTCCTCATAAAATTACAAAAAAAATACGAAATAACTAGCAACTGCTCAAATGTATAATGATTATAATAAAAAAACTAATGAACAAAACAACAAAAATATTATACGTACATTACATAAAATTAAAGAAATGGAAATGAAGATGTGCGGAGCATATGATAAGACGCAATAAAATTGGAGCAAAATTTTTACCTGATTGAAAAAGACCCCAAGGAAGATAAAAGGCAGACAAAAACGGTGGTGTGGTGATATCAAGCAAGTGGCAGAAGTGCCTGGAACATAGTGGCTGAAAACAGTACGAAATGGAAGCGGTTGAAGGCTTTATAGACATACTCTAAGGACCGCCAGGACAAGCGATCATGTTGTCCCAGCATCCAGAGACTTCTTGAAACCCTAACTTGGTCGGCGGTCCAACTAGTGGTGGGCCTACCCACACTGCATCTACCGGCACGTGGTCGTCACTCGAGAACCTTTCGGCCTCTACCGCCATCAGTTACACCAGTGATTCCCAAAGTGGTCTATATCGACCCCTAGGGGTATATGACAACCTGCAAGGGATCTACGTCAGCGAAAAAAAATTTTGGGGGTTCATGAAATGAAAATGGGGATCCACGATAGTGGATCTCAACACATATACTGATAGTACCTATTTACTTACAACATACTATCTTATAATATCAAAACATTTACTGACTGGACATCATTAGCCGAGGAGATTTAAGATTAACCGTTACAAAATTGACACCAAAAGTTGATAATTTATTATTAAAGCATCAGGTTCATCCTTCTCACTAAAATATTGACTTATTGCTTATGTTATTTTATTTATAGTTTATTTAATGTTAGGTATATTTTACATAACAGATACAAAATTTTATTTTGAGTAGTTTTAATTTAAATTCAGTTTTTACTTTAAATTTTTACCACTAAACTTCACTACAGTTAGAAATTTACAGGAAATCAATATCAGGTAAGTAGGGGGTCTACCCAACACGGAAAAACATGGCAAGGGGTCTACGACACAGAAAAATGTTTGGGGAACTCTGGGTTACACGAACGCTGTGCTCCGCCTATTACCTCTTCAGAAGAGCAATTCTTCGAGCTGCGTCGGTCATCTTGGTTCTTCTACTCATTTCTGATTCAATCTCGATAAGAACCCACCTTCTATTTTATTTATATAATAACTTCGTCAATTATGTTCCAAATTTGATTTAAATTTTCTTATTATCTGTTGGCTTTTAATGATCGTTCTTAGCCATTTATAGTGTTTTAAAAACAAAGATTTACTACAGTAAAAATCTGTCTAATTATAAAGAAACAATGTTTCAATAATCTCATACTCGAATTAGCGATTCAACCTATTTTTCACTTATGACTTATATCGGATAACGTATTGCATGGTTTTAATTTCCGTCCAAAGTTAATCCCCGTCCAATTGGCAACGTCGGATATTCTCCGTTCTATTTCTCATATCGTCGATGTCTAATGGGGGAATAAAAGTTATTTAAGATTATTTTTCGTAGCCTCCTTTATTGTAAATATTCTTTTTACTGTAGTTTCTTAAAACGACTAGAGAAATATCATTAGATTTGTTGGTAAGAATCAAGCCTGGCGTTTGTAATAAATTTTATTTCGTGCGGGTATTCCCCTGACCATCATTTCAGACGTATGATATCCACTGTTGGACATTGGCGTCTAATAACACCGGTTGTCGGCACCCAGCGTCTTCCGATGACCCTAACAAGGTCGCCAGTCAACCTACTCTCTGCTTACTGGTCTATGGTATCCACTGGAATATATTAAAGTAAATAGAAATAATAAAACGAAAGTGTAAGAGTATTAAAATGAAACAAAACTGTAAAAATTCAAAATGTAAAAATAAAAAAAATATATATATAAACCAAAATTAGAACTGTACTGTTGTATATCAAAATAGTAAGCGAAAGGCGAGATGCGTGATGTGAATGGAATATAAATAAACGGTAAGTGAATGTAAGAACATGTGAAGAATGGAAGAAGAGTGATAGAGATTGTCAAGAACGGCAAAGAAGTGTGATAAGAACACATATGCTAAAAAAAATTAAAATAAAAAGTCAACTGTCAACATAATAGAGTACGACAGGCCCCAAAAACAAGGCCAAAATAAAATATATATATTAAAGCCCCAACAGTCATGTGTTTTGCGCACTTTATGGCCTGGCTACTTCCATTTCAGCATGTCAATCAGCTGCGCTATTATCGGTGTTACTTTCATTATTCTATAGATCTCCTCATTCCAAATTCGAACTAGTAAAGAAATCTTAAGCATAATCCTCTCCAAGACCAATGTAGCGACTGTGATCTTGCAATTGGGGCCCGAAGATCAATAGTGGGCGACGCAAAGAGTCACCCCGTGTTCCTGAGATTTTCGAAGGCAATTATTCTGAGTGTAATACATAGAAGTAACACCTAGTTACGTAAGCAGTGATAAGTAAGACCCCACCATCAAGGAGGAAAACTTATATATAAATAAATAAGGTGCTTACAAATAAGAAGCAAAAGAAAGTCACGACTAAATAGTAACTGGGGTAGAATAGTATTGTGTTTAATGGAATCAGACGTTACCTTGCGGAAGTCCATCCTAAGTAAGAAAAGGACCAATATTTAGCCACTTCCGCACATGCAGTGGTAGTCCGCCAGCCCGCTGACACAGAGTCTGTTTTTGGCACGACTACCACTGCATGTGCGGAAGTGGCTAAATATTGGTCCTTTTCTTAGATAGTATTGTGATTTTCAAAAATAAAAAGGTGCGTTACTTTAGGAATTATGGTGAGGATGATAATGGTTGAGGTGAGGAATGATATGTAAAAAATAAATTGTGAAACGTGGAGAAAGAAAACGAAATAAAAATTGAAAACTGAAAAAATTATTTAACCTCTGTAAACTATGTCACTATTTTACATGTAGGGTTGTACGAGACGCCCCCAAAAATGGAGGCAATTAAAAAAAATGACACTCGCAGTTACAGACTGCGTTTCAATGCCGCAAGTCATCACTGGAAACACACATTGATCGTAGATCTTCATCTTAAAGCACAGAGGGATATTGGACGAGATGTTGTATAGTTTTCCGAACGCTGTCGAGAGGGATTTTACAACTGACCTTTTTCTTAAAGTAGGTCTTACCTAGTTTGGTTGTTTGACCAAGGTAAACGTACACATACGAATTAACAACTTCAATAATCGAGCCTCCAACTGATAGGATAGAAACGACACGAAAGTTGGACTTAGCAACTTCCCTAGAAAAGAATAATAAAGTACTACTGGCTGGAAATAAAACCTTTTTTGTTTATAGAAAAAATATAAATGTATTATATTTATAATATGTATTAAACCTTTTTTATTATAAGTATGTATGTTATATACGTATGTATGTATGTTTAAGTATGTATGTCTATGTATGTTTATGTTCATTTGTTTGTGAATATGTATTTTTTGTTCACGTAAACTACCCTTTATAAGTACTCTTATTTTTTCCGTACTATGGTTGTCTGTAAGACATTGCCTTGTGTTATAAGACCGCCCATTGTACTTTTTTGTATATTTTGTAAAACTTATTAAATGTATCTTATCGTGTACAATAAAGAATATTAGATAATATAAAAATAAATAAATAAATAAAAATGTGTCATAGATGTACAAACCTAGATGGTTGTAGATAAAATTATCATCGTATCATGTCGAACGTCTGATATTAAAGTAATAAGTTTAATCTAATTATAATACAAAGTCTATTCTCATTAAAAATACAATTCGAAATAGGCGTGTATTCGAAACTACATCTGGTCACTGTAAACTTGACTTTTTAATTACGATCTTGTCAAAGCGTAGGGACTGTAGCCTATATTAAACAGTGATACTGACATCTGTGCCTTCTTTTGGACGAGGGGCGTCAGGGTCAAGAATATAGTGTACTCTACTCTTGTTACCCAGGCGTGGGTATATTACACGTATGAGACTCAAGCTGCGATCGCGAGGTTCATCGATATGGCGAATACGGCAACATATACTGGCGTTCAACCTGAAGATGACAATATGTAGTAAAAATGAGAAAAATGATCTAACGTATTGTAATATTAAAAACTAGACATTACTAGGGCGTTGGGGAAAACAAACAAATTACGAAATCATTAAATAAATTAGTAAAACACTTTTTTAATATTGCTTAAGTTGTGAAATAGTTTAAGAAGAAACTACAGTAACTTAATTTAGTAAACACTGTGACATTAAACGTAAGTCAAAAATAAAAAAAAATACGAAAATATGTCTGTGGCATATGGATTCAATAAAAAAAAAAACTATCCAAGTCGAGGTTTAGTTCTCTCGGGCATCCCTGTGCCGTAATTTTAAGCGCGAATTATGTGACAACCCCTACCGTGGATCTCTTACTTGAGTCCACGTGTTGGAATGCGAAGGCTTATAGACAGCCCTAGCGAGGTCTCATTCTTGGACCAGGTAATTTAAAGCAACGCCTGCTTAAATGATATTAGAGCTTGGCTTCCAATCCAGTAATATTAACGGTTATGTACTAGCCCGGGCCGAGGGTCTTAAAAGAGCCCTCCAGTTAAGTTACATTAACTTAGTGACTAAGTAACTTGCCCCCTCAAGCCTACGTACCCTCAATTCGGAGGACTCCGATTCGGCTCTGAATTCGTAAAAATAAACGAGGTAAGCATCGCCTCAATAATGAAGGACAACGACAGTAGGCCAATATTTCTCAAGTTATTCGAAAAAAGAGTCAAATATGTAATAAAAGTTAATAAATAAAACTAACCATATCAACAGAAATAACTAAACATAGGAATAGAATTATAATTAAATTTAAATAAAATAAAAACTATAAGTAATCTGACAGTTTGTAAAATAAGCGAAGCATAATAATTTCATATGACATAAATAAGTATAAATTAAGTAAAGAAATGTAAAATATGTACTGTTATAATTGAGAAATGAGGCGAAGGAAGTGAGGCGATGAATGAAAGGTAATTAGTACGAAAAAGAAGGATAGAAAAAATTGTAAAACAAAAGAAGGCAAAAGATAAATCATGTAAAGAATGACAGAAGAGTATGCACATAAAAAAGAATGTGAAAAAAATTAATCCCACAAATAGATAGGGGTGTTATATAAAAAAAAACCATAGACCCGGAGAACAATTGTCTTGGTAGCTTTTGTTATTATTTAAATTCAAAGGTATCTTTATTTATATAGGCATTTATGTGCGCTTTTGAATCATTGGTTATTTTATTATTATAAGTAGTAAGCTACCACCATTGGCATGGATGACTGGTCTGTTAAGATGAGCCGGTCAGAAACTCAACATTTTATTGAGTTTAATAAATATTGTTATACTATAATTAATGTAAATGTGTCAAAAAACCAATGTCCACACATTTCGATCAACTAAAAACTTAAAAGCTATAATAAGACTAATTTATTAATAAGCTTTTAATTTAAGATTTAAAACTAAGTAACGGAAGGTTAGGTTGAGTATTATACATGCGGTACACCCAGCATATTACGTCGTCGCCACAATGTCATTAAAAAATGTGTAAAATTACTTATTGTGCGAATGTCAAAGGTGGTCTGTACTCCCTTTTGTTACAATCAGAGCAAAGATACCTTCTTTGCTTTTTCTTTGCAAGTTTAAAGTATTTAAAACTATAAACGTAATATAAATTTTCGCAGCCCATATCATATACAGATTTGTTATGTAAGTACATATGTATATATAATATATATACGAGTAAATGCCAAAGTTTTTTATTTAATAAACTGTTATATATTGTAAATTCATTGACTGTTTTATAGAAGAGCACCGAAGAAGCGAAGAAATCAACAAGAATTTTAAAACTATGAACGTGATATAAATTTTCGCAGCCATTGTGCAAATGTAAAGAGTGGTCTGTACTCTCTTTTGTTACAATCAGAGCAAAGAAGGTACAAGTTTAAAATTATTTATAATTTTAACGTGATATAAATTTTCGCGGCCTGTATTATATACAGATTTACATATGTATATATATAAATGCCAGGCTTTTTTATTTAATAAACTGTTATACATTGTAAACTCATTGACTGTTTTTATAGAAAAGCACTGAAGAAGCGAAGAAGTCAACAAGAATTTTAAAACTATAAACGTGATATAAATTTTCGCAGCCCATATCATATACAGATTTGTTATGTAAGTACATATGTATATATATAAATGCTAAACTTTTTTATTTAATAAATTGTTATACATTGTAAACTCATTGACTGTTTTTATAGAAAAGCACTGAAGAAGCGAAGAAATCAACAAGAATTGTATTATTGCACACGAAAATAGAATAGGAGTGCACTAGTCTCGGAGATCAAAAGGAAACCGTGGGATTAATCAGTCTCCTATTTGTATACAGACAAACACTCCATCGTGGAACGCTTTATATTTTTAAATCTTTAGAAAATTCGTTTTTATGCTATCTTTTTTACAACGTTGACAAATTCCTGACATATTAGAAGATTGATACATGTTATATTTTTTTCTATATTAATTACATCATTTTTGTAAAGGCAACATAAGAGAAATGTGTTCATAAAAAACTATTCAATACCGTTTTGTATGACCATATAATTTAACTATCTGTAAATATATATATAAAGAAATGTGTGTCTGCTGTTTGTGTTCGATAGATATAAAAACCAGACATCCAATCGCAGTGTTTATTTTGTTAATTATTAGGTATATACCCCGAAAAGGTTTTAGAAAAATTGTTTTATTTTAATCAGTTTTTATTTGACGTATCAAAACTGCCTTTTTGCTCAGATTTTTTTTAATTGGATACAAATCACAGCAAAGCTAAAAAGGGTGCACCTTTTAGGTTATAAATTAAACCAACACATTAACGTACATTTGTAAAGTTAATTAAAAAGTAATTTTATTTGTTTGTACATCACAATCATATTCGTTAGGTATGTATATATGTTATCTAATTATAATGTTTATTTAAGTATTAACTATTAGTTAATTAACCTAGCTGTATTAATAAAAATACATCGATGAAATCTAGACGCATAACCGAGAGAGTGATAACAACTCGCTCTCCACGCTCTTTTTTATTAGTTCACTCTTGTTATATCTTAATATCTCTCACTCATTATTCTCATATTATCTCTCATTCCTATTCATTCCTTTACCTTTCCTACATCGCCTACTTCACTATTCCCTCCGGACTGCTACTTTACAATATTTATTTTGTTTTCTATATTTATTTAACATTTTAATATTCATTATTTTAATTTTTCTTTTATATTTTATTCTTAGTCAAAGGAAAATATTACTTTACTAATTACTAATAATTACTATCATGTACTTACATATTAAAGCCAGCGCAAGTTAGGTTAAGTTAGGTTTGGTTTGCGGCCGTCTTTGCAACGATCCTGCCCGTCTTCGAAGCCTGGATGCATGATACAAAAGCCTACGTTAAAACTTTTGCAGGTGATCTTCCGTGATTACCTGAGTAAAATTGGACGCGAAGCGACTGCGAACTGTACTTCGGTGAGTCAAGCTAGGGTTCCGCCTCGCACACGCTCGAGGAATGTCAGGTGTGGCAGACGAAGCCGCGAACCCTGGTGTACATGATAGGAAAGTACCTGTCCTTGCCCACAGTTCTGTCGACGACGCTGCACAGGTCATCGGCTTGGAGGGCTGTGCCCTCGCTCTGTGACTGCCATGGTCCGGACAGAAGTAGCGGAACTGAATCAAGGGAGAACAGATCTCGCTCGGTGACACTTCAGAGATTTTGTGTTTAATTATCAGGAACGAGACTTCTGGCGCACGACTCTTATGGTGCTTATGGAAGAGCCTCATAACTTACACTAGCTTCAGCAATTCTGGAGTGGACAATGGATCGACTTGGTACGAACCATCGTGTTGGCACCACAAGACTAACCAGCTACAACTTATCCTAAATATCATAGCACGGAGTCCGACGGGTGATCCTTCATTCGAAGAGGCCACACAGCACGGAGAGTGACCATGGAGGGAGTTTTAGTGGGTAGGAATCCCACGTAATTCTGTCCTCCCACAGAGGCAGGGTATCTTGAACATACGGAAGATTTCATAGAAATAGAAAATAAAGTTAAATAGTTTGTTTTTTCATAGTGTTTAAAATGTAAATAAAGTGTTTTATTTTATAAAATTTTAGACGTTGGTTAAGTGCCGCCAATTAAATACCGCCAAATCTCTTTGTGGTAGCGTTAATACATAAATATCTAAAACCTAACTTTTTTTATTTACATACAAACCCCAGAGTAAAACACCCAACCCTTGGTTGCAAAATTTCATCTTTTATATATTAGATATGCAAATGGATTTAAGAAAATAATAATAAGATACGTTTTATTATAACAAATATAAAATAAAAAAAGTAACTTAAAGTATATTTTAAACGATATAGATTATTAAAATACATTACATTTAAGACAATAAAGTCGTAAATTTGAAATAAGAACAATTCATAAAAATATATATAATAACTTAATTTTTATAAAGTTTAATGACGAATTCGTTTTTTAAAAATTATCCGTGACTCATATCAGTGCGTTGGTACCACTGAACCATATCCGGACGTTCTTTTGATCTCGTTAAGACGGATTAGAAAAACCGATGTCGCATCGCTTCGAGATTCCCTTCAGTACTTTTGCGTCTTCTCTCCTGAATGACATGAAATTTACGTTACCTTGGACACAGTAAAAAAAAATTTTCCGTTCCTTTTTTAATTATTCGGGTGTGTCGAAAGGCAAAAAACGTTTATGAGGGGAATAACCTTTGATTTATTTATTAATATTATCTACTTCGGTTCATTTATAAATAATTACTGTGAAGTGGCAGTGAAGACTGTTGGGGCCGAAAGGTTCTCAAATGAAATGTCTGGATGCAACGCAAAACCAGTCATCGTAGAGATCTTTAGAAACTCAAAGCTTTGCACTGGTGTCTATCGTTTGTTATAATATTAATGAAGATATATCCAGAATTTCGAAGATGCCAGATGCAGGCCTATTGCAATTGGACGTTTTTGAAAAATATAGAGGAGACCTATATGTCGCAGTTGTCTTGCTAGGACTCGGAATGATGATGAAAGGTTCAGATCGAAAAAACGTACACATTACTCTTACTTCTCACTCATGAATTCTTTTAATTCTCTTGTCTTAATGACGTTTCAAATTAGATTTACAGGATTTTTAAAATGATAATACAGTTTTAACGAATTTCCTCAAACTACAGTATTATAAATTTATCGATACTGTAATCGACTAAAATCACAGTATCAATCAGGAAGCAGAAATCAAATGAAAATATAATTACATCGAACTGTGCTATAATGGTTTACTTCATCTTATACGCGATTAGCGGGCGAAGGTGATTTACCAACCGAGCAGGTTGGCGAGGAAGATGAGCTAAGAGTGAACTGAATAAGTTTCATTCACAGGTATACAAAGAGTATTTACAATTTACATGACCCTAAAACGTTGGCAGTAACCATATCACTGATAGCTTCCAAATTCAAATCGACGTTCGAATTTAAATTAGTATGCGCAACAATGATTTAACATAAAAGAATTGTGGCAGTAGTGGTCAGCAATACGTAACGTGATCGCTATGAAGTTACAATTGACCTCCATAGTGACCTCAAGCTCGCTACGGTCCAAGAGTTCCATCTGGCCTGCTCAAAAACTTACTTTGAGCTGGCCTTCGCACATCTCAATCCTCTAATAGCTAGCGCCTTACGCTACTCCCCCCACACCTCAGTGAAGACCAAGAGACGTCCTAAAGACGTTCTCCTCACGCCCATCAGAGGATTTCCACAGAACACTCGCCACACCGCACCCCCTGCAGACACTCGCGATACTCGGCATCATCAGCAACCACTGCACCTGCAACACTTACACGGGTCGTCGCGTTCTACATAACAAAACAAAACATCACCCACCACGCCACAACACTGGTTTTTAGTGAGCGGCCGCCCGCTCCCTATCCGCGAACAGCGTGAAGGAACCGTGGTTGAATCCGGAACTCTCTTCGGCTCGCCTGTGGTCCACGCTGCCGTCCTAACCCTCAAGCACACTCCAGCAACACACCCCGTCAAAGCTCTACCGCGAAGAGCCTTAACAACGTGCGAGCGTCCCCGTGCAACTGGTAATCACCCCACCAGCTTTTAGTTTCTAGTTTTAAATCTAGTTTACGGACCTATCCGCTCCATGAACTCAGTACCAATGAAACTGTAAAAGTCTTAGGGCTAACAGCATTAACATCTTCAGAAACAATAGACAATAGAATAGAAGTTACAGCTAAGAAGGTTCCCAATACGCTTTGGTTTTAGAAAAGTCCACAACAAACACAGCCGTTTTTTTTTTGCTATCACTTGCAATATTTTGAATACAATAGAAGAGCAATTCTTTCCCAAACTATATTATAACTTAGTAAATTCTTAAAACAGTTATAAGATTTTTCCTACAAATTTTTATTTTAATAATATTTTTCTTCAAACGTGTCTGGCCCAAATGTTCACAGGGTACGAGGGATTCTCAAAATGCCTGTATAGGTTTAAGCTCAAAGGGAGTCCCTCGTGCATCTGTGACCCAGCGGTAGACCGGACCGTGGTGCACGCAATTACTTGCTGTCCCGTATAAGGAGGGCTTAGTGGCGTGCGAAGTGGAAATGGGTCGCCCCCTCGACCTTTTTTCCTAGCCGGCACTCGGTGTCGATCCGGAGCCCTCTGAATGCGGGACATTCGGCTACCAGGTGGATCACGGTCTGGTCCACGCCCGGTTCACAGAAGCACGAGCAATCCTCCTTGAGCTTAAACCTATAAAGGTACTCAGAGAATCCATCGTGCCCCGTGGAAAGTAGTATGTTGAATTTACGATGAATGTTAAAAAATATGAAGGATGAAAGAGGGAATAAAGAGAGAAATTGTAAAGAAGGAGAGAGGGAAGATGAAAACAGGAGGGTGTCCCTAAAACAAGATAGAGGAAAGAGTAATTAAAAAAATATATTTCTCTTCTTTTTTTTTTGGTAGACCTCCCACTAGGTGGAACCGGGGACATAGTCAAGGTCGCGGGAAGCCTTTGAATACGAGCAGCGCAGGACCAGTCATTGTAGCGATCTTTGGAAAAGAAAAAGAATATTCCTCTTCTATTTAAATTTATGATACGATAATTGAGAGACATCAGATGACTGTATATAGTTATACCATAAACATAGATAAAGCCGTACCGTAAACATACAACCATAAAAAGTTATCAATTTTAAAAACGACTTATAAAAAGGCAAATTAAGAATTTCCTACGTCAAGGATAGGTGTTACGTAAGTTTATTACTTAGTATAATTTTTACACTCCAAGTTTAAACATTTCTTACAGAGTTATCGCATAATAAGTTTAAAATGCGATGGTAACCCATCGGTTAAGACTGCGATCGAAGGTTGCGGATTTGATTCCCGGAAAACAATCTCATATAATTCAAATTTTGTGCATTAATTATATAGGATTGCCACTGCTCACAAATAACCGCGTACCATAATACCACACTGCGATTGCCAACCCATCTCCCAATGGTATATCCTCCTTCTACCCAAAGGTATTCTTTTGGGGAAACTTATACAGTGCATAATTTTTTCTTGAAATGTAAATTTTAAAAAAAACCTGCTCAAGTGTAAATCATGGGTTTTCTACTCTTTTCATTATCTATATTGAAAATATTTATTGCCTCTATTTATATAGTTAATTATATCAATCTTATATATTTTTTTTATTTATATACGGGACGTATTACAAAACAAAAACATATCACTTCTATGTCTTTCCAATCGTGCCTTGCATGTTCGGGACAGAAAGGTCGTGACATTTAAGAACGCTCCAGATAAAATGTTTTCCATAATAATAGACATATTTCTTAACGCTCTCAATTTGCCTTTCGACTTTTTACCGCCCACGAAAAGTCTCGGCGAATACAAGCGGATGATATCGACCCTTTGAAAACTTTTAAGCTAAGGATATTTAGTGATAATTACCATCGTAACATAATACTCTAATCAAAACGTAAGGTGAATTTGTAATAAATATAAATTCTTTACTTGTTCTTCCAAATCAATTTCAATTTCAAAGTAATCCTCGAACGATAAAACTCATTTTTCAGTCTTCGAAATAGACGAAATAGTCTTTTTTCGATATAGTCTTCAAAACCCTCTTCTTATCCATCGGTCTCCATATTCGCTTTTTAAGTTTGCTGAATAGCATAGAAGTGCACGGAGCCATATCAGACGAATACGGTGGTTGCGAGACGACGCGAGTCAAGTTTTTGAGTCAGCTATTTAGCTGTGATATAAAAATAAGTAATAAAGAAAATAATAACTAAATGCAGAATTATTAAAATTCCAGATAAACAAAATAACGAAATAAATTATTGTTAAAAAAAAACATAAGGAATAAAATGGTTAACGAAAAGAGGCGATGCATGAAAGGTAAAGGAATGAAAAGCAATTAAAGATTATGCGAAGGTAAAAAGAGAAACGAGTAAGAGATACTGAGACAGACAGAAGAAGAGCAATAAAATAATTAGGAAAGAAAGAAAATAAATTACATAGTAATAAAAAACAGTATATTAAGGGATCCAATAACCCAAAGACGGGTGTTGTACGAGAGATCCCTCATATAGGGGTCACAAAACATTACCAATGTTTACGCGTTTCAGTGTTTTTGTTTATTGTTTAAAAACAACGTCACAATATACACGAAGTACCTTAGATTATCGTATATTTTCGTTAAAAGCCAGGGAAATAATAACATAACTAATTGGAATTTATTTTAAGTTAAATATATTAAACATTTGAAATCTTTTTTCTATAGAAATCTGAACAAAAAGACAGTTTTGATACCTGAAAAATAGTTTAAAAAAATTCCTGGACACATACCTGTCAATATACCAAATTTTAACGGCGATTAGTATTATACATTTTTCTAATTTATTGAGTACAGACCGACAGACACATTCATTTAAATGTATATATATACATATATAACATATATAAATTAGCATGATATAGCTTTATTGATGCCCCGTGGAGGGGTGAAACACGTGTTGAGTGATTTGACGGTGGCAGTTGTGTGATTCGCATTGTTTGCCGCATACGCATTTATCAGCGGGCTGGAGGGCGGTGCACTTTGTTGCACGACTACCACTGAATGTGCGGAAGTGGCTAAATATTGGTCCTTTTCTTACTTAAAATGGACTTCCGCAAGGTAACGCTGATTCCATTAAATGCTTTATTGATCGTCATCATCGTTTCAGTTGTAAGACGTTCACTGCTGTACAAAAACCTGCCTCATATATTTCAGGACTGTTAGAAACCGCCTGCTTCCAGCTCTATTACTTTAAAGTTTATAAAATAAATTAATGAAAGATATAAATGAAACTAAAAGAAGATTGAAGGATGTTTGTACTTTAAAAACACCACCGCTTCGATGTTTATAGAGCGTTTCACTTAATTACACGAACAAATTTATTGCATCATGTTTATTATATATTAAAAATAAAATTTTAAGGGGGTGTATGCACCGACCAGCTAACGCAGAGTAGATTGTCCCACAATGTGGACAAACGAACTTGTTACGGTTGTTGGAAGAGGCGGAATGGAGGTCGCTTTTTATCATTCCTCTAAATATCCATAGAGAAGACCTATTTCTAGCAGTGGAAGTTCAACGCTAGCAGCACAATTTATACGTTTCCAGAAGTTACTTCATGTCTCTCATCTCCATCCAAAGATTGTCTGGTAAAGATCGCCTCGAGCGATAAGACCGCCTCTTGTATCTCTATATGAATTGTCTCTTTTTTTTCTTTTTATTGTTTATAGTGTTCAAAAAAGTGTAAATAATTAAATAACGTGTATACCAAGTATATATGGAATTATCTATAAAATTAGCTGCTAATTATATCATTTATTTTTTTGTTCAATCGAGCCGCAATGAGTTATGGGTCGCTGTTGAGTTATATTTAATATTTGTTATTGCTGCTCGTTAAATTCTGCTTTAAGTGTACCGAGTTTATAGGTAGAAAAACACGTGGTTTTATTTAGTTTAGACCGCCTTTATAATAGCTAACATTTAATCTCTGTATACTCGTTATTCATTTCATTACAGTTATTTTATTTACTTTTATTGATTTATTTTATTATACACATGTTTTTTACAATATGAATGACAGTTAATGTTGTGGGCGCCTGGCCTCTTTCGTTTTTGACATGACTTTGGCGATGTCAGTTCGTTTTACGTATCAATGCTTATTTATGTTTTATGTATAATTTGTGTTTCCTAAAAATAAAGTAGATTCCTAATATCTGAGTTTTAATAAGGAATCTACAATGTATTAAAACCTTGAGAAATTTTAAGAAGACACTGGCTGTCACCCGCCCGCTTCGCGAGGCAAGCACTGATTTTACGGGTATACATATGTTTCTTAAGAATTTTTCTAAAATAAAAATAGCCTAAGTTACTACTTATTAGATCAGCTATCTGCCAGTATAACTCTTGTCAAAATCGGTCCAGTCATTACAGATTTTAGCTGGAACATACAGACAGAAAAAAAATAATTTTGTTATATGTACCATATGTTTATTCTTATACAGTATGGTTATTTTAACATTACAAACGGACATTCCAATTTTATTTATTTGTATAGATTACTTTCTCCCGTATCAGTTGCCTGTCAAATAGTTTATGCAACAAATCCAATGGTAGCTAAAATCCACAAAGGTACAAAGATTCTCCAATTATTATAATTATTGCGTAATATATTTGATTACATGGATGCTCCTCTAGATGATAAATGAAAACTGTTGTGATGTGGTTTGCGCTACATATATCTACCGTTCACACAATCAGTCAGTTTTATTTCGTCAAATCAAGTAATGTTTATAAATGTACAAAGCAGAAATAGCCTGGACTGAGACTTACAATCTCAAGACTCGGGTTTAATTCTCGGTATACAGTCATACAATTCTCACTCTGTGCATTAATTACAAAGGATTTCTAATGCTGACAAACAAGTGTCCAGAGGATGGGCCTGTCCTCTGCGTACCATAATACCTCACTGCCATCGCCCACCCTCCTGCCAAGCTTGGTGATTATAGTTTATCCCCACATGGATATATTTGGGTGAGACCTATACCTTGCAGTGGACATCTATCGATTGATATGATGATAAATTATCTAAACGTTAATAAGCAAACGAAATAGAAAAATAAAAATTAACAGATCCCTAAATGATAATATAACAAGACATGAACAATTAAATTTAAATTATATAAAGCTAGCATGTTATACAATCGTTACATTGATATTATAAGAAGAAAAATATTTACGTATTGTTTAAATAAGAATGCTTCACTCTTGAACGCATCTTTACATAAACGCAATAAATAAAAATTCCAAAATAGTACACACAGATTATATTACTTTACCATATTCTGCGGGAATTACGCAGTAATGTCCAAGTCCAAATTTAAAAAGAGAATTTTAATTTTTTAATTTTTAGAGCACAGAGTGTAACATATTAGACTGCTAAGTTAAGACTTACCCTTGTTTAGACTTACCCTATCACTTCCATTTCAGGTCTATATAAGCTATTTGGGTGTTGTTGAACACAAATGAATTTTAAACAAGACGTGAGTAATTTATTAAACAAAAGTATTAAATATTTGAGTAAATGTGGATCTTATTACAATAATAAATATTTCATACCCTTTGAATAAAATAAGTCTATATAACGACTACAGAAATATACGGTAAAATCTTTACCTATTCTTATGTTTTGTAATACGTAACAATTGTAAGCGAAAGGTCATTCATTATAAAAAAAAGTATTAAATGTTTCAGTACATATGGATCTTTTACAATAAGAAATATTCTATAACGTTTGAATACATAACAATACTATATAAATATAGCGTAAAATCCTTACACTATTCTTATATTCTATATCTCTTAAAACAGTACATAGACATAAGAAACAAATTCTCCCAAAAATTTTACACAGATTATATTTATTTTATTGCAATGTAGTTTTACTGTACCTATACGGCTGAGATCTTAAATTATGAGTAAAAAGGTTTTACAGCTTAATTTGTTATTTACAATTTACCTTATTTAATATTTCTCATATAAAGGTTTTTAAAAGCTTGTCTATTATTCCTAAACCTTAATTTTGTGCTTCTATTTAATAAATTTATTATTAATAGTACTATTATTATTGTTTTAATAATACTTAGTATATTATTTTACGTAATGTGAAATTATAGACATTTATTATCATTTTTAATTCTTTTATTACTCATCTTACAGTTAAAATTAGTATAAATCTAATTTTTAATTCCCTTTTCCTGCAGTGCATAAAAAATTGTATATATTCTATTTTACATTGCTATGGATATACTATTATAGGTTATATTACTTTGACAATGATATTTAGCGGGAAAAGCTACAGATTGTATGCATCTTATTTATTTATTAGCGCGCGGAAGCGATATCGCAGCGACGTCGGCCGCCGCTCGCACCTAAGTTTCTCCGTCCCGCGGCCATGTTTGCTGCGCCGCTCGACGCTACTCAACCCGCCAGTGTACCGCGGACATCCAAACGCGCTATCGCGTGTCGCGTGCGCGAACCGACTGAACGCACTTCCAAAACAACCCCGAACCCCGCTCTCGAACGCTGCGCTCCAAGTTCAAATTTGAAAACTTTAATTATTTTTTAATTATCCACAATGGTCAGGCCTAAAGATGGTGATGGTATGAAGAGTTGTCTGATCGTGACCGAAGTGGAGAAGAGGCCGTGTCTGTACGACACGAATCACACCAATTACGGTGACAGAGCGGAGAAGGTCCGGTGCTGGGATGAGGTCTGCGAGAGCGTCGTGCCAGGCTGGACTGCGCTGGGGCAGACGGAGAAGTTGACGGCCGGTATGTTAACGCTATCTTACCTATTTGCGGATGTCTGCTCTCCGAACTAACCGCTTGCGGACGCCGCACGCCCCACAACCGGTCGGATTGCAATCATCGCCGACGACTTGCGTGCTCTTTGTTCGGACGTCTTTCGAAATATGACTAGTTACACGCATGTGTTATTAATTTTATTTTTCCTCTTTTATTCGCATCATATACATAGCCAGTTATTATTGATTAATTTAAAAGTAATTTGTAAGTTAATTTATTGGAGAGGTTTTATTATGTGTACGACGCCATTAATCAACTGATAACGGCTTGCACATACATAATATTTCAATATGGTACACGATATACTTACCGTATTTATCTTCGCGGCATTGCAGGGCGTCAGGTTGCGCGGTAAACAATAATGAATTAATTACTGCCTAAGCGTCCATTATCTAATAAAATACTTGTTTTACCATTACAATAAAAATAATACAACGCATGTCTTATATAATATTTATATATATATACATACATATATGTATATACATATATATTTTAAAGTTAGTATGATTATATTTAAATCAAAATAAATATAAATCAATAAATAACAAGCATGATCACGTGTTTTTTATTAGCTTTTTCCGAACGAAAACCTCCGTTTAGTTAGTCACGTCCGCACTAAAAATTTTAAGCTACGTATAAGCGGTATTAGCGCACAAGTCGCTAGACGTTTCCAAAGTTAACAAGAATAATTATCGACATGTATTTTAATGTTTAACAATAATAATGTGAGACAAGATAATTAGCGTAGTAATTTGTATGTAGATCTTTTTCTTCAAGGATAACAAAAAATTGAATTGTCTATCCCCTCATGGTCACGTTTGTATTCAGAGTTAGATAAGTTACGCATGTTGTTAAAGTAATTTTCGATAGTAAAACTTTATATGTATTATTAATATAATACATATTTGTATATATGTAAATGTATATTTGTATATGTATACATAAATTATTAAGATTATTATCTATTATTTATTATAATTAAAAATCTTACAAATATTTTTAAGCTTAATTTTTTTAATAATTTTCTTAGTATTTTATTTTGATTAATTCCATAGTTATTGCAATTGATATTAATTTTACGTATATAAGTGTGAATCACCCGGAGGTAAAACATAAAATCTAAGAATTTGATTTGTGGGAAATAATTTCATCATCGTATATTTTCATATTGCATTGAGCGTCCACTTTAAAAAAAAAACTCGAACGTGTCAACTCCGTACTATGGCATACGTACCGAGAACTACTTGAAAACGCGAAAAAACATTTACTCTCATACTCTACATTACTACTTTAATTCCCTACATTGTATAAAGTCTCCGTAATAAGCGAGCAATGTACATCGCTTAGTGAATATGCAGCAAACTAAATTGTCGTAGAAGAATGCGGTGGTAGAAACAGTGCGGCGTTCGTGACTCAATCGACGCAAGGGGCCGCCCCTCACCAGTTTATTCGTCGTTACGTGTTTAAAACGGCTCAACTCATTCACAGTAAATCCATTGCTGGTTTATAGTCGTCGATCGAAACGGTGTTGTTAGTAAAACATCGATGTATACATAATTTATTTGATCTTCTCGGATGCTATCGGAATGACTCTTCCTAAAATCTGGTGTAAGGTAAAAATTGTTTGTAATTTTTATTATCGTGTAATGTTACGTTGTCGTTTGCAAAATCTAAAAGATTATTTTATATTAAATTGATTAAAAAACAGGGCGGTGTACGCACGAAATGGCGGCCGAGTCGTCTTATCAAATATGGCAAATGCGTTATTGTTTCAATAATGATTTGTTATTTAAATTCTCAAACAATGGATGCTGAGTATTTAGTGTAATTAATTTTCTAAATAACTCGCTGTTGAAGCGAAGCAGAACTCTATCGTGACCTAAATTGTATGATCAATCGCAACCTTCACTTTTTATTTTATTATTGTTGAATTCACTGACATAGTCGTTTTAGTATAGTCCGTGTAAATCCAAACTCACTATCTTTCTATTGTAAATTAATAGTTAAAGATTAAGATTTATCTGTTTAATTTGATTGATCGTTTTATTTATTTCTATAATTGATTATCATAAGTTTCTTGTAGTATTATACTATATTTTACGTATCCCTATTTCGTAATATTGTTTGTATTAATTATTTTGCTTAATTTTTTTTATTTATTTTATTATAATTGTTTGTTTCACATTTATAAACGTAAAATTCAAATTATCAAATTCTAAATGATTTTATTTGATTAGGTTTTTACACGCCATTTTAAATTTTCAATTAATGTATTTATTATACTACTTATTATTATTATAATTTAATAATGTTTGATGTGTACATTATAATATTAACCATATAAATGAGTCAAACTAAGTTCCACACATTTTGATCATCTTAATACTTTTGAATGCTATAAATAGATTTTTTAAATAATACAGTTTTAATTTTAGATTTAAAACTAAGAAAAGGAAGAGAGATATCTTATGGAACTTCATTATATATGCGTACAATAAATTTATTAACCGGGAAGAGTTTGTTAACTTTTTGAAGACGGAGTTTATTTTTTTTTTTTTTTTTAATTATCGTGTGGGTGTAAAATTTTTTCATCTGTACATGTACACGCTGATTTATTTTTAATGAAAAACATCTATATATCTTATAAAATTTATTATCTTATTATTAAGATTACGCATGTTCGATACGGAAAAACTCATAAAGGTTAGTTGTAATTGACTATAGGTTTTTTTATTATATATTTATTATTAATAGACAAACTGAAGTTTATATTTATTTGAGTAATAATTCTTTTTTGAAAGTGCGAATGTTCGTTTTTTTAAATTTACACGTATCTATTTTTAAATTTTATAAGTTTAAATTTGGAATTATTATTCGATATTGATTTTGTATCGTTTTTTTTTTGTACGTAGATTACTAAATTTAGCTACGGTAGTGTTGTTAAGGATCGTGTTTGTGTTAATAGTCGGGGGTTCGATTATCAAAAACATTGAAAATGATATTGTAAAGGAGGCAAAACTGCGGCTATTTGTACGATTATTTTTGGCTCCGATTGATTGTCGAATTACTTCAATATTCAAATTTATATTATCTATGACAGCTACTGGGAAATCGAAACAAATTACAGGTGTGAATAATAATTATTATTCAACCATAAAATTAGCGAAATCCAAACACCGATCATAATTAATTAACCGGCATCTTAAGTATTATTAGGAGTGTTGTTACACGCGTGTGCCATTATATCTAATTTCAATACACATATTTTGTACATTTGTTTAAATTTTAATAAATATGTGTTTCGTAAAAAAAAAAACTTTTGCGTGTTTTAAAAGCTTATTCAATTGCGGCTCGCAAAATTTTCAAATTTCGAAAAATGGCTTGCACTATCAAAGAGCTTGGCCACCTCAAGTATATAGGATCATTGGAAATAGTTGTAAAAGTTAAAGGGGTGAATTTATAATAAATATTTCCTCTGAAACATGTTACATTTATTTATTTTCTTTTCCTAGTCACTCTATCGAAGACGTGCCAATCCAGTTATCATTATCATTAAAGCCGTAGGCTGTTCACTGCTGAACATAGATCTCAACTTCCTCCATTGATTTTCTCAATAGGACTGGTTAGAAGCGGCTTTCGTCGTCTTCTGGCGACCTTAAAAGACTCCTCTGTCTGAAGTTCAATTCTGCGCCTGCCGATCCGTGGTTTCTATTCCAAATCCTTAAGGCTTGGTCACCTGTTCGCGTGCTAATTTGCCTAAACGCTGCCATTTCAACCTGCCAATCCGCTGGACTATATCGATTACTTTAGTTTTTGTTTTTTTTAGTTTTTGTTTCAGCCCATAGACGTCCACTGGAAGACATAGGTCTTGCCCAAAAATACCTATGAGTGGATAAACCATAATCGACACGTTTAGTAGGCGGGTTTGCGATCGCAGTGTGGTATTATAGTACGCAAAGGACGCCTGCCCTTTCTCCGGAAAGTTGTTTGTGAGCAGCGGGAATTTTATGTTATTAATGCGTAAAGTGTGAATTATATAAGATCGCAATTCTCACTCATCTACCGAAGGCTACTACCGCTCTATAGAGTATTTATTTGAAAATAATTAAGCGTTTTGCGTATTTGAATTAATTTCCGATGGCGTCTTTTTTATTTTATGAACACAAATAAAATAGATATAATAATTAAAGAAATATGCGTGGACACAATTCCCGATATCTTAGCGAAATTTAACATATTCAAATTCTTTATTCGACATACAATGAATTACTTCTCTTGTTGACGTCAATTTTAGTCTGCCACCACAGACCCGAGAAGAACAGGAGAAAGAACTTTGTTAGACTATGATTTTTTAACTACATTATATAAACATTGAAATAACCTGGAGGTGAACACATCCTTTTCTAGATGTGCTATCTACCGTAGCTCGCAGAATTACTTGTCTGGAGTGGCAGTGGGCGGAGCATATAGCTCGTGTAGCCGATGGTCGTTAAGCCCGAAAGGTTGTCGTGTGTCGACCAAGAGGAGGTAGACGCAGCGTGGTAAATCCCCATTAGGTTGACTGACGATATAGTTAAAATCATGGAAAATCACCGGATGCAGCGCAAGACCATAGTAGCGATGTTTGAGGGCGGCTTGTTTTTCAGTGAGGTCTACGGGTTGAAAGAAGAAGACCCCATCACACAAATGTTCTTTGACATTCTTTTTCATTCTAACAATAGAAGCCTTCTGTACATTACCTGCATAGAAATTTTACTGGAGGGGCCGTCCAATTTCATCAAGATACCACACGCTCATTCTTTGTACATAAGACCAGCAGTATTAATTAATTTAATTAAATTGAATCTTGTAATAACTATGTATATGAAAGTACATCACCTGTCCTACCCCGGGCAGTGCGAAGCCCTCAAAACATCGGGTACATTAAAATGAAATAAACCAACGTAAAATCCATTGTTAGTCAGATTTAACTCTCATACAATGAATATTGTATCGGAAGCAAGCCGCAATCACGTGGCCGTAAATTTCCAAAAATATCGATATCAAATCGTGTAAAATAATCGATATTATTTATTCATTAGTTAAATAAACGTTTTTCCACATCACACTATAGTTTTTTTTATTATATATTTATTATTAATAGAAAAACTGTAGTTTTTATTTTTGTTTGAGTAATAATTCTTTTTTGGAAGTGGGAATGTTCGTTTTTTTTTAATTTACACGTATCTATTTATTAAATTTTATAAGTTTAAATTTGGAATTATTATTCGATATTGATTGCATTAGTTAATATCTTTACAACAAAGTCTTTTTACGTCATTCGTGACGTCTTTAGGATGTTGATGTCGATGAATGAAAAATTTAAAAATCAAATCACAGGTCCGTGCACCTGTGTCCTTGGCCCCGCGTCCGGACCTACCATCTGGTTGTACGAGCATCATATTAAACCGTTTAATAACAACAAGATAAACGTTTGAAACGATTGATAAAGTTATAAGCAAATTGATGCAAGGGGGTGTTGGCTGCCTCCACTACTTCGCCCCCCAGCTGTATACTCGGCGAATAGAAGTGTTACAGATTGCTTCAGATTGCAAGCTAATTGCAATTATACGTGCCGAATTAGTCCGCTTGCTTGTTATGAAATAAATGGTTAATATTTTAGACATTGTTTTCACAGGTATAATGTCTTATTTGCAAATTTATTTAATATATACGAAATAAAATACACGTTATCGCTTACGATGGGCATTATAAGAAGGCTGAAGATCACCTAGAGAACTATGCTCGAAGTTTCGCTAATGAAAGTCCCCGAAGTAAGAAAAGGACTAATATTTAGGAACTTCCGCACATGCAGTGGTAGTCGTGCAACAAAGTGCACCGCCCGCAAGCCCGCTGATAAATGCGTATGCGGCAAACAATGCAAATCACACAACCGCCGCCGCCAAACTACTCAACACGTGTTTCACCCCTCCACGGGGCATCTTCAGGAGTTATGTTACATCGATTAGTGCCAAACACAGTAGATGTAGCTCGAAGAATAGCTTGTCTAAAGTGGCATTAGGCATATC
Organism: Battus philenor; assembly: GCF_028537555.1. Classification (NCBI taxonomy): domain Eukaryota; kingdom Metazoa; phylum Arthropoda; class Insecta; order Lepidoptera; family Papilionidae; genus Battus; species Battus philenor. The sequence goes on along the minus strand of NW_027181688.1, from coordinate 9,875,182 downwards.
GCTCGTTGATTCGATGGCCGTTCGGATCGAAGGGTTTTCGACTGGTGACCAAAAGCTGGTAGACGAGACGTGGATAAGACGGCCACCTAGTCCGACAACATAATCCAGATCGCTGGATATGCTGCGCTATCAGCTAACATTAATTAATGAATTTCGTTGGCAATCGTTAATAATTAAGATAATATATAAATATATAATAATATCTAAATATTAGAATGTAAATTTGTAGTTGCTCTTTACAATCGATAGAGGGTCACGTGGCTCGAACAACACCAGGTTTAGCACATTGTGTGTCCACGTGAATCGAACGAGATCCTTAAGGTGACCCTAGACAGAGTCCTTACGACAGCCAACTGCCATTTCACTAATCAGACGCAACATTGTTGTCAAACTAATACCTCTTGTAAAATATACACTTTTCGAATAAACAGGATGATTTTTTATCGTTATAAGGAAGTGAATCTAGCCATTTAGAAGCGAAACGCATTACAGCTTTCACACCTATTTCGAATCAAGCTATATAATGATTATTCTGAAATATGTAAAATATTTTTTTTCCTCTAGAAGTGCGACAGGTAAATAGTTTCTGCCAGTACTAAATCTGCAGAAGTATAGAGCATACTTGAAGATTCGTATTTAACCCTTAAATGCGTAATTCTTAATTCAAAAAATATTTATTAAAAAAAAACATTTCTTTAAAAAAATCTATTAAAGCCATAGATAGGAATAGACACTTATTAGAACACCTAAAAATTTAAAAGTGATATTGTAGTTTATTACAAATATAGTAGAAGAGAAAGATTAATTTAAAACAGATATTTTTAGATGACAAAATGTAGATCTTTGGCAACATCACGCATTTAAGTGTTAAACATTCGACGATATCGTCTCTTTTAAATATTAAATACGAATTGCGGATTGTTAAGGCGGTCTGGCATTGGGCTACACAGATGGCCGCTTGAGCTTTGAGGTTCTGGATTGGAAACCACAGACTCTGAGCAGCGTAGAACGTCAACTCACAAGGTGGTTAGATGATCTTGTCAAGATATTCGGAAGATGCAGGGTTCCAGCTGTCCTATTAAATATCCATGAGAGAGGCATATATAACATAGGCAAACCTACTCTGGCAGTTATAAGGATTAAATATATCAATTATGATTTTTTAACCTCAACGTGTGCAATAAAAATCAAGCTCGCGTGTCATACGTGCAATTATAATTATTTTAACATAGATTGCTCTTGCTTGTTTTATAATAACATAGAGAGCCGATTAATATTGTTGTTATTCTATTTCATTTATTTATTAATGTTTATATATAAGCTACCTTTATTATACTCAAGGCTTTACGCCTACAATAGGCAAAACATTTAATATTGTATTGTTATTTGAAAGTAATTAAAACTTTTAATTTTCTCCGTACACGCATAAATGATTAAAGATACCATGTTTAATATAAATTAAAATGTTCATATTAAACATATACCGATGTTAAATATAAAATAGAGCAAAGGAGAATTTAATCAAAACGACCGCTGTGTAACATGTTCGTTGCCAAAATGAAACGATTTTATTTCACGCAATGTCCACAGACTATGTTTTATTTACATTTTGTCTTCAATATTGGGTCCGTATAACATATTAGATGTACAAACAACAGTATGATAGGTTATAGATTACAAAAGATCTAGTGATCAATTATAACATTCTGAATAAATATAACTTACTCTCATTAAGAGAGTATAACGAAGTTAAGCCACTTAATTGGTTGTTATTAAGGTGTGGCCCCGTTAGAGCTGAACTTAAGTTTCACTTATTCAAACCCTGAACGATATCGATCGTAGAAATGATTTTCTCGCGTCCCATTTAATAAAATATTTTATATAGGATGTAAAAGTTTAAAGGCTTTTACACCTGTTTTTATTCACCGTGCACAAAGTGATCACTATAAAGTATGTTACATTATTATTTTATTCTATTTTAATGTGACAGACCAACAATTTCTGGCAACACAGTCTGCAGGGACAGATAGTAAATAATTATTAATTTTAATAAGTAGTAACCCGAATTTCGAAAAAAAACATTTTGCTATATTCATATACATATATATATCATTACATTATTTATTACTTCTGAAACTATTAATTTTAAATGAAGTGCACCATGAATTAATTGACTTGTATACATATGGTATACATCCACTTTTTTTAAACATTTTCACCTATTTTTAAGGCCATTTATTTTGGTTAGTTTGTCCGATACATTAACACTAAACGTACCACAAACAGGTCAAATGACCCATTTCAGACTTTGACTTTAAAAATACACGTATCATGTTATTGATTTAATGACTTTTTATTACTAATTACTCTACATTTATTAAACTATTTTCACTTTTTTATTTCCTTTCTAATAACCGTGTTTCTTACAGTCAAACAGAAAACATAAAGTCGGGTCATTTGACCTGCTATCGTAGAAATATTTAGTTTGTTGGTATGATTAGTGTTAATTTGTATGACCAATACATTTACCGTTAAATAATTTATCTACATTTTACATTTATTTATATTAAAATAAATACATTTCAATGCGATAATTCTTATCTGAATATTATATAATAATAATCTGAAAATCCATTGTCTTTTAAAATATATTTTGGTAAAAGAAACAAACAACTGAAAGTTTTTTTTTATATTGGGAGTCCGAAAAGTAATGTCGCTTTTTGAACTTAAATTTAGACGACTACATTTTTAAAAAGTTTTAATTTCTAAGCAACGATACATTCACCTTCGTTATAAACAACCTTTTATTATCTTGTATACAAATATTTAAATTCCCTAACGGAAAAAATCAATCAGTTTTTTGTAAAATATGTCGACAGAAACAACATTATTTTCCGGTACCCCAATACATTCTAATTCTCTTATTCATATATCATTACAAATGGATGTTGCAATAGTATGATGAAACATAATGTAATAATTTTCAATATTGTCAATCATCATTATTTATCTTATTGATTAAATATGTTTAAAAATATAACATATTTTTATTAACCACTTTTATATTAACAAATAAAAAATATAAGTAACGTCAGTTTTTCGCGCCTAAATATTTGTAATATGAGACATCGTTGTCTACGTGACAAATACAGATAAAAATATAATCCTAACCTCCACAGATAGTATAATGACTTGCAATATAGTTATTTAGACTTGGTTGCATGAAATTCGCGAAGACAATTTCGCGATTCGCTTTTAGAAAGTAACGTCGGTGCTGTAATACTTTTTTTTAAATGTTTAAACCGCGAATTACGTTCGGGAATAATAGTTGTTGCTGTGTGCAATTAATGAAGATTTTAATTATTAATAGAACATTTAAAAAGACTAAGCACTGCTGTAAAATGTGAGAAAAAAAAATACATTTTAACGTGTGAAGTTTTAGTGTGAAGGATTTTTAGGTGATGATAAGTATTTGAAATGAATTGTTCTTCTATTGTATTATGCATACTGTGTAAGTGACCACAAAAAAAGTACCCGCCTGAGTTTGTTGTGGGCTCTTCACTTCACATCTGGGCGCGTTAGGAACCCTCATAACTCTAAGTTTAAGGATGTCATATAGAAGGGCTCAATCTGACTTTAGTTTTTATCACATTGGGCTCCTGTTAGTCTTCTCTAGAAGTACACAAGTGGTCACTTTAATTGACCATTTGTGGATAATAATATAAAAAACTGTATAATATATAATAAAGCTGGATTTGGGCAGTGCGGAACCGGTCATTGTAGCTATCTCTGGGGGAAGCCGATGTCTTGCAGTGGGCGTCCATCGGCTGAAAAGAAGAAGAATATAAATAACTGACACAGAAGAAGTACAATATAAATAGTTTTTTTTTTTTTTTTTTAATTAAATTAAGATAAAAGTGCCAAAAAAGAAGCTGTGTTTTAAAGTAAAAAGTATTTATTCAATATCTGAATTGTTATACTTTTTACACATCCAGATGTTGATTTAAATTACCACACTATTCTATGCTAGTGAAATTACTAAATCAATTTTAAATTTATTTACGAAAAAATTAAAAGCTTACGTTAAGGCAAGATTGATTAATAAAGCCTATTATTGTATTACAGATTATATAGGAGATAAACTCGCATTGGATTAGTATCATACTGATTCATTCATTTCACGTGAAAATGGAAAAATAAAAATTGTTAAATTGACGTTGAAAGAGTTTATTACCAGGTACCTATCGATAGAATAAAGATTCCGAACCTGAAAACTTTTTATAAATACATATTTAAGTATATGATATATCTGTGGATTCGAAACGTTGTCGCTCAGGATGGACTTTATAAAAAGGCTCAAGGTCACCCAGAGAACAATTGAAAGAGCTATTCTCGGAGCTTCGCTAATGAAGAGATCTGCAGAAACCAAGGTCACCGACGTAGTTCCTAGAATTGCCTGTCTGAAGTAGCAATGGCTGCATGGCTCCTGTAATGGATGGGGCCTACCCCAGGACCCTCACTGATCTATTCCTAATTTGTAGATTATGTCTGTCTTCAAAGTTCAAAACTAACGGTTATGCCTGTTGGAAATTATAGCGAAAAAGTTCTAGAAAATGTTCACGAGGAAGTGGATGCGGCGTGGATGGACTCTCCACTAGGTAGACCGACGATATACACACAAGCACGTAGTAACGCACACCGTTCATCGTGACCATCTTTGGGAGACTTATCCCTTGCAGTCGGCGTCTATGAGCTGTCTATCATTGTTTCACTAGTGAGACAACAAGTACACTAATACCTCACTTTGCGTCGTTTGGTTTTGCGTTTTTTAAAAGTTGCGTCGCTTCTTAATTAATAATAATTTTCACTATGCGTCGTTAGATTTTTGAGGTTGCGTTGTTTTGGGTTCGAGTCTTTAATTCACACATCACTTTTGTGTCTAATTGCGCCATGCTTAAAACTCGGGGATTCCGTTTCTAACTAAAAACAACGCAATTTGAATACAGTTTTATAATTCACTTTGTTTTGATAATTTTAGAGTTCAGTTTCAATTACGTAGTTTGTTGTAACGTAGTGTGCTTTTTTTTAAAAGAGAATTATAAATTTTTACGTGTTGTTTCTGGTTACAAAAAAGGTAAATATCTTTCCAATTTATTTATTGGCAGAGTCATATTATTTTTGTCTTTTAAATGTTTACTTTGTTCAATTTTCTTTTTAAAAAGTAGTATTTTCGTAACCTATGGAACCTATCTTCGCTCTTTACATGGTTTGCTATAGAAAATCTAAATTCACTTTGCAGCGTTTCAATTTGCGTCATGCTTTTTTGGAACGTAACCACGACGCGAAGTGAGGTATTGGTGTATATTGCGTTACAAAATCAGTAAATATAAAGCCATTACATCAAGTAAATATATAAAATATAAATATATACGTAAACGAAGAAGCTACATTTTGAACGGTTTTCCTTCGAAAACTCGTAACATGTTATAACTATACAATTAATTATAAAATTTTTAATAACACACACAAACATAATGTAATACGCACTACGTTGTGTTTGATGTGATTGACACTATTATCGACAGCCAAAGTTAAGGTCCACTTGTCGGGGTCTTTGAGGTTAGTCACTCTATGTAACGTTCTAAGGGACCGGGAGCCATCTAGCTTCGCTATTTTAAAAGAGGTTTTAAGCTAGGCGCACTCTGCACTCTGCCATTTCATACCTGCGGAATCTGCAAATGCCATTTGGAAAACATAGAGAGTCGTCCAAAAAAATGATTGATATACTGCAAATCGATTTAGGCTTTGTGTAGTTTCATCCAAATTGAGCCTCATAGAACAGCGATACGTGAGCTAAAATCTTTACTCTTGACGATCTTACTCCAATTACATCGATGACGTTTGCAAGAAGAGGCACTATACCCGTGTAGGTGTATAAACTAGTAAATGGTGTTGTGTAGGTTTCCGAAGCGGGGATTATTCGGTGGTCGGTGGAAACACAGGTCTCTCCTGATCACTCTCGCTTGAACACGAGTACACTAAGATAAGTTATATTTTTAATTATTTATTTCCGTTAAAGTATTATAATGGACTAGACCACTAGATAGATCGAGGACATATTTTAGGTTCGTGGGAAGTCGCTGAATGCTGACTGCGCAAGACCGGTCTTCGTAGCGATCTTTGGGGAGGCTTACCCCTTCCATTAAGCGTCTATCACCTGATATGATGATTATAAATATAATTTAACACATGATTAGTTTTGTGGTCACTTAGTATGTATACTTTTATGTATTTTGTACTTTTTAAATTACGAATCAGTTTACTAAACAAATAAAATGACTGCTATGCGACTAAGCATTTTATATTTATGCAAACAACAAAAACTAATATGCAATGCAATGTGCATAGTATTCTTTTTCTTTTCTGTTTAACGTCACCGTAATTAAAATAAAAAATAACCTCTGTAATTTATTTAAAATAGATTAACAGTGTGTTATTCTATTACTTGTAAAACCGTATAGTTTTTCTTTATTATTTACTTTATATATAGGCTAACATTATAATGAACATGACACGCCTATAATAGGTAATTATATTTAAATTTGTGCAATGTTTTTTTTTGTGTTTGCGTGATTATTTAAAAATAACATAAACCAACCAACCTTTTGTCCAACTTTGTTTGTTCACTCATTTACGTAGTTGATATTATTATGCACATGTACATTAAATTTCATTTCAAAATAGCAACTGTTAAGTTTCTGGCCGGCTTTTCTCACCAGGTCAGCATTCAAAGCTGTGGTAGCTTCCTCCTTATAATGTTAATATAATCGGCGATTCATGAGTACGAATAAATGCCTACTTGAATAAAGATATTTTGAATTATAAAGCGGTAGGGGATTGAGATCGTGGGTCAAGTGTTCGGTTCCCGGGATGTTTTATAATTTAAACTTTTTACATTAATTATATAGGGTTGACACTACGCACATAAGTTTCTAAAGTACAAAAGGGTCCTCTGCGTACCATAATACCACACAGCGATCGCCAATTCGCCTGCTGAGCGTGGCGATTATAGTATATCCCCTAAAGATATATTTGGAGGAGGCCTAAGCCATGCATTGTGCGACTATGTTCTGAAACTGCGACGGATTAAATTAAACAAAAATACGTTTTTATTGAGATGCAAATATCTGATTATTTTGACTACAATATGACTGACGTATGAACATTTGGTTACAGACGTGTATCCGAACGTGTAGGCTTTACACGAATGGCCCATATAGCGACGCCCATAGTGAAATCTTATCTCTGGTTTTGAACGTATTATTTGTTCTTCACGATACACGTTTACTATGTCTTTTAACTGGCGCACTACGTTTTAAGCGTGATGACGATAAACCAAAAAAAAATATCACCATTCAATTTTAATTTAACATTATAATTAGATATTTCCTGGTTAAAAATAATAATAATATAGTATTTTTGTCTGAAATTTACATACTAAAACAATATACATGCTGATTTCTAATAGATGTAAAAATTTTAAAGACATGAATGTATATTCATAGCTGTCAACCAATTTATGGTACACCCTATCCATAAATAAATGTTTTTAAAAATAATAAATAAAGTGATAATAATATAGTAAGAAAAAGTATTTTCAAAATTCGGACAACTACATAATAAATCTAATTGTTTATTATCTTGTCTATCTACTTATACTATCCATGCAGACTATACAGCCATAAGTTATATGGAAAAAATTAATTAATAATACACATTTCAAAATAATCACATTATACAGTTGATAGGAAACAGGTGAAAAAGTTTAAAAACTTTGCTGACAAATATTGCATTCACCATATTAAAGATTTAACACGTATGACTAATCACCCTGTAGGAATAATCACCCATTAGTGAATTAGTCAATAGTTTTTTTTTTTCTTATTCATAATTCAAAAAATCAATACGTTGTTCACGTTATAAGTTTTAAATCAATTTACACAGAGAAATATTTGCAATATCGATTTTTCGTTTTTTTCGTTATTTGACTAATTAAAGTCAACAACAGTACCCTGCGATAAATATTGCACATCGGCCTTTGGAAAGGGACAATCGGCTAATTTCGGCTTCATGTAGCGTTATCTCTGTCGCTAAGACTTATTTTAAAGTAACGAGAGTCGAGAATTCCCGGAGGAACTTCGGCATGGGCAACTACATGGTAATATTTTACTGGAGGCCGCCGAGTTCTTCAACCGCTTTGGCTGACGCTCCATGGAGTGACTACGGTCATAAGACTCCACCAGGGGACCTCGGCTTGGGTTCTCTTTCTCTTCTTTTTGGGGCTTTTCGCTTATCGCTATCGTGTGAGGGACAGGGCCTTTTTCTATTTTATAATAATTATTTATTATATTCCTCTAGCTTTTCTATCCTCTCCAACTCAACTCTGAGTTTCTTCCTGCTTCTTCTCCATAACTATAAAAGCTTGCGAAGCGGAGTATAGCAAAAAATAAAATAGATAAAAAAATATGTTCACGATCAATAAAAATCTGGTAAAAAGTTGTTCCAATTTTAAATAAATGTATTTTATCCAATATCATCGCCAGTCATCGCGATCCTTAGTTGTTATAATATTATCACAGTATAGTTTATTAATCTTTTGTAATTTACATCTATATTATTTATATTGACTAAATTAACAAGTTTAAAACTTTTGTTTTCTTAATATTATACATTCTTTGTCTGTCTTACTCAATCCTTTACTGACCACATGTTTTATTTTTGTACATTATTTCTTGTATAATCTTCTGCAGTTACCTAATTACTTATTTTTTAAAATGGCTCTGGTTTTTAGGGACCTCTCGTTCCCCTGACCTTGGCCATGTGTGCGGCAGGGGCGTTACATATTCGAATAAATCATTTTCTCACCTAAAATTTTAATTTCTCATTCTCCTTCTATTTTTCAAAAATTCTATCTTTCTTCTTATATATATATATATATATATATATATATATATATATATATATATATATATATATATAAACTTGGAACATTAACGTTGGACGACACTCATCGTCACCACATACCCGACAAAGAGACAATGGCACCACTCTCTCTCTTCTTGCTGTTTTGCTGGTTCTCGTACACCACTTCGATTTTGGGTCTCGTCTGTTACTCGAGTACATTGTTTCTTCGTCCCTCCGAGAGTTGTTGGAGGGAACAGTCATCCTTCCGTAGTTGTTGCTGTCTTTGTGCACTATGTATAGCTCTCGGTGTTAAAGTAGACAATGTGGTGATTCTTGGTGGCAGCGTCTCTACTCTTGGAGGGGGGGGGGGGGTGACTTGGGCTGTCTCTTGTCGACAATACCCGCTTAGCATTACAACACAAGCACGTCCAAGAGGAAGGGATCTGGACTATGTCGGTTGCTATTGCCTGGCTCTTATCAGAACTAGCACTTCCCAAAGAAGCTTCGCTAGAAGAAGTGGCAGAAGAAACTTCAACACTCTTCTATAACGATTGAGTAACACAACTTATTCTTACATTTTTAAAAGAATTTTGTTTCATTCAAATGCACGTCTGTTTATTATACTCCTAGGATACTCCTTCTCATGTATACCTGTATATATACTTTTTAATTATGCACACATATATATATATATATATATATATATATATGTGTGTGTGTGTGTTTTGTACATGTTAAGTACCTGTTATTTATACTTCCACTGTTTTTGTAATATGGTTAGTTAGTTTGGTCTACAAGAGATAGCGCCGCGTGTAATAAAACTAAATTAAACTTTTTTGTTTATTATCATGAAACTATTTCATGTTTTATAGTAGTGTACAATAAAGACTATTAAATAAATAAATAATAAATATTTCTTTTATTTATTATTTATAAGTCTCTGTAAGTGAGATAGGTTACTCCTGTAATTCTGTAAGAAACACGGTTAGTGATATAGAGATTTCTCACTAACACGTGGTTCCTAAACCGTTCACTAATCCAGGTTTAACTGTAGTACATGCTTTAGTCAATACGTGTGAATACATACTTTATTTAATACCGCGCTCTCATGCGTTATAAAATGGCCGTCTACAACATATCATTGTTACGTGAATACCGAGACTAATATGGTTTTAAAAAAAAGTGGTTTCACGTAAATTGTTGCTTTGTCTATTTTATATTGTTCACTCTAAGTATGCAATGGTATTTCTCTTTAGTTTTTTAAATATAATATGCGTATATTTGCTAAATATCTTGCTCCTTACATTAGTTTACACTCATTTGCGGTCAATTAATGTATATAACCCCTAATAATAAATAACATAACGTAAAATAGACAGAAAAAGCGATTTTAAAATTCAAAAAAAAATATTATTTAATCTGCATCCTTGCAAACTTTTTAGTGTTAGAAATTATTGGCCAGTCGCATTGCAATGAAAAAATATGTAACAGGTTTCATAATGATCACTTTATACATAGTGATCGGAAAAATTGAAAAGACTTTTAAGGAGTTTTGCTGATAAATAAGTTTGAATTTTTATCGTTAATTCGGTAAATAATAATATTTTAAATATAACGACAAAAAAACCAAATGGTAGATGATATCTCTGATATAACTTCATCATTATCATCATCAGCTACAAGGCATAGGACTCCAGAGATCGTCCGAAGAGCGGTCTTGCGTGCTCCGCATTCAACCAATCACCTGTATACATCCACAACATTCGTGCAAGTCTATTATGAACCACAAATTATAATTATAACCTAAAAATAATTTTAATCAAAGTCGAATATACTAAAGATTACATTTAAAATTATCATTAAGATTACAAAGCCAGATGGATGGAATATGTCCATGTTCAGAGTTTTATGCCAAATATTATAAGTGGAGATTTATCTTACAAATAGCGAGTTTCACCCCAAATTGGTTTTGTATCTCGTCAATTTGACTATACTGTTTTGCATTATACATTATAAAAATAACTAAATGTTTAGTCATACTTTCCTTTTTATGTAAAAAAACATTTAAAAAAAATTCTAAGCATTGTATGGTAAACTGAAGTCTTTCAAACAAATTTATTTAATAATAAAACCTTTTTATTCCACAACAAAAAAGTACCATTCGGAAATACAATATAATATCTAATAAAATATGTCCATCACGACAGCGGTTGATTTAATTTTAATTTAAACTTAAATTTTAAATCATTAACTTGCTAATGAAAATTTAATTTAATGCTATACATCGTCAATGCTTAGGTTGAAAACAAACAAATCTTTTTTTTTTAATATTGATTTCGATAACGATGTGGTGATTAAAAAATAAATTTAGTTTAAATTTTAAACTATTAGTACATGATTAAAAATTTAATTTTATTCAAATGTTATATTTTATTTATGCTTCCAATTGTTTTGCAGGGAATTTTGTAACAACGTTTTTATCGAAAAAGTTAATTACGTCAGTAGGAAATTTAAATATTTAACTTTTTTATTCCTAGTTCAAAATTGATGTTCGAAAATTAAAAATGGAAAACTGTTGAGAGCAACATAAAATATCATGATGTGGTTGACTGATATTAATGTAATCTATTTTAAACCTTAAATTAGAAGATTGGGGCATGTGGATATGTAGATTCATTTTCGATCCTATTTTTATTTTTTAAAATTATTTTTTTGTTTACCAAGCACATGTGGTTGCCAGTCATTAAAATTGCGACTAGTCCTGTATTTTAATTGCCTTATTTTCGTATGTAAAATTGTTAATTTTGACAATCTTAATAAATCAAATTCCAAAGTTCTTTATTCAACGTACGATGAATTATATACTAGTTGACGTCAAGTTGAGTCTTTCTAACTATCCAGATGATAAATGCATTTTTTTTAATTTAAATTTATACTATATAATAAATATTAAAATAGCTTGGAGATGGAAACATAAATCTCAAAATGTGCTTAGAACACAAATATTATTCGAAATTTTTTTAAATGTAGCAATGGAAGGTTTCTGGTGTTCTGTATTATTTCTGAGATCCTATTTTAAAAGCGTATAAATTGTCCAAAAAAAGATATGCCATCGAAATAAATTCGAGTCTTATCGAAATAAAAATGAAATAAAATTTAAACAATTATTACGTATTTAAAAATGTAATATTTATTATAGATTATATTTCAATTATGATTGTGTTGCCAGGAAATTTGTAACTACGTTTTATATTGTATAAGTTTTGCAAATATAAGATATAGGTTTGAGAACGACGATAAGTAAATTATAGTTATTTAAGACAATAAAACGTTAGCTTGTAATGCAGTGCACTGAATGCAAGAGCGAAACCTCACTAGCTCTGGATACTAGTTTTAGTCGGTGCGCGTGGCTTGACGTGCCTATCGTACCAGAGCGTCGCTGTCGAACGGTCGTGTCATCGCTTTGCCGGAGCGACTATCCGAACGCGCTTGAATATTAAAAAAAATACATACGTCAAAATAAATTTAAAAATTATCTCAAAAATAAAATAAAAACGTTATATATTTTCACGTAACTAATTTAATTAATTACGCGTACTATTGTGAAATGCTGTTTTTAAAATGAGCCTACTGTCAAAGACATTACGAATTTATAAAACAGATATCTTTTGTTTGTTGAAACAATAAATAAGCGGTACTGTGATAAGGCGGACGGATTTTTGTGTCAAATTAAGTGCTGCGATGTCGTGTAACAAATACGGCACGAAAATGGGTAAGTACATATTATCTATATTTCTTTCAAATCTAAATATATATTTACATTTTTATTACATTTTACAGATATTAAAACTTATGTTCATTTAAGATTCAATTTTATTTCTTGCTACCTACGTAATAATATTTACATGAACAACATATTAATTGTTATACAAAAAAATAATTAATTATTTGTTAATAATATTTTGTATGAAAAATTAAATATAGATGCCAACTAATTCCATTTGCCGCGAGTACAACCTCCTTGGAGGTCATTTTTTTCTCTTAAACACCGAGTATAAAACATACGCTTAGTAAATTATATAATACGCTTTCAAGATATTTTTATAACGATTACCTAGATTCAATGTATATTTTCCACCATGACTAAATTACACATTATCAACACATCAAGGTCTTTGTACCAAACATGACTGTAGCCAAGACTGGTTATATTTAATTCGAGAAATATTACCAAATGCGACACGAAACCTCTTTAGTACTTTTTTTTTAATTTCTAACCGTTGTTCACCGTTCGGAAAATGGCGGATTGGCGTTCATTTTAATGATGTTTTTATGTTGTACATAATTATAAATTAAAATATTTTTATATCTATGATTTCCTGTTATTTAAGTTTTTTGTCGATTTGTTTGCGTTACATAAATTGTCCGCTTATTCACGGTAAACAAGTAATGAAAATTGCAATTTATTAACGATCCGGTGAATTTATATTATTTATAGAATAAAATTTACTCTTAAAGATTATAATTTTAAGGTTTATATTCATTTGACGGTTCGCGTTTAAAGAGATATTTTGTTGTTGGTTCGCTTTTACGTTCGCTTCGTGGTTTATTTATAAATGCTCGCTTAGTACGTTGTAGAATTATTGAATTGGTTAATTTTATCTTTGTGTAGTCGTTTGTAATTAGAAATTATACCGAAGGATGTCAATGTCGAATGTGTTACGTTTAATTTATATTAACATAAGCTATTCCAATTTTTTTTAAATATTTAAATTTAGAAAAGATCTAATCGGGTAATATTATTTCGAAATTCGAAGAATGATCTATTCAGTGTACCTAAAAGTCGTTGAATATCAAATTTAAAACTTACATAGTGCTCTTAAAGTTGATAATTGAGTGAATATATTTAAGCCGCAACCGTGCGGGCAATGAACAATCGTTAAATAAGTTATAATAATGTTGTCAAGGTGAATTTCTGTTAACTCTCATAATGGCCGACTATGGATACATCACAAGTGACGTTACAGTTATGTTCGGCTTTAGGACGTGTTCATCTACCATAAAATTAAAAAAAAAAAAACTAAAGAAAATTTATAAGTAATATTGTTTATTATTTGAAATATATAAAAAATATTATTATTTTAGTATACAATGATAATAATTTTTTTGGCAGTAAGATATGATAAACCAAGTCATTTATTCAAAAAAGACTTCCATTCCGAAAATTTAAACGAAATATTATTTATTAAATATTATATAACATTTATAAAACGATATTACTTTAGGACAAGAATAATTTTATGTGGGATTTAAAACGCTATTAATCTTATCATAGAATAAAAAATGCTGTTATAAAGATGCAAATATCGTGTATTTATTAAATTTTGTATAATATGTGTAAACGTTTAAATATTTTATTTTGGTTTTAAGACTTAATCTTGTCACCAAAAATATCTACTATAAGGAAAATTTAAAAGTAAATAATCGTTATATATTTATGTATAAATAAAATAATTATTATATGACAATAATAATTTTGTATTGGCTTTAAGCCGTTTTTAATTTTGTCACAAAATTAAAAATATACTTTTGCTACTACTAGGAAAATTAGGTGTATGTTATGAAATTTAAAAATGGCTACCATTACTAAAACTAAAAAGTAAAGTTATTTATTGTATAAAATGTAAAAGAAACGATATAATTGTTGTATTGTATTCATGAGAATTATTTAAATTAATTAAATATAACATGTTAATATTAAAAGAATGTTACATTCACATTGTTAACATAAAACTAACACGCCATTCTACGGCGCGATGAATTTAAAATGGCGGTCTTAGACTACTTACATATATTGGATCAATCATACCAACGTATAACTCGTAAGAAGCATAAACTTTGCTCGAATGTTGGCCAATATTATCCAATAATAATGTGGTTGCTTCGCGAAATTAAACCGTATGTGTATAACAAAAAATAACTTTTTTATTTGCCACATGTAAATTTTTTAATATACGTATATTAGAGATGTTTATTGAATTTAATATTGTTACACAAGCAGTGCGAATAAAATTCATAGTTCTTTGATTCATTTTAAAACATTCATATGGTTACATCGAATGTAAATGGATGACGTTGATATTTATTTTTATCATTGTACAGCATATTGTTTTGATGTTAATAGAAATTGAAATCTATTATGCTATTCATCGTACGTAATATTAATGTCATAATATTTACTTGTCGTTTCGTTACATTACGTATTACGTACATGAATCGAAATATATATACTTAAATATGAAAGATGTGTGAATGAATACTATATTACCAAAGTTAGTTTATATCTTTGATATATATATATATGGTGGTGGTATGATTGGTGTAGTTTTAAATGGGCGGATATATACAACATTTGCCGTCAATTAATGTATAGTAAACGATATAAAAATTTAATTAAATTTAATGTTTTTCGAAATAATAAATAATGAAACTACAGATTAAAATTAATAATAGTTTAGTACAGACTTTGTACTGTCAGAACTTAGTTGTAATTGTACTGTCGCTTTCACATAGAAAAATAAGTCATGTAACTTATATAAAGGTGATCACTATGTACATCAACTATTCCCAGGCTTTTGTACCATGTTTAAACCCCCCCCCCCCCATTCCTCATTTAACATATATAATTGTTTATAAAAAAGAAAGGGCAAAACTCGTGTAGAGTCCATTCGAATTACACCCTTGAGGGGCATGGGCCCTACGATGGGGAAAGCTATTTTACATATTGATTGGAAATAGGCGTAAAATCTATTTGCTGAAAAATTAGCTAAACATTCCTTGTATATATGGGTTTACGGCACGTCGTTTTAGTCTATAGATGCCCTGAAAGACATAGGCCTCCACCAAATCCCGTCATTATAGCCGCGGTCTTGCACATCCAGCGACCTTCTGAGACTAATTATATCATCGGTTCACCTAGTGGGGGGGGGGGTATCGGTAGCACGAGTGGTGTTCTCTGCCCACTGCTGCTTCAGACAATTCTTCGAGCTACATTAGTGACCTTGGTTTTTCTTTAGATCTCGTTCCTGATTCGATCTCACACCGAAACTTCGAGAATAGCCTTCTCCATTGGTATTAGGCTACTACTATTTAATTTACAAGTTATGGTATTAAATTAATTAATATATCTTAAATATATTTAAAGTTTTCTGGATATTTTGGATGGCCGAATCGATCCAATTGGTTATCTATGGTGGTGGATTATAACTTTCAATGATTGTGATGATGAATGATGATGAAATATTTCTGTAATAATTGAGAAACATATTTAACTTGATTTACAAAACTATTGTAAAATAGGAAATTAATTAACAAACATATCTTGGTAGTTTCTTATGCAATAATTGTAATATACTTGATGTACAAATTGCGCATATATTTAATTTAATTCTACTTTGTTTTACGATACTGATACACAAATAAATAATTTTATAATAATTGATGGTACATATGTTAAATTTCTAAAAAAAACATGATTGCACTTTTTGATTTTTACTTTCGAGAAATGAAAAGTGATTTCACAGGATTTCTGTACGAGATCGAATTAGAAACGAGATATTTAGACAAAAGTAACATATGCAAGTAGATAGACAAGCAGAAGTGGGAGTGGGCAGATCGTATAGCGAGCAGAATAGATGAACGCTGGGGCTTTAAGGTTCTAGAGTGAAGGCCACGGGCCACTTACAAGACAGCTTCCCACCAGTCTTATTGAAAGTCTATGAGGAAGGCTTATATCTTGAAGTGGTTTCTTGAAGTTTGATTTTGCTTTTTGTGAGCTATAGTTTTTTACCTAATTTTTACAGAGCTCTTCTTTTCAGCCGATTGACGTCAACTATAAGGAATAAGCTTTCCCCAAATATAACCACAATTGCCGATCTTTTACTGCTCGCATTCAAATACTTCATCATCATTCCAAAACTAGTGAGGGGCCTGCCTGCATCACGTCTACAGGCTTGTGGTCACCAATCAAGAATCATTCAGCTCCAACTTCGGCTTCTCGTGCGATGTACCCCATCGTTTGCCATTTCAAACAAGCGATTTTTCTCGAAACTTGCCTAATAGATACGAACCGTACTAAAAACCTCACATACACGGTCATTGACCTCTCAACTACCGCCGCTTTATATTATTAAATACCTAACTTTTAATATTTAATTCAATTAAGGTTCAATTTGAACGTTCTTGTTCCAATTTTCGTACTTATGTATTTTTTATTACTCATTTATATCGCATGAATAATATAAATACTTACATTCAAATAAAAAATATTGGGAGACCGTAGTGATTTCGCTTTCTCAGGTTAAATTCACACGGCTACATTTTTGAAAAGTTTTTATCTATAACAATACATTCACTTTTGTTAATAACAACCTTTTGCCATCTAGTATACAGATTTTCAATGGGTAAAAATCAATCGGATTTCCTGTAAAATATGCCGACGGAAACATTACTTTCCGATCCCCCTAATATTTTAGCCAAGCTTATAAGAACTAAAGTTTGAGAACATGTATTTTTAATTAACGCCTTATCAAACACCCTTTCGTGTGGAATTTCGTACAATCCATTCTTAGGTGACATTTACTCGACAAAAGAAATATTACTCTCAAATTTCAAGTCTCTAAGCCTTATAGTTTCAGAGATATCATGATGAGTTCTTAGTGGAAATCCTTATATAATTTACCACCATATTCTTTTACAAAATTACCAGATAAGAGATGACCAGTGCGTTTATTATAGGCTACAAATCCCAAGACATCTTTTAAATTACACGACATGATTCTTGATGCTACCTTCATCTCCTGAGATAAAATATTTTGCTTACTTACAGGATTTCTACGAATTATTTCCCTTACTGCTGTGATCGCTTATTTAATACGAACACTACGTGAACGGCCAGATCTTTTTCTGTCATAAACAGAAGAGGTTTTATTGTACCTATCAAAAGCCAGTAACACAAACGTATGACTAATACTAAGAATATGGAGGATTTAAAAAATTATATTTGACACCATACCTACTTGTATGCAATAGCAGCGATTCGGTTTTTTTTATAACCCTACTCTACTTTAATATCACAACATATAATGCAATATATTGGCACGTAAATAAGAAAAGAAAGTCAATAATCATAAAAATGACAGATTCCAAATTCAAAAGTAATATTTTGTTTATTTTTAATTTTGACAGTACTTATGGCCAGACTTAGTATATGTTATTAATATTAAACAATTAAATAAGTGGAATGCATAACTTTTACTAACTTTTAAAAGCCGTTTTCCTTTTTGAATTTAGATTGTATGATTGTAATTTAGAATTCGTTAATGATAGATTCCGGTATTTTCACGGAATTAATTTTATTCCGGTTTCAAACCTGAGTCATGTAGTAAAAACCGCATTGAAATTGTTGGGCCGACATGACGTGCCATCTTATATTTCAAGGTGACGACCGTATGTTGTACTCTGTGAATTTGAATTTTAAAATTTCATTTTACTGTAAAGCATGGAGCATAATATGCCCAATTAAATATCTTAGTCGTATCTCTGTTTCAAATTGTTTTTAAATCTATATTTAGTGTATTCATTCACAGGTACTTTTGGATTGTCGATTATTTTAACATTATAATCAGTAAGATACCACCGTTCGGAATGCTGACCTAAGAGAAGTCGACCAGAAACACGACAGTTGCTCCTTTAAATGAAAATCAACAATTGTACATGTGTTCATTATAATATCAACCGTGTGAATGAGTCAACATACCAAGTTCCACACATTTCGATCAACTAAAAACTGTTGAATTCTATAGGAAGATTTGTTTAATAATATACTTTTAATTTTAGGTTTTAAAATAAAGGTATATATAATGTGTGAAAATTATAGAAACTTGTTTGTGAGCAGTGGCAAAATTAATTAAAAGTCAAACAACTATTGCAAAAAGTGTTTATTATAGTACTATATTCTGGGAGTATTCTTCCGCCTACTATCGCAAGTTTCAGTCCTCTATCGAATCCGAATCAAATTCAAAATGTTTATATATGCTTTTTTATATCACAAAGAAAGACGAGTTTTTTAGTTGTTTTTTATCCAAAAAATGCATAGTTAAATTTTGTTATTGGAGAAGAACAGGTTGCAGATTGTAATTAAAAATATTACTAACGAGATCACGATGTCGGGGGATTTATTATTTAAATTTTTTAACAATATTACACACAAACACAAAGTAATACAAAACAACTCGACTAATTACAATTTTAATGAGATGCAACCACAAAATGCTTTGTTAAAATATAAGTATCATTAAAAATATACATCAAGTAACATACTTGAATATATTTTTAAAAGTTAGACATTATTAAGTCAGGCCATAGATGCCCACTGCATGGCTCCTCCATATATGTTTGGAGACATGCACCATACTCTCAACGTGATATTACAGGACTCTGCCCATCCTCTGTAAAACTTGTTTGTAAGCAATGGAAATCCTATATAATTATTGCAAAGTGTGAATTATATAACATTATCGAATCTCCAAGATCATAGTCTCAGCCCTCCACCGCTGGGCTATCAAAGATTTTCACGACCACGGGTGTTGCGCCAAATCCCGCGATCTTGACAGTGTGGTCGGTCCACATACTAAAAAGTAAGAAGGTTATTAGTACTACTTAAATTTTTTTTCGTTTGTTTATATCGGAATGCTATTTGTGCTATTATATATTAGTCCCAAAAATTAATTTGAATTAAGTTAAATAATCAATTTAAACATATATTTTTTTTATTACTACCTTCATCTTTTCAGCCGATAGACGTCAAGACATAGGCTTTCCCAAAAATCGCCTCGATGTCATGGGTTACCGACATCCAGCGACTTGTCGCGACCTTGGCTATGTTGTCGGTCTACCTGGGGGAGGGGAGCTACCTACGACGCGTCTACCGGCTTGTGATCGCCACTTGGAACCTTGTAATAGTGCCCATTGTGCGTAGTTTCATATTGACGTTACGAAAATGTATTTATTACTTCACCCCTGAAAGCTTTTATGGGTTGTATTTTATCGAAACACACATTTGGGATATAGAAAGAACAGTAAAAAAATCTACGTAAAAAAATAAAAGAATAGAAGAAAACAATTTGATACGAACTAGAAACAGATTGAACTCTCCCATTATGGCATCCTTTCATTTAATGTTACCAGAGTACCAAACGCACCATGACCTGAGGAGAATCCTCAACTCAGGCGGGTTTTTGTGATTACTTTTACATTATCTTGAATTAAGTTGTAAAGCAACTGATTCTCAAACTTTATTATCTATTAAAAATCGTTCACACTATAACAGTATTTTTTTACGTTAAAAAAAGATTCTTAAATTTAATACATGATAAATCAGAGATATTACATGGGGGTGTATTTTAATACCTTAGTTGCTTACAAAAATTACTATTTTTATGAAGCATAGGTAAATATATATACAAGATAAACAAAATTATTAGTTATAATTATAAAAAATTTAAATGTATTCTTAATTTATTGCCAATTGTAAAAATGTATGATGGCTAAATAAAAAAAAAACAATGGTTTTACGAATATTAAACGAACAATTATAATACAATAGGAAATACCGTTTTAAAAATTGGATTTATTTATTCATTTTATTTATACTTTTTTGTATACCATAAATGATAACTTAAAAAAAGAAAATTTATATAGAGAATAGGCGGTCTTAACGCTCGACGGCATCTGTACCAGACAACCTTTGGATGGAGATGAGAGACATATGTATGTACATGTATAATATACGTGTTTATGTGTGTGAAAGACTATTACATAAATACAAATAAATAACAAATGTTACACAGTATCCATTTTAGAGACCAAGAAAATGCTCTGATACCATTTTTTTAAATGCTGACAGCGGTTAATTGCGTATTAAAATTAATTATTATAAACCAACTGTCCCTGTAGGCGTTGTTGGAAGCTAACAGCCTAATTCAATTAGAAAAAAAATACCTATTTTAGAGTGATTAGAAATAGGTGTAAAAAAGCTTTACCTTTTTGCTGCCGAATGGGCTATACATTCAACCGTTTATAGCTTTTGTACCTATAAATAATTAACATATATATTCATTTTTATATGAACAATTAAATGAGAGGTTAAAATATTATAAAAATAATTGTATGAAACCTTCGATTTGGTAGATAATAAATCGAAAGCAGGAACACGGATCTACTACTGGCTGTTAAATTTAAAAATCGATTAGCTTCACGCACCGTGAGAATTAATATTTACGACCAGTTTTCAATAATAAACTAAATTATTATTAGAATAATTTAATTAATGTATGTAAAGAACAATATAATGTTTTTTTTTTTAACTTGGCGCCTTTTATTAGGCATCTCTCGTACAAGGCAAAGCTTCGGTTCGTAGGGACAGTTTTTTTTACTAAATAATTAATACCCGTTCCTTTCTTTTTATTTCCTCACTCTTCTCTATCATTCATCCTCACTTTCTCTATCTCTTTTTTTCCTTCACATAATATTTTATTCCTTTCCCTTTCATTCTTCGCTGGTTTTTCTTCACCATTTCCTCCTGAAGTGCCTTTTTACAATTTTTTATTTCGTTTATCTATATTTTTATCAATTCTGCTTATAATTTTTATTTTATTTTATTCCTACATATTATTTCTGTATCACAATTTTTATCACTTATTTTTGTATCATAGCTATTGACTATACAATGCTATACTATGGCCAAAGGGCTAAAAGACTTGTGTCGTACTCTATTTTTTATTTATTTAAACACAAAATATATCGGCGAATCTGATACAGAAGTATTTTTTACGACTTGTGCAGTGCAGAGATAAATTTAAAAAAAGAATTAATTTTAAAAAAAGCGTGTTACTAAAAATAAGGTTTTAGCTGGCAAACTAATCATTGCAGTCTCCTTCTAATCATAGACAAAATAGATAGAAGATATAACATTAAAAAACACCGCTTAGTCCAGGAGATTTAAAATATATTTAAAAGTTGAAATGGCAGTGGGCAGATTACATAGCACAGACCATATGGCAGCTGGGGAGTAGGTTCTGGAATCGAGATTGATAAAAGCAGCGTATGACATCCGTCTGCGAGGTGGACACGAATTATGGTCGTTGGAAGATGCTGAATTCAAGCAGCTTCCAACCGGTTCTGGTGGACTTTTATGGGGGAAGCCTAACTAGAACGTCTGTTGAAATAATGATGATGATATTCGAATTGGTTATAATTACAAAATTATAACAAAAAAGAATTAAAACTGTTGAAATAAATAGTGGTGTGTTTCAAATTCCGAAGTGTATTTAGGAATAGTTGACTTGAGTGGCTATGTAATGGCGTACGAATGGTACTATATGATATAAAAAGTGCTACAATTAGAGAAATGTGTTCATGTGTGTTTCAAGGTTTTGTATAAACATGATTGTGTATATAAAGATCAAAATGACCAAAAATCTTAACCTACTTCTACATTATCTAGAGTAGTAATTGAAGTCGCATAGAGATGTTATAAGTACAGAGTTCAAGGTCATTACTCAATTTCTGAAAATTCATGTTCTTTAGTATATCTTTTATCAAATTAAAATTCAACATATCTTAATTGAAATAAGCATTTGCATGCGCTTTTGAATCGTCGGTTATTTTAATATTGTAAGTAGTAAGCTACGACCCGCTCGGAACGCTGATCTGATGAGAAGAGCCAAAAACTCAACATTTGTTCTTTTAAATGAAATTTAACAATGTTTCATCAGTACATTATAATATGAACCCAGCAAATAAGTCAACAAACCAAGCATCACATCGGTCAACTTAAAACTCTTGAATGCTGTTATAAGATCTATTTAAAAACTTATTTTTAATTTTAGAATTAAAACTAAGAAAGGGAAGGTCTGAGATATCTTGTGGAACTTTATGATTTTTAAGTACACTACTTATGAAGGATTTGTCAACTTTTTGATGGCGAAATTACGAATTTATTTTTATTTCTTGTACTTATAATGATCCTATTTAGATGTACAAAGCTCAAATATCAAACGTTTATTTATATTTTATTATATTACAAAAATCTATATTTTTTATACAAGTTTTATATAAGTATTTTATATAATAAATTATACGAATCTACATACTTCACTGGTTGACCTTCAGTTCCTCTTTCTTTTTCAAAAGAAATTGTATTACGGAAAAAGATCGGCCATTGGAGTTAATTTTTTAATTGTCCTGTTACGTTATTTCTTTTTATGTTAAGTAACATTCAATAAATAGTAAATAAAATAATACGTTTTATGTATTTTATATATTTTTAATACTCTTTATTGTTAAGATAAAATATATAACATATTTACATAATAGTAAAGAAAAAATTACAATAAAGGGTCTAATCACACGTGACGATTTCTTCCAGACAACCATAGCGTAACAGTACAAATATAAATAACGGGATAAGGTTTACACACAGCCAAAAGATACACATATGTATATAACGTATTAACTAAAATAATACAGTATAATACATAATTATAAATGCAATTGTAAATAAAAATAATTAACTGACTTTAATTAATAAATAAGTGGAAAAATATAGGTACGTTTTTATAAATTCATTTTTATATTATTATAGACTCTTTTATTATTGATCAAAGTAACAATAGACTCATTTTTTGTTCTGCCTTTGCCTTATTTATATTTATAAAGCAATTTCTTTGAAAGTAGTGACAGTGCTCAGTTGTATCGCTAGATGGCGCTGTACAGTTAATACACTGGTGTGTAGGCGAACGTTCATGTCAAGGCGTATTATCTAAAGACATTCATTCAGTACAACCTACTTGACATTTAGACCTGTTGGCCACAGGTCAAATTAAAAATATGCAGGGTGGTTAATTATAGGTATAAAAGATTTAAAGAAAAAATGTTTAACATTTGCTGACAATCAATGTTTGGTACGCCAAAATTGATAGTTTTTGAAATAAAAAATGATTTAATGATAATATATTAGGACAGGAAAGTAATATCACTTTCTTAAGTTAAATTTACACGACAACATTTTTAACAAGTTTTTATTTCTAATAACAATATATAGACCTCCGTTATCAACAACCTTTTACCATCTAGTACACAAATTTTCAATGCCAGAGCGGTAAAAAACGATCGGTTTTTCTGTAAAATATATCAAAGGAAACTAAATTACTCGTACTTTCCGGTCCCCCTAATAATTGTTTAAACATATACAGGTGAATGATTATAGATATAAAATCATTAACCCTTTCTTGATAATGTATCTGTAGGGATATATCAGAATTAAAAAAAAATAGTGGCATCAATTTTGAACACAAAGTAATCATTTGTATGTGAATGTTTAGTTATATTAGTTTAGTTAATTTCTTAATTTTCGAACGCTTGTTCAGTTTTTTCTGTTGGCATCCTTGGGTCTTAAAAGTCAAGTGGTATGAATATTAATATAATTTTAAAACAATCTGCCAAATTAAGGGTTAAATGGGTAAATACGTAAATAGGACTGTACGACCAATCTAAGAAAAAAAACACAATTTACAATTTCACGTTACTTTTTGATAACAATATGTTATGTTAAAAAAAGTAATTTATAATAATTTTCAGTTAATATCTGTCAGTGAAATGACCGACGTAATGAAGTCAGGGTACAGAGAAAGTTTAATTAGAACTCGTTATACAAAGTATTCTAAAGTAAACAAAAACCAAATGCGCCGGACGCTGGTCTGTATGAAATACAAATTGGATATCTTTTTACGGGATCGGATGTATTTTTATACGGAACTTCTTAGGATTCATTACGATGTTAATAAAACACTAAATCTCAAATATTTTACTACACTGACGCAATATACATATATAGTTTTAATAAAATGCTTACATTTTTAATTTAATATACTTTATTGTACACTGTAAAAATATATATGTATAAGTACATAATGGTATAGGAAAAGTACAATTGGCTGTCTTATTACACAAGGCAATTTACAGATAACCATTGTATGAAAACGGTATAAGTAACGGGTAGTTAACGTGCACATATAGACAAAAACATACATACATATGTACATGGTATATGTACTTATAATAAATACACCATCATATATATTTATAGATATAATCTAATATATAAAATTCTCGTGTCACGGTGTTCGAACTTGAACTCCTCCGAAACGGCTTGACCGATTTTTACCAAATTTCATATGCGTAGTCATAAGTAGGTCAGTTTTCCATACCCCTTAGTGATAAGGGTGGTCCACCCCAAAATTTTTTTTTAAATTTTTAGACAAAATTTTTTGTTTTTATTTTTTATGATACAACATACAAAAATACACACAACCTTCAATTTTTACCCCTCTACGATCAACCCTTATTTTTAATGTGTTAATTAAAAACTTTAGTTTTTGTTTGCAAAACAACGTTTGCGGGATCAGCTAGTTATAAATAAAAACATCAAACTGACTCAGATCACACTTGCATCAGAAAGAAAAGTAACTTAGTTATAGAGTCAATAATCATAGGTCTAATAAATATTTCTGAACAATTTTCTTGAAAATAGGTAGTGACTTAGCACTTATATATTTAGCGGTAAATCATTCCACAATCGAATCTTTACATATAACAGTAAATTTCTAAATTTGTTATGTCAATAACCTTTATTAAAAAAATAAAGATCTTTATCCAATTTACAATTATTTGCTACAACAGACAATTATACACTACCGCTAATATTACACTTTTAATAATAATTATAATTTATTCTTTTGATTGCTAAGAAATTCTTAAAAGAACTCGCGAAAACTGCGTGACATATTATGATTTTAATTAAATTTAATATTCTTTATTGTACACAATTAAAATATAAATAGTTTCATAATAATAAACAGTATAGTAAAATCCATAGTATGGAAACAGTAGAAGTATAAATAATGGGTAGTTAACATGTATAAAACATACATATATACGAACATACATACATATGTATATGGCATATATAAATTATTATAAATTTTATAGAAAAACCGATTGATATATACTAGATGGCAAAAGGTTGTTGATAACGAAGGTGTATATATTGTAGAAATAAAAACTTGTTAAAAATGTAGTCAACAAACAACAAAAAAGAAAACTCACAAACTGACTTGGATAGCGCATTATTGTCAAATAAAACACTAATTTGTTCAAATATCATAATAAATCTCTTCTTTCGATATTCCCTTACGATGGTTTAAGGCAGAGATGTGGTGAAAATAATTTGAAATATGGGTATAAAACACGTAGAGCAACAAAGACACACTTAAACTGCACAAAAAGCATAGAGAATTGCAGAATAGCATTCCCCGCTAGTCCTCCTGATTGCTCTAAAAACCGCTTGTCATTGGCCGCCATCTTGTTATCTAGAAGTCTTTTTCGTTTTAGCCCATAGACACAGACTTACAGTAGTCTTCCGCCTAAGGTATCTATGGGAGGAATCGCCACGCTTGGCAGGCGCAGACTCAGAGGACGCTGCTGTCCATCCATTGAATACTTGTGGCAATCATCGCGTTCTCCAAAACACGTCTTAAATACTGCTTGTCATTGGCCGCCATCTTGTTGAAATTCTAGAAGTATCTTCAAGTATTTTCTCGAAGTACCTACAAACATATTTACATAATTATTACTGTTGCTATTAAAAGATAAATAGTAAAAAAATCTTATTTTTATTGTTAACTCTATGCCGTCCGGCGACATATTAATTAAATAATATTGACATACATTACCTTTACACTATAAAAACGCTTTTCTAAATATGTTATGTAGGTACTTTTGATTTTATATTTGAACATAAAGAAATTAAAATCTTAGAGATAGAACCAGATTTGAAAGCTTGAAGCGAAAAAAAAAATGTTTACATTCCTACGGGAGCTTAAAAAACCGATTAATCGGAAATAAATTGCGTCACTATTTTGGCGGGAAACGATAAACCTAACCTATATAATCTGCAATGGACGGAATAATCACTGGAAGCGTAGATATCACAGATCTATTCACAGTTGCTGTTTAATATTAAATTAGTTTTGTGAATGCTTTAGTCCTCCGTTGCTTTATTACTCTCTAAAACATAATTTAATAAATATAGCGTAATATACAAGAAATGTGTCTTGATAAATAAATCAATGTTATGTAATTTCAGAGTATATATTGCAAGTTTATAATTACATTTAAGAATAGCAACATTGAGTTCTTGAGTATTATTATGATGTTGGGGTCGAAAGGATTCTCGACCGGCGCTCACAAGCAGGTGGAGGCGGCGTGGACAGGACCCCACTAGATGGGTGGACGACAAAGTTTATGCCTTGCAGTAGTTCATATGATCATTAGTAAAACGTCTTTTCGATCTTTAAAATTCGTATTTAACAATTAAATTTAAAATAATAATTATTAGTAAATTTGTACGTTTTTAAATGGTATTAAGTACGCTTAAGAACTTTCGGCCTTGCATCTCTTTGGCTTCGTGGAAGCTGCAGAAACGAATTTATAGGGGTTCTTACACAAGAATGGCGTTATAAAAATTTAGTTTTAGTTTCACCAATTTAATTAGGTGAAGTAATTTATTCATGGAAAAGTTTCTTAAGAATAGTTTTAATTTTTTTTTTTCGAGTGTTTATCCAGCAGACGTTAGTGTTCGTGTTTCTATTTGTTACATTTTTAATTTTGTTTGCTCATTTTTTGTAGAAAAAAAAGTTTTACATTCGAATATTTATGTGTGTATTGGAGGTATCTCAAAGAACAATGGTGAAGGCTATGCTTGAACTTTAGTTGAAAGATCGAATCAGATATGTGTAATTCCGTAAAAGAACAAGTCACCGATTTTTCCTCAGAAATCCAGGTTATGTTTTAGGATAGACTGTGTCATGCAATATGCGTTTACAGACATCTTAGTATTTGGACAGCTTCTTAGTATGTATCCTGAACATATATATATAATGTCATAGGTCCGTTTGCACATATACACGAGAAAATTAGAACAATTAAGAAACGTTGTCACGTATTTATATACATATAGTTTTTGTGTCGGTATGTTTGTTTTGGGTTTTCATAAATAAAACAACTGTAATTGCGTGCAATAAATATATTATTATAATATCAAATCGAGCGCTATACAGATCTGATTTAATTTTGATTTTACAGATAAAAGCCTCAAATCACCAATCACCTTGTATAGCACTTTTGTCAGTTAATACTTTTAAAGCATTTCTACATATTTCTTATCATCTTGTAATTGATATCTAAATGTGTTATATAATTTTTTTAACAGTACAGCGATAAACACTAATAAATTCTAATATGTATAAATACGAAATTTTAAAACGCTTCTCTTACTTTATTATCATTGTTATTTATTATGATACAGAAAACATTATTTTCAAACATTCACCTCCTTTTAAAGATTTTATATTTATATTCAATCATCCTATAGATATATTTATTAATAAATGGATCTAACAAATACAAAGGTAATTGATAAATTTTGTACAATTGTTTGTTAATAGAGTTGAAGAGACGTTAGTTAATTTCAAAGGAGACCAAATGTAATAAATGTTACGTGATACGTAAGTTACACTTTAGCGACGATTCCAGTGAATGTTAGCCGCGTACGGACTTCAAAGCTTTGTTTTAGACATCCGATACGCTCAGCTCTTCGCTACACCCAGCTGGGTACACTGGAAACTGCCACGTTTTGTTTGCTATATAGTTTAATGGGTTACAATGTATTTTAAATATTGATCCATAATACATTTTTAATAACATCTAATACTCGTATATAAAATTCTCGTGTCACGGTGTTCGAACTTGAACTACTCTGAAACGGCTTGACTGATTTTTACCAAATTTTATGTGCGTATTCAGTAGGTCTGAGAATCGGCTACTATCTATTTTCTATACCCCTAAGTGATAAGGGTGGTCCACCCCTAAATTTTATTTTTAATTTTTTAGACAATTATTTTGGTTTTTGTTTTATTATGATACAGCATACAAAAATACATACAAACTTAATTTTTCACCCCTCTACAATCAACCCTTATTTTTTATTTGTTAATTAAAAACTTAAATTTTTTTTGCAAAACAACGTTTGCGGGATCAGCAAGTATTTATATAAAACACAACAAAAATAATTTAACAACTGGTTCTAGACAAGTGGTTTTTAAACTTTTTATGTGCTATGTCCGCCTTTGCCTTTCTAAAGTTCTTACATGTTCTTATATGTTACATGTTCTATGTAACATATATAATAAAGCGAAAGGTGTAGACCAGAGTTCCCCAAACTTTTTTGTGTCGTAGACCCTTGCCATGTTTTTCCGTGTTGGGTAGACCCCCTACTTACCTGATATTGATTTCCTGTAAATTTCTAACTGTAGTGAAGTTTAGTGTTAAAAACTTAAAGTAAAAACACATGTTAATTTATACATTATTAATTGAATTTAAATTAAAACTACTCAAAAAAAAATTTGTATCTGTTATGTAAAGTATACGTAACATTAAATAAACAAATTTTTTACTTCATAGTTACTTTTATAAATAGTGTAAATGTTTTGATATTATAAGATAGTATGATGTAGGTAAATAGGTATTATCAGTGTATGTGTTGAGATCCACTATCGTGGACCCCCATTTTAATTTCATGAACCCCGAAATTTTTTTTCGCTGACGTAGACCCCTTGCTGGTTGTCATAGACCCCTAGGGGTCGATATAGACCACATTGGGAATCAATGATGTAGACTCACTCACAAAAGTGTAGGTTCACTTTCCTATTGCCACGCTTAACAATCAAATTTCCTCACTGTGGGGCGTGGGCCCCACGTTGGTAAACACTATTCTAGACCTATTCCAATAAGCATGTCTCTCTAATAACGAATTATATATATAGTAAATGTATGCGTAATTTATGTATATGTTATTTCCTAAGCATGTGATTATAATGAATTAATTTTTGTATAATATCTAGACATCTGCCTACTAATCATCAACCCAGTGAGGGTCGACTGGTGGAGAATGGTTAAAGAGCAATAGAGGACCGAGATTTGCGATCGTGGGTCGCTGGTTCTATTCTCAGGAAACAGTCTTATATAATTCACACTTTGTGCATTAATTATATAAGGTTGACGTTCTTCACAAAAAAGCTTCCAGTGGATGGACACACTGCGATCTCCAACCCGCATTTCAAGCGTGGCAATTATGACATATTTTCCTATAGATATCTTTGGCCTCTATGAAACGACGATTGCATAAAGGCATTAAATCCGCCATTACACAAATAGTAAAAACGTTAAATAAACTAAATAAGCGCAAGAAATAAAAATATAAATTTCATCTTCCTTGATTGCATTTTAATAATACAGAGATGTAATTCAAAATTAGGAATATATTTGTCAATGAAAATATTGAAGAAATTTTTAATAAAACATAATTATAAAAAAAATTAAAAACAGTACTAAATGTAAGAGTCTTTTGTGAGCAGCAGTGATAGTCCACTGCCCAAATGGTGGGCAAATTTCGCTGGTTCGAGGCGGCAGGGCGTAGGAGCCTTGTCTAAGACCTCTTTCAAGGTAGCGAAGCTCCAGAGCTCCCTGAGGAGACCAAGCTTGGACCGTTACATACTAATTTTACACTAGATTGGGAGGCCGGCGATCTTTAACATCGTTTCGAGTGACTAACTCAAGGGCCCCCACGAGGGGACTAGATATGAGGTGGTAAAGTAGAAATAAGTAGGTTAAGGACAGGGCAAAATAACAAAGAAAAGAAAACAAAGAACTAGGTATCCATGATAGTGGGAAAATATTTAACAAAAGAATATAGTCGCTAAAAAGTGAACAAGTCCTTTTCCAAATTCCAAAGTTTCACAAGATATCTCAGACCTACCTTTTACTAGTTACAAATCTAAAATTAAAAGTATACAAAATTATTTAAAAAATCTTGTTATAGCATTCAAGAGTTTTTAGTCGATCGAAATGTGTGAAATTTGGTTTGTTGACTCATTGACGTGGTTTATATTTTAATGTCAATCAAACATTGCTAAATTTCATTTAAAAAGAGCAAGTATTGTGTTTCCGGTCGGTTCCCAGGAGATCAGCATTCTCAGCCGATGGCAGCATACAACTGGCTGACTACACTGACCCTTATAATGTTAAAAATAATTAACAATTCAAAAGTGCGTGTAAATGTCTATTTAAATAAAGAGGTTAGGAATTTAAATAATTATATATTTATTGCAAACAGAACCACTGGTAAAATAAAATATATTCTGCGCTTCATCCATTTTATTTTAATGAAGCCTTATGAACTATTGGTGATCTGTGCTTTGAGTTCATAAGTCTGTTCTTCGTCTTCCGACAAAACTGACTATAAAAAAAAACGTACATGTATATAAATAATTGATCACTTAGCTAAATAGAATATAAAATAAATTATATAAAACAAGGTAAACTATATAAAACTTAACTAAAAAAATACTTTTTGTCATATGACTTAGTAATATGTAAATTCTTTTCGAATGCAAATTTTTTATTTGAAAATATATTATCAATCTTGTATTACGTAAAACTGGGCACCATTTTACTATTATGAACATATCTCACAGTTTTGAATTTGATCTATCAGTTAAAACTAGTCATAGAGTTTCTTAAACTATATTCCTTAAAAGAATGTAATGTTTCGTAATTTTAAATGAGTTATGTTTCATATATACTTTGTAACATATTTCCATTTAAATATATAACTTCCAATTGTTTTATGCGGCAACAATAAGAAAGATAAGTAGTCGTTGAGGCAAACAAGCTTTCATATATTTCGTTCGTTATAAATGTTTCTGATAAAATTATAGATTCAATAAACATGTTTGCGAATTGGAAATTCTCCGATACGGCACGGAAACTACACGTAACGCCATCTATCGGCATATACAATAAACTTTTTAAATTCAACAAGATGTTTTTTGTTTCTCGTTTTTATGGGTGAATACATGTATTGTTCTTAATAATTTTAAATGTAATAAATAAATTACAATAATGTTGTTAAAATGCATATATAGTTAGTAATAGCTTTTGAAATTCTCGTAGTTGTCAAAGGTTCTCTGATAGAAATCGCCTCGAGCGAAAAGACCGCTTCGTACCGTATAAATATTCTTTTTTTATCTATTTATTGTTTATGGTGTAAAAAGTGATAATAAATAAAATCATTTTAACTTTATGATTTTGTTTTTCAATTTAATGCTACTTTGTGTCAAATTAGAATCTTCTGGAACTTTTCTCTGGATATACATAAGTGAAACTATATATGATACGTCGCAAAATGAAGTAAACAAGATAATGAAATATATGAATATATATAATATACCCAGTATATTTGTAACTCATTTGCTGTCAATTAACGTACGAAAGAAGGGTAAAGCAGTAAGCTCATATTTTATAAAACATTACACTGAAATTGAACACCTGTCAGTACCTATGGCAGAGTTACTGCGAAATGCTGCCACGTTGTTCACCAAATTTTACAGAATTATGAAGAGAAGTAAAATTCAGTTGTATTTTTAATATTTATAACAATATATATACATATATATTGTACTTCTATAGTGCAGTGGTAGCCCATCGGTAAGGTACTTGCGATCGTAGGTCGCGGGTTTGTTTCTCAAGATACAATGTTATACAATTCACACTTTGTGCATTAATTATATAGGATTGCCACAGCTCACAGACAATATTCCAGAAGATGTACATTAGCGTCCTCTGCATACCATAACACCACATACTGCGACCTCCAAACCGTCTACCAAGCGTGGCGATTATGGTATTACTTTCCATAGTTGTCTTTGATGGAGGCCCATGCTTTGCAGTGGGCGTCTATGAGCTGAAACGATACTTCTATTTAAATCTTGTCAATTTGATTTCTGTGTACACAAATAAATTTTTGCACATCTTTAAAACAACTACGTTTAATTATAGCTCACAAACTATAACAAATTTTGAATAATGTCC
Organism: Battus philenor; assembly: GCF_028537555.1. Taxonomy (NCBI): domain Eukaryota; kingdom Metazoa; phylum Arthropoda; class Insecta; order Lepidoptera; family Papilionidae; genus Battus; species Battus philenor. The sequence goes on along the minus strand of NW_027181688.1, from coordinate 9,842,110 downwards.
CCAACTATCTAGGAGCTTGGTCAACCTTGGTATATTTTATCCTTAGTATAATTTCATAAAAAAAATATTTAACAAACTTGAAGTCGTTCTCTATGAAATGCAATTAGCTTACTCTCTCTGTTGACCCATTTCATAATACAATCGGCTGATTTGACGAAACGACTTTGACGCGATCTTTTAAAACGTTTCACCCAGTTGACATTAACGATGTTATAGCCTCTAAAATTGAGGGTAGACATTTTGTTTACTTTTTTCTTTTAATTTAAAATGCGAAAAAAAATTAATAACAGATGTTCTTTTACACTATGTCATTGAATTTTATAAATACCAGTGACAAAATCGTTCATATGATAGTAAATATCGTGCTCAAAATTTTTATAAATTTATATTCAAATTTGTCTATGCAGCTTACAGTGGATGACATGACTTTTACTTGACTGTGACTATTAATGCATGCCCAACCCTTCAACCGTAAGATGTCCACAGCTGGACAGAAATGATGTTGATTTATATACGTACTAACTTCATCAACAGACTTCCTTCTGTCCAAAAATATATAAAACAGAAAAAAATAAACTCATTTCAAATAACACTGTACATTATATATGATTGGCACTGCTAAACAAGTTTGCAGAGTATGGACAGCAGCGTCCTCTGCATACCATAATACCACACTGTGTTCGCTAACCTAGATATTTTTGGGGAAAGCAAATGCCTTGCAGTTGGCATCTATGAGCTAAATTAAAAAAAATAATGGTTCCTTTGAATGCATTCATTATCATGTCAAGGGAAAGACGCCCAACGCCCTTAAGGGCTCCCCTCCTCCTTCAAGATCGCTGTGATGACCAGTCTTGCGCTGCCATCAAGCAACTATTCTCTAGTGACAAATTAAAATAGTCGTCAGCATTTACAGTTGAATGAGATGTAATAATTCGTATGGCGGGTTTGGTATTTCAATTTGTGCACAGACTTATACACGTCAGTGCGGGAGTATAGTGTGGAATATAATACTCAGTCGCAACTAATTCGCGGGGGGCAGCGTGAGGGGGGGATAGTCGGTGCCAACGAACTCAAACTCCCCCCCGTACGATTCCAGGGAGGCTTTTGGCGAATTTAATTCTGATAACACACCCGTTTATGATGCATCCATAGGAATAATTCAGAAAACTTTCATAGTGTAATTTATATGAATTTTAAAACGCTTACATTCTTTTATATAAATTTAATGATAATTTACACATGATGAATGCAAGAAATATGTATATATATATATATATATATATATATATATATATGTATATTTCTTGCACGTGCATACACACACTACAGGATCTGCGCCTTTGTCATCTATGTCACATTTAAAAATATAGTTGAACATGTAATGTTCCATTCAAAAATACCAGAAGAAGCATTCATATAAATATCACATATAACCTATTTTTAGAAAAACAAAGCATTGAGTGTTGTAATAATGAATTCTGGTTAATTACCGACACGGGAATATTCAAAACGTTGTTAAAAACATGTAAAACAACATTTAATTTTGTTGCTAATGTCTTTTATTTAAATAAACTTTCACTTATAAATTACAATGTAAGCATAACTCGTTTCCAACGGAGCGTTGTGACATTTTATATTTTAATGAGGTCTGTTTTACATTGTTGATTAAATAATTATTACGGATTGTTTATATGTATATATAGGTTGATTGGTTATCCATTGTACATTTTCTGTCATAATATATATAATGAGATATATTAAACAAATTCGGATAATTAATATAACATATAATTAAACGACCTAGGAGATATTACCGCTAGAAGTTATTGACCAGTCGAATTATAATAGAAAAATTAAATTAATGTCATATGTTTCAGAGTGATCACTTTATATAGGTTGATTATAGGTGGATATATCTTTCAAGCTTTTTGCTGAAAAATAAATTCATCGATTTATAGCTTTCTTTCTCTATAACTAGTAATGCTGTACGTATAAAGTGTTGCATCATCGAAGCATCCAGGGACAGATGAGTCTGAACAAGCTGTAAAGACCAGAAAGGCTAACAACGCTATTACGGCATTAACCATCGAATATAGCCTAATGTAAACAATATTCTATCGGAAAAATCCTAGAAGTCATGCGCTAGTCTTCGTACGGAACAAATATCACCGCGACTTTTAAACGCAGGTATAAACAGGTTAAATTCGTTTGCGACAGATTTTTAAGGTCTACATTTTTTGACGAAACCTCTAAGAAGCGAGTAGGAATTAGCGGAAAGAAAAAAATGTCGAAAGTAAATGATGATAAATGTAACCAATATAAAATGTTTCTGCCGATTAGCGGCAGCGGTTTATAACTAATTAAAAAAAAAACATTCCCAAAATTGATTGCAAATAGTACGTACTTAACTTTTTTTGTGATGTACTAAATTTAACATTAAAATTTTAAAATCTCTAGGTTACTCTAGGCATAAAATTACTAGCATTTTTTTTTGTCAACAGAGTGCGGTATCACAATATAGTATTGTCTCTTAATTATCATTTCATAAATTTAAGAAGTTCATTCAACAAAAACTTGTAAAACAATCCTATATTTAAATAATAAAGGAACATAGGAATGAATTGCTTTTTATACTACTGTATTAATAGTATTGCAAAAGTGACCACAAAAAAACCTCTCTGAATTTGTTGTCTAGTATATGGATATATTTTTTTTAGTATTCTTTATTGCACAGGTAAGGATACGTTTAAATATTTTTATAATAATAAACAAAAAATTACAATGGGCGTTCTTATAACACAAGGAAATCTCTGCAGACAACCATAGTTTAGAAATACTAAAAGTATAAATAATAGGTAGTTAACGTGTACAAGACATACATATGTATATATCATATTTACTTATAATAAAAAAGATACAATACATATAATACAATAATAAATAAAAACATCGAACTTATTTGGGTCGCACTTGCGTCAGAAAGAATAAAGAAACAGAATGAAAAATAAATGAATTAAAGGATAAATTATCGTAAATCTAGTAAATATTTCTTAACCTTTTTTTAAAAATAGTGACTTATCACGTCTTATATTTAGGGGTAAATCATTCCACAGTCGAATATTAACAATATTTGTTATATATAGAAGTGCAATCTGATTCTAGGGTGTCAAATTGTTCTATTCTGGTATTTTTTTTTGATGTACATAAGTGGTCACCTCTGTACAAAATTATATGTATTAGGGTGACCGGAAAGTGATGTTTCTGTCGATATATTTTATCGAAAAATCGATTGATTTTTACCGCTCCGGCGTTGAAATTTTTTATACTTGATGGCAAAATGTTGTTGATAACGAAGATGAATATATTGTTGATCAGAAATAAGAACTTGTTAAAAATGTAGTCGTGTGAATTTAAGTTTAATAAGCGACATTACTTTCCGGTCCATCTAATATAAATGAACATGTTCCTGAACGTTAGTTCAAGAGTGTGAAATCTATAGCGAAGTTGGACACTGCACAGTGGCCGTATCGCAGCCGTATCGCGTTACATACGTGACAGGATGTGAATCAGCTTTTATGCCTTCGCCGATTTGTTATTAAAATAGGCAAATATTTATTCTTTCAAATAGGCTTTGTTAAGCATCTTCGAAAAGTCAAGACGTTGATATAGTGTACATATGATCATGTATTTTTACATAGTATTGTAGGTCTATGTACCACTGCTGACTGGTAATAACAATTTTAAACGACAATTTTACAATTTTTTATGTGTTATAAATCTTTTGTAACGTGAAAATCGGAATTATAATCATGGCATGTTTATTTATTATTTTATTTTTTTCTTTAAATACTGACTTTGAATTTTTTTACGTAATGGAAAAATGATTAAGGAAATTTTATATATATTACAAGTATACCTTGTTTTCTGAAAACAAGAATTTATGTGAACGAGACAGCTGGGTATTAAAACCTTATTTTTCCTTCTTATATTATATTGAAAAACTGATCGCTGTTTGAATGAAAACTATTTTTACGTCGAATAACAGTAAAAAATATAATGTTAAATAGTATTTACTACGTAACATACAGATCAGGTTCGCGCGAAGGGCCACGGGAAAACCTATATGCAATGAAGATCTTCACATAGACCTGGACAATCATATTACAGTTCACAAAATGTTTCTTAACTTCCTATGTCCTCCAGGTGGACGCAGGCCACAATGCGTGGCCATCTTGGAACTAAGCCTAGTTTTCACTTTGTTCAAGTCCTTCCTATTTGTTCCGCCTCTGCTATTATCCGCCAAAACTGGTTAGGATGACCACGTTTGCGCTTTTCTTTGTATTTCCAGTCTAAGACTTTTATCGGTATTTGGTTTGCTGGTCGATCAAGGTCTCGTTGCAGTGTTCCCTTAGAACTAGTTGTTCATAAAATGGGGAACTAAATTAGCCGATATATATAACCTTCAACAATCCCTTGGACTCTAAACGACAATCATGATAATCGTCATTAATTCAGCCGCAGCACGTCCACAACTAGACAAAGGACCTTCCGGTAGGATTCCAACAGAACCTTTGGAAAGTAGCCCGCAACCAGCTACTTCCAACAACACTACTAAGTTGTCTTTTTACCTTGTGGATGGACATCCTACTTGTACTTATTTGAAACTTAACCTCATGATACTCTATTACTTGCTTTTTCCAAAACTTATATTCAATTTATGTATTTTTACGTATAATGCGTTAATAATACATTCATTCTATTAAATTATTTTCAGAAAATTATATCGATTACTCAACCAACCGTAAAAGTCTTGATTTGATATGTTTTTGTATCTATATTGTTTCAACACCGTTGATTAAAACTTGAAATTTATAGAACTATAATCAATAAACAATTAAAATGACATTTCACTAACATCATTTCAGCCTTAACGACGTCCACTGTTGGACATAGGCTATTCCCAATGGGTCTCATCCACCGTCTTCCGACAACATTAACCAAGTCGTCTGTCCACTTTGTGGACGTCTGTAGTTCTTTTAACGTCCAAACCAGAACGCTAACACCCCGGCGAGGATCTGGTCTTCGCGCTATGTGGCCTGTCCATGGCCACTTTGAAGTAACATGTATGAAAATGACATATATAAATATAATAAAGCTTTTTAAATGTATAACCTTATATAACTGTCTCCGTAATGCCATTAATTATTAGCGTTGTCCCAGATAAGTTTAACACGTGTAAGGGACAAGAACGCCGTCCGCCATCTTGATATTTATACTTTTCCCGCGCGATTTATTTATGGCGTCGCTTGTTGTCACATCCGCAACACGTATGTAATGTTTGTACGAAATTATAATAAAATGAGATAACAGTTTGTAATATTTTAAATTCGCATTTCTAACTATGTTATTCTGTATTCTTGTTGTGATAATATCGCGTTTGTAAAACAAACAGCTATATATCAGTACATAGGACATTGGGCATTAAATCACCGATAAATCAGATTACATATTTGAATTTCCTTTTAAAAGTTTACATATTTAATAACAAAGGTAATAGCATTTTATTTTACTACCCCGGTGTACATTAAAAGTATATATATCAGATATTCCTATTCACAAATTTTATTTGAAATTTTTGAATTAAGTTCTCAAAAAAATTAAATAAGAAATATTAGGCGTTAACATTAAAAATACAGTACAAAACATCGTGTGTCTTAACAAAGTGCATTACGTAAAAAAACAAATAATGACGAAACAATAATATATATGTATTATATAAATTAATATATTGAACTACAATATAATTAATAATAATTCAATTTCACTTACCAATATAATATACTATTTTTATATTTATATTATTTGAAAATAACAATAACATCTATAACCAATCTTCCGTATGATTTTCATATATATACATATATATATATATATATATATATATATATATAATAAACAAAATTATGAACAAAGCATATAAATTAGTTCAGTATCCAATAGTATATATAATAATACGCAGGAATTATATCAAAGGACATTTAGCCGACAGATAATAAACCCAAATAAGACATTAATAGATTATTTATATAAAAGTGTACAACAATTGTAAATATGTCAGTAATTTCAAAATAACATTACATTACACTGTGATAATATTATTAAATTCTATAAAACGAACTGAGTAATGTGAATGTTTGTTTTTGCATGTATTAAATGAAAAATCGCCATCTTAAATCTTGTTAAATGTGTTCAATATTATGTCAAGTGTAGCAACTTTAGCTGGCCGAAAACTAGCGACGAACTGGCCGTTAGAGCGAGACGCAGGTATTCGCCGTCTTTCACGTACGCCTTTCGAACGCGAGTCCAATATTCTATTTGAGTGTATTTTGTTTAATACGTTCGCTTTGCCATGACTAAGGCGTTTCGATTTAATTTTATAAATTGTTTTACATACAGATAATAAAAGTTTATTTTTATAACATGACAAATCATATTAAAATATAGATTTTTCTTTAATACGAACAACTTTTTTTAGACAGTGCAAATAGAAATGAAAAAAAAAAAATACATTTCTAAAAAACCGTACAAAACAAATAATAACGAAATCCATATTACATAAGTTTTTATAAAACAAAAACAATTAAAATTAGTGTGCAGTGTTGCAACTAAAAAACGTAAAATCACAAATAAAATTAATTTTGCGTGTTTATTATGGACTTGATTAAAATGGGTTGATATGGTAATATCCCAATTATATTTTGTTGCTGTATAGAGCGCTATGTTCGGAGTTTCTTTGCTAGATTCAGAAAGGACATTCGCGGAAAAACCAAGGTCATACGTAGCTCGAAAAATTGCTCGTCTGAAATGTTACTGGGCGTGGCGCATCGCTCGTGCTCGTGCGTGCATCGATGGCAGTTGGGGCCGAAAGGTTCTCAAATGGCAACTTTATACATATTTGGACTGACGTCATAGTTTCGAAAGAAGTCGTTAGTTGCGGGTAGCGTAAGACTGAACATCGTGACTATCTTTGGGGGAGGCTGTTGCCTTACAGTGAGCGTCTATCGGCTAAAAATAACACAAGTTTCAGAAAGTTCAAAGTTCAGTTTCAAAAAGTTCTTATAATAAAGTGTATTTAATCTTATTGGTGAACCTAGTTGTATTAATATAAATGTAACATTAACAAAAAACACGTTTTTCTGTCGTACTTCACTCGGCATTTATTACCGATGCATCAAATTTAACGCAATTAACAAAAAATGACTAATATTATTACGAACAAGTTTGAACTTGTATTATCTATGTATAACAGTATAGCAGACGATCGCCTGTGGTATTATTCACTTCTGGTGAATTGTGATATGGACAAATCTAATACATTGGTATTTCATGCAGTAATCTTAGGAGTACAGTACCCGGCGATTAATATTGCACATCGACTTCGTAATCTAGCTAAATTAAAAAAATATATATATTCACAGTATTTTAAATTTCGAATCATAGAAAAGTATTGTCACCCGTCTTTGTTGTTGCAGCGTGTACAGAAAATATATTTACTACATTGTTATGATTTAAAAAGTTCAGATCACAGATTTATAACTGCGTTTATTATATAAAACAGAGAATTTTAAAAAAAACGTTTTATAATCTGTACAAACTAATGCTAATCCGCGATAACGAGTATCCATTAATCGTTATTATAAAATCATCGATTATGTTTTTTTTTTTTAGATAACTGTTATCATGCAAACAAGGGGCCAGTTATGGAAAACGTGAAGGTTTTACGTTGCCATCTTTAGGTGTAAGATTTAAAGTGTTTTGTTTTAAAATATATTTACAACTGTTTGAATGTTGGAGCATACATATAGGTGTATTTCGAATCAACCTATATAACATTTTGAAATTGCTATATTAATTTTTTTTTGCTACTGGAATTCTTCAATCCAATATCTTACAGTATATAGAGTGCAGAGACTATAAAAATATATTATTTTAAAATTTATAAACGCTTTTTAAACTATATTATCATGGCAGTACCCGGCGATAAATATTGCACATAGAACTTTGGAAAGAGACATTGACCTTAAAAATATTTGCTTCTCAGTAAAATAAGTACTCCAGTAGTACATTGCGAGACTAGTAATAATGTAAGTACATTTTCATGGGAATGCGTTATGGTCTAAGACGGTGTTTGCCATCGTGATGCCCACGCCCCAAAAGGGGGCAATTACAAAGTGAACTGGACTCTACACGAGTTTAGCCCTTACGCTTTAATATAAAAATTATTTATGTTACATAAGGGCGTAATAATTTTAAAAAGGCTAAGGTGGGGCATGGCACAAAAAAGTTTAGAAAATATTGTTCAATATAACATCTTATGTTATTTGCTAGATTACATTCTCACGCCTTATTTAGATTTTTGATCGGCGTCAAATGTTTTACAGATAGTTGTTATAATTTACTCTGTGGTTTTTAAAAAAGAAATTTAATTCAAATTCATCCGAAATTATCGCATTTTATCTTCATAAGAATCATCCGCATACTTTTGAGGAATATGGTAAAAAAGAAGTTCCAGTGTTTGGCACTTATCAAAACTTTTGGTGATTAATTATCATTTATTTAAACATATACAAGTAATTAAATGTGTAACGTTCATGCTCTCCGTATTGCTGGCCACTACGGCTATTATTCTTTTATCTTAAACAATTCTTTTGCGTTTGAAAATCGAACGCCGATTTGTTGTTGTATTAGTTTCTTGTAAATTGCAAATCGAATATACAGTTGCTATATTTTAACATAAGGTCACGGCAGTAAGTAAAGAACAAGGCAATAGATGGCGTTAGTTGTAGCATTACCATCTAGAAATTTTTTCTCATTGTTTATTATATAAAATATGGTAGAATAGTATTTTTTAAAATTAGAATCTACATTTCACAAACATTAGCGTCAGCCTTTATTTTTACAATCTCGTTTAATATATACAATCTTTTTTGCTTACGTTTCTGCATGTAACAATGTTCATAAACCATTGACTAACTTAAATCCCAAATACTTAAAATTTAATTGAAATTCATTAGTTGTTTTTAACCCGAAAAGACACCAAAGTCTTGTTTATTTTTAACGACAACCTAACAATGTCCAGTTTTATAAATTATTTAAAATATAACTAACCTTGACTTTATCGCCATTCTGCGGATTGTATATTATATCATCATACATCATCATCATTTCAACCATAGGACGGTCATCGAGGATGGACATCCTATGCTGCATGTCAGTGGTCCACTCTAGAACCTTCGGGTCCAGCGTGTTTCTTATACATCAATAAAATTATATCCAAATTTACGTTTTTTAATAATCTAGTAATAAATGTCGTTCGTTTATTATATTTATTTAATCTACATATGACGCAAATAAAACTTTTTTAATAACGGTGAGATTTTTGCGTTTTGAATTTGTTCATATCATATATGTACGTCGATATAAAAGGATTATATTATATTATTACTCCAAGAACTCGCACGGGTTTTCCTCTTGTCGACTTAATAAAATTTTCCTCCATTTGCATAGTGCTATAGAAACAAGAAGGTAAATCTTTAAAAATATTTTTACTATGACGTGTATATTTTAATTTTATTAACATGTAGCTACCGACCTTTTGTGCTTTTGACAGACGTAGGGCTGGTGGTTCAGTGCCAATAACATACGCCACAGGTTTAAAGATCAGGGAGTTTGGTGCACTTTGCCTAGAACCTCTTTTGAAGTAAAGCTCGAAGGCTTCATGGGGAGCTTCAGCTCGAGCTGCTTTATACTGGTTTCACGCTCCAAGAAGTATTATGCCCAAGGTCTTCGAATGGACCTCGGCTACGGCTATTGATTGCTTTCAATAATATTAAATAACGCAATTGTAAAGACAATATGTTAAGAAAAAGCGTTTTAAAGTTTCAGATTACTAAATATTAAAATTAATTATTATTTATCATCTGTACCTGCAGTTTGTACTACCGGAAGTTAAAAGATGAAAGCATTTTGCTGTCGACTGAGCTATACATTCATCCCTTTTACACTTTTACATCTGTAACCAATATACCTGTAGATTAAAAGCTCCTAAAACAAATTGAAAAGATAAATAAACATTATTATTATTTAAGTTATTAATAACTAAAACTACCTTCTAATGATTATGCTTACCTGTCGTGCTTTAACACCAGCTTTCGGCGCTTATCATGATAATGATAAGGAATATTACAGAACAGTATTATAGAACCGCGACTGGCCTTCAACTTGACTTACTTGTTCGACCTCACATTTTGTGCGCTAAGGCTCTTGTGTCCACGCTACTCGTTATTCCGAGGACTGTTCATTTTCATGTATATGGCAACATTACTTCTCCAGCAGCGGTATAGCATCGCTCATACGAGAACATGATAACCGTCACATATTTCTGCGTGTTTGCTAAAAAGTAGTGGATGTAACAAAATTAACAAAACAGAGATTGGATACAACAAAACAGGCGAAAAGAACTGTGATAAGTATAAATAGAAAATATTTAAACTGTACATAAGCTTGTATTGTATAAAAAAGTTTTTAAACAATGTAAAATTGAATCAATAAAATTATAAAAAACGTAAAACGTTAAATTGCGAAGTGTGGCGAAGGATGAAACATGAAGCGTTAATGCGATGTGAAAATATGTCACGAGAGATCAAAAATAATGCGAAGGAACGAAATTGTGAAGATGAGAGACAAAGGTTGTTAATAAATTATAAATATAAAAAAAAATATTATAAAAAGAATAAGTCCCTGTCCAAAAAATAAGATAGGGGAAATGAGAGACCCCTAAAGTGAAGGCTATAAAAAAACATTACTTTTCCACCCTAAAATATTAGGCTCTAGCGGCCATCTGATCCGCTCTGCAGCCTGCCCACTACCACTTAAAGTCTACTGGTCATAGGCCTTGCCTATATAGGTCCAACAAGACCGGTGGGAAGCGGCCTGGATTCAGCATCTTCTGACACCCTTAACAATGTCATCTATCTGCCTCGTGGGTGGATGTCATACGCTGCGCTTGCCGTATACTCTGTATACTCTGCTCCAGAAGCTCAAGACCCCTGTAGCCCTTTGTTCTGCTTGCTTTATGAGTTGCCCACAGTCAATTCAATTTGCCAATCCGCTGGGTAATGTCAGTTACCTTCTTCTCTTAAAAGCCGATTCGATCTCACATAGAAATTCATAACTTAGCTGTCTCCATGACACGTTCACTGACTGCGCTAACCAATGAGGTCGGAAGTGAGAAACCACGTTTCAGAAAGGAGTTTAGTTGGTACGAATCTTACAAAATCCTGAAAATATTCTTTATTCAAACAGGCTACTATAAGCACTTTCAAATCGTCAATCAACATAAATTGTCGACATTGTTGTCTCCGGAAGCTACCGCCGGCTCGGAAGGCAGTTCTGCTGAAAAGAGCCGGCGGGAAACTCAACAGTTGCTCTTTACATATATAGTTTTTAAAAGAGTGCTGTACAATAGCTAGCACCCTGAGTGAACATCAATATTTAATTCCACGCATTAACATCATTAAAGTATTTTTAATAATAGTTTTAAATCTCTCCAATGGCATAAAGAATAATTTATGGTACTTATACATTGTATTATAGAGAATTTATTTAATTTTTGAAGCCGAAAACTAGGAGCATACACTATATTTTCATTCCTTGTATATTCCACATTTTAAATAATGTTTTTACGGTATACGGTATAATGGTTTTACTACAGATCTCTTACAGGGAGATTAATTTTTCTTTTGATCAATCTATTTAAATTTTGTGCTTGCATAAGCTAGCTTAATTGCAGATTTTATAGGTCTATCCCACCATAAATATAACATGGTCACCCTATCCGTGCGGTATTCGCGAAAGTGCCTAGTGACTGTCATTTAACTATAGATAGGTATTTAAGCGCGAAAAATCCGTCTTGTCTGTTGCATATATTTATTGGTTTTGATGGTATTATTCCAAAGGATGAATTGGTTATAGGTGCAAAAACTTTACTAAAAATTAGTAAATTTGTAATGTTATATGCATGTAATGTTATATTACATGTCACTAAATGTCAATTTATGTACGGTACACCCTATCCAAATATCAATGTTTTCAGAAATAATATCGTTATGATAATATAGTAAGAAAAAGAGTTTCCAATATTACGAATCCAAAATCCAAACTGCCAGAAGTTATTGACAGTGCGAACCATTTTTCGAAAATTGAAATTTTTGACGAGTCGCAATTGAATACGTATTTAAAACACGCAAAACATTGTTTTTTTTTTTAAAAAGATCATATTATTGAAATTATTTAAACAAAAGTACAAAATACGTGTGTTGAAGTTTGATATGACAGCACTCTTATAATACTTAGATGCCGGTTAGTTAATTATGATCGGTGTCTGCCTTTCGCTAATTGTATAGTGGAATAATAATAATTATTCACACTTTTTCCGATTTCCCAAGAGCTGATACAGGTAATAAAAAAATTAAATATTGAAATAATTCGACAATTAATCGGAGACAAAAATAATAGTTCAAAGACCCGCATGTGGCTCGATAGTCTCATTTTGGCCACCCCTGGTCTATAGCAATTTAATAATAAAAAATTTAGCATATTTTAGATGTTGTGTATCGCGTATTACAAACCTCGTAAGTTGAAGAAATTCCTGGATCATCTCGTTCTCTTCAATCACAACTTCTCTTTTCTATTTGTTTTAGTTTCATTTACCTATCGTTATCTAACAACGTTCTTTTTCAGGCAAGGAGGTCCAGAAGCGATGGCGCTCCATTCGCGACTCCTATACGAAAGCATATAGGCAGGGCAAGTGCGTCGCTCCAGAACAGTGCCCGCCAGGTAGCCGCCGCTACCAGTACCATCGCCAGATGTCCTTCCTGCACCGAGCTCTACAAAACAAGTAAGTTGTCCAATCTACCCACTAGACGTCATCATCATCATATCAACTGATGGATGTCCATTGCAAGGTATACACTTACCCTTAAGTTTTCTTCGATAAATGGACTTGCGCTGCACACCATCCAGCACGTTGTCATCTACCGGCTCGTCGTCGCCACTAAAGAACCATTCGTCGCCAAAGGTCATCGATAGCACAAGCGATGTACCCATTGACACTTTGAACGAGCAATTTCTTCGAGCTACATGAGCGGACTTGGATCCCTTCATTTTGAATTGATCTCGCAGCGAAATAACTCTCTCCATTACTTTTTAGATGAAAAAAAAGAAGTCAATGGAGGTAGATCATAATAATTGATTAAATCATTTTATTTTTGGCTTATACACACTTTTTTTTAATACCCCCGCTATTGGGGGTCTCTCGTACCCCTATTTATGGTGGGATAGGGACTTTATTAGCATTTTATTTATTCACTCAATTATTTTAGTTTCATTCTCTTCTCTTTCATTCTTCACATAATCTTTCATTTTGTTCTTTTATATCACAATTCTGCTTTCTTTCCCTTTTGCTCTGTTTTACCATTGTTTCATCCTCTTTTCATTTTACATTTTCTTAATTTCTAGTTTTGTTGTATCACATTTTTATCTTTATCTTTATCACAGTTTAATATTATTTATTTTTACATATCTTTTTTGTTTTTGTTTGTTGATGCCTAACTTTTATTTTTTCCATTGCATATTGTATAATTCTTTTGCAATAACTGAGGAATTCTTTCATTATATACACTTAAAGATGTGGATCTAATATTAAAATTAGGTAGCTAAGCGAAGGTACTTTTGCAAATGATTATTAGACAAGTAAGGGTAATGGCAAACGCTACTACATCTGCCATTACCCATGTGGACATTTTTTATAATAGAGGGAGTTACTGTCGCAGAGACGTGTTTAAAGTGTTGTGTGGCGCACCGCGATAGTGTTATCGTATTAATAATGCTGTATATCATGTGAGTATTAAGTTTTAGCTTATAACAAAGTGTAGTGACAAACATAGTTACTTTCTTACGTAGCAGAGGCTGTCTGCCGCAGTATATTACGTTCCTACCTACAGAATCCCAATCGTTCTTACTTCATACTGTCAAAAGTTACTGGCTTAACACAGTAGAAAGAAATAAAATAATACGTATGTTAAAGTTTCAACACTTAATTAATTTATTATTTATTTAATATATTAATAATTTTCTTTAGATTAACATTGATTTTAGAAAGGCATTTTTATTGAGGGGCCCTCTCTGTTTAAGTTTGAATGGCATAAGTAATAATGACTTGTAACTTAAAGCCGGTGCTATACAGGAAGATTGGTTACAAATGTAAATGTTTTATTCGAGTGATTGTATAGCTCATTTGCTGTGAATCAATATACGATCTACCCTATTCAAATATCAATGATTTTAAGTAAAATAAGAAAAAGCGTTTTAAAATTCTAATTAATGTGCCCGAAGTTATGAATCAGTCCGGTCGCATTGCATTAGAAAAAATAAATTAATGTAACATATTTCAAAGTGATCACTTTATACAGGGTAATTAGAAATTGATGTACTAGCTTAAAAGCGTTTATTTACCTATTAAAATTTTATTAAAAGAAATATTCTGACTATTCCAGGAAATCCCGATATTCTCAAGACAAATATGAATCTTACTCGGAGGTGTCAAATTCACCCCAACATCCGCCGCCAGAGGACGTCACTCCGCGAATCAAGCATGAACATATCGACCGCCCGCTCGATCTGAAGACCAAGCCCGACCCGCCCGAGAGACCGGAGACCGTAGACAAGTGCAACCAGGCGACCATCGACAACCAGACCAAGAACCCGTCGTTGGAGATCAAGATCGACGCAAACTCCATCCTCCCAGACGATCACTTCGATGACGACAAACTCTTCATGAACTCCCTTCTTCCACTTTTCAAGAAGATGGACGACGATACAAGACTCCTCTGTCGTATCGAAGTCCTAAAGATCATTAGATACGCACTCCAAGGTCATAAGTGCTTCGAAGCACTTAAAATAGCGGAGGACAGCTTCTTTAAGAACAGAATAAGTGGGATCCTTGCTAAAGAGGAGATGATTGAAAGCTCCATCAGCTCGAAAAACGGCGTGACTGAGCCCAAACTGTCCATGACTACACGATCTGCTGACGGCAGCAGACCCGTTAGGAAACGAAGGGTAAGTTTCTATTATCTTTTTATGTAACGTCAGAAACTCAAACATCATATATAGTACACAGCATTTGATTTGGCACTTCTGAATAATTAATATTGCAATCTATGCTAATTTCGACAGATTCAAGCAATTTTAAATTTAAAAAATTGGTTTAACAGAATTGACATCTGTATGACAGGGTCGTAGTGGACATCTGTCATACATAAAACAATTCATCTATATCGGCCGCTAGGCACACATTGTAAGGCATATGCCTCTCCCCAAGATCGCCAAGATCACCAGTCTGGCACTGCTTGCATCCTACCCACAATATAAATAATAAAACAATAAAAACATGATTGAATTTCTAATAAATTCTTGATTCTACTTTTAATTCAAAAAGATATTTTGTTGTATTAATACACATTGACATGAATGATTCTTACCTAACTTTATGAGGCACTGTAGGCTCTCGGTTTAAATTACGAAGCCTCGAAGGACAATATACAAAAGCCAGATGATCAAAGAACTATGACGCACGGCTGTTTAAAACGTTCACTGTTAAACCGTTACTCTGACATAATTTCGACGTACGGTACTTCTCTTCTGTACTATCTTCTTTCCGAACATTTTGGATAGAAGGATTGCTGGAGTTTCTTTTGCCACTTCTTCTCCTAGCGCGAACGCTTTGCGAAAGGCTAATGGTAATATTAGCCAGGCATTAGCAACCGCCCAAGCGGAAGTGCGGTCTTTTAGGGCGCACCTTTTGTTGGAATACTAAGCGGGTATTATCGACGAGTTACACCTCAAGCCCAGGTCACCTCCTGGGGGCCCTTGAGCCTGGGTCGTAGGACGTCGGCTAAAGCAATCTAAGAACTTGACGGACTCTGAATCTCCTCATACTTCAGGTATGTGGCGTCCCGAGCAGCGGTTCCCCAAGGAGCCTTCGAGCTTCACTATCTTAAAAGAGGTTTTACGCTAAACGCTGCACTCTACGCTCCAGCCCATAGACGCCCATTGCAAGGCATAGACCTTTATTAAAGATATCTACGGTGAGATATACCATAACCGCTACTCTTAGCAGACGGTTTGGCGATCGCAGTGTGGTATTATGGATCTTGCTGCCCGTCCTCTGGAAACTTGTTTGAGAGTAATGGCAATCCTATATAATTAACACATAAAGTGTGAATTATGTATAAGACCATATCCTGGGAATCGAAACCGCGACTTACATTCGCAAGTCTTAGTCGTTCACCGCTGGGCTACCACGAACAGAGGCATTCGTTTGGATGAAAAACAATTAAATTCTTTTCCACAGACTCGTTCGCCTTCGCCTCTGCCTGCACCGCCTAAGAAGAGAGGACCCGGTCGCCCCAGAAAGGTATGTCTTCCTAAATATTTATACAATCACTAACTGGATGTGACTGGCATCTTGTAAAAGTATATGTAAAGTATATGTCTTCTCATGAGTTTAACACAGCTGTGTCTATTTAATGATAATAATATATTTATTGTACACAACACATACAAAAGACACACAATAACGATAAAAATAAAAGATAAAATTAAACAAAATGAACTTAAGTACAGATTAAATAAATAAGTTAGACTAAATGTTTACAAATATAATTATTCAACTACTTAAATTTGAAAAAACTAAGATTATTATAAATACATGTTAAAACGAAGGAGAAATTAAGAGAAATATTCCTTAGATGTTTCGAAAAGTATAATGATATGTATGCGTCTGTTTTAATGCTACCGAAACCGCTGTACCACGCCGTAGGTCAGTCTGTGGGAGACACGGGAGGAACGGTAGCTCCGTTTCGTAAGTACAACGTCAACATTCGCGTCAGCGCTCATGATCATTGTAGCTCCGCCCCCACGTCACATCACTTTCCTATGGCGCGGTACAGCAGTTTCAGTATTACTGTATCAAGAATTTTTATATTCAAGACTTGATAGCCGACTGCTGAAGGTTCATAGTTTAAACCATTGCAATAAATAAGTACAAGGGCATAATAGATAATGTTTTGACAATTTTAATCAATCTTTTATCAAGTGGATCATTCGGCTCTCAACAAGATCAAAAATTCTCATACGGGTCTTAGTGTTTGCATATATAATAAAGTCCTACAAGATATCTTAGATCTTAGATTTCTTAGTTTTAAATTTCGAAATAACCCTACGTACCGATATAGTTTAATAAATTTTAAATCGAAATGTGTGGAACTTGGTTTTTTTGACTAATCAGCAGGGTTGTTATTGTAATGTATACATCAAAAATTACTAAATTTCATTTTAAAATGGCTACTGTTGAGTTTTTGGACGGTTCTCATTAAAACACAAATTCAACAAAGTACACATAAATTTCTTCTTGAATAAAGTTATTTTGAACTTGAATTTATAACCAGGTACGTCCCCCACCCTCGGATTCCGAAGAGGAGCATGTAGCAAGGAAACAGTTCCCCAAGCTGAAGGTTCCTCCCGTGGAGATTGTGCACCTCTCGGAGTATGATGAGACCCTGAGTAAAGCTACCAGTGTCTCCCAACTGCCCAAACCTATGTTCATGAGGGTAAGTTGACATTTATTCAAATGAATGCTAACATTACAGAATCTCACCCCTGACAATTATATTCTTTTTTTAATTAAAGTTCATAATTTTTCACAGGAGTATTTACAAAACTACCTTTAAACCATTACATGTACCATATATCTAATAGAAACCTTTGAATATATTTTACAATATCTAAGTAAAAAAAAATATGCCAAATTTGTTTTTTTCGTATTCAAACAAAAATATTGTAAAAATAGTATTAAAATTACATTCATGATTATTTTATTTTCAGATGTACAATCTGGAAAGTTCCAAACCACAGCTGGCAACACCACCTCCATCCCAGACCATGCAGGTCTCTGTCAAATCAGAACCAATGGACACATACGAAACTCTCTGCCATAACACTATATAAATTAAAAACTTTCAATTAACATGAGTGTTACCATATCTATAAACTTTGAACTTTAGTGTGATAGTCTCACAGTGTATTTTTGTGCGTAAATGTGTATACGAAATATTGGTAATGGTGAAAGAGACATTGGACCAAATCCATGTGTTACGGATGTAGTTTTTAATAACAGGGTCGAATGGTTTCAAATTTATTATTTAAAATTGTACATTGAAAATCTTCCATTAGACAGAGTACACCCAATTTTTTTATTAAACACTTTTTTCTTAATTGTACAAAAAAGTCGTGTAAAAAATGCATGTGAAATATGGTAAATTTGGGAATGTTTAACAATTTAAAAAAATTGTGTTGGTCGAAAAATCAACACATTTTTTTAAAAAAAAAACCTTGCAAAAGAAGTAATAAAAATGCAATGACGACGATAACATTACTTTCGGCGTCTGAATTCACATTTTCGAATTTTAATTCCAATGCACAGGAATGATTTAAAAAAAGTTTTGTGATTGTAGTGGCCAGCAATATGAAGCCTTTTTATGTGAACGTGACAGTCTTTTTAGTCATGTACCTTTGTGCAGGAAACCATACATTACTAAAACATTCATACTTCAAAACACAGATGGAAGATTTTCTTAATATTTTGATCTGTCAATATTACCACAACCCGAAAGACATAAAAAAGAATTTATACAAGTTTTTATAAGCGAAATTATTGACAGTACTGTTATTAAAGTACCAAATAATATATTGCAAAATATGCAATTAAATATATTTAAAAAAATTGGCATTACATTTTGGTTGTATGTAAATGGTGTTTGTTGAGTCTTAAATTGTTTATTTGTATGTAAGGGAGTGAAATGTGATAATATTAGTTATTTAAGTACACTGTTTAAATTAGATTTAACATTTAAAACAGAATGAGTAGTCTTTTAAAACTATTTTTAAATGCTTCGTTTTGTTTTGCTCAATTTTATTTAAATAGACAATTTAAAATGAAATGATTATTTTATTTTTACCGTAATTTTAATTGTTTGTTTCTTTTATTTAAATAATTTTGCAACATTGTGAATATTTTTATTAAATAACTTTGCT
The DNA here is from genome assembly GCF_028537555.1 of Battus philenor. NCBI lineage: Eukaryota > Metazoa > Arthropoda > Insecta > Lepidoptera > Papilionidae > Battus > Battus philenor. Next base: position 9,822,898 of record NW_027181688.1, on the reverse strand, counting down.
GATAAAATTCTTGTTACAGTTGCCTAATCGAGCTTACTATGACGTAAAAAAGTATTAGATCAAAATGGCGCCTAGCAATCTGTCAAATCGTGTTGCTGTTACATGTTAGCTATACTTAGTAAATAAATGAATTAGACGAATAAAACAATTGAAAATATGTTTGTTTAAAGCATTTTTAGTTAATGATAATATAATTTAATTTCAAAGTTACTGTTGATATGTTCTATACTTCGCTTGCAATATTGGCCGTCAATGTATGTGTATTTTTAAACATTTTAAATCCCCTTATATGTAAATAATACATTCCATGTAAGACAATAACGAAAACATGTAATTGTAAGTAGAATAAATAATTTTACATTAATATTTTTTTATTCAACTTTGAGAACATTATGAGGCTATTTCACATTAATTTTAGGTAACATATTTTTTTTAGTCCTCTGACTTCATTTATGAAAATACGGCCATACATTACGAATAAATTTTCAATAATTCTACTGAACACACATCTCATATTGATTAAATACATAGTAATCGACATCAAATGGAGTAATTGGTTAGTGTGTAAAACCTTTAAAGGTGTGAATGTATAACTTGTTTGACAACAAAAAGCTTTAAAGATTTACACTAAAGCTGATCGTCTTGTATAGAGTGGTCAGTTTAAAATTCTAAGAATAAGACAGTCAATAACTTCAGATAGTAAATAATTTTAATAAGTACTAATTCATAAATCATTACATCATTTAATATTTTTGAAAGTATTGGAGAGGGATCTATACATACACCTGTTTTAACCTTATACAACTATTACAATCGCACTTAAATATGTTAAAATAAATTTTACAATTTTGATAGAAAACAATATTATTTTTAATGTATAATAGAGATACACATGAAAAATTCGATTAAACAATGTAGGAAGTGGGTACACAGTTTAAGTGTATCATTCATTCCAATTTATTTTCAATTTTATACTATCAAGTCAATCAAAAATGAGAAGGGGAATGTCAAAAAGGCAATTGGTTGACAGACAACCTATTGAATTGTCTTTTAATCAAAAGTATTTAAATAAGTTGGTTTGTTTTTAATATAATGTTTAGACATTATTTAATTAAAATTCAAGAGTAGGTTTATGTGAGAAAAAGATTTATTAATACGGTATTGAACATTTTCTTATTCTATTCTACAGCTATAAAACTTATCAAAGTTATATGATATCAATCAAAAGTTTTCTTTTAAAGAACACTATTTAAATTTTAGATGAATTTAAGTCCTAAAATCAATTAAATTTTTTGTGTTCATTTAGTTTGGAGAGTGATTCACCAAAAGTCGATTTTGGGAATCTATTTATGAAGAGATATTACCCTCATAGTTGAATTTTTTACTCTATTTATGGGGAGAGATAACCCTAGAGTCAATTATAAAACTTTTATTATATGGAGAGATTCCCTGAAAGACAATTTTGGGAGTCTGTTTGTGAGAAGGGATTCCCTAAGTCGGTTTTTGAGCTCTTTTTCTGAGAAGGAATTCCTTAAAAGTCTGTTTTGAAACTCTTTGTGTGAGATGGGATTCTCAGTAAACCTTAGCAGAACTCTACTGGTGACGAGTGATACCTTCCGCGTCTATGTTATAACTAAGGTCACCTTTATCTGATGCTCCTCACATTCAAATTATTTTTATTTAGATATTAACAATCACTTTTGTATCATCAATTATTTTAACATTATAAGCTGTAAGCTATCTTCAGCTCGAATTGCTGATCTGTTGAGAAATGCAGGCTAGAAAATCAACGGTTGCTATTTTAAAATTAAATTTAATGTTTGATTATTATAATATCAACTATAGTAATGAATCCACAAACCCAGTTCCACACATTTGGATTGACTAAAACTCTTAATGTTATAAGTAAAATTTATGTAATAATACACTTTTAATTTTATATTCATTTGTGGTACTTTATTATATATGCACTTTGATAACTTTTTCAAGATGTTTCCTAATGTTAACAACTTATTTTCGAGGGTTTGATGATTCTTAGAACTGCATGTTACCTATTGTTTAATCTATGTAAGGTAACGGCACCAGTAGTTGACCACTTAAGAGCGCTGCTAAAATGTTTTTTTTATTGACCACATACATTCAAATTTTAGAATATCAGTGGGTGCTTAAAGGAAATTCTTATACCCTTTAGATTAAGTTTTGCTAAGAAGTCTTTCAATTTTACAAATCGTAAACACTTAAATTTTTATTTTATTCATATTAAGTTTTTGCTTCAGTAGTTGACCAATCAAAATCTGAAAAAAATTAGTAATTGACCGTATTTAGCATCAATAGTTGACCATATGAATAAAAACCTACTTTTATGATAAATAAGACCACACATATGTCAAAACTTAAAATTTTAATTTTCACATAGAAAAAATATAATATTCAGTCACAAAATCAAGAAACGTGCCTCACAGTTGAACCCTGTCAAAAACAACTATCGGCTCATGGCTACACACAATGCGCTTAAGTTCCGAGCTTTCCGCAGTTGTAAATAGATGAGAGCAGCTACTTATAAATTAATTTTTTAATTAGATACGATAAACACAACGCTTATTATTTAAAATTTCATACAAACGGTCAACTACTAGTACATGGTCAACTACTAGTGCCCTTACCTTATTAATTTCTAGAAACAGATCTACTAAATTTATTCCTATGTCTGCTGGTGAAATGTCCCTCATGGTAATGATTTAATGATGATTACCACACCTTATTACCACACTGAAAACTGCAGAAAATTTGTTACATATTAAATAATATATCATTAAATTGGCCGATAGACTCCCTAAAGATCGAGACTATATAGTCCGCCCTCCAACTAGTGTGGGGTCTAGTAATTATATACAGATTAAATTAATAATTAACCATTCTTTTATTTAAAAAAAATAAACTGAACAATTTTATATTTTTTATGGTTATATTTATTAATTATAACACAATTAGTAATATTTACATATACATGAAAATAGAAGTTTTATATACAGATTACACCGTTTATGTTATTTGTGTCAAGATACTTTAATTTTGTTAGTCTACCATCAATTTGAGTGTAAAATATCTTCTCCGGGTTGCGTAAACGTCACATCACTAAACTTAATCTTCAAACCGCGTCGCTTTGGTGAACAGCACATGACACCAACGAAGTATTTATCAGAGTTTGGAAAAGGGCATAGTCTCAATAGATTCCACGCTGTATTGTCGGTAGAATATTTTACACATACCACACCATTCACTTTGGTTAAACGTAGCCAGAATTTGTTTGGGTCTCCCTTAAATACACCTGCAAACATTAAAATGTATATGCGATATATATAAAAGCTAAATGGTGAATGTATAGCTTATTTGAGAACTTAGGTGTGGTGGTGCTTGAGACAGCCGAACTACGACTGCTGTTATATGTTTATCGAGAGAATTTCTTAAAGAAACATTACTATAGCATTACCAAAACTGCAGTACCGCGTCTTAGGTATGCGCGCGGTGTGATGGAACGTGGGGGAGGGGTTTAAAGGCCTCTACCGTCAGCCCGTCGGCAGCGACAATGTTCTATTGCGATTCCATTCTCGCTGAGCTTTCATACCTTTACTCCATGAAGCTTAACCGATATGAGAGCTTGGCGGCACCTAAACTTAATTAAGCAAAAAAATAAATATGTTAAGTGTCTTTAAATCAGAGGCGTCTTTAAGCCATGTCGTGCCCTTATGCAATCATTACCCTAACGCCCTCTAGTTAGCGCGCGGTCAAAATGGAACAGCTACAAAAATTTATATTTGTTTAATCCATTTGCATCATACTAAGGAATGAAAAAGAAATGTCAGTATTAACGAATTTCTTTCTTAATAAGTCTAAAATTTAATAAATCAAAATCATATTTCAGCATTATTTATTCGCAATTTTTTGCAGTATGATAATATTTGAAATGTGTGATGTGTGCCTATAGGCAGTTTAAAATTTTCACACTCGTAAATAATATCCTATTTTTAGGTTAATCAGTTCCGTAACTAACAAAGAGAAGCAAAATAAATCGTCGGTGCATTCAAGCAATGTAATAATTTTTAGTGTCCATGTGTTATCTTATACCGTTAAATATAATATTTGGTTTCAACGTATCTGCGTTATATGCTCCGGTGGAAGTGACCAGTAAAATTGAGCAAATATAAGGGGGACAAAAATAATGTCGCTTTCTTAAGTTAAATTCACACGACTACATTTTTAACAAGTTTTTATTTCTTATCAAATATATATTTGCATCTACTATACAAATTTTCAATGTCTGAGCGGTAAAAATCAAAAGGTTTTCTGTAAAATATATCGACAGAAACATTACTTTCCGGTCCCTCTAATGTAAGCGATTGTGATACAAAATAATTAAGCGTCATATGAATGTTAGAAATTAAAGATGTGAAAAAATCTATTTTTATTCTAACTCGATTAGCATTAGAAGTAATATTTTTAAAGTATTCTTTTATTTATATTTATCGTCTTATCAATTAAACATATTCACACAAAAACACTTCAGATTGGTAGGATGTTTATCAGACAACATTGAATAAAGATAAGGGTCCAAACGGTGAAATCTTAAACGATGAAACAATAGGTTCTGGAATTTGAGTTAGAAAGAATTTTTTACCTGTGGCCCAATCCGACATTTTGTTGGTTAGTACGCTGCCTATCATTGGCTGTCCATCATTGTACTCGATACCGGCTTTTAGCCAGTGTCTGTCGTCTGTATATATCATAACTCCAGCCTGATCGTACAGTTTTTCAAAATTACCTTCCACGCAAACCTGTGTAAAAAAAGATAAAGTATATATGTACACATATATTTTCATTACCCTATGATTTTTACCTTTGTTTTATTGGCGGCATGTTTGACTCATCGTGGTTTTATGGAGTAAATGTATTTCATTCCCGTTTTATATAAAAATCTTTTTTAATTTTTGCAACACATGATTTAAGCTTTGGCTTAAAAGTAATATTTATAATGTCAAAATTGACAGTTCCTATGTGTGCGATACTACTAATTAAAATATTATAAATAAACAGAATTATATACATTTTTGTTATGATAACTTTTATATAGACTTTATCAAGAAGGAGTACGTATTGTTATATGAGAAATTGAAAAAACTTACTTGCATCGTAAAATTATCACCAACATCCTTCCCATAAACATGTCCCGTGTTACGTTGAAATTTATAGTAAGTTTCTTGCCAGAAATCCGATTCAGAGTTTGTTGAAATCTGTAGGACATCATCTTTCAAGCTCCAATCATCAGGTTCGTTTAACCATTTAAAATCGGTCCACATACACGTTTTAGACTTATTTTTTGTCATAATGGCTATGTGAAATATACTTAAGTTTCAACAATAATCTGACGATAAAGTTATTAATAGGTTAAAACATATATATAAGTATATTATCTACAGAAGATAATAATATTACCATGGAAGAAAATAATATTACCATGGAAGAAAATAAATAAATATTATTTGATTTTCTTGTTCATCATTTATCTAAGAATTTTATATATAGTAATCATTTCATGTAATGAAAGAAAAAAAATCAAATAGCTGTTTCATAATTTACATCTAATATTTAATGTATTTTATTTCAACTAAATACATCGTATTACTTCCATTAAAAAATTGTTATCATAAATAAGAATGAGAATGAAATTTTCTTTCATTCTCATTCTTATTTAAAAGAGTCTATACGGTAATGATTAATAATAATTTATCTTTTTTATCTATTTTTTATATTTTTCTATATGTATTACCTATTATATATGTGTAATTTCAGTCATAACTAATATTTTTTCAATCATAACTAATATTTTTTATAACAATTACACTCTTTATGTGTTCATTTTTTGTAATATAGGTTCTTAAATTTTATTAAAAACACTTGTTTATGTTATAATTCACTAAAACATATTTTAACTTATAATATACAATGTAGTGTTTGAATCGATTCAATCGTATTTTACTACCGGTTTTTGTTGTCAAATGTCGCATCACTGTTAACCATTCCATACGCTTGGGAAATGCGACAAAATGTCTTTATTTCCGGCGGCGGCAACACGGTGCGGGCGCGATGGTCTGCGTCGGCTTATGAGAAGAACTACATTTGTTTTTGTTTTTAGATAGTGCTTAGTTAATTTTTTAAAATAATTGAGTATAACATTTTCACATTTACCATCTGAAATGGGTAAACCTGGTAAGTTTAATTGATAATTTTTATGTGCGCATGTCAACCGCGTGGTCTTATTTTGCTTAACCTTTTTTAAAACTATCATGAAATCTTTATAAAACGTGCATTTATTGTTTTTTAGTAATTTACTACATTCTTTTACCTTGCGTATATTTTCGAACAGTTTAAATATATATTATTGTACCAATTTCGGAATGAATTAGGTTATGATTGAAATCATAACTTTCAATGCGCTTTACGTAATAAATTTCAAAGCGTTTTAACACTAATTAATAAATAATACTTAAAATTATTGTTTAGATACGTTTTTAGGTTATATTTATTTCACGTGGATATTACCACGTGTGTCCAATACTTCGATCTCATAGTGTGGTCTTCATTTGTTCTTCCTTTAGTTTAAATTGTATTTCTTTCAAGATACATGATAAAAGAGGGTTACGGTAGTTTTAGTATTTCTGACCCCATTGATTTTCTTAGCCTTTTATACAATCCCATAGCTATTCCAACCAAGCGTTCTAGTATGTTACATCTATGCATATTAAAACACGTGAATCAAATTTAAAGGTACATAAAATTACCACCCCTAAGAAAATATAAGACGTAATAATAACTTAGTAGCCTCCCACTTGCTTAGGGCGTAAGATATATTGTACATGGTTTATTTCATGATTTCACGATATTCTGTATTTATTATAAAATTAAAGCCGTACTACTCATATGGTAATTTAATATAAAAATACAACATTTATAAATGTCTCATACAAAGACATATCATTTCGAAAATACTAGGAATTATTTCATAGAAGATTTTTTCGCCTTGTTTTGTATTTTATTATTATGGTTAAATCTGTCTGATATTATGTTTTATGTCAAATGTAAGTTAGATTCATGTAAATATATTTAACTGGAAATCTTCATTAGTAACGGCAATTAAACTTTTTTTTTGCATACAACACTGTTTTTAAATGACAATTTAATTAGCTATTAAATATACCAACCTAACTACGTTATAATAATCAAAATGTCGAAATCCAGAAACTACTTGGTACATATTTGTTTAAAAATAACCATATATAAATATTATCTTTTTTATTTGCAGAATTTAACAGTCCACGTGGTGGAGGTGGTCGTGGTGGCTTTAGAGGCGGTCGTGGAGGAGGTGGAGGTCGCGGAGGTTTCGGCGGCGGTGGTCGTGGTGGCGTCGGAGGAGGAAGGTTTGAAAAGCGTGGCGGAGGCGGAGGACGTGGTTTTGGAGGCCGCGGTGGAGGAGGTAAGTCATATTTAATATCTAAATTAACTTCTTAATATTAGGTAGTGGTTTAGATTTTAGACATTTTTTTAAAGTGGTATTTGAACTAGTAGAAGTAATATTTAACTAGGCAGTAGCGGACTGGTTAAGTCAAAGTTCTAAACTGGTATTATTGACGTGTAGCGACCTTCATTAGGCAAATGACACTAGTCACTCCATGAAAAGTTTGCGATTTAAAAGGTAATTTCTCAATCCGATGAAATTGTAGTATGTAGCGGCACAAGCCTAAGTTCCCCAAGGAGCCCTTGACTTTGCTACATTAAAACAGGCTGGACTTCACATAGCCTGAGCTGTCATCTTAAAATTGTGGAATTTAAATGCCTCTTGTACTGAAAGTATGGGAAGTATTTTTGAAAAACTGATTTGATCTTAATCTGGTTTTGTAAAACCTCTTGAACACACTCAAAATGTAACTAAATATTGATGCCTAGATTACTTATAATCCTTGAGAAGGTACCTACCTAAGGCTTAGTAAATCACTTCTCAAGGATTGTTAATCAATATGCACAATTGTTTTAATACCGCCACATACATTGTTTTAGCAGTTCTTAACTACCACTAAGTGTTTAAATTTGTTCTGTTAATTAATTATAATATAATTGTTAACTAAAATATTTAATCAGTTTTAAGTGAACTTAGCTAATGTTGATATTACTAGGCTGTATTTCTAAACAAACATGATGATTGTGGTCCCTCTAATCTGGACCTATCCATGAAGACCAGATCCACATACCCACTTCTGATCATCCAATAATTAAGTAATGAGTAAGTTTATAAAAAAGTGTATTAAATGAAGATGATTTTGGTGCAGGTCGTGGCCGCGGGGGTCCTCCCAAGAGAGGAGGATTTAAAGGAGGAAAACAAGTTATAATTGAACCACACAGGTATTTATACATTTTTATAAGTTCATTTTTGACTAATCTGGTAAAAATTTTAATTAAATCCAAACCAAATTCACAAAGGTAGAGGGATAAAATTAGGAGGTAGTATCTTGTATATATGTTGCGTTCAAGAATTAATAACATCTCGTAAAACCACTCATTGCAATAATTAATTACATGGTAATAATAAAGTCAACTCTTAAACTAGTGTGAGGTAGTATTTGCACAGTGACGGCAATGATTTAAAATCAGTTTCAATTACAAGGAAGTGTAACTATTGTCACATAGATTGTCTTGGTTACATATTTGAGCAATTCCTAGTCATTTTGTAAGATTTCGAGCTATTTTAAATTTTTTGTTTTATGTGTTGTATCTACTGCACAAAAATAGACACGACTGTATTGTTGAAACATTTTTGTCTAAGGAAAACACTGTGTCCGTTACAAGTAATAATGAAATATATTCTGCTTCTGTCATACAAATTAGCAACAGGAATATAATGTGGTGCAAATAGTTACTTCCGGAATTTATATCAATTTAACATTCTGATTCAAAGATAATGCTATATAGATATAAGCTCTTTTTTATTTCGGAAATAATTGAGCCTTTTGGTTTGACCATGATGATCAATGTTAAATACTGCCCATAATAAGATTATTGTGTGTAGAAATTATGGACTCAACTGGAAATATTCCTATCTAGTTAATTAATAAAACATTCACAGTAGATTCTTCTTAAAATGATGCATTTAACATATAACTTTCGTTCTTCTGAAAGCGAATGCTTGAAGCAAATTATGTTACTGATATTCCAATATTTAACACGAAACATATACAATCTTAACAATTAAGTAATAAAACCAAATTGTTCCTAGACATCCAGGAGTATTCATAGCTAGAGGCAAAGAAGACGCTCTAGTCACAAAGAACTTGGTGCCTGGTTCTGAAGTTTACGGAGAGAAGAGGATATCTGTTGAGGTTTGTGCATTTGTTACATTATAAATAGGATATACATTATACAGTAGTATAAATATACAGGGGTACCGTAAATAAAAATCAAGCTGAAGTAATGCAGATAGAGTATCCAATCATGGATTTTTTAAATTAATTTTTTGTTCAAAACTTCACCTAGCCTATCAGACAATATTGATATTGGAGATTAAGTTAAAGCATCTGATTTAATTTATTTAATTGCTGTCAAGAACTAAAGTAATATAGACATACAAGAATGAATAAAACCAAATATCATAAGATTTCTGTTTGATGTTGATTTATGGGGAACCCTGTTTTTATGCAATTTGCTATATTATTGACACCAATAAACAAGCTTTATGTGATGATTGTGGTCCCTCTAATCTTGACCTATTCGTGAAGACTATATCCACATACCCACTTCTGATGATATGTACATGATGTAATATATATTGAAAAGTAAGTAAACAAATCTAAATTTTAAAAAATTGTTTGTAGACTGATGGAGAGAAGATTGAATACAGAGTATGGAATCCGTTCAGATCAAAGTTGGCAGCTGCTATAATGGGAGGTGTGGATGCTATACACATGCCCCCAGGATCCAGGGTGTTGTATCTTGGAGCAGCTAGTGGCACAACAGTCAGTCATGTCTCAGATGTTGTTGGACCAGTAAGTATACATATTTAAGATAGAAGTAATGAACAGAGTTGAAGTTATTAAGAAATTTTATTACAAGTTACAAATGATGTTATAGAGCAGTAGTGGCCAATCTCCTTGATAGTTTGAGGAACACACAAATGAATAACTTTTTTTACAAAAAATATATTTATTAAAATTTTATGACAAAGGTACAAAATATGTGTACTGAAGTTAGAGATATAAGGGCACACATATATGACAGCACTCCTAATAATACTTAAGATGCTTGTCTATGATTGGTTTTGGATTATATGGTGGAATAATAATAATGATTATTCACACTAATATTTGGCCTCAATTTCCCAGGAGCTGACATAGGTAATATTAAAATAATTCAACAATCAGAACCAAAAATAATCTGTTAGTGTGTGTGTGTGCTAGCATTATTTTCAGTAGATTTTTAATAGCATTTTATTTTGTTGCATCTTGTACTCATACACACATAAATAAATTGAACAGCCTTCCCAATAATGTATCCTTAATTGCTTTATACATAAACTTATAGAATTTATAACATTTACTATTACTTTTGTTTCATTCTACATGTCTGGTGCCTATTAGTAAAGGCTTCCCCCTTTTTCCTCCACTTTTTGTTCATTGTTATTCTAGTCCAAGTTCTTGCAGTGATCACCATTATTTCGTCTTCCCAATGCTTGAACTATCACCTCTTTTCCTTTTATCGCCTCTTGGGATTTTACTCCAGGCCCTCTCTATTTTCACTTAGGTATTGTTTGTTTGTGATATCCATTAACCATTTCTCCCACAGAATGTCATTTCTCACTTTATGAATTCTTCTCTTTCTGAGAATACTTCATTTCATTGCTTTTAGACTTTCTTCTTGCTTTCCAATATGATATATACATTAAAGTAACATATTTCAAAGTGATCACACACCTGTATAGAGTTAGGAAATCAATGTAATAAATTTTGCTAACAAATGCGTTATAAATGTTCACTTTCAGGGTTTTTAGATTTTATCAACACATTATCTTAATGTGCTAGTATGTGTCAACTCTAAAAAGAAGTTTTAATTGCAGGAAGGTCTAGTGTATGCTGTGGAGTTCTCCCACAGATCTGGTCGTGACCTGATCAATGTTGCCAAGAAAAGAACCAATATCATTCCTATTATAGAAGATGCCAGGCACCCATTGAAATACAGGTGAGATATTTATATACAAAAGAGTATAGAAGAAAGACTTTGCTGTCTAAAAATATTCAAATAACTGTATCTAAATATACCATTCACAGTTATTTAACAGGGTAAACTTATGACCCGATTTTGCAATTAAAAATAAGATTGAATGAATACTTGATGAAATATACATTAAAATACCTATGTAGATAATGATTAAAAAAATAAGTTTAATGCACAAAGTGGAAACAGAAAATTGTGTATGATAGTTGAACCTTTTTACTTTGTACTTTTAATGTCAAAATGCTTTTTATAACTACATTGAAGCTAAATGCTTATCTTGTTAACCTTTGGTATGGGAATCCATGTTTTAAGTAAATAAGATAACCAAAATGAAATCAAAAACTCGTCATTCAAACATTTGTTATTTAGTAGGTGTTTAAGTGATGATATACATTGACTAAATATTTCATGTTGATAATTTTGAACTCTCTCTCTGATGGCCTTCATACAACATTCCCCACAATAGAATTGTATGTGGTTAACTAATGTCTTCTGGTAACACAGGATGCTGGTGGGCACTGTGGACACAATCTTCGCGGATGTGGCACAACCTGACCAAGCTAGGATCGTCAGCCTCAATGCACAGCACTTCCTCAAGAATGGGGGACACTTTGTTATATCTATTAAGGTAAGGCATTCACAATACTCAATACAATCAATATTCTGAGCCTGGGCATACTATATATAAAAATATATATTAATGTCTTCTTGAATATGTAAAGTAAATTCTCTCTAGATACTTTATTCATGCATCAAAATACAGTCTGTATTATTAGATTTTTGAGTTAAGTACACAAGGCTAAAGTTTTTTTTTTACATTGAACCATATATTTTATTATGTTAAGCACACAATAACACAACATATATTAGTTTGTAGATAACAGTGCAAAGATAGGTTTTTGATGTAGATGTTGTTTATTATTGTCAACTAATATTCAGATTTGTACCAAATATCTCAAATCTATATCCACTCATATTGATCAAAATAATCCTATGATGACGAAAACAGTCTAAATATTTCATGATGAAAGAATTGAACTCTCTCACTGAGGATTTTCATTCTTTGGGGATAAAGGTCCCTTAAGCTTCCTATATGGCTAATCCGCATGCCATGTCCACAGGCCTCGTGTATAGACTCCACAGCGCAGCCTGAAGCGGTGTTTGCTGCTGAAGTCAAAAAGCTGCAAGCAGACAAACTGAAGCCCCAGGAACAGCTCACACTTGAGCCCTATGAGAGAGACCATGCTGTAGTTGTTGGTGTCTTCAGGCCACCGCCCAAGAAGTCCTCTTAGCGAGGATGCAAGTGACAGTGCTTGAATTTTTAATTGTTTAGCTCAGTGTGGACCATACAAAGTTGACATAAGACCTGGATATATAAAATAAAAAGCAATTGTGACCTAAAAGGAAGAAAACAGTAAAAATTGTATTTTAATGCAAACAAATTGTTAATAACTTTGACTTTGGGGAATGAAAATAGTAATGACTGTTTTTGTTCTAATGTAACAACCTTATTAATGAGAAAGACAGCAGTTTCGGGTATTTAAATTGACTGAAGACATTTACTAATACAATTTAATTATATTTTTCTTGTAGTGAAATAGTAAGGAAAAATAATAATATAATAAGAATTGGCAAGGTGTTATATATAACAATCAGATGCCAAAAATGACATAATTGATTTACTATTTATTTCCCCCGAGACAAAGATTACACAAGGAGTTTAGACTTACCTAAGTTGTGTCTGTACTCCTCAACTTTGGCATTTACATAATTGTTTATTTTACTGAGATTTAATTTAGCGAAGACAAGTTTAACTGTAAGATTATTTCCAAAACTTGTCTAATTAAATTAAACTTAATGTTAACACTTTAGACCAATCCAGTGCAACATCTTATGTAATGGAAATAATGTAGCATAGGACCTCCATCTATATAAGGATTGATGACCTTAGGGTTATTATAAGATTCTATGGAAGTTCTAGCTTAGTAACTTTAAAGAGCTAACACTTGGATCATTTAGTCTCAAGCTGTGAATGCCAATGGGCAAATATTATTATTAAAAGCAAAGCCTTAAGTTGTCTATCTTTAATGTAATAGTTTTTCAATCTACTGATTGACAATCTATTGATATATATGTATCAACATGAATGATTCAAACACTATGTTCCCACATTTGCCATGTACGGGTCAAGAGCTGTCTGATTTAGCATAAGTTAGGTTTAAGTGAGTTCATAAGAAGCGTATGTTAAGTGAAAGACGAAATATATGGTGCGAATGATTTACAATGACTTATTTACAACCCTTTTCCTTCTCAAGTTTTTAGCTGAATCTCTAATGATCAATAGTGAAGAAATATATTTTATGCATGTCAGGATATATTTTATTTTTTGTCACGTAAGGCTAAGTTTTCTTACCGTCTTAAGAAATAATCTTCCCGCGTTCCACGTGACTGCATAATACAAATAACATATGTGGCCCACTAGTACAACTGGTACAGGAATTGCCTACATTTTACGCCAGTAACTCGCATGTGTGATAACAGGCACTTGCTGGCAGATTGATTAGTAGCTTCATGTAAATGGGTATTAATGAAAGTAGTAAACTCGAATTGAGACATTATAAATTGATTATACCTAATATTATATGCAAGAACTATGAAAAAAAAATTAAGTTACATTTAATGTATAACTATATGGATAGTTTTTCAAACATGGCGGTTTGTGAATTTATTCAATTAAATCATTTTTGATAAGAATATTCGGTCGGTCCTCTGACTATAAAATCCAAATAAAACAATCTTGCTAAATCAATGTACTATCCAAGTCGCAGTTAAACAGACACACAAACGTCTTTGCATGAAGTATAACGAATTGATGTCATAATAATTACAATTAAACAGGTTAAAAATCGGATATTTATTTTTAGATTCAGTTATTTAAACATATTTACAATTAGTACTTATGAAGTAATTACAATATTTACTTTCTGAATCTTATACATACAATTCCTTTACTTAAAACATACTTTAAGAGGTTTTGTTAATTATTCTTGTACAAAATGTATTTATTGGACTGACAACCAAGAATTACCACGTACTTCAAAATTTATTTAAAAAATATCCAATTTTTCCGGATTCACCATATGTTTAACAGAAAATCGTAATTACCAAGCATTCCAACTGTTAAGTTTCGAGTTTCAGTTCAATTATTGTAAACTTAAAACGAATGAAAGATAAAATTGTATCTCACATATTTGGTCGTTGAAAAAGAAGTGTTAATATTGGGAATATGACCAGTTTATTATAAGATATATCGCGTTTGAATCAACACAGCTTTCAATGTCATGATAGAAAAGTTCAATTCTTTTCAAGTTTCCATCAAACTGGGCTATTTTGGCACACTTCTCTCTATAATACATAAATGTTCATTGTTTCTATGAAAAACAAAATAAACGGATATGTATATCAATGTTTAATTGTAATATAATATATTTATAGAAGATTTGTTTTAGACTTACATTAATAGCTGTTAATGTATGGTGCTTTATACAAAAATCAATGGTTTCAGAAATCATAATTAACGTAATGATATTAGTAAAAGCATTTTCAAAATTTAAATTATTATATATCAAAATTAATTATTATTTACTATATGTTTTAGGCTTTTTTCTGTCAAATAATACATTCATCCCTTTATAGCTTATACATTTACAACCAAAGCACTGGTTAAGTGTGTTAAAAATTAAGTTCTCATACATTGTCTGGAGCTGTTGTATAATACAAGACTAGTATGTAATATGATACTCTTTATACAAATTTATATTCAGTTTTCCTTATTAGCTTTTTATGTTAAAGCCTCTTATTAAAAAATGTCGACGGTTTTATAGGAAGGCTCGGCTTGATTCCTTACAATAAATATTTCACCAGATTAACATCTAACTGCATGAGTATAATGTATACTTTGGTCTTTTGTATTTATAAAGGTAAAAAATGTCTTCTACTCTCCTTTATCATTATTTATTTAACATAATAACGAAAAACCGTTAAGTATTCTGTTGAAACTTTGACAACAGCCGCCTATAGATATTCTAGTGTTTTTCTAGTTTCTCTTCCTGGAACCCCCAAACAGCTATAGCTTGGGCAGCTGCATTCTTATATCGCTACGACAGACGCTTCATTGAGTAAAGTCTAGTCAAGGGAACCCCCGAGGGGAACGTGGCTTACGCTGTAAATCTTAATTAGCGCTCAAGAGCATCAGAGGAACCACCTCGACTTGCTCGGTAAGTTGCTATTATCAGAATAAAACCATTTCAACCGAGCAGTATGATCATATTGAACTGCCCATATGATCTACTACTAACTCCATCTATTGACACCAAATTAAGTAACGTTCCGATATAAATACAAGATTACATTTATCCTTCTTTAAGTTAAAAATTCGTAGGTAACAAAAGAAAGATTCATTACTTTAATATATATAAATCTTTATAATTAAAAACGAAATGGCCAACATGTTAAGCTCAAAATTCAATAATGACTCGACCAATACGTTATAGATAAAAAAATTGAAATATCGCGGATAAAATAGCAAGAAAAAAACAATTTTCTTGTTCCAGTAAATCACAGAAAAAAATTAAAACATTTAAGGGACCTATAACCTGTTACAGTTATCGCGTCACAGCGGCAGGACCATTTCTTGTAGCAATCAGAAATAAATTAAAATTCGGAGGATAGTCTCCATTTTCGTAGTGGTTTATCTTACTATCATTTCATTATCACCTACAGATTACCCCACTCCAGCGCCTTTCAAACAACTTTAATATCAATTAGAACGTCCACAGCTGGACAAAGAAAGGTTCCTGTAGATTTCCATTAAGACTGTTTGAAAGCGGCATCTAGCGTCTTCCTATGAAATTAAGGTCTTTCTCGTGGATGTCTTACATCAAGACTCCAGCGACCATCTTTTCTACTATGTGGTCTACCCACTGCCACTTCAACCACGGGCGCGTTCACGCCAATCAATAATATTTGTAATTAAATAAAACTACGCGTAAAAATTGAAGTTATGTATTGCGTGGTGTCAGTCGGAGTCCCCGCTTTCAGAGGCGCCGCCCCCCGAATCCGCACCGTCCCACGAGTGCGCGCTCTCGTCAGACTCATACTGTTCTGCTTCCATCTCTTCCTCTGATGACGTGTCTACGAAAAGAGAAAATATAAAATAAATTAAAATACATCTCTTTTTTAAACCACCTATATCACATGCATATATATACATGGCTTGTATAAGATCATATACATACAAGCATTGATACTAATAAAAACTACCCTGAATTAAAATTATCTGTAGGTTTACTGATTTTTACCGAGCAGTGTTTTTTCTAAACTTTTCCAAAGTAACTGAGTTCAAACAGTCTGTCGGCTTAAACTGCCTCTGGGAGACCTTTCTACTTAATGTCAAACACCAAATAGGCAATTATTGCGAAGAAAGACATAGTGCTTCGAAATATACCCCCTGTTGCAATTAGGGAAGCAGCAAAACATTCAATTTTTCAAAAAAAGGTTTGTGGCCTATCGGCAGAAGATTCAAATCAACGCTCAACTTGTACATTATATATTATATGTATATGTGATATATGTGTGTGTATATATATACATATATAATTATATTGCAACCTCCTGTTTAATTATGTGTTTATTAGTAATCATTTCAGCCCATAGACGCCCACCATAAGGCATAGGCCTCCACATAACATATGTATGGAGAGATATACTATAAGAGCCACGCTTGACATGCAGGTTGGTGATCCCAGTGTTATATATGGTACATAGAGGACGACGAACTTGTCTATGAGCAGAGGAAATCCTGTATAATTAATGCACAAAGTGTGAATTATACAACATTGTATCCTGGGAATCGAACCCGCAACATACAATCGCTAGTCTCAATCCTCTACCCCTGTGGTAACACTGCTCAATCCTTTAGTATTTATAGAACCGAAATGAAACCTGAAGTTTCAAAAGGTGTGTGTTACTGTGAAGGAGTCCTCACCGTCATACTGCAGGACGGGTTCCGCCTCCAGATGTGTGTCGGGGCCGCGCTGTGCACACGCCAGCTCCAGTCGTCCCTTTAAATTTAACAGCTGGCACAGGTGGGAGCGTCTGCAATCAAGTTTTTCAAAATTTACACTAAATACTACATTCACAAAATATTTTGTTGTTGAAAATCTATGGGAGTAGCCCATGTCCAACGGTGGACAACTTATGATTGAAATTATTAACCAACAAATTTTACATTTTTATACATTATGCACAGTTACTATCTTATGGTAATTGTTTGTATATAACAGGGGTGGCCAAGCTTCTTGATAGTCGGGGCCATTTTTTTATTATTTATATTCCAAACAAAGAATTAATAACAGAAATCAATTTACTTAGAACATACTAATAAAAGTAAAAAACACGTAAAATTCAACACGCATTTGTTTGTGGAATAAAATGATTCACACATATCCTTTTGTTCTGGATATTAAAATAGTATCGAGAACCACAAAAAATCCTTCAAAGAGCCGTATGTGGCTCACGAGCCGCAGGTTGGTCACTCCTGGTATAGTACGTACGTTCCCAAAGTGGTCTAGGTGGACTCCCAGTGATACACGGGCGACTCGACGGGGCCTATGCCAAAAACAATGATCAACAAAAATGTATTTGCTTTCGACGGCGAAGAACTTAAAAAGTGCCTTGATTCCACCTATCAATATAAATGGGTAATATTTAAAACTAAGCAATATGTACTTGTAACGACTTGCATATTCTATATTAGATTTAATCTTCACATTTTTTGTCGAGGTTTGGGAAGGTAGAAATGTATCATCTCGGGTCCACTGGCCAGCTTAATTTTGAAAGTAATCCATGAGGGAAAAGTCAACGAATCTCTGGTATAGAAAATACCAGATCTTGATTTTTTTAAATTAAAAAATTGTGTGTAATTTGTACATACCTGTGTGTGAGTATGGCTAGCAGCTGTGTAAGTCGCGCAGGTGGTGCTGCGAGCAGCAGCGCAGCGTGTGTTCGCAGCGTTGCGCCCAGCCACGTGCAAACTGCTGCACACCTGGAACAGGGCATTTGTTAATTGTAAATATTTCTTATTATCTATTTACGAACACATTGGAATTACACAAGAGAAGGATACAACAAGAAGTTTAGCCAGTAACATTCTGTTGTCATAAGTATGGTCTTTGATTGAAAGAATATTATGAAAAAATTAATCTAATTTCAAATATGTTATACACCTGACATCAATTTACCACAAGTTGTAGCATCACTGTAAACGACCAACTGACTTCCAGTAAAGTTTGTTTGCTATTGTAACGAACTGAAAGGACGCACATTAAATAGGCGTATCTTCAGTAACGTAAAGATCGCACCTACATTACGCGAGCGTTTATTGCCTGCGCCGGCGCATCGGTCAACTTCGGCTATCTCCGCGCCCGTCGCCGATCGCCATTGGCATTAGCTATGCTCGGGCGCTGGACGCACGCTTCTTGCTACCGCGATTTTTGCCAACTCATTTGCAATGTAATAAGGCTTGCATTATATTCTTTGGCTTTGCCGTAAAAAAGTATTTCTGTTATAATTATAATTTCCTCTTTGGCTCGATTCATAAAACACTTCTGTTGTGTAATTCACTTATTTAAGCAAAATGCGTGCATACATTTTAAGCTCATTTAAGCAATTATCACTATAAAGTGATCATTTTAAAATATCTTTGCACTTTTTTTATTTGGCATGCAACAGGTTCAGTACTTTTAGCAATAAAAGTCTGCATATATAATAAACAATTTTTAAAAATGCTATTTCTTACTATATCATCATTATGTTATTTATTATTTCTAAACCCATTGACAGTTGATTAGCATTACTATACATTAATTGACAGCAAATAAGCCATATTTTTATTCATCACTTGAAAGCTTATAGATGTACTAACATTATACACTCATATACATAATCTATGGTTATTGAGAGGTTTAACACTAACTGGCTAGTTTTCCTGGTGGCCATATCGGCGAGCTGATCCAAGAGTAGAGGCACGTAGTCCGCCGGCAAACCGGACACCGTGCGAGCGGCCACGGTTGCATCATCATTCTGCAGCACCGTCAGTATTATGCTGAGAAAATAAATAACCTTACATCAGTATTAAATAACTAAGAAAACTAAATATACACATTAACAGTTCATGTAAAAAGTTAAAATTCTGCTTTTCAACTGATAGATGCCCACTGCAAAGCATAGGCTTCCATCTGAGATCTCCAAGATAAACGGTCAGAGACTTGTGACCTGTGACCTATGTCATCGGTGCACATGATGGGGGCCTGCCCATGTCGCCACTCGATAACCTTTCGGCAACAACGACCTTCAATTGCACGAATAATATACTTCGCCCAATGCCATTTCTAACAAACTATTACATAATTAGTTTATGTAATGTATTTAATATATTTATATAAAGATTGTTAAGGACTTTTCTCAGATCAAGGTGGGTTTGCTGGGTTTCTATCAGATTGGACACTGGCATTGTCCTGATACCATACCCAGGTTATTACTTAAAACTATTAAGAATGAAAAATTATATAAGTTTATATTTAGATATGGTTTCATCAATAACCAAAAACTCACAGTGAACACTAAATTTGTTTGTAAATAGATCTTTTTTTATTTATTAAATCTTTGTAAATTTGTGCCTTTGTGTTTACAATATTTGCGCATTTTTTTGCTCACTCCCTACTTGTCAGTGTTTACTAAGCATAGTTACTTTAGTTTCTTCTTAAAATATTTACTAACTTAAATCGTAAAATAATTTTTCTGCTTTTAAAATTTGTTTCATTTGTTTCTAATTATTTTGTGGTATCTTGTTTGATTGTAGATTTTTCACAACACCCTAATATTGTCCAGTTTTTATCATTATGTTTCGTGCGATTACCTTGGTTGGTTGTATGTCAGTATCTGTGTGACCGATTTTGTCAAATGGGTGTATCCTGCAATACATAACATTTAACAATATTTACCCTTTATCCTTTGAATGTAGACCCTGCATCAACAATTTGGTGTAGTTCTGATTGACCGCAGACCTGCCTCTACTCTTCACATCAAGAGCCAAGTTTGCTAACCTTGCTTCCATAGACACTTCCACCTTAAAAAAATATTGTTTTAAAATTAAGCACATGTGGAACTCTATTATTTAAAAGACGGATTTGGGAGCCGCTGGGGGCCCTGTTCATGGCTGCTCTCGACTGCCAGTCCGACTTGGTTTTGCATACCATGAACATTACCAAAAGTTTAAATGCATCACAGTGTTGATTGTGTATATTGTTAAAGACCTTTCATAATATACACTAAATATATTAGATTATCATCTGTGTAATTTGATTAGTTATAATCTAACATTAGGGCTCAATTTATTTATTCAATTGGACAATGTCCTTTTTAAAACATTTGTCAATATCATCTATATCTACTTTTTCAAGTGTTTTTGTGAAGGCCATTTACTAGAATACAGATGACGATAAACTTAAAATTATTTAACCAAAAAAACATATGCAAAACACTTTTCATATATAGAATGTTTGGTTACAGAATGTTCCACAAATCAACGTCATACTGAACATGCAGTAGTGGTTAATTGGAGAAAGTAAATAAAAGTTGTTTAATTTTTTTAACATTGTTGATTTAAGTTGGAAGCAGTAGTAATTATAACTTTAAGTTCATGCTATGACAACATTTAAGGGATTACTAAATCAGACTGTTGTAATAACTTTTCATGTCTTTTACATGATGGTTACATCATTATAGACTGATTCTTATGAATCTCTTAATAGTGGGGTATTTTGATTTTATTTTTATTTTTGCAGTATGAACAACAAAGAAATTGGTTGAGTACAGAGGAATATAAAAAAAAAACCTGCTTTTATTGGTGGACATTTAGAAACAGATACAACAGGGATTTAGTATATCTACTATATACAAAAGCTGTACCAACTTTTCTCACTGCTTGATATTTTCTAATATGCATATTGTCTTTTTTTACATGCCAGTAAAATTTTGGCTCCATTACAAACTGACTTAATTAACTTGCATAGACAAACATGTTAATCACCATCACCATCCCGTCAGTTGATAGACTCCCAACAATAGGCATAGGCCTCCCTGAAAGATCGCCATGATGTCTGGTCACATACTACCTGTGTCAAGCACTTTAAGCTATGATGTGTAACTAGTGGGTGCATACCTATGCCACGTGAATTAGCTCGTGATCGTCACTCGGAAACCTTTTGGCCCCAATGGCAATGATTTGGCAAATCAATTTGGTTGAATGATCTGTCTCGCCAAGTGCCAATTCAGATAAGCATTACTACAAGCTATGTAGGTATTTTTCGGTTCTCCTTATTTATGATTGCAGCATATTAATAAAAAAATAATACTAACTTGTCCACCCGGCGTCGTTCTTTTTCTAGTGACTCCTCCCATAGGTTCAACATATGTGACTTCATCATTTTTTTGATCTGACCGCACCTTGTTGACTTCATTTGTCTGTTTCACCTTTTTCTTGCTTTCTTTCTTGTCACCTCGTATTAAGACTTGTGTCTTTGTGTTCATGTCCGGGGTCTAGAAGAGAATCACATTATCTTTTTGCTGTGATGGAAACATTGATTAGGTTATTAATAAATATATAAAGAAACAACACTCACAACTCTCTCAAACATCAAAGCAGTACTGTTCATGTATCCCAGCAGCATGTCTCCAGTGGTGGTGAGCTTGCAACACTGGAGTGGCAGCGGCGTCGCATCAGCTGTGGTCACCTGCACTGTCACTGATGGCTTGATAGGTTTTGTCGATGACCTGAAATATTTTTTCTTTCAGAAATACCCCACCATATAGAACCTCCTAAAGAACATAGACTGTTGGAAACAGACTTCTCTTATAGATTTTCAATGAGACTTTTTGGAATCATTCAGCATCCAGTATCCTCTGACAAACCTAAA
The DNA here is from genome assembly GCF_028537555.1 of Battus philenor. Lineage (NCBI taxonomy): Eukaryota > Metazoa > Arthropoda > Insecta > Lepidoptera > Papilionidae > Battus > Battus philenor. The sequence goes on along the minus strand of NW_027181688.1, from coordinate 9,800,549 downwards.
AGAGTTGTCGACCTTGTAGGCAGAAAATCAATAAGTTGGTAAAAGATTGGAAATCTATGTGCTATTATAAAAAATAAATAATTACCCATTTAACAAGTGGCTATAAAAATGTACAACTCCACTCCTAGTAGCTGCAGATAGCTGTATCTTAGAACCACTTTCATCCTTCTCCACATTGACGTCAATGATCCTCGGTGCATCTTCTAGAACAAAGTTGTACGTAGGTGTTGGAACCAGCGGTGCACTGCCGATCGACTTCTTCCTTTGCCTCTTATTAGGTGTGGGTTGATCACCATTCATTAGTGGTGCTTCTTCTGTGACTGTTACATCCCAGAATGACAGCAGACGTTCATTTCTGGAAGAAATTGATAAGGAAATTAATCTATTATTACCATATACTGTAGATAGATTGCTTTTGGTGAATTCTTTAAATGAGTAACATAAAGTGCCTAAAATTAGGGGGCTAGTTTAATGAATAATCTCACTAACAAAGCTTTACACCTACTTCCAACCAACCTGTATAAAGTGATCACTCTAAAACATGTTTCATTAATTTTTTTATTGGAATGTACGCAATAATGAACCTCTTTAATTCAAAATATAATAATCAAATTTTGAAAATGTGTTTTCTTATTTTCATTTCATTATCTATTAATTCTAAATTCATTTACTATAGGATATACACTTAGCTACGAATATATATACATTCACCCCTATAAACTTTTTACATTCATAAAACATCCCCTGTATATAGGATTACAGTAACAAGTATCACTAACTGTGAGCCTTCTATTAGCCAACATGTGTTGCCTGATGATGCCAGCACCAGCAAGGCGCGGGGAGCTGCATTGTGTCCCAAGTTCTTCACCAATGATGCATGTCCTTCTTGGAAACGCCAAATTCGCAGTTGCCATGATGCTGCTATTATATATTTTGAAGATGATTTCTAGAAAAACATTTTTAGATCAATATAAATTAGTGCTTTGTTGTGATTATAAATACAATAACATTTTGTTGTCAGGATTGATATGAGATAGAATCAGTGACGAGGTGAAATGTAGACCAAGCAGAGTAACAGACAAAGCTCAACAGAATGGTAATGTGTCAGCCGGCAGGTCAAATAGCAAGCTGAACAAATTGCTACTATGACCTTAAGGTTCAAGTTTGAAGACCATCAACCAGCAAGCGCAGTGTTAGATATCCATTCAATAGGTTTACTGACAACCTAAGGTATGTCATTGGAAAATACTGGATGCAGATTAATTCCTCCTTTTGGAAATAAGAGGAGGCCTAAGTCCAGTAGTGGACATTATACAGCTGAAATGATAATGATTGTTGTCATGAATATGCAGTGTATGCTGTTAAGGACATTTCATGTTTTTGATGATTCTAAACATAAAATGTCTTCAAGATATATGGTGAAATATAGTATACTAATCCATTAGAAATTTAAAAAATATTATTCACAGGAATTCCAATGGCAGATAAACCAAGCAGAAGCTTATTTATATATACATATATATATATATATATATATATATATCTCATTGGCAAGCACATTATCAGTTAGGAGGTGGTAAGGGATTATATGACTGCAGGTGGTACTCTTAATAAACAGTTATCTAGTAGTTTTTTTTAAGCTGAGCATAGTTTTTTAGACTATCCTCCTTCTGTCATATATCTTATGCTTCTGGAATCAATTATAGTGTAAATGTGCAACCTTAAATGTCTTGGAAATGTTCCTGTTGTGGTAAACCCAGGTTTTTCCAGGAATTTTGGAGTAGCCAAATTCCTATAGGAACGTAGCAAGCAAACACAAAGTATTTTATTGTATTTTGAACTCGTTTTCAACATTTTACTGTTACAAAATAATTATAATTCATTGTCATCATGTCAACTAAATAGCGCCCACTGCAAAGTATAGGCCTCTCTTAAGGGTGGCCATGATGAAAAGTCTTATCCTTATCCTGCAACTTTTTGAGACTTGAATAAGGTGTCAGTCCACCTAAAGGGGGCTTACCCATACCATATTTACAGTCCCAAAGTTGCAAAAGTAGCAAGAAAAGCTCAGGGATATAATGATTTGAAGGTATATTCAAAGAAATTTCACTGCTTACCTCATTATGTGGAATTATTTTAATAGCGCTGACTCCACTTGTTTGTTTACTCTTATTATCAACATTTATATTGTACTTATGTCTAACAGATGCACTCTGTAGGTCCCATTCGTGCACGACATTGTCACTTGTACAACTGTAAAGGCCATATTTTCTGTGCCAGTCCAAACATTTCACTTTATTGTTGTGTATTTCACTAGATTTTTGATCTGTCAGAATTGTTTCCACTTTCCCTTGTACTATAGAGTATAATAAAATCTTTCCACTAGTTGTGCCTAATACTATTACTTGGGTCTCTTGTTCGCTGACTGATTTTCTTCTTACACCTTTTTGGGGGGAGACCTGGAAAGGTTAAGATTTTATGTAAATGTTTTTAGATATACCATGACACTACTACAACAATACGCTTACTATTTTAATAAAACAGCAAATAAGATTGATTATAAATAAGATAAATATATAAGAAAGTTTAAGGGCAAAATAAAACCACGTGTGGCGACTTACCGATCTCGTGATATTTATCCATTGCAAGCAAGACGGAGGGGAAGTTAAATGAAGGTCTGGAGTGTATTCTTGTTTGAGGACATTGGTTTCGGTATCCCACACTCTGAGCCTGCCATCGTGGGTTAAGGCAGCATAATATTTTCCGTCTCCGGAAAATGCTGCATCTGCCATCTTCCTAACCGCTGTTCACGTTATATTTATATTTTATCTGTGGTGATATCGTGATATTTGACAGCTACGTTCCGACATCAAAATGCTTTATTTAAAAAAAAGTTCTCGATGCAAATTTATAAGACTTACACACATAATTTTTTAAATATATTTGATACTTATGTACTGTATGTTTTTCAATGTTTTTAGTAATCTTCAAGGCAAAACTATTGAATAATAAAAACTGTTATATATATATTGAGCATTGGTTAATAGAACATTTGTCATAAAAAATAACATAGTCCTGATATTTAGATTTTTAATCTTATTTTGAATTGAAAAGAAATAAGGCAAGCTTTTAATATGCTACGCTCACTTTATTTCGTCGTGAAGAAATTAACTTTTTGTGGAGATAACGATATGTTGCGGCTGTACGTGTTTATTTTACGTTTCGATAATAAATTACTTCACGATTAATTATTTAACATTTTGTATTAAAACTAAAAAAAAATAAACGTTATAAAATTAAACAGCTTTTATATATTTCAATGCTTTAGTGTCTTACGTTGCCTGTTATATATTGAATGTTGCCAAAGTAATAAAGTGATAAACAAAGTGGGACAAAGGAAATCAAAAAACGCTAGTACGATCGTCCAACGAGAGACTATTGTGGTCTCAGTTGAGTCCGGACCGCGTATTGCGCACGATTCGCGAACGGAAACTGCTAGAGACCGAATGTCGTAGGCGTAGTTCGTATTTTATTTTTTACTTGCGCTCTCGTTCCACTTTTTGAATCGATTCTTTATATTTTTTTCTAGAAATCTGTGCTTTATTTTCCGTGCTTTTTATATAAAGGTGAAACGAAATAATTGCAAAAGTGAGGTGGTTTTCGTGAATTATGATGTCATTAAATCCTTGAAAATATGAGTGTCAGTGTCGACGACGTTTCCAGCCCTTTATCGGAAGGGCAGAGCACCGTTTGCGACGAGGGAACTTCTTCATCGGACAATCAGGGAGAGAAGAACGATGCAGTTGAGGCAGGTCAGGATACATCGGAGCCCACGAGTCCTAAACCTCACCCGATGGCTTTTACCGTTGACTTTGGGCAAAGTAAGAAGTTTGATAATCGTAGACTGGAGGAGCTAGCGAAGAAGTCGCAGGCGCGTCACCAAAGGGTGCAGTCAATGTCCGCAGGATCCACTAGGCAAAGCCCGACCGCACAGCGGCCACCTATGAGCGCAAAATTGCCGAGGAAAGCTCAGGGATATAATTCTGAAGGGTATTTCTCATCGGATCAGGAAGAGAGTGGCGTGTCCAATTCGATTAAACTAAGGAGCAGTCCTCTTGCACAAAATGTTGATAAGACTCTAATATCAAGTCCAATTATTAATAGGCCGGTAAAATCACCTATAGTGGATCCTTTTCAATTTAAAAAACCGTCTAAAAGTCCAATAGTCGATAACATAATGAGCAGGAGTGAAAATTTCGGTACAAGGAGTGGTTTGAACCTTCCTTTAAATTCTAACAATTCCTATGTATCCAATATCCACAAAACACCCAGTTTTAATAATCTAAGCTACCAGAAAAACATAATGGCTGATATTACAGACCGGAGCCCTGAAGGTCTCATGTTAACGGATATCTCTAGTCCTGAATTAGATATTCTAACACCAGACAATTGTTTGTCCACATCGGAGGCCTCTAAGAGCCCTTCAATACGTAAAGCCAGAGCCATGTCAGAAACACCAGATTTGTTGTTCAAAAAGTGTCCACCAAAACCTCAACCATTATTTATAGATGATGATATTGATAGGCAATCAAATAATTCATCAACTGGGACATATACAATAGAAGGGGACAATTATACAGAAGAACAAAAAGCTAGAATGAGTATAGATAGGTCTTTTGGTGCTGATTTGCTTAAAGAGGCAATAGACAACTCCCTAAGCAAACGTTGTAGTTTGGAAAGAGATCCTGAACTTGTTTTTGATTATCCAAATATACAACGGGTAATAACAAAAGAACCAAGAAGAGAAGTTGGTCTTAGAAGCCCTTTGGCTACACATACTGCTTTTGAAATACCAAGCAGAGTGTCCAAAGACAAGAATGTTCTAGAAATATCTTGCTGTTATGAATCTCCTAATGAAAGTGACCTAGCTGCACAGACATCTAAACAAATAAAGTCAACTAGAAGTTATTTGGAGAAAATTAAGAATAGGGTACGAAATATCACTGACAAAACTTTCACTAAACCTTCGAAGCTTGGTGAAGACCAAGATGTTGGAAGTTTCACTTCTGTAACTACTTCTGGTGTGCTAAGTATGAAGAATCCTGTGAAAATGGAAATACCAGTTCGTAGACGCTGTAGCCTTACAAAATCTGAAATAGACCAGACTGACTACATTCATAGGTTGTCTCGTGAGTCTTCCGTCCCAGTTTCATTGCCCAGCAGTAAAGGTTTAGCATTTGAAGATGCTACATTTGAAAGTACTGCTATGAAAAATGCACAGAAAGTCTTGAGAGACGATAGCGGAGTGTCATCTGATATGACTCCAGATCAGATGGTTGGGAAGCTGTCTTATATGAGCTTGAACAGATGCAAGGGTGATAAGACGTGGATTCAGGACTGGGCCGAGAGTGTTAAGAATTACAATAATAACACATTAGGGAAGGAATCTGACCTGTCCAGCTCTTACCCTGATAGACCACCACTCAGTCCTCGTCATTTACCTGGAAAACGTAAGTATTTTTAGTTTTTTGAACCATAATTGTTAATAATAATAATTGCAGAAGAACCAGTGTCAACGTAGTTTGAATAATTGCTCATCTGAAGTGGCAGTGGGTCGGAACATTGCTTGTCACCAGTGGCTGTTAGAACCAAAAAAAAGTTTTCAACTGGCAAGCACAAGCCAGTAGATATGGTGTGGCTAGGTTCCCTATTAGATGGACTAAGATTGTGGGAAGTATCTGGATGCAGACAGTACAAGATTGGTCATTGTGGTGTATCTATGGGCTGATATGATGAATTTTAAATATATCACCATACATATGCAAGGCGTAAGCCTACTTGAAGATTGCCATAAGCATAACAAAGTATATATACTTTTTAAAAGATGTATTGTTGTGGAGTTTTCTCATGCTTCTTCTCCACAATTATAACACATTGCAAAGCAGAGTAGGGTCATAAATAAAGTAGATTTTTGAAAAAAGTTGACAATCAATAAGAGTTCTGTTAAAAATTCCTATGTTGAATAAATAAATTTCCTCGTCTGTTTTTTTTTTAATTTCCTTCGGTGGGCAACTTTTTATCAAATGGTTGGATTTTTAGGAGAAATATGTATTTGCATTATTATCACACTGACAGTGAAGGGAAAAAATTGCAAGGAAACCTTTATAATTATAACATTAATAAAAATATATAATAAACAATTTTATCTCAGGCTGTAGTGAGTCCATAAAGTATTAGTAAATTAATAATATATTTTTACCTAAGGACTATTTTAGTAATGAGTTAGTATCATATATTAATAGCATATATCTATCATAGACTTTGATAAAAAATATAAAAGATTTTTGCATACACCAACCTGCACTAGGTCTGCATGGTTGATTATGGTTCATACCACAAAAGGATTGTTCATAACATGAACATTCAAAGCTACCACATATTCATAGAATATTTGTTGTTAAATACTGTATTAATTTCATGAAACAAAGTCAGACTAGTTTTTAATATGTAAAGACATATATGTGATTTAATTTAGGATAATTCATGTAGTATATGTATCTGTTCTATTCATTTTAAAAGATAAGAAGTCATTTTAGACATATATTTATCAACTATACCCACTTATAAAACACTTAACTATTAGCATATCCATGTAATACATATGTTATTTTAAAGAAGTTACCGTAAATACTACATATAGCATGAAATTAATGTGTAATATCATAGGATTAATTATAGTGGCCAATCTGGTTGAACATTTTATGTAACAGTCCAAGTGTAGGAACTCATGGGAGCCCTTAATATTTAATAACTGTAAATAATTAAGCAAACAGCATTTTGTATCTTATATATATTGCGTTTTAACCCATAGATACCCACTGTACGTCATAGTCCTCATATTTATGGTGGTTGTATTACACCTTGATTGCTATGCTTGGCAGGCAGTTTGGCGATCGCAGTGTGGTATTATGGTAAGCAGTTGACACTGCTGCCTATTCTCTGAAAGGTTGTTTGTTTAATTATATAAAATTGTATCCCGGAAATCAAACCTTAGACCTACGATCATAAACAGTATTTATTAATGAGAAAAAACTAAAATGGTTCATTTTTTTCATTAAATTTATTAAAATGAAACCTTTTTATGTTACTCTGTGGCTCTTATTAATTCCATTAAAATACTTTTTATCTATTAAATTCCTCAAACATTGGAAAAGTGAAAAATGGTGAAATATTTTCTTAACATTTTAGACCATTATACCCTGAAAGGAGTAGGAAATAATTGAGCAGGGGTGGCCAACCTGTGGCTTGCAACATGCAGGTCTTTGTAAAATTATTTGCAGCACACAATAAATATATGGAGCTCCCATTTTATTTTTGTGTCATATTTTGTAAAAATATTGTCCTGAAAATCAGGCATTGCCCGGTAATAACTAACCATCTTAAAGAATTACTGAAAAGTGCTGTCACTGATAATTCACCAAAATTTTAATGAATCATCATGAAAATTAAATAATTGTGTTTAATATTTATATTTAATATACTTATTTTGTACCACTTCTTATGTTCTCAAAAAATATTATTTAGATAATTTTCAAAGCTTTTTTGCATACTTTACGTATTTAATTGCAGTTCGCGAAAAATTACAAATTTTTAAAAATTAACCATACTGTCAATGGCGTCAGCCATCCCTGTAACTTAATAGACAGCTATTTAGTTGTTTATAATCACAAATAAAAAATATTACACAAGGGGTATTGCTTATAGATGTAAAAGTTTATATATGTCAATTAATGTATGGTTTCTCATATTTAAAAATTTGTTGCTTTTTCTCTATTGATGTTAATGCTGTTAGCCCTAAGGCTTTTACAGCTTCATTGGTACTGAGTACATGGAGCGGAGGGGTCTATAAACTAGAATAACAATTTGTTGAATAAGTAATGAAATAAAATAATAAGTAATGTATCAATAATGTAGTAAGAAAAATTGTTTTTCTAAATTTGAATTTCTGCATATTTAAATTATTATTTCCATTCTCTATGTGCAGACTTTATACTGCCAGGTGTTATAGGCCTTTTACATTCCAGTAGAGTTATAGTGTGATGTAACCTTACATTATAGAGAATAAGCAATGTCATCACTATTTTAAAGCTTTTACACCTATAATCAATCATCCTGTATTATAATTCAAACAATGTCATCTACTTGTTACTGAAGAAAGATGTATAGTGATGTTATTTTAAACTAGAATAAAATGGAACCCTTCATTTACCATATTTATCAAGTATTACCTATTGCATTTTATGGTATTGATTTTTATTCATATTTAGGTAGCAATATAGATTATTTTCTTTTGTAAAAATATATGAAATCTTGAAACAGTAGTAGATACCTATATATCGGACTAAAAATTAAGATAAAATTTGATGTCATCTTTCCTGTTTATTTTTTAATTATTTAGATAAGAACTGTCACAGAGTTTAAATATAGAATCGAATTGACTTCAAGGCGCACGTAAACAATATATATTTTAAATACGTGATATATCACACAATGTAATCTTTATCACATTGTAATAAAGTGCATTGTGTATCCGACAATGTTATCTTTAGAGGTGGGCAGATATCGATATCTTTTATTATTTCTATGTTTAATCATATCATGGTCATTGTTGCGTATGAAAAGTGTTTGGACACGAAACTATATTTCAAAAATCTATGGAGATGTATTCAGTGGAAAATGCCATAAATACTGTAACAATAATTTTTTGTACATGAAATTGGAATTTGTTTTTTTAATTTTTTTTTCACCTGGCTGCACACTACTGCTCAAGTGGCATTTGCAGATTCCGAGAATTTGAGAGAGTAGAGCACAGAGGGTGCTTTGAATAAAACCTCTGTTAAGATAGCGAAGCTCCGAAGGTTCTGGAAAGCTTCTGTACGGGTCGCAACCTACTACAATTTGATCGGATTGGGAGGCTGCAGAGCTCTTAGAGTGGACGCTCCTTGGACTGACTAATATTAAGGGGACTTCGACTAGAGCTGTCACTCGAAGAACGAACCTATTACTGCCACCCCCAAAAAGCGTTAGCGAGGGTGAAGTGGCGGAAGTAGCTGCAGCAATACTGATGACGTATGATCAGGTGTTGGCGACTCCGTGACCCGACGATAACGCTCTACGAAGCCGAAATTAGCCGATTGTCCCTTTCCAATGGTCGATGTGCAGTATTTATCGCCAGCTACTGTACCGTATTTTATTTGAAAGTAAATAAGCTATACATTCATTCCTTAAAGTTTTACACATATTTACGCCTATAATAAATCATTCTGTATCCATGTATTTTTACCTAAATTGACGTCGAAGATTAATAGTATTCAATAATACTGATTAACCCATGTGAGAGATTCAATTTGCATAAAGATTACGGGCAAGTGTTTTGAGGTCGTCGCACTGCCCTTATAAGGTCACCATAGTTAAAAATCATCAATTCGTACCTTATATGGAATATAAAACATTCCGTGTGGTGTATTAACGGAAAAAATATATGTTTGGATATACCTTAAACGTTCACACAAATTATACATTTTTTAATGCTATAAAAACCGGTCATCGATCCTTGCGTGAGGCCTATCCCTTGCAGTGGGCGTATGTAGGCCGAAATGCTGATGATTTTGTATGTTTGTAAAATCGGTGCAGCAATTTCAAAGATTATATTATTTTATAGCTTTTGATTATAGCCGAAACAAACAGACAGACAGAAAAAAATAAAAAGAGATGTAATTTTGGTATATGCATTCATATGCAGCGCTTATTTTAATATTACATATAAACGCTCGAATTTTATTTATTTATATAGATTCCGTTCGAGAAAACTTTAAAATTCGCATTTTTTTAGTACAAAAGTGCTTTCCTTAATATGCCAACACTTAATCAACATTATTTTAGCCATAGCACGTTGTGGACATAGGACTCGTGATTGTGGCTACTTTTGGGGGAGGCCTATACCTTGCTGCCTTGGTTTATCGGCTGACATAATGATGATTATCTACCTTTACCCTTTTTTATTGTTTAATGGAAACAGGCGTTATTTTGCGGAAGTCCATACTAAGTAAGAAAAGGGCCAATATTTAGCCACTTCCGCACATGCAGTGGTAGTCGTGCAACAAAGTGCACCGCCCGCCAGCCCGCCGATAAATGCGCATGTGGCAAATAATGCGAATTACACAACTACCACCAAATCACTTAACACGTGTTTCACCCCTCCAGACATAGAGTCTTGACTTTTTATTGTGTTATGGCGGAATTATTCCAATGTACACATTCTTCGTGTTCCCTACAAGTCAATCTAGAATGTGCAGATATAACAAGTAGGTGTATATACACAATTAGGTATATATATACACTTATTCAACTAATGTTAAATAAGTGAGTACATAGGATGTCGGTTATTATGAATTTGTTTGCGTGTGATGCGTTTGTAAGTATGGAAAGAGCGTCTCATTTGTGCATTCAATGTTGGAGACATCCTGTTTGTATCTATTTTTGTTACAATATATCTTAAGTGGTGTGAAGTATATAACCTTCACTCCACATCATATTGTAGCTAACTTATTACGTATTTTTACTATGAGCGTAGACATGAACGGCCTGTTCACCACACCTTATGACATACCATACTTTCCAGGGCTCTTATGTCCAACTATCACTTTCTAAGCCGACGCGCGCGAGCGACGCCGTGGGCCTGAACTAGTGTTACGTGTAATGTAACACAATCTTTAAGTTGTAAACATACGAGAGCTGCGCAGGTTCAACGACTCTCGCTTTCACACGAGAACGACTGTACTGCCCCGGACATGGGTTGTTTAAAAACTCCAGTGCCGCCAATTATAATACCTTGTGACGACCCTAAGTTTTGTAAGACGCTTTAACGAACCCTATTGTGAGTAACGAAACATTCTCTTGGTAATGTTGCAGTTACTAATAAAATCTTCCAATGTTTTGTTTAATTTCCATGTCACAATGTTAGTTACCGTACTCCTCCGAAACGGCTTGACCGATTTTTACCAAATTTTATATGCGTATTCAGTAGGTCTGAGAATCAGCTACTATCTATTTTCCATATCTCTAAGTGATAGGGGTGGTCCACCTCCTAAATTTTTTTATTTATATCTTAGAAAATATTTTTGGTTTTTATTTTATTCTGATACAGAATACAAAAATACATACAACCCTAAATTTTCACCCCTCTACCATCAACCCTTATTTTTTATTTGTTAATAAAAACCAATTTTTTTTTGCAAAACAACGTTTGCGGGATCAGCTAGTATTAATATAAATCAATTTACTGCCTTATTACATAAATAATAACATTCTTATATTTACGCCCTGCAACATTATTGGAATTTCGTAAAGTTCATTCTTTGCGGACTTTTATCTGGCGATGGGAATGATATCAGCCGATAAATGCCCACTGCTCAAGCCTCAAAGATTGCAACAATGATCGGTGTTGCCTCGTCAGCGACTTCCCACAACCTTGATTATGTCGACGGTCCCACCTATAGATCCTATAGACTAGTTTGGTACGATATCACAAAGACCTCCAATGTAACGAAGTCTCATTCCTCTACCGCTGTGCTACCGCTGCTCAAATAACAATAGACGTTGATAAAAAAGATAATAGATGAAATTCGTTTATTCAAAATTGGAACTTTTAACAGAACTATTATTGATCGTCAACTTATTACCTATTCCATTTTTGACTCTACTCTGCTTCGCAAGATGTTATAGTTGTAGAGGAGAAGGAAGGAACCCCACGACAACATATATTTTAATAAAGTTTAACACAGATTTATACATAAGGTGTATACCTTACCAGATATAGCTTAAATGAAATAAAAATTATCAGGCGACATCACTGCCAAAGATTCTTATCATTTAAATATTCGTTTATTGAATAGTAACCTTTTTTTCCTGAATTTATTTTTAATTTTGTTAATGGTATTCCATTTTTTAAAATTGTTTCCGTTTCACCCATTCACCCATTTAAAGATTTATTTATTAATATAACCAAATAAAATTTTGTCGAATTCATTTAAAATTTATAATAAATATTGTTCTTGTGTATGTTTTTCCGTACGTTATATTTGTTTATTACGTCATATGAATGCAAACTTGTAGTTAAATGCCTCGTGACATACGCGTTTGTGTAAATGTCGAAGATTGCGTTGTTCACCTTCGCACACGGAACGAATGCTTTGTATTATAATCTTCAAACGTATATTTTAGCTGGTAAGGTGTTTTGATAAGCTAAGTGATGCAATCGAAGCCTTTCATTGGTGAAGAAAAAAAATTGTATGTGAATTATTGATTTATTGTCAGGACCTGGCCGCGGAATTTATCCTATAGGTATTAATTATACTAATAATAAAACCTGCCACAAAGATATCCATTGGAGGACATAAAATAGTATTATGGGTACATAGACGTACACCTCTGGAAACTTGTATGTGATCAGTGGCAATCCTATGTAATACAAAAAGTGTGAATAACGTACAAGATTGTGTCCTGGGAATCCTATGATCTCAGCCCTTTATCGCTAGGTTACCACTAATAGTTATATATATATATATATATATTTTTTTTTTTTTTTTTTTTTATTTTATAGAGGTTTAAAAATACGTTTACGTATCATAGGGCCTGATGTTGGTGCCCCGTATGTCGGACTCGATCTAGATCAATACCGACTAAAAACAATCCTCTCTCTTCGGTATCCCTGGTCCCCACGGCATGGCCGTTAGGCATTACTTCGCGGGGGGGATTTAGCCGCAGCTTTCTCTGATATCTTCATTATATATATATATATATATATGTGTGTGTGTGTATGTGTGTGTGTGTGTGTGTGTGTGTGTGTGTGTGTGTACACACTTCGTAGATACACATGCTATAAGGGAGTGAAAACAGCATGATTGTAATAAATCAAAATAAAAAACAAGAAAAATATATCATGTAATAGTATTTTTTATTTTGACGCACACAATTACAGATGTATTACGTATGCAGGGGTGGCCAAACTGCGCATCTTTGAACGATTATTTTTGGCCCCGATTAATTGTAGAATTATTTCAATATTTAAATTTATATAACCTATGTCAGCTACTGGGAAATCGAAACAAATTACTGGTGTGAATAATTATAATTATTGTTATTCCATCATAAAATTAGCGAAATCCAAATACCGGTCGTAATTAACTAACCGGCATCTTAAGTATTATTAGGAGTGCTGTCATATACGTGTGCCGTTATTTCTAACTTCAATACACATATTTTGCACTTTTGATTTTTGTAAAAAAAAAATTTTTTTTGCGTGTTTTAAATGCGCATTCCATTGCGGCTCAAGATATTTAAAATTTCGAAAAATGGTTCGCACTATCAAACAGTTTTGCCACCCCTGGTATATACATTGAAAAGACCGTGCAGTATGTATTGAGTTTATTGATTTTCTCTATTGCTTGCAGCTCGCAGCCCGCATGGGGGCACCCCTACCAAGATCCCGAGCCCGGTTGGCACCCTACTGCATAGGAGAACGCCGGTGAGTGTTCAGAGTCATATTTCTAATAATAACATTGTAATTAATACATATTTAGCATCAGGAATAATGAAAGGCTGTTATACATTCCTCTAGGCTTCATAAAATTTGTAACTCTAGCTGGCAATTGCATACGGTATTGTACACTTCCATGGTAATGTCTCTGTAAGAGCAGCATTCGTCTCTGTAAGAGCATAAAATTGTTCATTCACGTCTTTATATATACGGGCGAAGATTGAATGTACAGTAATACCCCGCTTTACGCGACCACGTTATACGCGTTTTCACTATAACGCGAATTGCAAATTTCGCGCTCAAATGCCTCGAATTACGCGAAAGAGTGCGTATAAATATAATGTAGTCATCAACTTCTCTATGGTGTCTTGACCATCTGTCAAACAATTAAAAACAGTGTTGGGTGTTATGAACGTATTTTACAAGAACGTAAACAAAACGTTACCCAAAAGACAATAGATGTATTTTTCCGTAAAAAATATGAGTATGTATTGCATAAAGTGTTCCTAGAATTAAAGTGATTGATTAAAATGATTTGTATTTTTTTGTAATAATTTTTGACTATGTTTAATCATAAACCTCGTTATACGCGAATTTCAGTTAACGCGATTTTCTTTGGAACGTATCCCCCGCGTAAAGCGGGGTATTACTGTACACACTTCTACTTCGGACTTCGTGCTGTTACTATCACAAGACCTAGCAGCCCCAGGAAGAATCCCACATGTCTATGATGTCGTGAAATAAATTTAAAAAGGCCATAAACTTATAAAGAAATCCTATTATAGTGTAAAGGATTTTTAAGTGATAATAAACCATGGGTAAAACAGAGGTATTAAACATATTGTAAACGTGACCACAAAATAAACCCGTCTTGAGTTTATTCTCAACTCTTCTCAAATCATTGTGTGTTCGGAACTCTCGTAAGTTTAATTCGAAGGGTCTTATAGGGGATTTTAACCATATTGTAGTTTCTATCAAATTGGTCTCATCTGGCATTCTTATCATGATGTATACAAGAGGTCATTGTGAATAATCCTATGTGAATAATATGAATAAATAGTTGGTTTATTCATAAAGACCAGACAACTATAAAAGCACCTATTACCGCGGTACATAAAATTAGCACTAATTACCGACGTATCAGATATTAAATAATCCAATCTGTTATGTTCACAAATGATCAATGTATATTCATTATCAAATATTTACGTTAAGTAACTACCGAATAAACAGTTATAGATCCAGATAGAAGTCTTGACTTTTACTTTTAGTTTCTATACAATGGCTTATACAATATGTCCCATAAATCAACGACAGAAATTAATTTGAAGAAATTAGGTTGTTTTTTTTTTAATTATTGCAATTTAAGTGAACGCGGCGTTGCTCCCCTACAAGTAGACCAACAACAGATTAAGTGTCGGGAAGTCGCTGGATGCGAGAAGCGCAAAACAGGTCGTTTCGATCTTTGGGGGAGGCCCATCTTGCAGTGACCGTCTATTGACTGAAAATCGTTTTAATATTTATTTTTGTAAAACCTAACCTTTTTGCTTTTATGTTACTGGGAGGTAACCCCTCTGTAGAAAACAGACAAAGATTGATAATGTTATGGTCTGACTTTTAGTAAAACAGTGTAATCTAAAACATCTAACTTAAATAGGACAATGACGTTGATTTATGGGACAACCTGTGTAGACAATAGAACTTATTACCGCGGTATACAAAATAGTCTTATGACCAAATATTTAACTTAATTCGATAAAAGATGTAAGTTAAAAAATATTTATTGCCTTTAATTTTGTGTTAATTGGTGTACGTAAAACATCGTTTATTGATGCTGTGGTTCTCTATACTGCCGGCAATAAGTGCTGTATAGTTTCTAGCTGAATTGATTTTTATTGGTAGAAAGTGAAGACGAAAGGGCGTTCATAATTTTGTTACTTTCGTCATGGCTAACATTGCAACGATCCATTTGCAATGGATTTAACGTGATTCTAAATGGATATTATAGTATCACAAGCGTGTACAATATACAGGTGATTGGTGGTGATTGGTTATAGGTGATAACGCTTTCGAAAAAGCATATTTCATCATCAGCATCAGAAATAAATAATGTTATGTTAATATAGTAAGAAAATTTGTTTTCATAATTCGGATTACTATTTATTAAGTAAGAAAAGGACTAATATTTTGCCTCTTCTGCACATGCAGTGGTAGTCGTGCAACAAAGTGCACCGCCCGCCAGCCTGATAAATGCGTATGTGGCAAACAATGCGAATCACACAACCGCCACCGCCAAATTACTTAACACGTGTTTCACCCCTCCACCCCCTCCTTATGTTACACCGATTAGTACCAAACACAGAGTCCTAATCAGAATCCTAACTCAGTCCTAAAATAAAGAGCACTGCATTGCTAAAAAGCTTGAAAGCTTTTTAATGACAAGTGTGGTACGCTACAAATTTACCTCTTTAAAGTTTTTACAGCTAAAACCAGTCACTGTGTGTTGTCCCGTTGAGTTTGTTCTCAGGTTTGAGGTATTTATTCTTTGCACAAGTGGTAGAGTTAACTTGACGTCAATGAGAGACGTAATTCATGTTGAATAAAGAGTTTTTGAATTTGCTTGTAAACAATTATAATTATTATACTTTCTCCTATCATTTCTGAAGGGCGTGCTGGTATTGAAAGGCTTCGAAGGAATTGATGAAGAGTTATTTTCATACTATACTATCTTCTCCCCCCCCACTATTATTATCTATATATAATTTTTTAGTTTTACATTTATATTTTCATGTTGTCTCTTTCATCTTTCAGAAATAAACTCTTTCTTTCTTCCTTCTTTCATTCTCACAGAATTCATTTACATTTCATTTATACATCGCCTCAAATCCTTCGTCACATTTCTTAGAGCCTTTCTTAGGTTCAGTTTATTTTCCTTATAACCAGAAATTAGTCGAAGTTACGTGGTTGTGTCTGCAGACGTTGTAACCAAAATAGCTTAGGACTCGTCGGTATAAAGCTCAGATTCTGTTTTTAATTTCAAGCTGTTTTTTTAGCTAATTATTATAATTATATGGTTTATAATCTCATTATATCTAATCATAATTAAATCTCCATAGGAGACCGGCGTTCCGGAGCAACGTGGAATATTTACAATGTTCGTACCGATTATTAATGGACAAGATATAATTTAGATTCTTATACTCTATTAGAATATACTTTATTGTTTTTTTTTCTGATAATAAAATGATTGTTTCAATTGTGTATTGATTTTGTAGAGTTTAGTTGTAGTTAGATGCATTTTTTTGGTTCTGGAATGAAGACCATGATCCAAAAAACGTGACGTTCACGTTCACCTATAAGTTGGAAAAATGACAGTGTTTCTACTCAGTATTTTTGAAATCTTTGGGAAAATATGTCCAGCCGTGGACGTCCTGCGGCTTAAATGATGATGGATGTGATTTGTGTGACAAAAGCATGGTAAGGATTCTTAAAGACTGTTTAATTGTATTGCTAACAAAAATTGCTATACAGAATTTTATAACTCAAAATAAAATTTTATTTTTGATAAGTTTTTGTGCTTGTCGCTTTGAAGGAATGGTAATGCGTAGTACAAGGCTATCAGCATTCTTTCAAGTGCACTTTGGTTAGCAAACGAAAGAGAAAAATTCAATTAGTTTTAAAGAAATATAAGGATGTGTTTACACTTGTACATTTATGATTGATGAGACAAATTTGATTTTAATTCCAAAAATATCGGTTTGGTTGCCTGTTTCGGAGGTTCATGCTGATATAACTTTAATGTCACTTGTTTTTTAAACAACTTTATTCAGAAATGATATATTTTTGGATCATATTAAGGTTTTACTATCGTCACTACAAGCATAGGACGCCAACTCCTATATAGGCAATCACAATTGTGTAATATTTTTCTTTAAATGGTTCAATTATTATTGAACACGTTTAATTTTCTAAGTTATGAATCTTCGTTCCTCGAAAGGAATTATTATAAAAGTAATAAAACTTATATATGACAGGAAAAATTGTTTTTATTAAGGAAAAAATTCAAGCAAAACCCCATCTATGTATCCAAAAACAAACGAAAACACGCAGTGTTGTAACAGCCCTAACAAATCTTTCTCACAACCACTTGCAACATCTCAAATAACTTTTGATGTAAATGTTTATGTTATCATGCCCGTCAGTCGGTACACAGAAATGCAAGTATGCTTGTTAAGATTTCACATCGCTGGCTATTTATGGATAATGAAACACACAAAAAAAATTATTGTATTTGAGTAAGATACCATCATACTGTAGGCACTTAACAAAATCTTAATACAAATATTTAAATAAAAATTTTCAAGTGTCCATCTACATGTGCTTTTGTATAGTAGTTTCTTTTAACATCATAAGTAGTAAGGTACCACCGGCTCGGAACGATGATATCTTGAGAAGAGCAGACTAAAAACTTAACAGTAGCTTTTTAAAATCAATTTTAACAATTTTTCATGTGAACATTATAATATCAACCATGTAAGTCAAAAGACTTCTACACTAGGAATTAAAAACACTTGAATCAATAAAATTAGTGATTAGATTCTTAATTTGGCTTTGAGGGTCTGTAGTATCAGTTGATTTTGCAATAGTGGTCATTTAGTATAAAAAGGAACAAATAACTTTAATCATCATCAACATACCATCCGATAGACACCCAAAAGCACAGTCCTCCCACAGAGACCGTGATGATGTTTGGTCTTTCGCTGCTGAAGACCTGGAGTGGGGATAATATAACTTGAATCATTCCGCCCATAGACTCCCACTGCAAGGCATAGGCCACCCCATAGATATCTTTGGGGATATACCATAATCGCCACGATTGGCAGGTTGGTTGGCGATCGCTGTGGTAATATGGTACGCAGACGCTGCTGCCTATTCTCTAGAAACTTGTATATAATTAATGCACAAGGTGTGAATTATATAAGACAGTATGGGATTCGAACTCGCGTTTTAGGTTCGCAAGTGTCAGTCCTCAAGCACTGGGCTGCCACTGTATTTACAACTTATTAACTTAAATACTAGTGTATATAACTAATATGCATTACGTTCTTTTAATACTATGTTAGTAATTGATATCTACAAATAAAAATGCAAGTATTCTTTCATTTAAGAGTTGGAAATGGCTTTCAGGCTTTTGCAGCTAATAGGCACAGTTGCAAATATGGTTTGAGATCGACGTCCACTGCTGCACGTAGGTCTCAAATAGTTTTGAAGGTAATTTAATTATGTTGACCTCAACATTTATCGAAAATATTCCAAAAAAGTTATTAAGTACATCTGTCCGTAACGTGTTATTGCAGTCTGTATTAACTGCAAACAAAGCCACTGGCAGCTGACATCAGAGCTATAAACTTCGCATTAAATTTACTCAGATGTCTTGGCAGCGAGGGATGTTTATTTTGAGCGGGCAAGGTTAAAATGAAACCGGTTTTAGAATTCATTTCTTTCGATACGAGACGGATGTTCGATGTCAATGAAAATCCGGCAATACGTTGCTGACCGAGAGACAGTAGCCAAGGTATTGTACCGGTCATTTGATTTGGCACGTCTTTAATTTGCATCGCGAATAACTTTAACTATGTATATATTGAAGGTTGTTTATTTGACGTCCCTGGATGCGGTCAGCACAAAACCGGTTATCGGTGCGATCTTTGGGGGGGGGGGGGAGAGGGCTATACCTTGCAGAGGGTGTCTATCGACTGACATGAATAAATAAATGAGCTATACATTCACTGCTTTAAAGCTTTCACACTTATGATGATTATTGTCAGTAAGTTAGGTTAGCTGTTAGCTATCTATATATATATAAATGAATTTATGTCTATATGTCCTTTATAGAATCGTAAACTATGTATTTAATCATGTTATGATATTTTGCAGTTGTTGTTCATAAACCCACGAAGGTTTCTTAATTGGTATGACGAATTTTCGGCAGGTGGCGCCTCTGTCGTTTTAATGAATTTCATATATATGACACAAAGTTAATTGTATTTATATGTAGAGACAGGCTTCGTAGAACACTATCCCTGTCCCACACTACTTACGTGACGTTTTGTCAGTCGTTGTATTTCGTGCGACAGAGATAACGCTTTACGAAGCCGAAATTAGCCGATTATCTCTTTCCTGAGGACGATGTGCAATATTTATCGCCGGCTACTGTACTTTCCATCTCTGTAGACTTTGCACTGCAAGTAGTAATTGACCTATCACATTCCAATAGAAAAAAAAAATTATGTAACGTATTTTAAAGTGTTTAATTTATACAGGATGATTAGAATTAGATGATGAAAGTTTACTCGTATATAGCTTTCTGCTAACAAAATATACATTCACCACAAGCTTTTACACCCATAACCAAATTCTTAAAATATGTAAAGTGCAAAGACTTGTAATTTAAGATTCCTGTGATGGCAAACCCCGCATATCTTACGTGTGCCTTCACCTTTAGGCTAGGGCATTTGGAAAGGCATTGCCGACCTGTGAGTCATTGTAAAGGATCGCTTGCTTCCTACAGAAAATGAGGGCACGATTTCGCTACATTACATTACTATACACTCCACCTAGTTAAATCAAAACATATTTATAAAGTTATATAAACAAATTTCTAACAAAGGATACTGTATATATTATAACATTTTTATAAATCCCTTAGAATTGTGTGCCAAAACAGAATGGAATTCTATTACTTGTAATACATTCTTGTATTTTATAACACACGCCACTACCTACAGTACTCGGCGATAAATATTGCACATCGACCATTGGTGCTCTACGAAATCGAAATTATCTGATTGTCTATTTCTAAAGGTCGATGTGCAATATTTATCGCCGGGTAATGTAAACAATAATTAATTTTAATAAGTAGTAATTCGAATTTTGAATATTTTTTTTTAACTAGTCTTGATAGTATTGATTTTTAAATTGACAACAAGTGTAGTACCATCACAAATCCCCCCCCCACGACACGAATCAAGGTCATGAGAAATCGCTGGACGCGGGCAACGCAAGAATGATCATTGTGGTAATCTTCGAGGAAGCCCTTGCAGTGGACATCTATCGACTGACATGAATAAATAAATGAGCTATACATCCACTGCTTTATAGCTTTCACACTTAAAACCAATCGACCTATATAATAAATGACACTACACCTGAGTTACAAGTCAGTTTATAAATACATTTCCTACGATCATTTTTAGGAATACCCTCACTTATCAACATACCCTCACTTCGTAATTTTAATGATTGCTAACATAAGGAATTTTAAATTTATTCTATTTTCTATGATATCGCTTCTCGTATTCTTTTGACGTACACTGGTAATCATTATGAATGATCTGAAGAATAAAATGAATAAATAAATACCAAATAGGACTTGTCTTCATCCGGTGACAATTATATGAGAATTCATTTATTATTTGCATCATTCTTTAGTTGAAGTTGAATAGGTTGACATATATGAGTTTCGCCTTAATCAAGAGAAATATTGAAACCGGAAGACTGAGTGATGGTAGTTTCATTATCATAGCGAAGAAAAAAATTATCATTTTAACTACTGTGTTTGGCACTAATCGGTGTAACATAACTCCTGAAGATACCCCGTGAAGGGGTGAAACACGTGTTGAGTAATTTGGCGGTGGCGGTTGTGTGATTCGCATTGTTTGCCGCATACGCATTTATAAGCGGGCTGGCGGGCGGTGCACTTTGTGGCACGACTGCCACTGCATGTGCGGAAGTGGCTAAATATTGGTCCTTTTCTTACTTAGGATGGACTTCTGCAAGGTAACGCCTGATTCCATTAAATAACTAGAAGACGTTCACTACTAGACATAGGCTATCCTCTACTGATTTCCAATAGAACAGGTTATAGGGGTCCTAAATATAGTGTCTTTTAGGACTTTAAATATGGTTGTCTATCCACCTTGTGAGTAAATGTCCTTCACTACGTTTGCCGGTATGTCGTCCCGACTTAGAACTTTAAGGCTCTAACGGACATGTCTGAGTTGATGTTAAATAAACAGTTGAAATAAGGAGAAACCGTCAAGTTTCGGATCCAACATACTTCTTGACAACTCTTTGACACGCTTTGTATGCGCTTGAAATTTTCGCGTTGCGTTTGGGATTCAGATAGTATATGTTGACTTTTCTCAGAGAGATCATATATGTAGGATAATTTAACATTCAATAACATTCATACTGTACCTCTATATAAGGTGTACGGAACTCTGCTTGATATTGATTCAAGCTGCCACTTGTTAGATTTTATTATACACTAAATATACGGTTTTATGGCGGATTCAGTTTTACTACCTCTTAAATGTATATTTTTAGAAATGAATCGGTTAGTTCTGTTAGTTATTTTGTTCGTATAGATAGATTTAAATAGAAGTCTTTCTCTGTTTTGGTATCACGTTTTTATTACATAAACAATAAACTTTTTTTTATCATTCATTTAAAATTAAATGCTCTTAGAAATAATAAATAACTAAATGATAATATAGCAAGAACAAACGATTTCAAAATTCGTATTACTACATTTTAAAATTATTCATTGTTTACAGCCTTTACAGGCTTTGTTCTGCAAGAAGCTATTGGCCTGCCGCATTCCTATTGAAACTTCGATATTTATGCAGGGGTGATTGGAAATAGGTGTAAAGGCTTTAACATGTTAAATTCATCACTCTAAAGCTTTTAAAACAAGAACAAATCATCCTGTATATTTGGAAAATTTTCCAACTTCTAATGTATATTTATATTCTATTCATATTTAGAAATATAATTAAAGAAAAATTAGTTTCTATGATATGTAAAAAATACGATGTATTAGGAATGGGATTCTGCAAGGCAATGTTCTTGGCCCGACATTGTTTGTCATGTATTAAGAAATGCTTGCATATGAGTATTACACAGCCAAGACATCTAGCGCAATGAATTCTTAACGCGTTTTCATTTAGTATGCGCTTGTCGTTTGTTTATACCAGTGGTTCTCAAAGATGTTCAGATGGCCTCGTTGGCGTGAAGAAATGGTGGTTCACAATTGATCTACGAAACTTTATGAGCTTTCAAAAGTGAAGAACTAAAATATTGACTTGATGAAAATGAAAAATTTTCTTGATAGGGATCAAGAAAATTAAAATGATATTTTTTGTACATTTATTTATTTTTGCACCTGGAAACGTATCCTCTATAATTCCATATAAATTACCAGTTGCATATTCGCAGCATATTTATGGAACACATACCCCTCGAATAAAGAGCTTTTACTATAAAACATGTCGAGATTTGTAAAGCCTTTCGTAAAGCTTATTTAGACGCGAAGACAGACGGAGTATGATTTGTGACGACTAGTGTAGTTTTTATTTATTAATTCACAGCACAATCAATTAATTAAACAAATAACTATAGTTGAACTATAGGTGGTTGGAACGGAAATTTTCATATTTAGATCTAATTGATATTCTTTGCCGAGCTTTGGGAATATGGTAGAAATCTAGCTGCATGGGGTCCACCGGCCAGCAAAATGTTAAAGCATTCTATGGCAAAAAGTTTGAGAACCTCTGGTATATACCGTCGGTAGGCGCGTCACGTTGGTAAGGATTTTGACATCCGCAGTATAAAGCATCATAGAGGCAGCCGGTCTGTAGCAATAGAATGATTTAAACATGAGTGCCAACAATAACTAAGCCGTTCACATTTATCTTGAGCATTATACACGTTTGTTTGTGCATCGTCAGTGCTTGTATGCCGACAGCTGTACTTGTTATTAACTGTGATACATTTAAATAAAGTGCATAAATAAAATAAATATATACGTATTGTATTTTCAACCACTAGACCAACACAGTCTAGGTCGCGGGAGGTCCTGGATGTGGGAAGAGCAAGATCGATTATCATGTCTGTCTTCACATGACGATGATGATTTTATGATTACACACGTAACTAATATTTATTTATACGCAGCTGCACTATAAATATCTTAAACATGGAAGTCGGTCAGAGGCTAATTTTCTTTTTTGTTGTTTATTTGGTTAAAAAGGATTGATATGTTATTAATTAAGTACTACTTGCATATATAAGGTTATTAAAATAAAATACGCAGTGGTCTGCACTGCGTATTTTATTACGTTAGCATGTTACTTCGCGCGATGATGGCACCGTACTGGCTCATAAAAGGTAGTCCGAAGGCATCTCGCGCTGGCCAGACCAGCAGCCAAGTTGTTAAAGAGTTATTATTAGTCTTATAATGTTCTCATTGTTAAAACATGAGCCGCGTCGGCACATGGGACATTTCATCATGAAAGTCAAGTACGGATTAGTTAATGTCACATTTCTTTTGGATTTTTGAATACAGAATATACATTTATTAATTTATTCATATGTCATTCGTTATACGCATGAATAAAGCAATGAACAAGGAATTGAATAAAGAGGCTATAAAATGTGTAAAAAAATATGTAATAGATGTTTTAATGGTGCACCAAAATTCGTAACGCAAATGCATTTCTTATCGTCCTAGTGTTTTAAGTAGGCCGAGAAAACTTGGAGCATACAATAACTTAATCTTGTAATAATCTTCTTTGTAACTTGTATATGCGGACCGATGAAAATATTTAAAGCTTAATTCATTGAAGTAAATCCTATAATCACATTCATTCATTCTTAATGTCAAGACAAGAGAGTCCAGTTGGACAGAAACTATAATCAGATTGAACTCCCTTATTACGGCATCCTTCAACTTAAAGTTATATTGGGTTTCAAACGCGCCCTGATCCGAGAAGAGTCCACAACAAACACAGAACAGGTATTTTTATTACTTTCATTATACGTAATAAGTGATAAAATACTTATCTCAAGTTGTAGACTCTTGGTTATTGCACAAGCTTTATAATCACTTAAATAAGATTTTTTCACACTGTAATACCGTATTTAAATCTGTTTAAAATTACATCATAATTATTATTATTGCAGCCTGAAGTAGTCCAATGTTAAATCTAAGCTTTCTTATAGATTTTCAATAGGACCGGTACGAATTGGCCTGCATACAACGCCTTCCCACGATTGATCTGACTTCCTTATCTACTCTTTAACCTACTTTTCCATATCTACTTTTAACCTTTATCTTTTAAGGTAGCAAACCTCGAGGGCTTCCTAGGAAGCCTCGGCTCGGGCCGCTGCATACTATAATTTCACCGGACGGGGAAGCCGCCTAGAGCTTAGATCACTTCGGTGGACGCTCCAAGAAGTGATTAGATTTAAGTATGTCCACGAAGGGATCTCGACTCTTATATTCCGTCTTAAGGGCTCCCGAGACGGCCGGACCTTGATTTGGTCGGTAGTTATTGCAAGGATTACGTTACTACCACAAAGCGCTGGGAGAAGGAGTGGCTAAACTCCAGTAACGCTGCTATGTACTATGATCGGGAGTGGGCATCCCTATGATATAATTCGACGAATTTAACAAGGTCATTTGTCAATTTATGGATACGTGATAATTCAGAGACATGGTGTAGTGTATTTAATGTCGTAAACAGTTTCACTTGAGTTAACAGTTCTTATGAAGCACAGAGGTATAATACTTTTCTCAAACTTCTTCTACAAATCAGGAATAGTTGTTCAAGTATTGTTTTAGTGCTATTTATGTACATATTTAATTTTATTCGTATGCCAGCTAGCGTGATTGTAGATTTAAAACTTAATTATGTTTTATCTTACGCTCGTTACTGTGCAAATTATTAGGAACGTTGTTTCCTCTCTACTATACTCCTCCGGTCAGGGTTGTCAAAATTTGAATAATTATTTTTGCAGTGAAATATTACAAAAAATAATTTAATAGATACAATATAATCATTTGATCAACAGGAGGTTCACTGCTGCACATAGGCCGCCCCCATAGATTCCAATAGGAACATTTGTTTAATCCGAAGCATTAAAGTCGATCAAAAAGCGTGAAGCGTGTCAAAAAGCTTTCCTACGTCTTTACTGTATATAGCTCTGAGACGTGGTCGTTTAAGATAGGCTTTATAAACAGGTTCAAAGTCACCCAAAGAGCTAAAGGGGGGGGGGTGTACTTGGAGCTTGCAGGCGATATCGAAATGAGAAGATCCGCAGAAAAACCAAGGTCATCAACATAGCTTGAACTTTATTATTCGTTGACAGTGGGCGGGGAACATCGCTCATGCAGCCGACAGCCATACGGGCCTGAAGGTTCTCGAATGTAAATCTTGCAGTGGGCGTCACTTGGTTGACATGATGATGATGATGATGCAATTGATCTTAGTGTCCAAGATCAAGTAATCGAAATCAAATTTTAATAACAAAGGGAATGACATTTTGCCACCGTGTAAACACGTCCTTACATTGCTTTCACTAACCAATAAGTTTGTACACTTTCAAGATAATTTGTATTAAGCGAAGGAACTGCATAAGTTATAATTAGATTTTTACAGCAGGATTGTTAGATGTCATTGTTCGAGCGTTACGTCGCGGTTGACAGCCCTGACTGATGTTATAAAATTAAGACCTACACTTATTTATGCAAGCCCGTGTATTCAGAGTGGAACAGAGAGAGCAGTGTTGCTCATTTCACTTTTGCGGCCATGGTTCCCGTGCAGTAACGGCTATGTGCGATAATAAGTTTTGAAGCTATTTTCTCTAAACCTACCGTACTTAATAACCAGTCATTGGAATAGCTGGCGCTATTTACGTTAAATTAAGATTAGCAATTATGCTAATATAGCAACGTTTCCATTTCCGTTATTTAAAATTATTGATGATTTTTTGTTTCTGTTCAAATATCAATTGAGTTTTAAAATCGGTATGATAATTATCATGTTCTGCGCCCCGGAAATTTTTGAAGATTTTCCATTGAAACCGCAAGGGGCGTACACGACCCACACTTTAAAAATTAAAAAAATCGCTTAAGACGTGTGGTTGACAATAATACTGCAAAGCTATAATTAGCGGGAAAAAGTTCTAAATTTTAATATGCATTAAGTATGCGCGCGCATACGTGATGTGAAGTTATCTATATTCGACCATACAATTAATTTTTTTATAATCCTTTGTTTTTCAATGAGAACTGCAAATGGCCTGAACGGAAAGAGCAGCGGGGGTCGTATATGACTCACGTGGCATGGAATGTATTAAACAAGGAGATTACGGGACATAGGCCTCCGCAAAAAATATCTGACAGTTGAAAGCTTGTGGCTGCTTTTAATTAGCATCTTATATTATTAAAAACCGTTTGTAAGAGTTGAAATAAATAATGGATTTGTAGTGTTTTTAACAAATTATCTTAAAATGGTAAATTCAAGATAATTTTAACCATTTGTCTGTTAAGCAATTTTTGCAAGAACGCTCTAAAAACATGACATGTTTTGACTCGATGTCGTCAAATAGAATACTGTCATTTGGACAAATATCAATGAATATTAATAATTCTTTTCGTGTTATAAACAATTTTTTTAAATTAAAAACTTTTTTTTGATGACTTATAATAATGCTATCATTACTACACTACTCCCACGGAGTAACAAAGACACACTGAAACTTTTCGAGACAAAATAACGCATCGCTTTTGCGCCGCGCAGCAATCACACGGTTAATATATAATATATATATATATATATATATATATATATACATATATATATATGTATATATATATATGTATATATATTATCATTTTCTTAAAATTATATTGAACATGTGTGTGCGTGATGATAATAATACAACCAAATGGAGCTGAACTGGCATCCTGATCTGAGAAAATCCAAAAGGAACACTCTTTTGTGATCACAATTATCAGTGAAAAAAGGACCAATATTTAGCCACTTCCGCACATGCAGTGGCAGTCGTGCAATAAAATGCACCGCACGCCAGCCCGCTGAAAAAATGCGTATGCGGCAAACAATGCGAATCACACAACCGCCACCGCCAAATTACTCAACACGTGTTTCATCCCTCCACGGGCATCTTAAGGAGTTATGTTACACTGATTAGTGCCAAACACATTGCCAATCACATATATCACATCACATAAATCACAATTATCATTAATACAGAAGATAGAGGTGTTCATACCCAAAGTTTATTATCACTTAGTAATAAAAAAAATCACACTGGATTGTATTGTAAAACTGTACGCAGTTGTCCAATACTCACAGTTTTTACGAAGCCCAATGAAAGGTATAATAAGCTTATATTTATTTCTAGCGCTCGCCTTATGTACGTCACTATACTTCTTATATATATATATATATATATATATATGTATATATATATATATGTTTCTAAATTGGAAACCACGCATAAACGCAGCGAAAAACGTCGATCCACAACGTGGACAGATGATTTAGTTAATATCCATTTAATGGAATCAGGCGTTACCTTGCGGAAGTCCATCCTAAGTACGAAAAAGACCAATATTTAGCCACTTTCGCACATGCAGTCGTAGTCGTGCAATAAAATGCACCGCACGCCAGCCCGCTGAAAAAATGCGTATGCGGCAAACAATGCGAATCACACAACCGCCACCGCCAAATTACTCAACACGTGTTTCATCCCTCCACGGGCATCTTAAGGAGTTATGTTACACTGATTAGTGCCAAACACATTGCCAATCACATATATCACATCACATAAATCACAATTATCATTAATACAGAAGATAGAGGTGTTCATACCCAAAGTTTATTATCACTTAGTAATAAAAAAAATCACACTGGATTGTATTGTAAAACTGTACGCAGTTGTCCAATACTCACAGTTTTTACGAAGCCCAATGAAAGGTATAATAAGCTTATATTTATTTCTAGCGCTCGCCTTATGTACGTCACTATACTTCTTATATATATATATATATATATATATATATATGTATATATATATATATGTTTCTAAATTGGAAACCACGCATAAACGCAGCGAAAAACGTCGATCCACAACGTGGACAGATGATTTAGTTAATATCCATTTAATGGAATCAGGCGTTACCTTGCGGAAGTCCATCCTAAGTACGAAAAAGACCAATATTTAGCCACTTTCGCACATGCAGTCGTAGTCGTGCAACAAAGTGCACCGCCTGCTAGCCCGCTGACAAATGCGCATGTGGCAAACAATGCGAACTATACAACTGCACACTGCACTTTGTTGTCCTTTTCTTACTTAGTTGATGTCGTCGGAAGAAGCTAGGTGAAGATCGCTTTTAATTGATCCTGTTGGAAATCTCTGGAGGAGCTCTTTATCCAGTAGTGGGTGTCTGATGATTGTCATGGTGACTTTCGTAAGCATATCACCACCCTCACCGGATTAAATGGCAAGTCCAAAAATGCAACTTTACAGGAGAGAAGAAAAACTAAATATTTTTTACGTAAAACAGTGAAAATATTTATATATTGCCTATTTTTAGCATGTCGATTAGTACTAAAGTTTTTACTCATATTAAACTTGTTTACTTTAGAGAAAAAAGATAACTTTGTGTACCTCCATTGCAAATATTAAAAAAAAACCCGATAAAATTCATAACGGCTTGTCATTGACTTGTCAAACGGATTGTCATTTTATTCGGTGGGGGCGACAACATGTGTTAACAAGTTCATTGCGTTAGGAGGTCTGAAAGAACCCTTGATTTTTCAGAAGCCATTTTTAAAATTCCTTGTATATTATTGAAATTGGTTTGATAGCATAATAAAGTAATATAAGGGACATTTTGGGTCTCATACGCAATATAGGAAAATTTATTATCAGGTTCTTGAAAAAGTTTACGCAGCGAGAGTGTTAAACAATCATTCATGTTTTTTATTAATGTTAGTATGGAATTAGACAGTACTACTAAATATTAAACAAACAGA
Organism: Battus philenor; assembly: GCF_028537555.1. Taxonomy (NCBI): domain Eukaryota; kingdom Metazoa; phylum Arthropoda; class Insecta; order Lepidoptera; family Papilionidae; genus Battus; species Battus philenor. The sequence continues at coordinate 9,771,044 of NW_027181688.1, read as the reverse complement.
TCTCTTCTCCCTTACGTTTGACTTGGTAAATATCCTCAAATGATTACACTTATTTCTCTGCGATGCTTGTGTACTATATAATTTATTTCAATTACTTGTTGCCGTGTGAATCGCAGAGTAATTTTTGAACAATAGATAGATCGCTTGCCATTGAACGGACATCTATGTAGATTTATAACGATAACCTAATCTTTTGTTGAATTTTATATTCAAGTGGTAGTTTACTTTGTATATGATTTAGCTGCCAAAACAATCATAATAACATTGATTATGACAAAAAAATATGAAGCTATTTCTTGTAACTAAACTGATTTTTTTGAATAGTGAACACTTATACATGTTGATTCGTTATATGTGTGAATTTATAGCAATATTTCTTTTAATTAATGTATGAGAAACCCCAAAAACAATGTAATAAAAATAAAGTAAGATAAAAGAGTTTTTGAGATTTATATTACTACATATTAAAATTGGTTATTGTTTACTATTCGATGCTGCCGACTTTGTACTACCAGAAGTGATAGTCCTGTTACATTACAATAAAAAAATGTAATTTTTTTAGACTGATCTTTTTTACATGATGAAAGAGTTGTAAAAAAGTTTTTAAAGCATTTGTTGACAATTGTTGACAACTATGATACAAAACAATGTGGCGAAAGAATTGGGACAATGTTAAGAAATGTTAATGAAAAGAAGAGAACAAAAGAAAATGTGATGGATGAAAGAAGATGTAGTAATAGAAATTGTGAAGGACGAGAGTAGAGAATGCAAATAAAAATTTCCTAAAACTTGATAGGGGAAAACGTTTCCTAAAACTTAATAGGGGGAATGAAAGGCCCCTCAAAAACGGGGACCATTAAAGAAATCTGCTGGGTTACTTTCGTTCGTCTACAGCATGGTTGCACAGACTTATTAAGACTAGGGGCCACTCGGGCAAATCATGAACTGATGGCGGGCCGGCCACCAGAAATATAGGTAATTAATTTTTTTTGGTTTTATTCTGGAATAGAATTCAATATTTTACGAATGTACGAGAGTATTATTTTTGCTGTCGGTGGGCCACCAGTATTCGACCGGCGGGCCGCGGTCTGTGCATCCATGATCTACAGATATTGTCATTTCAAATTTGAAGTAAAATGTACACTTAGTACGTAAATCAGGACAGTTGTGTTAATTGGCCTAAATATTTGGTTAACGCTACCAACCACGTGAGTGAAGCCAAAGAAGTGTCGCTTACATCCGTTTCCGTCTGTTGCCACAGGCCAATTGTTCTTTTTTAGTTCATACACCCCCTCAGCCTTGACCGCACGAGAGTTCCGTTGACAAAAAACAAATGAATGCTGTGACGAATCAAAAATGTTTGTTATTGTTAAAATAGTAAAAGAAATAATTACATTCTTGTGATTGTATTAGCTATATGAATTTCACACGTTTTGGACATAGATATTCCGATAGTTTTTCACATGAAGTCAGTTCTGAACACAAATATTGGACAATGCCTAATCATACTTATTATGACAGCCGGTAAATACCATCTGCAACAAGGGGTAAGCCTCCCCCAAAGATCGCAACGTTGACTCGACATTGAATTTACACTCGGTTTGTTGAGGGCCGAACCAAGCCCCTTTTAACGGCTTGGTTCACCACTCGAGAACCTTCGAACCTCAACGACCGTAGACTGCATGAGAGATGTACCCAGCCTTTGCCACTTCAGGCGACCAATTCTTCGAGCGTTGCTCTTAAATATTTGATGAAATTAAATATTTAATGAAATCAGGCGTTATTGGCGTCTTGTAAATACACTATGGACGTCCTCTATTTATTGATCAAGGTCTGGAAGTACAGATAAACAATAATTAAATTTAATGTGAGGATAATGACTCTCACTCTCCATATACATTTATTATAAGTAAACTCCATGTATCCAGCTCGTCTGATGGTCCCGCAAAAGACATGTCCAGATCAAAAATCTGGGACTGCGTGTCCCGTCTCCTTCTCTCAGTGCATTTTTCCTCTTAAGATTATTTGTTTACATGTAATTTACATGAATTATTGTAGGATCATATTGTTATATATATACTTAGGATCACTGGTCTCCAGTGGCTATTATTGATGAGTGACAGTCCTAGCAGAGGTCACCTCGTGCGGTTCCTTGAGCCTAGAGAGGCCAGAGCGCAGGCCTTAAAAGAGATCTTAAGGTAGGCGTCCGTTGCGCGGCCTTTACGAACCCTCGGAATATGCAAATGCCGTTTGGACAGCAGTGATATTCCTGTCCGAAAGAAATAGTTTTTTTTTTGTTAGAAAGGGCCCCCGTTATAAGGGACCTATCCTTCATCAATATCCAGGGACAGATTTTCTTACAATTCCACATTTTTTTTACTTCTATTTTATTTCTCTTTCTTTGCATCACAATCCCAGTCAAGCATGGCTTCTAAAAGAAATGGATTTGGAGAGATTTAACATTTCGGAACCAACAGTGTTTTATGTTTCTTTGTGACCCTGAAACGTGAATGGTAAAAGAGAAAAGAAAATCGTAATGAGGTTTTGAAAATATGGTATTAGAGAAGAATATTGCTGATAAACTCAAAGCCGCGCGAATTTCTCCAGGAGCTCAATCACAAATGACGCTTCTAGACAGTCATTTACTGTAAAATTATAAAATACATTGGCAATCTTGAGAGAAAAACGACGCGTAAGAATTGTTGTTAAGGATAGAGAGAGGCTTTACGATGGACGGTTCAAGGGGTGACCCTCACGAAAGACAGCAGTAGAAGATTAGCCAATTGAACATTTTTTGTTCATGATCAAATATTTTTTGACAATAAAAAAAATATTAACTATTAAAAGAAATGGAAACATTTTTATAAGAAAGTAGATATAAAGTCAACGATCTAAAACAATAATAATGTTTTTATTAGGCACGCTTTAGTTATAACAATAGTATATAAAATATTGTCTTCTATATGCATATACTTCTCATAAAGTTATTAATAAAAGAGAGCACGGATCATAACTTTCATATCAAATTTCGTTTCATGCTGTTGTTCAAACTTGAACCTTACGCTTATCAACTTAAGTGTTATAATTGTTTATAACATTTCAAAAATGTAACCTTTTGTTATGGATCATATCTCCATTCCTACGTCGCTTTAATACGTGATTGTTATTAATTACTCCGTTAACAATATCCACGGTTGGCAAAGTTATGAAAGGCTTTGATATTTAAATATCCACCTTATGTCTTGTTAATAAGGCGTAGTAAAGTTTACTAATAATTTTGTCGTTCAATCATTGCAAAATTATCCTTATTGCGTAAGCATTAAAACATCTTTCGTTTAATAAATGTTAGTGTGAAAATATGCTTTATGGCCTGGTGATAAGGTCCACGATACGTGGTGTAGTGTTTAGTTAAATTTAACTGAAATGTTCCTAGGCGCCTGTTTAGGTCGTGACTAAGAAGGAAGCCGTCTGGATTTATCGGTCTAATAATAATTCTAAAATGGTTTCTTCTTTGGGTTTACTAACGTTATATATCTGTGGTCAAGCCGTTGTTCGACCTGCCTTCAAAGTGGACCGAAGCTAGGTTTCTGATTGAACCTTCATTTATATGCTATAAAATTTTCATCAACATCATTATTACAGCTGAAGGATGTCCAGCTAGGCTTCCCAGTAGATTTCCAATAGGATCGGTTTTCTTTTTTAATAATGGCCCTCCCTTTTTGGCGACCTCTTGTTCCTCATGCCATGTGTGGGACAGGGACGTTACAACTCGATTAAAGTTTTTTTTTTTAATTTTACTCTTTTGTTTCACATTCTCCTTTCATTCTTCACAGTTTCTTTCTTTATATTGAAATCGTCTCCCGTGGATCACCTTTATTCCCTCATCTTCGTTCCTAGACCACAGTTTTGCTATATCATCACAGTTTTGACTAAACTTTTCGATTTTGTTTATATTTAGTTGTATTTTTTATTTCTAGTTTTTATACAATATTAGCCATTTTATTATCTTTTCATATTTACTAAACCAATAGGACCGGTTCGAAGTCGTGGTTTCTTCACAGCCATTCGTTCTGCGTGCTATGTGGCCTACCAATTGTTACTTCTTACTGAACTGCTGGTTTAAAAGTTTAAGGCCAACAAGATTCCGGATAATTTGTAAAACCAATTGACCAATCAGCATTTGTCACAAAAAAAATTTGCTTCAGATAAGATATTAATATTAATTTTATGACTTTCATTATATAATCTATGTATGTAATATTTTTTTTATATATTATTTATTTATTTACACAATATGATGTACACCAAAACTCTATACAAAAAATGTATAAAAATAACATAGTAACTAAAAAAAAACATTTTATAAACTGGTACAAGAGGCCTTATTGTTCAAGGCGATATATAATAGACAAGCTTCGAATAAAGACATGAAGGAAAGGGCTGTTTAGGGTATACATAATAAAAATAAAAACATTGAAAAATAGTACACATTTCGGAGTAATTATATAATATACTTGCATGTGTGTATAGTAATGTATGTAGATACATACATACATCTACATACATTACTATACACACAAATACGTATTTACAAACATACTTTTATAAATATATAAACATGGATCTTCAAAAGCCTACACGAAGTAACTGCCCTGAGTATTCCGTGGGAGCCTTCTAGCCTTGCTTTCTAGAAAGAGGTCTAAGTTAAGCGCATTCCACGCTTTACTCCCTAAAGCCTCCGGAATCTGTAAATGCTAGTAAACTAGAAAGGTTACCTTCCGTCACAAAAAAATATAAAATTAGTCATACAGGTGATTATAATCAGGTATAAGAGCTATACATTTATTGCTTTATAACTTTTACACCCTACTTCCTCCAATCAGTCTGAAAAAGTGATCACTCTAAAATATTTAACATTAATTTTAATTTTTCTATTGCAACAGGCCAGTAATTTCTGGCAGTACAGTCTGAAGGTTTTTTATTATTTCTGAAACACCTGATTGATGTCACATTATATACATTCACTACAATCATTTTGTATAAGATTAGTCATATACTACAATTATATATTTGCCGTTATAAACACAAAAGTTATAAATTAATTTACTAATTAAAATACGTTTATTCATTATGTTTTTTTGATATCATTAAACAAAACAATGAATCTATACGGAATTGTGCCGGAATGAAAAAAATTTTGGACCGAGGATATATTCTACAAGTAGGGTGACAAAATTTAATGTTTAATTTAGTGGAATTTTTTTTAGAGCGAAATTTTGAGTAATAAAGATTTAGATAGCGTGGACTCTCTAGTAGTTGAAATTGTTTCATACAGTTTTATTGAGGTGAAAGTAAAGTCTATCCACGCTCGAGCTGAATCATTCGTGTTACATTTACTTTTTAATTATGATATCGTTATCAAGCTTTTCATGATCTTAAAGTCTACTTTTATTTATTAGCTTGTTGGCGACCATAGCGTGTATTTTTTTTAAAGTATTGCAAATGCAAAATATCACTGCAAAAAACCCTGTCCAAATGTCATTAGGATTATCGGTTCCAACCAGTGGGGGGCTCATCCATGCCAGGTCTAATCGTGGACGCCACTCAGAACCTTTCGGCCTCCCAGCGAAGCTCCGACCATAGTCCTCTCCATTGCACTCTGTCCTTGTGCCCATCTTAAACGACGACGTCTCAAATCTATTGTGTATATTAAAATTTTATTTAAAAGAATAAAGAATGTCCATGAAAAGAATGTCCAAGAATGTCCCAAAAACTAGAAACGTATGTTAACCTTCATATGACTCACCTGTCAAACTTTCGCGGCAAAAAAGGCGCTCGCCTCTACAATGCGGCACGGTGCGTTCTGAATCACAATGATGGTGTGTTTTTTTTTAATTATTTTTATTTAACTGTATTCTCGTCTTTGCCAACTGGTTATTTTTAGAAAATTGCATTCGGAGGATTAAATTTAATACGTTATTTTCCTTTTTTGCTGACTCTACGATGGGTTTACGCTTATTATATTTTTGTTTTGTTTCTGTTATTGAATTATTACAGACCCACATTTTTATTAGTTTTTACATGAATATGGCCTTATATGAAGGGTTTCGGTTTCACCAAGAGACCATGGAGGAGACCACCAAGGAGAGTTATGCTTGGAGCCTCACTGTGAGACCGAATTAGAGATGAGGAGATCCGCAGAAGAGCCAAGGTCACCGATGTAGCTGGAAGAATTGTTCGTCTGAATTGACAGTGGGCGGGGCATATAGCACTTGGGGTTGTCGGCCGTTGAGATCGGAAGGTTCTGGAATTGTGACCAAGAGTGGCTAGACGCAACGTGAGCAGGCCATCTCTAGAGGACCAATAGCATAGCCGTGTCGTAGAGAAATGGCTGGATATCGTGGCGGTCTTTGGGAGAGGATCATGCCTTGCACTGGGCATCTATCAGCTGATATGATAATGATGATGATTTCTAGCACTTACGGAGTGTGAGTACAGGGTACGCCAAGCTCCTTGATAGTCGAAACCATTTTCCAAAATATGAAAATTTTTGCGAGCCTCAATTAAAAACGTATTTCGAAAACGTAAATAAAAGTACCGAAAATTTAAAATTAACTCTGTCACTTTAATCAACATTTCTTTAAATTTTTTGTAAATGATTGGTTTTTGTCAGTAATTTAAAAGACATTTTGACGTACAGACGGAACAATTGATTTTTTTTTAATTTATAATAACACAAAAATGAAGAGTGAACTCCGGGTACCTTTATCGGGAGCCACAGGTAATAATACGAATAGCCGCAAGTGACTCGCGGGCCGCATGCTAACCACCTCTGCTTTAATATAACTTTAAAATGGTTTTATTATTTATTTCAATCTAGTTATCATTAATGATTGGAAAAAATAATTTTCCTTTGATTACGTTTGAGTTAGATTAAAATTTCTTTTTTTTTCGAACACAGATTCAATATCGCAATTGGATCATGACTGTCAGATGTTTTGTTTCGCCGGGTTTGTTCTAAGATTTCATTTCATACCTGTAATCTATCTGCGATCGTGAATTGTTGAAACTTTCTCTTTATGATTTTAAGTTCTTTCTCCTGTTTAAATTTTATAAATAAGTTTAACCTCGTTGTAGATGAACAACTTCTTCAAAAATCAATGGTTTTAGAAATAGCTAATAACAATATGTAGAAAAAGCGCTTTCAAAATTCGGATTACTACATATTAAAATTAGTTATTGTTTAATAGGTTCCTGTAGACTATATTACCAGAAGTTATTGGCCAGTCGCGTTCCAATAGAAAAGAAAAAAAATATTTTTCAGAGTGATCACTTTATACAGGTTGAAAGGTAATAGGTGTAAAAAATTAAAAGATTTTTGTCGACAAATGTGCTGTACATTTACAAGCTTTTACACCTATTACTAATCATCCTGTATGTTCTTCCCGATCTCTCCGAAACTGTTAATTGCAGCAGCCCAAATCGTGCAATTAACGCACTAGAGTGTTTTTTTGTACGGCTATGTTATTGATAGTCTGCAGAAAATCAATCGAATCGATTGCGATCATTCGAATCGATTTTACAAAATAAATGACGGTTAATAGATCCGCCATCTTGAAAAATGCAGTTGAAAATCTTTTACAATGATTCTCTATCTGTGTATGATGTAGTTGGTTGAAGAAGTCTGTTTAAATTATTTCTTTTAAATCTATAAACCTATTTTCAAGACGACGATAATGATTATAATAATCTTAAATTATAAAAGTGCTTATTCCTCGTTTGAATTAGGCAGGATAAACTATATATAATCAATGTGTAGGATGCGTGGTTTTTGTTTAACATATGTTGGTGTTGCAAAAGCGTTAAAAATGGCGGTTCTATACCTAGATGCACATGACTGCGAGAAATATATATTTTTTCAGTCGATAGACGCTCACTGCAAAACATAGGCCTCACCTCAAAGATCGCCACGATGACATCAAGCAACTTCCTGGGACTTTAACTAAGGCCTCAGTTCAACAAGAGTGGGGCTTACGCGCAACTGGTATACCGGTTCGTGGCGCCACTCTAGAATCTTCGATTGTACAAGTAATATGCCCGCCTACTGCCACTTTAAACGACCGATTCTTCGGGCTACGTTGGCGACCTTGGTTTTCTGCAGACCTTCTATTCCGCGAACATTATCAAAGTTTAACTGCATAACAGTTTGGTATATATTGTAGAGTGCATCACAATGTACATGTAATTCCGTGAATATCATTTAAGTAAGATTAATCATTAAAGTCTGAGGGGCCTGCAAATGTAATAAAAATATATAACGGAATGAATAATAGTTTGTTTAATGGCGGCCATAATTTCCAATTGCAACAGATAATTAATAACATAAACATGATGGCGGGTAGTGACGATCGACGGAAGCCATCTTGGAGCCATATTGAATTAGGGTTACCATACGTTTTATTAAAATATGTGGACTGAATTGATAAGACGATGAACAGGAAATTTTTATCAATGTTGGTTGCGTGAAGAATTTATAATATTAAAAAATTTGTCTATTTTATTCTTTTTAGTTTTTCAATAATTCTATATTCTTAATATACAGGATCATAGGATATAGGTGTGAAAACTTTAATGGGGTTTGTTTTGCTCATTTGATGTCAATAATTATATGGTACACGTTTTTGAAAAATTAGTAACTAAAAGCGTTTTCAAAATTCGGATTACTACATATTACAATTGATTGAATTTTACATTGTGAAGCAGTTTTTCAGAGTGATCAATTAAAAATACTGTTATTGGTAATAATGTACTGTAATTATAAAAATAGGTAGTGATCTAAATGTAAAAGCCTTTAAGCTTTTTACTGGCAAATAACTAACCACTGTGCATATGTATTGTGTTACGAGAAAATTGTGAATTAAGAAAAAAAGAACAGTAATGTAAAGAAGTGTGCAATCTAGTAATACAATAACTATGAAAATAAATACATTTTATGTGATATAATTAAATTTGTAAATAAAATTGTCTACATAAGTAATACATTAATAATGGCAACATAATAACATAAGGAAGTTAAAAAAACTTAAAGGAAAACCTATCGTTGTGGTTTAGGAACATTAATGTTTACAATGGTGCTGGTTGTTTTTTATTAGAAAGTCCTATACCCGGGATTTTTTTTATGAGATTGAATCAGGAATGAATAGATCCATAGACGCTCGAAAACAGTCGAGATAGTGTAGCGGATTGGCAAGTTGAGGTGGCAGTGGGCAAGGATATAGCGCGCAAAACAGACTGCCACTTAGAACTTTCTTGCAAGTGCAGTGTAGAACATCGACAGGGGATGCTTACATCCAGCGGTGGACGTCCCGCAAGTGATGTGCGAATGATGATTGCACAGAATTATATATAAAAAAAATATATTTATTTTTATTGTCACTACTTTTCTTGTATATCTTCTATATCATTTCACTGGTTGTTAAACCTAAATAAAAAAATATTTTTTAATTTCCGTAAGAATCTCTTAATGTATATTATATTTCTTTGTCAAGGGCACCGCTGGCAGTATAATTATAGTCTTAACCAGATGTAATAAATTAATATGATGGTCGCAGATGTGTGTTGTCAGAAAATATTAAGTTTAGGTAGTAATGGTTTACTACCTAAACTTAATATTATATATATGATATGATACATAGTAGTATGATTGCTCGTCTGAATTGGTAGTAGTGGGGCACATCGTATGTGCAACCGTTGGTCGTTTGGGCCAACAGACCGGTAGACCGATGATGTAGTTAAAGTCGAAGGAAGTCGATGTGGGGAGTGTGAGACTGGTCATTGTGGCTATTTTTGAAAGAGGCCTATGCTTTGCAGTACGTGTCTGTAGGCTGAAAAGAAGAAATTTATCGCAGTCGAGTGCATGTAGGTATAAGAATAATAAATAAGCGATCTCACCAATGTAGCTTAAAGTATTGCAGAAAGGTTCTGAAGTAGCGACCATTAAACGATGGGCGCGTGGGTCGTCCAAAAGGCGACTTGGTCAAGGTCACAGGAAGTTGCTGGATGCGGTAAGCGTGAGACCGATCATCGCGGTGATGTTTGGTGAAGGCTTATGTCCAGTGGGTGTCTATCAGCTGCCGATGATGATGTTGAATAAAATCTAACGTAACATCGGTGCTAACAATAAAAGACAATTTCGACGTGTAAAAACCATTGTTTCGATTTCATGAGGACGCCATATTGCCGCGCGGGAGTCGAGGGCAACGATCTCTATGACTCAACTGATTGTCGTTGCATCCATTAAAAAAAAACTTATAAAACGTTCGGAAATTAACTTGAGCTGTTGTAAAAAAGTTATTATATCATTTTAAAGACATGTGTTAGCCTTTGTAAATATATATTTTGTAGTGTGTTATTGTTTACTTGATATCTTGGAAATCAGTCTTTTGTTTAGACATTTGTTGTAGCAATTTGATGGCAGCAAAGTAGATACGTCCAACGTACAGTAAGCATTGCGTTCCTTTTTCTGAAGTACTGCATTTAAACAATAAAGAAGGTAATAGAAAGAAATAAAAATTAGATCTTAACTATCATAATTAATAAAGGGTTGGGTAGAACGTTAAGAATTTAAAAATACATATAAAAAAGTACTAAAGATGAATAATAATAAATTAGTGTTAGAATGTAATAAAATGTAAGATACTAAAGTCAAAACAAAAACTAGGAAACAATGTGATAAATAATCTGTGATACTTTGGGATTGGAGGAGAAGGATGAAAGGCGATGGTTGAATGACAATAATGCTTATAGTGTGAAAGATTTTATGATGGTCGAAAGAAAGAAAAAGCATGAAACATACTGTGAAGGAAGAAAACAAATGTTGACAAAAAATTTATGTGAAAAACATATCTTAAATTGTTCCATATCAAACAGGGGGAACAAAAAAAATTGTCCTACAGTGCCTAAAGGCGAAAGTCTGCAATATGTGTTACCAGTGATGAACTATGGTACAGGAATGTGGTTTCTCACTTCTGGCCTTATAGGCAAGCTCACTGTCACTATATGGGCCATGAAGAGGACTGTTCGGAATTTCGACGAGATCGAATTATAAATAGTAATATAGTTGGACATGATTCTCCAGCATGGATCACCAATAGGATTGGATGGAAGAGACTTGCGTCCACGTTTTCTGATGACCTTATTTGTTTATCTTGAGGGCGGACGTTGAGTAGTGATAGACCAGCGGTGGGGAACTGAGACTTGCGATTATAATCTTATATAATTCACAATTTTATTATACACGATTACCACTTCTCACAAAAAAGGTTCCATAGGATGGGCAGCGGTGTCCTTTGCGTACAAAAATACCACACTGCGATTGACATCCCATCTTCCAAGCGTGGCGACCAACTGCGCTTGCTATATTTCTTCTACGGACCTCTTTATTTTTGATTTGATCTCCAATGACCTGATCCGAAATGTTACATCTATTTAATTCACACTATAAGACAAATAATGCCTAGTGTAGATTGATTTGTTAAATCTTACTGCGTAGTTATGAATAATAAAAAAACCGGATTATGTATAATTATATTATTATTAGAATTATGGAAGCGTAAAGCTGAATCTTGGACGCAATTCGACCAGTCCAACACAGTACGTTGCACAAAAACATAACTAAACTTTCTCTTTATCGTTATGTATTATAATTGTTTTTTTAAATTTTTGTTCATAGACACGAACGAGTCTAGATGTTTCCGCGCCGTTGCGTCACATGTTTAATTGTTTTTAGTTTTTAAATTCACTTAATGGTTGCCGTTGATAGGTGTTAGATATATTTATTTTAAAATTATAACTCTAATCGGCAAAGGAGTTAATAATGTTTTATTAACATAATTGCTTCAATACGTGGTAAGATTTACATTTAAAGTTTTTACTGCCAAAACCAATCGGTTACGAGTATATAACCTTTCAACGGTGAATGTAAAGTTCATATGTCAGTAAAAGCTATTCATTTTTTTTCTATATGAATGTGACAGGCCAGTAACTTCTGGCAGAATAAAGTCTACAGGGACAGATAGTAAAAAATAATTAATATCAATATGTGGTAATTTGAATTTGGAAAACTATTTTTCTTACTGTATTATCATTATTTTGTTTATTATTCCTGAAACCATTGATTTTTAGATAGCGTATATCATATAATACTTAAATATTTTTAGAATGCTTTTACACCTATAACAAAAATATACTGTATAGTTTTAAAATATATAACATGAATCGTTTAATCAGTATTGTGAGAGAGTAATCAGTAGTATGAGTGAGAGTGTATAGGAAAGATAAAATTTAATTTAACTTATTTGTCGTTATTTATTATCACCATCATCATGTCAGCTGATGATGCAGCATGCAAAGGCATGGGCCTCCCCCCAAAGAACGCTACGATGTCCGGAATTGCGCAGTATTGTCCCGCGACCTTGAATATACCCTAATTGTTTATCAAAATGACTTTAAATTGATAAATAAAAGCAACGTACTGAAATGCGCAGCATTTTTTAATTTTTATCTAAAAACTTTAAAAGAAGCTATTTCCTTATTTAATGGAATCAGACGTTACCTTGCGGAAGTCCATCCTAAGTAAGAAAAGGACCAATATTTAGCCACTTCCGCACATGCACTAATCGGTGTGACATAACTCCTGAAGATGCCCGTGGAGGGGTGAAACACGTGTTGAGTAATTTGGCGGTGGCGGTTGTGTGATTCGCATTGTTTGCCGCATACGCATTTATCAGCGGGCTGGCGAGCGGTGCACTTTGTTGCACGACTACCACTGCATGTGCGGAAGTGGCTAAATATTGGTCCTTTTCTTACGAAGTTATTTCCATAAGTGTTTTTATCCTTTTTTTTTTAAATGTATCAAAAGAGCTAATGACGCAAAATGTGTTGCAATGAAAAATAGGCCAGGTGTCACAAAGATTTTGTGTCGGACATGAAAATGTTTTGCATTAGCTTAAATCGCACTTGACCGCAAAACTACGATCTATTGTGTGTGTCATTGTGTTCAAAATTGTTGAATGGTTATTGTTAAGCGAAGTGGTTGGCTAATGATTAGGTTTTTGGCTCCAAAGTAATGTAATATGCTAAGTCTGTTTGAAGACAGGACGTATTTATAGGAAGATAATTGTTTTTTTAACTTTAAATCAGAGTTCCCCAAACTTTTTTGTGTCGTAGCCCCTTGCCATGTTTTTCCGTGTTGGGTACACCCCCTACTTACCTGATATTGATTTCCTAGTCAGTGCAAAGTAGCGAAGCTCTGCGACTGCGACTCTCAGGTTTTTACGAGTTCAAAATGTATTGCGACCACAAAGTGAATACCAACATCTTACAAGTTACACAATTGTATAAACATATATAATAATTTTTTACTTCATAGGTACTTTTATAAATAATGTAAATGTTATTAGATAGTATGATGTAAATAGGTACTATCAGTGTATGTGTTGAGATCCACTGTCGTGGACATTCATTTCATTTCGTGGACCCCCAATTTGTTTTTTGCTGATGTAGACCCCTTGCAGGTGGTCATAGACCCCTAGGGGTCGATATAGACCACTTTGGGAATCACTGCTTTAAATAATTCATCATTATTTCAACTTTACGATGTCCACATCTGACATATGCTTTCCTCGCAAGTTTTAAATAAGATTGGTCAAAAGCCTGTATCCGACATCTTCACTATCAGCCCACGGCTGAAGCCTACTCCGTTGGTTTTTAAGACGACCGGTTGGAAGCGACTTGCACTCTACATTTTTTTTCTGGAGTCCTAGTGTCTCGGGTTACATCCAGTCTGGCTAAGCAGATCTAAGTTAGAGTCATGTCCGATACAATCATGACTGACTAAACTGAAAGAACCGTACGTTTTTCAATGCCTTTAAGAAACGTTGTCTGTTCGTCCATCTCGTGGGCGAGGGTGACCTACGGTGCGTTTTCTGCTCTGTAGTCTCCTCTACCGAACCTGAAGGTCCTAACGGCCATTTGTTCTGCACGATTTGAGACCTGTCCAATGCCAATTTACTTGGCTATGTCAGATTCTTTCGTTCATCTACGGATTGCAATGAAAATACTCTCTAATGATATCAAATTACTTCTTACAACTTCATATAACGTGTTAGGGAAACGTATTATTACAAAGTATAGATTTAACTTTAGTACATAGGTGCCATTTTGTTATAAGAATTTTTGAGACGTATAATAAAAAAAAACTTAAGTAATTTGGCTGTCGACTCAAGTGTCTTCCAACTTATTAGTTAAAACCGGAAGTGTACATTAAACGAAGTTAACATGGGGGATGCCACTCACGTATTCTTCAATTATCTCTACACAACTAATTTTGAATATATTTTTAGACTCACACCACATGTGTATGTCACCAATAATTATAATAAATTAGAAAGAAATAGGGGACGTCCATCGATATATTTACGAGGGACCGTGAAAAATTGGCTGCATCACAGTTTCGACTGTAAAAAGTCTCTTATTCATTTGTAATGACCGGAGATAGATTTAAACATTATTAGACCATCATTTACAAAATTAAAGGTAATGGAAAATGCTTATTGTACAATAGATGAATATTTAAATGATGGGAATCCTTGGCAGTGATGGCGCCTGATTATTTTGATCTTATTTAGCCAATATCTAATAGTGTGGATATGTATAAAATCTGTATTAAATTTTATTAAAAGTTGTGTTGTGGTGGAGTTCCCTCCTGCTTCTTCTCCACAACTATAACTGTGAAGTTTTATTTATTAAATTCAACCTTGGAAGCCTACAAAGCAAGTACTGTACAATCAAGGGCCCGTGCCCTATTCTTATTACGTAAAATGTACTTAACATGTGAACGTAATGTTGACATTAACCCATGTACTTCATAATCGCTCGAAAAATGTCACTGACGTAACATGAGTCACAAACATTTCTTAATCAATGCACACGCATGCAGACCACGAACAGGTTACGTACCCCTGATATTTACAACTGCAAACCATTACGAATCTTATGTGAAGATGATAGAGTCTGATTTTACTTGCGGCGCGATATTTCATAATGAATTTACATTGATGGTTGTACGGAGAACGAATTTACATGAAGTCCATAGTTGAATAGACAATTATCGTTGTTAGGATTTAAAGTGTTTTCAGCTTTATTACGTAGAACAAAAGGTGTATATTGTATTCCGTTGTGAAGGAAGATTTGTGTGATAAGGTTGAATTTAGTTTAAAATTCTGAAAGGGCACGATTTGTAAATATTCAGGACGCACTAAAGAATACGTTTGGGCTTGATAACTAAAAGTAGATACCGTGAGAATGATTCCAAGATGTTGTGTTTCTTGTAATTGTGAATGATATGGGAACTATTTTGGAGTCACTACATAACTACTAAATCATTTCGGTACGAGCGTCGACTATACTCGA
The DNA here is from genome assembly GCF_028537555.1 of Battus philenor. Taxonomy (NCBI): domain Eukaryota; kingdom Metazoa; phylum Arthropoda; class Insecta; order Lepidoptera; family Papilionidae; genus Battus; species Battus philenor. Next base: position 9,755,573 of record NW_027181688.1, on the reverse strand, counting down.
CGGCCAGAGATGAACACACACAACCGGCATTTACTCTGCCGCGACACTGAGCTCGTCTTGCTCTTTAACACACTTGTGATAACAGTGTTTTACATTACAAGCTGATACATATACGCATTGCGTTCATCTAATGTTATTATAATTAACTGTAATTGCAAATATAGGTTTTTTATGGCCTTCGTTATTAGGGACCTCTCGTACCCCTAACTGATTTATGGGTTAGGGACTTTTCTTTTCATAATTTTTTTTCACAAATTTTATTTTTGCTTCTCCATCCATTTTCTTTTCGTTCGACCATACTTTCTTCTTCTCATACCTTAACTATTAATTCTAGTTTTTATTCTTTTTCTCACTTTAGGTCTATTCTAGGTTTACGTTTTCAATATTATTTTGGTTACTTCTTTATTTATTAGCCTATTTTAACAATTTTATTTACAATTTAAAATTGTAAATAAAATTGTTAAAATATACACAGTAAACACCGTTATACTTATTGTTAAAATGAGACATTGCAATAAATATAATAGTAATTGTAATTCTCAGTTACTTAAATTTCACCATATTTTTTTCAAAGAATAAAAATATTTATCAATAGAAGCAAATGATACTTGTTAAAACAGCTCCTAATATATACTGGACTGTTTGTATTTCGTGCGACAGAGATAACGCTCTACGAATCCGAAATTAGCCGATTGTCTCTTTCCAAAGGTCGATGTGCAATATTTATCGCATGGTACTGTATCTGTTTATAAATATTTAATTAACACAATTAATAAGAATTTGCATGTAAATTAAAAACATTAAAAAGAATTGGGAAATCATATTTGGCAACACTCAAAGGTACAGTAATACGAAAAGTTGGAGCCAGTCCATGATCCGTTTACATATTAATATACTTACGTGGCAGAATTTACAGTAGCTGAGCAGTGTTCAGTTGTGTTTGTCTGGCATCGCTCCAGATTTCTGATTTACTCTATAGATACTGCATCCAAGTGTGCTTGATGTTAGACTTAAAATTAACTTAGACAACTTTTCTACATCCAGCTATGCCAGACAATGCTTTTTTTTCTCGACGCATAAAGCTTTGAAGAAAAAGCGCATAAAAATACGTATTTTTAATTATCCTATATAAAGTGAACACTATAAAATATATTAATTTAATTTATGTTTTCTATCAGAACGCGTCAGGGCAATAACTTCTGGCAGTACAAAGTCTGCAGGGATAGATAGTAAAAGTAATCAATTTAATATGTAGTAATACTAAGTAAGAAACAGAAAGAAGGATGGCAAACAGTTGGAAAAGGTATTAGGACCCAAAGGAAGTAAGGAAAGGGTAAAAACTTACTACCTGCATCCTGCAAATCCTAATGTATGATAGTAAAACGTGGACTCAAAAATAAAACACAACTTAAAGTATTGCAGAAAGTCTAGAAGCAATGGAAAGAAGCATGCTAAGAGTTAAAATGATTTATAGAATAAGGAGCATCATCATAACGACAAAGATCCAGGTGCAGAATTTAGATTCTATAAATACAGAATCTTAAATGGAACTGATTAAGGTACATGATAAAAGGAAGGGACAAAAGTAAAAGAGAAAGATGACACAAATGATGGGGGAAATGGATCAATGATATAATACAGGTAGCAGGTATAGTAGAGAGAGGGAGATCTGAGTAGAAGAGGTTGGAGCCTCCCGTGCAAACTGGCAAACTTGCAAAAGTTAAAAAAAGCAAAATAGATGAACAATTTTATTTCATTACGTTAACATTATTTAAGTGTATATATAATATGTAATATTAAATCCAGCCAAAAAGCTTTAAAGCTTTTACATCTATTCCCAATCACCGTGTATAAAATGATCAATTTGAAATATTTTTATATTAATTATTTTATTCTAATGGAATGCGACAGGCAGTAAGAAGTGTGCAGATAGTAAACGATAATTAGTTTTAATATATATTAATTTGAATTCTGTAAACCAATTTTCTTACCATGTTATTATTAGAGGGACCGGAAAGTAATGTCGTTTCTGTCGACATATTTTACAGAAAAACTGATTTTTATCGCTCCGGCACTGAATTTATATACTAGATGGCAAAAGGTTGATAACGAAGGTGAATATATTGTTGATTAGAAATAAAAACTTGTTGAAAATGTAGTCGTGTGAATTTAACTTAGGAAAGCGTTATTACTTTCTGGTTCCCCTAATATTTCTGAAACTAATTTTTGAATATGGTGTAACATACATTAAACAACAGAACTTATTAAACCTTTTCCTCCTATACCTAGTCTTCCTGAATATAGCACTATACAAGAAAAACAGAACACTACATTATCTGGTGTGTTATTTTTTGTAAACCATATTGTTATGATTTATAAAAGTTATCATTAGATAACCAAACTCATTAATAAATTGTCTTTTACAAATTATCACGAGTAATGACTTATTGTGTTTTGTTTATTATTATTAATATTTTAATTATTATTTCGATAATCGATGCCCTTACAAGATTAGTGTTTACCTTTCGTTTGTGTGAAACAAAAGGCGCTAGTTTAATTGTTAGCAATGATTAATGTATTCAATTATTTTTGTATCTAGTATTTATTAGGGGGACCGGAAAGTAATGTCGCTTTCTTAAGTTAAGTTCACAAGACTACATTTTTAACAAGTTTATATTTCTAATGAACAATGTATTCATCTTATATATCAACAACCTTTTGCTATCTAGTATACAAATTTTGAATGCGGGAACGGTAAAAATCAATCGGTTTTTCTGTAAAATATGTCAATAGTGGCGAAAAACGACATTACTTTCCGGTCGCCCTAATATTTTAGTACACACTTGCTGTACGTGCGATTTCGAATGAAATTTAATTAAAAAATTTGTTAATTTAGTTATTTTCTACAATTAAAGTAACCTAAGTAAATACTTATTATATCAGCTATCTGCCGGTAGAAGTTTCGTCAAAATCGGTGCAGCCATTTCAAAGATTAGCCAAAACAAACAGACAGACAAAAATTTTAAAAATTTAATTTTGATATATGCACTGTATATATTCATATGCTTGTAGTAAAAAGCGGTTATACATATTTACAAACAGACACTCAAATTTTATTTAATAGTAAAGATTAGTTAATTTCACATTAGTAGTTGCGTTTTTATTACAACTCTGTATTAAAATACAAATCTTTTGTAACCCATCCATAAAAGGGTTATTTTCTACATGGTTATTGTAATGTTTATTTTTGTATTAAGTTTATAGGATGTGTATTAAAATAATAAATAAATAGATGTCTGCGTCTGTGCGTGGCCACCTTAAACCCGTTGACACGCAAATAGTTGCCCACGTTTCAGTCCATATACGCCCACTGCAAGGCATGCCTCCCCCAAAGGTATCTATGGGGGTAATACCTTGATCGTTAGGTTTTGCAGGCTGGTTAGAAATGTAAAGGAAAAAAATATGAAAAGATTAAAATTTAATCAAAATGTATGTTTTGATTTTAACCTTTAGTACAGATGTTAAAAAGAGAAGTCTAAACTTCGATGTTCGATCTGTTTGCGAATATGTAAATGCATTAAAGCCATTAGCTTCAACAAACGGACCGTCTGGTAAATATTAGCTTTCCTCTTTAATGGCCATTTAACGTCTAGATTTCTCTAGATATTTCATTTAGTCCCTACGTATATTTGGTATATTCAGTGTTATGTTTCGTTTTGAGTAGGACTTCCGATGTGACATAGGCCTCCACTATAGATTTAGTATTGCGACAACCTTAACAAGGTTTTTTTTTTCAAATAATTCTAATTTGTGGCTCTAGGGTGTTTTGTGTACAATGTGTTTATTGAGCGCTGTTAGGGATTGCCGCTATTTGATACGGATCTTTCTTCTCCCAGCTACGAATCACGACGGCATTTTATTATATACAATTTTTCTTATCGGTAAATACAGCTAAAACTTATTCATATGAACAACAAAGTTTAAGATTTTTCCTTTGGAAAGGGAAATTCGGCTAATTACGGCTTCGTAGAGCGTTATCTCTGTCGCACCAAATACAACGACTGACAAAACGTCACATAGGTAGTGTGGGACAGAGATAATGCTCTACTAAGCCGAAATTAGCCGATTGTCTCTTTCCAAAGGTCGATATGCAATATTTATCGCCGGGTATTGAACATTCATTGGTGCATTATTTTATTTGAAGTCGCAGCCAAAATGCTACAGACCGATAAAAGCCTTAAAGTGTAAGACAATGTTCCGGGCAAACTCTCCAAAAGGTTCAGCAGTAGATTTTTCTTGAGGTCCGGTAAGTTGAAGGTATATTAAGGTTTTCACAAAGGTTTATGTAGTTACGTCTTTTGGATTCCAATCGGGAACAGTGTCTGTGTAAGTGTTAAAAGTCTGCTGTGGAACTGTTACATAGGCAGGCATGGTTGTTGTTCGATGACGAGGTCAGCTATCCAACTTGTGGGTGGACATCGTACGCTGAGTTTGCAGCGACCTTAGCTCTCAGAACTCACACCTTTAGCACTCAGAACAGGTGATCTGTTCTGAGTGCTATGCTACGTATTTATCGATGAAATAATTTAATCATTTCATATTTATTTAACAAAAAAAGTGATCACTCCGAAAAATGTCGCATCTCCACTTCAACTTCCGTAATATTGTTTTTAAACGAAACAAATATTTATACTTTCGAATAAGTTCCGCTAAGTACGATTGAAAATTCGAGACATTGAAATGTTGCCAAACTTTATCCATCTACTACAGGTTCGAAATGTTGTTTCTGTCAAAAAGAACACGGTAAGAATCTCTATAATTACTCTGTTGACACCATTTTTTTTCTGTCAAATTCTCCTATTTGTAACATGAAATTCAACATGATATTAATTGCAGCAATATGTTTATCGGTATAACCTTTAATGTAATAACATCTAGTCGAATTGTCAAAGTCAGTGCTTCTCAAAGCGGGGCCCATGCCTCATAGGTGGGCAATTGAAAATTGGGACGTGACACGAGTTTAACCCTTTCGCTTCAATATAAAAATAATACATGTTACTTAGTAGGGCGTAAGAGTTTTAGAAAAGTGGGACATGACACCAAAAAAGATTGGAGGTGGTGGTTTAAACAAAATTGTGATATATGGGGAATGCAGGAGAAGGATGTAAGAGGAAGTGTGATCGAAATGCAAAAAAAAGGGATGTATCGTGAAGAATGAAAGATGATGAAGAAAAAAAATATTAAAATTAAATGAAAATCAATATTATACATTCAGGGGTGAACCAGAAGTCCAAAAAATGGAGACCATAAAAAAAGCTTCTTAAACACTAGTCCACATAGCACCGTACTTTATATCAGTTCTCCGCAACTGCTGTGCCGTAGTTCAGACACAAGTGTGTCGCCAATTAATAAATTGAAATTTTACAATTTTTCATTATACATATTTTGTGTTTGAAACACAATGCCACGTCACGTTCACTTGTCTCTCGAATTTAGCTTTTGGTGTGCCGCGAAATACTAGGAAAGATTTTACTGTGTCATAGATGAGAAAAGGTGGCGAAGCACTGCTATATGTACGAAGCAATAGTGCAAGTGTATATTCTAGTAGTATGTCGCCGTAACTAATGTAATATCTGAGCCACTCAGCCGTAATATATTAAGTTTCAAATTGACGACGGATATATATTGCACAGGGTTTCACAAATTACTGTTTGCATTTATAGCTTCATCATTTTCAAAGTGGAACGTACTTAAACTCAGCTCGAAGTCAGCGCACATTATTAAATCAACTGAATATGGATAAAACCGAGGATCTTAAACATTTGCCATCGTATCAGTTCCATGTGCCACATAGCTAGAAAAAGAGAAGGTTGCTGGAGCTATAATGTTCTGGAGTGAAAACAAGGAAGTCACCTTCAAGTGTAGAGTAGGACGTTCAACCATGAGGGGGACAGACGTTAATGTCGTAGGTAGACCCTGATGAAGGCCACTTCTGCCAGATCATATTGGAAATATATGTGAAGATCATCCAGCGTGATTATGATTCATCTATCAACTTAATAATTAAAAAATAAAACGTCATACCGGTGACATGCATAATTAACTGGGTCGATTTAATTTAAGCATGCCGATTAAAAATAGACGTATTTTTTCGCAAAACCACAAGGCCGAGTCCGTCGAGAGCGGCCCCATTTTGCGAGCGAACGTTCAAAAACAAGATGGCTTCTGAAGCGTTCGGAAATTTACAAAAATATTTCATTTGAACAATGTGATGATTTTATTATTCGTAAAAAATATTGGACGTGAGTTCCTTAAGAGGGTGGATTCGGATCTTTATCACACCAGCCCGGAATGGATTGCAAGATGTAGTTTAAGAAAAGAGTCAACTATATAAATAAAAATAATTAGCCAAATACGTCGCTAAGCGCAAAACTATAGAAACTCCACATTACTCGCGGTTATGTTACAAGGTAATAAGTGATGTAATAAAGCGTAACGAAACTGTGTAAGGAGAAGACATTGTAATGTATTAAGTTATTTATAATGTTGAGAAGAAAATGAGAAAGTTATAATAGTATTGCATAAAATAGCAAAATAGAAAAATTAAACGAAATAAAAATAATCAATTGGATGAAAGAGGAAAGAAAGAGAGAAATTCTGAAGGATGAGAGAGAGAGTGTTAAAATAAAAAAGTTAAATGAAAAAAAAAATCATTGTAAAATATATCCCTGTCCCAAAAATAAGATTAGCCATCGCGAAGCCTCCCAATCACGGGGGCCATATAAAAACTAGAGAACCTATTCGGATATATCTTTTTTTTTCTTCAAATTTTAGCACACGAGGATATTTTAAATAGGTAAATAAGTAAAGAAAATATACGAATAATGAACATTTGAGACAAAACTTTAAATTACCAATAAAAGCCACAGAGTAAATTTAAACAACTGCTTCTAGTTGTTGAACATTTGACGTCAATCAAAATGAAAAGTCGTGTTACGTTGGTAATAAAACAAAAATAGCGTACACCAAAAAGCATTAAATGAAAATATGATCATATTATTAACTGTGCAGTGAACGAATATAACAAAGTAAATTTAATGTCTTAATTATTAAATGTTGTTTACTTTTTTATTCTTTATAGGCGAAGTATTTGACCTTTGTTTCGTCTGATCAGTGGCGTAGCTAGGGGGTGGCGAGCGGGGCGGCCGCACCAGGCACCACAAGGAGGGGGAGCACCAAAGTTGAAAATAATTTTTTTTTAATTTTTTTTTCGTATTATTTTGAATGAAAATATATTAACTACATTCTGTTCTGAATTTTGAAATTATTTAAACTCTTTTTTTTGGGGGGGGGGGGACCATGCCCTAATTTGCCCTAGGCCCCAAATACCATAGCTACGCCACTGCGTCTGATCTTAAGCGATGACGAAATCTAAGATGGTATGTGCTTGCCCAGAAGAAGCCAATTCACTCTTGTTTTGAAGACTGTTTAAGTTATAATTGTCTAGAAAAAAAATCTCGGTAGATTGTACCACACCTTGGCTGTTCGCACTATCAAAGATTTAGCAAGCGCTTAGTGCTGGTAGAAAGAATTTCAACCGTGTACGGATGTCGGAAATCCGTATGTATTTTTTTTCGAGAGAAAAAAAGCTATGGGGGAATTGTTTAGTGTAATTCCGACATAAACTCACCAAAATGCAGTCTGTAGAATTCTGATAAACTGGCAACTTTTCGCTGATACTCCAAGCTTTGAAGCTGGTGAGCACTGTCATCAAAGCATCATTTACAATCAGCCTCTTTCTTGGCTCGTCTCTATATGGATTCCAAATCTTGGTGCTGTTAAGTTATTTTGTAACTCTGGAATTTTATTGTTGGACATAGACACACTTCCCCGCCCCCTAGTATTTTGCCTAGTTTTCCGACCAATTTAACGAGGTCATCTGTCCACCTTGTTGGTGGATGTTTTACATTGCGCTTGCTGGCTCAGTGGTCTCCACTATAGAAACTTAAGGACCTAGAGTATGGTTGCACAGACTTATTAAGACTAGGGGCCACTCGGGCACTCTGATGGCGGGCGGGCCGCCAGAAGTATAGGTAATTTTTTGGGTTTTATTCGGGAATAGAATTCAATGTTTTTCGAATGTACGAGAGTATTATTTATCCATCAGTATTCGACCGGCAGGCCGCGGTCTGTGCATCCATGACCTAGAGGCTATCTGTTCTGCGCGTTATGTGCCTTGATCACTGCCATTTCAACTTCCTAAACCGCTGGAAAGTTTCAGATGTTTTTGTGTGTGTATAGATCTCATTATTCCTGATCTAGTAGAAGAATAAAGAGCATAGATCTTTCCATAGCTTGTTGAGAGACTATGTTTTTACTTTTTTCATTGGATTATGACTGGCCAATAACTCGGCTAGGATTTAGTTTTTAAATTGTAAGTTTTTTATATATACTTATTTCTAGTATGTCTGGGGTGTGTATTCTAATTAAAACGGAATGGCCAATATACATTTTCGCGTGACGAAAGCAATTAGGGTATGTACATTGGCAACTCTATTTCCGGTTTTAATTAAATATTCGATTCGCTTACGCAACATTCGAAAATGATCTAAGCGAGAAATTGAGAGTGGAATATATTTATATCAGATTTATTAGTTCGAACTGTATGAAAAAAAAAGATATGGCGAAAAACGTACTATGGCCAGAATACTTAAAGACAAAAGCCGTTATGTACCTGTTTTTGAACGTAAATCAATTTTAAGTAGACAAGACAACAGATGGATAGGTGTGGCACCGTTTTTAGCATCTGTATTCACGTTTCTCAGCAAGCAAAGTAATATGAACTATAACATAATGGAGTAAAGTACAAATTTCATTGAGCAATAAATGAGTTGTGTACGATGTGTGTTAGCAATTCGAAAATGGAATTTCAAGTTTGGTGTTTGAATATGGAATTATATTCGTTATTATTGATTTACCTTATACGAAATTTTGTTAGATTTTGAATTTTATCATAAAGTTTTAAGATTGTATTTAATTTTTATAGTGTCTAGAAAATGTGTCTGAGTGACTCATATGTATGTTCAATGATTATAGATATATACGGATGCCAATTTTCATAAACTTATATAATAAATAGTTATAGTAAGAAGTTATAGAAGCGGCTCCATTGGTCTACTAATCGAACATCATTATATAAGTAAGACGTCCACGTAAAAAAATATCATATCCAAAAATCAATAGTTTCAGAAATAATAAATAACGCGATGATAACACAGCAACAAACAGAGTATTCGAAATTTGAATTACTTCATATTAAAATTAATTATTGTTGTCTTTCTCTGCAGACTTATTATTGCCAGTTGGATTCCATTACAAGAAATGAATTAGTTTAAACATATTTCAGGGTGATTAGAAATGTGTGTAAAAACTTTTTGCTAACAAATGAGTTATTTGTATATATACATATAACTAATCGCCTTTAATAACGTCTTATATTTATATTTTGTGGACACTGGCAGAATGAACATACTAATGTAGTTCATTAAAAAAAAAAACAAACGTCAAATTTAATACACTTTCCCGCGCTTTACTCCAATTCGTGTATTTTGCAATTAAGAAAAAAAAAAACTTTTGTCTACAGTTTAGAAATAAACAATGCGACCTGCATCTAGTGATTATTCGTTCAAGACCAATATCGTGGGAATTTTTGAATGTGCCGTTTCTATTTTTCTTTTCTCTGCACCCATCGGATGTTTTATTAAGGTTTTATGGCGTAGCTATAGCATTGAATGGGCAAAACGGAACCGTCAAATAAAAAACTGATTATACATTTTTAATGAAGTCTAAGTTCGGCACTCTTCGACGCCCTTCATCACCCCATTCTGTTTTACCATCACTTAAATATTAATAACACTATAAATATTAATAAGAATGATAATAAAGTCATCGGAAAAGCAACCGGCCTCGCTGGAATCGAGTTAAGCACGACCATCACAGGGTACGCGAAATAAAACTGATACAAGTCGGGCAAGCAATTAAATAAACAGGAGGTAGCGAAAAGAAAAATAAAAATAGAACTAGAATAAAAAAGAACTAGGAACAAATTTTGAAACATTAATTAAAAAAAAACATAAATTATAATGATTCGTAATAAATAAGCATATTAAATAAGAATGAAAAATAGCACAATATAAATTAAGTCTGTGATATTTGAGATACGAGGCGAAGGAAGTGAGACGATGAATGAACGGAAGTAAGTATGAAAAAGAATGATAGAAAATTGTAGAATGAAAAAAGAGGAAAGACAGATCATACAAAGAATGATAGAAGAGTACAGAAATAAGGAAAAGAAAGTAAAAATCATAATATCAACAAACTCCGTCCTACGGGGGCCATAAGAAAACCCCACATCATTTTAGATGGAAAAGCGTTGCTGGAGTTTCTTCCGCTAGGGTTTTCCAAAGTGGTACCTATAGAAATGATAGCCAGTTCCTCTCGGAAGCTCTTGTGGAGCAATATTAAGCGGTTATTTATCTTTATCATATAATTTCTTTCTAATAGTCTTTGTAGTTTTTTCAGTCTATTGATGTGATTATATTGAAAATATGAACTAAATGCAGGTGGTCGTGTTATATTAACAGGTAATGCACGACTAGGAAAGGCACACGCATGCGGCAAGACATGCACGCATCACCGGCCACGACTCCCGTATGTCCCGTCTTACATCGCCACAATTCATAAGCTGAAGCGATTTATGAATTTTAAACTTTACTACATTATTATACGGTAATTGGGTATTAATGTGAAAGCTTTAAAAACGATAATGTATTGCTTATTTGTTAAAAAAAGGCCTGAAAGAAAAAAACCTATCATGTATATAGTGACCACTCTAAAGTATCTTACAATAATATATATTTTCTATTGGTTTGCGAAAGACTAGTGACTTTTGGTATTACAAAGTCTGCAGGAACAGAGAGTAAACAATAATTAATTTTAATATATAGTAATCTGAATTTAGAAAACGCTTTTTATTACAATATTATCATTACGTTACTTATCTCTGAAATAATTGATTTTTGGATAGGTTATACCATACATCAATTGATAGTAAATGAGCTATACATTCACCTCTAAAGATTTTTGCCTATAACCAAGCACTAAAATACATAAGTAGAAGACATAAGTAGAGGAAAAAAATCTATATCGAAGTGTTTCTTTCTGTGATTACAAACTAGAATTGAGAAGATAAATAAGAAGGTGCAATTAAAGGGAAATAAAGAGAGAAGTGTGGTTAGTGCACGGCGCTGTCGTATAGATAGCCATTTTAGTGAAAAAGTGTAATAAAATGTTGTCGTATTTATGGAGATTGAAAATGAATCTCTTTACCATCACGTCAGCTGATAGACGCCCACTGTGAGGCAAAAGCCTCTCCCAAATCACCACGATGGCCAGATTTGTGTTGCCCGCATCCAACGACTTTCTGCTACCTTGACTGTGTCGTTGGAAAATGAATCTAGTACAGTTATAATTAATGCTATTGTCGGATGTGTTAGTCGCTTGTCGCTTGTTACTTGTTACTTGTCCTGCGTACGTGAGCTGCTCAGTACACCTGTTGGTGACGTCATGTCCGCCCATTGTTGGTCCTTTGTACCTTACAGGGCTCGGGGATATAGGAGGGTACGAAATAATAATTTATATTGATTCACTTTATAAAGCATCGAACAGCATATTCCACAGATAGATAACAACCCTTCTTATGATTCCGAATTTTGAAACACACTTTGCATCATCAAGATTGTGTTCAAAACTTATTTAATAATTTTAAATAGATACGCTAACAATTTATTAATGATTCATTTTGGAGTTGTTCGTTCAACTTCTATCATAGATGGACAGGGACACATTTAGTCTATAATTCTTTTAACAATTTTTAATTAATTTACATACTGATCTTTCGTCCTGCTCAATGTCGTTCATTCTTTCCTCTAATTTCATTCACAACACCTTTCATTCCTTTCTATGTTTTCCTTTCATATATCGCGTCACTACCTTCGCCTTCCGGAGTTCTACAATTTGTATGTTTATTATTTTTATCATTTGTTTAACAATTTACTCTAAGTTTCTTACTTTCTCTATCTATATCGCACTTTATTTGCTTTTGTAATATCACAGCTATTTTGTCGCTCTTGTTAATTATTTTCATTATTATTAAAAATAATGATAAGCTTGCATTATTAGTTTCATTCAACAAAGTACATAACCCTAATTTAATTATGGCCAGGGACCGTACCGGAAAGAATTACAAATTTTATGGCGCCTGGAGAAAGGCATAACAAGCATGATTCTATTTTTAAAATATGGCTTGTACACCATATCCGGAAGTGTCGTACGTAAAGAATACCAACTTTTAAATTCAACTTAAAGATTTCTTTAAGTATTGGTATTATTCATACATGGCACCCATCTGTCGTCACGAAAAAAAAAAAAAAATAATGTCTCCGTATACAGCGTGTGGACTTGACCGAATTAAAAATATATGGTCTACAATCAATATCGCGTATTTGGCGAAGAAGGTCGGAGGAGTCAAGTTCAGTTATAAAAAGAAAAATAACGCGCGAACAGAGTGTAAAGAACATGGGTTCAGTATATAAGTAAGAAGGAATTGTTTGACAACAGAAGAATCAAAGTCAAAGTTGTAGTCCGAAGATTTGAACGAAGCCTTGCCGTGGGCATCTATCGGCTGACATCTGTTGAACGTTTTAGATAAAAGAATCACGTAGATTCTTTCGATTCTATATACGTGATAAAAGTGGACTCATGGCCCACATAATGGTTGATTATAATCGCTTACACTTTTTAATATAATAAAATTTATTTATTAGGAAGACCGGAAAGTAATGTCATTTCTGTCGACAATTTTTTACAGAAAAATCGATTGATTTTTACAGTATTAAAATTTGTGTACTAGACGGAAAAAGGTTGTTGATAATGAAGGTGAATACATATATATATATAAAATAAATGTAGTCGTGTGAATTTAATTTAACAATGCGATATTACTTTCCGGACCTATCAATATTACCACAAAAATGGTTTGTTTAATTTCGACTTGAAATTAAAAGTATAAACAATTTAATATCTTTCGTTTAACATGTGAAGATAAGATGACGGTTAGATTTATTTCCAAGATCGCGGAACTCTTTACTGCAGCCTCCCGATTATGGCATCGCTGAGATCTTGTGAGTCAGCGCCTGCAGTCAGTGCGTGAGTCACAAGATTTATTCTTGTGACATCATACGGATCCGCCATGTTTACATTAATTCTGTCATTGGCAGTTTTCGCGCCAAATTAGATTTTGCGCCATTTTAGTTTTTTTAATGACGTAATACATGCTAATAGATAAAAAAAATTGTGCCAAGTGTTTTTATTTTACATATTTTTCTTTTTCATTAAGTATTTAAGTAAACATTTATATTTATTGGTTTCTAATGTACATTTAATTCTAAATAGATATATTTTTAGACTAGTCGTAGCCCAGTGGGTTCGGTTCCCGGGATACAATTTTATATTTCACACTTTATACATTAATTATATAGGATTGTCTCTGATCACAAACAAGCTTGCAGAAGAGGAGGAGCAGCTCAGAGGACTGCGTACCATAATATCACGCTGGGATCGCCAAACCACCCACGTGGCGATTATGGTATAACACATATAGATATATAGATATATTAGAAGAAATCAATCTTTACCATGTTTTCGTCTTATTCATTTATCTTGATTGTGGCACTACGCAGTAAAACTGTTAGAGGTGACGTGTAGTCCGTATTAATCACAAATACGTTTAAGGACGATGAAGCACGTGATATCATACCCAAGCGTATTAAATGGCATGAGTAGGTTGCGTGCCACTTCGCACATTCGTTTTATCATATGCTTTAGCTTTTTCATAAGTAGATTTTCGTTCTAATAGCTAAGATCTTGTGTGTCACATGAATAACGAAAAAATATTATTTTAATAATCCTTGAAAACTGTTATATAACATATGAACTCTCGTGAAAAAAATTGCGTGATTGAACATAGTTTTATACACAGAATGATTGTAAATAGCTTTACCGTTATGTCAAGTGTATACAGTTGAAATAGAAGACCACCAGAAGAGAGAAACTAACTCCCTATTGCGAATGTGTATATTTCATAATATTTTCTTCTTTGTTCTTTTTTTTTAAATATATTTACGCTGCTGTTATTTTAACATCATTCTTAATAAATTGAATGTAGTTTTCGTGATAATAACTTTAACGTCGTTAGTAAATGCTTAGAACTATTTATATTATATTTATCTAAAAACCTATTAGATGGCGCTAGTCAATAGGCCTCATAGACGTGGTACGGATTTACTGACGCTTTTTACAAAATAATTATATTTAACAAAAATTGTGTTTTTGTCTACCTAGACTTTGAAAAGCAGCCTACCATCATCTGCAGTCGTCGTTTCAGCGCATAGACGGTTAGTACGTGGCATAGGCTTTCCCCAAAGATATACCATTATGTCCTCGCTTGGCAGACGGGTTGGCGACTGCAGTTTGTTTTTATGGTACGCAGTGGACGCTGTTGCCAATCCTAATGAAACTTGTTTTCGAGCAGTGGCAATTCTATATAATTAAAGAATAAAGTGTGAATTATGTAACATTGTATTTCATGAATTGAATCCACGACCTGCGATCGCAAGTCTCAATCCTCTACCGCTAAACTACCACTACGTATAATGGTACACAAAGTTTATTTTAGACTTATAGACGAGTATTTCCGTTAGCTATATTTATTTATTTCCGTCTTCCTTTTTCCGTATTAGTTATGTTATGTAAATAAATAAAAGTGAGTACCTATCGGTAAATGAAGCCGTGACCTACTATAAACATCTGTTAGTCGTTATATTTCTGCATTGCGGTTAGGAAATTGCGACGGGCAATTCAAAAATTCTTTATTGAACAGACGTTGGATTATATCTTTTATTTGACGTCAAGTTGAGTCTACATGTTCATCGAACAGCAGACACCCTCGTGCTGTATAAAGTGTCCATCATGCGGTGGTAGTCGATATCACATCACAAGAACTCGTGCGTGTATTACACGGATGAGACTCATGATGCGATCGCAAAGTTCATCGATGTGGCGAATACGGCAACCGCTGCGCAGATACTGGGGTACAACCTGAGGATAGTAACTTGGAGTAGGGACGAGGAAGTGGGCGCACACTGTGTTTTTGAAAACTGGACATTGTCACGGCGTCGTTAAAAACAAACAAGACACTAATGATTAAAAAAATCGAAGTTCAAATCAGCAAATAATCACCTAACAGACTGATAGACACTGAAAAATGTAAAAACGTTGAAAAAAAAATCGGAAATTTTAAATGTAATTTTAAAAACAAAGGCAAGGACGCTAGTCTTTAGAATATAGATTCAAAAAATAAAAAAGTTTTATCTACCGTCTGATATAAATACCACGGAACTGTGTAGAACAGGCGAAAGAAACAGGATAATTAAAAAATAAGAAATGATTCCATTTTCAAAATGTCTTCATTTATGATTTGATAGTTTTTTTAACACGTCAGTGTTGCCAGTCAGCTACAACTGACTCGGGATTCTCATCTGCTAAGAGCCGACTAACTCAACAGTTGCTCTTTTAAATGAAATTCAATAATGTTTGACACACACATATATAAGTCATTTGCAGTGTAACAATAACCCTTAACACAAAAACTGTCTTTGACAATGTTGTATAATTTATCAATAGATGTTTTTTGAACATAAACATTCAAATTAGAAAGATTTATTGGATTCGATGAAGTCAAATTTTAGGTAAATAAAATTCGTTCTTCCTACGAAAACTGGTAATGTTTTGTATCCACAACATACAGTACGAACTTTAAACACATCGCTACACGGTGTTCAAACAATATAGATAATATAAACCACGTTACGGCGCCATTTTGGATAAAGCATACCACTCGTTTAGCAGCCTTCCATTAGACCCGAAGCCAACAGCGTCTGCGGAAACCAAGGTCAGTGAAAGTGTATTCACTGGGTTACCGTGTCAGCGGTGACTAGATTACTTGCCTATTTTAAATAGGCATTCAGTTCCGGGTTCTAATCCAGTTATTGTGTTGCCATGTTAGATTATATACAGTATGGTTATAGTTGTGTAAGATTCAAAACTTTTACAACGATTTACAATCATCTTGTATATAGTGCTTACTGTGACGTATGTTGTTATTTCTTTCCATTGGAATGCGAAAGGCAAATAAGTTTTGGCAGTACAAAGTCTGCAAGAACAGATAATAAACAATAATTAATTTAAATATTTAGTAATTTTTTAAAAGATTTTTTTTACTTTATTACCATTACATTGTTATTTATGAATATTTTATTCATATTGATTTTTGGATAAGGTGTACCATAAATAAATTGATACCTATAATCAATCACCCTGTATAAGAACATAATATATATGTCTAATCGTTGTTCTAAGTAAACTAGTTTCTTTCCATTACTAGCCGCAACCGCTCGGACACTTATATAATAGGTCGACGATCTATTGAAAAATAGAAAAAAAGCGCCATTATTGAATAAAAATCGATTGAATTATCACAGATAAAATAAAACACCAAAACATAACAGTTAACGAAACGATCGGCGGCTTATAGTCTGCGATATTAAACATGCGATATTCATGTTTCGTAATCTGTGGCCATTAATGTTTCATCACATTTCCTTCCTCGAACGCTATTTAAACTGTATTAATGTAAGTTTGAATTAAATATTTACGATTTTTATTATTTTTTTATTCAAAATTATTCGTATGTGTTGTAATAATTATGTCGATTATATCATATTATATTTATTATGTAATTTAAATTTATATGATCATAAGTCGCCTGTGCGATTCACTAGATATAATTATATAATTCACACTACGTGTATTAATTATATAGGATTGCCACAGCTCAGAAACAAGTTTCTAGAGGATGGGCAGCAGCGTCCACTGCGTACCATAATACCACACTGCGATCGGCAACCCGCCTGTAAAGCGTGATGGTTATGGTATATCCCCAACATATATCTTTGGACTCCGGCACGGCTTCGAGTGCCGGTCTGGCGTTGAAATCAGGGAGGAGACAATACCCTCCCTGTTAGGTGGAAAAGAAACCATGAAAGAATTCCTCAGTTATTGCAAAAGAATTACACAATATGCAATAGAAAAAAATAAAAATTAGGCATCAACAAACAAAAACAAAAACAAAAACAAAAAAGATGTGTAAAAATAAATAATATTAAATTGTGATAAAGATAAAGATAAAAATGTGATACAACAAAACTAGAAATTAAGAAAATGTAAAATGAAAAGAAGATGAAAGAACGGTAAAACAGAGCAAAAGGGAAAGAAAGCAGAATTGTGGTATAAAAGAACAGAAAGAAAGATTATGTGAAGAATGAAAGAGAAGAGAATGAAAATAAAATAATTAAGTGAATAAATTAAATGCTAATAAAGTCCCTATCCCACCATAAATAGGGGTATTTTACACTATTGTATTGAATTGTATTGAAATAACCCGGTTCATCAATAAAATAAATACACTCTTCGTATGATTTTTGTTTTTACACGAATACGTACTATTTTTTTAATTATGGATTTGACAGTGGTTATAGAAACTTAACTATAAAGAAACAGAATAAAATTGGAAGAATAGGAAGTTCATCAAACACAACAGTTTTGATAGACATCCGCATATCTGACGTAAAATAGTAAAGAAAAAAAGTACAATGGGCGGTCTTATCACACGAGGCAATTTCTTCCATACAACCATAGTATGTATAGTATGTTTATGTATATATAGTATGAAAACATAGGGATAAATATATAGTTAATGTGTACATATATACAAACATACATACATATTTTTTGAGTGTTTACTGATTCATATTTTTTCGTAACAAAAATATTTTTATTCGACTTATAAATGCTTATATATTTTTTATCTTGCACAATGTTTTAAAGTTATAGAATATATATCTACAAATCATATGTCATATTTATTTGTGTACAAGATTTTTATGCGCGCATTTCTAAGGAATATATATAATGTAATATATGTAATCAAAGAGCAAAGTATAGATGTCGTAATAATTTGGTCGATTATATTATACTGTATATGTCATTTAATTTATATTTATTAGCAATTCAATAGAAATATTAGTAATGTAGCGATTTACCGCGGCCATTTCGTGATTGGAGGCCATTTTGTTTTGCGAAATGAAGTTTTAGAGTTAGCTCGTTGTTACATGCTAGCTAGCAGTGTTGGAGGGGTTGTCTCACATTGCAATCCGGGGCAGTGACACATAAAACTGGACCAATCAATATCGTATCAGTTACAAATACAGGATGATAGTTTATAGATAAAAGATTAAATGTGTAAAAAATTTGCCTTCAGTCAACAATGATATCAGAAAAAATAAATTAATTAATGATAATATAGTGAGAAAAAGTATTTTCAAAATTAGAATAGCATCCCAATAAAATTAATTATTATTTACTATTTGTCTTGCAGACCTTTTACTGCCAGTAGTTATTGAACTGTCGCTTCACAAAGAAAGGAGTTTCAAACTGATCACTTCATACAGGGTGATGGGGAAATAAGTGTAAAGTCTTTAAGGCTTTTAGATGACAAATGAGATTAGACCTTTTAAAATTTTTACACCTATAACCAATCATCCTGTATACTGCGCAGTTATTCTGTTTCCTTATCATGGCCGCGCGGGTGTTACTTATGGATATAAAGCCTTGCAAAGTGTAGTAACTTTAAAACGAACGTATTTATAGTCGGTTCCGTATTTTAAATGTGTAAATATTTATTTAACACACAAATATGTAAATTTTCTTTAAAAAACTTGTAAGTAAATGAATTTTTTGTTGTAATTTACCGGACTGTGTTAATAAATATTACTTAAATGTAGTTTTGCTTGTGAGTCATATTCATCATATACATCATCATATTAGCTGATGGATGACCTCTGTATGACATCAGTCTCCTCTATATTTAATAGAATCAGGCGTAACTTTACGGAAGTCCATCCGAAGTAAGAAAAGGACCAATATTTAGCCACTTCCGCACATGCAGTCGTAGTCGTGCAACAAACTCTGTGTTTGGCACTAATCGGTGTGACATAACTCCTGAAGATGCCCCGTGGAGGGGTGAAACACGTGTGGAATAATTTGGCGGTGGCGGTTGTGTGATTCGCATTGTTTGCCGCATACGCATTTATCAGCGGTCTGGCGGGCGGTGCACTTTGTTGCAAGACTACCACGGCATGTGCGGAAGTGGCTAAATATTGGTTCTTTTCTTGATCAGTCTCCTCCAAATATTGCTTGACTTGTCTTGCGCTCCATCAAGTGGTGGACTTACACACGCTACATCTATTGGCTCTTGATCGCCCCTCAAGAACCCTTCCAACGGCCATCGGTTCCACGAGTTTGTGACTCACCCACTGCCACTTTAGACGACCAATTCTTTCAGTTACGTCGATGACATTGGTTCTTTTATAAATCTCATATCTGATTATAACTCGCAGCGGCGCTTTGAACATGGAGTTGTTCTCTTATCTAGTAGATAAAAAAATACAATCGCAATATTCGATCTCTGATGTCATTAATAAACATATACAGGATTATTGGTTATGGGCATATAAGATTTAAAGGTATATAAAAGTCTGTTCTATGTATATTAAATATATACAGATACTATTTAGAAATCATGACTCTGACCCAAATATAATGATAGCAGTGATATACTGCTGGCGTTCGAATTCAAAGCGTTCGGAATTCGAATTCGAAAGAACAATGTGACGGTTAAATTTTGTGGCAGTAGTGGCCAGTAATATAAAGTGTTCTTATGTGCATTATATCACCAAGGATTGTTGTACATATATGTGTTACTAAATACGTTACAATTTACCTGAGCACATAAGGATTTTAGATAATACTAGCTGTCCACCTCCCGATTTGCGTGGCTCGCACTGATTTGAATAGGTTTTATCTTATTTAAATTTTAGCTAAGTATTTTTCTAAAATTAAAGCAGCCTTAGTTACTCATTATTATATAAGCTCTCTGCCAGTGTAAGTCTTGTCAAATTCGGTTTAGCCATTTCAGAGAATAAGCGGAACAAACAGACACATTTTAAAAAATGTTAATTTGGTATATGTCCGGTATATATATTCACATGCGTTTAGTAATAATATGTAATTTTAATATTACAACAGACACACTTACTTATTGGTGTATAGATATGTTTCTTTTAATCCTTAATATAATAATATATTTATTGAACGTAATAATTTCAGTTATTTACTCGTGAAATTAGATACACAAAAAAATACTAATAGTAAATAGATACAAAAAATTTCTTAGTTGTTATTGGTATCCATGGATGTATGTGTCTGTGTTATGTTTTAGCCTGTGGACGTGTGCAAACGAAAAGATTTAGCTTGAGAATACGTATGTACCGCATCGCACTGGTCTTCCGTACTCCCGTGGTTTTAATTAAAAAATTAATAGTAATATAAGGAATAAAAAATCAAAATACTTTATATTAAAATTAATTTTTGTTTACTATATTTCCCAACAGACTTTGTACTGATAGTAATTATTGGCCTGTCGTATTTACATAAAGTTCAGAGTGATTAATATATACAGAGTGATTGGAAATAGGTGTAAAATCTATAAAGCATTTTGCAGACAAATACATTCATCCTTTTAAAGCTTTTACATCTATAACAAATCATCCTGTATATTGGTGTATTTGCTTTTATATTTATTTTCTATTCGCTTCCGTTAAAAATATGCAAAACAGCAATTACGGAAGGAAGTTCTCTTTTAAAATATGATAATAATATGTTACTTCGGATGTGAAAGGATCGAATTATCACATTTGTGATACGCGTGACATAAAAATTAAAAATGGAACAGTTTCAATATGTCGGATCATTAAAAATCAACTTCCGATATGAATTTGCATACGCCTTAAGAAAATAACACTTGATTAAAATCGATAAAATTTAATTGTAACAATTTGAAAACATAATAAAATAATTTACCAATTCAATGGTGTTATGTAATTGAGATATCGAAATTTTACGGGTGTGTAATTTATATTATGTAAGGCTAATTGTACAAGGATGCAAAATATTTTAGAATTTCTTTTTAACTCGTGTCACCATTTAGACCCGTAGCTCAGGGGTCAAATCTTACCTTACTTATAGAGAATCACGGGAGATTCGACAGTCTA
The DNA here is from genome assembly GCF_028537555.1 of Battus philenor. Taxonomy (NCBI): domain Eukaryota; kingdom Metazoa; phylum Arthropoda; class Insecta; order Lepidoptera; family Papilionidae; genus Battus; species Battus philenor. The sequence continues at coordinate 9,734,226 of NW_027181688.1, read as the reverse complement.
CTTTACATGATTTTTTATAATTATCATTAGGATCTATATTTCACAGACATTAGCGTCCGTGCCTTTGTTTTTATATTTACTTTCAAAATTTCCGAAATTTTTGCTCACGTACTTGCATGTTACTGTGTTTGAGTCTCTTAAAGTATTTACTAATTTAAATCGTAAACTATTTAAAACTAAGTTGAAATCAACTAAATATTGATTATTTTTTTTAAAACATTGCCGTCTTGTTCGTTTTTAGTGCCCTAACAATGTCCAATTTTTAAAACTACGGTCCGTTCGACCTCGTCCATTCTCCTCTTTGGCGTGACTAAATAATGGCGTTTCACAAATTGTAAGTAGGGAGTATGTACGTATCAATGGAGACTGATAATATTTTAAGAAGCTTTTAAGAACTGTTGTTTGAAAAAACTTGCATTTTCCATATTTAGTACGTGTCGAGACTTGAATAGCGCAGTTTTCGTCCGCAATGAATGAACAAATCATTTATAACACATTGTTGACCGGCTATTTTACTGAAAATTTATCTCATGTCACCGGCTACTATTTCGTAATTAATACAAATAAATAAACTTTAACTTCGATAAAAATAAACTTTATTTATTATTCAACTTAATATTTATTTTATAGCAGTATAACAATTGCCCATTTACCTACCTAACAGCTTTTATAAATATATCTAGTATAGCTTTGTTTTCTCTTTGAAGAATCTACTCTACGCATTATTTTTTCTAAAACGTGGTCACTTACTTATCCGGAAAATCTAGTGTAATATCATGTTCGTTCCTCTCTTCTTTCAAATCGTCGTCTCTATCAGATGCTTTTATATTTCTTTTTTGATATTTTGGTAGTCTAATATCAGAGTCGCTCTTTTCTTTCGTAATCACGCGGACAATCAGATAAAGCATCCGCGTGTTTCATTGAAAGATTCTACATTACGTTGTGTCGTTGTTTTTTTATTGAATATATTTAAAACAAAAGATTTGGTGGGTGTTATAAGCGAGAGAAATAGCTTGTGTTATATGGATTAACAATTACACTGTATGGTCGCCAATAGAGTAAACAACAGCGATGTGAAAAAAACGCATCACGAATTTACTCTTGACCGGTCAAAAATCCAACTCCAAAGGTCAAAACTCCAAATTGACGAGACCCGGGATCGTGGTTACTTTTGCGCGAGTCTTATGCCTTGCAATGGGCGTCTATCGTCTAATTGTGATGTGATGTGATGATGACTCCGAATGGTTAGTTCAGATAGTCAGTGAACATCAAAAAAACTAAAGCTGTCGATGGAATGAACTTTTTATTAGCCTACTTCACTTTTTTGACACCCACTCACAGCACAACCAATTAGTTAACTAATCGATTCTCAATTTTTTTTTGTCGAAAATTTAAATCGTGGTTGGAACTTAGCCGAAATACAAATTTAAATATTTAGATCTAATCTTCGGATTTTTGCAGAGTTTTTTGAATATGGTAGAAATGTAGTTGCAAGGGTTCCTCCTGTCACGTGTTAAATCAGAGATTCTCAAAGTTCGAGCACCTCTGGTTTAAATAAATCTGTACGCATTACTGTAATCAAAAATTACTATTTGTTACGTCTAGAATAACACCGGGATCGGTTAAATTTTGAAAGATGTCTATGTGACAAAAAGACTTAACTGGAATTTTTCATCGCTACACTTACTTACATACACCTTTCTTTTGTTGCAGGATCTAATACCACAACAGGATACAGAGTCCTATTTACTTAAAACTCAAAATGCCATCACCAACCTTCAAGCGAAGCTGCAGTCTTCCAGAACGAACAATTTCTCCAATATTCCGTCCCAGCTTACATCAAGCCTCATCAGTGAGAAGACGGCCGTCTCCCGTCTCCCACTGTCCCAGCTCAGTAGATCCAACTCCTTAAATTACCGGCTCAGACGAAAGGATACGTCCGGAGACAGCAGTCCGCTCAGAAGTCCCGGTCATTACGTTATCACCGGGTCAAATAAGCCCGATAGCACTAAGATACTCCTCAACACGGCGTCACGTTCCTTGGAGACTGATAGGCGACCAGATTCCAACATGAACAGTCCATCATCAGACCGAGGGCTTTGCAGCAATAGCTCTGACGATAAAACACTGTCCAACAAGCCCCACTACAAGCCATCGCCCCACAGACACGCGCGACACAAAGTCACAGAAACAAAGCACTCCTCCGAGTACAATGACATGAAGAACGCGAACCCAGCGGTGTGTCTCAAGGCGGTGCTTAAGAGCAACGCACTAGACGCTAAGCTCTATCCACGGATCGACCAAACGCGTTGCCAAGGAGACGCCAAGAAGTCTCATCAGCGCTTCTACAGTGACACAAGCAAGCAATTCAAACCCGTCCGTCCTAGCAATAATGCCGCTTTTGGCGTATCAATCAAACGCTCAAGTTCCTTCAGTACGGTTAATAGGAATAACAACTATATAGATGCCAGGATAACATCGAGGAGGTCCAGCGGGAACTCGGAGGAGTACAAGGATGATTATTTATCCGATGAATCTGATACACCTTCATACAATAAATCACAAGATTTAAGGTTTAAGAGGCCTGGGCATAGGGGACGAATAGGTTCGCCTGATTTGAAGTCAATCGCACCAGCGAATTCTCCCAGATGTCCAAACACTCCGGAAATGCAACGGAAGTTTGGCCCGGGGTTGGTGAGGAACACTGGAAGGGTCGGTGCAAAGGACCGTAGTTCCAGAATGTCGGAACCGCCGTTGTCGAAGGAGGAGAGGAATAAACCCTCAAGTCATCAGAGTAGGAGGATATCGGATCCAACAAGGCAGGCGGTGATGAGTAGGTTAACCAAATCAAGGTCATCTACGAGGGAGCTGCAGCCTAAACTACAGGATAAAGGTACGTGTTATTTGGATACAATTATTTTTTATTAGTTATTTGGGTGCAATAATTACATACATCAACATGTTAAGGTTGTATTTATGTATTTATACGTAATATACGAGATATGGAGATGGCTATGCTCGGGATTTCTTTTCGAAATAGACCGCTGTTTCCGAATGTAGGGCCCACGCACCACAGGGGGGGCAAATCAGCTTTTATGTTAAAAATAATTTGAATATGTCATATATATATTAAATAAAGTGATCACCCCGCAAATAGTCGCATTTTCACGTCCACTTCTACAATCTAGTTTGTCAATAAAACGACGAATTTAATATTTGTTCTTTCCGATAGGCTTTGTTAAAAATATATACTTAAACAAATAATGTGAATTAATTAATATTTTATTAAAACGATAATTAACCATGTTTTATTTGTAAATAATTAACAGTGACCTATGAAATATATTGCCAACAGGGTCAGTGTTGCCATTTTCAGTAAACACGCGAAACGAAAGAGAATGCAAGGATTTTGTTTACAGTAGCGCCGGTCAGGGTTCTAGCCGTTGGTAGAAAACGTTTGCCGGGAATCGAACCTGTAATATATTCTAAGCCATAATCTCTAAGTAAACCCTCGAGTATGTTTTACAACGTTTAGTGGTTCGACAGATATTTGTGACTTTCTTAAAGTGTTAGTGGGCGGGGCATATCGCTTGTGCAACCCACTGTTGGGGCCGAAAGGTACTAGAAAAGCGATCAAGTACCGGTAGACGTGCCGAGGGTATTCCCCCATTAGATAAACCGATAACAATCGCGGGAAGTTGCTTGATACGAGCAGCGCATGGCCAGTCATCATTTCCCTCACCAGATTAGTGAAGGAATTTCGATTTACTTAGCTGACAGCGAATTTTAAAAGCCACGCGTGTAATCGACAAAGCAATAGACACAAGGCAATAGAAACATAGACAATAGGCATGTTTGTTTCATGACAGCCGATTCGTCTGGGCGCCCGTTCAAATGATTCGTTCCGTCGCAAAGCGTTGCCTCCAATGACCGCAGTGATTGTGATCTACCGGTTACTAGTGATGTGCTTTCACCTTCTCTGGTATTGTACTAATAAACTGGTATAACTATTTTTGTTTAAGAAAAAATAATAATTTAATAATTTTATAGAAAACTATATTATGGTACATATTAAAATTAATCTTAATATTTAATAAAATAAAAATGTGTTACATGCCAGTTATTCCCCTGAACAAATATAACATTACATTATACTATTTTTTAACAAAACTTGGGCGATTGGTTACACGTGTAAAAGATTTAGTCTTGAATGTATGGAGTATATGTGTTAGCGAAAGGCTTTAAATGAATATTTAATGGAATCAGGCGTTACCTTGCGGAAGTCCATCCTAAGTAAGAAAAGGACCAATATTTCACCACTTCCGCGCATGCAGTGGTAGTCATGCAACAAATGCACCGCCCGCCAGCCCGCTTATAAATGCGTATGCGGCAAACAATACGAATCACACAACCGCCACCGCCAAATTACTTAACACGTGTTTCACCCCTCCACGGGGCATCTTCAGGAGTTATGTTACACCGATTAGTGCCAAACACAGAGTTTAAATGAAGCTTTACACTTATTTTCAATCACTCTGTAAAACTATCGGAATGAGACTGGCCAAATCTTTTAGCAGTTAAAAGTCTACAGGGACAGATAATAAATAAAAAAATATTTATTGCATTAATACGAATTTCGGAAACGCTTTTTTTTCACTATATTATTAATACGTTATTATTTAATTCTGAAAGTATGGAATTTTGTGCAGGATGTACTATAGATTATTCGACATCACAAGCCTTATTCAAGCCTTAAAACCATTTTACACGTATGACCAATCACCCTGTGTAAAATTAAGTTTTTATTTTTGATTGTTCTGTCGGTATGCTAATATTTATTTTGGTATTAAAATACAAAGACCAAAGACAAGGGTAGGCGCAGCACTACTTGTCGATTTAAGTTGACCCCGTTTCTACAGAGGCGTCGAGTAATCGTTGCTGTGACCACGTATTTCGTCAGAGCCCTTAAGTAATAGAATATAAAATAACATACTTAATTGGAAGATTTCTTAATAGTCATTTTTAGGTTTCTGGGACGTATTAAATAGGATTATTTTGTCGTTGTTAATCACAACATCATTATTATGTTAGTTGTGACACGCCCACTGTTGGATATAGACTTTGCCTATAGGCTATAAAACCGGTTTTTTTGTGACTCCTGCTATTGGGGACTTCTCGTACAACCCCTGTCTTAGGTTCACATTTTTTAGCAAAAATATTTATTCATTTTTTATTATTTCCTTATTCTTCTTTTGTCCACCTCAATATCTCTCACTCGTTCTCGTTTTTTTCTTCATAAAGTCTTTCATTCTTTTACTTTTTATACATAGCCTCTTTTTCTTCACCATTTGCTTCTAGACTGCTTTTTTTTTAATATATATATTGTTTATCTATATTTATGTCAATTCTGCTTTATAGTTTTTATTTTCTTTTAATGTTATAACTTTTTTTCTTTATCATAGATTTTCCTTTACTTTTTGTCGGCAAGCACAGCGTCCGGCTTTGTGAGGATCGAAGACGCTGGATGCATGCCGTTTTCAACCGGTCCTATTATAAATCTATGGGAGAGGTTTATATCCATCCGTGGATGTGCAACGGTTAAATTAATGATGATCAAACTGTTATTTATTATCCTTATTTACCTTTGATGCATATCTAAATGCAAGGCATATACCTTCCTCAAAAATCGCCACGGTGACAGTCCTGCTCTGCCCGCAACCAGTGACTTACCGCGACCTAACATATGTCACGGTCCAACTAGTAGGGCCACTCGAGAATCTTTCGAACCCAAAGGTTGCACAAGCGCTGTGACCACACACACGGTGTAGTTCATAGGTCTGGATAATGTGCCGGAAGTCATGACTTACAACGGGCATCCTTTTGTTGTGTGTTCCACGTATAATGAACGTCGAGGAAGTCGGCTGGTCGTGACAAGATTGTCGTGGGTGTCATAAGTACAAAGTGAATAAGACAAGTGTGTTTTATTAAAGGATTTATTTCAACAAGAAATTAAATAGATAACAATCTTTTAATGTACTTAAGATGTAATTGCGAAAAAAAATGTTTATAATTATGTGAAACAGGGATGATCAACACTCGGCCCGCCGGCAGCTTGCGGGTCTTTTAACAATTTTTTGCGGTCCTGTAAGCATTTCGAAAATTGAATTTATTTAATTGACTTTTTCACATCAATATATCGTCATAAAATTAATAAAGTTGAAATAGCATACATACTAAAATGAAATAGTTTGTATCGTGTTAGTTAGTTGCATAGCGAATTTTTCAAACATGCAATAAGAACGCGGCGAGTCAGCGCATTTTTTTTCTATTGAATTTGTAAATAAAAGCTTTACTTTTTTAATTTTTACTTTTTTATTTTAATATTTGTGATATGTGTGGTAATCGGGATGCAGGGATTGAATTTAAAAAGTCTTTCGTGGGGCACAAAAATTTGTTTTAAAAAGAACTCCTAACTTAAACTGCGCACGCTCCTTCGTCGTTCAACCGTCGTCAGTCTCCCTTCCTCTTACACGACTCTCGCTTGCACCATCTGACTTTCCTATTCACGCATGTTATTACGTTCGATTCCACATATATATAATTTTAGCTTATAAATAAGTGGTATTTTATGTTCGGCCCGGCAAACAATTTTAAAATTTAAATTAGCTCGTCGAGTAAAAAGGTTGCTCACCCCTGATGTAAAGCGACACCAAGTAATTCACCGACATAGCTCGATGAGTTGCTCCTCTAAAGTTTCAGTAAGCGCAACATATCGCTCGTGCTTTCGGTGGCAACGGCGACCGGTTAGGTTCTCGAGTGACGATCACTAGACGGTAGACGAACTGCGAGGGTAGATCCACCATTAGGTAGACCACTAAAATATCAAGGTCACAGAGAGTCAACTAGATGCGTGTATCGCATCCGGTCATCACTTTTAACTTATATGCTATATACACTACGCTGTACCCGCGACTTTGGCCGCGTGGAATTAAAAAAAATTGTTTATTTTCTATATATTAGTCTTTTTCCTTAAAGAATTTTTCTAAAATAATACTAGCCTAGGTTACCCCTTATTACATCAGCATTCTGCCAGTATAAATCCCCCCGACAAAGCCATTTCAGAGATTAGCTTGATCAAACCGACGGATAAAATATAAAAAAAGTTACTTTGGTATATGTACGCATGTATATTAATATGCTTGCAGTAAGAAGCATTTATTTTAATGTTACAAACAGACACTCCGATTTTGTTTATTTGTGTATATAATACCTACTGTGTGCTTTATGCTATATATAATTATTATAGAATTATCAAACACATACTACAAACACTTAATATATACACTAGGTACGCAATGTCATAGTACATTATTATTGGTTTCGTTTTTTTTTCTTTTAAGTCTACTATGGTAAAATTATTTCTATTTAGTAATAATTTGCACTTCGAAATTTGTATTGTGCATCTATATTTATTATTGCTTATATTCTTATATGTACGGGACCACAGATTAAATAAATAAATAATTTTATTTTGTATTTAGAATTAGGTAACATACAAGTGGCAAACATGAAATAAATAAAACAGAAAGTTATGTGAATAAGCAAAATAGTTTAATTGTGATATAATGTGAAATTAAATAAATATATTAATTAAGGATATCAATTAGCAAAGCAAAAATGTTAATATTTACAATACCGGGATTTGTAATGGTTGAGTTACGAGGTGATGGAAGTAAGGTGAAGTGTGAAAGAAAAAAAAGTATGCTATGAAATGCTAGATAAATTGTAGAAATTAAGTTGAAGATATAAAAGATTTTGTAAAAAAAAATAAAAAGATTGTACAGTTTCCGGCGATAAATATTGCACATCGACCTTTGGAAAGAGACAATCAGCTAATTTCGGCTTCGTAGAGTGTTATCTCTGTCACACGAAATACAGCGACTGACAATACATCACATAAGTATTGTGGAACAGAGATAGTGCTGTACGAAGTCGAAATTACCCGATTAATGCCCAGTATGCTCTGTCCCATAAATACTATAGGGGAGAACGAGAGACCTAAATCGACGGGGCCATAAAAAAGGTTGCATTAATAAACTTTGTCGAGTCAAAAGCTATTTATTGAATATATTGGTTTTTGTTTGTTGTGGAAAAATGCATCACGATATATACGAAACTTCATGAACTGTCTTGATAGATTTATTTATTAATATTAATCAAGGGAAGTCCCTTAATATGGACAGCCGTAGACCAGTCATCGAGTTGATCTTTGGGGAAGGACTATGCCTTACAATGGTCGACTATCCGCTGATATGATGTAGTCCAGTAGAAAAAATAAATAAATAAAACTTTTTCTGGGTTCGTTATTTTGTTTCACAAATTAAAATCTTAACAATAAACAATAATTTATTACAAAAACATTTTATATATTTTGTATATGTTTATGTTTTTAATAAAATGATTTATTGTACACGATATTTTTTTGTTTTATGAAAAAAACTATGCTTATTCATATTGGTTTGGAAGTGTTACCAATCGTGTTTGATATGAAATTTAAAATAATGTTTGAAATAAAGAATTTTAGATTATTTTATTATATACAATATAAAGGTAATTTTAATGTATTTCCAGGTCAAAAGAAACCCAGCCAGCATCGATCGTCCTCGGCCCTCGCTACGAAGGAAGTCGAATTCTCCAACTGGAAGAAGAGATCTTCTTACGATCCAATGAAAGCGGCGCAGGAGGGCAAAAAGAGACAGCAGATGGCTAGGCGGCAGGAGTGCAATAAGGACGACCTTAGCTCACCCAGGTACTTCTTCTTCTTTTTAGCCGATGGACGCGGATGGGGCGGTCTACCCATTACGCGTCTACCGGCTCGTGTTCGACATTTAAAAACCTTCCGGCCCCAACGGCTATCTCTTGCACGACTGATATGTCCTTCAGACTTCTACTGCCACTACAGACTAGCAATTGTTCGATCTACATCGGTGATCTTAGTTCCTCTGTGAATCACCTCATTCCTGATTAGATCTCGCAGCGAAAGATCGAGCATAGGCCCTGGAGCCTTCTCATGAAGCTCGTAAGTGACCACGTCTCGGATTAGTCTATCATCACCGGCACGCATTGGTCGAAAACCTTCGTCTTTAAAATTATTTTCGGTAAGAAGAGGTTTCGTCTTTCCCGAACGCTGTCCATCCGAGGGAGGGTACCACATAGGTACTACTCGTAACTAAAAATAATTAAACTTGAGAGAGTAATTGAGTATTTCACCTGAAATGATTTTATAGTAAATAAAATATGTACAATCCCATATAATGTCTTTAAATTACCTTGTAAAAAATTAAGTTAATAAAACAAAACTATCACTGAAACAGTCTGGAAATACAAGAACTTTTTTTATAGTAAACTGGTTCAAAATCACTTTTTTCACTTAAATAATTAAGTGAAAAAAGTGATTTTGCTACTACTACCGTGCAGTCGTTAAGAGTTGAGTTACCATGTTGCCGGTGATTTGTTTTTGCGATCACTGTTGTATCTGATGCATTGTATATGTCTAGGTAGCTGAGATAGGAGACCCTACCTATTATTTTTGTATTCATTACGTCGACAATTCCATTGAAATTTTTATATACCGCGTAAAAATTAATAGGGCAGAAAAGGCTCAAAAAATTTACAATTTATTGTTCTAGACTAAAAGAACGGCATATTACGCCTTTTGGTCTAGTCATTTAATGAACATGATTTTGGCTATTCCATTTAAAGCCTGCTCATATTATAATTCAGTAATTAAAGTGTAAAAACAGTCTGAGTCTAGGCCTCTAGGCCTCAATATAAATATATTTCTTTTAATTAAAAAAATACATTATTTCCAGCCATTCCTCACCAGTTCACCGATCTCAATCTTTCCACACAACCAACATTGCTGACTTGGAGACGCTGGATTACTCGTCAGAGGACGACCAGATGCTCACGACCCTGCCGATTGACCCGATGATCACGTCCACCCACTCTGACATACTGGATCTGAGGCCGAAGGACTTCAGCAGGGAGACTCTAAGGAGGCAGGCGTTGACTAATGACGTGGTGCTTTCTAGAAATTACGTTACTAGTTTTCAGGTGAGTGTTATTTATTTTTTTATTTTATTTCCATATACTACTTGTAATACTAGGTATTAGAAATGGTCATTTTTTGACACATTATATACAGGGTGATTGGTTATAGATGTAAAAACTTAAAAGGGTTGATTGTTAGCTCATTTGCTGATGTCAATTATTGTATGGTACACCCTATCTAAAAGTCAATGGCTTCAGAAATAAAAAATAACGTAATGAGACAGTAAGAAGGCGTGTTTTCAAAATTTGGATTACTGCATATTTAAATTAATTAATGTTTACTGCATCCCTGCAGACTTTATACTGCCATAAGTTTAATTAAAGTGACAAATTTCAGAATGATCACTTTATTATACAAGGCTAGATTGGAAATAAGTGTAAAAGCCTTAAATATTTTTTCTGGCAAATGAGCTAACACCTTTAAAGATTTTATGTCTATAACCAATCATCCTGTTTAATAAGGTCAAAGGATTCAAGAGAAAAAAACCCTTTTTATTCTTTTATTACAGGTGAATCAACCTTCAGAAAAATCAAAACGCAAAGATGCCGACAAGCGAAAGACATACATAGTAGAAGACATCACTCCAACAAAAGAGAACGTTGACTTCCTTCCGAGAAGAGACGACTCGGCTGTTGACAAGAGAAAGACTTTTATACTAGACAGTGATACGAATTCTACCACTAATGGGAGTAGTCCGAGGAACTCCTCGATATTCAGTCATGAGAAGAATTCGCTTACAACAGGCACCAGTGATACAGAAGGAGAGAGCGGGACGGAGAGTGCACCTGTGGTTATGAGGCACCAGGCGGGGAAGAAAGGGACGGCACAAGCTAAACAGAGGTATAATATCTAAATCCTTACTTCTTAAAGTGGTCCAGGTCAGCAGTGGTTTACGAGAGACTCGACGAGAGACGTTGGGCAGACAAGATTAGGGTTAAAATTCGTAGGCGGGAGGTACAAGGTTTATTTATTTTTGATAATGAAGGACTTAAATATTGGTTTTGGTAACATTTTCGACTGTAAGTAGAAAGTATATATATGTTCGCTTCACATTTTTTTTTCCAAGTTTTGAGAGTATGGTAGAAATGTGCCCGCAGAGTGTCCTCTGCATCAAGCTAAATTTTGAAAATGGTCTACGACAAAAAAGGTTTGATAAACTTAAATCGTAACAGATCGATTATAATTCGTTCTTAATATCAAAACTTTTGGACATAAAGGTCTGAATCAATTGTGTTCACATATGTTGTAGATTATTCATGGGTTATTTATCATTATTCTGTTATTGTAACAAAAACTCTCAATGAATCTAAATTTTTCCTATATCAAAAAGGGTTGTGTTATTTTGTTTTGAAAATCGCACCGTTTCAGTATGTCTTTGTAGCTCAATGGCAGTAAATGTAGTCTGGCCTCACTTATAAAACACGAGTCATTCTAAAAAAAAATTTGCCGTTTTTATATATATTTTTTAAAATAATTATATCACGGGCTTTTTATTTGGAGATTGATTCGATTGCCAGCAGTTTTAAGGATGGTGAAAGAATGGATGCAAGTAGTGATGCCTAGCATTATTATAAATCATCAAAGAAATAGACCTACGATTCAAAGTCAGTCTTCTGTCATATTTTCATGTTCAGAAATAGAAGAAACACCAACATTTACAAATAAAACTTCGATAGATGTGTTCTTTAAAGCAAAAATTTTTTTTTTGGAATCTTCTGGATCTAGATGTACAACCCCCTCACGATGGTACACCCAAAACATATTTTAATTCAACGGAAAATCTGTACGAAAAGAATTATTAAAATTGATTGATTTTTGTCTAAATGAGTGTTTCATATGACGACATCAAGTCAAAATATGTCCCACAGTCTTCGTGTGTTCTTGCATAAATTGCTTGGAAGTCAAACCGTTACCATATTGCCCAGATATGGTAATAAAAATTGAATCTTATTTATATAGGTACAGCGGTGATTATTCAATGTCATCGTCGACCACCTCGATAAGCCAACAGCAGAAGCGGCCCAAAGAGATCCAGCCTAGGTACATGGACATATCCAAGTACAAATCTGAGAGCTCGCCCAAGAACTTCCTGAGACGGGACCCCAGCAAGACATACGTTGGTGTGTTGAACCACACGGACAAGGCTGTGAGCAAGGGTTCTGCTCAGCATTATGAGATGGGTAAGGCTTGTTATATTTTCTATCTTTATAACTATAGACAGACTAATGGAATAAAGGCCCAGTTCTAAAAGACTTTAGATGTAAAAATATAATTTAACTTGGATAAATGAAGTCCTCAATTATTTTAATATTATAAGCAGTATTGTTGATCATCTGAGAAAATCCGGCTAGAAACTTAACAGTAGCTGTTTTAAAATGAAATTAAACATAAAGTTTTTAACATTTTACACCTATATCCAATCAAAATTTTAAATAATCGCTCTGAAACTTTATTGCAGTGTGACATGCAATAATTTTGGCAGTACAAAGTCTGCAGAGAAAGATAGTAAACAATAATTAATTGTAATATAAAATAATCAGAGTTTGGAAAACAATTTTTATTATTGTATTATTATTATGTTGATTTTTGGTGTACCATACATTAATTGGTAGCAAGTGATCTATATTTTAATACCTTTAAAGCTCTTATACCTATCAACCTGCCTATATATAGTACCCAGCAATAAATACTGCACATCGACCTTTGGAAAGAGGCAATCGGCTAATTTCGGCTTCATTCATTCCGATTGTCTCTTTCTAAAGGTCGATGTGCAATATTTATCGCCGGGTACTGTACTCATAAGTTGTATTTAAATATTTTATCACATATTATTATGTAGAGGTTTCTCTTAGAACTTTTGTTTTGGTAAATTAAAGGACTTAACTTTAACTATATTGATATTTTTACTTATATAGGTAGTACTTATTTTTACTTATATAGTCAGTTATAGATGCAAAAAAGAACTCATTTCCTGTCGATTAAAATATTTCTTACTAGATCTAATAATTAATGGTTTCAGAAATAATAGATAATGTATGATTTTTTAAAATTCAGATTAATACATATTGAAATTAATTATTGCTACTATATGTCTCTACATATCTGTACTGTCAAAAATTATTGGCCTGTCGCATTCTTATAGAAAATATAAATTAATGTAACATATTTCGTATACTAATGTTTTCGAATCATCATATTATGTCATAATAATTAATGTTTGACAGAACAAAAGAAACAAGAATTAGAGAAGTGGAAACGGAGAGCATCGTACGATCCAAGAAAGGCGGCAGCGCTTGGGAAAACTAGTAAGGTCACTCCGAAGACGGCCAGGTCTGTATTTACAAAAACATATATATTTATCATCTATTTCATTATATATATTTGTTTTTATATTATCTGTATTTTATTTATTTTTATTTTGATCATATGTAATTAAATGTATGATGTATATGTTTGTTTGTTGTGTGTTTAAAATAGTGATTTGAATAACCAAAATTTTTCTCCTATTTGTAAATTCTAGAGCGTGACAGACGTCAAAATGCATGCAATTCTGGCTAAAGTGACATGAGGGCGGCCATCTTGTTTTGTAAGGTCAGTTAAGATGGCGTCTCGGGGGATGATTGGCACTTTTCACTTCAGCTTCAATATTCGCTTGGTGCATTTATAACTTAAGGTTACCTGTTACTTACAAATTGCTTATGGGGTTACATATTAAAGGCTGGCTCATACGCTTACGCCATTTTGAATCATTTAATTGGATAACTTGTACTTATACTTTACTAATGATAGATTATTAAAATATCATTACTACAAATAAAGGCTTAGCCAAATCATTATTATGTTTTAATTCTTATACAACTGAAACCTGTTTAGGTGCAATTTTTTATGTGCGTTTTTTTTTGGTGAGGTATAAAATAATTTTTAAAAATTCGAACATTATTAACAAAGTTGTTATGATTAAATATCGCTACAAAGACATACAGTACCCGGCGATAAATGTTGCACATCGACCTTTCGAAAGAGGCAATCGGCTAATTTTGGCTTTGTAGAGCGTTGTCTCTGTCGCACAACTGACAAAATGTCACATAGGTAGTGTAGGACAGAGATAATGGTTTACCAAGTTAAAATTCGCCGATTGTCTCTTTCCAAAGGTCGATGTGCAATATTTATAGCCGGGTACAGTAAAAGCGTCTAGTGAATCAAGTCGTTGTAAAAACCGATAATTCACTACATTATAACAGATAAAAAGTTTAAAAGACTGCCATGTACTTATCTTCAAGTGATGGAAGCGATTTTGAATCAATTTACGAAAAGAAAGTTAGTTTATTCAAATTACCAAATATAATGGCTATAGAATTTTGTTATTACGTAAGATTTTTTAAGTTTTTTTACGTGAAGCTTTTTATAACGTGCATATTGACCGCATAAAACCATACATTTTAATTATGTTACGAAAGATATTTTATATAATCTTTTTAGCGATTTTTAATGCATTTTTTATGCAGCGCCTATCACAGGTTTGAGTGTATTCAGTTCTGCCATTTTAACGTTAAAACTCAAGTTATATCGAGTTACGTTAAAATGAACTTATAAAAATAAGTTTCATCACCCGAGGTCAAATATTCGAATGCGTGTTTACTTAGATAATAATAATGGAGAGGCTTTGATGAGTTGCTAATATATAAATTGGAAAAAAGCTTCTGTATGTTTCATTCACTCACTGACATTTCATATTTTATGATACAAAAGTGTTTTCTATGTCAAGTCATATTGTCGGTTTAAGGTAAACATGCAATAGAATATCTGATCTCAGCCCATCAATAACTTTTATAATTAAGAATAATTAAAATAAAAATAATGTAATATAAAAATTTTGATTTTGTGTAATTTTTTTTACAATACCTTCTGTCTACTTATATAAACTTCCATTAAGCTTCAAGTGTATGCACTTATATGAGCACAATAATTGTAAAGTATTTGTTAATGTTTGTAAAATAAATATTTGTAGATCAGTGTTTCCCAACGCTGGGCCCAAGCCTCACTAGGCGACAGTTTTATTGTGAAGGGGGGTTGGTTCATTTTTAAAATGGACTTTCCAAGAATATAACCCTTTTCTCTTCTGGACATTTAAATCAAATTCTTTAATAATTATTAGTATAATTTCGCCTTATGAGACGAAAATATCAACTAAATGTTTGACGTCGTCAAGTCTATCATTTAAGTTTTTTAAATGAATAATGTATAAATTTGAATATTGAAAATTATGTATGACACCTATGTATCCCCCTCTCGATATGGGGGGTTCACATTCATTTTTAAATAAAAAGTAGGGCATGGTTATAGATGTAAGGCCGGTTTAAAACGAATTAAACCAATCGGTTTAAAACGAAAAAAACCGTACAAAACCGAAAAAACCCATTTTTTTCGATTTTAAACGTTTAGTGTTGACGACTATGTTTTTCTTAAATATAAACACATTATCTATTCCAAGCGTAGACATTACCTAGCTAAGTTGAAAAACTATTACCTAGTTAATTATATTGGTTATTTTGAAAAGATTTATCAATCAGTTTCATTCGGTTTAAAACCAAACTCACACACTTGCACTTCTCACGCGGAGAGACGTCAAGATGCAACGTTGCCAGCTCGCCTACTCCACACCACACACACACATACATAGCGTGTTGCGTGCGGACATGTCAGTGTTGCCAATATTGTAAATTAAAATTGTTCAATATAAAGGTACTCGTACCAAATATGCCAAACATTATTAAATAACTAAAATGTAATGAGCTGTTATAAAATTAGATTATTAGGTACCCGACTTTTTCTTGAAAGTAATAAAAAAAACTGGCTAATCTTACACACTCCACTCGACAACGTAATGATCATCATAGTCAAGAAAGTCATGAAAATTTATGAGGCGCCACTATTTTTGTAAAACTGACTGACATTTCTGTCCTAAAATTGCATGTGCATAGCAGTCGGCGGTGGCTCTCTGTCGGCAAACTCTTTGAACAGAAATTGAGGAGTGGACCTTTGAGTAGACCTTAACCACTTGGAAATAAAGGTCAAAACTCCTATCCACAATTTCTTTATGATTTAGGTACATATTTTAATCTATTGTATGTAATATTGTTTCTTTATAATTATAGTACTTTATATGTAATATACTTACCTACATAGGTATAAACTGCATAGGTAACTAACACAAGACCAAGTATTGTCGATAATGATGTGTAAAAACACTGTTCTTATTTTTTAGTAGGCGAGTTTTAAACCGTTTAAAAAGATTTATTTGGGGTTTTAAACCGCCACTTTTGGTTTTAAACGTTTTAAATCGGCTTTTTTACATCTATAGGCATGGTACAAAAAAGATTGGGAAACATTGGTGTATACTAAATAAAATCTGTGACACTAATTTGTACTAATGCCTTAATAGAAGGAACTTATGGACTTTGATATATAACATATATAATTTATTGAAATAATTTATTATATTTATTATCATTGAAAAAATATTGCGTACAAGCTCTGTGTTCCTGGCCACTACGGCCATAATACTTTTGTTTTAAATTATTTAAAATTCAGATTCGAACGCAGATTTGAATTCGGACGCCATTTTTGATTTAGTCGTGGCCATTGCGTTAGGTTCGGGATTTTAAATTGTACATAATTTAGTAATATGTGAATGTATGTTTCTCTATCACTCTCAGTTCTCAAGAAGGAACAGCTCCCTGCTCGAGTATTCCTCTAAAGAAGTACAAATACTTTATTTCGTGGTAACTCCATCTATCGGCTTAAAATTGACACTTAAATTTTATTATTTATTTGGTATACTCTCAGTTATTTAATATTACATGAAACATATTTATAATTTAAAAGAAAAAAAAAAGAAATGCTTTACTATTCACTAAATATATATATGAAAATTAAGCGTAAACTCAAAAAAGGTATTCATTTATAAACATACCAGCTGTTCCCTGCTTTACAATGCGTGGCCTGCGATGCCTTTTGTGGATATAATAATAATACAGCTTTATTTTAATCCATACAAATGACTTAAAATAAGTAATTTTAAATAATAGTTTTGATAATTCTGTATGGAATAAGTTTGTATGGACCCCCTCAGGGTAAAAGCCTCCTCCAAAGCTTTACATTTTTCTATATCTTTGGCAACTAGGGGCCACACGTAACCTGCCGTTGCAACGATCTCATCAGCCCATCTGGCATTAGGTCTTCCTCTCGCTCTGGTACCTCGTGGTCCCGTCCATTTTATAACCATTTGTGTCCACTTGTTATCAGCGAACCTCGCCACGTGACTTAGCTTTGTGGATATTATTTTATATAATCCATTCTTAGTTTTTAATAAGCAAAAAAAAATCTTAAAATTTTACACCTTTAAGAGATATAAGTGAAAATAAATGCATTTTGTTTAATGGACGCTCCATCTACCCCTACTAAAATGCGTTATTAGCTGACTTCAATGCGCAAATAAATATAAAAAGAGTGTCTCATAATAAACAGATTTAATTTAATACAATTAAAATACTGAAATCAAGCTTTTCAAGCACATTCGTGGGCGAGTTTTTATTCCATATATAGGTTCATATTCCTTTAATAAACATGTTAAAAGTGACTAAAATTACGATATTTATAAATGTCTCAATCACATTGATTTTAAATGAAAGGAAATAAATTTTAATTTATATATGTCAGAAAAATAGTTTATTATAAAGATACATTTTAATGCAATTACTGTAGTCTTGGTAGACGATAGTCAAAACCGCGGGTAGTCGCTGGATGCAGGCCCCGCAAGACCAGCTCGTGGCGGTCTTTGGAGGCCTGTACTTTGCAGAAGGGGGTCTTAAAATTTTAATGTTGATTTATTTTTGTTGACGTCCACAGGTTTTTTTTTTAAGTTCCATGGAATTTCTGTGCGCGTATTGAGTTTAAGGCCACATTGCAATGCATTATCATTCACTCTACCAACCAGACAGAAAAACCAAACAGAAAATGATCCTTCAAAAGTCTTTTCTAGAAATGAGATGATATTCGCTCTTTATAGACCTAATTCCTTCAGTAGGGTATAGATAGATTTCGCTGGTATACATTTCGCTCCTACCTCCACGGTATATTAATTCACAGTGCATTTATTTCTAGTTCATTGAAAGTCGTAGAACTTTTTCAACTTATCTGTGTGGTCTTTATGTTCATTCGTCTCTCTCTAGTCCTAATTTATGTTTCAATGTTCTTGCAAGTTAGAATCAGTCCAGTCTAGAAAACATCACCGGCATATATTTTGTTATTCTACATTCTTTCTTGTGTACACTCTGAAAGATAAAAATTTATGACATACGATATGAAAAATAATTTTTTTAATGTCTGTATTTAAGAAGTTTCAAGTTTTTGAGATTTTTGAGTAAGTGAATATTTAGTCAAGGTAATATATTTGGTGAAAAAGTAAAATTTTGAGATGTAAATACATTAATGTGTAATGCATTCTGACATGTATATGGTACAGTATTGAATATGATGTTATTCAACAGGTCTGTGTAATTCTGGGTTAAGTTTAAAATTAATTGTTATTATTTATTAATTGATTATTACTGTTTGTTTTTCCAGTAACGTATTGCGGTCGCAGTCGTTTCACGGGCCGATGCTGGTCTCACCAAATATGCGCTACCAGCCGCCTCCTATCGAGATATCGGAGACATACGACGCTTCGAGCGACAACGACTTTTGAAACGCTTGGCGTTAGGTCTTAAATACGATGGCATTGTGATAGTGTGTTTGGACAGTTTTGTGTGGTCGTACTGTGTCCTGTTAGCGTATTTTTAAAAATGGACATGATTTGTGCAAATATTTTTCACGTAGTATTATTTGTTTTTTTTTTCTACATTTTGACAGATGTCAAGATTACGCGCCAATTGTATCAATTCCCACAGATAATGAATTTTATGTTTTCTTGAATCCGCACAATCGTACTCGATTTTAAAATAATTTTGTGAGTATTTTTTAAATGAAAACAACAAGGTGTGATTTAAATAAGGGAGCCTATTTAATATATTAATGGATACACTATCACTTAAAGTGTATGTTATGAGATTTTTATATAACAATCGAGTTTAAATAAACTGATTGATACTTATGCGATCTATATGTAGTTCCATAGGTTTAGTGGTTAGTTGCTCATATTATACATCGAGTAGCTGTTACAGTATATAGTATTGGTAATAGGTTAGATATATGTCGATAACATTTATATATTACGTGCAATATGTCATCACAATTCATTATATAATTAACTATTTTTCACTCGTAAGTATTGTGTATATATTATCAAATATCTCATATCATTATAAAGTTAAACAATGGCATTTTGTATTGCCGATTCGCATGAAATCATACTTTTTGTTCGTAATATTTAAGCTATACAAATCAGTAAAATTTCATATTTCTATTATAATTATTTAAGATGATGGTATTTCTTATAGTATAGTGTCTCTGCTTCAATTTCCGTCAAAACGTACTTAGACTGTCAAAATTTAAAACGTCCTTTTAGATAAGGTCTTACAATAGAAACTGTATCTGTATCCTCTACAATTTAACTCGATGTTAAATAATTTCTCTACGTCCGTGATTTCTACGTGGTGTTATCTCGAATCGATAAAGAAAAAATGTATTATAAAAATATACAAAAGTCATTAAAATAATAATAAAGAAACAGCATTCGTAATTATTTAAAATAGCAGATTTTTGAAAGGCTTTGGCAACTATTTGAATTATATATCAGCTTTAAAAAAGCTTCGGCGCAACAAGATATAAAACATTTTGTAATAACAAGCTTATTTTGAATAAAACTTAAAATATATCGAAACGGGATAATGCCACAGGAATAAAAAAACAATAGATAATAGAACAAATTCATTAATACAGGCGCATGTAATAATTTTTTTAAAATATGCAATAATTATGGCTATATTTTACTATGTGAAGTAAAAGTTAGTTTATTCAAAACATTTCTTTAAAATTAATTTATCGCTGCTCCAATAATCCTACTGTCAATGGTGTCGTATTCAAATTTATTTATGTTCTTCAATTTATTCTGTTTTAGGTCCAATATTCAAATTTTCACTTCCGCGGCATATGTCAAATTATATCTGATAGCTGTCAATGTCAGTATTATAAATTTGACACATGTGTGATCTGTATTTGCCAAATAAATATATTGCAAAAAGTACAGCCTTGAGATATTTAATAAAAAAAAATTATTAATGTATTTCGGGCATATCTTTGCGAAAACAACACAGTATATTTCTTAGCTGCAGTGGAATGATTTTTTTAGCTAAACAAAACAAGTCAAAATAAAATCTCTAAAAATCTGTGTATTGGTTTGACTTCTATGTTAATCCCTCTTAAAAATCTTTTCAATATTCTTATAAATAGTAATGGTATCACGTTAAAAAGGCCCGGTGTTAGACAAAACTATAGGGTTCTATAAACATGGATGCTATTGTATTTTTTTATAATATAATTTGATTTTGTGTTTACAAAAAAATAATATTAGTAGTCTTTCAGTGCTTTAATTAAGTAAGAATCAATGAATGAATGTGTTTTGAATGCGTCTAGGATTTTATCATTCCATGTTCATCCGTTTGATATGTTGTAGTTGTTACTTAAGCCGCTTTTATAATCTGTGAAGCAGCTCGAAGCGAATTAAGTACGATTTGTATTATTAATTGATGTTTAGATTTTCATATAAAAATATTGTTTAAAACGAGAATAAAAGGATTATATGAAATTATTTTTAGTTTTATTTCATGGTCATTGTTGTTCCTACAGATTTATTTAAATGTAAAAAAATATTGTAATAAAACGAATGCGGCGGTTCTACAATAATTTATTTATATCACATATCCCCATAATTTTATACGTTGACATATGTCATGGCAGTGCACTGTTGCTGTGGAGGATAATGTTCAATTAAACTAAAATAATTCATTATGGATAGACAGACGAACGTAGAAAATTAGAAAAACGTGTCTGTACTTTGTGATGGGTTTACTTCAACTAGTCACTGTGAGCACGGCTTTCCAATTCATTTAATTCAACATTTGTGATCGGGATACATTTTATATGAAGAATACCTTTTCCCAACGACGATTGCATATCAATTATAAAAATCTATGAAAACAATTATAAAATTAGCAATATTATTGTTGCAAAATATTAAAAGTTCCTTTAATTTTGTCATCAGTCTTGGGAAACAGCTTTCACATTTAGTACAAACAAAGAGAATAGGTTTAAACACTAGTTTCGTCTTAAACAAATTAACGAGTATATTAAAACGTGTACCGCACGTTATTACGGATCGGTTGACATTGGCTTACATTATATTTTACTTTTAATTCAGATCGGAATTTCTTGGTAGCAAATCTTGAGGACTCACTCGAGAGCCTTCGCTTGAGCCGCCACAAAAGGCTTGTTAAACGCTGGAGTGACCTGACGCAAAGGTCCCGGAGACCACAGCTAGATTTGATTCTGCCTGGCTAACATTACTACCACTTCGATTGTATTTACAAAATTCTATGGCTTTGGGAATAATGTCATAAAGGTTACTGCAAACTGTGAGGTTAATAATTACCTTCTATTGTACAAATTTTACATAAATTTAGTCCAAATATTGAAGATGTGTAAGGCTTAGATACTTGGAACTTGATTAGATATATTTCGAGTAAACTTGTTTTACAAAATTCCACTTTTCGCTGCTGCAGATGTGATAAAAAAATCGTATTCTCAAAATACAGCTTTATCCCTTTTACATTTTACGCCACGCAAAGTGGACGGGAACAGCTAGGTTAATATACCTCGTTTCTTGCCTATACGTATCAATTGACAGTTCCTTTAATAGGTACGTATACATTCTATGTACGCAGGTTACGTTGTCCGTTCTTCATTGTTGAGTTTGGATAATGTTTGATCTATCTTCGTGTATGTCTTAATAAAAAAGAAAACCCGATCTGAAATTACAATTATGGGCGCCATCTAGCGACAACTTTACAACCGTATAACAGTGGATTTCGAAGTACCTTCGTATTTAATCAAATATAACCGATGTGATATTTTGGCGAGGGACAATAGCAATTACTCTATTTACCCTTTCTAACATTAATGTAACTTATAAATATCGATATTTAATTTAATAAATATAATAAAACCACAACTAAAGATACTGATAAAATTTTCAAAAATTTTAAGTTAATCCGGCCTGTTGTCCTTCGTCGAAATTTTACTACGGCAATGGGAACAATTTTTTTTTTAATTTGATATTTTTAGTCTATGCACCAGTACTTTGTTACTCTGTGGTCAAAATAAGTCCATAGGGTCAGTTTAAAAACCACTGCTATATAACTTCGACATCTTTGGCTTCAACATAAATGTTGCCATGCACAAATTACCTTACCATTGTGTATTCCAGACACTTTATTATGCGTATAATTTACATATATTGCAATATATATAATTAATGCAATTGTTTTTTTTTTACATCCATTAATACATAGCTTAATGTTATAGCTACGTTAATAACAGCTGTTATTAAAATAGCTTATTAAAATTTAGCTATATTAAAAATAGCTTAATATTATAGCTTACGATATTTAGTTTTATTAATGTACATACTCGGCGATTCTACTATTTTATTACATGTATTATTTATCCTTTGTATTTTCTACTTATGTCTACAAATGTATACACTTATATTTATTACATATACACACGTAGCGTACTTACACATGTATATTAAAAATGCACGAACATATTTCCATTTCCTATAGTAATTTTCCGATAGCCGGGCGCAAATGACACTAGTTGAACGAAACGAGCAAAAACCCAAAAAAATTCTTAAACAATTTGGGGATATATATTGATTTGCGATTTCTTGCTTGCGGCCGACTTACGGGAAATTACATCGATCTAACACAACAGGAAATATTCCTGAGAATTTATTTTTAATTTTGTTTAAAAAAAAGGTGTAAAGTTTGGACATAACCATTAAAGGTTAATAAATAAAAAATTAAAATTCCATTGTGTAAAAAAATTATAACATAATTATTAGAGTTTGGATATTCTAAGCGATATTTACCTTACCAAGTTCATTTGTCGGCTTTTTATGGGAGCCATTTTGTATTGTAATACTCGCCAAGAGCAAGTGAGGCAAGAAATATTAGCTCATTGAAGTCGCCTGCAAAATTTACTTTCACTTTGTAAATACCCATTCGAAAATCATACATTAATAATGATTTTATGCTAAATGAAAATTTAAAACATACATTTTTACTAAAATTAATAAAATGAATGAATGATAAATGAAATAGGAATTCTCAAGTTGGAC
Organism: Battus philenor; assembly: GCF_028537555.1. Taxonomy (NCBI): domain Eukaryota; kingdom Metazoa; phylum Arthropoda; class Insecta; order Lepidoptera; family Papilionidae; genus Battus; species Battus philenor. The sequence continues at coordinate 9,710,716 of NW_027181688.1, read as the reverse complement.
AGTCTTGAAGGATAATACATTTTTATAGACACATATTCTCGCATGAGATCACTACAGTAGAAAAACTACTTTAATATTATTAAATGCTATATATACAAATATACAATTGCATTCTATTTATCGGGTTGAACATTTCCCGCGGTTTTTCGTGAGCGCCATTTTCATAATTCACCATTCGTAACTTTCAACAAATAATAAATAAACATTCAAAAATTTCCTAATATTTATACATTTTTTTTAGAAATTGATATAATAAATATAAATTCATAGAAAGAATCGTATTGGTAACTTAGAAAATTAACTATTATAAATAAAATTGAGACACTTTTTCATAGACAGCCTAGATTTTTGGCAACTTTGGAAGTCTATATCCCTGAACGATTAATATAAAACATTTTGTAATATGAATGAGCATTTTATTAAAATATAAATTTGGTTTCCCATAAATCAACGTCAGAAAAATGAGATGAAGTTTTGTGCACTCTGTGATGTTATTTTCTATTTATCATCATCATTTCAGCTGTAAGATGTCCACCGCTGGACATAAGCCTCACCGATATACTTCCAACATGACCGGTTCTTTTTATTTCATGATAACAAATCTTTACTCTTTTACCCACAGATAGTTAACTAAATACTACTAAATACTACAATGGTCCGATATTAAAAAATATTGTCTACATGGCATGACAAAAAGTAATATTTTTATTAAATATAACCTATTTTTCTTAAAATTATAACCATGTCTACTTTTATTGGACCATGAAACTACGTCACGTAGACTTTCTTTAATTAATTTTGCGATCTGGCGTTGATTTATGGGACACTTTGTTTAGTCATCGCTAAGTAAAATTTCGCTATGTGACAAAAATCACTGTAAATTCACTAATGAAACGAGTCTATATAAATATGGTATAATAAATTACGGGTTTTTCAGAGAAAATAAATACAGTTCATCCTGATTCAGTATTTAAGTAAAATATTTTCTTTAAATAATTCACAACACAAAAACTACATTCGCTAGTAACAACAGATATATGGAATATATATTATAAATATGACATATTTCTTTTTGTATATGGGATTTTGTAATAAATTATATCATAAGATTTGAATTTGAACAGACAATGCAAGGAAGGAATGTTATAAAATAAGACCATCTTGTTTGCGATGCGTTAGTTCCCAGAGGTCCAGGTGGACCTCTAAGCAAACTCGACATGGGTCTACATTGGTATGACAAATACCACATGTGATGTGTGTGCTTGGCAAACTATTAATTCGTATATTCACATTTTTGTCGAATTTTAAGTAGCTGGAGTCCACGGGCTAAAAATAATTTCTGGAAACTTCATGTCTACTATGACGTCATCACCGCCATTTTGAATCTATGAAATACGCGGGAATTTCAGCTGTCAAAATATAGCTTACGATCAATACGTAATATAATGGCACAGAGTATAAATATATCCGACTATTGTATAAATTATTATAATAAACGCTAATCGCGTAGTTAAAACACCGATAAAAAGATCATCGAAAAAATCATAGCACTATAAAATTAAGTTCGCTAGATTGAACTTAAAGATTGAGACGATAATAAGTCTAGTGTATTACGGGTCCAAGTCTATTTGACTAGTCATATATTAAACATAAGTTTACGCCTATGGTACAGTTCATTTCGATTCCTGTCTAATGGAGGAGTCGTCATCAGCAAAGCTGGCTCTGTTCCGCCTTTCGCATCGTTTCTGATGTTGCCTTATGAATGCACTCAATCGGTTCAGGAGGAACTGTTTATCGTGACCTTCTAGAACCAGCTGGTTTCTAAGAACCGAAACCATATGCCGATTGGCAGTCGCAACCGCCCAATAGTAATACAGTAAGAAAAGAGCTATCGCGAACGCCGGGACAGCGAACGTAGAAGTTCCAATTAGGAACACAATTTCTCTTATCACTGGTGGAAAGAGATTGAATGTAGTTATGACGAAGTCCCAAACAGTGCCATAAGCTTTGAAAGGTCCGCAGGTATCTGATGGGGATATTTCTGCTATGGAATACGCCACAGGAGCAATGGATATAACAAATCCCACGAGGAGTACGGACATGAAAAGCGATTTTGACTTCGATGCCCGGTAAAGAATCGGCGAAGGCGTGCAGTTGATCAAGCAATTAAATTTCTTGATATAAAAGAGAAGGAAGTAGAAGATAGTTCCAATGATTGGTAGAAATGGACAGAAGAAGGTACCCATCCAGATAATAGTCTGTATATAGACAATATCAAGAACGTGCTTCGGTAGGTAGAAATTTTGTGAGCCGACACTTCGTAAACATCTGCTATTGGTGTGTCGACCAAGGAACGCCCTTGGGAAGTTCATAAAGAACGTCATGATGAACTGAACAGCGAAGTCGGTTAAGATGAGCTTGTAGAACTGCTGTCCCACATACGTCTCCCAGCATCCCGAGCGCAGGGACTGATCTGTTTCTAGCTGTCCGCTTATCAGCATATATATCTGACTCAAAAGCACTGCCAATGATGCTAGTCTTAATAAAACACTCCTCAATAGTGTTATAAGTATTACATGTCTTGGTTTATATCCTTCATACATTATTAAATAACCGAATATCTCCGGCACAAAGAGATTCAATACCACTATGCAGATGTAAGGTAGGAATTCCAGGACAATGTTCTTTATTTGACTTTCCGGATTTGTTTCTCTATACGCCATCATTTCAGGATACGATTTGTTTGGATTTATCGTTGGTATCTCAGAGCTCTGATAGAGTATAGATGTAGAGAAACTAAAAGTCTTGTATATAACTACTCCAGAAACCACCAAGATCACGAGCACGAAGATGTTTATTAGAAGTCTTCGCAAATGGAGAAAAATAGTTCCTTCTCTTGTCCTCGATTGCTTCTCTTCTTTATACCTCTCTTCTTGTAAGCAGCCTTTGATCTCGTTAAAGAGTGCTTTGTGTTTAATCTTCGCTGATTTTGCATTGTGGACGCAGAAGTCCCATCCACCGAATACAATATTACAGTACAGGTAAAACTGACCCTCGTTTTCCACCAGCTTCTCCTTGAAGCCTTTAGCTCCAGTTTTTACAATGGCTACAAGGGAGAGCAAAGCCCAGGATATAGAAACTAAGATGTAAGCTAAGGGCATGTTGTAAGACATTTCCGCTCTCCACAAATTGGGGAGAACGTACAAAAATATTCTCTCGCTGTACACGCCGTAGAACAGTATGGTGGACTCCATCCAGCCTGTCCCCTGAATTAGATCTAACACAACGTTATTGGATGTCACATTATCCTCATAACTGTAGTGGAGAGTTGAATTATCTTCGCAGTCATCACAAACTTTCTCATGTAACGTATTTGGCAGAATGAGAAAGAGTATTATAAAAAATGACAATGCTATGTTGAGAAAGAGAAGCCAGCGTAGGAAGAGAAAATAAGAGACCACGCCCGTTCCGAACTTTCCCTCGATGACTCTCATGGGAGACTGCCAGAGCTCCAACTTGCCTAGGACTTCGGCAAATCTCGTCCGGAACCTGTGCCATACTTTCCTCTGTCGCCACTGCAGTTGTTCCAGGCCTTGTAGACGGAGTTTAGTTGCGTTCTGGAAAGAATTGTAAATCTCTATACTACTATGTTATAACTAAACAGATCATGGGCATATTGGCACTGTATTTCAAATGAAACTGCGTCAAGCAAAAAAGAGCCACTGTCGCGAGAGTTGCCGGCGGACCGACGGAAGGGAGCGGTCGACATTTTCATCTGTCTCCCCGCGCGGATACCTAAAGCGCGGTACAGCGGCTTCGGTAAGATTATATCAATATTTATAATACCCGCGGAAAACAGTAATCTTCACTTTATACTTAGCGGCAGATACGAACGCCGTTGTAAAGTATTTTAATAGTATAAACATATAAAAGTCTCTTTTTGTAAAAAAAATACGAAAATTTGTTCATGTCAAGAATTTGTTGCAGATTACATGGCACGCAAAACAGATGGTCGCTGGGACTTTAAAGAGTGGAGACCCCGGACCAGGAAGCGCAGCGCTGGACGTCCGCCCACCAGGTAGGTAGGTAGAAGACCTTGTAAAGATAGTCGAAAGACGCTTGATACTGGCCACTTCCTACCGGTCCTATTGGACATCTCTGGAGAAGGTCCATGTCCAGAAGAACTCTTACGGTTGAAATGATAATAATGAAATCTCTAATAATTCTATTTAGCTTTTTCTAACCTATTGCTACGTATAAAACAATGTTGGTTGGGAAAGATTATCCTAGACTTTAAAGAAGTATCTGTCCACCTTGTGACGACGTCCTGCGCTGCACTTGACTGTTCTGGTCTCCACTCCAGAGCCTTAAAGCCTAAGAGTCCTACTCTGCAGGCTATGTGTGTGAATTAGAGGTTAGTGGAATTACTGTAATACCTGCAGTCTAGCTTTTAATTCTCTCTTCTGTCCCATCGGCACCGGCATTGCTTTTATCTGCATAATCTCCTCCCAGCTGCGTTCTTCGTTTGACAGATTCTCTGGATTTAAAAAAAAATCGTCTTTTGTCATATACGCAAAAATATGTCTCATATATAGTAGACAATATATTAGGGGGTAAAGTAATGCCGCTTTCTCAAGTTAAATTCGCACGACTACATTTTTAACAAGTTTTTATTTCTAATCAACAATATATTCATCTTCGTAATCAACAACTTTTTGCCATTTACTATAAAAATTATCAATGCCGGAGCGGTAAAAATCAATCGGTTTTTCTGTAAAATATGTCGACAGAAACGACATTTCTTTCCGATTCCCCTAATACATACATTCATAGTATTTTTTTATTAAAATCTATTTAAGAAATAACTTTATACCTGTCAAATTATTGTTTTTTTCATACTACAATAACAAATGGACACATTTACTTATGTTTAATGTATATCCAGAGACATAGTTTGTCCTAAAATACACATATACAAATCTATTTACTCATAAAGCCGAAACAAAGATTTATTTCTAAATATTTTATTATTTACTAGAATTGATATCAACCTAAGATTAACGGAATTGAAAATCTATTCAATATTTCTTACTTTCACTTTTTACACATTCGAAATCGCTGCACATACCAAATTTATGTTAATTTTGGTCACTATTTTTCTTAAAGATGCCTGCCTCTTCGGATTTAAATGAAATATCTAACAAACACTTTACGGTCCAAAGCCTGACATAATTTGTAATAAAAATGATAAAGGCCTATACTGGAGGAAGGCCAATCTTCATGTCTTGAAGTTCAAACTAAGCCTGGATTGTGTTTGTCTTGTACGATGCAACGTCTTGCTTGAACACCCCACATGAGATACGAGACAAATCTTCATCATATTGTAACTAAGCTAAAAGAGAGTGTAAGATAATGTGGAGCAAGAAAGAAGATAGAGAAATAGACATTTGGAAGAATAAGAGAAGAGTGTCAATAAAATATGTGTTAAAAAATTATTATGAAATTATAATGCCTCTTAAAGAGAGTGGTTTATGGTAATTTTATCTGTTTTTATTTTACACTAAACGATTGTAGGGAACATAAGAAATAAATTCTCAGTATAATATTAAATCATTTTATATAATTTTTATTAACATCATGTAAAGGAAACAAACAGGTTGTCTTACAGACCTGTTGTAGCTTGTTCTCCGTTAAAACCTTCGATACTGACAAAGTCTTCATATTTTTTTACCATCACAACAGAAAAAACGGATCACAAAACGCAAACTGTTTTTGGCTTTAACAAAAAAAACTTCCAGCCGCCTTACGAGAAAAAAAAGAATAGCTGTCAAATTTTGGCGGGATATAACGGTAATGGCCGCCAATGTAGTTGGTGTAATTAGTTTTATTTAGATGATTAGTATGCCTTCAAAAATGAATTAGTCACGAATGTAGGGCCTGTCCTCGATTCTTTGGTTCATTATAACGAATAGCTAGCGTGTTAATAATTAGGGTGACCATAATTTTTGTAATCGGACACTTATTTTTACATTTATTGTAAAGCATGCTCTTAGACACGCGGTCTTTCACTTCGGGTCTTATAAGCTAGCTCACAGTCGCTTAATGAGGCACAGAGGTAGATATGCTCGGGTTTTCTCTACGAAATCGAATCAGCAATAAGAAAATTTCGTAGACTAACGAAAGGAACTGAAATGGCCAAGCAGATTGGAAAGTTGAAGTGGAGCATAGAGCGCAGAACGGATGACCGCTGGTGCCTTAAGGTTCCGGTGGTTAGGTCTACAGACCGGAAAGCGCAATATGATATACGGTCATAAATTAGACAGACGACCATGTTAAGGTCGTTGAAAGACGTTGGATTTTGGCTGCTTTCAACCAGTTGTATTGGTAGTATATGGAGAAGGCGTACAGAAGGCGTCCATCAGTGGACGTCTTATTGCTGAAATGATGATGGGAGGGATGGGAGGACATTTCTGAGGCTTATGTCACTGTTAACACGCATTGCTTCTACACGTTCGTTTTTAGACATGTATGCGATCGTATTACTATATTCTCCATAGCAATGTTCTATAAAGGGACACTATTAAAAAATATTTTATTAATAAATTATTATCGGCACTGTCTCATAAAATGCAACAATGTGGTCACATTAAACCAGCGGTGAGTGTACTAAGTTTTTGTATACATAATCTATTTTATGTCGCCCAAGGACAAGGAATGGTTTGAAGTGTTGGATAAAATCAGAGACAAACTAGTTTCCCATTTGTACTAACACTTACTGTTGCTATGCAGTATTCGCTCGTGTTCAACCGAAAGTACAGTCACGCACATATGGTTTTTGTTATCATTTTTCATTCATTATTAATGCCTACACAAAAAAGTGAATTACATTAAAGTACGTTTGTGTGCTAAGGGTCACTACATTGTAAATGAACACCTTGAAATGATGTATCCGCCTACAAGCTATTTCAATGTTTATTTTAATTGTAATTTTATATTATTAAAAAATACATTGTTCAATTATATTCAAGGTTAAATGTCCGGACGTAACAATATTACGTCAAAGAACGTTTGTGTGGTAAAGGTACCAGACGATAGCACTGCTCGGAAAATATCTCTTACCCTATTTTAATGTGTAATTAATATATGATTCTATATTATTTAAAAAATAGAAATTTCGCCGATTTTATTTCGTTGATTTTCTTCTCAGGTCTGAGACGTATCAATCAAACAGGTGGTATAGGTTTGAGTGAAGAATATTTGAATTTCACGTATTCATTCGAAAACTTCATCAAATAACAACACGTAAAAGAACTTTTTAGCATTATTAAAGCTTACGTTATGCGAAGTGTGAAAGAAGTCCAAAAATAAATCCACCTTAGTTTGTCGTGGTTTCTTTTTAGACCAGGGCGTGTTTAGAACCCCGTCGCTTTAAGTCAAAAGGCGGTTAGGGGGAGGTCAATCGGGTCTTTTGGTATTCTTGTCATGCCGTTTATCTTCATTGCTGAAGTTCGTGCATTTCCTAAAAAACCTTTTCAGCAGAACCCACGAGTTGCCTCAATAGGTTTCTAGGTGATCACAGTCCGGAAAACCCAGGTAAGACGTCCACCCTCAAGCTGTACAAAAGGCCTTGTTAATTTCGTCGGAAGACACTGGATACGGGGTCGCTGTCAATCGATCCTATTGGAAATCTATGGAGAAGGCTTTTGTCATGCAGTGGTCGTTCAACGACTGGAATGTTGATGATGATGAACCCATACTCACCAGATAGATCAGGTAGCATTGAGAGATGTATGTCGCGACTCTGCGTTGTCCTAGCGAATGTGGACTGCCGCCTCTCATTTTGAGATCTGCAGCGTTTCACCGTTGTAGCTGTGGATAGACACAACACTAATTAACTATAGTACGAAAATCTACAGGGTGATTGGTAATATGTACAAAAGCTTAAAACGGCTGTATATATAGCTCATTTGTGAGATCATGAGAGAGAACCTATTTACAATCACTTTGTGTAAAATGATCGCTCTGAAATACGTTACATTAAATTTTTTTAATCGAAATTAAGACACACCAATGACTTTTGACAGTAAAAAGTCAAAGACGGATAGTAAACAATAATTATTTTTTATATATAGTAATCCCAATTTTGAAAACGTTTTTAATTGCTATATTACAGTACGCATTCGCTATTTTTAAGCTTGTACATCTATAACCAATAATCCTGTATATAAAAGACATGTATGCTACTTTACTCTGTCAGTATTTTTAATCTGGCAACTCTATTTAACCCTGTGTGTGCCATGTCAAATATATATTATTATTATGATTTTTTGGTTGCCGCAGTTGGAATGCGATGAGGTATAGGTATAGCCATAAAGATACTTACTATTCCTGGCCTGTTTGGAAGGCAGCAGAGTGGCTAGCTTAGCGGCATCAGCGCGCTGGAGGTTCTCGAAGAGCTCCTGTTCACCACCGGGGTACAGCTCCTGAGATATCAGTTTCATTATAGATCTTAGGTGATTGAATAAATAAACCAAGTATTTTAGACCATAGCCAACATTCAGTCAATGAAGTCTAGTAAATATGGAGGCACTAAAAAGTGTTTGTATGCTGTGGTATAGTATATGGAGATTTTATGTGGTGTAGTTCATGTGGATATACTGTAGTATCTGGATCAGTAGTGTAGGAAGTTTTTTTATGGCCTACGCTTTTGCGGACTTCTCGTTCACTTCCCTATCATGGTTCACAGGGACTTTTTTGACAAAATCATATTTTTTACACAATATATTTATGCTCACTCTCTTCTTTTATTCGTCTCAATGTCATACATTCTTTTCTTTCCATCACAAACTCTTCCATTCCTTTTCTTACTTTATCTCTTTCTATTTATCGCCTCAGAAATACTACATGACAATTTTGATTTATTTTGTTTTTTTTTTTTCTGTTCCATTATACTCGTATATGTAGGAAGTGTCAATATATTCTAGTATAGTATATGTGAGTGTTTTGTGATCTAGTTCATGTCGATGTGACTCTACCCCAGTGCTGGTAAAGTGCCTGTGGTTGTATTGTTGTATATTTTATGTAGATACAATATGGTGTAGTGTGTAGGTACATTGTAGTGTTGGTATACTGTGTGTAGTCTACCTGGACACATAATGAAATTAATCTGTGACCTAAAGTTTCTGGAGTAGAAACCATAGACTCACAGCGTAGACCGTTCAGCCACAAGTATAGACGACCTCGTAAAGATCGGAAGACCCTGGCCACAAAGGTCCTATTGGAAATTTATTGGGGAGCTCTGTCTGGCAGGGGACTTACTACGGATGCGATAATGATTATGATAATGAACTTGGGTGCACTTGTCCGTACTGTCATATATCAATATTATAATGTACTGAATATAGGTACACTTTCGTGTATGTATTACGTTGGCTCATGTGTCCATAACCAGCTTTACTACGCCAGTACACGTATAGCCGTGGCACGAGGGAACTTACCTGATAAAATTCCCCTCCAGCCTCCTCCCAGCCCTCCTGGCGTTTGGAGGACCGCGCTTTGCTCTTAGACGCGTTGCCCCCTGACATCTTTCACGTGTTTGTTCTCATCTGCAAAGACAATACTTTATATTATAAATTATTTTTTTTGTGTTTTCTTGTATTTCTATAACCAATTTTCTTGCATTAATTACACCTGTTTTATTTTTTTTATCTACCCGAATGCCACCGGCCAATAATTTCTGGGAATATAAAATCTACAGGGAGATCCACAGCGTTTCACTGTTGTGGATGGTCGGACCAATAATTACAACTACAGTGCAAAAGTATATCTTATCGTATACAGAATGATTAGTTATACTTGCAAAAGCCTTAAACGGTTGTATATATAGCAAATTTGTAATAAAAAATAGCCTTGCTCTGAAATATGCTACATTAATTAACTTTTTTATTGTTATTACTACAGTTCCATAACTTCTGGCAGTATGAAGTCTACAGGGAGAGATAGTAAACATTATTGTTCATAATATATTAATTGTTTAATTAATAATTTCTAACTATAATATCACTGTGTTATTTATTAGTTCTGAAACCACTGATTTTTGGACAGTGTACCACATAATAATTGACAAAAAACGAGCTACGCATTCATCCCTATAAAGCTTTTACATCTATATCACCCTGTATATGTGAGAGATTTCCACGTATATTAACTCATCACGATATCTTTAAAACCATAAGACATAGACACATGAAATTTGGTAGGAATATTTATTTCCCCAGGTACAGGGTGAGCAAGAATGTTATGAAATTTTATCCGTAAGGGGGTTGAAGTGGCATTTTAAAAGTTTACGAAACGGACAGAGAACATATAGATATAAATATTAGTAAGGTCTTATAACTATCTTTTAAACTATCTATTTAATTATTTTATTTATACTATATTACATAACTACACTGTATTATATAACTACGAGTATATCATTAATTTTAATACGTAATAATCTGAATTTTGACAACACTATTTCTTACTATATTATAATTACGTTATTGATTGTTTTTAAAACCATTAATTCTAGGTTAGCCTGTACCATAAATTGACAGCAAATGAGTTTTAGACTCATCTCTTTATAAAATTTACACCAATAACCAATCACTCCGTATAAGATCAATCATAAATTTTCAACTTTTATCTATCAGAAGATATATACTGTATTTTAATTCAATAAAGAGGTCGCATATAAAAAAAAGATTGAAAAACACTGGCTGGAATTATAACAGCGGTTATTCGTACATAAAAGGCAATGAAAAAAATAAAAGGATGGCAAGGAATTTTTAAATCTGGCGCATTCTGATGCAACGGCATGTACTTTCGCGCGCGACCGTGTTCCGCAGCGAGATCTAATAACCTCCAGGCAATGCTAGACTGTATCTAGGTCACTCTTACATCTTGAACCGATTGGGGTCGAGCGTTTTCAGTATTTCAAAAATGGAATCGGCGCTGCAGTTTCACTAGTGTTCATCTTAAATAACATATTTGACTTCTACATAAAAATACGTTAACTTTATTTTTTACTAAACCAATACTAAATATACAAGGCGTTGACCTAGATTTGGCCAGGCTTTTGTATCCCTATAGCGTGTTAATTCATCTATACAGGGTGATTAGTTATAGGTGTAAAACCTTCAAAGCCTTCACGCCTATTAACTGTCACCCTATATAAAGCGATCTCTCTAAAATATGTTATATTCGTTTATTTTTCTATTGGAAGACGACGTCCCAATAACTTCTGGCCATACAAAGTCAGCAGGGACAAACAGTAAAAAGTTTATATTTTTAATATGTAGAAACACGAATTTCGAAAAACTTATTCTTATTATATCATATCATCATTTTGATATTTATTATTCCCGAAACCATTGATTTTAGAATAGTTTGTATCACATAATAATTAACAGCAAATGCACTGTACATACCCCCCTTTTCTTACATGTAAGCCCAAACACTTGTATATCCAAATAATTTAAGTTTTAGACATCGATTTGCTGAGGTAACGGAAACAATAACAAAAGGCAATTAATATTAAATCGCACATTTTATTCAAACTTTAAAAGTAGAACGGTAGAATGCTATTTTACATAAAACATAGGATTAATATGTAATCCTTTGTAGTCCGCGAGTCATCTGTGATAGAGGAAAATAGGTGCTTTGCGTTTAAGACAAGGTTTAATTTCCGCTGCAACATGCTTGGAACGTGTAGGGCTTTAGTAGATTCGCCATACGCCCTATTTTCACCGGACACTGACCTCCATTTAATAATACACGCTTATGTCCGACATTTTTAAATAGATTTATTCGCTATGCGAGGAATATCCCTTTTCATCCGGAACATCATGGTCAAAGTAATATTCGTTGGGCAATTTTTGGACAATTCGACATTTAAGACTATTGTGTCTAGTTTAGACATAGACGAGATTATCGTTAGATTCGGGCAGAATAAGACCGGTCCTTGTGGTGATCTTTAAGGGAAGCCTATGCCTTGCAATCATCGTTTATCGGCTGTCCTGATGATGAACATGAAGACAAGGAGTTTGACCATAGTCATTACCTTCACCGTGTTTGAAGTAGAGCACAGAACACACTAAGCATCTATTGGTTTCAGAAGAGACACTTGGAGCGAAGTCAAGGTTCTGGACAACCACACATATTTCATCTGTATATATATATAATACTGATATAATATTTATTTTAATATGTAATACCTATATTTATTGTATATACATAAATATCTATTACACAACATACATACTCTACAACACAATAACACAATCATCGATTCGACACAAAGACGTGTCGACACAGCCTACCTGTGTCGACGTGAGTGGACAAGCGCCCCGAATAATCAGACAATTCAACATAAGCGCTTGGAGTCTGTTTCTATTCAGGAAGTTAAGAGGTAAGAAGGAAGAGCTTCTCCAATTCTTCCAAATTCCACTTACTACACTCAACTTAATTAGTTTTAGTCAAACTGGTACATTGTGTAACCACAAGGTCAAGTGGTGTTACTTCGCATTAAAACTCCCACGATTGTTGTCCTCCTTACCTTGAGAGCATGGTTGCACAGACTATTAAGACTAGGGGCCACTCGGGCAAATCATGAACTGATGGCGGGCCGGCCGTCAGAAGTATAGGTAATTAATATTTTTTTGGTTTTATTCTGGAATAGAATTCAATATTTTTCGAATGTACGAGAGTATTATTTTTGCTGTCGGCGGGCCACCAGTATTCGACCGGCGGGCCGCGGTCTGTGCATCCATGCTTTAGAAAGACAACAGAATCTACTACGGAACATAGTACTGAACCAAGGTACATCTCGCTGGAAGTTGAACCTTCCATTCTCGCTGTGAGGTCTCTGCAAAATCTAGGCTCGTGAAGCTTCGCCTTGGGTGCCTGAACTCGGGTCGGTTTGGGACAATATCCTAAGCATATTTAATGGTTTTTAATAGAATCAGGTGTTACTTTGCGGAAGTCCATCCTAAGTAAGAAAAGGACCAATATTTAGCTACTTCCGCACATGCAGTTGTAGTCGTGCAACAAAGTGCACCGCCCGCCAGCCCGCTGATAAATGCGCATGTGGCAAATAATACGAACTACACAACTGCCACCGTCAAATCACTCAACACGTGTTTCACCCTTCCACGGGGCATCTTCAGGAGTTATGTTACACCGATTATTGCCAAACACAGAGACTCTGTGTTTGGCAATCGGGCTGGCCGGCGGTGCACGTTGTTGCACGACTACCACTGCATGTGCGAAAGCGGCTAAATATTGGTCCTTTTCTTATTTAATATCCTAAGCATTGCACTTGGCAGTGTGGGACTTCCACCCATAAAGTAGATAGATGACATTGCTAATGTCGACCACCGGTCATTTTGGAAACCTATAGAGGAGATCAATATCCAAATGTGAAGGTTTTACGGCTGAAATGATTATCAGATTACGAATCATAGTTCACTGATCCTTCTGCTCTCTGAACTCAGCTCCGATGAAGCTGTAAAAGCCTTTGGGCTAGCAGCACTAACATCAACAGAGAATATGTAAGTACGAAGCACTTTGGCGGTCCCTTTGAGCCACTATGATAGGCATAGAATAAGATAGAATTAATGTAAAAATTAAAACATACCTTACAAAAGACAGAATTGAAAAAACTTCTATTCTACGAAACACTAACACAATATTTTAATAGCACATATATTATCTGTATAGGCATATAATATAACAGATTTTACATTTTATAAGCACAACTATAGAAATACGAATTCAATATAACACTTATTAACGTATGTTCATCCGTATGTCCAGCAACAACAAGAAGAACGTATGTGACGAATGTACGTCTAACAATGACCACCTGATATTATTGTTTTTCCCGCACTTATCAGTGATGGGCGGTAAATGACGAAGTCGTGATAGCGTTTCCCATTTGCTTATCACCTTATCGACTTTATTTGAATCATAACTCTCGCCAATCATGCAAATTTTAATCAGCTATTCCATTACAAATTTGAAAATTATCCTCCATATAGACAGAGGTTTGGTCTGGTAAACACGTGTAGTGTTCACGTTAGAATGCTTTTTAATACTGGCCACTATGGTCACAAGACATTATAGACTTAAGTTATTCTTACGCGTTAAAATTCAAATTTAGAATTTGAAGTAGCAGTAATCAGTTCACTATTAAGTACTAATGGTTCTGGATCCTTCTTCTTTCTGGACTTCTTGGAAATCTATGACATATGGTTGAAATGATGACGATGATGGGAGTTTTTTTATCTTCTATTTTACTTCCAAAAGTTTAGATACGTTACTGCGAATGTTCTATCGAAATGGAAAAATATATTTTTTGTAATATTACTTTGGAGTGCACAATTGGAATTGCTTCAAGCCGAAGAAGAATTGAAAGACCAATTTTTACAACTATTCTATACTGCTATTAGATTGAAGTGTTCTTTGAAGTCGATTTGTAACATGTATACTAACAGTAATTTGTTATAGATTGCAAATTGGAAATTACACTTATATCTTATCAATATTGTTTTCTTGTGCTTATAGTATCTCGGATTAGAAATGAGTCAATTACACGCTTTGTTTATTTCTTTCTAAATTGATAATTAAATGATAAATAAAATGAATATTATATAAACAAAAATGATGATTCAAACTTAGAAAAACCCTCAGGCGGTGACCATAGAGTTCGCGCAAGTTCAGAAATGTTTTTTTTTTAATTTAGATACAAACTGAAGAACTAAGGTTATCGATATAGCTCGAAGAATTGCAAGTTTGAAGTAGCAGTAGACGGTTGAAAGGTTCTCAAGTGGCGATTACGAGCCGGTAGACGCGGCGTGGGCTGGGACTCCCCACTAGGTGGACAGATGATGACATGATGATAATGAATCTTAAATTGTCGAATCGAATAATTGCATTATAATAAAAAAATATTATTTGAGTATATTTAAAAAGGAACCGCATATAAACGCATCTTTAGATTGCTTTACACACGTTGGTTCGTATAGTGTACGCACAAGTGTTATAAACTTGGGGTATGTGTGCGGCAAAACGGGGGATGTAGACAGACATTACGCCATCTGTTCTTATAAATCTCGTGTGCGTTCTTTCAATCACAATTTCCCATTTCAACATTTCTCTGCTCACATTATCTCTGGCGGCGAGTAGCACTTTCGTGTGCACATTCAGATTCCAGAGTACCTAGAACGTGCGAGTCGCAATCTGATCATTCAACTTTTATGATAACATTGATTATTTTAACACTGATGATATTCCAATAGGATAGGTTGGAATCTGTCGTCTTCCAACTACCTTAACGAAATCGCCTGTTCACTACTAGAATGAACCTCTTATTTTGCGCATGCCGGTTCGCATTCACCACTCCATAATCTTTAGAGAACCCAGACTGTTTCTCTAGATCGTTATAACTGAAACGTAAATAGATTGTCGCTAAAACACATTGATCTGTGAAGCCCTTCGTTTATACGAATTCATTACAAACTATAGGTCAGAGGTGGTGACATACAATATCTTGACTTGTTAGAATAAGCAATACAATACATGCAATATAATACAGTATCTTAAAATTTTTTTGACAATCTTCGAAATAAGTCCCAGATTGTAAGCAAAATTACGTCAGAATATTGTGACGCAAGTTTGCAGGATATTTTTAAATTAAATAAAAATATACATTGAGGACCTCCCTTAAAACTATGTGAAGAGTTTTACAAAGGAATTCCTATGAAAAATTCTACGAACAAACATGTTACAAATTGAGCATTGCTTCTGAAATCTTTTGTTTTAGAATCTGCTTGCTATAAGAGCCCTTTTTTATCAGAGAGAGACGTCCGTCGATCTTGGTTGGGGACAGGTATATGAAGCTAAGAGATTTGAGAAGATTTTGGAAGTGTCCGACCTGAAAGGAGATAGGAGTTCGCAGGACTGACTTTCACGGGAATGTGACCAACGTACAAGAGAAATATTTTCAAGAGCCTAGAGTTTAAAAGATTTGTAGCAAATATATGTTGTGGTCTCTCATGGTTAAACTCAATATATAAAAAAAGGACGAAAATAAAAACATATACTTATATTGGGTAAATGGTGTTACGCATAGAAAAGATTATATTGTTTTGTGTTTAAGCTTATCGTTTTAGTCGATAGATGCCCATTGAAAATCATAAGCCGCTATCAAAGATAGCCATTGGATACCACATTCGGGATAGTGGTAAAACCAAATGAATTACCATCTCTTGAGGGCAAGTGGTGTGGGATCCACTCTTACATGTAGCGCTGCCGGGTCGTACGAATTGGCGACTATTGATGTAGACTCAGGCACCGCGACGCAGTTTACTGCCACACTTATTGGCGAGTCAAATCGATTCTCTTCTAACTCAGATTTAGATTCAGCTAAAATATCTTCCAAAAAAAGGTTCACACCTATTTCCAAAAACTTGGTTGATTAGTCAATACAATACGTCAGGTGTCACATTTGACGTATTTTTTAATTTATTACCGTGGGCGTGCCCTGAATCTGAAGAAACTGTTAAGCAACTGTCCAGCACCAATCGAATATACCCATCTAGCGAGCGAGCGGGTGCGCTATATGAGCGAGGGAGAAGGGTTGCCCGATGCTCTTATTAGCTGTCAAGCTAGTCAAGCAATTTACATAAACAAAGACTTTCATATATCACTGTCTTTTTCTACCTTTGCCTACGTCGAGCACAGATCAAATCTTTAGCTTTAGTCGAATTTTGGAAATAAGGTAGAGATGTGGTTGGTGGTACACTGGAACCTGCTTAATTTTGAAAGTGGTCTATGAGAATAAAGTTTGAAAAACCTTTGCAGTTCACAATAGCATGTTACAATATACCGCATTACCTTTTATCAAGATGTCGAAAGCAAATTATAATTTAATGCTAAATTATATCGAATTCTTTGATAGCATAAAATTATGACTTATTTATATGCACAAACCATATACATTTCATCATAATTGTGTTATCGAATAGATGCTATCTTATCTATATTTTATCAATCTTTTAAGGCTCCCAGTTTTAAACAGGTGTCCTGTCAATGACCCTATGCGAGCCACAATTCGACATTCAAATTTAAGTTTTTTTGAAAAGCGAACCATTTTGAACATTCACACTAATTGGTTATAGCTTTAAAAGTTTTGTGAGGTGAATGTAAAGCTCATTTGACAACCATTTTAATCATCCTGTATAAATTGATCACTCATGAAGTATGTTATATTTTTTTTTTCTATTGAAATTTGACATGCCTATAAATTGTTACGGTAGGTAAGTACAGACCCCATTTCGAAAACGCATTTTTAATTATAAGCATGTATATATAAAGCATTGCTTTTTTTAGATAGGGTGTACCATATATTAATTAATAGCAGTTGAGCTATACATTCTCAATTTTAAGGCTTTTACATCTATAATCAATCAACCTGTATATATTCTCACTAAAACAGAATTATGTCCCTAAAGCGCAAACATTATAAAATACCAACTATATTCGAAATACGTACCAGTTAATTAGTTTTATTAACTGCAGGACAAACTTCGTTTAATTAAAACAGTAAACGAATGTGCAAAAATTTATTTACAACGACGCAAATTTATTTTTGTGTACTTCAGTCTGAATAATGCTCTTGGTTTTCTTTTATTACGTGCGAATTGTTTACTTTGAACTTTTTATAATTGCGTTATTTTTAATAAAGGTTTATTAGTGTTTATTGTTATAATTATAGATCGAATTCGGTCTTTTTTACTCTCTTTTTCTCTCTATCTCTCTACTACCGGCTGTTATAATGAAACGTGCATTCTTCTACTATTCTAGAACCACTTTCGATCCATTGCTCTCCATTCATCTACTTCTAGATGTTATTCTGAAGACACGCATGACTCTTTGCTTTAGTTATCTATGCACATCCGGCCGCTATTTTGGAATGACATACAATCTTTTGTTCTCCTTATTTACCCGCATCCAGCCGCTCTTTAACCTTATGCAGTCTTCTCCCGCATCGTCTACTCATTTCAGATCTTCTGATCTCTATATCTAGTTCCAGCCATATGTCCCTTTGCTTTTCTCGTATATCTACTACTTTAAATGTCCAACTCGGGTCACCATGTCCATCATTGCATGTGTTAGACTATTAATAATTATAATAAATAGATAACTTTAAGAAAATGGTGAAATCAAGTTTTCAGGGGACAATACATATAAATGTAATGTTTTATTAAGGAGTCATCATAATCATATCAGTCATAAGTCGTCCAATGTTGGACATATGCCGCTCCTATACATTTACAATAGGACCGGTCGAAAGAGGCCCGCGTGTGAGATCTTCTTACAACAATACCAAGTTCGTCTGTCCGTGGATTACATTCACGTTTCATTTCGAATAACACATTGAAACCCATCCGTACGTAATGCTACAAAGGCGAGTAAAGACACACGCATTTAAGTGTTTCGCAAACAATGACCGCCTCGGTACTGTGTCAACACGGCGTGTGTTCATTCAACACTCTTGCAGTGCCGTCCAAAGTCACCATGAAACGCTGAGCATTTCAAGTATCAAGAATTACTTAAACTTATTAGCGTATAATTTGTAATTATTTTTTATATTAAATATATCTTAATTAATTCTAATAATTAGTTATTATTTTTTCAGCCGTTTTGATTTCCATAGCTGGTCTTGTTCAATAGATTTCCAATAAAACCTGGCCTAGTCTAGATCCAACGTTTTAAGTCGTCCAATATCGTCTGTCCACATTGTGGGTAGATGTTCTAAGCTGCGCTTGCCGGTTTATCCACTCTCCACTCCAGTACCTGGTCATCTGTTCGGCGCTAGGTACCCTACATACTGCCACTTCGACCAGCAAATACCTCAAGTCGGCTACTTTCGTTCGTCTACGAATCTTTTCATTACCAGCTTTCATTAGCAGCGTTGGATTAGTAGTGTTTATGTCGTTAACTCTTAGACATCGGACATGTTCGTGTGCCTGGTTTGATGTTTTGCTGGGCGATCGGCGTCGTGCGGAATGAGTGGTCATCGTCATCGGTCTTACGAACGGGCCGCTTACTTACCAGCTCGGATACTTGCCTGCTCAGCAAGAGGTATAAGCTAGGTAATATCCACCGCAGCCGGGTGTAGTTTAGACTAAACCCCGTGATGGGATTCCAGTAGTGTGTGTGCCAAAAACTCCGGATAATATAGAAGTCAGCTTCCCTGGAGTCTTGAGTGCGGAGTGAATCATTAGTGCGTTCTTGGTGACGTACGGGAAGTCAGTATGCCTTACAACTCAATTGTCTGCCTGGACAGTTAGATAGTGCGTTTGCGCATGGGTCACCTAACTTAAAGAGTATTGCTGTCAGAGACGGTGGAGGCAAGACCTACCATAAATAGATCCCTGCTCTCGGACAGGTGTACTGTAGCCATGTATATAACCTAATGGTTCGAAACTTTGGGGATAGTATAATCAACAAATTAGGAATAACTTCGCTCATTCCTGATTTAATTTCGTAGATAAATCCCAAGAGAAGCTCTCTCTTGAGCTCATTGAGTGATTATGATCTAGCAGTAAAGCTTAAAGTGAGAGATTACGTTTCTTCACCGTAACTCAGCACTCGTAACACATATTGATTGTAGATTTTGTACTTATTTAAAGTGGTATTTACATGAATTAAAAAAAACGCAATAGAAGAAATAATTTTTGTAATTGTTGTTAGTTATAAATGAAACAAATCAATAAATAGTAAAAATAAGCATGAAATGAATTTAACTTATTTATTTTTCTTGTTGCATTGTTTCAAGGTCAATGACTTTCTACAGTATGAAGTACATTGGGGCAGGTAGTATTAAAATTATCTTTGCGGCCAATGAAACTAAAACTTTATTCAATAAACATAGGGTTCTTTTTTGTTCAATGGGACGATGGCACTTTACAGCTTGATTGTTATGTGAGTATATAAAAGGGTCATTTCAGCCACCTTCCTTGCTTTGGAAGCTAATATCCTGATCAGGATGTACTTAAGAAGTTATGCACATTATTGTATAAAAAATTTACATATGGGAGTGACAAAATGCAAAACAAAATCCAAAATGAACATGCAGACCTTTGGAATATTTATATATATATCTGCTGATGATCCTACCGATGCTGCTTCAGAAGCCTTTTCCAGAAATCAGCTGGTGGTCACTCTTGACTATATTGAATCCTTAAGAATGTTATAGAGATTCTTGTATTTCCACCACATACAAATTCTTTATGAAATAATTCTTAATTATTTCTTTGACTAAGTTATAGTGCTTGTTCACATTAGTTGTGTGGTCTAAAGGTCTTATAATCACCCAAGTAAAAGCAAGTTCTATGGATACCAGATATGTATTTCAATGTACTTAAAAATCGGAATAAATCCAGTCTAAAAGACTACTGCAAAATCCCCTGTGATTCTATAGTATTTATATTTTTATAGTTTCCTAAGAC
The DNA here is from genome assembly GCF_028537555.1 of Battus philenor. Lineage (NCBI taxonomy): Eukaryota > Metazoa > Arthropoda > Insecta > Lepidoptera > Papilionidae > Battus > Battus philenor. The sequence continues at coordinate 9,690,158 of NW_027181688.1, read as the reverse complement.
CAAGGATAATCCAAAATATATATGTCATTATCCATTGTAAACTAAGGCTAAGCTCTCTAGGTAGAAGGTCATGAGAAGTTGCAGGATGCAGGCAGTACTAGACTGATTATAATCACTGAATATTATCAATGCAGCATTTGGGACCTATGAAGCAGTGAATGTTGAACAGCTTTAAAGATGATGATGAACGCAAACTGAGCAAACATCTGATCTGATCTGATAACCATTGCTCCGAGTAGAGACTTGTGTCCAGAATTGGAAATGTCTACTAAAATATAACTATTCCCAGTTATATCATTTATTAATACAGTGAAATGAATAAAGTTGACATTGAGGACAATGATTCAATGATAGATGTACCACAAGGCTCTATATTTAGACATTATTTATTGCAGCGATAAAACATGCAAGCCAAGATTGATTTATTTAACTGTAAACAAAGTAATGCCCAAAGATAATATGAATGCTAATAAGGAATAGAAGTTTTGCTACTTAATAACTAATGGTAATTTAAACAATATTATATACATAATATATATAGTATGGGTAAGCCTCCCACTAGATCTAGATGGTCCTATGAAATAATCAAACTCGCTGGATCTTATAAGAAAGTTATAAGACCAGCTGTTGCAATCTTTAGGGTTACCCTATAGCAGGAGGCATCTATCAAATGAAATACTGATAATGATATGCTATGTGCCTAGGGTAATCATTTGACAAATGACAACTGCAACTTGCTTTTACACATTTCCAATCGCCCTGTATAAATTGATCACTTTCAAATATGTTACATTAATTTTTCTTATCGTAATGCAACAGGCCAATGACAACTTCTACCAGTACAGTCTGCTGGAGCGAATAGTAAACAATAATTAATTTTAACATGTTGTAATTTTAACTTTTAAAATACTATTTTTACTATATCATCATTACATTAATAATCCATCCATATATTAGTTGACAGCAAACCTTTAAAGCTTTTGCACCTAAAACGAATCAACCTGTACATTAATTAACATCACCATTGCTCTTAGACAGTATTTATGAACAGCAGCAATAGTACTTAGTGTGAGTGCAATGACCTCCGAGACTGTACCCCAGCTTAGTCTATCATTTCATTATGCAAGGGATTTAAGTGAGCATATACATCTGATCCATGCATGTTAAATTATTCTACATATGTAGTATGTTTAATCTAACCATTTCAAACAATGAAGTAAATGTATTAATTTTTTTTTAGAAATATTCTACTTATATTTCAAATTTGACATTATATTTTGAATATTACAATATAGGAGAGATGAACTCAAAAATATATAATGGTTGTACTATTAGCTGATAAAATTTGACCATAGCAACATCATCTTTAGGTAAAACAGGATATTTAATACTTATAAGTTTCAGAAGCTACGTTCAACATAATTTAATTTATTGTATGTGATATAAATGACGATTGTTTTTTGAATTTTATAACGTAACTATTAATATTAACAACAAACATAATTGTTACAAGTTAAACATTATTGTTTTATATGATTAAACATACCAATGTATTAATTATTGACAGTGAAAAACGATATTAAATTATTCAAATGAACTATATCTCCACGTCTCTGAAGTTCAAAAATAAACAAGATAAACACACTACACATCTGTAAAGAACACTCTTTTCACTAAATTCAGATAACTGTTTATTAGTTTTAATTCATAAAAAATGCTTACCTTTGTAATATTGTTGTTAAAATTGTAAATTACACCGCACCATTGTCAGTATTTTACACGAATGACACATAATTAAAGTTACTCATACACAGCACCGCTACATGGAAATAATTTAATGAAACTGGAATTTAGACCAAAATACACACAAGGAGTGGTACTGGTGACAGGCGTTCGGAAACATTGAATATATCTATACATGAACTGTCAAAATCGTATATAAAATTGTTGTTTTAAAATTTTTTAACACGAATTTTTAATGATGTTTATTGATTTCAATTTTATATTAGAATAATGTTTATAGCAAGTACTGTAACACTAAAAAAGATTGGTCTATGCTATGGGACATTTTAAAATGAACTCATTTGTTATGTTTATAACACTATAAATCTACATTCGTATGCACGATGAATACATAAGTACAATGTTACCATGGAACTTATAACTCATGGCTATAAACAGGCACTGATCAATGCAAGCTTCAGTAAAATCGATCCATCTGAAAGCGAAATATAATTTCGCGATAATAAAACTGAGTTTTACATTGCACAAACGTCGTTTAAATTGTTCACACCGAGTCTGATCAATGCTGAATCTAATTTCCGCAGATCGTCGGCGAAAAAGCCGCGACCACCCAACGCTCGCGTAAACAAATCTCTGAGGATATTTCTCTGATGTAATATCCGGTGTTAGTTACGATAGGGCCGCATTCGCACCGATTTAATTTTCAACGTATTGCGAAACGGGATTTGTAGAATGCGCCAATCGGCTTCGTTTGACGTGAACAACGATCCTAATTGAGCCAATGTACCATCCGTTGTTTGACGCATCTACATCCTGCGCGAAAAGCCCGGGAATGAGCTAAAGGCGGCCTGACACCTGCGCAGCTTCTCTTTGGATGCCGATCCAAGATCACATCTCGCGAAAAGTAATGATTATTTCTGTCCACAGACGTAGTTCTGCATATTCCCGCCGCGGCGCTGCTAGGGGCACGGGAGTGGGACGTTGATATATGTACCTTGTTATACAGGATAGTTAAAACGTAATTTTAGTGCTGGAAATTGAAAAATTGCGGATGTATAGCTGCAAGTGTCTTTATTGAACTGAAATTGTTCGACGGCAACGTCCGTGTGAGAGACGAGTGCGTCTCGTGATTGTTCCATGTGTACACATTATTTTATCCTTAATGATCCATTAGTGTATTTTTTGGGGATGTAGTCGTCGTGCCCGAATGGGCCATGGACACGATTGTATAAATGGATAGTGCGGCATAAAGACGCAATTATGAGTGAGAAGTAAATGTTCGGTGTTAAAATGTGCGAATGTCTGAACGTACGCCGTTTATCGACCGACATCATAACTTTAGGACTGGCAGATATCCAAAGAAGCGTGGCCGTGCATTGTGCGAGTTCGCTCTCCTCCGGTACATCACAATAAGGCGGGTTGGTTATCAACGCGTGCATCGCTTGTCTTTTGTTATGAACCATTTACATATAAATGAATCCTTGATCAACATGAATTATAACTCTCGAATACAAGCCGCTGGATGCGGTACTTTAAGCAACTGAACCGTGTATAGTGAAATGGCGCGTAGATTGGTCATTATAGGGCTTATTCTCATCGCGGTCAGCTGTGAACATGGACTTGAAAGTAAAGAGAAGAAAGCCTTGGCGGCGGAAAAGGAACAAGCCCGATCCGCCAACCCGGGTAGGGAACGGGGATCCTTCCAGAAGCTGTCAAGCCTGATGAACCGCACGGAAGATCATCGCGAGGGTAGGCGAAGAGGGAAGAATAACCTGAACAAGATATTGCAGATAAATCGCAAAGTACACAGCGATGGTATGATGAACGACAATGAAGGCGCTATCGCAATAAAGCAGAAGATATTCCCCGACAACGACTCCAATACACTCGAGGATAAAATGAGAGTACTTAGACCCGAAGGTCCAACTTACGAAGCCGTGTACAAGTTGAACTACGTACCGCAAGTGACCGGCGTTTATTGTAATTTTGAAATTAACAATAAATCCCAAGTAGATATGTGCATGTGGCAGTGGAACTCAACTGTCTCCAGTCACGGGCTGGGCTTTAAGGTTGTGACTGCTGAGGATGTTGTGCACATGAACGACACCACTAGAGGACTCAAGTTTACGGGGCCCAGCACGGATGCTGATGGGAATGTCGCAGGTGAGATTTCTAGTCACAGGTCTATGTACTCGTAAGCTCCAGAAAGAGTTTCTAAGGCATCAGCCTTAGAGACTCTTTCTGCCTGCGGTCTATAGCCAACAATCGACGGAATCCGAAAGTGCCGGTAAGCAAACTAAAACTTAAAAAAAAATAATGGCCTTAATTCGCGCCAACCACATCTGTCAGTCTATTTTGACAATACTTTCGATGTGTACAACTCCGGGTGATTAGCCATGTTGAATAAATTATTTAAAATGTTTTTATTTATTTCTATCTTTTCTAATATTTTTAGGAAGTTAAATAAACAAGAAGAAATTATAACACGACTAATCTAACCAAGAAAAAGATGTTAAAGGACTACAAAGAGAATTTTGAGTACATTAACAATTTTAGTAACATTCTGTGTAAAACATTTTTTACATTCTTCAAACATTTTTTTACATTCGTCATTGCGAATGTAACCAAATTTGCTATATCAAAATAAACACACGTTAAAACGAATATACTTACGATGTTTTCGTTTACAAAACAAAGTGAAAATATTCAACCTTTAAATGTCAAAGGTCTAGTTTGCGGGATCATAGTGAGGGAGCCACCGTCCACGTTAAATAGAAATTATTTAAATAACTCTTCAATTAATATAATTTATTACAAGCTTTTTACTCACGAATAAGAGTTTTTTCAATCATACAAAAAACTTGAGGTGATAATAACTTTATGCTCGGGAAAAGAAATTAGGAGATCCCTTCCAGTACATCTACATGAACGAAAGTATCGCACATAGCCCAACGGATTGGCAAGTTGAAGGCCTGTTCTTACCGGTCCTGTTGAAAATCTAGAGAGGAGGCCTATGTGCAACAGTAAACGTCCTGTGACATGAGTTTTCTGTAGTAACTTATCCAACGATCCAAAAGGGAATAAGTTGAAAATGTCACAGAATAATTTCTATAAAAAAACATTAAAATTCGAACATAAATAAATTAGCGTCGATACCTTCGATGTAATAACAACCTTTTTTATCTTTTGTAACGACTATTATTTGGCAAGGTTCTTAAAAACTCTAACAGCACAGCATAAAAGTTGCGATCGCTTTACTTTACCTCTTTTGACTCATGGTCGTTGTGGCCATATTAGTATTTACAGATTCCGCAGGTTTAAAGTGTTAGGCGGTGTAGGTGGTAATAAGCCTGAACCTAATTTAAGTTAGCTAAGCTCGAGGACTCGATGTAGAGCTTGGGCAGGAGTCGCTACATACCAGTTGGTATCACCGGATTGCAAGGCGGACACTCCTTCGACTCACTAGACTCAAGGGACCCTTCGGGAGACCAACGACTGTAACTTATTGATAATATCCGTACAATATTCCGTTTTAACAGCGGCCGAGAGGGCCGAATCTCGACTTGCGAATTTGGTATTACCTGGGAAGCCGCTGAGATTCTGATCTCTTGGGCGGTGACCTGGTGCAAAAACCTCCAAGATCATTGGGAGATAACATGAGATGAAACTCCAGCAAAGCTTCTAAATATAATAAAAGCGAGTAATCATCTCCTGTAATTTAAGCTCCGACCTCGAAGCCAAATGAGTCCAGAAATTATGTTACATTTTACTTGCCTTATCGTCCACCACAGGATAGTGCGACGTTTGAAGGTTTCTGGAGGGATTGTTGTAATTTACGGACCTTACCATTAAATAATTTTTGACGAAAAAGTCAAAAAATAATGTGAGATTTCAGTTTCACATATTGGGCTATCATGTGAAGGTCACATGCATGTCTCTAGAACGAACCATGATGCTCTCGTGGCCTAAGTGACAGAAAACAAACGATGAACGTTGACAGATGTCATGACTATTGATATATGTCAAAATAATACAATTGTCGCTGTCTCGCTTGAAGTTAAATGTGTGTTTTCTTTTTTTTTTTATTTCGTTAAGATAGAGGATCTTGGGTGAGACAGGGTTTTTTTTTAATTCGATAATTTTTTTAACTTCTGTTTATATATTTTTTACCCTCCTTTTTTCCGAAACAATCTCAGTCGTCCATTCCGTATTTTTCTTCGCAATTTCTCACATTCCTCTGGCTTACGAGTCTTTTTCTATACACCAACTTTCGTGCTTCGCTCCTCAATTATCACAGTAACCTGTATGTGCTGTAAGTCGCCCATTAGCTAACTGGCTAGTTCCATCTGACGACACACTTTAAGCGAAGAGAGTATGATTGTCTTGTTGCCAGTTGACAGGCTTGTAGTAAAGGCTAAATTGTAACAGGCCACATGTTGACATACGTCGACATATTAGCCACTCGTGCGCCGAGCGACTGTGTGAAACTTTGATGATATTATTCCTGTAGGTATATAAATTACATGGTCATGTAACTTTGACAATACAGATATTTCATAAATCGTTCCGGAACAATGAAGTATATTTCACACAACAGTCTTTTTTTTCATTTAGGAAAAGAATCACTATATTCCTAAGGTTCTCTGCCGTTAAATATGTAAACAAACGTAACTGTTTTATGGTAATGTGTACATTAAATTTCGAATTTAATGTCGTAGTGTCTGTAATTATTGAGTGATAATGTGATAACGAAGTATATGAATCTAGTGCAAAAGTGTAGTTACATAGAATATTGTCTTACATAAAATTCTGTGTTGAACTGTACCTTTGATTTGACCGTATCACATACATTAAGGTGAACGCTCTACTATTCTCGTCGTTTTATAGTAAACAAGCAAAAGTACTTTGTGGAATATTGTTTAGAAAAAAATACATTGTTACAGGAAGAGTTAAATACCGCAATCACCCTGCTTGCATTGTCAATTAATAGTGTAATATAGACAAATGTGTATATAAAAATGAATCCCTATTAGCTTTGGTTACGCCATTTTTTGAAAACGTCTTATCTGATTTCCTAAGTAGAAGTTTCTTAATACATTGTAGACGGTTCCAATAAAAAAAAAATTCCAATGTGACTTGACATTTGTAATATCGATAAATAAATGATTATCGGATTGGGCTACCAGGCTCTTAGATTGATTAGGCCGTCGTTCCATGCAGAGACCAGGGGCAAGTTCCCCAAAGGACCTAGGCTTAAGCTATCACTCGAAACTAGTTCAGAACGCGAACTCTAGGGCAGGGGGCCGCACTTCGACTTAGTCAGTTGATACTGTATGGCCAACATTACTTTCACTTCGAAAGGCGTTGACTCCCGGAGAATTGGTGAAAGAAAATTCAACAATTACTATTTAATATGAATGGATGCTTTGCGTACCCTATATCGTATCTGGTTAGCTAATGATATTGATACAATTTCTGTACTAAAATAGAGTTCTTAGTGCAATCCATAATATAAATAAGTTAATATTATGACGGTACATAGTTGATGACCTCTGGTTCGTCCCTACATTTATCTTTCATTTGTATATCAGGTTCTACCCTACCGTATTTGGGGCAAGGACTTTGCATTATCGAGTTAATATTTTATTTTACAATGATTTCATTTTGTTTATCTTTCTCCTTTCATTCTTCTAAATTTTTTAAATACTTTCCTTCTCTCTTTCACAACCTCTTTCTTCCCTACTCTTTCATATCTTCTTTCACTAGAAATATCATAAGGAAAGAAAGGCGATTGGCCTTCCTTTCCTTATTCTAATTGCTAGATCACAGATTATTACAGTATCATAGGTTGTTTCACTCGTATATAACTTTTATATATAACATTTTAATTTATATTTATGATAATAATCGTCTTTCTATTAATTGGAAGCAGGCGTTACCTTGCGGAAGTCCATCCTAAGTAAGAAAAGGACCAATAATTAGCCACTTCCGCACATGCAGTGGTAGTCGTGCTACAAAGTGCACCGCCCGCCAGCCCGCTGATAAAAGCGCATGCGGCATTCTCTGCGTACCATAATACCACACTGCGATTGCAAATCCGCCTGCCAAACGATTATGGTATATCCCTATATAGATGTCTTTGGGGGTAGGACCATGTCCCGCGTTTCCGCGAACTCTAATTAAGGTACACAAATCCTAAACCAGCTAGCAGCATAAAATCTATCAGACATCATATAAAAATATCAATTAAAATAAAAAACTAAAATAAGAAATGTGGCGAAGGAAAACAGGATATGCACGTAAGGATTGTGAGAAAGACAAAATACGACGCGATGAAAGAAAAATGATGTAGCAATAGAAATTATGAAAGACAAGAGAGAAGTACTTAAATAAAATAACAACAATAAAAAAATTATCAATAAAGTCCTTAGGTAAAAAATAAAGCACGAGATGGAGTGACAATATAGTCAAGGTCGTGGGGGTTGATAATGTTTGAGGGATGCCTGTGCCTTGCAGAGGACGTTCTTCGACTGAAAAGAAAGAAAGTAAGAAAGCTCCTGTCCCAAAAACGATAAGAACGAAAGGCTCCCAATAATCGGGACCATTAATAAAAAAACGTCTATCAAATCAATTGCGTAAGCATCGGGCGTAATATGGCCGAAACGAGAACGACGAAAAGAGCTTGAGAATTAATTGCTTAACTACTGTATTCTTAATATTGCAAAAATGACCACAAAAAACATCCGTCTGAGTTTGTTGTGGACTCTTCTCTGATCAGGTCACGAATTTACGTGGCTTTTAGTGTACACAAGTGGTCACTTTAAAAGATTCTATGGAATATATGTATATATGAGCCTACTTCGCCAACTACGTCGTTTGGTTTTCGAATGGTTATAAATTATTTTGTACGTAGGTGTTCTTAATAACATCGCATTCAAATTTCGAATACATATTTAATGGAAGTCAAGTCCATCCTAAGTAAGAAAAGAAAAAGACCAATATTTAAAACCAATATTTTGAAACACGTGTTGAGTGGTTTAACGGTGGCAGTTGTGTGATTCGCATTGTTTGCCGTATACGCATTTATCAGCAGGCTGGCGGGCGGTGCACTTTGTTGCACGACTACCGCTGCATGTGCTGAAGTAGCTAAATATTAGTCTTTTTCTTTTCTTTCTTTCGAATATATGTCTCGGTCTAGAAGCAGCGCGACGTGTGAATGTAAGTAGATTGTATTGTATGTAGCGGTACCCACAATAGAAAGCCTTTAGATGGTACAGACAACATAATTCACTAACAGTAGGTTTGATAGGAGATAGTGCAAGTTAAAAATTGTTCCAAATATTATTGCAAAAAGTTTTTATAAGTAAATCGGAGAAGATATCTGATTTATCGGTAATTAAAATCTATTTGATATACCGTGGTAATAGGTGCTTATATATCCTGCACAGGACTGTGTTTGTGTATGCTATTTTGGAACCTAAGTTGTGATTTTTTAATGAACACAATGCATGCATATACAGGGTGATAGCTTATAGGTATAAAATCTTTAAAGAAGTGAATAGTAATAAGCTATACAAGCTTATTACTATTAATTATCATATGGTTCATCTATGTGAAAATCAATGGTTCCAGAAATAATAAATAAAATAATGATAACAAAGTAAGAAAAATCGTTTTAAAACTCAAATTACTAAATAATAAAATTTATTTTTGTTTATTATCTGTCCTTGCAGATTTTGTGCTGCTAGCCCGTTTTGTGCTATAAGCATGCCGCGTTCTAATAGAAAAAAAAATTTAACCAAAATATTTTATAATGATCACTTTATAAACAGAGACTGGAAAAATATGTAAAAGCTTTAAACCTTTTTGGTAAAAAATGCGTTCTACATTCACCCTTTTGAAACCTTTACATCTTTAACCAATCAACTGCATACATGAAAATCCATGAAACGTCATGTTGTATGATTTATTTAATTCTATTAGACATATTTAGTTGTTAGAACAAAATCAAATTTTTTTAACGAAATCATCCTGTACATGCCTATACACAGTTGCCGATAATGGGGTTACTTATATAACATAGACAGCTTTTCAAAAGCTTCGTCAATTATTATAAATAAACTTATCCACTTGTATTACATTAGCTTTTAAAGCTTATATCGAATCATCCTGTATACCGGAATGTAATATGCAGTAAACGAATGTCAATGCTAAATCTTATTAAACTTTATTTTACTAGTCTGAATTTTGAAACGATTCTCGTGTTCTATAATTAACATACATATTTTAATTTTTAATTAACCACAGAGCTTATTCGTGTTACAATGCAACAAGGCAGAAATCGGCCATGACCTTTGACACAAATCACAAAGTATTTATAAATAAAAACTTAAACCAATTTAATTTCTCGCAGCATAAAAGGCGGGAACGTCCCCTGATGCAATCGAATCAACTTACGCGCTACTCGAGCGGCGCTAGTAAATCCATTAACGAAGGACTATACTTGACAGTTAACTTTGTTTTTATATAACACGGTTATAAACAGTAATATAAATCGGTAGATATTATAGACAAACGGTGTTGTAGGCTTTCAATTCTCTAAGTAGACCCACGTTAAGATCGCGTGAAGTAGATACTGGTACAGGACCGGTGATCGTAGCGATCTATGTCGAAGACCTATGCTTTGCAGTGGTCTACCGGCTGACATGATGATGAATCTTGCTGCTAGACTGATTTTTGTGCAATTTCATACCGTGCTAAGCCAGGTCGGCTCGACCTGGTAGAGGAAACTTCATTAGTGCGAACCAGGCAGCTATAACCTGATGCTGTTTTACTAATAAAAATCATATAAAATCATGAAAAATAAATAAATATGTCATTTTTGGTACTGTCTTTATCCCTCACAGTCATCAAGTTTATATATACGACTATCTCTGTTATACCTCAAGAACAATACAAGTTATAGCATCCGCACTAAGCGAGGTGTGACAACCAGGTCAAAAAGACCGGGTTTTTGCGGTAAGCGTATTAATAAATAAAATGAGCACGTCAATATATTTCATATAATTGTGACGCCTTTTTAATAACATACATGAATTAGACCCTTTTTTAATTACCGGGGTTTTACTACCGGCAAAGAGGAATGTATAGATTCCGTGGGTTTGTGGGCAGAGCATAGAAGGTGCCTAACATAAAACCTCTTTTATGGTAGCGTAGCTCGAAGCTTCTAGCGCCATAGCTCTAAGCGCTACACTTTTTCACAGGATTGGGCGGTTGCCGAGCATTTAAATCGCTTAGGCGGACTCTGCAAAGCCTAGTGCAAATATCAACATTAATAATACATTATTAACAATATTAATTCATATATTCTTATTATAATTCACATACAATCATTAAAAGGACCACTTGTGTACGTGGGTTTTACCTGTAGAGCCTAATTTGACATAAACTACAATCAGATTGAACCCCTCTATATTGGCATCCGTCATTTTAATGCTTCGAGGATTCCAAACACATCCTGATTTGAGAAGAGCGCACAATAAAGTCAGACGGGTTTTTTGTAGACTTTCACATCTTTATAAATACATGAAATTGGAGAGTCTATTTCTAATATTAAAATATACACCGTAAAACATATTATGCCAAAATTATTTTTTTAATTTTGTCTGTCTGTCTTTATGTTTGTTACGGATAGTCTTTGAAATGACCTAACCTATTGCGATGGGACTTATACTGGCAGGTAGCTAATGTGATAAGGTGTTTAGTTACAGGGCTACTTTTATTTAAAAAAAATTATTAAACGAAAAAAAATCAATTTTTTTTGTTAATTTTCACGCGGATGTAGTGGTAATACACTTAAAAATCAATTACATTATAATGGAAATGAAAAATAGTTTAATATTTTAACCCTTAGTAGCCTGATTTACGAAAGTGATTATTTTTTTAATATTACTGTATTTGCTTGAAGGTCTAGATGAAGGGAAAAACAGATTTTTTTTTTAATTTTGTTGGAAAGAATACTATACAACAGTAAAATACGTACAGCCAACTTATAAAAAAAACTCATAGTAATGTGAACATTCGGTTTAAAAGATTGGTATCAAAATTGAAACTCTAGGTTATTAAGGGTTAATTTAATAAGAATATATTATTATATCATAAAAGAGAATATTATGAAAATAAGTACATTTTATGATGTCCAGACAAAAATGAAAAAGTTACCTTCATTATTAGTGCTAATCTTATGTAATTCGTTATTTATCCTAATTGTATTAATATTCTTATCCACGTACATCGAATTGTTATACATAAATGAACTATGCCGTCGTTTCAGTCATATTTCAGAAGCTAGTCTTAGGCCTTCCCCGAAGATATATATGGTGTATATATTGTTATCGCCACGCTTGGCAGGCAAGTTGGCGAACGCATAGTAGTATAGTATGTACGAAGACGATGCCATGAAATATGTACCGACATAATATTTTCTTCACTAAACTTTTCCCTGAGATTTACGTCTCATTAACACTCGATGCATCTATTCGCTTAAAAACTGCATAATCATCTATAAAGAAGATATTAAATCGATTGTAAACGTTTCAAAAATGTTACCGACCTTTTCAATTTTATTTCCATAGAATAAACAATTCTTATCATCCTTATAAGATCTTCCTCACTGCTGTGATCCCGACCCTATCTGTAAAGTTTGTCGGGTACTATGTTACGCCATCTAGCGTCTTCGGCGGTGTGTATTACTACGACTATTATGGCATCGAGTGTGGTTCAGACCTGATCTGACCAGCGTAAGGGACTGTAGCCTAATGGTATACGTTTATCATCTTTTCCGGTGATCAAAAGTTTTTCACAAAACGTTCTTATTCTAAATAGTAAGATCAAAATAATCATTCGTTCGTCGATCACGTGGCCTAAATCAAAGACATACCTTACCGTTGTTGACCGGAAACAAAATAACATACACGTTTTCTATTAAAAGACACAAACCAAAGTCCAGATAAAGTACAATGTCCTGACAAATACATACTTAATGTCACAGGATGTTGTCGAATCATTTTAAATCACCACATCCTTTTTAATACAGTCATTCACAGCTCGATTGTTGTCAACACCAAGGGAAAGGCTTGGAATATATATGTTTATATAGTTAAGTTAAATTTGTTGACCAGACCAGTATATATCTATTATATCATTGATGTTAATGCTTCCAGCCCTGAAGAACTAAAGGTTCCGCGAATTTAACAAAATGAAACTATCCCTATTTGATCAGCTGAACAAACACATAGCACCAAGGTCGACTACACACGTGTGAGTGAGTAGCGTAATGAGTGTAGAGAGAGATAAAAGCGTATTCAGCAATCAAAGGTTGGCGCATCCCTCCTTTGAGATCCCTCATATCTCAGAAAGAAGCGGTTTGTGAACTGTTGCTTGACTTTGGTGTATTGTACTCGTGTTTGAGTGTGATGTATCATGGGTGGAGAGATTGTTATTGTGAGGTCTGCGGTCTTACAGGATTTTGAGTGACTGAGGAGGATATGATACGATGATTGGGTTTGTGGAAGCCGCGAGAAGGAAGTGAAGACGTTTTTAAGAAAAAAGAAGAGAAAGGGGGAAACTAAGCTAGCTTAAGTGCGCTGTATCTAAACAAGCGATTCAGGAACCGCAAGACTAAGTTAGGTGTGATAGTTACTCTCAGTTACTCTAATCTTGATTGTGTATATAGTGGGCTTTCTAGTTATAAATATCAAAGAAATAGCCGTCGTAGTTTTTAGAAAATAGTAACACTAGTATTGTCGATACAACTAATACAATTTTTGTTTACAAGAAACTTTCAATACGAGACAGCTACAGAAAATCTTCCTTTATTCGACTTTTAACCTGAAAACGTCTTGAAAGATCCGTACGCTTCGACGGTTCACTCGACAATAAAGCACTCGCAAGACACGCGTTTGAATCATCTCTTTATGATATTAATGCCTTTTGGTGTAAAAATGATTGTAATTATGTCAATACAAACATTCAGTATGAAACATGTATACTGTTTACTTGACGCAATAGTGTTTCATTCAACACTAGGAGACGAGAACCTGTGAAGTAAAGGAGGTATAAGCATTTAACGGTCTGTAGCGTTTGGGCAGCGACTTAAAATAACGTTATTTTATTTTAAGTCGCTGCCCAATGTACTAACTAATATATAATTGAGTATTCGAAATTGTATTGTTAATATGTATAAATTTTAGCTGTATTTAGCCATAAGGGAAAATTGTGTAAGCAAAATTGTTAAAAATTATAAAACGCTCTCGTGCCACGCAGCTGGGAGAAGAAAGATCCGTATCAAATAGCGGCAACCCTCTCCCAACTGTCTGCGTTTAGTTTAAGCGAAAAATAAATATTGTGAAAAAACACAAGCGATACAAATTAGAATTAATAAAAAAAGACTACCCCTACAATGCGACAATAATATGACGTATAACTTACAAAGTAGCCAATCAAAAATAAGTCTTATGTGCGGAGAAGTAAGGTTTTATTATCAATCATTCCCGAAAATACCGTGCCACCCTGTAGGAATCTTCAACTATTTTGATTGTTTTTTCTATTCTATTAACCACTGAATAATTATTTTGAACCTTAACTTAGTGGCCGCGTATTTGCTACTTATCGGCGTAACTATCATCTTAAATGGTTATTATTTTTAAGGGTTAAATTTCTTGAATATCTTAAGACCATATTTCGGTTCGTTACAAAAAAATTATAGCAAGATTTCTTACATATTTTCTAGTTTTGTTCTTAGTTTAAGCAATATTAGTTTAAAATGTAAACTTAAATTCATATTAAAAAAGTACAAAAAATTATTTTTTGGTACACTTTTACATGCCATAAGGTTTTAGTTTCAAATATACAATATAAAGTTTAAGGAGGAACTTAACATAACTTAAGCATTAATAAGTACATGTAAATACTACTACTACTAATGTTTTCAAGACGTATTAATATACATTATGCGTGTGATATATCATATATGTATATATTTAAATATACATATATAGTCGACAAGACAATGTCGGCATTCGTATTAATATTGTTTTAATATATTTTAAAATAAACCAATGTCTAAATGTCAACACGATGAAGAATTTGAACAGTGATTTTTTTTCACGTTCCGAAATAATTGAGCGGTCATCGAACCCGTCTTGTCGCCTATAACTGTCGACGCTAAATAAATATCGACTGGAGACATTCCCGCCATTACGTCAAACACTCCCCTTGGTGATAAATCGAATTGTAATTTTATATTTTCCATGGAAATGTTTTAAGGAACGTACCTAGCTAATTATCAATGTTATTCATTTTAAGCATTATATAAACGAATTGACTTTTTTAACTATAGCATTTAAAAATTGTTTTTAATAAAATTATTTGTTCATGTCATTTCGCGCGCTTTTCAAGGCAGCCATTTTTTATTTTTATTTTACAGATTAATATCTGTCAATTACAGTTTTCAAATATTTTTTCTTTTATTCGCTTCCTAATTATTTATCTGTGGCGAATCATGTCAGTCTCCGCCGCTATATTTTTCCAGGCTGTTCTATTTTATGAAAATTTTATGGAACCATGCATGGTGGTGTGGAACGCATTTAAAACTGCAACATTCCAGCGAGAAGGTAGCCGTCAGTTATTTAATAAAAACGATTATTTAATAGTATACATAATAAGTATAAACTTCTAATGATTATTGAATTATGGTTATAGGTGTAAAAGCGTTATATATCGATTTATAAACGTTTTTTTTAATAATTCTAATTTGTATCGCTAGTTTTTTTTTTACATATTTTTTTTTCGCTTTTACTAAACGTAGACAGTAGGGAGAGATTTGTCGCTATTTGATACGGATCTTTCTTCTCCCAGCTGCGGCGAGGCACGTTTTATAATTTTTTACAATTTTCTCTTATGGGTAAATACAGCTAAAATTTATACACATTAACAATAAAATTTGGAAGTTTTACTCAATTATACATTAGCTGGTACATTATTTTATTTTAAGTCGCTGCCCAAGCGCTACAGACCGTTAAATGCCTTGAGATTTAGGACAATGTGTCGGGCCAACTCATCAAAAGATTCTGCTATAGATTTTTTCTTGAGAAAGTCCGGTAAGTTGAACGGAGGTATATTAAGGTTTTCACATAAGGTCACGTGGTTACGTCTTTTGGATTCGAATTGGGAGCAGTGTCTGAGTAAGTGATGAAAAGTCTGTGTTGTGGAGATCGATTATATATATTTAAACGGTGCTGGTACTGCTTGCAGTACCCGTGCCCGCTTAGTAGTTGTGTGAGATGGAAAGATGTCTTGATAAGTTTTCGCAGTTTGTGTATGTTAGTGAGTTTCGAAAGAAGTCCTATGGTATGTCGACCCTGAGCCGAGCTCTCGTATCTCGCCTGCCAAATGCAGTTGTGTTCCGCGCGGATTGCGCTCTTCACGAAACTCATTCGGAAGTAAACAAAAGCCGGTGTAGAGTGCATTGCGGATTCGCTTTTTGCTGCCAATCGGCTGCCTCGTTACCGAGGACGCCTGTGTGGCTTTTGACCCAGGTAAAGTGTAATGTAGCTGACGCGCGTGCGTATATCAGAGTGTGAATTTGTGTGACGGTGGGATGGGTGTTGCTTCTATTCTGTAGTGCGGCGATGGCCGATTGTATAATTGTGTATGTGTTCGGGTGTGTTGGTGTGTGGTGTGTTGGCCCATGAGCAGGCTTTAAAAATGACGAAGAGCTCGGCTTGAAAGACCGAGAAAAACGAGTGAAGTCTGTATTTTTTGGAGGCAGTTTGGCGGCCTTCCAGGAAAGCAACGAATGCCGCTCCCACGGAGGAGTCCTCCAGCTGCTCCCATCAGTGTAGATATTCAAAACATGGGGATAGGGTGGAGTGTAATTACGATCTCTAGAAGGGGAAACATCGGTAGAACATAGTAAACGTGTATAAATCTATTTATTCTGAAACAATATCATATGAAGAAATTATCAAGACGTTTCAGCCCTTTAGACGCCCACTGTAAGACATAGGCATTCCCCAAAGATATATATGGGGTTATATAGTATAATCGCCTCGCTTGGCAGGCTGGTTGGCGATAGCAATGTGGTATTATGATACGCAGAGGTCACTGCTGACCATCCTCAGTAAACTTGTTTGTGAGCTGTGGCAAATCTATGTAATTCATGCAAAAAGTGTGAATTATGTAAGATTGTATCCCAGGAAACTCACCCGCGATGTAGCCAGTCGGTTTTTAAAGTTTTGAAGTGGAGACCACAGAGAGTAGAACGGTTACCCATAAGGTTAATAGAGCATGTTAAGGTTGTAGCATTTACGTGAGAATGCTCCTTAAGACTGGCCACTACTGCTACAATACAATACTATATAAATTTATTTTTTTCTTGCGCATTCGAATTTAAATTCTAATACCGATTTAAATTCAGAAGCCATCAGTGACGTTCACCCTGCTATGGTGTTCGGAGTTATGTTTAAATTGTAAATAGTCTGTGTATATATGTGAATATACCACGTAAATCGCTCCTGGCTGTCATTTACCTCGCCATCAAGAAGGATATGTACACACGTGTTCACTTTTACTCACCTTCACCAGCATTATCTGGTATAAGATCTTCAGAAGACACTAGATAAAGGGTGCTTCCAAGCGATTGTAATTGAAATCTACAGGTGGTGATTTTATCACTGAACGTCATACGACTCAAATAATATTGAACTCGTAAATACATTCTTTATATATATATATATATATATATATATATATATATATATATATATATATATATATATATATATATATATATATATATATAAAGAATGTATATATATGTTTTAATTATATCAATGTATACGTCTAATGAGATGTCACAAGAGAGCAATGGACTCACTAGTGTCCATTTCTCAGCCGTAATTCACTCTGAGGAACATTAATTCGGGCGTGGTTTCCGAAATTGATACATGAATTATGAAGGAAACCGATGCGGTACAGTGCTTTGGCTTCATGTAAATAAAATGGCCGCCGTAAATGTTACGTTAAATGGAAATAAAATGCAAAAATTTCTAAGAGCTGAATATAATTAATAGATTAAAAAAAGTCGAAAACGGATTCCCCAGAGATTTCTAATAAGACTTTTTGGAGGCGGTTTGCATCTAGAGTCTTCTGGAAATTTTAACTTGGTTTATAACCATAAACAATACAAATACATAAGAGCATAAAATGTTAATTTCAAGGTCACATTTTATGTGAATCTGAATAGAAAAATAATATTTCGTGGCAGTTAATAAATTAGTATTCAATAAATTAAAATGTATTGTTTTTATGTATGTGACGTAAATAATTATTTTGTTTGTACTATTAATGTTCTTCTGTTTAAATATAAGCTAGTGTAATGGCCAGGGATGTGTCGTGTGCACAGCCCTACACGACAACCCTACAAGAGATATTTGATTTTTTAAGGTCCCATTTTGGAGCCTGTCGTTGCTTAGGACAGGGACCTTTATTTCATTATTTTATTTCATTTATCCTTTGTATTTCCATAGTTCATTTCTTTCTTTCTTCCGCTCTTCACATTTTCTCACACTCTGTAGCATTTTTATACATTTTTTCGCAGTTATACTTTTACCTGTCTCTTCTTATTTTAATTTTTTATTTATTTTCACATAGTTTTTGACACTCTGTACACTTATGTGAAATTTTAAAACTTTAACTATATTTTCTAGTACCATATTACATATATTAACACATTTTTTTCGCGGCCTTACTTCGTGTTTTCTTTTTTCGACATATTTGATTTTGTGTTAAAATAGAGAAGCTTAAAGTTATCAACGATGTAAAAGGTTAAAGGGCTAGCATGCAACACCATCGTTCACGGCTCTCTAAGACAACAATAGAAAGGCCCGTAGAAAAATTGTAGCGCACTGGCATTATTAAAATAAAA
Source organism: Battus philenor (assembly GCF_028537555.1). Classification (NCBI taxonomy): domain Eukaryota; kingdom Metazoa; phylum Arthropoda; class Insecta; order Lepidoptera; family Papilionidae; genus Battus; species Battus philenor. The sequence goes on along the minus strand of NW_027181688.1, from coordinate 9,671,428 downwards.
GAATTTATTTTACAAAGTTACCAGAAAAAACTCTAAGAACTAATTTAATTAATATTATACTCAAGAAATAAATAGAAACATGTAGATACACTATTTTAAATTAGTTAGTATTGATGTCATAATTGGCGCGCATTTTGACAGCTGAAAGAAAAGTTAAAAATAACAAGGCACAGATAATAAAGAAATTTAAAAATAGAATTATAAATCTGTACGGTATAATGCATATCAGCGCACACGGCTCGCTTCTATGCAATCATTTCAGACCGAGTTTGTTACGTCTAAAAATAAATGTCGGACGGATCCGTCTGGTGCGAAATCAGTACGTTAGAGTTTACTGCAACTCGGTAACTATTCCTCCATGAAATACTCCATTTGCGCTACCAAGTGATTTAATTAAATTGACGTTCTAGTTTGTTCTATGTTAGCAAAAGCTTTTTAAGCCAATCATTATTTTAATTCTATCTGTATAATCGAATAACCTATTAAATTTAAAACATGTGAATATATATCTCACGCAAGTCACGATCGATTAAAGTCAAAGAAAAAAAATCATTAAAGTAAAAGATCTCTTTCACCATCATGCCATTTCAGATCGTATTTTTTATATATTTAATAGTTTCATACTGCTTAAAGTATTTTCTATCAGTTAACTATTACGAAGATGTAGAGATAAATTAATAAAAGTAGATAAAAGAAGTAAATATCATACATTTGTACTGCGCAGGATATTTATAACCTAAAAGCCAGAGATTCTCCGAGGGAAGTTTTTCAAACACATTGATAAATAAAATATACATATTTTTTTTTGTTTAATTTAAAAATAGTGTTAGACACATAAGTATAATGTATACATTATGTTAAATTTCGTCTTTAAAATATTAACCAATTCTTCATAGGTATTAATGGATATAATAAAGCGTAATAAAATGCTATAAGATATTTTAGGCCTTCTTTTTTAATTTTAATTTTTAAACAAATGTTACTATAGATTACAAGAGTTTTTAGTTCATCGAAATGTATTGAACATAGTTTTTGACTTATTTACATGGTTAATATTATAATTCCAAAAATGTTTAAATTTTGTGTCAAAATGTCGAGTTGAGTTTCTGGCCGGCTTTTCTCAGCAGATCAGCATTCCGAACCGGTTGTAGGTATACTTATGTTAAAATAATCGACGTTTTAATTGTACATGTAAAAACCTAATTAAATAAAAATATTTTGAATTTTAATTACCCTTTGAACATAAAATATGTATTGTTTACTGATATAGAACCACAGATGATAATGTAATCATCTGTACAAAATATTTTTAAAGTAAACAAAATCGCGTTATTATGATGTTGAAATTTCACTGCTTCTATGGTTAATTACATTTTTACCATTCAGTATTGGTAGCCAAATAAAATTTTCAGAGATTGTTTTACATTACCCCTAATAGTGTTTAAGATAGTTTGAAGAAAAAAATGTTAAGTGATTTTTAAGTGTTAAGTTTTCTTTATTTAACTCCATGTCATTTCAAATTTGGACAGTTACATTATGTCATCAAGTTATCTGAAGGAAACATATATTTTCGAAAAGATCAGCTAAACTAGAGTTCTCCAAGCTTTTTTGTGTCGTAGACCCCTTGCCATGTGTTTCCGTGTTGGGTAGACCCCCTACTTACCTGATATTGATTTCCTGTAAATTTCTAACTGTAGTGAAGTTTAGTGTTAAAAACTTAAAGTAAAAACACATGTTAATTTATACATTTATTAATTGAATTTAAATTAAAACTACACAAAATAAAATTTTGTATCTGTTATGTAAAATATACGTAACATTAAATAAACATAAAATAAACTATAAATAAAATAACATAAGCAATAAGTCAATATTTTTAGTGGGAAGGATGAACCTGATGCTTTAATAATAAATTATCAACATTTGGCGTCAATTTTGCAAGGGTCAATCTTAAATCTCCTCGGCTAATGTGTTTCTTTTTTTCGTTAGGAGATTGGTAACAGCGCTGAACCCCCTTTTCACTAGGTATGACGATGGAAAGGCAATTAAAATTTTCCACTATCGTGGACCCCCATTTTCATTTCATGCACCCCCAAATTTTTTTTGCTGACGTAGACCCCTTGCAGGTTGTCATAGACCCCTAGGGTTCGATATAGACCACTTTGGGAATCACTGAGCTAAACATACATGGGGATGAATTAGGTATTGAGATCCCCACCAATGAGCCACGTATGATCTACAGGTAGTGTTACATCTGTATATTCAACAGATTGTAATTATTTATTTTTACTGTCTGTATCTACACGTACATGATTTTAATCTATAAGTTTGATATAGAACAAACATTTGAAAATTAAAAAAACAAATGTATTCGTTCCAAATACAAACGTTTTCGATATATGTCGAATAAATTTCCAACAAAGAATAATCATCTTAAGTTCAGACCACTTTACTTTATATTTTTCTCTTTAATTCGCAAGATTGCCGTGGCTGTGTGAGCGTGGGATAACCGTGGGCGGGCAGCAAGGATCGCCGCCCACAGACGCTTATACAAAACGTAGCGCTTAGTGAAATTTAAAACTCTTAAACACTAGATTTACACAGCGATTGTATAGTGAAAATAAGCAAATTTAAAATAATACAATAGATTATTAATTAACTTAAAGCATTGTTTTACAAAGAATATATATTTATTTAACTTTATCTAATATATAAAATTCTCGTGTCACGGTGTTCGAACTTGAACTCCTCTGAAACGGCTCGAACGATTTTTACCAAATTTTATATGCGTATTCAGTAGATCTGAGAATCGGCTACTATCTATTTTTCATACCCCTAAGTGATAAGGGTGGTCCACCCCTAAATTATTTTTTTTATTCTTAAGACAACTTTTTTGGTTTTTATTTTATTATGATACAGCATACAAAAATACATACAACCTTAAATTTTCACCCCTCTACGATCAACCCTTATTTTTTTTGTTAATTAAAACCGTATTTTTTTTGCAAAACAACGTTTGCGGGAACAGCTAGTTATATATAGAATAGTTGACTTAATAACTTACCCTCCAAGATTATCGACGTGACAGCAGTAAACTGAGGCAGATGCTTCTATATAATCAAAGTTTCCCTTAAAAATTTCGGGTAAAACCGATTGGAACCGGCCTGCATTCAACAAAAACCTTAAAAAGGTGCCTATCACCATGCATACATATGTATATATGGTTCCAGAGTTATCACAATATGTAATGGCTTCTATATTACGTGAATAATCCACTAACTATTTACTAGATCTTTGCTATGTCTACTGAGCAATAAAGAAAATAATGGTTTTCTTTATTACATATTACAAAGTTAATACTTCCGAATGTTAATTAACATTCTTTTCCATACTTTCTGGATAAATTATATTTATTTACTTAATGACTAGTTTTTCTTTTTCCCCCGTCTTCCCCGTCTATTGTGACTTATTCCCATCACACTGTTTACCCTTGTAACAAAATATATAGGAGTATTATTATATTTTTGGAATCATAAAGTTTTGTCCTTTCAGCCCTTACACGCCCACTGCAAGGCATAGGCCTTACCCAAAGATATCTATGGGGGATATATCATTATCCCCACGCATGGCAGATCGCAGTGTGGTATTATGGTACGCAGAGGACATTGCCTTCTTTCTTTTGGTAACATGTTTGTGAGCTTAGTGAGAATTAATGCACAAAGTGTAAATTACATAAAATTGTATCGGAAATCGAAACCACTACCTACAATCGCACGTCTTAGTCCTTTGCCGCAGGTCTAGGAATATATCTTAGACTTAAAATTTTGTTTTTTCGTCGAATATGAAAAAAGTAGTAAAAAATGTGTTTTCAAATTATAACTCTATATACAACTTGATCGGAATTTTTTTTTTTGCATTCGTTTGAAATTCATAGAATGGAATATTTGAATTTACGAGGTTGCGCAGACCATGTGAAGCGTAGGGGGAACAGCTATAAAATACGGCAACACGTACTATCCGTGTACAACGTAGTGAGTTATGTATTTGTTGTTTTAGTAATATATTTACAATTTATAATTCTTATTGTATAACTAATGATTTTTTTAATTTAAAAAGTCATAAATATCCATAAAATGGCAGAATATCAGGCCAAGTTTTAACCTGCATGAGTTATATAGTAACATAGTGTGAAGAAAAACGTTCTTTTCTTTAAATTATCGCACCCCTTAATGCCTCTTGTGGGTGTAATTTTATAAAATCCGTTATTAGTTGATCGATACTTGAAAAAAGGAATATTTTTGCTAAATTTAAGTTATCTAAACCTTACGGCTCAAGAGATATTGTGATGAGTCAGTACATAGATGGAAATCTTTTATATACATTCTTAAAACGAATGCAAATAGTGTTATACGAATAAGTAGTGAAAATATGAGTAAAAAAAAAAGAAGCTGATCTTTTTTATTATTATGATCTATATTCTATATTATTTAGCGTCCGCGCCTTTGTTTTTACAATTACATCTAATATTCCCGATTATTTTTTTGCGCACTTTTTTGCACGTTACAATGTTTACTAAGTCTCCTGATCTATTTTAACGACGCCCTAACAATGTTCATTTTTTAAAATAACCTTTTGTGGGACCACTTCCTCATCCCTACTCCATATTACCATCGTCAGGCTGTAAGCCAGTATTTGTGCGACGGTTGCCGTATTCGTCACATCCATGTATCTTGCGATCGCATCTTGAGTTTCTTCCGTGTAATACACGCACGTGTTCGTATGACGTGATATTGTTACCGCATGATGGACACAGTTATACAGTCCGAGGGTGTCTTGTTCAACGGACAACGATGACCGCCTCATTCTTTAGCTCCTGACCTTTATGGATGGTGAGCGTTTCTAAACCTGGCTCTGTACCTTAGCTTTAGCTAATGAGAATTCATTTATTGACTTGGACGTGAGTTAGGTACAGCGTGTGCCTAGAAGCTAGTTAGTAAGTGAAAAATGTTAGTTTATTATCCAAAAAAGTATGGGACTTATTATCAATTACAACTCGGAAACATTAATATTGTGTTCATGATTTTATATTTTGTCATACACTTCGTCATTTGCTATATTTGAGGAAGTTAACAAATATATGCAACAATACTTAAACCAATATATATGTTCAGCACAAAACTGTGGTGAAATGCCAACGAATCCAACCTTAATGTTATTCAAAAGCTGTAAAATGGCATCATAAGAATCTTTTCTAACGTGTCATGTTTCATTAACAACACAGAGATCCACGAAGAACTGAACATATGTACTGTTAAGGCAGTTGAAAGTAGCAGGGAATACATATATATAACATATAAAAATAATCCGAACGACTTAGGTACTTGACTGAAACAATACACAAAAAACCTTGGTGACATATGGTGAAGAATGAGATATCTCCTGGTGAGGAAGCATCTTAAATATGATAAAAGATAAGGAATATAACTGCTTACACTCTGAGACTGATTGTAAACAAAAGGCAGGGGTAAGTTCAGCATTAGCTCATCAGGAAGAAACGGTAAAAAGTTAATGTTGAACGTCCGCAGAACTACATAATGTATTGCTAATATTACAGTAGTTACATTCAATCCAAAAAGATAAGTCTTTTCCAAAAATAATCTCCCGGACCATAATATAGGTGATTAGTTAACTAAATGGACAAAAAAAATCTTTAAAGCTTTTTCAACTTTATCCAAGCACTGTAAGCTTACAATGTAATAAAATCACAAAATTCAATAAAAAGACTATTTTGTCTAAAATGTATTATTTGTTCTTCTCTGAAAAATAGAGTAGTCGTTTTGGTGACATTCCTTGGCCACCCAAATTACCAGATCTTACCCCCATGGAGTTTTTTGTGAGGATACCTGAAGGCAAAAGTCTGCAAAACAAACCCAGTGATCATCTTAGAGCTTAAAGATAATATCGTTCGCGATAAGTGCTATACTACGATCACTCCTACAGTGAGTACGAAATACCGAGACCAGATTTTAGTGTCCCAACATGATAGACAGCATTTAAATAATATTATTTATTAATAAATATAATCCGCATGATTTTTCTGTTCAATTTTATATTCATATAAATATTTAACTCTAGTAATTTTATTTTGTTTGAATTTTAAATTAAAATTTTGCCACCGGACATTCTATATAAAATCATCACTATGAAGTATATTACACAATTTTTTATCAGAATAGGACATGGCAATAACTTCCGGTAGTACACTCAGCAAGGACAGATGGTAAACAATAATTAATTTTAATATGTTATAACTCGAATTTTGAATTTTTCTTACTATATATTATCATTAAGTTACATAATCTCTGAAGCTATAAGTTTTGGATGGGGTATCCCGTCGTATCCTCCTCTAATGAGGATTGTGACCTTTTTAAGATATTTTCTCACGCATACATTTTTCGGTCTTCGGTGCGTATTGCTTCGATTGCTGTAAAATCGACCATGGTCAAAATTGATCGGACCAGCGCATGGAGCTAGGCCTCGTGGTCGCCGTCCACCGTATAATAATTATGACCAAAAAAGTTACACTTACCCCTTTGTCCAATATTAACTTATAATCAAAGGCGACTCAAATTAGGTGAAGTAATAATGATAAAAGATGAAATCCCTTTGTGGCATTTACCCGCTGTACCTCCCACATACCTTTAACCACGGCTTTAGTATTTTGCCAACACTGACTCAAAAAATATTTTAAATGCCAACGAGCAAACAGTATTTGTCAGTAACGAAGAGAGAATAATGTATCTTACTCCTTATTTCAATTTACAAAATTGTTCCGATAGTGTGGGTGTAATCAGAAAGTAAATGTTAAAAGATGGCAGCCATTCGCCCGCCCACGGCAAACCCCGGGGCTCAACGCCATATTTAAAGAACTTGTCAAACTTGGACGCCATTTTAAAGCTTACGTTTAACAATTCAATTTATTTTAACACCAACAATGCTGTCTCGCGATTCTTTCGATTGTTTTGTTTTTATTAATCAATTCAAAACGATTCACGGCTTCGTTAAATAAATTTTATTTAAAGATAAATATTTAAAGAAACTTTATTTTGTTATAATCTTATTGTTGACACAACATTTGCATTTCTTTGATTCTATGTTTTACCTAATTTATTGTATGCGATATTGATATTATAATCATAATAATTACTCTGAAACATCTTGATCTATTTTCTCTTAAAATTCAACAGTAAGTAAGAAGTCTGCAGGGAAAGATAGTAAACAAATAATTAATTTTAATAAGTCGTTATTCGAATTTTGAAAACTCTTTTTCTTACTAAATTATCATAAGGTTGTTTATTATTTTTAAAACCATTTATTTTTGGGTGTACCGTGTATTAATATACAACAAAGCCATATAACCCTCTTCATACCTTTACTTCACTTTTACATCTAATTCCAATCATTCTGTATATTTCAAAATGGTAACCTTATGTTTTGTTTCACCGTTTGTATGCTAAAACTCACGTAATAAATGCGTCACTAGATCTCCAAGATGGTGGAATTTTGCTTTTAAATTTAAAAACATAATGCGCTTCTAACAGGTCATAACGGTAATATATGGGGGAGGCCTGTGTCCAGCAGTAAACTTACTTTTTATTATTTTTTTTACGAGTTAATTTCTATTTATTTTTAATTATATTTTAAATTAGAAAATTATATCATGTTTACTCATCGGTAAAATTTCTAAAATGCTATATGTACAAATAAAAAAAGGAACAAGAATTTTGTAGTTATTACAATGTTCCGCTCCGTGTTCCTGACCACTTCGACCAAAATATTTATAGTGATAAAATATTTTTAAGTGTTTGAATTCAAATTCGAACGCCGTCAGTGATGTGGTCGCTGCCATTGCGTTAGGGTCGAATGTGTATATTGTAAATAGTTTATGTATAAATGTATATATACACCTCCTCGGTTACCTTCTTCGCTATCATTGGCTTTACGTGGTGGTGGTAAATCACCTCAGCCTGCTTATCACGTGTACCGGTTACCCCGGCATCCAAAAAGGTAGAGACCCATGCTAGTGTGATAACTAACCTCCTTGCGGTAATCGGGTATACAGTTGTAGAGATCTGAGGTATCAGTTAGTTTTGGAAAAGGTATATCTTACCCAAAGGAGGTAGAGTTTCCTGTTTAAGGAGTAGAGAACTTAAGAAGTGAAGGGAGTCTTTCTATCCTTACTGGCAGCTTGTAAGCGCGGTATATTAGGTTATAGATGCCCCCTCCATGGCATAAGCGTCTTCCAAAGATAGATGCGATGACTTTAACTATGTCGTTTGTCCCCTTAGAAGGGGGCCTAGTGGCAATGATAAAAGAAGCAAAACAAATTTGTATATTTTCATATACAATTAAATTTAATTAACATTTAGTATAATTTTAATTAGGCTTCAATCTATTAAACGTATTTCTTGTAATAAAGCCAGTTGCCATTGTGCATGATTTGTAAAAACGAATATGTGAGAGTTCTCGTAATCCTATTTATAGATTTCACTTGTATTCATCAAAGTTAAATCGTCGTTATGGCGGAAAGAATTTAATATTTTTGCAACATGGCGGCGTATTAAATATTATTGCAATAAGCCCGCCATGTATGCCCACGCGAGCACGTTTGTAACGTTGGCGATAAATTCTAAAAATAATCTTTTACATTGTACATTGAAAATACAGGTGATTGATTATATGCGTGGTTTTAAAGCTTTTATATTATCTATTTCCAATCACGCCCCGTATATATGTGTTACTTTTTTTTTGGATTCCAGCAGGACATTAACTTTTGTCAACAATAATTCTGCAAAGACAGATACTTAAACAATAATTAATATTATTAAAGTAATTCGAATTTTGAAAACGCTTTTCTTTACAAAAATATTATTATAGTATCCGGTTATAAATATTGCATACATCGACCTTTCGAAAGAGATGAAGGGCCAATTTCGGTTTCCTAGAGCGTAATCTCTTTCGCACACTACCTATGTGACGTTTTGTCAGTCGTGTGATAAAGATAACGCTTTACGAAGCCGAAATTAGCCGATTGTCTCTTTCCAAAGGTCGATGTGCAATATTTATCGCCGAGTACACAAATAATAATTATTATCATTATTTTAGATTTTATTTACTCCACACAATATTAGAAAATTAGTGATTTTTTTACTTAAAGGCTATATTTGTAATCGGTCAGTATTTAATACGATGTTTAATATCTTCAGATTTATATATAAATTTATATATTTAATTTCTTTAGTTAACACAAATTCTAAATTAATTTTCATGTTCGAAAAATAACAATATAAAGACAAAAAGACGGTTCTTTTTTCAAAAAATTTACGTTTTGTCAAAATGGCGGCTCTATAGCGTTATTTCGTTACAGAACAAGAGTTTTAATTACATCTACGTAGATTCTTTCTTTAATATAGCCTCACGAAATATATCCAATAATATAATTATTTCAAATGATCGGTGTTGCCAATTAACAGGTGCTTTTGTTATAATACCGGATGTGCGGAGAATGATCTCCCTTAACGATTGTGCCGAAAAGAAATACCGAAAAATACGATAATATTTGGAAAATAGGCGTCCGCGTAAGAACTTTTACAATGGTCGAGCAGAAAGAAAGTTATTCCTTTGCCCAGCTCAATCTGCGAAATAAAAAAAAATTAAATTCCTTATTACAAGTAGGCGCAGCTTACATAGGCATCCATGGGCTGACATAAATGAATTAATATATACTTAATCTTGTCATAAATATTGTTACAAAGAAAAACAAGCATTATTTAATGTACGTAACATTTATTACTATTCCAATTTGATAGTTTAATACATTAATATAAAACCAATAAAAATATTTAAAGCTCGAAGTGATTCAGTAGCTGCAATAATGTCTTTAAACGTTGAGGCCACTTACTCGTATCAATAGCAGCACGCACTCTTTATACAGCAAAATTCTTCACTGCCAATTGTATGGATTATTTTAGGAACTCCATTTGAGCATAGCGTTTATAGCAAGCCTTACTCTCTAAAACTGACCGTAAAACATATTCCAATGGATTAAGATCAGGACTATATGATGGCCAGTCAGCTCTGATGAAGACTGGTACGTATGCTTCTAGCGAAGATTCCGTGAATCTAGTTTTATTACCTGGCACCGAGTCTTGCAGAAAAGACAGTTCTTGGTGGAAAAATCATGGTGTAATATTTTACAATGATATCTTGATACAGTTGTGCCGATGTTTTGATACCTTTTCCACAAAAATATGTCTTAGACCAGAGTTCCCCAAACTTTTTGTGTCGTAGACCCCTTGCCATGTTTTTCCGCGTTGGGTAGACCCCCTACTTACCTGATATTGATTTCCTGTATATTTCTAACTGTAGTGAAATTTAGTGTTAAAAACTTAAAGTAAAAACACATGTTAATTTATACATTTATTAATTATTGAATTTAAATTAAAACTACTCAAAATACTACTTCTAGGTACTTTTATAAATAATGTAGATATTTTGATATTATATGATAGTATGATGTTACTATGAAATGATGTGATATGAAGTAAATAGGTACTATCAGTGTATGTATTGAGATTTACTATCGTGGACCCCCATTTTCATTTCATGGACCCCCAAATTTTTTTTCGCTGACGTAGACCCCTTGCAGGTTGTCATAAACCCCTAGGGGTCGATATAGACCACTTTGGGAACCACTGTCTTAGACCCTCCTTTATAACTAACATACCGTCACTGAAGTTTTATAATGCCCTCGTTGTACTCTGTCGACTGTTTGAGAAACTTCTTTAGAGCTTTTAACATAAATAAGATTATTTGGTTAACCAGTGCGTCTCTTAAAGGTTGCAAGTTCCAAGTCATCTTTTAAAATGCGCGACTTAGTTATTTTGGTTCAACTACTTCTAGAAAATGGTATCTTGATACACTTGTGCCGATATTTTGATACCTTTTCCACAAAAATGTGGCTCAGTCGCTCCTATGAAGGATGTTAGCTTAGAAGCTAACACCCCACCACACCATCGCTGAAGTCGGATAATGCTTACATTGTACTCTATTGACCAATTGGAATGAATCTTTAGAGTTTTCGGCATAAATATGATCATTTTGTTTAAAAAAATATTGCTCCATTGTAAAAAAATTCATATCGGTCAACAAAATGGTTGTTTTAATTTAACCACCATATTCATTTTCAAATTATTAGTGAAGGATTGACCCGTAACTCTCTTATAGGCTGCTAAACCCGCATTCTCATGACGTACACTAATAATCACTATAAATATTTCAAAGCAAATTTAAGTATAACAATCTGCGTGTGATATTTTCGGAATATCCACTTCATAAAGCCGCATTTTACACTTTATAAGTTGTTTACACTCTCTTTGATCCCTTTAGATATATTTAGACTGGACTTATGAAAACATGCTTAATTAATGCATTATAAAGGTAGCTATTTTTTTTCACTTATAATCAATTATTGAATCGTTGCCAATATATTGCTGCTGATGAAATACGGATCCTAGACGTGGTCAGTTATGACGGGCGTCATAAAAAGGCCCAAGGTCACTAAGAGAGCTATGGAGAGAGCTGTGCTCGGAGATTCTCTGCGAGGTCGAATCAGAAATGAGGAGATCCGTAGAAGAACTATGATCACCATCGTAGTTCGAAGAATTGCCCGTCTGTAGTGGCAGTGAGCGGCAGCTTGTACAGCTGATGACCATTGCGTCCAAAAGGTTCTACAGTGATATCCACAAATGGATGACATAATTAAGGTCGCGGGAACTTGGAAGTAGGACGTCGCTGGAAGTGGGCGGCACAAAACCGATCATCGTGGCGACCTTTGGGAAATGCCTATGCCTTAAAGTGGGTGACAATCATCCTAAATGTACTACGAATTCGAAATATGGCTTATTGTAGAGTGAATGTTATATATCTCAAATACTACCTGATGACAATATTTATGAATATGGTTATATCTAAAAAAATGCGTTTTCATTTTCAGGACATTTTTTGTACCTGCCTGTGGACCCAACCATGGAGAACATGGTCATCAAATCGCCTCCATTTCGCGGACTCTCCGAATTCTGTAAAGTAAGTAAATTTACGAAAGCGACATGTGTCGAAAGAACCAGGCCTTGATATTGTGGAGTGGGAACCACGAACCGGCAAGCGCAGAGTAGGACTTCCACAAGGTGGATATATGACCTAGGTCATTAGAAAACATTGCACGCAGGTCGCTTTTAACTGGATCTATATGAAATGTATAGACGTGGCCTAAGTTTGGCAATTCCTTCTGCTGGAATGACAATGAAACAGATTTTAGATGTATTCTCCTTAAATTAAGGTTTTTAGTATATTTTAATTGACAGAAAAATCAAGTGTTTGTTTTTGATTAGAAGTAAATCAAGGATAGATAGGTTACGTAATTTAAAAACTAAAAATTTAAAATCATACAGGGTGTTATGTAGAAGAGTGTTTCGGTTGCGCCAAGCTTCAGAAAGGTATTCCTGAATACCTGCTCGTGAGGAATTCGCTTTGTTAGGAAGCGTTCTTGGTATAGCTGCTGCGCTCTGCTGATGATGCTCCGATTTCTCAGTCAATTATGAATGTATTGTCTTTTCATTTGTCAAAATAAATAGGAGAAGACAAGCTACTTTTTTTTTAAAATATCTGAATCGATTTTCAATAGCACGTTTTTTTGTAGAAACGTACTGAAGTTGATAAAACGTAATAAGGCCTTTTTTGTATTGTTTCTTCTGGTTAGAATACGATTGTTTGTTTTATTAGAAACGTTAAAACTGTTAATAATGTTTTTTATTTAAGTAATAACTCAAATAAGAGTAATTTTTCAGTAAATCGGTTTAATTCACTATAATTTAAAATCTAAACCATAACAGACTATGGTGTCTATAATAAAAAAATATGTGTATAGACTAACTCTATCCACCTGCAAAAACATAACATCCTGTATGTCTTGCAATATTGAAAGTCGAACAATCAATAAGAAAAATTTGACCTACTGGTCGTCCGAGTTATCCCGTTAAAATACCTCTGTCAGTTATCTCTAACATCATAATAGGTCGATGGAAAATTCTTTTGCGTTTTAACTAATGATAAATTGTAACGAGTGATGTGCCGATCATGATGTACTTTTTCAATCTTTGATATCGAAATTCCCGGATCCCGACCAAACTTTGTGCTACTCTTACTGATATTGCATAAGGTTCTTAAATGCTACAAATTTTTTGCTGTCCAATGCAAGGATTATGTCTTCAATTTTCAAATTCAATTCAGCTGGTTTTGCGTTTCCCGGAATGAAAATAATTAAACCAACTTTGTGATACTCTTACTGACATTGCATAAGGTTATTAAATGGTACAAATTTTTTACAGTCCACTGCAAGACTTATGTCTTCTCCAATGATTGCCACGATAACTGGTTTTGCGTTGTTATGACTATTTCGTCAGTCCATCTAGTAGGCGGACAAACCCTCGTCACCTCTACCTCGATATCGCCACTCGAGAATCTTTCGGCCCCAACGGACATCGATTATATGAGCGATGTGCCTCTCTTACTGTTACTTCAGACGAGGAATTCTTCGAGCTAAGTTATTGAGATTGGTTCATCTGCAGATTTATTTCTGAATTGATTTTGCAGCAAAACTTCTGGCTCTCTCCGTTGCCCCCAGGTTGACTTTGTGCCTTGTAATAAGGTGTAATAAGTGACCACGTCTAGGATCATGGTCATCTCTAGCACCACACGCCATCTTGTCTTTACATTTATTATGTATAACTATATTTTTGTTCATTTTAAGTTATTATTTTGTAATATAAATACTAAAACTTGTTTAAATTTCACACACTGATCATTACAATTACTTAATACTTTGTGTCAATTGTGCTTTTTATCTTTTATCTTCCAACCAATTGAGCTTATTAAGCTTCGGACAAATGTTAACGAGTAAACAGGAGGTCAAGTAATTGACGTGTTTTGTGTAAACGCGGTGAGAGAAAGAGAGAGATGAGGTGTGACATACTTAATCTCTCTCTTTCTCTCATCGAGAAATCGCTCGCTTTGAGCAACTCTATTTATCCCTAAAATTGTTGCATTGAGAAACTACCCTCCATTTTTTCACCTGATTCAATTCCTCTGTGATATAATTGCTTCTTTCTGTTCATCTAATTACATTTCATGTCCTGAATTAGATTTCTCTGAGAAATTTTCTCACCTGTTTCTACTCAATCTTTATGTTATATATCATTACAATCATCTATTGTCTTTTGAGCAGCGATTGCACAGCGGTAGAGGACCGAGATTAGCTAGTTACGGATTCGATTCCCGGGACACAATCTTATATTATTCACACATTTTGCATTAATGACATGGGATTACAACAGCTCACAAAGAAGTTTCCAAAACAGCATAGCAGCGTCCGCTGTGTACCATAATATCATACCGCCGTTACCAACCTGCTTGCCAAGCGTGGTGATTACAATATATTTCCCCATAGCTTCCCTTGTAGGAGGTATATGCCTAGCAATAAGGGTCTATGGGCTGAAACGACAACTATCATTTACACTATAATGGCGTAGTTGTGTTGGGGATAAAACTAAACCATAATATTATCTACACATGAGTAAAATCAACATATGTAAAATAAATAAGAAAAGATTATAAAATCAAACTATTGAGTCAAGACTGTGATAATGTAGCAAACTGTGGTCTAGGGACGAAGTTGGCAAAAGAAAGGTGATGCACGGGATCGATTTAAATGCGAAGAAAGATAGAGATCGTGAAAGACAGTAGGAAGAGGAATAAGAGATTGTGAAGGACAAAAGGAGAAAGTGAAATAAAAGAATGAAATGAAAAAGACTTTACCAGAGTTGTAACGTCTCGGCCCCTGCTAAATAGTAGGGGGGAAAAAGGGGACCCCAATGAGCGGTCAAAAAAATAAAAAAAGATAATATTATGCAATTTAAGGTACAATATGAGGTAATTCATTCTTACATAGTTATTGAACTGCTACAATAAATCAGTCTGCATTAATGCAGGCTCATTGTAAATATTTTGTAACACATCGTGCTCATGTAAACCATGTGAATTTATTATTTTTAATGCTAATTTACTATTTTTGGTTTTTATATATATATATGAATTGATATTAATATCTACTTTTAAAAGTTATATTTCTCGCACTTCTTTTGTCTTCTAGAATTAAATAAGTAGAAAGAATGAAAGAGTAGTGTAACATTTTAATCATTTTGGTTAAAACCTGCATTTTACAATTACGGATCGCAAGCGCACACGCTTTTGCGGACACATTTTGTACCAATTATGTAACTTCGCCACTGTTTATAAATCGTCCTTATCATTTTATTAAGAGTTTTTAAATATTTGCAATGTACGGGTTCCAATAAACCTTGTCAATTTTTTTCAAAATTTTCTTGCTAAAATGGCGGAGAGATTCATAGTTATCTTTTTTCCTAAATAAATAAAGTACAGACAAGAATAAAAAGGTGATACGATGTAAGTAAAAACTTTATTCTTATTCGATAAGAATAGATACAATTATGTTCTTATACATATTTTCACTGCTTTATGTAGCGAAAATTTTTAAGATATAATCAATATTTAGTTGTTCATCTCTTATGAAAATTTGCATCTTATTTGGTAGGAGCGGCGAAATGATTAAAGAAAATAGTCTGATGAATTCGGCATATCATACGACTCCAAAAATTCAAAAGATAGAGTCATCATCGCCGTCATTTCAGTCGTAGAATATCCACTGATAGTCAGTTACATTCCCAATAGGCCTAGTCGAAAGCGACTTGTATCCCGTATCTTACGACGACTTTAATCAGGACGTGTGTTCAGCTTATGTGTGGGACTCCTACTGTGCTTGCCGGTATACTGATCTCAACTGTAAAGGCCTCTTTTAAGTCTTTTAGTTAGGTCAGGTAAAGTATTTTTTTTCTTTTAAGTCCTCTGTAACTAAATGTTCTGCACGCTGTAGCCGGAACACTACCAGTTGAACTTAAATAACATCCACTAACTTTCTCTCTGATCTCTCGCGGAGGGTAAGGTTCTATGCCCTCTCTGAGAGGAGGCAGTACTTATTTTGATACACTTAACTTCCTCTTGTATTTCTGTAAATATTAAATAGTTACATTTTTCACAATACAATTTTGTTAACCACGTGGATAAGTAAATAACTTTAAGTATACGTAGAAAATTTTAATAGAGTATTTACCTCTCTCTCACACAGTTTGAAGCGAAGCTACATCAAAGCAAGATGCAGAATGCAAGCATAAGACTGGTGTCAGAGTCAACAATGTCGGAAGTGCAGTGGATACTACAGGAAGTTGCCGGAAATAACGTTCAAGAGTAAGTTATTTTAATCAAAAATTAACATTGACTGTATGCTTTCACAGTTTTAACAATTTGAGACGTTCAGCTTAGACCTATTTGAGGTAATTAAACTAGATGGCGTTATTGGCAAACTTACGATTGCTCAACAAGCCATAGAGTAGTTTATGTCCGGGATCTCTATACGTGTTTCAAATAGGAATGAAAACATCTGTAAACGAAAGAAAGTAACCAACAAAGTACTGATGATTGGCAAGACGAAGTTGTAGCCGGCAAGCCACGTAATGCGTCTACCAGAGGACCTCTCGGATCTTAAAGCTCAATAGTGAAGACCACAAATGGGTAAACGCAACTTAGAGCGTTCACTAACAAGGTGGACAGACGACCTTGTTAAAGTAACCATCCTATTCGAAATATATGAGGGAACATAGACGTCACATGTAAATTTTCAGTAGTAGTGACTTACCTCGGAAGCCTTAGCTTGAGCCGTTAAATCACGTAATTCAATTTAATATCCGTTTATGACGAGTTTGATGAATCGCACATCTGTAATGGCAGTAAGCGGGGAACATCGCTCGTGCAATCGATGGGTGATGGCCGAAAGGTTCTCTAGTGGCGATTAGAAAGCGGTATCCGCGATGTGGTCAGACCTTCCACTAGACCGACGACATAGTTAATTTTGCGGGAATTCGCTGAATGCGGGCAGGGCAGCACCGGTCATAGTGGCGATCTGTGGTGAAGGCCTATGTCTTTATCTATCAGCTGAATAGAAGAAGACATGACGTTACGAATAAAAAGATTAAACAATCACATATAAAATTGCCTTTGGATTTTTTGGTACTATATTTTTATTCATTTATTATTATCAGGTGGCACCCTCTGCGTTTAATGATCGGTAAGATGCAACAAGAGGTCCGGATCATGGTGGAGATAACGAGACCCAACTACGTGAACCTAGCTCAAATACTGCCCCACATCGCCATCGACAACATCCGCATGGTGGAGTGCTTGCCGGAGCCACCGGTTTTCAACGGAGAGTGCCAAAACAGGCAGCTCAAGTGTAACATCATGAGCGTGAGTTTGTTCAAATAACTATCTAGCATACCTGTAGGTTAATTATACTTTTTTATGGAGAGGGCAGATGTTATTTTTACCCACTAATAAGGATTTCGGAATGAGGAGATACGTAGACGAACGTAAGTCAGTTAAACTCCTTAAGTTTCTGAAGTAGAAATCACAGACTGGCAAGCGTTAAAAGTCCGGTTGATAGGCCACCAGCATAGAATTGTATACCTGCGGGGGGAGGGCTATGTTCAGCCATGAATTTTCGGCAACTAAAATAATGATGATTGATACCCTTTCGATCATCCTATGTACTTTTAGAGAAGCTACAGGAACTCCTAGTCCTTAATGCTCTGGTAAATTCATACCGAGGAGAATCTAGATATCTCCCTGCCTTTGCTATATAAAAGCAAGAACTTCGTGTTGCTACCTTTCCCGGGTTTATCTTTATCAGACAATGATGATGTCTTAATGCTATAATTAATGCACGAAGTGTTAATTATGTAAGACTGTGTCTCGAAAATCAAATCTACCAATGCTCCAAATAAAATCTAAATTTAATTATTATTAATTAATTTAAATTTATGGGGCAAGCGTATATCCTGCCAGAAGTGAACCAAGCCTTTCCTTGTGCACGTTGATAAGCTATAATTACCTTTATTATATTTTAAAAGCATCCAAAAATACCAAAGATTAGCAGCAATCCCTAAGATTTTAGATATATTATTTTCATCGTTTAATAACATAATATAATATTATATATGCATTTTAATCACGTTTACACTTTTTCCGCATGACAATTATCACTAAATACTTCTTAAGATATCTATTCAAATTTAACCTAATGAATGATGTGCGGTTCTGGAGTTTTGGCATCTGACCACGAGGTGTGCAGACGACCTTGTAAAGGTTTTCACAGGACGCTATGGAGGAGGGCTAAAGCCTAACAGTGGACATCTCTCGAAATGATTATGATGTATTCATCATAATTTATTTCATTCATAACTATTGTTAAGGTTGTATTTTTTTTTAATTTTTATATAAAGGGGGCCTCATATAGAAACTGTAGCGTCAAGATAACACTGTACGGATTGAAATAATATAATACAGGTCCTGGGGTTGAACAGGGGATGATAAAATGGTGATAAAATGTAAAATAATACAATTATTTCACATTCGCAGAAAGAGTCCTGCATCAAATTGCAACAAGTCTGCGACCTTGTGAAGGATTGCGATGATGGAAGTGATGAGATCCAGAACTGTGGTACGTGGCACTACAATATGTCTCTTAATTTTGTATTTATTTATTGATATTATTATTCACGTAGAATGATCAACAGCTAGTGAAGAATTTCAGGAGAACCAAGTTTTGATTAAAACTATAATGAGATTGAACTTTCCTATAATGGCATCCTTGTTGTTAAATCTACGATTGATACAAACATTCCCTGATCTGAGAAGAACCCTTAATAATATCAAGCAAGGTTCTTTTGTTTTTTGCCTCCCTAATGTGGACCTCTCGTACAACCTGTCTTGCGTTCACGGAGACAGTTTTTACTAAATCATTTATTCACATTTATTTTTAAATTATATCACTCTTCTTGTATACTTCTTAGTAACTCTCACTCATTCTTCTTTTATCCGTCACAATATCTTCCATTCTTATCCATTCCTTTACCTTTCGTGCTTGCCGATTACGTGTCATCGTTTCTCCTGAATCGCTATTTTAGTTTTGAATTTATAAATTTATTTTCTGATTTAGCATATTTTTACATTCTAATTTCTTATTTTTATTGTTTTAACTCATATCTATATCACAGTATTATCATATATTTTCTTTATAGCATTTTGTTACCTTTTTACTCTTTTTTATTGCCTTTAATAGTTTTATTTACTACTTTCTGGAATTAATCCAAGAATGTTTGCCGACTTTCTTTCTTGCTTACCAATGAGACGATATTCCCTTCCATTCTTCTTTGTAAGTGAAACTGGTATTCAACCTGAAGGCTCCACATGCGGGTGATAAGGTGTCCCAGGTTTTTTGTGGTCACTTTTACTCTATTCTTAATACAGTAGGTATTCATTCCTAAGTTAAGGCGTGAGTACAAGGAAAACATATAGTAATTTTTAAATTATACTAAATGGTTGGTTAAAAGTGTAAAAGCATCAAGGGGTGAATGCATAGCTATAACAGCTGAGTATGATCAACTAATGAATGGTACACCCTAACCAAAAATCAATGTTGCTGGTAGAAAAAATAAATAAAAGTAATCGGATTAGTACATTTTAAAATTAATTATCATTGACTTTCTGTTCCTACAGACTTTTTACTGCCAGAAGTTATTGGCTTATCACAAAAAATAATGTAATATATTTCAGAGTGATCGCTTTATACAGTATGGTTAAGAATATGTGTAAAACCTTTAAAACTTTTGTTGAGAAAATGAGTTATTTATTCACCCTTTTTAATCTTCTACACTCATAATCACCCTGTATATAGATTATATAACAATTACCATAATTATATGCTAACAATGAGTAACTGAAGATTAACTTGTATAAGATTTAAATATCAAAGATTTTGTTCATTCACTATTTTAATGTTACATAGATAAAATGCCCTACGGATCCTATTGCAACTTCGAGGCAGATGCGTGCGGGTTCGTCAATGTACCACAGTAAGTATATGTATACTATATAATATTACATTAATTGCTGAAGATCTCGCCCTTCCTGGAAAGCCTTCGTCGAGGATTCGACGAGTCACCTCCACAGGTTTTTCCAACCTGCCTTTCTGACTGTACAGAGTCCGCCCATCCGCCATTTTTGACTCTACTTTTCCTGCGGTATAATAAATATAAGATACAATATAACTTAAATGAAAGAGTTGTCATGAGAAAAAAGTAAACGCTTCAGGTTGATGATTTAAAATAATGTATATTTTTAAAATAATATATATAATATTACACATATATTTTAGATTTGGGAATTAAAATTAAAAAACAATTCGTAAATTCCAATGAATTCAGGCGTTGAGTTCAATCATCCAAGATGACAGAGCTCTCGTGCCCTTCCTCGAGAGTCTAGATTTGGATAATTGCATGAGTTTACATGGGCGGTTTATAGAGTGATCATAATCATTATCATATCAGCCAATAGGCCCCCACGAGAATAGGCCTCCCCAAAGATTTCCACGATTTAAACTATAAGGGATACGATATGTGTTCAAAATTCCAATTCATGGGAACCCGGGGGAGCCGAAACTTAAATTATTCGGTTGATATAATTGGGATAAATATAATATGTACTATTTTTTTTTACTTTCAGACCAATCTTGAAATGGTCACGACATAGTGGCCCGACACCAACGGACAAAACGGGACCAAACTTCGACCACACGTGCGGTCCGCCCGATCTTTACGAAGCCATACCACTACCACCACCACTGTTCCCGGCCCACATCAACTACACGCTGTCCCAATGCGTGGGCTATTACTTCTTCGTCAACATGAACGTGACTGGACCGAACAAGGAGAAGGCGGACTTCGCATCCACTGCCGTCATGAGGACCGTGGTGTTCAACCCTCCTCCCAAAGTTCACGGAGACATTTCCTCTAAATACTACAACTGTTGCATGGTAAGTTAATTTAAAATTTCTTGCAAAGACACCGTACCTTTTACGTAAAATCACAAAATTAGAATGATCAAAAGTCGTTGTGCATTCAAAGCCCAGATTCAAATGCTTTTGAGTGACAAGCTAAAAGAATCATCACAATATTTGAGTGTTATTATTTTGTATATTAACATAAACTTTACACACATATGCAATATAATATATAATACACATGTATAAATAAATATTGACGGACCCATAAACTGGATCAAAATTAATTATTATTTTTTGAAGTAATACCTTATAAACTTCTTTTTATATCTTGCTCCTACAGATCAGATTCTACTACCAGCAGAACGGGAGAAACTACGGATCTCTTAGTGTGGACGTGGTAGAGATGACTTCTCGTGGTAATTTGACAACTTCCCTCTGGTTCTCTACCAAAGACAAGGGCGAGAACTGGTATAGAGCGGCGATATTCTTACCAAATATCACAAGAAGGTAAGGATATTGTTAACGAACTTCTAATTCAGATTATTTGCTTTTTTATTATTTTGGCTTACCCAAAGACTACTGCTAAAAGATTTTGTTTGGCCTAATCTAACGGAGAATATATATACATATATATATATATATATATATATATATATATATATATATATATATATGCGTCAATAAAAATTAAAATTTAACTTGAAAATCATAATGTTGCAAAACCCAAGCATATTTTTCTTCCATATAATGTTTGATAATATGCTTTGTTGATCATTCTTTCCTTAACATAAGCTAATAATGTATATTTGCTTCAGGGATATCATTATAGAGGGCTGTATCTTGTCCTAAAAAGGTTGAGTTAACTTTATGTTAGGGAAAACTTAGTGAAAAAAGCTTCTATTTTTTTTCTTGTATTTAAAAAATGGCGGTTGATTTATTTTAAATATCTAAATCATATCAGCCTATAAACGCCCACTGCTAGGCATAAACCTCCCAATGTTCTTTCCGCGACCTTCACTATTTTAAATATTTGAATAATATGTTTGAATTATTGTAAATATATTGTGATGCGGCAGTCAGTATACGTATTTTATAAAACAACCAATAAATAATCAGATATTAATTTCTTCGGTATATTAATCAGAAAAAATATGACACATGTCCTCTCCTTACATTTCAGATACTTCCTCCAGTTCAAGACGAGGATGGGAATGAGGATATACTCCGATTCCGCTATAGACGACTTCTCAATGGCACCAGAGTGTTTCGGTCTCAACATAGACCCGAAGGAACTTGGCGATTACAATTACTATGACCCTGTCTTCGAAGAGAAGACAGATCCTCATCACGACTTTGCCGAAATACCCTGTAAGTTAATAGTGTTCAATAAACAATGTCATTGTTTTTATACCTCTATTTATAAATTTAGCAATTATATCTTCGGAGTTACATCACTTAATTTTCTCGCATCACCTTTCTTCCATTTTACAACAAGACGGATTTATTCACGGTTGAAATCTCTTTAACCCAATACTAAGAATTTGAATACTACTTTTATAGTGTTAACAGCCAAGGTGTGAAACAACCTACTGGCGTCTTTGTTTTCAGCTTAATATAATTTAAGAGCCTTCTAGTCAAGAATGAATAGGTTAGTTCTAAGCAAGCATGTAGCATCATAGACCTCATCATCATTTAACATCAGGCGGGACAGAGGTCAAATGCTTTGCCTGTATTCGATTAAAAAAAAACAATATAATTAGGATTAAAAAATAAACAATCCATACAATACCATATTTAGCTGACGAAAGTTTTGATTAACATTTCATTCATCATTATCATTTCTGCCATAGAACGTCCACTGTTGGACATAAGCCTCCCGCATAGACATCCGATAAAACCTGTTCAAAGCCTGCAACCAGCGTCTTTCGACCACCTCAACAGGATAATCCATTAGCCTACTGAGCGAACGTCTTTCGCTGCGCTTCCTCATTCCAGGTCTTCACTCCAGAACCTTATAACCTCGGCGACCATCTTAACGCAATAGTTTCAATAGTCCCTTGATAAAAAATACCAAAGAATAGCATGTAACATAATCTTTTATAACCAACCTATGGAACCGTCGCTTGGTCCTCACGAACATGAAATCACAACCTAAAACGACATCCCTTTTTAAGGGGCAGTAGTGCTCAGACCGTGTTTGGTGAACTCCCAATCCAGCAATAAAATAAATGTGATAAATCGAGCTTAGAGTGCTAAGGTATCGCTCGAGTCTAGACCCTTCAGGTAGCCTTTGTGTCTAAGCTTCCGAGGTAGCTGTCGTGTTTAGGAATCCTCGATGTTATTTACAGCAAAAACATTAAGGCAAGCAACTTGAACCTGGTAAAATTGTAAATGCGAATAGGCAACCAAAGTAAATATAAGTAAAGTAAGGTAAAGTATCGTTGGTGATCTACATTCTTCTTTTCTCCAGTATACCGGTTCACGCCTTGCGGTGCTTCTGGGCGGTTCGGTCCAAACCAGACCATGTGCGATGCCGCGTATAACAATTCTGCGGTTTCGGTGACCGTTCTTGACGAACCACCTTACGAGGGGATTCAAGTATGGGAGGTGCCCAATGAAGGGATATATACGTGAGTATTTAATTCAATTCATAATGTCTTTATCCAAGTACGCATTTACACGTATTTTAAATCGTCAATTATTTTAAAATTATAAGCAGTAAGCTAACATTGGCTCTGATCTGTTGAGAATAGCTGACCAGAAACTCGGCAGATTCGCTTTTAAATGAAAATTAAATGTAGTTTTATGTAGATATAATATCAACCATTTAAATGTATCATCAAACCAAGTTCCACACATTACTATCAACTAAATACTCTTGAATGGTTTAATAAAATTTATGAAATAATATACTTTTAATTTTAAATTTAAAACTAAGAAAAGGAAGATCTAAAATATCTTGTGGAACTCCATTATATATACGTACACTTAAACAGAGTATGTTTAATGCATATTAGTTAACGTTTGCAAATATACAAATGAACTTCTGCCCATTATGATATAATATTTATGATATACGGTACATGCGATCTTAAGTCGCGGTTTCGATTTCGGGAATACAATCTTATATAATCCACACTGTGAATTAATTGTATAGGATTGGCACAGCCCAAAAAGAAGTTTCTAGTGAGACAGCAATGTCCTCTGCGTACCATAATACCACACTGCGATCGCCAACCCGTCTGCCAAGCGTGGCGATAATAGTATATCTCCCTATGTATATCTTTGGAAGAAACCTATGCATAACAGCGGGTGTCTATAGCCTGAAACGACGATTTTAGAAGTTTTACACTAATTATTTAACTCTTATGTTGTGTCTAAATTAAGGCTTTAATTATAAACTAATTAATTATTATAAATAAAATAAATTTAGTTATATTTTTGTTACCAGAATGGAGAAGTAAAAGTGATGATTTATTTTTACTTTTAACAAACTCAAATGATTAGGAAAAAACACTGAAACAAACACAACATAGTTAGCATTTTAAATTCCGAAATACGGCAAAAGGTTTAAAGCTTTTTGCTTACAAATGAGCTATACATTTACCTTATTAAAGTTTTTACATCAGTCGTACACTTAAATTTTAAATGAACAATGCTTGGTCTAATGTGTGCCGCAAAAAATCGATGTATAAAAACAATTATTTTTAATTTGACCAGGACATTGTAATAAATATGTTTGAAAGTTAAAATATAATCTGTAAAGAATAGGTACTAATATAATTGGTAGGTGGGTCCACTGATCCCTAGTAATTTGCTGACGATAGCTTAGTATGAAACGGAGTCCGTTGCAGCTAATTAAAGTTTTACATTTTTGCGTGTACAAATTAAAATTATCCATATAGTTTATACCATAACATATAAATAAAGTTTATCATAATTTTATAAACGGGATTCGTTTGTTATTATTAATAAAAAAATCTATTTTATTTTTACTTTACGTGGCATATATTGAGTGGGCAGCAAAAATGTTTGTCTAAAACCGCATGCAGTTCGCGGGCCGTACGTTTGACACCACAGTTTATATCTATAACCAAGTATATTATACAGTATTATATACACTACTAGCTGATCCCGCAAACGTTGTTTTGCAAAAGAAAATTGATATTTTAATTTACAAATAAAAAATAAGGGTTGATCGTAGAGGGGTGAAAATTTATGGTTGTATGTATTCTTGTATGCTGTATCATAAAAAAATAAAAACAAAAAATTTCGTTAAAAAAATAAAAAATATTTTTTAAGTGTGAACAACCTTTATCACTTAGGGGTATAGAAAATAGATAGTAGCCGATTCTCAGACATACTGAATACGCATATTAAATTTGGTAAATCAGTCAAGCCGTTTTAGAGGAGTTCAAGTTCGAACACCGTGACGCGAGAATTTTATATATTAGATATTATTATATACGGTATATAGACAAATAAAGGGTGTCTACTTTCAGTATTATAGGCACCGGTGGTTCTGGTGGTCTGGGATCAGCGTGGGCGGGTGTGTCCCACGGCGCGCAGGTGCGTGCGGTGTTTGAGTTTCATCGCGGAGAACGTGTTTACATGCTCGTGGGCCAGCAGGGGATCAACGCGTGCAAAAAGGTTAGTTAATAATAATCATCATTTCAGCCGCTGGACGTCCACTGTACATAGGCTTCGCCCATAGATTATCAATAGGACCAGCAGGGAGGCGGCTTGCATCCATCCTCTCGCCACTTAATAAGATTGCTGGTACGTGGTTTGTACTCCTGAACCTTAAGGTCCAGCGGCCATCTGTTCTGCGCTTTTGTGGCCTGCCCATTGCCGTTTCAACTTGCCAATCCGCTGGGCTTTTCAGTTCACATTTTTTCCATTTTTTTTATTCCTTCTATCTTGCAAAATAAATCCTAAATAAAGCTTTCACTGTAATTAAAATACGTCATCAGAATTCCTTAAAGTGACATCAACATCGTCAGTCAAATACGACGGGGCTATGGAAGACCAGTGCGCCACGGTTCGTCATTCATCGGTCCGATTTCGAAGAGGTTCGCTTGCACATAAACACAAACACACACGAACACACAAATACATTCGTACACGGACACTATTCCATACAGAAAAACTAAAGAATAACCTTAATTCCTCCTTTTTTAAATAGGTTATGATCATCATCATCTTCATCATTTTAGCCGATAGATGCCCACTGAAAGTCATACACTTTCTCTAAGATAGCCACGTTGACCGGCCTTTACATTACCAAATGTTGTGATCATTGAAAATTCGATACATAAATACAAAACATAAAAATATGAATAGAAATCAATTTTTAATCTATTCAACGCTATTTGACAACAATCACTTTTATTACGAACTGGACCGAAGATGCAATCAACAGTAGATACGTCAGATTTGTCTGGCACACCTGATTCATTAATCAACTGGCCTCGTCGGACACGAGGTCGGATGGTATGGTACAGGGGTTGCCAACCTCTAATCAGTTTGGAAAGAAGCATTGCTGGAGTTACTTCCGTCACTTCTCTCAGCACTAACGCTTCTCGGAGTGGTAGTGGTGGCTGAAGTTCGGCCCTCTCAGTCGCCTTTATATCGGAGTCCTAAGCAGGTAATATCGATGGGTGATAACGTAAGCTAAGGTCGCCTCGTGAGGCTTCCACAAGGGGACCTTAGTTTAAGCCTAGTCATTCTTTGGAGCCTTCACCGTAGCGATGAAAGCTTTTTGACCTCCCAATCTGGTAAACAGTATTTAGTGGCACGAGCCAAGGCTCCGCTAGAAGCTCTAGAGCTTCGCTACTTTAATAAAGGTCTAAGGTTAGATTAACCTCTGCACCCAAATCTGCCAGATTAAGCCCGCAAAATATGTAAATGCTATTTAGACAGCAGTGACAGTCCGGTTCAAAAAAAATCTGGCGTAACTGTTGGGCTTAAAGAACTTTCTTAACGGACTCTGGTGAATTTTTTCTACTTCCTCACGTTGAAGTGAAATTAAATCTGTGCAAAAAAATGTGTAAAAAAGGAGTTGCGTGAATTATCATTATTATATTTGCAGACTCTGTCGGCGCAGGAAGGTCAGGAATGCTCAAGGCGCTCATCGAATGAGACGCAGATGGTTTTTACCAGCAAGACGCATGAAGTCCGAAACACGGACGTCAACGACGGCGGCGGTGGAGGCGGCGGTGCCACATACATTTTTGTAGTGAGTGACTTCTTTAGTACTACGTTCAAAAACTCAAGAATGCTCATTCAGGAAGCTAATTATTGCCGTCTGATTCATTCTAAAACTGTATTTGTAAAGAGCAACTGTCAAGTTCCTCGCGGGTCTTCTCAGCAGAACTGCTTTGCCGAACCGGTGATAGCTTTTTGTAGGACTGTATATTTTGACATTTCATGTTGTTTAAAGTTTCTGAAGTGCTTGTAACAGCGTATTTGAATAAATAATGTTTTGATTTTAAACCCATTTGCCTCGTCGGAAGGTTGGCTCGTGTATTACAGGAGTCACCAACCTCTGATAAATTTAAATAGAAGCGTTGCGGTTTCTTCAGTCCTTTTTTGTAAAAACAAAGAAATTTTTCCATCACTCGGAAGGTAATATGTATTATCATTATTTGAAAATCCAGCCTTAAGAATTAACCTTTTTGAATATGTTTCTAAGGTGACCAGGTGTCGCTTTAAATTGTGTGTTTTCTTATAAAGAATTGAGAAAGATAAGATAATTAAGTTTTATTTATATTTAAGACTTTGGCTTGCTTCATTATTACTACGTTTGTTATTATAACTAAGTCTTAAATATTTGTCATCCGGGAGTTTTCCTCTAGCTCTTCCTGAGCTTTTTTCCTCTATAATATATTATTGCATCATACTTATAAAGCATATTTATTACTATGTAATAAATTACTATGTTTACATATTAATAAACATGAATAAAAAGCCATTGACCACGAATGACAGCTCAAACCGTGGTCCCACTAATAACTGACAGTTATGAATAAATAAATGGTTAAACAAATGACAAAAATAATAAAACTAAAGTTATATAACTCTGGCAGCGAAGGAGATGAGGCGATGTATAGAAGAAAAGTATGGAAAGAAATGAAAGATATTGTAAAAGAAATTAGAGGCAAGAATGAAAGACCGAAAAGGACGAAAGAGAAGTATGTAAATAAAAAGAAAAAAAATGTTATGTAAATATAGAACCTATTCACCCATAATAGCGGTTTTATGGACTCCATTACTGGGGGCCTTTATTTTTCCTCTTCTTTTATTCTAAACATTCTCTTCCATTCCTTTCTATACTTTATTTCGCTTTTTTCGTCACCGTTACTTCGCCATCACCTCCAGAGAACTTCTTTTAAATTTTTCACAAGATAGTGTTGAACGAGTGACTTCAAAAACGGGACATTTAAAAATAAGCCTGTGGTCCGTTGGTGCAGGCCTTCGACCACAGTCACTCTATTTAGCGTCCACCTAAGCAATCTAAGAATCATTTGTTTTATAAAAACAGTAAACTCTTTTATTGCTACACGTTTCTTCACTGTTCTCGAAAATTAGAATAAGTCCTGTGTTGTAAATGTCACCGAAATATCGTTAGGAATTCTACTCGTATATTTTGTGTCATACGTGTCCTTTGTAGTTGCTTAATCAGAGCTGCTTCCAAGATAGAATAATAAAAGAATGTAAATAATAATAGAAATATGTAATAGCATAACCAAAAAATAAAGAACAAAAAAGAGATTAATAAGAATGATAAATAAATAAGGCTTATTTTGTATTTTTATGCGTATTTTAATTTAGAATAATATACGTACAGAGTAATTACAGTTGCAAAAGCGTTCAAACTATCAATAAATTAAGTTTAGAAATAAAAAAAAACGTAATGTAGTATAGTTAAAGAGGCATTTCAAATTTTACATATTAAAAAAGTTATTGTCAACTATCTATCTCTGCCAGACTGTGTATACAGCACAAAGATAAAGAATATAGCAAAAAGATTTCAATAGAAAAAAAAAATTAATGTAACATTATCGTTTACAGGGCTATTGGAAATAGGTTTAAAGCTTTTAAGCCTTTAACTGAAAAAAAAGCTATTCGTTCATATTCGTTCTCTTTGTAGCTTTCACGCTTATAAATCCTTCTGTATATTATTAACATAGTATATTTCAATAAGCATAGCAGACGAGTACACTGTTAAAGTCTAAAACAACCTGATATTTATACATACGTACACAATATAATTCTAAAGTATGGTTCAGCTTTTAAAATAGAAAACTCTACACAGCCGATTGTAAATAGACGTCGAACTTTAGAGCTTTGTAAAACCTTATAACCAATCATTCTGTATAATAATCTATTAATTTTATATAATAATAAGGAAAATGAGTTTTAATTTAATGAACATAATTTTTTTTGTTATGAAGATCGATAAACAGGGTCACGCTGAACCTCTTATCATCGCTGGAGGCGGAGGGGGTTTGAGCGTCGGAATATTCCACGACGATGGCTCCCAACACGCCAAGGGCGAGACCACGGCTGCACCGGAATCCGGCTACATGTACGGACCTCCTGGAAGGACTTCCGGTATGCTCTGTTCGTTATAATTATCATCATCAATTCAGCCTTAAGACCCACTGTTGGACATAGGCCTCCTTTATAGATTTTCAATAACCAGCACCCAGTGTCTTTCGACTTTTGTGTCCACCCTATGAGTTGTGGGATCTTTTTAATTGGAAATTATAATTATATGACTGATTAAAATACACAAAAAACTATACCAGTAATAAACACATAATTGTTTTTTTTTAAACTAAAATTAATATTCCTTATTTGTCTCAAACTAAATGTGTCTGCATGTATGTCATATGCGTGTAAAGCAGTAAAAGGTCTTTATTCGCGGAGCATATATTCCATAAATATGTCGCGAATACAGAAACCATGAATATGGAATGATAATTTATATAGATTTATAGGGGATACGTCCACATGTGACAAAGCATATGAAAAAAAATCCATTTAATTAAAGTTTTTGAACATTTTGAATAATTATCTCAAGACTTAAACAATGGTTTTTAAGAATTTTGTAATTTTCTCTTGTTTGGCAGGTTTTAAAAGCTCCTTCAATTCAGATTGATACACAGCAGTCGTATTAGCAATTTGCCTCTTAAAATAAGACTTCGTTCCACAAACGGATCAATATTCATAAAGAAATCGCAAAGCTTTTTTGCCATTTTTAAGTCCTCACTAAATTTTTAAAATTAAATGTCACGTTTTTAGTGCTTGTTGAATACTCTTCCTCAAAATATATTGGGTTGGATATTTATTGGTATCATTTTATTACTATGTATGTACTTATTAGATCCGCGAATAAAGAAATTTTTAGCCGCGTATATAGGAATTGGGTCGCATTTTTTAATCTGCAAATAAGAAGCTTTTACTATATATTAAATAGGCGCGGAAACAGGTATATATAAGTGTAAAAAGAGTAAATATCTAATAGTAAAAGTGTAAAATTGTAATAAAAAAAAATAAAACATTTAACGTTCAGAATCTTCAAAAGCTATCGAAAGATCTAGAATTGGAAGAGGGATAATATATCTACATACACATTTAAATATGATATTTGTGCGTAATTGGTATTCAGGTGCTGGAGGGGGTTGGATATCTAGACCCGGACCTAGCACGCCTGGACACGAGCTGGTCCGAGGTGGGTCGGTGCCAGAAGGTGCCATAGGGGGTATGGCGTGCACAGGCGTCGCGCATGGAGGCTTCGGCGGCGGCGGTGGAGGCTGTCGGCGGGGAGGAGGCGGCGGCGGCTGGCTGGGTGAGTATTCGGAAAAAAATAAATATTCTTTGTTTATATACTTTGGTTCCTTTGAGAACCTATGTGGTCTTTGAATTTGAATAAAAATCCAGATAATGCCGAATTTTGTATTTCCTTCAACTATTTTACAAAAGGTCTTTAGTCGGTGAGTGCAGGACAAGAAGTGACGTTTTACCCTCGCGTTTTCAATAATATAAGTGGCCGCAACAATATATAATAAAAACTTTGTCACTTTGTAATTATATAATAAGAATTATTATTTAATTACAAATAATTGTACATAGTTATAGAAATATAAAAATAATTACTAATAGCATCGTGACAATTACATGAAGCGGTTTGGTAAGAAATAATGAATTTATAGCAAAATAGATTTTCCGTTAATAAATATAATTTAATTAATGCACAATTTCTACCTATTATATACTTTAAAATAGTTAGAGTAAATAAATATTTTCCGTACATTATGTCCGTATTCCGTGTATTATGTAAATTTGAATTAAATATCAATAATAATAATCTTTATTATGTACAAAAACTTACATCTGAGACACGTGTTATTGTTAACAAAATATCTTTATATCAAAAATAGTGCAAATATGTGGCGTGATATGTCGCTCCAAGCTTTTAAATTCAATGCAGTTACCTTCACACTGAAAAATAAAAAATTTCTTTAGATATATTGTATACCGAAATTTATGTATGTACGATGTTTATTTATAAAAACTAACATAATAAGATCATATAAAATTCTTTTTTATTGACTAGACTTATTAGAAACTTAACATAAACTTATTCTAGGTTTAATCTAATGTTGATTGAGTAGATATTTTGCGTATGTACATATATATTCGTAATGTTACGCTCCACATTGGCAAATATGATTGGTGCGGCAAGATTGTACTTACTCCGAGACACTAGGACCCTAAATGGAGGATGTTAAATTATAAAGTGTTTTTTTTTATGGCCCCTGCTATTGGGGGCCTCTCGTACCCCTAACTTTTTAGGATTAGGGACTTTATTGTTCAATATTTTTTTTTCAGTCTTTTCTTTATTTATCACTCTCTTTCACGCGTTACAATATGTATGTATGCATTGTTTGCTTTTGTGCTTCACAATATCTTTCGTTTTACTCTTTTATTTTTTCTTTCTTTCCTCGCCTTTCTTCCATCATCTTACTCTAAGGTGGCTAGGTACATTTTATTTATTTTTATTCTTTAATTTTATCTTACATTTAATTTATCTTTGATTTTACATTTATTTTATTTTCTTAATTCTTTATTAGACATTTCTTTTTCTATTTCTTATTATTAGTTAACAATTTATCTTGTGCAGAGCTTATTAAGTATCTTATTCTAAACAGTTTTATTTCTTTCAACCGTATTACTCGCATCCCCACGAGCGAATTCGGGGGTCCGAGTTCTCGTGGTAAATCCAGTCTGGCCAAGCTGATCTAACTTGGCGTCATGTTCAATACAATCAAGACTGACAAAAAAAATTATAAAGACATAGACTGTTCTGAGTGATGGATGGGGAATTGTGTACACTGAGGTAAAGTTATTCAAGTGTCTGTCGTGGTGGAAGGTGGCAACACTAACGAGGGTGAAGGCAATCACGGTGGAGGCGGGTGGTCGTACGTGGACACCAACCGCGGCTTCGCGAAGTACACACGAGTCGGCCACGCGTCTCGCACCGGACCTGGAGAAGTTCTCATCATTCCCGCCATACACGTAAGTATCGATAATCCTGCACCAATAGAGGAACTAATGTCAGCCCTAGATATTAGACACCCAATGGAAGGCAAAGGCTTCCAACAAATGACCGATGACCGCTCCTTGAGCTGCTACATCCATCTACATCATACAAAATACAAATCATACATTAACATACAAAATGCACTACATACATTGTTACATACAAAAGAACTAAGGTCTTTGACAGTGTGTACTGTTGGTGAAGATCCGAAAGGTGAAGGTAAGGATCCGAGAACTAGTAGATATCAACAGGAGAGCATTGGAACAGCTATATTTAGAACTTCGCTCCGAGATTGAATTATAAATAAGAAGATCCGCAGAAGAACCAAGATCACCGACGTAGGTCGTGGAATCGTTCGCCTGAAATGGCAGTTGGGTCGGGTCACATTACTCGAGCGACCGATGACTTTCTGGGCCAAAAGAATCTCGAGTTGCAACTGCCAGTTGTAAAACGTTATATGGGTAGACTTTCCACTTGGTGAATCGGGAAGTAGTCGTGTCGATCTTTAAGGAAGACGTATACCTTGTAGTGAGCGTCTATCGACTAACATAATGATAATGAATGTAATAAATTACTAAAACACAATTAAAGTACTTCTTATTCTCAGAACAACTTGCACGTCTTGTGTACACTATATTTATAGATAAGTTATATGTTTGTGGACAGAGTTGCGGTTGTGACTATCGCTGTATCGCACTGAACGAGCATCGCAGCGAGGTGACATGCTACTGCCCCTCAGCCTGGAAGTCCGATCCCAAGGACCCGACGAAATGTGTTCGTGAGTGTCCTCGTCTATCTAATGCTTCTAAATCCTAATTGATTCACTCAAAGGAAATTCACTGTAATCAACAAAGAATACGTAGAGATGTCCAAGTGGCAACACCTTAGGTTTATGTTATAGGCATGGCACAATTAAAACATGGTCAAAATCCTAAAATATCTATCCCGTAAAAAGGCTTTAACATGGCATACCTATATTTAATGGAAGCAGGCGTTACCTTGCGGAAGTCCATCCTTAGTAAGAAAAGGATCAATATTTAGCCACTTCCGCACATGCAGTGGTACTCGTGTTTGGCACTAATCGGTGTAACATAACTCCTGAAGATGCCCCGTGGAGGGGTGAAACACGTGTTGAGTAGTTTGACGGTGGCGGTGGCGGTTGTGTAATTCGCATTGTTTGCCGCATACGCATTTATCAGCGGGCTGGCGGGCGGTGCACTTTGTTACACGACTACCACTGCATGTGCGAAAGTGGCTAAATATTTCCATTGCATACCTATTTTTCTAAATATTGGATGATGGGTTATATGTAAAACCTTTTAAGGGGCAGAATGTACAGTTCATTTGTCACCAAAAATCATAATAGCTTTTATACCTTTTTCATATCAACCTGTATAAAGTGAGCACTCTGAAATATACTATGGTGTTATGAATGCGACAGGCCTGTCACTTTTGACAGTAAAAGGCTTCACGGATAGTAAACAATTATTAATTTTAATATACAGCGATAAGTACTTCGAAAATGCTTTAGTCATATTATTCTTATTTACTTATTTATTTATCCTTCCTTTTTACAAAATGCAATGACAGACTTAATGCCTTTAGGCATTGTTATATATTATTTCTGAACCTATTTGATTTTTATATAGAACCTTACATGAAATGACAGCAAATGTACATACATACATCAATAATATTTACATATATATATAGTTATATACATCTATAACAGATGACGTTGATTTTTTTATTCTATAAAACAGGCTGATAGATTAAAAAAAATTAAAAATAGTGTAAAAAGAACAATATCACTTCCGAAGGCTTAACATAGAATTTTTGGCAGAAGAATCGTGGTACCATGACTGGGTTTTGCTGGTCATATGCGTAGCCGGTATCACTGCCTGCGGTATCATGCTGCTGTGCTTCTGTTTGTATTTATGTAAGTATCAGAATTAATTAAATTACCTTATTTATACATGTTCCATAAATCAACGTCATTGAGATTGTTTTTGTTTTATCAATTGTGACGAATCCAAGCCGATAGACGTTATTTTGGTGGTAACTATTTTTTTTATTATAATAGCATTTATGGCTATAATTTATTGTAGGCCTACAAGACATAAAAAGTAGGCCTACAACACAATAAAAATGACAAGAATAAAAAGAAGATATCATCATTATATTACAGCCAATAGAAACCCACTGCAAGACTTGCTGCCTCCAACGATCGCTACTATGATTTGTCTTGTGTTACCGCATTCGTGCAAACTTAACTATGTCGTCGGTCCACTTAGCGGCCTTATCACGCCGCGTCTACCTACATGTGGTCGCCACTCGAGAACCTATCGGCCCAGTGGCGTAGCTAGGGGGTGGCGAGCGGGGCGGCCGCACCAGGCACCACAAGTAGAGGGGGCACCAAAGTTGAAAATAATTTTTTTGAATGATGAATAATGAAATGTTAAAAAAATGAAAACCATTATTTAAAGTAAATAACATAAAAAAAATATCAAATTTTACTATTTTTATGCTAAAAAAGTTGTTAAATAATATGAACATAAAAAAATAAACGGTTACAAATTATAATATACACAGTGTTTAAGCCTTTCATTCGGAAAACACAAAGTGTTTTTAAAAGGGCCCTAAATGACAAAATAATAAATTATTACATTATTGCAAGATTAGAAAATGTGATTAATGACTTTGCAGGCCAAAAAGCGAGGAATGTTCGTTTTTAAATTTTCCCAATAAATTTTATTAAGATCTAATGTTATTTTATATATATTTATTATTATTTTGAACCAAAAAAATATGTATTAACTACATTCTGTTCTGAATTTTGAAATTAGAGTGTAGACTCTTTGGGGGGGGGGGGGGGCACCAAGCCCCAATCTGCCCCAGGCCCCATATACCATAGCTACGCCACTGTATCGGCCCAAACAACCATCAGTCGCACAAGCGCTGTGCCCCGCCCACTGCCACTTTAAACGAGCAATCCTTAGAGCTACGTCGGTGATCTACGTTCTTCTACATTCATCACTTTATGACTGCTCGTTCTATTTTTTCCTTATTTAACAAGTAAACCAAATGGTTGTTTGAAATCACCTGACCTCTACTGAGATAACACAGCCACTTGTACTTAATTTTTTACGCAAATTGCGTCTTACTGATGTGCAATTAAGATTTAACAAGTAAATAAATTATTTAGAACATATGTTATCAAACTGTACATACAAAAAAATTATAGTATAATGATTTGATTGGAGAAAACTTTGCTTGGAATTACTATACAAGGAAAGAGGTTGGAGTCAAGATTGAGGGAATTTGTAGACGAACGTAAGTCGGACTTAGCTCGGGAGATTAACTAGTTGAAATGGCAGTAGGTATTCGCATAGCGAACAGAACATTTGGCCACTGGGGCTTTAAGATTGTCGAGTGGAGACCAGAGATAGGCAAGCCTTAGGATGTCCTTGCCGCTACCAAGTGGTTCTTTTGGAAGTCTATGAGAGACCTGGACATCCACTGAAATGATGATGAAATTGATAAATAATTATATTTTACATATTTTCACAAAAAAAATCCTGTATTGTTTTGGTTTAAACTTGAATAATTTTCTTTCTGACAGCTATAAATGGTTTTCTCAAGTTGCCATGAAAGTGGACTTAACATCGAAAAGAATAGATATTTATCCATAGTAATATAAAGAACGTTACTGGAGTTTATTACACGAAGCGGTTTATATCAGGAACAACCAACACGCGGCCCGCGGTCCGATTTCGTTCATCAATCATGCATATACGGCCCGCCAAATATTTCTAAAATTGAATTTATTTCATTTTATAATTATAATAGAATGGTATTACATACTAAACGGAAACAATTAATCAAAAATAATCAAGACTAATTGTTTCAAGGTTAGAAACCTTTATACGTGTAACTGCTCCATCGATTTCTATTTATATGAATCAGCTTGTATCGAAAAAACCTTGCCAAACTTCTTATTACAAATTTGAAGTAATTTTGTTTTTCTGTTCTTCTCATGTTTGTCTCTACATTTTTATTCTGTTTTTTATTAATTCTACAGTTTATTATAAATAAAGTTTTATAAATTATTAAAATTAGTTACTTTATGTGCGCTCCGCCAAAAAATATTAAATTTAAATTGGCCCGTTTTAAAAAAAGGTTGTTTATCCCTGTTGTTATTCAGCGGTTTTATTTAGTTCGACCCATACGGAATTTATTTGGATCAAAATAAGAAATTGAAATTTAAGCACCTTCCCGTTGTCAGATTGGTCTGAAATTTGGTACACACATTTAATTTAGATGACAATACAATATAATAAAATCAATAACATTATAAATCTAAGATGGCTGCCGATTCAAAATGGCGGATTACGTATTTTTCCTTAACCCCCTCAATATGGGTATCAAATGAAAAGGCTACACTAGTAAAACACGATGATTATGTCATAATTTATAATTCAAGATGGACGCCGTTCCAATATGGCGGACTAGGTACATATTTTTCCACAACCACCACAATATGGGTATCAAAAAACCGTTTAACTTAAAAGTTTTTTAAATGTATTTATATATTAATGTAGTTTTAAACCATTGTTACTTATACGATGTGATTATTTTTGGACCAACACACTAGGCCACTGGGCTTTTTAAGGTTACTAGAGGCACATATTTCTAACATAACCGGACAGAAGCGGTCTGGAGGTGGACCTTGTGCGTGGACATCGTAAGCCGCTCTAGCCTGTCCGATCTTCACAAGCATCTTAAGATCCTATGTGGCCCACTGATACTTCAACTTGCCAATCCACTGGGCAATGTTACCTTCGTCAAGAGATCTCCTTACTCTTACTTCAATACTGTAAATAAATCCAAATAAGTGTGTGTGAATGTTTAGATATAGAGGAGATTAACACAATAGCATGATTATTAATTATTACATTTATTGATAGTAAAATTTACAGATTCGAAGTACCAGCGCAAGAGAGAAGCTGAGATGCACCAGAAGCGTTTACTGGAACAGGAGGTACAGTTGCATCGGCTTAGGAACACGCCGGGAGGGAGCGAAAATCCAATCAACATGGCGTTCAATCCTCACTATGGCAGCGAGAGCATCCTACCTCGCGGCGTGGACGTCAGGGGCCTGCCCAAAGTTTCCCGGGAGAGCTTGAAGCTTGTTAAGTAAGTTTTTTGTTTAATTATTCCGAACCGTTTTCTACATGATTAGGTAAAGGGGCTGGAGGGGTGAATCTATTTCTCTTATTGTTCTAGCTCAAGTCCAAAAAAAGGTATATAATAATTTTTATATAAGCGCGCATTAAAATTTTAATGTAATCTTAAATTTTGTTTAGCTGTATATTTTAGATATTTTTTTTGCAAGTAAAATTGTTTGTTTACGTTTTATAAATACTTATGTAATATGGGTTTTATTATTACCTATTTTTCACATTTTTTGGGAAAACATTTAGTTTTTTTTTGCATGTTTTTCTAAGGAGCGTATTAACCGTGTCAAAACAGATGTGTGTATTTCATGTTAACAAAAGTCGCCACAATGAGCCAAACATATATGGCAGTAGCAACCGACGTAATTGAAGTTCAACCTTCTTGGGCGCCCTTATATTAGAATTATTAGCAGGTTTTATCAACGAGTGACAGCTTAAGCCGTCATCGCTTCGTGAGGGCCTTTGACCTAGCCGATCCGGTGAAACGGTAGTAAGTAGCAGCCCAAGTCAAAGCTCCTCCGGGAGCCCTCGAGTTTTACTACCTTACCTTTTGAAGATCTTATGCTAGACACCAAATGAAAGTCCAGTAACAAAAGCGACTGTGGGAACATCTATGAATCCTGCGTGTAAATATATAGAACAACAACGGTTTGCAGTTTACTTCGCATAACAATGTTATATTTTAGGATAAAGAACTTCTCTTCGCCGAAGATCTACATCTGAACTAGCAATATAATTCCAGAGCATTAGGCCAGGGTGCGTTTGGAGAAGTGTACCAGGGGCTATACCGTCATCGGACTGGCGATACCGTGGAGATGCCAGTGGCTGTGAAAACTCTGCCAGAACTGTCAACCGGGCAGGCAGAGTCGGATTTCCTCATGGAAGCAGCAATCATGGCCAAGTTTAATCACCCAAACGTCGTCCACCTCATCGGGGTTTGCTTCGATAGGCATCCCAGGTGAGTATACAAATTATATCTAATGCCTTTTTTTATTCAATTTATTTTAAACACATGTAAGTACTCGAGGAAAATATATCAAAATGTTTCTACAAAATGGTCAAGATGGCTACAAATTAAATCTAAAATTAAAAGTACAATAAATAAATCTAGTTGTAGCAAGACTTCTTTAGCTAATCTAAATTTGTGTGGAACTAGATTTTATGACTCATTTACACAGTTGATACTATAATGTACACATCAAACATTTTATTTAAAAAGGGGCATCTGTTGTGTTTCTGGTCTGCTCTTGTTATCAGATCAGCATTCTGAGCAGGTGGTAGCTAAATATTTACAATATTAGAATAATCGACAATTGAAAAATGCATAATTAAAAAAAATTGAAATGACCAGCTATTTTTTAACCAAACCCAAAAGCTAGCGAAACATTTCCATTTTGACGTGTTTCAGAGACCGTTGTCGTATCTACATTACAAGATCTCTTGTGTCACCCTCTTGACATAAACAAGAGACTATAAAAGATAATAATAAAATAAATAACAATCAATTGAAATTTGTTTTATTGAACAAAATATTATTTCATATAAGGTTCATAGTGCTGGAACTCCTCGCGGGCGGAGACCTGAAGAACTTCCTTCGTGAAAGTCGTCCAAAGCCGGAGAGAGCCAGTGCCCTCACCATGAAAGACCTGATTCTCTGCTCGCTGGACGTCTGCAAAGGCTCCAGATACTTGGAGGGTCTAAGGTTTATTCACAGGTAAGTTTAACTACTTAGTGCTTCTTGATAAACATAGAATAGAACATAGTTGGGTTAAGCTTTTTATATATCCTTACGTGAAGTAGTTGTTGTAAATAATAATTGTGGGATATCAGAGACATAGCGGCTCGGAACTGCCTGCTCACATCCCGCGGGCCGGGCCGCGTCGTGAAGATAGCGGACTTCGGCATGGCGCGCGACGTGTACCGTGCGGAATACTACAAGAAGGGCGGCAAGGCCATGCTGCCCATAAAGTGGATGCCGCCCGAGGCCTACATCGACGGCGTCTTCACTATAAAAACAGATGTATGGTAAGTCCATAAAGCGAAATCATTAACATTCATTCATAACTGAAGCAGTCTATTTAATGGAATCAGGCGTTACCTTGCGGAAGTCCATCTTCAGTAAGAAAAGGACCAATATTTAGCCACTTCCGCACATGCAGTGGTAGTCGTGCAACAAAGTGCACCGCCCGACAGCCCGCTGATAAATGCGTATGCGGCAAACAATGCGAATTACACAACTGCAACCGTTAATTCACTCAACACGTATTTCACCCCTCCACGGGGCATCTTCAGGAGTTATGTTACACCGATAAGTGCCAAACTCAATCAGTCAGTACCTAAGCAGTCTAGTATAAAATAATTCATATCGTATCATATCAAAGACTTCGCTCCTGCAAGACATAGGCCTCCCCGAAATATATATAAGGGAGAATATACCATAATAGCCACGCCTGGCTGGCGGATTGACGATCGCAGTGTGGTATTGTGGTAGGCAGACGACACTGCTGCCGATCCTTTGGAAACTTGTTTATGAGCTGTGGTAATTCTATTTAATTAATGCGCAATGTATTGATGGCTAACACTGCTCCTGTAAGGATCTAAATCTATGTTAATCAATTAACGTTTATTTTCTCCATTACGTTAATAATAACGAACATTTTCGTAAAAGGAAAAAAAATGTTTATTGTTAAAAATATTTTTTATTAAATCTTGAAAGAAATTGTGTTATATGCTGAAAAGACATTATTGGAATAAGAATCAAATAAACAAAAATTACATATGTTGGCTTATAAAAAAAGCTGCACGGCTCAAATAGCACACATGAAATTTAATTTATTGAAGCCATATTTCGGATTCCAGATATATGTACGTTTTCAAAAAGAATTTAGAAAAATCATAAGATCCTTTTCCAATTATTATAATTATCCTCAAATGTTAAGTGTTACGATCAATCACAGTTATGCAAATATATGTTACAAACTTATTTTATATTCAGGTCATTTGGAGTGCTTTTATGGGAGGTGTTTTCACTGGGTATGATGCCGTACACCGGCTGCACAAACAGAGAAGTGATGGAGATGGTATCCGGTGGTGGGAGATTGGAGAAGCCTTTTGGTGCGCTTTTCTGACTTAATTTAACCTCTTACAATCTAGTTCTTTGGTGCTATGTACACTAAACAGATTTATCAAAACCTCAAAGTAGCGATACATTATAGGAAAGCTGTGGTCATAATGGTCTTAAAAAAGCTTAATACTTTCTTAAAAGTAGATTAATATTATTGAAAACGATATATATTTTGAAAATAAGTTTCAACAAAGTTTGTATATTCTACAATTATCTCGCAACGGTTGATGACAAGTTATTGTTATAACTCTTATAGTCAATCACAAAGTTACTGATAAAAAAGCAGCAAATATATTAAAACAATAAAAAATCGATTTTCAAACATTTTACTTCCAAGGCATTAAGATGATCTAGTAAACATTAGTGTGTTCTACTGATCTATTTTATCATTACTCACCATCTGTATATTAATTATTCGGTAAAAAAAAATATATAATTTACTACTTAAATAAGTATTCCAATGTTTAGTTCGTAGTGTTATAAATTGACTTTATAAAGGTCTAACTTCAAGGTGTGAATGTAAACACGGCTTTATAATCCTCCATGATCTTATTGGCTAATCTCAATGATATCGATATGTTACTTGTTTCTCAACGTATATATATATATATATATATACAAATTAATAGATATAGAGTTACATTTTATATAAACAGGTTGTCCGCAAGAAATATACCGCTTAATGTGTGAATGTTGGAACCCTACGCCGACGGAGCGGCCGTCCTTTGCCCAGATGTTCGATCGCCTGCAGCGCTTCCTGCAGGTATGAATAGATGGTCACTGTTATTCTTATGAAGGCTTTTATAATTTTACCACGGTACAGTTACCAAATCTAAGTCTTATTGTCTTCTACCATCCATGTACTCATCACGATATTTCTGGAATCCCATTGGTTCAAGACTTAAAAATTAGTGAAAATATTTCTTTTGCCAAGTAAAGATCAGCTAAGAATTACACAGACATAAGTTTCGCCCAGAGGTTCAAGGGCATTCATTAAGTTAAGTGATTTGAAAACTTTAAAGCATTTCGAACATGAGCCATGCAGGCCTATAACTAAAACTAACTAACCAAACTGCATATTTAAAGTCTTAGAATTAGACGCAAAATTGTAACAAACGCAAGCATTACTGTCCTCAACTTGGTCTTTATAAGGTCTCGTGGTAATGTAAGTATTATAATTAATGAAACGATTCAGGACCCAGAGATAGTAAGCGCTCCCCTCCCAGTCCTCCGGTCACTTCTACCTCCTGCCACTGACGTCCAGTTGAACGAAGACAGCTCATCGCAGGTAAGCATACCACATATTAAACCAGACACAAGTGTTATTCCAAAAATATGTGTACAACAATATTTATTTTTTATTTTATTTAGGGTAATATATAATTGTGTAATAGGAATTTAGGTAATAACAATAGTAAACTTATTTTCAAATTCAGGGCCATTATTGACTAAATAATATTAAAAAATAAACGCAGTATAATGTAGAAAAAGATATGTGATATAATATTATTTTATATACTTTACATGATATATGATTATGAATTATTTTTTTATCACTGTATATTACCCTAAAATAAATAAATAGGAAATGCAAAGATATTTTAATAATACATGAAGGCAGACGTATTTAATTCATCCAACTGTAACTTATATATAACAAATTTTAAAAATTTGTTTAAGATCACAAATAAGTCTATATCGAGATGATAAAAGAGATGATTATAGGCTTGGGTTTTCGACATCGCTTATGGATTATTTAAGAGCGAATGTAAGATTTTATATTTCAATGTTACAACATTGCATATTTTAATATTACGGAAGGCTCTTTTTAATATTAAAAATATTTTTTCGTTCTATTAGTGCACACTTTACATCCTAGAGGGCACTACTGACATTACATATGGCGTAATATGATATAAGATGTTATTAAAAAATAAATTAATGGATGCTTGTATATGCTTACACGTAAGTAAAAATTTTTTTTAAACACACAGGCAATAGACAAAAAAAATTAAGAGGCACAACATGGGTTATTCTGCCAAGTGACAAATGGTGTTGCCATTTTATAATATATAATAGTTACAATTAAGACTACATTTTTATTTGTAAAAATTAAAAGTGCATTAATGTAAAAACGATTTTTATTATGTTACTTACATAATTAATTTGCCAGGTATGAATACATTTTTACATACTATCTACAAAGAACTTTTTTTGGGTAAATAACAGGCTAGGTAGTTTTTAAGGAGTTTAATCAAAGATTCAAAAAGAAATTACGGAAAAGAAGATATTTTATTTTTTTTAATATATTTTCGGAATAACACCTTGTTTTATACATACATTTTTAATATATGAATTAAACAAAAAATAATTATGTATTTAATACAGCAATATAAATATGCCTCCACAAATGAAAATACACCACTTTGAAATAAATACTAATTTAATAACCGTGTTTTTCTCTTTTTTTTGGAAAATGTTTTCGCTCTGGCTACTAGAAGCAAGTAACTGGATTCTTTGTCTTTTATTTAAAATTATACGATTTGTTGATGTTAGTTTCGTGGATTTTTAAAATAAAACCGTGCTTGCGAGTGGCGCATGACCCATGACCTGTCACATTTTTGTATTTTTTTTAGTTAAATTTCTAACTTAACCTCTCCTTGAATGATAAACGCGTAGAATATAGAAACCCCCCGTAGTTAGCGAGAGATTCGTTGGAATGTCAAAATAAATTTCCATTGATTGCATGAAAAAAAAATCACAAATAACGAAAAATATAACCACATTTCAATTCATCGTTCATACATTCGCTTAAGAATTAAATGCTGAACATTTCAAAGAATCTCTACTTCGTTACTGAAATACTTCAAAGGTTGTGTTTACTTGCCTAGTAGCTATAGCGAGAACCCACCTGTATCTTCGTTTATTTTACCTTTGTCCCTTTTAACATGAGTTTTGTAAAAAAAATGTCAAACACGAATGTAAAATACTCGGTAGCTTTTGACAGATTAAAAAGCGGGAAAATTTTGACAGATAATAATTTTTACAAAGCTCGTTGTTTTAATGCACGTTTAGATTATAATTTGAATAGCGCGGAGATCGCTTCAAGAGACGATTTTAAGAAAACTATAATCTAACGACTACGTCTATGGTCTTTTAGTAATGTGATTAACAAGAGGTATTCCTCTCGCTTGCTTTCAAATAACATAGTTTCAAAATAAACGATATTACCCACCGTTATTTATTATGGTCTTTTAAAGTTAAAATTGATTAAGGGAACAAATCAATTTAATAATAATGTAACCGAATTGAGCCCCTAAAGAAGAATAGGTAACGTAATTTCTTAATGATTGGTTACCTAATTAAAGCCTTAAATATTGAAATATTTAAAGCTTTCCAATTAGTAAAACTTTGCAATCGATATTAAAAAAAAATTAACGATTTATTATGCAAGAACCAAAAGACTGTCCTAATTATTAAAATTGATTCCATTATGTGTCATAAAATGTACAAATTAGAAAAATAAAGTACCTAAATGTGTACTTCTTTGTTACAAAAATATAAAACTTAACTAATAATAAATAAATAAAGCTGACTTAAAAACAATTATAAAGTTTAGCTATAACGTAGATAAAGTTGAATTATAAAGTGAATAAAGTTAAACTTTAAAATGAATAAAGCTGAACTGAAGGTTAAAGTGGATCTATAGAAGATTATAGCGGAGTTATAAAGGACCAGAGAGGAGCTATAAAGGGTTAGAGCTAAGTTATTTAGGATTAGAGCGGGGCTATAAATTGTTAGAGCGAAGCTATAAAGAGCGAGGCTAAAAGACTATGAGGCGATCTCCCGTGCCGGTGTGACGTGTGTGGTGTTGGCAGCGCGCCGCGGCCGCCGACTACCTGGTGCCCAAGTCGCCGCTGGACGCGCCG
This sequence comes from Battus philenor, assembly GCF_028537555.1. NCBI lineage: Eukaryota > Metazoa > Arthropoda > Insecta > Lepidoptera > Papilionidae > Battus > Battus philenor. The sequence continues at coordinate 9,626,439 of NW_027181688.1, read as the reverse complement.
CCCCACGCCAGGTAACCGGCTGGCAGCTGCTTTGAATTCGTGACTTAGCCATCCATTGTCATGCCAAAAAACCAATAACAAAGTCTTAATAGAACAATAATCGTTACTCTAGAAATGATTTTTCTATGAGGATTGATATTCTTGATATTGTACATAATGTTCTACAAATAAAAATGTAATTAATTGTTAATGCATTCCTACCAAGAGTGATCCATTGTTATGTATACATACAGGGTAGTTGAATATAGATGTAAAAGTTATAAGGGGAATGTATAAGTCGTTGGCTGTCAGTTAATACATGGGACACCATAAATTAATAGTGTCAGAAATGATAACTAACGTAATGATAATATAGTAAGATAAAGCATTTTCCAAGTTCCTATTTTCACATTTTAAAATTGATTTTTGTTTACTTTCTATTAATGGGTGTAAAAGTTTTATGTCTACTACAAACTATTTCGTATTTAACTAAAATACGCTTTAAATTGAGGCACTATTTAAAATACATGACATCAAGTGGCGCCAAAATTTGACATTTTTAAGTTTACAGATAAATAATTTAAATTTATCCTTGTCATCGTTATTTAATAAAGATTATTAACTACCTTTATCATATTTTAATATATGTTAATGAACATCTTATAACATAATTAGAATTTTAAATATTAATATTTAGTTTTGTAAATCTAAAAAAAATTATTCATCGAAAGTATCCCGATTCAAAATGGCTGCCGACCTATGTTTTTCTACCTTGTATTTTAAAAAATCCAATAATTAATTTTTGCACACCGACAAATTCCACGTTTTTGGTAATTTTATATCATTAATTAACTGGCCACACTTAAATGTATTTTTAATATTACATTTGTTCAAATTGAAGAAATAGAAATTTTTAAATTATATGATTTAAATGTTCTGATTTAAATGTGATCAGTTAAAAAATTGCTGTTTAATATTCTAAATTTTCCCATAAAATTATGAATACTATAAAAATTTTGGTGTACAACATGTTTTTTTCTTTTTATGCGCTAAAATGTTATGTATACTACGTAACAAACAATTATTGTGTAATGTATGTATATGAATTGTGCAATTATTATTGTGCAAATATTTTTTGTAATTATAGATTCAAATTGATTCTTAAGTAAGATTATAACTATTCGGCTGATAAATGCCTTATGCAGTCCTATATAACTAATGCACAAAATTTGAATTATATAACATTGTATCCCTGGAATCGAACCTGGAACCTACGACAGCAAGTATCAGTTCTCACCGCTGTGTTCTTAACATCATCAAAGTAGATAATTCCATAAATAAAATATATGAATTTAGTTGAAAATGTACATTGTCGTGAATAATTAAATAAATATAGTACATAATATTATGGGAAATTTTGGAAAAAAAATGATTAACATTCCGAGACAACTGCTGCTGCGACAAGGCAGTCAGACGCATGCTTAGCAAAATTAAACGATGCAAATGTAACAACAGAATCACTTCACTTACATAATTTTAACGGCATAACTTAAGATAATAAATCTAAATAGCAATAAAATGAAAAATATATAATGAAATGGAAATTTTAGACATTGGATTGCCTGCAGGTATAGCAGATATTTTGTTGCAGAAATAAATTTGCATGATTTTTATTTGATTTTATTTTGTAAATAAATTGGCCTTTATTATTGAAAGTCTTAACCAGAGTTTCCCAGGCTTTATTCATAGAACTTTTTCAAAATTTTATCTGGTTCCGGTGGACTCCCTACAGTAACATTGACACCATATTCCCGAAACTCGGTAAAAAATGTGATTATATCTTACTATGGAAGTTAATGTTGCGGCTGAATACCAAACACGAATTAATAATATGCAATCATACATTACAAGTCGTATTTCATCCTTTTGCACGTCAGAACAAGTATTGCCGATGGCGGCAGCCCCTTTAAATCTCCACAGATTGTACCAAATATGTAATATTCAAATTTCAAAAGTAACAGTAGCTGAGATTTTAAAAAGGTTATCTGCCTACATCGATAGGTGGTGACAAACGAACATTTCAATTCCTCACCATTACGACTTACGTTAGGTCTCCCAATCACCCCTGGGGGTCCACCAGAACCAAATTGAGAAATAAGGTTAGACTCTTAACGAACTGTCTAAAGCGCTTAATTGCCGGTAGTCCAATAAATTTAAATTGGCAACACCGAAGTCGACAAAGGGGCCGTTTTATTGGTGATTTGTTTTAGCTCAACGGAACCGCAGTCTCCTCATAGCAAAGCGCCAACGGCGACGCCGGACCAACCCGAAATGGAGGATTCACAATATCTACCTCTTCTGAAAGGTATGTTTATTACTAAACCTATGACTTTTTTGTAAATGTTCTCCCTTTACAACAATTAAATTAAGCGATAGCTTCCTCGGAACCCTCGGGTTAGCACGACGGACTTATTCTACCAAATTAGGAGTGAAGCAATAACTTACATTTTATGGTATGAACAACATTATGTCAGCCGCATATGCTAGATATATGCCCTCCCCACAAATTTCCAAAAGGATTGGTTGGAAAGGGCCTAAATCCAGCCTCTTCTGGCGATCTTAACAACGTCCACACACAAGATAGGTAATATTGTAAAGGTCGACAGAAAACGCTACATCTAGGTCTAGTAGGGGATATCCTACGGCTGATATGATAATGAATCATGGTCTATAATAAATTTATCATTACAATATATCATTGCTACTGATATCTATCGAAAGACTTGATTCTCGTTGAATCACGTTATTGGTACTAATTTGTAGCATCACAAGAATATGGCAACATTCCCATGGCGTCCCGGGGCGGCGGGCGGCCCGGCGACGCTTGCGCTGCTTCCGCCGGCGAGACGCGGACAAGCACAAAGTTTCTGCCGTCTAATTCCACTGACAGGTAACATTTGATTTGATTTTAATAATTAATTATTAGTTAAATTTAAAATACGATACAAAAAATGTGTATTTTATGTCTAAGGAGACACTGTATGCATTACGTGATTGCGGGATTCCCACGTTTGTCTCCTACGACATACCACTTTCAGTGTTTTGCCATTTTGTCTCTCGTTTTGTATAGTCTATGAGTCTACTATTAGACACCATATATTTAGAGACGAATCATTGGAAATGTTTGAATTTTATTCTCTATTGAGGAACAAAGACATTAAGTGTAAATCGGGGATTTCCCCTTTCGTGTCCTTTATAATACCTATCTTCAGGTACGTGCTATAAATTTAATCGTACTCGTAAAATTTATTATAGACACATCTCACATTCGGAGGTGATATATTAAATATTTTAATCTTACTTTCATACTATAAGATACTTAAAAAAAATTATGAAAAGAAAATCCTTGTAGTCCTTCAAAATACGGCAGAACGATATGTAAGATGATCCTAATTTAGCCCTCATATCTTGATTGCATCGAACGAAAGCGGAATCTTGCAGATTTTCTTCGCACTGAAAAATCCTTGGGCCTCCAGTTCGCTTCACATTTAGTGACGACCCCGTCGAACTTCTTCTAAATTTCTTTGTTAAAGTAACACTCGGACACTGAGTCAAATTGTGAAAATCTTATTCAAAGTCACGCTCTAATAAACAAACTGTTGTTTAAATAAAATTGTTTCACAAATTAAGGGTGTCGTGAAGCGATCCATTGCGACTAATCTTCCGAGAAACGAAAGGAACTTCGTAGCAAAATCGCATGCATCCCATGCAGCTAGTGTTTGTTTAGGATTTAAAATCAAAATGTTAACGAATTCTTGGCCCAACCTGTACATAACAAATATTAGACAACGACCAAATTACCAATCTTTCAAAATGTAAACCCTATAAAACGAAAAAATTTGTAAATCTAAAGTTAAATAATTGCTTATATTACCTGAATGCTGTAGTAATATTTTCTATGATAATAACATTCATTGCAGATTGCTGAGCTCGGTTGAAAGCGCATCGATAGACGAAGACATTCCCGCGGCCATCGATGCCAAGGCCGTGATATGGGAAACTTCCTTCACCGAGCCGAGGCCCAAGCGGGACTCCGTGGACCTCAAACAGAGCATCGACACTGGACCTGCCGTGAGTCATACTTACTTATTCTACATTTAAATCACCCTTTATACAGCTAATTTTTTAAGAAACAGATTTATTTGAAATAAAAGTAGTAAGTAAGGAAGCGGTTCGCGGCAATTTTTTGGGGTAGCTTATACCTTGCAGTGGGCTTTTATCGGGTGAAAATATGATGATGATCAATTGTGAAAGTGGGCACAAATAAAGCCCATTCGAGTTTTTTGTGAGTTCTTCTCAAACCAGGACGCTTTGAAAACCCTCATAGCCTTAATTTGGGTGCCAATATTGATTCTAGTTTCTACAAAATTGGGATAATTTGGCATTCTTTTTATGGCGTAAACGAGTAATCACTATAAATGATCATAAATGATAGTTAATGTGTAAATGAAATCAATAATAAACATACTAAATGAAGATTTTTTCAAAAAAGGCTTAATTTAGCTAAACGAAACAAAGCGTCTATGTGACTGTCGTTCAAGTTACACTATATCATATTGGTAAGAGGAATTTAAATTAAACGTTTTTATCTTGACTATGTATGAATCTTTTATCAAACTTGTCAAAATGGCGCCTAATCCAATTAGTTAATTATCTCAAAGACATTAATGTTTGAAGTTGCAATTGATACGATTGGCTTTGTGTGCTATCTCTATCTTCAATTTGGTGCCACAAAATCATCTAGTACCTACAACCAATTATCGACTCAATTTCGAGAAGTAATGCGATTTGGAAATTTATTATAGTGCTATTGAAACAGCTTTATCGTGCTTTAACCCTTAAATGCATAATGATGAAAATCTGCAACATACCACTTTGAATACAATAGTGTACAGTAAATGCAGTGTTGTATATTTACAACATAGGTTTTTTAATAAACAGGTATAGACATTTTTTTCTATTTTTCCCTGCATTATAGTGTACTTATCTGCAAGATACATATTTTTTAAAGTATAAATAAAAGTCATGCATTTAAGGGTTAAGAAAAATCAGCGAGGTGGGGGTCGAGGAAAAAAGTATAAGCACATCCATCGCTTGCATTCAGGTCGGACTGACCGAACAGAGAGGTCGATAAACCTCGTCTCGCTGCGCATGTATAAGGCACGGTATAGCAGTTGGATAGCACTATATACGTTCTTAAATAACTTTTCTCACTTATTGATTATATTACAGGTTGACAAACTGATCAGTATAACGCCAACCTCACCGAAGCCACCAGAAAATGCATTATCCCTGGCCATAGACGCTAAAGTCGCAGAGAAAAATCAAAAAAATAGTTTATCGGTTGAGAATAAATCTGCTCCGATTGCATCACCGGAACCTCCGCGAGTGAACGCGTGGGTTCACAAGGAACCACCTAAATTGGTTGCCAAACCCAAACCATTATGTCTCGACGCTGCACAATTAGAACAAAACCTTAATGCGTTGAAGAAAAACAGTGGCTCCGTTAACCTTACTACAATGAACATTCTACCGCCATATATAAACGTGGTCACGCCGAACAAATTCTCCGAATCAAAAACTATACAGATAGATCCGAAAAAAGCAATCATACATGACTTGCCGAAGGAAGAAAAAGAGGAGAAGACGAAATTGAAGCAATCCAGTTCAGCGGCCAGTCTACTGAACGGACCTATGACAGACGTTCCGTACGCCGACAGCGACAACGCGTCGTCAAGTTCGAGTGGCAACCAAAATGGCGGGAAATCGAAAAGCATCTACGCAGAAGTTAACATCGGAAACGGCAAACGAATAGACAGACAGGGTAGCAACGGAGATACAGAGATAAACTGTTAACTTGTCGATCAATCAGTCAGTGAAATTAGGTTGTGGTGTTTTCTGAGCGGGAATCCCCGCGAACAGTTTGACAGTTATATTTTTTAAACTAGAAAGACGAAGACAACGGTGTCATTGTAAATAGATGTTCTCTCTTATCGTAAGTTTACACAATATAAATATAGATATTAATGTGAATTATGTCTGTGTAGGTGTTCGTTTCGAGATTTGTATTTTTGTCGACGATGAAGTTTGTACAAAATATTTTTATTGTTGTATTTAAAGTTGTTTAAGAGAGATTTATTTTTAAATACCGTACAGCTTCACGTCGCATGTATGATCGAAAGTAGTCGTTTTGTCTTTGCTCAATTTGCTCAATGGTTTGCGGTGTGTGAAGATTGGTTTTCGCATTGATACAATTCGGATAAGTTGTTGAGTATTTATAGTTCTCGCTTGGAGCAAGACATGTTATTATTTTCGTTTGACGTTTCGGAACCTATATCATAGTATGGAAAACAAAACGCACATCAATTAATTAATCTGCTTTTAGATTATCTGAAAAATAAATTGTAAGACAAAATTTACGAATTACGTCGAGATATTTGTTAGTGTTAATTTCGTAGATGAGAGGCTTATATAGGCGTAACGTAGGTGTATAGGATAGGTACTCACTATAAAAAAATAATCGTTTGCAAAATTATTAATCGTGACTTTGGTTCGAATGGTTTGCGGTCGTGTCGACACGTTATACCAATCCCCATCGATTTATTGTTTCATCACTCTAGAACCTAGATAAATTAGTACGGCTTCAGATGTTTGTAAATATAAAATACGTAGTGATTTGTGTAATTCCGCCCTTAAATGATTAATGATTAACGCGATCACAAAGTTATTTACTTGCGTTACGTTGGACGTAGTGCGACCGCAGTCGTATCACGCGGTTAATGATTTGCGTTATAGGCAGACAAGTACTCGATACTATTGTGTTTTCATATCAACGTTCGTCACCAGCGACTAAAGTTCGAAGTTATTGCAGTGTAATAGTGAATATAAACTATAGTTTTATTATATATATTTATATATAAATAATGAATGTGTGTGACACACACACACATTTTGAAATGCTTTAATTACACAGTAAGATAGATTAAGAAAGAAAACTATAAAGTTTTGTTGTTCTTTTTCCTTTAGTAGTGCCAAAGATATTTCGTTACTGCCTCTGTGGAATGCATTTGAAAAAGTTTTTTATGGGAGGCATGATAAGACAGGGTAACAAGAGTTTTTAATTTCCTATCTTATAAAACTTCGAATGGGAATCGCAAATACTCCTAGAATTATATTCTTTCACTTTCTTTGGTATCTGATTGCTAAATTCCATTCGAATAACTACCCCAAGCAGAGGTCTCTTCATAGAACATCCGCCAAAGTGTATCTAACAGCGGTGACAGACGTTCGAATAACGACGCTTACTTATGGCGAGCTTTCTCGTTCGTTAGTCACCTCAAGAATGCGCACTTTAAAATCGGTCCAATCGATTTGAAATCTTCCGCGCTGCCCATCTAGGCTTGCACGTGCGATAAGAAGGACCTACGGAGTCTTCACACTTCGGAGTTCGAGGGGGCAGGGCACAAAGGTCGCTTAATTTAAAATATTCTCGAAGGTCCATCTCGGGGAACCATGGATCGGGTTATCGTTCGATCGGTTGTCGTCGTTTCGCATTCTGACTCTAAGGCTCTTGAGGGGGACGAACTTCGACTTAGTCAGTTGCTATGTCTTTGATAATATTACTGCCACTTCGGAAAATATTAGCGTTAGCAGAAAAAGTGGCGGAAGCAATACCAACTACGCTGGAACATGCGACTACCCAAGCCGAAATCAATTCCGACGAGAGCAGTTGCTTTCTGAACAGCTGTAAGCCGAGGACTTAGCTTGGATACTAAAGAAACAGACAGCAATTTCAATTAATCATTCTTTTTATTTTAATTCCTGAAACGGTAATTTTTTTTTAAAAAAAATCTCTACAAAACTTAGTATCTTCGAAACTGTGTCGCCAGTAAATGTGAATTTATTTCGTTATTATCCAATAAAGGTTTTGTATATTCACTCTGTATACGAGATTGTAAAATATTAAGAAGTTTTAATTAAATATTTGCTTCAAAATGCTAAGCAATACAAAATGCGATAACTTTGTTGTTTTGTGATGTTACTTTAGTTATAAATATATATAAAATGTTCGAAGTGAAGTTTGTTTAGTTAAGGTTTTAACGGAATTAACTATGTAATAAATGAATGTTTCTATTTTAAGTTATGAATGCTATTCTATGTAAAAAAGATAAGGCGATCCAATCAAAGCACAATCGACTCATTTGTTTAGCCCAACGAATAACGTTTTTTAGTCACAATGTTGCTCAATTAAAAAAATATATTGTTTGGATTAGATCGAACGATATTTAAAATAATTTCATTTTAATGAAAGTAAAGAGGAATCGTGGTTGTGAATTAAATTTAACCCATTGAGCATGACATAAAGTTCCTTCTTCAGTAGACGGTGGGTGACTTTGAAATGTTATTCTTCTTTTGGTTTCTAATTTAAGAATCGGGTACTGGTTTAGGACAACGAAGTTTACGAAGGAGCCTCAAAAACGCGGCAAATTATTTTCGTTTGACATCTGTCAGTGGCTTTTGACAGCGACATGTGGCAGAGGTGTCACCGCAAATTTATAGGTTAGGCTGAAATTGTTTTGTAAATTTATACATGTCTACGAAAGAGTTTAATAGCAACAATGTCGCGTGTGACAACGTTTTGTTATGCTATCTGTCGGTTTCCTTTCTAGATATATATATTGTAAAATATTATTGTTTAAACAAAAGATATTTTGCCTTTGCCAATCTGTTGCACCGCCCAGGTGATTCGTTAGCCGGAGACCGCAGGGCAGGACCTAAATTTTATTAAATACGATGTAAATTAAAAAAAAAAAACATATTTTATAACCGATACATAATTATAAATAAAATTATGTAAAAATAATATTAATGACAAAATATGTAATTGATATTTAAAAATAAAGTGATTAATGTATTATATGATGTTTTATTGAGTGTATCCTCAATTACCGTAACATGGCCTAAGAGCCTTAAGGTGCCGCAATGTAGACCACGTACCGGCAAACGCAGCCTCGGACGTCCATCCTCAAGGCGAACAGAAGACGCTGGATGCAGGCAGGGTACTTTCAACAGGTCCTATTGGAAAACTATGGGGAAGGACTAAGTGCAGCAGTACAAATCCTGCGGCTTATATAAAATGAGGTGAGTAAGCAATCAATTCGTGGTTTTGAGATCACCCTAAAATCAAAATAAATACAACTCTGCTAGGGCTGTCGCTTGATGCGTGCTTATCTGCGCATCAAGTGACAGCCCTAGCAGAGTTCTCTGAGACTCTTGTGCAGTTTATTCCATGGAGCGTTTACACTTGCATCCCAGCTAAGACGCAAAGGCTATTCGACTGATTTTGCACAAACAGATTAACGATTCCATTCATGTTCAAGATTTGCTTTATAAACTCATACCTGCGCCTCGGAGAAACCTGTCGATATTACTTGCACTTCACAATAAAAAAGCTCCTCTCATCAATCATGTCCAAGATTTGCTTTATAAACTCATACCTGCGCCTCGGAGAAACCTGTCGATATTACTTGCACTTCACAATAAAAAAGCTCCTCTCATCAATCATGTCCAAGATTTGCTTTATAAACTCATACCTGCGCCTCGGAGAAACCTGTCGATATTACTTGCACTTCACAATAAAAAAGCTCCTCTCATCAATCATGTCCAAGATTTGCTTTATAAACTCATACCTGCGCCTCGGAGAAACCTGTCGATATTACTTGCACTTCACAATAAAAAAGCTCCTCTCATCAATCATGTCCAAGATTTGCTTTATAAACTCATACCTGCGCCTCGGAGAAACCTGTCGATATTACTTGCACTTCACAATAAAAAAGCTCCTCTCATCAATCATGTCCAAGATTTGCTTTATAAACTCATACCTGCGCCTCGGAGAAACCTGTCGATATTACTTGCACTTCACAATAAAAAAGCTCCTCTCATCAATCATGTCCAAGATTTGCTTTATAAACTCATACCTGCGCCTCGGAGAAACCTGTCGATATTACTTGCACTTCACAATAAAAAAGCTCCTCTCATCAATTATGTCCAATTCGGTAGAAATATTTAAAAGTAAATGTAGAGTAATGAAGAGACGTTTACACGACGCTTCGCTGCGAAATGAAATGAGAAGATTCGTAGAACTGTCACCGACGTAGCTCGAAGATTTGCTAGTCTGAAGTGGCAGATGATAAGGCACATCGCTCGTGCAACCAGCGACCGTTAGGGCCCGAGTGGCGACCACGTGCCGGTAGACGCGGCATTTGTGAGGCCTTACACTAGGTAGACTGCTGACATAAACGTAAGAAGTTGCTGGATACGGGCAACGCAAGATTAGTCATCGTAGAGATTTTTGGGAGAAAACTTGCGTTTATCGGCTAACATGATATTGATGATTTAATCCTTAAATGCATGGCTTTTCATTTATACTTTAAAATATATATATTATCTTGCAAATAAGTATACTACAATGCAGGGAAAAATATAAAAAAATCATATATAATATTTTGATACTTATTTAAAAACATTTTGTGTCAGATACACAAAACAATGCATTTACTGTACACTATGTTATTTAAAGTAGTATGTTGCAGTTCTTCATTATTATGCATTTAAGAGTTAGACTTTCGAATGATGATGTTAAGGATAATTATACATTCTTTTCATAATATGTCAATATTGATGGATTTTTGCAATGTTTATCCCCGTTTTTTTAAACGATCGTTTAATAACTGATATTATTTTAACTTTTAACAAAGATTTTTAAGAAAGTTGATATGATAAATAATAAACACTTTGTTTTTAATACACTTTATTAATAATAAACTTTACCGTATGCAAAATACAAAACCAAATTTGTCGTATCACATATCTCCCCTAACACTAACGTACAATCACCTCCACCATACACCGCACAGGTCACTTACAGCATTGTTTATATTTATACAAAATATATAAACATATAAAATTTAGATATAGTAACAAGTTACAAATATTACGGTAATAGTGTCGATAATATGTAATATACATTGTAGTGTATACAGAATATATCCCTAAATCGAAATGTTCGTGGAATCAGCCTTATTTTTAGACTGACTAGATTGAGAGTGCAAATAAGACGTCCGTCCACCATAACGTCTCGCCACACAATGCGCTTTATATGTGTGCAGTCGGACCTCTCTTTCGTACACCTACCTGTCACAGTCTCACTGCTCTGCCAGCGCTGATCGACTGATTCAAGGTTGTATTGCAGCTTTGTGCGTACTTGTAGCATAAGCTTTATAAAAATGTTTAGCATCTTAAAAATAAATCATATGAAATCCCTTTACGGTTTTATAGAAGCGGTGAAGATCCCAATATATATTTGAAATCATACCTTACAAATCTATGTAATTAGGTACACATAGGTAAGATTTAGAAAGCAAATTTTTAAAAGTTAATATTCGTATTATAGACTAAATCTAAATAAAGCGGTTCAAAACTTTTTGGAATTTAATTTGACCAACATAACACATATTACTATATTAGTAACTATTTTTTAAACTTCCGTAATTTATTATTAATTAACAGGTTATTAATATAAATGGGGCATCTATTGGCATAACAGTTTACCCATTCTAGTTATTTTTAAAACTAAAAAAGTTTTATATATTGGCTTAAAAACAAAATATTTTTATTATGTTACTATGCAATATAAATCAAATGTAATAAAAAAAACTGCAAATGTATTATCATAAACGCCAATATAAGAACGTATTTTTTCATATCGTTCGAGGTAAATTTGCTGGAATAAATATTTCTACAAATTATTGGTAAATAGTTGGCGAAACATAAGATTTCTTACGTTTATTTTGATACAATTGTCATATATCCTTTATGTAATTGCATATAATTGCATAAGTATTGTTATACCAAATAATTCTTTCACACTATTAGATAATATAAAAATTTACTTATAGTGTGTGTACCTAGTTTTATCTAAATTCCAATTACAATAGACCTTTCGCAACCCCTACACATATATATATTTTATCAATGTGCACAGTTATCACACAACGTACCCTGTGACTTTATTTAAATATATATATGCTATACATAATATTTGCTTACTTCAATATCTTACTATATGAGGGTATGATATAGTACTTACAATTGCTGAGCCATAATATGTAATCACAAATGATCAAAATAAGTCGAGCGAAAGGATATTATTTTATTTATATTGTAGCCAATTGTGTTGCCAGAAAGTTGCCTTTTTTATATTCATATTTATGGCAGGTTGTTATGGAGACAAAATAATAAAAATTAATATATATTTTTTCCGCACAAACCACAGATAAAATATAACACCTCTCAACTGTCAAATATTTTAGGTCAATGAAAAATCGATTAAAATAAATTTTGACAGTTTATCTTGCAACCTAGTTCTTAGTATAAATAGAAAAAAGAAGATAATTTATCAACAGATACACAATAATATTAAATTTTTCAGTTGCCTTTATTAACACTTCTGCGTTGATTATTATCTTTATTATAATTAGAATAAATAATCCAAATTTTACCTCGTTTTCTAATTTTACTCCAAAAAAAATTAAAAATTTCATCCGCACTGCACCGATTCCGATCACTGTTGATCACAGACACATATATATATATAGATATATATATTTTTTTCTACCTACCCTCGTCTCACGGTCTACCTCATTTAAAAATCATCCTAATCAACTTCTTATTCGTCGAAAATATTCTTTTAAAGAAGTATGCGATAAATTAATACAATATATGTATTTTATAAGACTTTCAGTAAAAGTATAATTAGTGAAACAACTTATCAAGTTTTTTTTTTAACTTTAACCAACTTATACAAGTCTTCTCTTGTGGCAACACTGGAACCTGAAATAATTATTGATTTTTAAATAATTATTAATATAATTTTACAAATTTGTGATGCTGTGCTTAAATAAATAATTTATTACAAAATGTGATTCAATTTACGTTTTGTTTAACGTAACATCGTTTAAAATTCAAATTTAAAATATTCAAGTTGGCTTTACAAGCGCTTTTGAATGGTCAATTACTTTAACATTATAAGAAATAATCCACTACAGTTGCTCTTTTAAATGAAATTAAACAAGGATTGATGTAGAACGTTATAATATCAACCGTGTAAATGAGTCAACAAACCAAGTTCCACACATTCAGGTCAACTAACAACTCTTGTATGCTTGCAACTTTTAAAACTAAGAAAAAGAAGGACTAACACGCCTTGTGCCCATCAACAATTTGTTAACTTCACCTTTTCAATTAATAGCGGTGGCGTGCTGGAAGTCACCCTTGTCCAGCTGCCGCAGCGACTTCCGTGGCTCGTACAGTAGCATGGAACTGCGTTCAGGGCTGGTCTTATTGCGCTGCATGTCTACATACAAATTTTTCTGTCCACTTCAATTTACCCAATTATGGAATGAACTAGAAGTTATTTCATATAACTACTAAATCTTTTCTTAATTACATAATATACTTAAAATTACTCCAAAGGCATCGCACGATATCTAGAATAAGTTTCTAGATTTAGTTTCTTTCGTACCATCGAGAAAACTAAACTACTGGACCTTAAGGCTCTGGGGGTGGAAACTACTAACTGGCAAGCGCAACATATGACGTCTACAAGATGGAGAAACGACATTTCCACCCAACTCTATTGGAAATCCATGGGAGAAGCCTGTGTCCAGTAGTGGACATAGATTATTATAAATGATGATCACGATGAACTGTATAATTGTTATTAGTTTTAATTGATAGCAGTCTAGAGGTACCGCTTTGTTCTGCCGTATTAATGCTGAATGAAGGTAGTGTTTACGGGTAGGGGTATACCACTCACATCTCAAGCTAAGTCGCCTCTTGTGATTCGAGCTGATCTCCAGCTGTCTCCGCACCAGCTGGGAGGCGGACGCCGGGCGGGCGCTGAGCGGCAAGCTGGCAGATTGCGGGCAAATGTCGGATGATGCCGCCTTCACCTGTGGCTCTACACGACGTTTGATCAAAAAAGATCCTTCCGTTAAGGTACCTCTGGCAATAATTAAGTTTCTAAAGGAAAAAAAGGGAAGGAAATACGGCTAATACTTAGCCTATTCCTTTACATATATATATATATATATATATATATATATATATATATATATATATATATATATATATATATATATATACACACATATATATATAATCATGTTTGTTTTATTAAGTGTTAATAAAGTTCAGATCAAAATTATGGGCTATATATTAAGGGGATCGGATAGTAATGGCGTTTCTGTGGATATTATTTTCCAAAAAAACCTGATTTTTACCGCCCCGGCATTGAAAATTAGTATACTAGACAGAAAAATGTTGTTGATAACGAAGGTGAACGTATTGTTGATTAGAAATAAAAACGTATATCTAATGTACCTCGCTCAGTGAGAATAATCTCACGATGCAGATGCGATAAATCAGAATCCTTCACGAACACTCGGTGCTTGTGATGGAAAGCCGGGTCCCATGTTCTATTCCCGTCGCCCAGGTACTTTACATTCGAACTTTCTGCTTTGTCATCGTCTTCTTGGATAGATGAGTTCTTAGAGAATGCATTCGCTTGGCTAGCCTGAGAAATATTTATATTTTACAACAACATCACAGAATTATATTGAGTTACTTGGGGATAAATGGAAAGGTTCAGAATATCACGAGTAGTTTAAAAAAACGATCGGCTTTTTAAGGATGTTATAAAAAACCAAACTAAAATACCAGATTTAAATTCTTTGAGTAATTTAAAAAAAAAACCTATGGAAAGAATCAGAAAGAGAATATAAACACACACACAAGTGATATATATATATATAAAGCGTGTGACATAAATCAACATCAAGTAGGAGTGTAATATGGTAGGTTGTGACATATCCTATAAAATCAATCAAAAAAAATTCATTTTTATTTTTAAAATAATTTGTTAATGGATGTAATAACAATTTGAATACGTTGTTGCACAAAGTGCTATTTGTATTGCAAAATCAGGCCACTATAATATGATTTTTGTTCGATGTTTAGTGAGAAGTGCAGCAGCCGTAGGACGTTGTGATAAAGGCTCGCCACATACATTTACCATAGGAACAGTTTTATTTTTTTTTTGTAAATGAGGTCCGCTATTGGTGACTTCTCATACAACCCCTGGTCTTAGGTGCGCAGGGACTATATTTTAATTTTTTTACCGGAAAGTAATGACGTTTCTTTCGACATATTTTAGAGAAAAACGATTGATTTTTACCGCTGCGGCATTGAAATGTTGTATACTAGATGGATGGCTGGTTGTTGATTACGAAAGTGAATATATTTTTGATTAGAAATAAAAACTTGTTAAAAATTTAGTCGTGTGAATTTAAATTAAGAAAGCGAAATTGTTTCCGGTCCCCCTAATACTATTTGTTATCTTTAACCATTAGCGCATAGGTATGTAAAAGTCATATAACAGGTGATATAAGTACGTAGTTAGATGAATAAAATTAACCTTTGTTAACTTCGGTCAAATACAGAGATAGTTTTCGCTTTCTGTTACAAATCGATATAGAACTTTCTAGTTCTTCCAACTTATTGGAAATCTATGGAGTAGGTCCATGTCCAGCAGTGGGCGTCCTATGACTGAAATGATGATCATATATAGTGGCTTAATTTACACAACCAAGTATTTATCATAAATATGAAGAGGTGCAAGACCTTAATGAATCGATAGGCACTTTGTAAAACTAAAAGTATGGCGGAAAAAGGATTTTCAAATCCTCTTGCCAGGCCACGTTATGCGTAAGAAAGATGCAGCTACAGAGAGCTCGCCTAGTTTTACAATAGACGATAGAAGATGAATCATAGGAAAAATCCTCACGCAATCAATCACCAAGTGATCCAGCGGCGTGTCTCACAAAAGGAGATTTGTCACAATTCATATTTTAAAAGTACAACACTAAAAAAAACCTTGTCCTCTATTAACTAAGAGTAATATATTCTGCTGATATATCCATCTCCTAACTATAAAATATTCTAGAGTAATGGTTTCTTGAGTGGCCCAGGTAGACCATGAGGAATACACGGGAGACTCGATGGAATCTTCATTTGCGTGACAAAAAAATAACAAAATGAGTCTTGACTTAACCAATGTCTATGTAGGCAGATGTTTTAAGAAACCCAGTAAAACTATTAATAGTAAAAACTTTCGTATATATATTGCATATATTCAGTACGTGTTGTCACTTGCAAAGCGCCGACGGCGTTCGCACAGCTTGTTCACACGTCTAAAGGCACGAAATACGACTTGTAGTGAACGTATTTGCAATCTTGCGTGAACTTGTTTGATACTTTAACAATATAAATACAAATGAAAATTAATTACAAAAAACAATTTTAGGAATATGATAGGGGGGGTCTACCGGATCCAGCTAAATTTTGAAAATGGTCTATAAGAATAATAGGTCTGTCTAATCTAATCTGTCCTAGGCTCTCTTTTCGTCTCCTCTTTTCTCTATTAGTTATTTTCAGTCGATAGACGCCTACTGCATAGCATAGGCTTCTCTCGCTGCCCGCATCCAGCGACTTCCGCGACCTTGATGATGTGGACTGTTCCTTACCTTAATCTTCTTTATCGTAGGACTGGATTGCGGTCGGTTCTTAAAATCATACGTCTGTATAACTCCACTCTTCTTCCTCGTGATGGGAGACAGCTTCCGGAACTCGGTCCTGGGTTCGAGTTCTATCCGGACGCTTTCGCTGGCCGTACTGTTGCTGGTCCCGCCAAATAGTGGCGACAGCTTCGGCTTAGTACCGCTCGTGTCCGTGTCTTCCACACTCTCTATTGTTATTGTCGTGTCCACACTATTGGGCTTAACTCTGATAGGTTTCACTATGATAACGCCACGCTCCAAATCCTTTTCTCGATCGATTTCACTTGCGAGCGGCTCGTAATTTGGATTCTCGAAGCCAGTTTGCGTTGCTATATCATCACTGATTGCTGTGAATGTCTGGGACGCTCTATTCGAGGCCTTGTTGAGCATCTGTTTGCGTCTCTCGAGGTCCGCGTGTATGTCCGTCTGGACCCGCAAGTTGATGTCGCCGTATCTGCGTACTATATAGTTTAGGAGCCAGTGGTAGCCCTTGCGCAAACCTGGATCGATTTTTAGTTTTTTTGTTTTCCCATCGGGCGGATATGCGCTGTAAGATTCCACTAATGTCGGGCATCGGTACCTAATGAATAGTTATTAATGTTTTAAAAAACAAATTGAAAAATTTTTATAGAAAAGATTATAACGGAAGAACATTTGGTCCCAGCCAAAAATTTTAACAAGCTCACTAAGTTTACTCGTGTTAAGAAAATGGTATCTGGTTCAACAAATAGGTGAGATAACAAATTTATAATTTGACAAAGATGCATTAGAACTTTCTGAAGGGCCTATTTCAATTGGTCAATGTGAACACATCGTTATAATTCACTATGTAATAGGTCAAAGGGCGTGTATAGTTACAACGATGAGCCACCATTTTCTTAACCAGAATGTATTACAATACAATGCTCTCTCCTAGATGAACTGACCGCTGGGGTCTTGAAGCTCTGGAGTGAAGACCATGAATCGGCAAAAGCGTAAAATTTCTACCCACAAATAAGACGAACGACCTTATCAAAGTCGTCTGAAGACGCTGGATGCAGGCCGCTTCGAACCGGTCCTATTGGAAATCTATAGAGGTGACTTGTGTCGTCGTGACGTGTTGAACAATCCCATTTTAAGTTCCTGAGATATATTCATACTGATCAGTTTATATTATCGAATGTAAAATTTACATAAAGATAACAATTCATCATCATATCAGCCGATATACACCCATTGCAAGGCATAGTCCGCCCGCAAAGATCACCACAATGTTCAGTCTGGTGCATCCAGCGATTTCTTGCGACCCTATGTCCACCTAGTGAGAGGCCTATACATAAATAACAATGAACAGAAGAAAATAACTTACTTGTTGACAAGCGGTTCGATCTTTAGTTTCTCCACCATGTCAATGTCGTCCAGGGCGCCATCTTTGTCCTGTTTGTTGGCTAACACCAACACGGGTTTACCTGATATCAGAGAGCATATATTTTACGCTATAATGTTACGATATAAGCCCCGTCAAGAAAGCCTTTGAGCCAAGTTACACCATGGAACATCGGCCTATGCAATTAAGGCCGGCTTCTAGCCAAACTGTGATATGTAGCTGCCTGATCCAAGGCTCAACAGGGAGTTTTTGAGCTTCGCTCTATCAACAGAGGTTTTAAACTAAACGTCCCCTACGTCCTACCCTCTTAAATACGTGTATTTTTTTCGGATTCGTCAGTCTTGATTGTATTGAACATGACGCCAACTTAGATCAGCTTGGCCAGACTGATGATAGAAGAAGTAAATTAAGAGTGTGAATAACTTATTGTAAATATTAAAAACCTTAACCTTACCCATGTTAGGGGAACACGAGAGGCCTCCAATAAAAGGGGGCAAAAAAAAGATACGTGTAATCTGCAAAAACCCATAGCCAAATGTGTAAGTTAGATGAAAAAAGTAGCAAACATATGATACGCTATTTTTTGTGGCGCAGGTTATCAACACGATGTCCTGTTGCAGCGGTAATCCTCAAAGGGCGTCGTTCGTTGTTTAGACTATCACCACTGCCAAGTGATGATTGTTTTGCTCGTTCCCCCTACTGTTTGTGGCAGGGACGTTACAATGCGGGTGTAAATATTTTTTTAATTTTTTATTGCTATTTCTCCTTTCTTTCCTCACAAATTCTTTCCATCTTTTCCGCAGCCTAAGAAATGATTGCAGATTCCTCGTGATCAAGGCTTCCATATTATTTGACAACGCCAACTCCCGCTGTTTAGTAATGGATATAGGCGGCCGACGAAAATTGCCTTTTCTAGTACGCGTTTGACGTACGCATCGAAAATGTTTCTCTTCCAGGACGATACAAGTAAAAGGCTTAAGTTATCAATGCTATAGAAATGTCCATGATTGGGATTAGAACTGGAAGAGAGGAGCAGTTGCGCTTCGAAAACAGCATTTCCGCGCTTTTGGAGGGGCGTAGTCCGTTGTTGTGGCAGCGTTCTTGGAGACGAGTCGCATGTCAAACAAATCGGTTGTTCAACGGAAGTTCGCTCAAAGCGCGAAAGTAAGGGTTTTGCGGTATTATTGTGTTATACTTTAGCAGCTATATGGAGAGATAGAGAATTAGAATTATTAACGATTAGAATTTTTATAGATGCTTTAAATAACAAAATCTACAACTTTTTAATAACACATACAAAATACAGAATATTCAACCATTGGTCGAAGATCATTTTAGTTTGGTAAAAATGTTATTAATTGTCTAAATAAAGATAATTATTAGTTACCTTACAAAATAGAGGGGTGATTGGAAATAGGTGTAAAAGGTAACTAATGTACAGTATATCCCATCCAAAAATCAATGGTTTAAAACAATAAAAAATAAGAAAAAGCGTAATTCTGATTACTACATGTTAAGATTAATTATTTGTTATTTATCTATCCCTGCAGACTGTAGTCCCTGCCGCCAGAAGTTATCAGCCTGTAGCATTACAAAAGAGTAAATACATTTATGTAACTTATTTCAGTGTGATTGTTTATACAGGGTGCTTGAAGATAGTTTTTACTTTCTATTTTTAATCATGGTATAAGAAAAACGTAAGTTATATGAACGCACGAAGGTAGTTTGATAAAACATTAACAATAATATTTTAATGAAAGAAAAGATCGCTTAAATAAAATTAGCAGCAAAATTCATTTATTCGCGAAGACATCGCGTAAATGAATCTATATGAATAATAAAATAATGATGAGTAATGAGATGGCAAACTCGCGTGGTTAATTTTTAATTATAAAAGTTGTAAGTACCTGATATTCGATCGTGTGATAACACTTCTTCGAGCACCGCTTTACACTCGTCCAGCCGTGAAAAATCGCTAGAGTCGATAACGAAAATAATTCCGTGAACTTCGCTGTAATATTGACTCCATATTTGACGAAACTGCGGCCCGCCGCCTAGATCGTATATCGTAACAGGTGTATCCTTATGTATTAAATTCACAGCCTTAAACCCAACCGTGGGCAAAACTTTATCGTCCTTCTCTCCAGCTAAATTGTTTACTGTTTTCGTTTTACCCGCGTTGTCTAAACCTATCAGTATCAAAACTATGTGACGCCGTATCCTACGCTGTCGAAGAAACGCGAAACAGTTCCCCATCACAACACAAACTACACCAGTTTATTATGAAACGAAGATTTAAATCACAAAATTCAACTCGCGACTTTGAATTTGTCGCCAGAAGCCATTTGTAAACATTTATTTTTTTGTTGACACGACAGTTGTCAACGGCGATGGCGATCGATGTGACCAGTATTAAATCGCAACGTAACCTCCTTTTTAAATAATATTTAATGTTTTAACTTAAATGATCATTTGTGAGTAGAAATATGATTTTATCTAATATTTAACAAGATTAGAAAAGTTGAGTTATAATAGGAAGCATTTAAGTATCGAAAATTTTCTCAAGATTTTTATCGGCGAATGAGACGTCAAACTTTTTATAATTTAACAAAACAAAATCATCGATCTTATTATGTCAATTATTGAGGCCTTCATAATTAATCATCATCATTATTTCAGGCGTAAAACGTCAACTGTAGGACAGAGGCCTCTCACGTAGATTTACAAAAGGTCCGGTTAGAAGAGGGCCGCATTTAGCATTTTGCAACGACCATAATAAGAGGCACTTGTAGAATTAATTTCCTACTATGCGCTTGCCGGTCTGTGGTGTCCACTCCTCAACCTTACAGCCTCAGCAGTCATCTTTTCTACGCGCTATGTGACCTACCCAATGTCATTTCAAATTTCTAATCCGCTGAACATATCAGTTATTTGGTAATAACCTATCAATAAATATATATAAGAGATTTTCACTTACGTTCCGACTCATTATAATATCTCTTGAACCATAAGACTAACATACTTAAAATTTGGTAGAAATATTATTTTCATCTAGTAAAGGTTAGTTCAATACGATTATTACATAATTTTACCCTCAATGGGCGTTGAGCGTTCATTAAGAAATGCACATTTTCAAACTGATTATATTGTTTGAAAACATACTTTTGAATATGGATATAAATTTGGCCCAAATCCTTTTTCAAAAATTTCCAGGAATGCATATGAAATCACACCCACAAAAGAAAGTGTTTACGACAGCTAGTTATGTATGTAAAAAAAAAACAGGTAAATTTGAATCCCATTATCTATTAAAATATGATTATGAAACGTCAAAGAAAATTTAATATCAGTTTTTAAAAACTTGTCGAATAAAATGGATACTATCATTTGAATGTAAAATAACCTAATTAATAACCTAACTAAACAAGAATAAATGTTACAATGAA
The DNA here is from genome assembly GCF_028537555.1 of Battus philenor. Lineage (NCBI taxonomy): Eukaryota > Metazoa > Arthropoda > Insecta > Lepidoptera > Papilionidae > Battus > Battus philenor. The sequence continues at coordinate 9,604,912 of NW_027181688.1, read as the reverse complement.
GGTCACAGATGTTTCTTTTCAAATTATAATATCAAAATTTTCAATAAGACTGTTAAGGTCACATATGGAATTCCATTTTTAAATAACAAACTATGGAGATACAAAACAATGCAACATACTTGAAGATATTTTAAATAATAAAACAAGAGCATAAAAATACATATAGGATATTTATTTTTGCAAATAAAATCGCAATAAATAGAGAACAATTTTGAGATAAATATTTACAAAGCTTCAATTGTTAAATAATTAAAAAAAATGCGTGCCAATCAATAAAACGCCTTCCGTTTAGTATTGCCATATAAATAAAGTTTTCAGATTATCTGAATCTGACAAGGATGGTGTCTCCATTTTTTATTGAGTAATAAGCGAGGTCCTTCATAACATTGTCCAAACATATTTCTGCGCCTTGCATTTGATCGTCGAGTAGATTTAGTGCGGGGGTTCCTTTGTTGCCTGGCTTTGAGAACAGCCTCTGCGCCAGTGTTACTAGTTTTTGTACAGCCATTGTCGAAGGAAATTTCTTTTTTAAAACTTTTCCATTTTCATCGCGCAATATAACTTCCAGGAGCTGGGATGTAAGAGTCATGTTTTTGATTTGTTTGACTAGTAAACTGTCGTCTGGTATGCCATATTCTGAAATGGTTGATAAAAATTAATACTATAGACATGTTAAGATCATTGGAAGACACTGGTCACATGAATAGAGATTTTGTGTGTTTTGTTATTTTCTTGCTTTTCTTTCGCAAGGGAGTGTGAATTACAGAGAGAAAATAATGGAGAACTAATTGGTTCCTCTTTTTTTAAACTTTATAAAATCGGTGGGACATTTGGTAAGAATTTTTATTCCAATTTTACAAATGTTCAACTTATGCCTGTGCCTTTTTGCCTCTCGAGTGACTTTTAAGCAACTCACTGTTAAGTAGCTCCTGAAATCGACAATGCTCCAAGTCAAAGGCAAGTTTGAGTGTCTGGTCCTTCTGTGCCGCTTTCCACTCCCCCCCATACCGCTTCAAGTAGTCATACTCCGCACCCCTACGGAGCTCTCGTGTGATGATCGATCCGTTTAATTCCTGTGCACAGTTAATTTATTTCAATATTAAACAGTCATCTGATCTCAGTAAACACAAATTTAAAATTTTTTTTTCTTTATTTTTATGGTAAAGGAAACGAACAGTATATACACAAAAAACATACAATATTTTAATAACAGATTATTAAAAAAATTTCAATATTGTCATCATTACATCTATAGGACATCCAGTGTACTGGGGGCAGAGCCCTCCTCCAGTTAGATCTGTATAGATTTCCCGTAAGACCAGTTAGAAGAGACTTGCAACATGTGTTTTCCGACAACTTTAACCAGGTCATCTGTCTACCTTATTTAGATCTAGACTTAATTAGTAACACTTTTTGGACAACTACATACAATATAACAATATACTCTCATGGAATGTCTGTAAATTGTCATTTCGTCCTCTTTGTTTTAGCCCATAGACGCCCTCTGCAAGGCATAGGCCTTCCAGAAAGGTATTTATGTGGAGATATACCATAATCGCCATGCTTGTCATGCATGTTGGCGGTGGCAGTCTAGTTTTATGGTGCGCAAAGGACACTGCTGTCCATCCTCTGGAATTTTGTGAGCAGTGGCAATCTCATAAAATTAATGCAGAAAGTGTGAATTATATAACATTGTATCACAGGAATTGAACCCGCGACCTACGATAGCAGATTTCAGTCCTGTACCACTGTGCTTTAACTGCTCTCAAAAGATTCGAAGTAATCTATCTACCCAATTCAATTATTATATTTTAATAAATACACAACACTATTGATTAAGAAAAGAATATCAGAAGTAGATTCAATAAAATGGTATCCAAAAAATTTAAAAGTACATAAATTCAAAAATATCAAGAAATCTTTAAATTAATAATGAATCTTCGCTATAATTTTTCCAACTATTGTACTAAACACGATCATGAAAGTGATCATTAAAAAACATGCATGACTTTATTTTGAGTTCCTCGCAACTAAGCTTGAGTTTGGAACCCTCATAGCTTCAGGTTAAAAGATACTATTAACACTATTATTAAAGATAATATTACAGAGTTCAAATTGTTATTTCTATAAAATGTGACCTTCTAACATTTATAACGTGCAAGTTTTCACTATAAGTTATCTCAAGGAAATACAAAAAAAAACTCAAATGTAGCAAGTTCGCTATATACATAAGGAAGCCAAGTCAAATGGTATATTTATTTTAGTACCAATAATGCGATATATATGCTTCCATATAACTGCATATAACAGGGGAGTCATACTGGTTAGTTATATAATTTAGCCAGTGGCAATGACAGTCATTTCAGTTGGGACAAGTAAAATTATTTTGATATAATTCACCTGTAGTGTTCCAATTTTTGCTATAACCAGTTGAGATGTGGTATCATAGTCTTCGCTGTTCTGTATCGGGTTCTTCAAGAAATATAACTTCTTTAGGCTTTTCAACTTGTCCAATTCGCTTATTGATCGCCACTAGAACAAAGTGTTAAGAAAATCAATATTTACATATAAATGATATGTAGAATTTTTGAGGCTGAGATGTGGGCAGTATGAAGACCACATTGTAAGTTGTGGGTGACGCTTGGGACATAAGGAAAGAAAGCCCTGTACCTGCACTCGGTTACCAGTCCTGTTTGGCTCTGTGTATAGCGAGCCTTACATTATTTTAACTTAAACTTAAACTTCACAATACAGATAATGTTATATGTAAAACAGTTCTATCGACATACATGTTGTTACATTATCATCTTGGATATAATAATAAAGCCCTTTATTCCGAAATTAGATCATATTGGTTTTATGTTTACTTAAATGCAATCATGAGAAGACTTCATGTTATATTTAATTGGACGTGTCAATATGAATATTCAATTTAGCAAGAAACCTCCAATTTAGGAACCATCATTATTGTTAATAAAACTACAGAGTTTTAAAAACAATATTTATGTAGCATATTCTCTACAGGTACTAAACTGCTCTTTGAAAGGACTTTAGTAAGTGAAAGAGATAGATAGCTTGTATTGTCAACAATAGTGACGATATCTAAAGATTCGTTTACACGTGCCAATTTTTTAAAAAGGTTTGCACACAACAAATTATCGTTTTATTGTCGTTTCTGGGTTTTATACATCATGAATATAATCTTAAAAAAAGGTATTTCTTTTTATATGATGAAATATAACAAAGTAATATCTGTTATAGACCGCTTACATAATGTCAACAACAGAATTGAATTAATAAACTAAAGCTGTGTAGGTTTTATAAGTAAAAATAGACACAAATACAACCCAACATATTATGCTTTTTTTTAGGACATGAATATTTGTTCACTGAATAATTTAAACTTTTTAATTAAAATAATTTAAACTCTTTTCAAAGTAAAGACATCCTTATGTCTTTGATATTGGTTATGCATCTTGTGGTATAACTCTGTCCGGCGACAGTATAATTACGATGGCACATAAACAACTAAATACTTGCATTTATTATTACAGATATTAAGTAACTAGTATATTGAAATAATATTATAAAATCCACCCTTTGAGAGCTTTTCATTTACAATTTGCTAGTTTCCTCACGTTTTATCTTTGTGATAATAATAAAGGAATTATCACCAAAAACAAAATAACAAGCCCCACTCATTTTATTGTATGTTCTTCCCAGTAGGTGTTGAGTTACGTAACCTAGACAGAGGACATTCTTAAGGTCCTCGAAAGAAGATTGCTACTTACAACCAGTCCTATATAGAGGAGACGTCTCATAGCTAAAATGATGAAGATGATACTTACATCATTAATTGAATTCCTATTCAGGAATAACACTTCCAGATTTTCAAATACATCAACTTTTGCATTACTAGGTTCATTATTGAACCTGATTTCTTTAATCTCACAGTCATTCAAACTTAACACCTTCAGGTTTTTTAATTTTCCAAGGTTCATCACTTCATTCCATGTATCTAAAGGGTTTCCATCCAATCTCAGTATTGTCATTGTACGAAGAGTGACTTCAGGTGTTGTTAGCTTTTTGATTCTATTGTATGCGGCTATGACTTCATTTATTTTCGGCCAGAGATATGACAGCACTACGATATCAGACCACTCATAGTCGCACATTGAAATGTTCAGTTTCTCAAGGTTGGCAAAATTGATCGAAAGTTGGGACAGTGTCTCTTCCGACATGTCGATGGCCATACGGTTTTTGCTGAAGAAAAAACAGAAAATTATTATATGAACAATGTACATGTACATTGGTTATAGGTGTAGAACCTTTAAAGTGGCGAATGTATATCTCATTTACTGTCTATTATGTAATATATGCTTATATTTTAAGAATTCTAATTACTTCATATTAAAATTAATTGTAGTTAATATTTAATCCTGCAGACTTGTACTACCAGAACTTACTGGCTTTTAATGTAATTATTATTGTAAATAGAATATTCTAATATAAAGTATAAATTAATATAAATTATTTCAGACTGATCATTTTTTCATACACTTTTTGCTGATAAAAGAGCTATACCAACCGACTACTCGTTTTAAATACCTTTTCTTGAGAGACTTATAGTGGAGGTCAATAATGCTATAATTCATGAAACTGAACTACCTTCTAGCAATCAATTCAAAGGATCTATATTGTACTTTCTATGACACTAACCTTACATCCAATTCTTTCAAGTCTGGCAATTGAGCTGAAAGTTGGATCACCTCACGCCAGTTCGAGAACAAATTGCGTGATACATCCAGACTCCGTACGTTGGGGCAGAGAGATGCAACGTCCCCCGCCTTGGACACATTCTGATCGTGCACGCAAACTTCTAGAAGGCGATCAAACTTTCTGAAATTAAATAATCATTCATTTATTTATTGGCAATCTCACAGACGCTCAGCGGCACAAAATGAGGACTGTGTTCGGATTACCTCACTAGATCGAATTAAGAAATAATAGATCCATAGATAAATAAAAGTATTTGACATAGTGCACCGGATTGTCAAGCTAAAATGGCAATGGGCAGGTTATTTAGCGCACAGAAGCCTACTGGGGCCTTATAGATCTAAGGTGGCGACCAGGACCAGGAAAGACCGGGAAATTGCATAAAGTTGTATAAGGAGCTTGGTAAAGTCGGCATTAGACGCTGTATGAAATCAATGGGGAAGGCTTTCATCTAGCCGTGGACAACCTAGGGCTGAAAAGAGAAACAAGCTCTGGTAAGAGTACTATTAAATCTGTAATGTTGCCAGAGATTTAACATTGCTAGATAAAATCTAATCTATCTACTATTAGTAAAAAAAAATTACAGTAAAATCAACCTAACCTACATAACTCAAAAAAAAATTGAATAGATTAATAAGGTATTTGTCCTGTTGTTCATCACTGAAATATGACTTCAATGAGTCTATAGACCGAATGAACAAAAAAAATTAATGAACTTACATTAGGATACATAATAAATAATTTTATTGATAAGTTAAATAATTTTTATAATATTACACTTACTGTTTCTGGTGTATCTTTTCAAAACCCACCATTTCAATAAACGGGGCACCCATTTCTCTTTTCCATTCATTGATAACAGTTCTGCGGTGTGCTGCCACTGTTTCATCCTGGAAAAGCAGAGGTTTATTTGTGTTACAGATACATTTAATGTTATGCTCATCATTTATTTTAGAACAAAAAGTACGAGATTTTGTATGTTTTAGAAACCATATTCTTACTTGTTTGTACTCACATTTACTTAAAGCCAAATATTATAAAATATACAGCTGATGACAACAAATAATTTATTGACATCATAACTATTCACTTTTCTTATCAACAACCTTTTGCCATGTAGTATACAAATTATCAATGCCAGAGTGGTAAAAACCAATTGGATTTTCTGTAAAATATGTTGAATTAAACAACATTACTTTCTGGTTCCCCTAATATATTGTAACCACCTCTGCCACAATGAAGAATTTTATATATCACATAACAGTAACATAAATACATATCAGCTGATAGACCTCCACAGCCAGACATAAGCTTCTGTCAACAATTACCACAATGACTGGTCTTTTATTACTCATATATATTTTTCTGTGACCTTTACATTGTGGGTCTACCTAGGAGAGAGCCTACCCATATTGCATCTACAAACTTGTAACATACATATAAGTAATGTTGTGACCAGTTTGTCTCAACTGACTGTTTTCTCCATTGTAGCTTGTGTAAGTAAGCATTAATAAATATATACATAACATAGTAATTAATTGTCCTATGTTACAACCAGATTTTTAATTAGTTATCTTAAACAATATTGAGATCATGAGGGATGAAAATAATGCAAGGAGCTAATTATAATACAGCATATAGCAACTAAAATCCGTAGTCTTATATGAAATGATCCAGCAAGAACTATTATCCTTGGGGAGCAAATTGTACTGTCCAATTTAACAATCATCACCACCATCATCATGTGTTTTTGCAAATGTCTTAGATTCTCTAACATGAATACAGAGAGTTATAATTAAATATCAATATTTGTCATTTATATTCAGTGATACTTATGTAATAATTTTATTAAAGGTAGTTTTATTTTTCTTAAATGGCAACACTACTCAACCCTGTCACTCTTTTGTGACAATTTCCAGTAAAAGAATTAAGAATGGTGGCGTTGAAACAGCGTTTTTATTATTGAGTCAGGAGCTCGGTCAGTTGTTCAATAACCATCGAGGTGATAAGTTGTCTAATGGAAACTATGCTAGTTGGCCGATAAGGGTGTTAAAGGTGAAATAAAAGTTTTTACTGTGCTATGAATTGGAGTTTTTCTGATACTTAGTGCTATAACTTTAATTATTAAATATTTAAATTAATCACAATCGAGTAAAAAACCACTAGTTAAGAATGTGTCAGACTGTTATAAATTTTATTTGTTATGTCTTTACTTGGTCTAATGAAGGCTGAGGCCTTCCGGGATCAATTAACAATATTATTAGTATCAAATATATAATTATTATTATGAAATATACATGCCATTAACTATTAGTACATGTAATATACATATATTTGTAAACAATCTATTATATCAAGTCAACATGTCTTAACTGCACCTTTTAAGGGACAGATTGGAATGTATGTATAATAAGCCTTCACTAATTAATTGTCATTAAAACCAGCAGTGGACATCTCTGATGATGATATTTAAAGATTTTAAACTCATAATTCATTGTTCAATATATGTTAAATTTGACAAACCATATTCATTTTGATAAATGTTATTGTTATTTATAACAATGACACCTAAATTAGAGTAACAATCAGAGATTAGATATTAAGCTAAATCTTTACTAGAGTATTAAAAGATTCAGGTAAATATGTGAATCAGACCATTAACTATACCTAAGACAACTTCATTTGCTTGTATTTTCCTAAGAGTTCTTATTGTTAACAAGCTGCCTATGCAGATGATTATGGCATCCTCATCCAACTTTAGAAAAATATGCACCCAATAATCTTTTCTCTTGTTAAAATAACAATAAATGAAAGGGAGAACAAGTGCGTTTGGTTATGAATAGTATAACACTTAGGATTGTTGTTGTGTGGGTGTCAGACCTTGTATATACCAAATTTGGTACAAAGAGAGATTTAGGTACGACTATGTGATAATATAAGTAAAAGAATATAATAATTTTTACCTCACGATCACCGTAATACTTCCGAATAGCATCCGCGCAAGTTCTGAACGGTGATATTTTGTTAGGCCGAACAAAAGAACCGGAATTCGGCTTGGTAGTTTTAAAGTATTGCACGTTGTCCACAAAGCCGTCGTGTTTTCCCCTAGAGGCGTCGTCCCACTCAACCCCATACCAAATTCCCTTGTAGCCCTGCACTTCACCAATATATTTTACTGTGCCAAAATCGTCACCACTCTTCACCCTGCTCCCAATCGAGACTTGCATTTCATCCTCCATTCCGTTACAGCTGTCCATGGTGCCGTTACAAAATTTTGGCATTAAATTAACAGGCATCGCGCCCACCATCCTTTTTGTGTTTTCGAAAATGGAACTGTTTATCAAATGAAAAACAGAATGATCTCTTCAGAAAGCTTCGCGTACGTCAGATTGACTGACGCATTGTCAAGTGTTGCTATATTATTCGTCAAATACATATAGTATAGCGCTCTTGCAAGCGCTCTTTTGTAAGCTACTGAAAGGGACAGATGATTGTAGAAAACACAAACAATTATAAAAAAAGAGTCTTTTATATGCGATAACTTTTTGAAAGTGTGTGATTACTTGTTCAAAAGGTTTCAGTAACTAATATACTACAAAGCAATTTTTCTAAGACTTTGATTGATCTAATATAATAAAGTCAAGAATGTTTTTTTCTTTATAAGCTATGTAGCAATTCCCATTGTATTTATTTGTCTCGGCAGATGCAGACGGACATTTTGTTACTAATGTAAACGCATCACATGTGGTTATGACTAATAAGTTGTGCATTCTATTTGACAAGAGTAGTTATTATGGCTCTAAGGAATATAATTTCTGGTTCAGGAAATGTAATTCTTGTACAAAATTATTTGTTGTAATAATATTTTTGGTACTAATAATGCACACAAAGATCACATTCAAAAAATTTACACCGTGTATTGCTATAACCAATATTGAAACGTTTGGGTCCAAAAACCTCAGATTATAAGGCAAATTGCACAAATAAAATTTTGATAATGGAAAGAGGTTGAATAACTACATCAAAATTTTTTCAATAGGTGTCGCCACTTCGTGTTTTTATTACATTAAATTAATCTTTTCTTGAATATTATAATTTATACGTTGCATTACTGACAAATAATTTTAATTATTAGTGACGTGAGTCATCGACGAAAAGTTGCACATGTAGCATAAAAGATGGCAATACTAGTACGAGTCGCTGAACAAGGCAGAATACACTGAACGGTGATTGGTTGCCGGCTGGCAAACTTATTATACGACCAAGTTTGGAAGTATAACCAAATAGGGACGAAAATGTAAATTTAATTTCCGGACTCGCAGCGAATCGCACACGTTGTGCCGTAATTTAAGCTCGGCCAGTGGGGGGATGCATTCGATCGTATCGTACACAATACAGCCACAGCCTTCAGCTGACGTAGTGAAAAAAGCTCACGGCTATTGTTTCTATTTTCATCCATGTACGTTCATTGTACTCTCGCTTGACGGTTCTATAAGCTAATTCCTTTAATTCGCTCTGAGTGCCGACGCAGTGCTAGCGTCCTCTCGCTCCTCGCTCTCCGTAATCGAAGTAAAAACGGGACGTGTGAAAAGTGCTTTTTGACACGAAAATGGCCACCCTGATGCCAGACGTATCCTTAACCCGATAATATGTGAGATGTACGCCGGTGTATATAATATGCAGTTTATAAGTGAACAATTGTGTGCCATGCAATAGTGCATAAGGATTGATCCCGACAAAGGACACAAGCATCAAAATGAGGTAAGTGCATCGAGTTTAAACCGTCGAGCTTTCTTAAATATAAATAAATCTGTAAAGCGTCGATCTATATTTAACGGAGAATATTTTGTTTCGCCATGCCCTTGTTTTCTTCGCCGATTTTTGATTCGATCTCTGACGGACATAAACATGTCTTAATGTCAGGGGTCATCGATTTGTTAATTTAACAGAATTTTATGAATGACATTAGTTCTGTATTTTAAGTAAGCAAGTTTTACCGTATTAGTATTGTAGATAGTGCAGATTTCGTTTCTGAACGATATTGATTTTCCAACGCACCGTGGGGTACCCCCACACGATGTACTCTATTTTCGTTTATTTACTATATGCGAGTAAAAATTCAAGGATTGGCCTTGACTTTGATCCTACAATTTGCCGCGACACGCAATATTTCTGCGAAATAGGGTGGCTGGACCCCTTAGATGGTATACTCGTTCATATGTGTAATAATATCACCCCACCTTAATTTATAGAAGTGCGTTCCTAACGTTTCCTCAAGTTATTTTAAATTATCTTATAATCACTTGTAGATAATTACCAATCATTTAACATTTATAAATGCATTGATATCATGTACATTCAATAATTTCCCATTCAATCAAGGATTATACCTGTTTAGGTTTTAATCTATTACGATATATTTTTTTAAATATCGTAAATATAGTATCAAGTATTTTAAAACTGTTTGAAAAAAGAAAATTTATTTTTTATGACCTGCATTTAATTTTAAAATTTTATTAGCTCTTTCCCTGTTCTTTATATACAATGTTTTAAATTAAAACGTTTAAAAGTGCTATTATTAATGTGATTTTATAGCATAATTAATTTTGAAATATAATGATGTTAAAAAAATTGTAGCTAAAATTTTTTTTTCTTGAAAAAATGTTAAAATGCATAAATATCAAAAACAAATGGGAAAGGATTGTATAGATAATTAATATGAAAAAGGTAAAATAGAAAACCACCAGATATCAGATTTTGAGATCTAGATTCTTTGCTAATAGTTAGTTCAATTATCCTGTATGTTTAGACCATAGTGATACAATCACTAACTATAACCACAGACTGAATGAACATCTATTAATATTTAAAATTGTCTTATGAAAAGCACTTTTGTATAATGTCATAAACAACTGAAAGAGGCTCCATCCATTTTTCTTGTGTAAAAAAATCTACATAGGGTGATATGCATGTAAAAATATGATCTCTGCCAGTAATTCTTCTTCTCTCGCTTAGTTTTGTTAACTATATGAGTGTACTCCACTTCAAGGTTTTGTACTTAATGATAGTGTAAATATTAAAATACCAGAAAATAATCTTATAGGCAGGTGATTGATTATAGGTATAAGTGTCAAAGAGGTGAATGTAAAGCTCAATTGTCAGCAAATAGCTTTAAACCTTTTACACTTACAATCACCCTATATAAAGTTATCACTCTGAAACTATTGGAATGTGACAGGCAAATAATCAAGTCTGCAGAAAACAATAATTAATGTTAACAAGTGTGTATGAATTTTTTTTAAAAGCTTTTTTTTCTTATATTCATTACTTTAATTGCTGTTTCTAAATATTCCATTGATTTTTGAATAGTGTATACTTTACATTAATTGACAGTAAATGAATTACATATTTGCTATATATTTATAGCTTTGACATACATAACCAATCAGCTAGACCAATATAGATGCAAGGTACATTAGTTTCTATACAAAAATTCATTTTGTATTACTTTAAATATTTTGTATATATTTATAATATAAGCCTTTATTATCAAGTTATAGTTTAGCTTATTCTGTTATTAAGAATGTTTATTATATTTGTTACATTAATTATCAGGCAGTTTACAGAATATAAGTAAAAAAATAAAATAACTTTAATAAGAATCTAAATTGATTTGAACCTGAAGCCTTAAGTTTTATAAATCATTTCTAAACCATAAGATTGTTACAACTTTAATGTGTACTTACATACAAAACAACACAGGCAATTAGTGGTATTGTATGTGTTTTGGGAATCCAATTAATTAGCAGTTGAAATCATCATGGCTTGAGGTTAACCTATTTTAACTTGTACTCGATTGTTTGTAATGTGACACAAACGTGCTGTACATATTTACTAATTTGTTAACATTAATTGGTTTGGAATTGTTAATTACTTTGTAATTTCCAGAAATACATTGTTAAAAAATTGGTGTGGATAGGGTTGTCAAAGATATCTTTGAGACTTTAATGCTATGGTTGACACACTCATAAACTAACTTATGTTATTGGGGAATAGTTAAAATTGTTTTAAATTTTTGTTTTAATTGACATTATTTAAAAAAGTGCTTCCATAGATTGTCAGTGAAAAATCTGTTGGGACTGAGTTTTTGTTGAAAGCTACTTCTAAGTAGGAGATATTTTTATTTGATATAAAGACATCACCAGTGATGGGGTACCGGTCTGCATTTTTTATTTTGCACTCTAATAAATCATATATTACAAAAATTTTAAAACTTTTTATAGAGTGAAAAGTCAGCAGGACTTTCCTAAAGAAATAGCAGAAATTTTTATTTTGTGTCTAGCCATCACCAAGAGACATTTCTAGATACATTATTTTGTGCTGAACCCTTAATACCGGGTCAAATTTTGTCATGAATTCACCGTCTTGACAGGCAGTACTTCCATTAATTATTAGCCAGGCATATTCACCGAAAAAAAGAACATGAGCGCTGCTGCGAGTGATGACGCCGAACTGACAGAACAGAGTGGCCAATGCTCCACTGTCACCTCGTACATAACTAAGGCGCGGTATAGCGATTTCGGTAGCACTATAGTATTCAGTTTATGCTCGTTTTACTTAAAAAGGATTTAATGTATTTTGAAAGGCATTAACAATCAGGCAATTAACGCATTCAAAATCAATAATAATGTACTTAGATATATTTCTAAGTACATTATTATTGAATTTGAAAAAGACCATTTTAAAGGGACCCTCTCCTCCAAGTAGTTTTGAGTTTTTATTGGAGGATATATGCTATAATATTAAAATTATTTGAGGCATTGAATGGTCACAAAATAGCATTAAAAATTGATATAATTTAGAAAACAACTTGAAAGAAACAACCCTGTACAGAGTTTAATATACTTCGGGACAGTCAACATAGCAATAAAAACCGTTTCGGTATGAACGATGTATATTTATGTGGCACATAAGGTTATAAATATTTTAAACACAATTTATAAGACGTGTGTGACTCCAAGAAAAGAATGAATCGACAATTAATAAGCTAATGCGTTTTACGACAAAGGTTGCGTCGAGTGGAATCGCTTATTAGCTCTAAACGCTAAACTTTGCGCTATTTACTGCTAATTTTCCTTATATGTATGTTATATTTGCATGCCGTGTTCTATGTTAATTAATTGTAACAGTGATCGGAACAGCGATTCGACGCAGATATTGACATGGATATTCTTTATCGATATTAAACAATTCTTGACAAACTGCTGTTATGTACTATTATTTAATTTTTTTTCTCTAATACGCTTTTATATTTTTTTTAATTTTATTGTGGAATTTTATTCGTGTTCGGATATATCAATGACATTGTGATTATCGTATTCTGAAGTAAATATGCTTAATCAAGTAATGAATACAGAATTGCCTAAAATAGGTTTAGTAAAATAAAAAATGGAAATAATCATAATAACATTTGGTGCATCAAAAATAGCTATTGCGATCACTGTTAAAATAATGTAGCATATCGTTTATAAGGGTGTTGGCCGTAGCTTTACCATATCATTACAGGGAGTTGAATCTGATTCTAGTTTCAACCAAATTAGGCTTTTCAGATTTTTTCTCATGAAGTACGTGAGTGGTCATTGTAAATGATACTACGTAGATATGAATTTGAAGAGAGATTACTCCGAGATACGGTTTGTTTTATTTTAATTTTCGATTGTGTCAGGACAATAACTGACAACATCCCTTTTATTATACCTATATTACTACACCTTATTATTTATTCATTACACTGTTCTCAAAGTTCCCAATCGTTATGTTATATCAATGGGGACAGTACACCCGTCCCAAGGTAGGGACCTGTTTACGGTAGATCTCGCCTTCACTGTCTCCGATAGCAGAAATCTTTTAGGTGATTGCCCCGTGCGCGTACGCACTACCTGACTACGAGCACGTGATGAAGTTGTAAGGTACACTCACTTCCCGTACTTCACCAAGAATGCACTAACGATTCAATCCTTGCTCGGAACCCCAGGTAAGATGGTTCTCATATTATCCGGTTATGGTGCTGGAGTTGTTAACACACTCACTTCTCGAATCCTATCACTGGATTTAGCCTAAACCTCTTTCGGCTGCGGTGGTTATTATCTAGCATATACTTCTTGTTGAGCAGACAAGTGCCCAAGCTGCGGTAACTTGCCAGTTACCAGCCCGCAAGACCGCTAACGGTCACTCCTAACCGCGTGATCACTCACCATGTTGCCCATTCGCAAGACCGGTGACTTGGCCACTTCGCGCGTCGCCGAACGCCCAGCCCGAACACGTTCGCGGTCTGGAATTAACCATATAGCTAATGCAAATCCAACATTAATAATCGCCTGCTGTGTGGGCGGTCATTGATGTCTACCACTGGTTCCCGTGGTACTCTAGTCCTAACAACCGGACCCGTAGTTCCGGTTGTTAACATACTGAAGCCGCGTATCTGACCAGCTAGTGACAGTACAAAGTATGTCGTGGAAGAAAAAAATAGCACCTGGCTATTTATTATTTTATCGCCTTCATGCGCTTATCCACGCTAGATACATGCCACCTCAAACCGGTTCTGTTGAAAATAATACGGCTGAAATGATGATGATCATGCTTTTTCACGATCAGTACAGATTAAAATTGTATAAATAACGCCGGGGACACTTTAAAACTTCTTCCGCTGTCAAGATATATTTTTAAAAAAATCTTATATCAAGCACATCGCTTTGGAATTTTATTTGGAGGTTAAATTTTTGTTCTTTGGAGATTTTTATTGAACGGTCACTGTCATCTTCTTCACTAGCAAATTGCGATGCGCTAGAAAAAGAGGACAATTAAAAAACAGTACTAACGCACAGTGAAAAGTAGTATTAATTAAGCAGCGAAGCAATTGCGAAAAAACACAAAACGCAACGACGAAAGCGGGGTATTGGTGTATTATGTTCTATATGCGTTGAATAATAGAGATTGGGGTTGTTGGCCATTCCACAGAGGTATACTTCCTACTTCCATACTGGCTTCAGTAACGTTTTATATATTAATAACTCGTGTAGTAGATATCTTGCTATTCCTTCGCAGTAACCGGAGCATACTTTCATATTTAGGGTTCTCTTCTTTCTTTGTTTTCACATAAAGATAGCTCTAGCTATTTGAAATAAATTTGAATTCGGAATGCCAGATATTTGAGTTCTCATATGCCAGTATTGAGATACAATAATTGTATATACAAAGTGATGGGTTATAAGTTTAAAAGCTTTAAAGGGGGTGAATGTATAGCTCATTTGTTGTCAATTAATACTTGGTATCAATGGTTTCGGAAATAATGAATAACGTAATGATAATACAGTAAGGAAAAGCATTTTCAAAATTCGGTTTACTACATATTAAAATTAATTATTCTTCATTGTTTCTTTACACTTTGTATGGTCAGAAGTTACAGGCGCATCAAATAGATAAAAAAAATATGTAACATATTTCAGAGCTATCACTATATGTAGAGAAAGACCTATAGATGCACCCTTTAAAGTTTTTATATACATAACCAAACACCCCTGTATATGGATCTAATGTAGATAGAGATATTATTAATTGTAGGCTGCGCATTGATAGATCATTCAGTCAGTCGGTCACTCATTCGTTTTGTATTTACGATTGTTCAGTAAATGTACGTTTGTATTCAAATTATAATTATGCATTTGAATTAATTAGATTTGTTTAAGTGCGTAATGTTTCCATAATTTAAATACAGGTCCTAAACGAGACGTCACGACGGCCATGGTTTATTTATTAATTTAATAATATGTTACTTGCATAGTTATCATTGAAGATATACGACGTAAATTGCTAGAAATAGGTCAACCCTATAGGTTTCCAATGGTATCGTTTTTTTACCACCGTTCTTGGGAGACATCACGTTTCCCCCACCATGTTTAAAGGCGGGGCATTACTGATATTTATTTACTGATATTCTTACATTTATTTCTTCTTTTATACCTCTCACGATCATTCGTATTTCTATCTTTCATTCATTATTGATTTTTCCACTCATTTATTATATTGTTCGTTTAATATTTAACAATATAATCTATACTTATGCTATGCTTATATATATATATATATATATATATATATATATATATATATATATATATATATATCAGTTATGTGCAATTGTATATATAGCGCGTTCTTAATCTATGATAACGTTACTCTGTATAATTCAAGATTTTTTGTGCATTACTTATTTTTTTAATAACTTGCTAGTTTTCTTATATAATTTTCTTTGCAATAACCTTACAATTGGTACCGGTTGGAAGCGGCCTGCATGCAGCGTCTTCTAAGGACCTCAACAAAGACGTCTGCCTTAGTAGTGGTCGTACTTTGCTGCGCTTGTCGGTTCGTTGTCTCCGCTCCAAAACGCTCAAGTCTCAGTGGCCATTATTTCTTTGCCCCGCCCACTGCCACTTATATATATATATATATATATATATATATATATATATATATATATATATATATATATATGTTATGCAACTTATAAGATGTTATCTATACAAATATATAAAATTGCAATAACTGTTAGTAAAAGTAAAATAACCTCCTGTTACTACGTGCGTATGAATACATATACGACACATATACTAAAATTATTCTTTTAAATGTTTTTCAGTCTGTCTGTATGTTCCGGCCAATCTCTGAAATGGCTGGACCAATTTTGACAGCGCTTACGTTATGATTCCACTGGATAACGAGGCGGTCGAGATCTTAGGCGGAGGCTCTAGCGTTTAGCGAATAATTTTAAATGTATTGAAGATGCGGCCACAAACGGGTACATTATTTAAAAGAAAAAACATTCCATCGAGAACCTTCTATATTCACGAGACATCTTGCGTAAATATTAAATTTTTATTAGGTTAATAAATAAATTCACATTCGATCACCTTGACTTAACGTATTGAAAGCCAGTCTTGCGAGATGCTGGGTAGGTTTATGAATAATGTAAAAAGTATGTATGCGAGGAAACGTGTGTGTGGGTGGAGAGGAGAATGAACATATATTATTTTAAATACGTTCCATTTGGTGTCTGTGATCATTGGATAAAACTACTTGATCTGATAGATGTGCTATCAAAAATCAGTTAGAACTTCTTTCATCACCATGTCAGTTGACAGAAGCCCTCTCCACTGCATAGGTGCTGCTCCCATCCATCGACTTCACGCAACCCTCAATATATCGTCGGTCTTCTGGCTCATGGTCGTCACCTAAGAACCTTTCGGCGCTTTTAAACCTTATTAAATAAAAATTAGTCATTCCATAAACAAAGCACTTATTGTAATGAGTTTTGATACTTTGTTAGTTCTTGGTGCGTGATTAAATAATCTTGATACTTTTCCTGACACGTAAACAGGCGGCCTAATCGGTCACATGAAGAATACGGATATTCAAGATTGATGCAACACTTTATGGCTTGCGATCTCTTTATCAACGTTAATGCGCAAGCCTCATTAGAAATTGTGATTTTAGTTTCAGAATCTTTACCCGTGTTAGGAAACTTGTTAAAAAAATTGTAAAGCGGCCTCGATAATGACTTGCAAAATTACATTTTTTGTATTATACACGAGAATATTGGTTCTTTGGGGGGTTTATGTTTCGTATATAAATGGCAACATGGTGGTAAAATTTTGAATTTCGAAACTAACTTCTGGTTATGGTATAAAAATGCAGCTTGTTTGCCTTGGTTATTATATTTATTTTATAATTTTAGTCTCGCTAACTGAATACTAATAATAAGCTTAATTAGGTTAAAAATTACATTAAAATAATAAGTTTTCATATCTATGTTCTCATGTCGTCATGATTATTTCAGCTATAAGGCGTCCACTGCTGGGCATAGGCTTATCCAAAGGTTTCTAATCAGACCAATTTGAAGCTGCACGCATCCATGTACAATAGATAAATAAAATATAAAACTAAAGATAGGCATAATAAATAAATATAACTTAAAAAGGTAAACCAATTTTTTATGATATTTTTTTGACATAGATAGGTTAACAATCAATGCCATGTGGTGCGTAAGCGACCCCTGCTGCACTTTCCGTTCAGACCATTTGCAGTTTTCGTTGAAAAACAAAAGATTTTTACAAAATTAATTATAGGCTACGTAATGTATGTTGAAATTTATAACTATTCCCGCTAATTGTAGCTTTTTAGTGTTGAAAAAATGTAAAGTATACGTCTTAAACCACTTTTTCTATAATTTTTAAAGTGGGGGTCGTATACGCCCTCGCAGCATGAATTGAAAATCGTCAAAAATTGCCGTGGCACGGAACGTGTTAAAATTACTTACATCATATATTAATTTTTGGTAATTCTCAACAAGGATCAACAAAGGATTTACGAGCTCAAATCTCGTGGTTGCATTATAATAGACGGTTCCCATTGTCATCCCGGGTCACTTAAGATTCCTTTTGTACGCGGATGCTGTGCGATTTCTTTATCTATACATTTACAGGCAAATGGTTTATTGTGACTAAGAATAGAAAAGTCAAATGGTTTATTTGTATACTGTATATAGGCGCAACGAGTTGTACGGGACAGTCAATTGATTCTCGGCGCAGCGAGACGTACGGATGGTCAATTGACTTTTGGTGCAGCGACTTTGTGATAAATTAATAATCCTTAATAAGAGTTATTAATTCTAATACATCAATATCATGTCAGCCGATAGACGTCTACTGCAAGATCTCCCCAAAGGTAGCCACAATGACTGGTTTTGAGCTGTCCTCGTCGACGATCACCTGCGATCTAGACTATCTCTTTGGTTCACCTAGTGTGGTAGTTTATAAATGGTTCATACCATGTAAATGGTTTATACAAAGAATAAAAACAATTATCAAAAAAAAAACAAATGTTACTAGTTGTAACAGCTCCTAATAGATACAGGACTGTTTGTATTTCGTGCGACAGAGATAACGCTCTACGAAGCCGAAATTAGCCGATTGTCTCTTTCCAAAGGCCGAATGTGTAATATTTATCGCCGGGTATTGTATGTAGTTATAAAAATTAATTCTCGACAGCCCTGAATTATCCGATTTGAATTTTCTATATTTGAATATTTATATCCATTTAATTCCTAACTACAATGTTTTTGCTATTAGCTAATTAACGTTGGAACCGTTATTAGCTATTTTTAAAAACGAAACTGGCGTTTATCAGTTATTATACGTTTAAATTTCTATGCAGTAATTTATTCAACCCCCAAACGAATGCCTGAACGCGGTCGGACGGAACTAATTTAAACGATGCGCAGTAATTACCAGCAATTGACTTTATTTTGCGTATCCGTAGGTAACGAGTGTCATTGTGAGGACTGGGGGATAAGTGGGGGGAGACATAAAAAAAAACAAAAAACTGTTTTACTCTGCCATAGCGGGTGACAGTTTCTTAAAACATAATCTAAGTAAGAAAAGGACCAATATTTAACCACTTCTGCACATGCAGTGGTAGTCGTGCAACAAATTATACGCATTTATCAGCGGGCTGGTGGGCGGTGCACTTTGTTGCACGACTATCACTGCATGTGCGGAAGTGGCTAAATATTGGTCCTTTCCTTACTTAGTATGGACTTCCGCAAGGTAACGCCTGATTCCATAAAATATTTAAATATAATCTAGATAGAAAAAAAATTTATAATAGTTGTTTAGTTCGTTTTTGTTTTACGAAACTTTGTTAAATGAGATGTTTTGTTCTGTTAACTACACAGGATGATTGGTTATAGCTTTAAAAGAGTGTATTTTAATTGACAGGAAATTCATTTGCTCATTTGCTATGAATTAATATATATGGTACACCGTATTCAAAAATCGTTGCGAAGCTTACTCGACGCTTGATACAAGCCGCTTCCTCCCGGTCTATTGAAAATATATGGAGTACACTTATGTCTGGTAATGGACTTACAACGGCTGAAATAATAATGATTATGTGTATTTAGAGACCGGAAAGTAATGTCGTTTCTGTTGACATATTTTACAGAAAAACCGATTGATTTTACCGCTCCGGCATTGATTTGTGTACTAGATGGCAAAAGGTTGCTGATAACGAAGGTGAATATATTGTTGATTAGAAATAAAAACTTGTTAGAAATGCAGTCGTGTGAATATAACTTAAGAAAGCAACATTACTTTCGGGTCCCCATAATACATGATCATTGGTTATGGGTGCAAAGTAATGAAACAATTCTGTTTTTAATATCGAAAATGTAGGCTCAATTTGTGGCTCTGAGCACTTTCGATTCCAACGCGTACAAATAATGCGCAAGTTAACGAGCGACAATTGTGCACTGCAATTAATACTTTTTATATAATTTATTAATAATAATATTAATAATGTATTAAAAAAATATTCTTATTAATAACCATTCATCGTGTTATAACTGTTGCATATGTACACGAAACGTTTTCAATAATTACAATAACTTAAAAAAATGGGGATATCCATAGTGTATTTACAAGGCACCGAGAAACTGTCTCAACCAAAGTATCGACTGTAGTCTCCAATTTATTTGTAATATACGGCATTAGATTTTTTCAAAAAAATTCTGCAAAACTGGACTACCATTTAAAAAATTCAAAAGGCATGTTTAAGGTAATTTGACGGAAAAGGCTTATTATTCAATAAACGAATATTTAAATGATTAGAATGATTGGGAACAAATTCGCTTGATTATTTTTATTTTATTTAGGCTATATCTTTTAAAGTATATGTATAAATCTGTATTGTTAAACTTTATTAAAATATGTGTTGTAAAGTTTCTTCCTGCTTCTTCTCTAAAACTATAACACCTCGCAAGGTACTTTGCAAAGCATAGAGAGCCGAGAATAAAATAGACGAAAAAAAAAAGTTGTTGGTCCAAAAGAGTTCTGTGCCAAAGTTCCAAAAAAAGCTCCAAAGTTACATTAATTAATTTTATTCAATCTTTATTATACAAACGGATCACCCGGATAACCCTTCGGATTGCCTCAAATACTCCTTTGGTTGCCATTTTGATAAATTTTTAAATGTGTTGCCATATATTTTTCAGAAGTGCCTAAATATATTTGTTATCACGTTAAACGCCATGGGGGTCACCGGTGACCTCACCCTTCCTCTATCATAGCGCCATGGGGGTCACCGGTGACCTCAACGTATAGTCATATTCAAACTACTTTTTCACGCCGCCGGCCATTCTGACTGTTACTTTATTCGTACTCCGTGACCGGCACGGCGCTGTAGAACTATACTGCGCAGTGGGACAAACATACCTTGTAAGGAATTGAAAAATTGAAAAATTTTGCGATATATTGGCGGCAACAAAATTTTCAGCCTACTCACTGACACTATCACTATCACTTGCGATAACCAAACGTCTTTTCTTTTTCGGTAATTGCATGGGTTCACTATCCGATTCTACGAGAGCGTCATTGTTTATAGAAGCGATCGAAAAAGAAATTCCTAACGCGTTGATTTGCTTCCATTCATCCTGCGTAAATTCGAAGTCCTCCATAGCTAAATCCATATCTAAAGGCTCGCACATTAACTATTCAATAAGAAAATGATGACAGCTAAGATAGTAGGAACGTAATTGATCTAGTAACACACGTTACTACTGGTGTAGCGGGTGGCCGGCGGGGTGGCCGGCGCGGCGCCGGGTACCGGAAAATATATTTTCTGTATTTGTGCGCCATGGGGTGCACCGGTGACCTCAGCTATGTATTTGACTGTAACTATGTAACCCATGTACAGAATTGAATAAAACTTATTTTCTATACGTATCGTAACATAATAAACAAATTACGACCAAAAGTATTTTTACGATTTTTATTTTTTTCTATCGGCGTTTAACGTGTTATAACTCTTAAATTTTGCTACTCAAACTAATCACTGTACTGTATTGTTTCGAAAATGTTTTTGCTGTTAGCCCTAAAGCTTTTACAGCTTCATCGGAAATGAGTTCACGGAACGGAAGTAAAGTCCGTGATCTATACTATAAACTAAAGCATTCGTTTTCAGAACCTACATTTGACACTGCGATGGAGGTTGAAGTGGCGGAGACGAGGTTTACTTGATCGTGTCAGTGTTGATGTTGGTGTAGTGAGGATTAGAGGGCAGCGTAATGGTTGTCAATTAAGAGAAATGATGGAGGACTGTGAAAAGAATCCCGCAACCGCCACTTTGAGCAGGTCTTGACTCATTACTAAGAAGAGAAGCTTACGTTAATAGAGTAAAAATTTCCTTTTCCTTTCAAACCGGAACCTCTAGTTCACTGTGACTTAACTGAGAGATAATCGTAACATTCACGCCTAAAGTATGCGTCAATAGACGAGCGACATCCGTGCACGTAGGCCTTAGGTTGCCTGCACATGATAGCAATCTGAATTAATTTTTTTTTGTATTAATTACGTATATTAAAATTATCACACTTACTGATTTATTATCATTATGATAAATAACGATTATAACAATTGCTAAAAAACACAACACTAACCATGTGTGACTGTCTTGTGGAGTTCATAGAAAAATCTCTGTCGTAGAGAGCAATGGAGAGGGTAATGTTCGGAGTTTCGCTGCGAGATTGAACCAGAGAGCGTTTGTCGATTGATATGATAATGATGAGAGTTCGTGGTACAGACATTTATATTAATATTTTAATTATTTGTAGAAGTGATGTAGCGTTTGGCAGGTTCCTCATAAATAAGACACACACACAGGTTCCTTATAAATAAGACCACTATCGCTTTCAATACTTTTTTTTTTCAATATATCATTTCATGATCCAATTCTAATGCCGGATGGAATTTAGGTTTTAAAGTTATTTCAGTTTGTTTTCAGAGAAGATTATTGAAGAAGTATGTATATTTTTGATTTCCTCATCAAAAAAGAAGAAAGTACGTGCACGGCTGATTTCGTATGGCCATCTCATAAATATATAAATATTGTAGACAAATTGATGTTCACCTCGCCACAGACATCTTATTGAGGACAAGTTGCTTAAATTTTGTGTAGATTAGTAATAATCCGTTATTAAAATACGGCTTAATTATCTATCAAAAGGAGTATGAAGTTGACATTCAATTTTTGGTAATCATTTTCACTGAACGAAACTCAAAGCAATTTGTTCTTTAATATAATTTAATGTTAACATTCTTCTTTAATATTGAAAGTCGTTATTTTAATTTTCTATTTTCGTGATAATAAATAAATGGCAAGTAAAACGTAATGAAAAATGTCAACCACGGAATATTATGTGAAATAAAATGTGTCCTCTTCAACCGGCTTAAGTGATTTGATAAAAATTATTCATAGCACTCATCATTATTATCATGTGTGCTGATAGTCGCCCACTGCAAAGCATGGGCCTCCACTAAGATCAGGTCTGCCTGCAGCCATGGACTTCCCGTGAACTTGGCTATGTCGGCGACTTGGCACCTAACGAGGGGCCTATCTTTTGATCATTTTTACTGCAAAAAAGAATGGTAATATACTTTGATATAGTTTCAAAGTCGCAGTGTGTAGTCGGTGGTCACACGAACCGTAATGTTAAAAACTGAACATTGATAAGGCGTCGTGAAAAACAGATAAGACAAAAATGAATTAACAACCTATATATATTAAAGACAGGAAATAGTTTAAAAGACTTAGTAAACACTGAAAATCGTAAATATTGAATGTAATCGTTGAAACAAAGGCACGGACGCTAATGACTAGAATATAGAAAAAAAAGTGTGCAGTCAGCCTTAGTGACACGGCATTGTGATACGAATGTCGGGCCGATTATGTAACACCCCTAATTAGATCGTAAAGTGATCTATTCGCGCTATTGTACTGGTACTCTATGGCAACGCAAAAGTCAAAAGATTTAGCAATTTTTATAGATCGACGTGAATGCTTTCGTAGATGTGTACACATTTTATAGTATATAGTGTGATTAGAAACAACTGTGAAAATCTTAAATGATTTATAGCACATTTGTTAGCATAAATTTTAAAAGATTTTACGCCTGTTTGTAATCATCCTGTATATATTCCGCATAAAAACGTTAGAGGTCATATTTGTATAACACTTATTGGGTTTGATGAGCGAAAACGGATACTGTATTGTTCCTCGACTCTGTGTGAATTGATCTAGTGGGCCACGTTGCTCTGACCTAGGGTTTGTCAGCCACGAGGCGTATTATCTGTCTGGTTTCCGATCTTTTGTAATTAATAACGCAGCTATAGAAAATAGCGAAGAATGTTAACCGAATACTGTATTTAAAATGTTTAATATATACTCCTTCCAGAACTGTTCAGTGTTAAGTATTTGTCGATATTTAACCCTTTCGTTACCAGCGCCGGAGTTAGCCGGCATTCATCTTGTAATGTGAGCTTGTGTAGATCCCTGTTTTAAGATTTATCACAGTCAAATAAATTACTAAGAATTACCCTAACTTATATTTTTAATTAATACACCAGTAAAATGTATAAATATGTAACACAAATGACAAAATTCGAACATCAGCTTACCGCCATGCAATGTGCACATTTCGCGGCGCACATGTCCGGTTCATTAGCGTCACTTCGGCGGAACGGGCTGCGGTAAGGAAAGGGTTAATCATAATGTAGGATATATTATTATTTTATTTCTTTCACATTAGACACTGAGCACAAAAATCTCTATACATAAAAGAATCTTGTCATAATGTTAATAACCTCGTCGTCGGCCCTCCTAAGGGGGGGCCTATCCACTTATTAGTAACCTGTTATTTTAGTTAATATTTAGTTAATATAAGTATAATTATAGTAACCGTTATCAGTAACCTTCAAAACGGCTTGACTGATCTTTTAATTTCTTTGTGTCTATTCGATAGGTCTGGGGATAGATCGTAAACTTTTTTAATAGCCGAAAGCGATAAGGGTGGTTCATCGCCATTAAACTTTTTGGAATTTTTTTTTATAAAAATATATTTTGTCGTAGTTAGTGACGGAAAATATATATTAATGTATTATTATATATTACGTAGAGTTTTTTTCTATGATCTATAGACAAAGCGTAGAATTAAATGTTGATGCTCACTCAGGAATCTAATTATTGTTGCTAACTCTTTATTATAATGCCTTTTTATGTAAAGTGTAACTGTTGAGTTTATCGCCGGCTCTTCTCAACAGAATTTCCTTCGGAGGCGGTGGTAACTTCCTGTAGGGACAACAGTGTAGACATTTCACGTTGATTGACGATAACGAATAAAGAATATTTTGATTTTGGCGTTAGCGCCCGTGCTTTTGTTTTTCGTTTAATACACATACATTTCTTGCATACATTTCTACATGTCAGTGTTTCAATCTCTTCATTATTTATTATTTCCTAACTTAAATATTAGATTTTTAAATAATTTCAGACGTCCTAATGATATATATTAAACATTTCGGTTCTTGCGAACACTTCCTCACTCCTAGTTTAAAATGTTATCCTCTGGTTGTACGCCAGTATCTGTGCGGTGGTTGGTAAACATATATTAAACATATTTTACTTTAAATATGCACAATTATATATTTTGTTAAATTTAAGTTAAATTAATAAATTTGAGTTAAATTAATAAAGTAAATTGGATTTAAAAAATAATGATTGCTGTTTAACATTTTAATACGCATAGCGCACCATTCATCTTTTAATTTTAGAACTTGTATTCTACGTCTACTTGACACGATGACCGGTCTAATAAATCAATAAATAAAGGCTCCATCAAATCTGTTACATGTTGAAAATATAAGGTTTCTAGGTCCACAATTAACAAGGCATTTACTCGCAGCGTTTGTTCCTTTCTTCGGAACATGTAACCTAGAATACAGAGGACATAATTACTAGGACGTCTGCAAGGATAAAAAGCGAGCTTCCTGCGTAAAGAGTATTTTAAAAGGCTTGCGGATGAGCCTGCGGGATTAATTCCGTACTGCGGACTGGCCGGTTTTAAACTGGCTGGAAAGGAATTTTCGATTGTAGGCGATGTTTAAAAAAAAACTACATTAATTTTTTTGGCGGGAAATGTATTATTATAACTGTCATTAACACGTTTAACACATTTCGAAATTATAATACTTTTGAAACTGAATAAATTTAAAAAATGTCTTGTTCGTAGATATTATTTTGGGCCATACAGAGGAGGTACGGGCGGATTTAATGATTTTTTTTATTTCAAATTCTTATTAGTAAATAAAGAATATAATAAAAAATATCTAACACTAGTAGTAATAGAATATTAAAATCTATACAAACAAATAAAATTGAAGTGTCTGTTTGTAATAATGTAATATTAAAATAACTTTTTACCACATACATATATAAATATATTCCGTTTCGGTTTGTCTCTGAAATGGCTGAACCGATTTTGACGGCAATTATACAGACAGGTAGCTGATATAATAGGGAATAACCTAGTCTTATTTCAGAAAAAACATTAAAAAAAGAATAAGCTGATTTTTTGTTTAAATCCACGCGGACGAACTCCCAGGCATGGCTAGTAGTAAATATTTACGTCGGTGGACAAGTAGTATAAGATATTGCAATATATTTTAATGTAGTGTCCCTAAATTATTTTAATATATTTAGGAAGTTTATTAAACACAAACATGTAAAAGAACGCTGTCTTCGGGCAAAGGATTTTTTTAAGTAATAATAGAGCTTGCGAATGAATTGCTCTACTACTCGTACTATACTAATAGTATTGTGACCACAAGGAAAAAACCCGAAAGAGTTTGTTGTGAGCTCTTTTTCAAGGTGCGTTTGGAAACCTCACAGCTTAAGTTGAAGGATGCCTTATTCCTCATGATCACTTGTGTGTCACTTCAAATGATTCTATATAATAAAACATTGACCGTGATGACACCTGAGATTGTTTTGATTTAATTTAGGCTATATTTGACAGTGTATATGTATGAAACTGTATTGCTAAACTTTAATTAAAAAGTGATGTTATGGAGTATTTTCTTGCTTCTTCTTCACAACCATAACACCTTGAAAGGCGAAGTAGAGTCAAGAATGAAATAGATTAAAAATAAATAGACAATAAATTGACGATCAATAAGGTTTAAAAGTTCTACTCTTACTCATCTATATAATAAAATCGTAAATATTTTTATTTGGCAGACAGCTCCGAGAGCAATAATTAGTATCTACCAGGTGGGACGCCGTATACGTATCACTGCACATCACCTGCCTTGTCCCTAATGCATCGACAGCTTACAATCTAAAGTTATGTTGCACCTGTTACGTCAGTTTTTTGTGGATAGACTCGATACAAAAAATCTTTTCGTTGCTGTTTATATGGCTTTCATATAACGGATGATGATTGATAAATTTGACAATTTTAAGTTACGGATCGATTTCTAGTCTATAGTCTCGTGTGAAGTTTGTGCTGTTAGCCTTGCGGTTTTTACAGCTTCATCGGAAATGAGTTCACGGAACGGAGGGGTCCGTGAACTATAAAAAATTTACAAGATTCGAGTTTCCGATCCCGTATCAGTACTCGGCGGGGAGACGAGGAAGTCACACAGGTAGTGGCCGCGAGATAGAAGCAGCTGGGCTCACCCAGCCAGCCCTCGAGGACACAAACCCAGCGCGACCCGGCTGACCGGCAGAACTCACGGCTAGCGCGCATGTCTGGTCAGTGTTGCTGAAGTGTACTGAGTGAGAAGTTAAGTGTTGACGGCAGCGTGGACCACTCGGCAATCTAAGGAAGGATACTGATCCTACCTCGGATCGCCCACGCTGTTCGCGGCGGCGGCGTCGGAAGGCCGACGCCGTCTACGTAAAGGACGATGAGAAGTGTGATGGGTGATCTTTGTGCATCGCACGCGTGTTTTCGTGCGGTGAGCGGTCGCCAGTGGAGTGGGATTTCTAGTATGCTGTACGTATGTTTAAGAAAATTTTCATAAGAAGGCTCAAGGTAATCCAGAGAGCAATGGAGAGGTTTTGTTGCGAGGTCGAATTAGAGATGAGGAGATCCGCAGAAAAACTTAGATCACTGACCTAGAACTCGAAGAATTGCTCGTCTGAAGTGGCAAGGGGCGGGTGCACATCGCTCGTGCATCAGATGGTCGTTGGGGCCGAAAGGTTTTCGAGTGGCGTACACGTGCCCGTAGACGTGGCGTGACTAGGCCCCCATTCGGTGGACCGACGTAGTTAAGGTTGCACCTGCTAAGCGTGTCGATTATGGTATATTTCTCCATAGATTTCTTTGTCGGAGGCATATGCTTAGCAGTGGGCGTCAATCGGCTGAAAAAAAGAATATTTTATTAAAATTTTATACTTCAAATCGTAAACGTTTTAAATTTCCTTTTTTCTTATGTCTATGCTTTGATTACTACCTAACGCTACACAACAGAGTTATTTTAAAAATGTCACTTTACGCCACTGTCTGTATAGAGTGTAGTGTTTTGTTACAGTGATTTTTACTATAATTTCGAATGTTATTGAAATAAAAATTATTATTTTAGTATCGAAGTCGGCAACTTGTTTTGGAAAAAGCATAAAGAAATAGGAAATTCATTTTAATATCAAATATCTTTGGTATTATTAATTATATGATATCGTTGATGATTAATATGTGTATGAAAGCGATAATCGTTATCATCTGAGCCGTACACCGTCCACTGCTGGACATAGGTCCCAACAATGGATAGTATCCTTCAACTAATTTAACAAATTCGTGTCTGTCATGTATCAGGAAGTCATTCTCTACGCTTGCCGGTTCGTGGTTTCCAGAAACCTTATTGCATCAGCGGCCACCTCTCTATGCAAATAACAAGCCCTATTTAAGTAAGAAAAGGACCATTGTTTAGCCACTTCCGCACATGCAGTGGTAGTCGTGCAATGAAATGCACCGCCCGCCAGCCCGCTGATAAATGCGTATGCGGCAAACAATGCGAATCACACAACCGCCACCACCAAATCACTCAACACGTGTTTCACCCCGCCACGGGCCATCTTCAGGAGCCACGTTACACCGATTAGTGCCAAACACAGAGTCTAATCGCACAAACACAGACACTAATACCACTGCATGTGCGGAAGTGGCTAAACATTGGTCCTTTTCTTACTTAGGATGGACTTCCGCGAAGTAACGCCTGATTCCATTAAATATTTAAGCCCTATTTAATTGTAATTTATCAACAATATAAGCTAAATAGTGTATTTAGCAATTAAATATCATTCAATAAACCGGCCGTCATTCCCTGTGCCCCGCATTTGATGTTCACGTAGAAAGCTAAATAAATATATAAACTTTATTTAGACACACCGTTTGAAATATTTCTCACCCACCGAGAATGCGTTTATAATTGTCCTGCGATCGCTCCCTTCGATGCAAATATGCAGGATGACTAACGGCAAGGGTGAGTGTCCTGGAAAACCCATTTTAAGAACGTACACAGTCTTTCTCCTTTTCAATTTAAGAGTCATTGTATCATCATCTTTTTAACTTTCTATGAGGTATAAGCATCTATTCAAAAATTCAAAATGTTTTATTAAATAGGAATTAACAGGCATTATATTGTCAATTATTTTTAACATCAAGGTCAGTGTCAGTCTGTGAGCTATCTATCACCAGCATGGCTGATAAGAGCCGGTAAGAGACCGCTGATTCTCTTTTTATATTAAATTTAACGATGTTTGATATAAACTTTATAATATCAATCCTGTGTATAAAATATAACAACGTTACGTGAAATCCGAAATGAATGTATGAAGTGTAATCCTCACCTTACACACATTCTAAAAGAAAGAGATGGACAGATAAGTGTACTGCTCGTTGTAAAGTTGTACATTGATTTCAGCACGTGTTCAATTGTTTACACTTTTTCTCATCCTTATGTAGAGTAGGCTTAAGACTTAAAAGCCTTAAAGGGGTGTGTAGAGCTTATTTGCTTTCAATTTTAAGGTTTCGGAAATAATAAATAACGTAATGATAGTATAGTAAGAAAAAGCGTTTTCAAAATTCGGATTATTATTAGGGGGACCGAAAAGTAATGTCGCTTTCTTAAATTAAATTCACACGACTACCTTTTTAACAAGTTTTTATTTCTAATCAACTATATATTCACCTTCGTTATCAACAACCTTTTGCCATCTAGTATACGTCTTCCGAGTATGTAATGGGCAACCAAATGACTTTCAAATATCGACATGTGCAGAAATGACATTACTTTCCGCTCCCCCTAATATATATAAAACTTAATTATTGTTTACTATCTGTCCCTGTAGACTTTGTAGTGTCAGAAATAATTGGTCTGTCGCATTCCAATAGAAAAAAAACGATGATTTTATAAGGGGTGATTGACAATAGATGTAAAATCTGTAAAGCTTTTTGTTGACAAGTAAGTCAAACATTACGCCTTTAAAGCTTCTATACATGTATCTAATCCCCATTTGTATACATAATGCATGAAGTAACGATAGACGAAACAGTTATATTGTGCGAGCGAGCAAGCTGCATGTCATTGATCCTTTATCGATTTTGTTGAGATGTTCGATGAGATATTTAAACCGTAATTTTTATAGGACGTTCATATTCAATTACACAAATTGTGCATCTGTTTGTGATTGAATCCGTGACATACAGTTATTATCCACAAGCCTGAACCACTCAACCACTGTCCGCAAATATATAAATTGTTTATGAATTGAAGCACTGCGCCAACTGCTTAATAGTGTCTGACCTTTCCTTTGTTGAACCTCCGAATACGTCTTCAACCGGAGCATTAATAAAACGTTGACGTACTATTATAGTTCCAGCGTTAATAGCTCAAATCCTACTATTGTTTTTACAAATGGGTTTTATGAATAATGAACTTGACGTTGCCTTTAAATTACCCCCGGTGTTCCGTTGTAATAAAGTTGAAAATAGTTTGAATATGATGGCGAAAATAATTTCGAAAGATCGAGTTTATACAGACGGTAAAAATGCTTTATAGCAGTCTGTGATTTATACAGTATTCAGATTTATTTCTGGCTTGTTTTATGAATAGTAAGAAAAGTAAAAAATGTGTATCTTCATTTTGTTAATATTATCTTAAATAGAAGGGATATTGCTGCTTCGACCGACAGCTAACTTTAATTAATCTAACAATCTATTTTTACATTTTCTCTGTTTGTTTAACTTCTATATTTTTACTCGTGTTTTAATACTAAGCTATCGTTTATTCGTCATTTCGTAACATAAAATATCTCTATTTTACAAATAAAAAATTCAACAGCTTCTTGTAACCACGTGTGTTGAAACAAGACAAAAAATATCATGTTTCGCATTTTGCGGTTCACATGTTTTGTTTAATTTAAATCTTTTACACCTTTTTCCAGTCAGTATAAAGTCATCTCTGAAATGTGTTACAAAAGTTTATTTTTTCTATTGGAATGTGGTATGCTAATAACTTGTGTTAGTATAAAGCCAGCAGGGATAGTAAAAAAACTTTTATTTTAATTTGTAGTTACCCGAATTTTTATACCGTGTTTTCTTATTAAATTATCATTACGTTATGTAATATTTCTGAAACCATTGATATTTAGATAGTGTTCGATAGGTTAATTGACAGCAAATGGGCTTTACGTTCATCCTTTTAAAGCTTCGACATCTATTTCCAATCATCCTGTATATTTAAATGGTTTTATTTTTGGTTTTCTTATATTTCAAAGTAGAGGAATAGATTTATTTTTGTAATCACTTTCTGAAATGTCCTTAATAGAGTGATTTCTGGAATAACATCGCGACTACGATGTTTTTAGTATTGCTGGTGATATACGATGACTCAGCTATTGATATTTCACCGTGATAAATATTGATTGCAATAGGCAAAGCGATTCTTGGAAATTTATATCATGTAAATATTAAAATGAACCTTCCTACCTTAGATATTTCGATAAATCAAATTCGACTTGGATTTCTTAGGTGATAAATTTATTCCTCAGGTTTATCATCAATTATAAATCACCCCGATCATACTGGACACTTTAGAAGCGTTGCTGGAGTTTCTTCCGTCACTTCTCCAGCCTGAATTCAGTGCTAACGCTTTCCAAAGTGGGAGTAGTGTTATTAGCCAGACATTAGCAACCGACTAAGCCCAGGTTCAGTTCTCTAGGGTGCCCTTGAATCTGAATGCTAAGCAGATATTATTGACAAGTGACAGTCCAAGCCCAGGTGACCTCGTGAAAACTCTTGTGCCTAGTCACTCCATGGAGCATTTACTGAAGCGACGAGAGCACAGTGGCCTTCCAATCCGGTAATACAGTAGTATAGAGCGGCCTATATATATACATGTAAATATATATATATATATATCATACAGGCTCAGCCGAGGCTCCTCTAGGAGTTCTCGAGCTTCGTTACTTTAAAAGAGGTAAGGCTAGATTCAAGCCCGCGGAATCTGCAAATATCATTTGGGCAGTTATGAGAGTTAGGTCCAAAAAAAAAAAATTAGTAAATCCTTTACTTTTTATTATTAGAGTTCTAGAATTGTTTTAGATTTATTGTATGATAATTCAGAGGTGTTACTCAAGAGTTTATTACAAAGAAGTAATTAAATTTAATAAAGAGAGAGTTTTTAAAGTTTTTAATACACCTTAAGGCACTGGAGTAGAGATCAGGAACTGGCAAGCTTATTGATG
This sequence comes from Battus philenor, assembly GCF_028537555.1. Taxonomy (NCBI): domain Eukaryota; kingdom Metazoa; phylum Arthropoda; class Insecta; order Lepidoptera; family Papilionidae; genus Battus; species Battus philenor. The sequence goes on along the minus strand of NW_027181688.1, from coordinate 9,572,443 downwards.
ACATCAGAAGACGCTGTATGGAAGCAGCTTCCAACAGGTCTTATTGGAAATCTTTTGAAGGAGCCTTTGTCCAGTAGTGGATGTCTTACTGCTGAAATAATGATGATGATGAAGATCGTTTTTTTTTGATGATCTTACCAAGGCTTATATTCTCAATTTTAATTTATGAATTTCGAGGTAAAAAGCAGTCTTATGTTATTAACAACTTAAGACATGTGATTCTGATTATTCGATTTGTTTAGGTTGTATACATCCGTTGTGTAACACCACATTAGCACAGGTCATTAGAAGGTGCCTCAATGGCCTAGTCATTTCATCATCGACCTATCATCAATAAAGCTGTCACTACACCGTGTCCTCATTCGCAAGCACTTTTTACATAAAAAACCCTGATAGCGTGGGTATAAAAGTATTTATGTAAATATAAATTTCCGCCAGAAGCCCATTACGAGATAAGTCGAGTCATGGACTGACTCATAACAGCTTGAGCGAGTTCTTAGAAAAAAATATGAAACAGTTTCAATGAAATCACGGCTTCGCTTCCGTCAAAAGTTTCTTCTGAGGTGAATTATGGACTTTACCTTTGTCCACCGGTTGTCACGTTGCGTGCGATGCAAGGAAATGCTTAGCTTTTTTCTAAGGCAAGGGTTCTCAGCCTGTTGTATGCGTTTTCTTGAATCCACGCGATGTATTCATTAGATTACATGAAAATTTAATTCGAAATTTAAAAATAGTTCTTTTTTTATTTTTAAATAAAGGTGCGTTACATATCTTATCGCCGTCAAGCTTAGTCTACCGCCTATACAGATAATACATGATTTAGGCGGCACTAAAAAGGTAACATAGCAAGACATAGATTGCTTTTTAAAATATAATATTGCGTATTTAATAAAGATTGAAATAACCAGAGGGAGAACACATTTCCCAGGTATATTACTATCTATAAATATGCAGGCCTTGTAAGGTCAGATCAAAAATCAGATAACGTATGTCGAAAAACTTGGCAAAGCATATATATATACACGGACAATAAAATACTATAGACTTAAAATAATAACCTTAAAAATAAATCGATTCGAATAAAAACTAATTGCTTTATGTGTTGCTAAACGAAAAAATCAAACGACTCCATCAATTCGATTAATGATTTTTTATGTTCTCGTAAGTCACGAGTTGGGTATAAACCTAACCTGGAGAGAAGAAATGCTAAAATTGCGAGCAAAATAATAAAAGTAGATCATTTCTGTGATAATAATATAAAATAAGTCAAGAGTGAATAGGCATCTTCTAGGCAAGCATGTGTCATCGTGGACCTCGTCATCACTCAACATCCGGTAAGACGAGTTGCTTTGCCTATAAACAATTAAAAAATTAGCACTATTTGTGAAATGAAAAAAACAAGGGTATTTAATTTACCTTAGAATTGGGTATAAATGAAGATTTAAAATAAAAAAACAATGTAATTTATTTATCTTTAATGAATGTAGTGTGATGATTTTTAGCGGACAACACTGATTTCGTAATTTATACTGCTAAAAGAGTATTTATTTTGACAATAAAAAATATAAAATAATTAATCATTATTTCATAAAATTATTATTTTTATTCATTAACGTAACATTTTTTGCTTAAATATATTTTTAAGTTTCCGAAAATAACAATTAAATTAAGTTAGCTGTATAGTTATAAAATCGTGTTAGTGAAAAGAAAAAGGTATTCCGCTAGGATGTTTTGGTTTCAAAGGATCATTTCAGTACAAAGTCTTTGGCTGGATCATTACAACGTGCGTCAAGGGTTATCTTTAGTACAAATTGGCTAACGGTTTTTTAAAGTATCGTCCACAAAACTCAGGCTTTACCTCTGGTCGCGAGAACCGTAAGTAATGTGTCACACGTTTCATAAGTATCGTCACATTCGCGTAACACTTTGCAAAGCCGCAACGAGTACAGTTTAAAAAGTCGCGAGATGCGGCGCCTTGCGGAGTTGTAAACGAGTATTGCATTTGGTCGGTTAATGTGTACACACGGCGCGGACGGATGGCTCCATCAAAACGCTTAGTTGGTCACGGCCCCTAACTGTAAAGCAGCGGCGTCAAAGCATAAGCGGTAGCGAGTGACGTAATACGCTATTATTATTTTTTTATAATTAATATTATTTTACTACTAAATATTTAACTATAAACATAAGGCTAAGCTAAAACAAGACAAAATTAAACCTTGTAATTATTAAAAAGATTTTAGTAAGTATTATTGATGTGTCGCATTGTGAAATAATCCTGATTCATTGATCAGAATCGCCAAACTCATAGTGGACAAAACACTTTTCTATTATGTTTATTTTACTGCTATTTTTGCTTACATTAATCCGATTGAAAAAGTTATATGTTGTAAATCCGCTTCCTATCGCTCCTATTGGAAATCTATGGGAAAGCCTGCGTCCAGCGGTGGACGATTTATGTCTGAAATGACGTTGATATATGTAAATAAATTTTTTATAAGAATCATTTTCTGAGGTTTCGTAATGTACAAACTGGATAAATTTTTTATAACCGTAAATCTTATTCAAAAGTTACCGTGTAGCCATCGTAGAAACTTTAACCAGGATCAATGTTTTAGGTTTTATGAGGCCCTGGAATTTTAAAATTAAATTTTATTTATTTTCATAAAGAAATAATATACGTTCTTATAAATAAACTTATGCGCTGTAGTCTGCATTGATATAACGGGGGGCAGATAAAATGTTTAAATGTTTATTTTAATGTTATTCCACAGGTTAAGAATTAACTCGTGTTAAGAACACTAGGTGGATCGACGATAGTCATTATCGCCGGAAGTCGAAGGGTGCGGGTAATGCAAAACCGGTTACCGCGGCGATCTTCAAAGAAGATCTATACCTTTTAGTAGGCGTCTATCGGCTGACATGATAACAGTGGTGATGAACACGAGGTATTTCTATTTATACTATCAGCAAAGATAATAGTTCACCATGATAAAAAGTGAAAGCGGTAACATCGAAAAGAACCATGTAATCATTATTTCAGCCGTAAGACTACTGAATATATTTAACACCCAGAGATTTTACATACGAATGGTTGGAAGCGGCCTGCATCCAACGTCTTCCGATGACCTTAAAGTCGTCTGTTTAGCTTGTGAAGTGAATATCTTTCGTTGTGCTGCATGATCACCATTCCAGAATCTTTAGACCCCAGAGATCATCAGTATCCAAATATCTGATACCCGAAGGAATTTAAAATATATTAAGTTAGGAAGAATAACGAAATTTTTATGACTGGACGTGGAGAGTGAATTTTAAGGCCCCAGCGGCCATCTATGTATAAATATCTGATATTCCAAAAAATAAATGTATTTAATTATGAATATTATCAGAATGTATAATGAAAATAAATTAATATTGTCGGCATCGCTTGTAACTTGTACCACACTTAATCACCTAGCTCCGTGCAATGTACTCTGGCAAAAAATTAGCCGACGCCGTCCTATAAGCGGGCAGACGGTGTGAATACATTGAATGAGGTAACGCTTTTCGAAGACTACCCACAAATTCTCCTTTAATAACCACTTGTTTACCTTTTATGGTCAGCTGTACAGTGCCACTACGCATATTAACCCTTTCTATACATTCTCTGTACGGATACACACACCGGAAGTATTAAGTCCTAATCAAGAATGCTTTTGGATGTTTCCAACAAAGACAAATTTGAATAAAATTTAGAAGTAATTTTATTATACATGTACTTATTATTTAATATCGGCTTAAAATTTTCAATCTCGAAGAGGGGAAGAATCAATTTTCAGAATAAAATGAACGTTTATAATTATTTTATTAAATATAATTATATGAAATATGAAATCTAATGCAATATTGTTTACGGTTATATTGACAATTAGTATTTTTTTTAATTATGTGGTTATAGTATATCGGAAGGTCAACAATGGTTTCGTTTTTGGCCAATAGCCGAGCTTGAAGGATCAAAGCGCAAAGGGAGCTCAACCTAGACTTCGCTGTAGGTAGCAAGGTACAAAGTTACACCTGCACGAGTAAATCGTATTAATCATAAATTTAAAAACAGAGTACTTATTTTAAAATAATAGGTTAAAACTGTCACTTTTTCTCACAGACTACTTTTAAAATTTGGCTGCTTTCCGAAATTCAACAAAATGTGATGATTAAATCTAGCTGTGAAAATGTTATGTTGCGATGACGTGGAGTATACAAAATATATGCAAGTTATTACAAGTAAGTCACTGGGCGTCTTAAATTATTTATCTGCTTACATTGATAGATGAAGTAAGGCCAATATTTTAGTTCTTCTCTATCGAAAGCAGTTAAATTTTCACGGACCCACACCTTGAATTCTGTTACCACATTTTTTTTGTCCTACCAAAGTAAATACCGTCGAGTTTTGGACCCTTGGCTGTTAACCTAGACCAATTTCAGAACTAAGGCACTGGATTAACTGCCTATACAGTGATGCAATAAAACAGATATCAAACGAAGTATTAAGCATTTATGTAAAGGTAAAGGGAGTCCTCGAGTTTCGCCACCTTAAGGTTTTAGGGTAAGCGACTTCAGCGCCCTGTCTCCTCGCAACCACGGAATCTGTAAATGAGATCGGTGTGTAGTAATAAGACCCAGCCTACCTCACACAATAATACAAGATAATTTAAGCGAGTAGTATTAGTCAAATATTATTATATAGCGGCATTGAACTAGTTAAGAAAACTTAACTGTTAAGAAAATAGTGTAAGAGTACAATTGTAAAAATAAAGAAAAGACATAAAAATAACCAAAATGTAAATTAGCATAGCTGTAATATTAAGAACTGAGGTAAAGAATGAGAGAAGACGGAAGAAAGGAATGTAATAAATGATAAAGCGTGGAAGACACTGTGATGTGTGGCAGTAGAGAGAATGAATGATAATGTGACGTATGATAGAAGAAATAAATTAAGAGTGAATAACTTATTGTAAATATTAAAAACCTTAACCTTACCCATGTTAGGGGAACACGAGAGGCCTCCAATAAAAGGGGGCCAAAAAAAAAGAATCTGTAAATGTCATTTGGGTAGTAGTATCAGAAATCAGGTTAACTAAACTATGAACCACGCAAATAAAAACGTGTGTGAAGCTATCACATCATACTTAAGTTTTTGCAAAGACGTATCACATTGATGCTATCGGTTTGTCATTTTACGGTGCTTGCGTGTTCGATCGTGTGGAGCTAATTATTGATAACTTAAATGTTAGGCATCGGCGAGTTTGAAACTTTTTACCGGCGTGGAGTTAGCTATTGGAATCTATTTTCATTTAACAAGCGGAAATTTACAATGATTGCTTATAGGTAGGAAAAAACTTTAAAAGGGGTGAATAACTCATCCATTTATTTCCAATCAATCTGTATAAAGTGATTACTCTAAAATAAATTATATTAATTAATATTTTCAATTATTATGCGACGGGCCAATAACTTCTGGTATGATGCCTGTCGTTCAATTCGCATTTAGTTTCGTATTTTTAATACTTTGTGTGTCGTCCTTTTAGCCTATAGACGCACACCACAAAGCATAGGTTTCTCCAAAGTAATCTACGGGGGGATATACTATAGTCGCTACGTTTAGCGGATATGCGAATTAGGGGGATTTGTGATCGCAGTATGGTATTATGGTACGAAGAGAACGCTGCTGTCGATTCTCTGAAAACTTATCTGTGAGCAGTGGCAATGTTACATTCTAATACACTAAGTGTGTATTATCTAAGATTGTATATGGGGAATCGAATCCTATGTCATACTGTATCGTCTTTGTATGTAATATAGTGGCGATGTTTGGGGGGAGGCCTTTATTTCCTGACATGATTGTATGATGATTAGTCAACTTTGTTTGAAATTCTTAATAAATAAAATAAAAATATTCAATTGGTCGAAATTTGTTCTTAGTTGGGACACCTGACGAGACGCTCTACGATGCAGATGCTACGGTTGCTCTTTTCCACTTATGGTCAAACTTCTTTATGAATTAACATTCGAGCCCGTGACAGTATACCACGACACATGACCATACCATACGCGCATAAAACCCTTAGCAAACAACAGCTGTTGATTCGCTTTTTATGCCCACGCGATTAATCGACTGGAAAATTAGTGAAGCCGTACACTGTCAATTGTTTTATGGTTCCGTAAGTGATTAAATCCTTTTAAATATTTAATAATTATGAGCGGTCATTATTTAGTGTGCAATGCTGTCGTTATACCGATAGATTTATAGGGAAACCTTTTATTAAATATCTCAAAGTATAAGTATATAGCAAATATTAGTTTTAACATTGTGTTTTGTTTATGATGTATGTAGATATGTTTGTAACCTCCTAAAGCATGTCAGCAGCGTGACCGGAGACAAACGTCAAGCCGTTCTCAAGTGTGTCGTGTGCGTCTTGTACACCCCCCCCCCCTTGCCCTTCTCGTACCTCAGGTAATAGTAGGCTGGGGAAATAGGTTCTTCGCATTTTATATCAAAACTTAAGACACTAATTCTAGTTTATTTACATTTAATTTATAGTATATAAACATCCTTTTGATGCTGGATGCTGTTGGTATAGAAATTTTGAGACGTCTGATAAGAAAACGGGGCAAATAGTTGTGAAAGCTTTCTCTTGACGTGTCTACAGAAAATGAAATTTACGTTAAGTATATTGTGTAATGATGGCACAGGAAACGAGGTTACATTGTAACCGGGCGACTCCGAGATGACTACAGAACCGGAAGCCGGTGCGAGGTACGCACTTGACCGGTTTTTATAAATTGTCTTCGTCCTGTTGTTTGGACGCTTTTTCTAGATTATGAATTGGCACGAAATTCGTGGGCGGGCTCGGTTTGTGTTTTACTTTTTTAACTAGTTGAAAAAAGATATGTTTGACAGACGGCCGTTTGGGCCAAAAGATTCTCGAGTGGCGACCATGAGCCGGTACAACCGGCGTGGGTATACCCTGCCCTTCATTAGGTGAACGACATAGATAAGGTCGCGGAGAGTAGCTGTTTGCGAACAGTGCAAGATCGGTCATCGATCTTTAGTCGATGCCCACGGCATGCAGAGAGCGTAAATATATTTTAGATTTATATTTTTTTATATTAGCTAAGATAAATACAAAAGTTGCTATAAAAAGAGTATAATCATTGTAATTAGTTTTCACTTGTACTGATTATATCATATTACCAATGATGACTAGTATTGAAACGTGGTTTGTCACTTCCATGCTCAATGGCAAGCACAAAGTTACTCAAAAAACCATAGAGAGGGCTTTTCTTCGAGCATATTCCTCCTTGATACTGATGAACAGATTTACAATATGTTAGCTGCTGACCCTACGACGTTCCTGTTTTTGCTTTAAATAATCTACAAATTGTAATCAATAAAGAAAGAGTTATTTAAACACTTAAATTCATAATGATGAAAAACTGCAACTTACCACTTTGAATACAATAGTGGACAGTAAATGCATAGTGTTGTACATCTGCAACATAAGGTTTTTTAATAAATAGGTATAAAAAAAAATATATAAATTTTCTTTTTTTCCCTGCATTGTAGTATACTTATCTGCAAGACATATACAAACAAAAAAAAACTGTATTTATTGTGCTATACGTTAGATATGTGATACGTGAAAAATATAGGTCAAAAAAATTTAAGCCACAAATATTCATCGAATGTCGTTGACATTTATCGACATAAGAAATGCAAGCTGCACTGAAAAATATATTTTTTCTCTAAGAACCTTCTTGATAGTATTAAAAAAAATAATGAAATGTAAAATCGTTTTCAAGCATGACCAATGAATATATGTAGATATAGGTAGATAATTTGGAGGTATAAAATAATTGACTAAATATTTAGAGTCTAGCCTACCTTTCGACTGGAGACCGCCAGTAAGTTTAAACGACACGAATTTTTTTTTATTAAACCGTTATTCTTAGCGAAGGTTCGCTGGCTATAAAAATCTTCCACCCTGGTTCCCGCAGCCGGCGTATGCAGTAGTGATGTACCTTCCGTATCGTGAAGTAAATTTTCGCGTTTGTATGATTTATACAGGGTGATTAGTTCTAGGTGTAGAAGATTTAAATGGATGAATATGTAGCTCATTTGTCGGTAAAAAGCTTTAACATAGGGTGTCTTAAGTGTTTACCGCTTGAAATATATGACTTTAATATATTTTTTCAGTTGGAATGCGGCAGGCCAATAACTTCTGGCACTTCAATTTTTTTTTTCAGGCGATATATACACTGTTACCTTACTTTTATAGATTCCAGTACATGCCAATAAAAAACAGGTTACAATTTTACTATCATTTAATTTGTCAAAGGACGTCGTTAAGCTAAGTGAGTGCTTCGTCTATTTTCTTAATGCGAATACATTTTCGTTACAAACTAAAGCACTACAAGCCAACTATACTACGTATATGCTAACTGCATAAGCACTCCCATGCACCTCGCGACCCATTTACAGGCCCGTCTTTTACTTTAACAGACTTAGCGTTTCATTTGCTTTGAAACGGATTTTAAGTCGGAAAATTCGTTGAAAGCTCTTCCTTTGACCGTTCATTCTAATTATAAACTGCATAGCGCACGGAATTATTGTTTCAGATTAAAAAAAAACCCAAAGGATTTTAATGCTGCCTTATTTATTAGATGATAATGGAAAATTTCAATGCATGCTGTGGAAGAAATATTGCGTTAATAGCATGCTGTTTTGTGAAAAATCTATTTATTGAAATCGTGTAATAAATGTGCAATATATTTAAACTTCATTTGACTTCATTTGCAAGCTGACAGTCGTCCAACGAGCTTAGGAGTGTTGATGGCTTTGGTTACCGAAGTACTGAGGGTGGTTTGGACTTGATCGGAACTGCCCATGCGACTGCTACCTCGTGGTCGCCTTCTATGCACTATTCTAGTGACCACAAGTCATTATAAATTGTCACAGCAATTATACGTCTCTATAAAGGAGCTATAGTTCTGTTTTTAAGAACCCTATACCACGCATGATGGTACATTTTGTTACATCTTATTACTCTACCAATTTAATAAGCTTCCTGCCCTTTAAATAGTCATTTCTTGGTTCCGGTTTCTAGGAACGGCCTGTGTCCATCATTGCGCAACTTTCGGCTAAACCCTACTTAGTTGAACTGGAAAAATTAGAATTTTATTGAATAAAGTCAGCCAAAGATGACAATTAAAATTCAAAAATACAAAATATGCGCCTTCTTTATCAAATGTTGTATTTTGTGACGTATTAAACCCTGTTATCGAATATACTAATATATTTGATAACCAAATAAGTCTTAGAAAACGGGGATTTAATAATTCCCTTTAGAGCCAAAATGTAAAATTTTGATAATTCAGGTAGAAGGGAGTACGTACAACCTCTTAATGCCATACATGTACTCCGAGGCGTATCTCTTTTGCGTCTGCCGTTGACGCCGTGTTCTTTTTGACCGGCTTAATTATTCCAACAATATTGTAATTGCAATATTAACTAGATGTCTTTTAACGGAAAAAAGTCCACTGCTGGACTTGGGCCTCGCCATAGATTTTCAACAGGACCGGTTGAAAGTGAGTAAAATCCGTCCACCTTAGTAAGATCGTGTCCATCTTGTCTTGCCAATCCGTGGTGAACACTTCAGAAGTAGCCTAAGCCTAAGCCTCGGCTCGCGGCCCGTTCTACCTGCTATGTGGCCTGCCCAATAGTAGTTCAACTTGCCAATTAGCCTACAGGCGTAAAAGGTGTATATATATATATATATAAATATATATATATATATATATATATATATATATATATATATATATATACTAGCTGATCCCGCAAACGTTATTTTGCAAAAAAATTAAAGTTTTTAATTAACAAATGTAAGATAGGGGTTGATCGTAGAGGGGTGAAAATTAGGTTTGTATGTATTTTTGTATGCTGTATCATAATAAAATAAAAACCAAAAAAATTGTCTAAAAAATTAAAAATAAAATTTAGGGGTGGACCACCCTTATCACTTAGGGGTATGGAAAATAGATAGTAGCCGATTCTCAGACATACTGAATACGCATGTAAAATTTGGTAAAAATCGGTCAAGCCGTTTCGGAGGAGTTCAAGTTCGAACACCGTGACACGAGAATTTTATATATTAGATATACACACACACACACACACATATATATAAGTTATTCTATTGGACGTTTTATTTTTGCTTTGGTTATACGTGAGAATTTAATTAAAAATAAAAATGTGTAATGCCATGCACAACACTAGCTTACGGGTCATTGTATGTAGGCCAACGTCCCCTGAGCGTAGGGGTTGGCTTTCCCGGTCGCGGGATATCAAGAATGACTCTGAAAATTTATTATTGGATTACGTAATATTTATATGGTGTACATTTTTCTCTTAATGGTTTTGCTCTAAACGCGTTTCGTACCCGAGATGCCAACCTTTTCACGAAATAAAATCAAAATTGATTTGTATATATATATGTTTGCAGTGGGGTCCATAATAAATTTTACTTTTGTTTTATTAACTAACTTCCAATGCTTCGAGAGCTTGAGTATAATACCTGATATAGTTCCAGCAAGACGATGCCTTTAATCACACATCTAATGCCAGCACGAAGGCAGTAACAGACATGTTCACAAGAAAAGTAACATTGAAGAGAGGTTGACATTAAGTGGCCTTTATAAAGTCCGCATTTGTAGTCTTTTTATTTTTTATGGGAATATGTGAAAAACTCCACAAAAAAATTACATTCTTTCCTTTATTTAATAAAAAAATATGTTTAAAACACAAGTATGTTTTAAATTACATTAAAAATTTAACTTTAATACGGCCCACTGTTTATATTTATTTACAGGATGATTGGTTATACGTATAAAAGTTCATTTGTTGTCAATTAATGTGTGAACTACAGTATTAAAGTTTCACAAGTAATAAATTTCGTAATTATAACATAGAAATGGCGTATTCAATATTCGTGATACTACATTATGACTAATTATTTATTAATATCTGTCCCTGCGGCATTTATACTGCCAATGTTTTAATGTATAGGTCATTGATAAGCAAAAACCTTTAAAGTTTTTACGTCTATTTGAAATCATCCTCTCTATAAAAAAATCGCTCGGAAATATTGATTTTATCTACAAGCTAATACTTTCTGGCAATACAGTTTGCGGGACCTAATATTTTTTTTTGTATAGTTGTAATGGCATAGGCGTTTGTCTTACATGTCACCTGATGGAAGGTGTAAATGAAAACGCTCGCTAGTAGTCCGGTAAAGGAATAATGGAGATAGCTCAATCAGTTCGAAAAAGTATAAAACAATAATTAAATTAAATATGTAGTAGTGATCTAAATTTTGAATCCGTTTCTTAGTACTGTATTATCATTATGTTAATAGTTATTTTAACATTAATTGACAGTAAACGAGACTAAACATTCACCCTTTTAAACTTTTGACATCTATTCATGGCCCTTAGCAAGGTTAAATTCCTGTATTTGTCACAGAACACTCTGCAGGATTGTAATATGTTTTCATAGTTGTTATCTTTTCCTTATTCAAAAGTTAGCATAACCCATATATTTTGTACAAAGAGGATAAATAGTTTTGTCGCTACGTACAGCGCCATCTATCAACACACCTCGGCACTAACGTGGCGTACATTGATCAACGGATCTAGATACGACATTAAAAATGCTTTGTTTGTTTTACACGTGCAGTAATGTTTCGTTATGTACAGGAATCGCTGTCTCTAATAATGGAGGTGCCTGGTTTATGTCGGCCGCCAATAATCTAGGTTTATTTAGGTTTTATGTCTCAAAAAAATCAAGATATTTACGTATTTGTAGGCGCTTCTAGAAGATATATGGTAACACTTAGAGATTCGTTAAGCAACCAATAAAAAGGGATATTTAAGGAAGTCCGGAGGACTATTTGAGGAGTGCTCCTCTGGCGTGCTTCTTAGAACGTTACGACAATAGTGATTATATGTGAAAAAGATATTGTTACTTAAATTGAAATTATTAATAAAAGTAGTTCACAATTGTTCGCTACACATATGTTTAAAAGAACGGACAAAGTTAAAGACGATAAATTCGGCCTAAGAACCTATGTACACTAAGACTACTAATTTTTCCACCGGAAAGAGTGATATACACAATATGTACAAGAAGATTTATAGCTTTTACACCTATTTTCAACCATACATTTACAAAGTGATCACTCGAAAATAATTTACATTAATTTATGTATCTGATAAGGTGTACCATCTATACATTATTGACAGCAAATGTGCTATACTTCACTCTTCAAATCTTCGTTCATCATCAAGCATTTGTCTTCGTTTATGGCCAGATATTTTACCACAAGGGCCATTCGTTTGTGAAATGATTTACCGCTGAATATAAGACGTGCTAAGTCACCACCTATTTTAAAAAAAAGTGGTTTAGAAATATGTACCAGACCTATGATTATTTACCCCATAATTAATTTTTTTTTCGTTTTGAGGCAAGTACGATCCAAGTTCAGTTTGATGTTTTATTTATATTATATTTATAAAATGTATTACAACGTAATACGTTACATACCGTGTTTATCGTAAAATATATGATTTATACATATTTATGTACGTTTGTATATATGTATGTTTTGTGCATGTTTACTATCCGTTATGAATACTTGTACTGTTTCAATACTATGGTTGTCTGGAAGAAATTGCCTCGTGTAATAAGACCGCCCATTGTACTTTATTTTCTTATTATTTTGAAATTTTGTGTATTTTTTCCAGCTTTTATATATTTATTATCAATTACCCTGCCTAATTATTAAGTATTGCATAATAATTATGAAGTTATTCTCGGACAGTTTTCCAGAGAAAATTTCGAAAAATAAATGGGCACACCGATAAAGCTCTTCAGTGCTTCACTAGCTGCGTACTAGAACTGAAACTGCAACGCTATACTTTTTGTCATTTCGATGGAGGTTGTGCGGCGGCTGGAATGAGTCGGGTGGGGGTTGGGTGGATATAATTTGTGCTGTGAATGGTCGAAATGAAGAGGCTTTAATTAATTCCCGTCTCGAGTCGCAGCGATAGTATTGCCCGTTGCAAAAAGTTTGGCTGTACAGGCAAACGAATCTAGTTTTTAAAATATAAGTAGTACTAGTGTTGTTTATAGAGAACGTAGTGAATTCGACGGCGAATTTACTTTACTTATTCAAAACTTCATATAGGCACTTAAAAGTGAGCCCCAAATAAGTCATCAAAGTAGTGTAAAAATTTTCTCGTTTGCAGTAGCAGTGTGTGGGACACGTCGCTCGTGCAACCAACTACCATTGGGACCGAAAGATGATGATGAACCAAAACAAGACATTCATCAGTCCAGAGACTCCTTTTGAATCTGCTACCTTCCATGTGATACAAGGATATAAATTGCGACGCAATATTTCAAAACATAATTCCGTATATTTGTTGGGAGCGTGTTCTCTCTCTATTAATCTTGTTATATGTATTAGAAAAATATAGATTTATTAAGAGATAGTTAAAAATTTCTGCATTATTATACGCCCTAGTGATACCATTGCGTCCTGTGGATCGTGTAAAAGTGTTTTTAATAAAACGCACACGAGATATCTAAGAACAGACGGCTTGCCGTTTGTCCACCTTCTCCGTTTTGCTCATATATTAAGTGAACCGAAAAGTAATGTGGCTTTCTTAAGTTAAATCCACACGACTACATTTTTACAAATTTTGATTTCTAATCAACAACATATTCACTTTCGTTATCAAAAACCTTTTGCTATCTAGTATATAAATCAATGCCGGAGCGGTAAAAATAAATGTGTCGCCAGAAACGACATTACTTTCTGGTCCCCTTAATACATAAAGTGAATAGAATTGGCACACACTAAAGCAAAACATTTTTCGTATAATATACTGTGACAGTAAGCGAATATAAGCACATATCCTTTTGTTTAATTTGTTAAATTAATACTTGAATATTTTGTTTACAGGTAATTTAATTTTGGAAATAATAGTCATTTTCCATAAAAGCGATACGTAAGTAAAACTATTAAATATATCTTTAGATTTATTCTGTAGAAGAAGCAATAGGGAGTAAACTTTCTTACTGTTTCATAATGTAGCCTGTAACGTTACCCGTCGGACAGTGTTCAAAGGTATATGAGACATAATTAAATATTTATGTAAATTGATCCTTTTTACCTGGATATAAAGATTAAAATAAAACATATCGTCACTTTTACTATACTTTGACCTTATCAAGTACAGCTACCAAGCAATACAAAGTACCGTGCTATGTCGTCATAGATGTCGAGATTAGAGTTAGAATTTCCCATGACCATCGTAGCAGTGACATGGTTATGTGTTCAGGTACAATAATTAGAAATTGTTTTAATAAGGTGGCAAGTTCAATGTAAGAAGAGGCATAATGAGTCCTAGTTAGGGAAATTTCTAATTGTATACGTCATGGGAAGAATGTAAGAAGAACCGAATTTGGTAGAAATATTTGCTTCCCTGAAGCTAGGGCAGTGTTTCAAACTCACCTTGGTCTCGGAAGAACGCACAAGAGATAAGAAACTAATGAAATAAGATCAATTAATGTTATGGTTTGACACCTTGGTTATTAGCATGTGGTATTCCAATAGAAACAATAAATTAATGTAACATATTTCAGAGTGATCCTGCGGGTTTAGGTTTTTACACCTATTCCCTACCTTCCTGTATAATGGAGATAAAATCGATGTGTTATGTAATATGAACATTACGAAACGTCTCACGAGATTTATATCTTTATTAGACGAGGTAATCTTGAAAAAGCGTTACTACGTCGTGTTTCGCCGGATAGGCCAGAGTGCTGCTTAATCTTTACACTGCTCAAGTTCGATCCTGTGTGGAGTACTCCAGTCACATCTTGGACGGTGCCAAATATCATCTAGAAGCTCTTGACTCAGTTGACCGAAAAACCCGTAGGTTAATTAACAACGAAAAGCTCTCAAATAGCAAAATACACACCCTTGAGCATCGTCGTAGAGTTGACAGCTTATAGGTTTTTTATAGGATGCACTTTGTAAAGTGCTCGAAGGCTCTTTTGGAACCGATTGAGCCATCTCCATTCCTTTATCGGACTACTAGGCGCAGGCAAAAGTTTCATCCATATGTTGTTAATATACCCAAAAGTCGAACTAAACGGTTTGACAGCTCTTTTTTTGGTGAGAGTCGCCAAGATTTGGATTGAACTGCTTGGGTCTATTTTTCCTGATGAGATAAACTCTGGAGCCTTTAAGAGTAGAGTGAACAGGTTTCTTTTGGATGGGCGTGTATAATCTTCGTCTTTATCTACACTTTCCATAAGGTGAGATGGATGACAAACACCTATTCCATTACAACTATATAAAAAAGTGTAATTAGTGGAAGGGAGATTCTCTCTTTCTAATTATTTGCTCCTTATTCGGCCTTAAAATTCATCACCATCGTCATCATTTCAGACGTAGATAGTTTACTGCTGAACATTGCTATCCTCCTAAGATTTCTAATAGGATTGGTCGATAGCAGCTTGCCTTGCAACCTTAACAAAGTTGATGATCCAAATTGTCGGTGGACGTCCTACCCTTTAATTCAGACTCCTATGGTCATATGTTCTGGGCGTTAATCGATCTGCCTTTCGCCACTTCAAATTGCCCATTAATTTTCCAAATATTCCTATTGGCAATCTTTGGGAGAGGAATCTTCCTTGCAGTGGACGACGTGAATTCACGATGATGATATAATCCAGCGAAGAAACCTGTCAAAACCATTATTATACAGATGTTTTAAATTTATAATCTGTTAACTAAAAAAGCCTCCATATTTACATGAAATACAAATCTAGTTAAGTAATTTACAGAAACTAATTGCTTCATTAAAAACAAATCTTTATCTAAAGCAAAACATAACAGCTACCTTCACGTGTTTCCACTGTTAGCCACGCATACCAAAGGCTACAATATTCCTTTTGCTTACAACGCGTCTTTATTGATTAGGATGTAGAGTTCAAAATCGCTTGTGAACTCTAACATGTGTGGGTATCCAGGGCGAGTTGATAAAACAGTTGGTCGCTATCTGTCCTCTGGATGATTACCTACTTGGTATTTGAACTCAGGTGGGGTCAAATGGGGTCGTTGATCGGCTTTGTCAGGGTCCAGCGAACTGTGAGAATTTTTTTTTATTAACTGAATTTTCTTAATTTTTAGAAGTTACATAAATTCAATAAATTAGCAGAAATAAATACAGTGATTGGTTATAGATATATAAGATTTAAAGGTGTGAATAGCTCATTTCCTGTTGGAAGACCCTTATAAATTATATGGTTGTAAAAATAATAAATAACATAGTTAAATATCAAAAAGTGTGAATAATATTACAACACCAATAATACTAAAAGCATCATTGTCCAATGTATTCCCATGAAATGCTTTGTGAAGTATATATTTGAAAAAGTGATCACACAAATATATCTGACTCTAATTTGAAACATTGAAAACCAAAGGCAAAACCGTATTAATACAGTGTGAATGGAAATAGATGTTAAAGCGGTTAAGGTATAGCTTATGTACTGTCAAATAATCTTTGGGACACTGTACCTAAAAATCAACGGTTCCAGAAATATTAAACAACGTAATGATAATATAGTAATATAGTATAGTAGTACTATTTGTCTCTGCAGACTTTGTACTTTATTGTAAGTAATTGGCCTGTCGCTTTCAAATAATAAAAAAAAACTCATGTAATATAAGTGTAAAAGCTTTAAAGCTTTTTGCTGGCCAATGAGCTATACATTCTAACCCCTTTACAGCAGTTACAATTTATAAACAAGCTGTATAGGGCAAGCCATGATAGTTTGCTTTTAGAAATAACGTAAACTAGACAAGGTTTACGAATGTACACCAATACCTCACTGTGCGTCGTGGTTACTTTCCAAAAAACACGATGCAAATTGAAACGCCGCAAAGTGAATTAAGATTTTCTATAGCAAACCATGTAAAGATCGAAGATAGGTACCAGGGTTACGAAAATACTACTTTTTAAAAAGAAAATTGAACAAAGTAAACGTTTAAAAAGCAAAAATAATATAACTCTGCCAATAAATAAATTGGAATAATATTTACCTTTTTGGTAACCAGAAACAACACGTTAAAATTTATATAGATTTATAATTCTCTTTTAAAAAAAGCACAACACACTACGTAATTGAAACTGAACTCCAAAATTAGCAAAACAAAGTGAGAATAAAACTGTATTAAAATTGCGTTGATTTTTAGTCAGAAAGGGAATCCCTGAGTTTTGATAGCATGGCGTAATAAGAAACAATTGTTGCTATCTTTTGGAAAAAAAAGATAATTTCAAAAAAAAATTAAAGACTTGAACCCAAAACAACGCGTCCCCGAAAATCTTACAACGCACAGTGAAAATTAGTAACAATTAAGCAGCGACGCAACTTCGATAAAAACGCAAAACGGAACGACGCAAAGCGGGGTATTGGTGTATATATATTTTTATCAAACGAAGAAACTAATGTTATTTATTTTATGAAAATTATGTCGTCAAGATGTCCAGATCGTCTAGGTGTTGTCCAGATTATCGATAACAGTTTTCTAAACTACCCTGAAAGTCTTCAAAAACACGCCTGCATGTTTAGCTATTAGAACAGCTTTTCTTTTTCTTTTATTAAAAAACTTAGCTAGCTAACGACTTGGCTCTTAGATGTCCCCGTAAAAAATCACAAGGCAACAAATCTGGACTTCATGGTGATCACTCAATGTCAATCATCTTCAATATGACTTTTCCGGTGAACATTTCTAATGCGACCTCCATGTTCATATTACATGTGGTGCAATAGTGCTATAGTTATTTCACAATTATTCTATAAAATGCAGTAATTATGTTTTTTTTTTTAACTTAATTTGTACAAAATGTGAACATCACTTAAATAATAATAAAATTATTAATATGTCTAAAATTATCTATTATATAATTTTCAGTTGATATTATAAAAATTAAATTAGATCCATACAGTTAAACGTCAAATGTCTTGTTGAACATTTTACAGGATCTTAACCCTAATTGTAGTTTTAATAGAGGTGACAATGGTTTGTGATGTTTCACGGTAAACATGCCCGTGTTGCTGTTATAAATGTTGTGCCGTAGTTACTTCCTTCGCGGGATTCATCTCAATAAAAGTTCACTACGTATCGTGTAATCACCGCCATAGATTAGTTCCAGCAGATGCGGCGATTGGTTGAATTATTGTACCTTCCATTGTTCGGTGAAATGAATTAAAGAGTTATTTAATTCTTATCGGTCTGGATTCTTTCTTTTCACACAATTTTCAATATTTAGTTAGGAAAACTATTATTAAATTGTTTTCATGTTAGATTCGGTGGTACAATTTAAATGTATAGTCGTAAACACTCAATAATTCCGCAGGACGATTCCGCAATGACATTCGACAGGACCTTTAAAGCCAGGTTCGGTGTAGAGAGCCTTATCACATACAGCTTCTGCTAGAAGTAATTGTAAATTTTTCAAGTCGTCGTCACCGAATCGTTGGTTGGACTATCTTCAGCTTATCATATTACGTATGTTTGAATGTCATTTTTTTTTGTTTTGGGAAGAAAATATTCTGGACATTGAAAATACTCTGCCTCCTGGGAAGAGGATAGAGTTATGCGAGGTCCCGACCTACTAAACTCCGGTAACACCTTTGGGAACGTCACGTATTGTATTATTTACCTTATCATAACAAAACTAGTTTGTTTAATTTGTTACAGTTGGCAGAGCTGGAATTTGAAAACGTACAAACTTTTGTACTTGTTTTTAAACTCGCGCCCGTCAAATAAACGTTCTGCAATACGAATGTGGCGAGTTAATTCAGTTTAACCAACTGTTTAATTCGACTTGTTTGTTTGATAATTTGATTTTGTCGGGAACGAATACATTATTCGATTTGCATTGTTAATTTAAACGCAAACATTGTGCTGTTTATTTAGTCTAGATAACCTAATATGATCTAATTACTATACTAATATAGTTTATCTGCTCTTTTGTAACATACAAGTGTAACCTAATGGGTTTTCTATGTATTTATTTTCCTTTTGTAACAATAAAAAGACTAGGGAGCCCCCAAGAAAAAAGCATTCTTGTAGGAGTCCCTTATGTGCCTCTTTAAAGTAATCGTACAAATAGTTTACCATATTCAATGAAACTAATATATAATTATGGTAGAATATGAATTTTGTTACTAAACACTTATGTATGACATTTTTTTTGAATTACGTTTCGGACAAAGACCGGCTGATAGCTTTGTATAGCGTTGTCCTTATCGCACAGCTGGCTATGTATACAGAGTAGATACAACCGTTGGTGTTTATCATGAGCCTAGTGATCATTTTAGCCTTAGTACGTCCACTGATGGATATAGGTATCTCCTCATAGATTTCATATAGTACAGGATGCCAGGGTCTTCTGACAACCTTAACGAGGTGATCTATCCACCTGCGGCAGCGCTGCGTTTGTTTTCATAAATTATTAATATTTCTAACGCGTCAAATCAATTGCCGGATACTTTACTTTTCTAACATTACTTTGGTGGAATTATATCACGTTTGATTTATTACAGTATCAGCGATATTGTAATATATAAGGTATTGTTATTCATCTTAAATGATTTTATTGATTCTCCGAGAAAATAATATATAAGCAGAAAATGGATGAGACCTTCTGCGTACTTTAATCTTCTAGATCCCGAATGCAGTGTAGTATAAACAAACATAAAACTATCTCTGTCATCGCAATACCTCGCTCTCTTTCGTTGTGATTACGGTTTCCCGTACGAAACACTAGTAGTTCGGATGATTTGCGCGAGCGCAGACGTGCGCTGACAGCCCGTAGATCGTCGATCGATGTGTAGTGATATATACTGTGTGTGTGTCACAAGCCCTTTGTGGTTTTAGTGGAGTGTGTAACGTGTGTTTAATATTAATTCACTGTTAATTGTTTCGTTATCAGGCTGATGGGTTCTTTGCCAAACTGTTTTTAGGACATGTTTATTATTTGTTTATAGTTTGTATGTAAACTTTAGTGTTTGTATTTGGATATCGTTTAGTTATCAGCGGCTTTTACTGTCTTTTATTTATTTAGACTATTTGTATCACTACTGAATACATATTTAGGCTGTTGGGCCTTTTAGATATTACCAGGATTTATACACAATTTTACCAAAGGAAATTTCGTAAATATCGGGAAACAGTCATGAAAAAAAAGAAATTGCATAAATAAAAATTTGGTAACCTTTGCCAATTTTAAGATATTTTTTTTAAGATGTAAGAATTATTTATCTTAATTTACCTCTGTATTTTCCGCTTAATACAGTGGCAAGAGGTGGAGAGGAGGTAGGAAAATATATATCTAGAACTATCCAGAATGACTAAAAAAGGCTTGGTTATTACTATTATAAATCTTCGCGAGTTTAATTCCCAAGATATAATATATAATTCACTCTCTGTGCATTGTTTATATAAAATTGACACTGATCACAAATAAGTTTCCAGTAGATGGGCGGCAGCGTCCTCTGTACACCATAATACCACACCGCGATCGCCAAAGAGCTTGACAAACGTGGAGTTTATGGTATATTTCTCAACAGATATCTTAGGAGTCCATGCCGTGCATTGGGCGTTTATGGGCTGAAACGACAATTACGAATAGATCTTGGAAATTAATTGCTTAGCTACTGTATTATGAATACTGCAAAATGACCACAGAAAAACACCCTTTATTTAAAGAATGTCTTATAGGGGAGTTTAATCTGATTCTTATTTCTATAAAATGGCAACTTCTGGCTTTCTCATGATGTATAGAAGTGGTGACTTTAAACCTTTCTCTTGGTTACTCTGAATGAGGCTTAAGCCGTGCAAACGGGCGTCATCTATGGGCTTTAAAAGTAATCTAATACCTCTGTTAAAATATGCAACAAGGCGAAAGTAGAAATAAACATATGTCAGGAGTTACGATGTTTTCATAACAATGAAATTCTTTTCAAGGTTTTTACATTGAATATTTTACTCTATAAGCTGGTATTCCACAATATGACAGTGTTTATATTCCAATATTAATGCACAAACAGACGCTGTACCAACTTTATAGGGGATCTAAATGAGGTTCCCACTATAGGGAGACAGTACGATCATTGTAGGATACGCGAAACCTGTAGTAAGCAGTGAGACGGATAAGGCAGCGATTAAAAAGTGTTACTGAAAAATCTAAGCCATTGATGCACAGACCGTGGCCCGCCGACAGCAAAAATAATATTCTCGTACATTCGAAAAATATTGAATTCTATTCCAGAATAAAACCAAAAAAAAAATTAATTACCTATACTTCTGGCGGCTGGCCCGCCATCAGTTCATGATTTTCCCAAGTGGCCCCTAGTCTTAATAAGTCTGTGCAACCATGATCTAAACTAATATTACAGTGTAAATGTTAACCCGTCTGCCAAGCGTAGCAATTGTAGTATATCCCTCCATAGATACCTTGAGGGGCCTAATCCTAATATCGGAACTAGAACACTTCGACAGATTTAATAACATCTGCTGATTATACTGTAAAGTAATCATACTGGAATATGTTACTTTTATTTTGTCTCCATTAGAATGCGACGGGACAACAATAACTTCTGGCAACCAAGTGTGTCGATACTGCATGCATCTTATAGAAAATAGTTTTAAAGTGTTTGTTGATACTAATTCTTTTGTTAATTAGTAAATTTCGTATATACTTAAAACATGGTTGCACAGACTTATTAAAACTAGGGGCCACTCGGGCAAATCATGAACTGATGACGGGCCGGCCATCAAAAGTATAGGTAATTAATTTTTTTGGTTTTATTCTGGAATAGAATTCAATATATTTCGAATGTACGAGAGTATTATTTTTGCTGTCGACGGGCCACTAGTATTTGTCCGGCGGGCCGCGGTCTGTGCATTCATGACTTAAAACACATCCAGTAGTGGTAGCCCAACGGTAAGGACTAAGACTTGCGATCGTAGGTCGCGGATTTGATTCCCGAGATACAGTCTTATATGATTTACACTTTGTGCGTTAATTATATACAAATTGCCACTGCGCCTGCCAAGCGTGGCGATTATGGTATATCCCCTCATAGATATCTTTGAGGAAAACCTATTCCTTACAGTGGACGTCTAAAGCAAGCTGTTGCTTCACCGCTAATGAACAGTTTTGCCGCGTATTAGCGTTGTTTAGAAATGTAACTTTAATCTTAGTTTGGTTGTGGTTTGGAAAGCGACCAAAACAGGGCTAGTTAGTGCATTTTAATCTATATATAACTTAAATGCCAACTAGACCATACATGGACGCCATAACAGGTGGAAACGACAAACGCATTCCTATGCGTGCTCTACAGCTGTTGATTGCAATAAGCGATGGTTGGCAGCTACGAGTTTAGTTTGATAAACAAGTTTGTCGGTATGTTGTGTGTTGATGAATTGATATTTAATGTGTTTGTGACTACAGTAATTCCCCATACTCTAACGTCATGTTATCTCTTATAACATTTATTTCAACAAAGGTCACCGACGTAACTAAAGGAATTGCTCGTACAACTGATAGCTGGCAACCATGAGCCGGTTGATGCGGCATGGATCCTCAGGAGGTGGGCCAATAGCATAGTCAAGATCGTGTAAAATCCCTGGAGGTAACCGTAAGGGTGTTTCCAGAAGCGATCTTTGAGTGAGGCCTAGGCCTTGCAGTTGAGAGTCTATTAACTGATATGAATGATTTGATGAATCCACGCGTTATGTTATAGCAGCGTATGCATTAAAGACTTACAAATGCACTTGCAAGATAACATCTGCCGGACTCCGTGACCTGCATCTGAATGTGACGCGCATATGTCGCATCTTTTTTTCACAAAAGCAACCCGTACAGATGGACATCTGGTGTAGAACGATGCAATAGATACTTTACAATGCATTTATGATGAATGCCTTTTTATTATTATTTCCAATGTGCAAAAACACCTACACCTAAAGCCATTACTCAAACATATTCGCATGTTACATTAATTTATTTTTTTTTCTATTGCAAAGTGCCACGCCAAAAAAATTTATGGCAGTATCATGTCTGCAGGAACAGATAACAAACAACTTTTTATTATATTATAATTACGTTTTCTATTACTTGTGTAACCATTGAGGTTTAAATAGGGTGTACCATACATTAATTGACAGGAAATCAGCTATATATTCACTACTTCCTAATTATTACACCTATATCCAATTATTCTGTATAATGAGTATAGTAAGGTAACCTGTTAATAACTTATAGAATTTTGATTTTCAACAATAAACTAATAAAAAATGGTATTATTTACTTTTTAAAATAAAATCGGTTTCAGTTAAAAATTAACAGTAGTTTTAGATAAAAATGAAGTAACACTGTAAATTCAATATAATGAAGCATAATTTATATTTAAATATACATACGTATTAAAATTAATTATATTTTTATATCTATCCCTGCAGAGGTTATTGGTCCTTCGCATATTCCACTACACATTCCAATAAACAAAAATTAATGTCACATACTTCAAAGGGATGTATATCACTTTATACAGAATTATAAGTCATAGATGTAAAGGCTTTTGCTGACAAATTAGTTATCCATTCACATGTCTTGAGCTTATATACAATCATCCTGTATATTGCCGTTTGTGCTACAAGACATTGGTAATGTCTTCAAGTAGTGTTTACAGTGTTACTACGTCGAATTAAAAATATATATTTGCCATCTGGAAAACAATATAACAAGAGTCACGTAACGTTACCAACAAACACTACTTTTGTGACTCAGAAAATACATTTTATCGTGGCAGTTAATTTAAAAACATTGCTATCGATTTTTCCTTTAATTATATCATAATAACCTTGGTAGTCGAGGCGTGAATACATTACCAGTAACATATATTAATTTAAACACTATGGCATGTTGTTTATAAAGTTATTATTTCAAGTATTTTAAAATGTTATTATCATTCCCATAATAGTAATTTTAATGTATTAGGTTAAGACAAAACGCGAATAGTGTGTATAAACTTGTAAAACTTCTTGTTTTAAATAAGTGAGGTAAAAAAACGCTGTATTCCTCATGAGGATCGGTTGAAAGCGGGACTGCATCTAGTCCTCTAATAAACCTTATAAGGCCTGTCGTGTTTACCAAGTCATGGTCGCCACTCGGCCCCAACGGTCGCTGGTTGCACGAGCGATGTCCCTTATCCATTGCCACTTCAGATTTGCAATTCTTCAAGCAACATCGGTGACAGTTCCACGAATCTTCTCATTTCATTTTGTCTTTAGTTGCGGATCTTCTCATTTTATTTCACAGCGAAGCTTCGTGCATAGCCCTCTTCATTGCTCTGTATTATTGTAACTATTAACTATTCCTACCGAATCGGACATGGTGTTTTAATCTTAAAACTTTGTTTTAATGTGAAGTCCAAGGGATATCGATAGGTTTTTCCGAAGCGCAGGTATAAGTTTATCAAGCAATTCTGGTACATGAATGTAAATCTGAAATCAGTCGAATAGGTCCTCAGAGAACTCTAATGGGGCGGTCGCTTTATACGCGCTTAGTTTATTATGATTTTATGATGATCCAAAAGCCTACAAGATTTGATTGATATGAGATGAGATTACTCATCTCATATCAGCCACAGGACTGCAATTGCTGATCATAGTCCTCCGTCATAGATTTATAAAGAGACCTGTAGTTGAAGTGGTCTGCATCCAGCTTCTTCCGACGACCTAACTAGGATGTCTGTTCGTCTTGAGGGTGGAGGTTCTGCCCTGCACTTGCCCAGGTCCGTGGTCTCCACTCCAGAACCTTATAGCCTGATCGGCCTTCTGTTATGCACGCTATGTGGCCTGCCCATTGCAGTTTTAACTTGTTATTCCGCCGGGATAGGTTAGCTTCTTTCATTCGTCTAAGGATCAATTCCTTCCAAATTCGATCTCTTTGGGAGACAGATGAAAAGAGAGAAAGAAAATGTAATGCATGAAAGGGGAATTAAACAAAAGTTATAACTAAAAAAAGTTCCTGTCTCTCCCAAGATAGGTTTGAACGAGAGGTCCCCAATAACGGCAGCCATTAAAAATCTTATCCTGTGGATAAATCCCGATCATGTCTCCTTGAGAGACTGTAAGCTTGTCAATGGGGTCAGAAGTGAAATACCGATGTTTCTGTACCGTAGGTGAACATTGTGAATAAAATATAGACAAGAGAGGTCATTCCTTGAGCATTTCAATGTAGGGCAGAGGCCGGTGCAGTACCAAGGTAATAAATCATCCACGCTAGGTGGACCGGGAAGTTTCTGGATGCGAACAGCGCCAGACCGGTCATCATGGCGATCATTGAGGGTGGCTTTTGCCTTACAGTGGGTGTCTATCTCTAACGACTAATTTGATGATAATGAATAAAATGTCTTCATTGATATAATACATTGCTAAAGGTATAATTCATTTTTCTATATTGTGTCTTCCATCTATATTTTTCATATGTTAATATATCATATTATATACACAGTATTGATGTTATGCGGAGTATCTTATAGCGTTTAATATGCAGGTGATGACAGTAACTCGATGCGTCTTACCTCGCGTAATTGAATGATCGTTAGGTTGGCCCTATCTTCAGCGGTTTCAGGATAGTCTTAATTTTTTTTTAATGTTTATATTCTTAGCATGATGCCAACATGAACTAACTGGATGTTTGCAAGTTGTTGTTAAAGCCTTAAAGAGCTCATTGTTCATTATTTGCTATTAATTAATTTATGATGCACCCTGACCAAAAATATTTTTTTAAGGTAATAAATTACGTAATGATAATATAGTAAGAAAAAGCGTGTTCAAAGTTCGGATTACTATTCTTAAAATTTAGACTTTGTACAGCTATAAGTTTTTTGTCTGTTGCATTGCATTGAAAAAATGAATTTATGTAGCATATTGCAAAGTGATCATTTTTCACAGTGTGATTGGAAATAGGTGTAAAAGCTGGAAAACTGTCAAATGAGCTATACATTCACATCTCCTAAGCTATTACCACGTATATTGACATATGTGCCACTACGCATTTGTAACATCTTCTATGAGGTTTTACAATGTTTTTATTCTGTTCTCGTTTATGGCTTATCGCTAAGCCTTCCTGGGATTTTTTTAATTCGTGTACAACCTGTATATCTTTTATTTCATATATATTAGGTCACCCGATCATCACTTAGCGTTTCAAAGGCTCACGTTTCCACTCGATCGGAACAGATTTATTTTTATGTATATATATTTATGAGTGCCCATGATTAATAGTTGATATACAATTATAATTGTGTATTAAATATTTGGTACCAAATTTACGGCAAATAAGAAATTTAATATATGAATACATATACATATGTCATGACTTTTCGGAAGTGGTTAGCGAAGGTTATTCGAGAGAATAATATTTATTATATTGTTTTAATTAAGAACTATATTTTACTTTAAATTAGCTATTAGAGTGTGTAAGAAATAGTAATTAATATGATAAAGTACACGCAATTATGTGTAATGAAAGTTTTAATAAAATAGCACATGAAGAGGTTTTCGCAGGTCTGATGGTGTGTCACAAGTAAATATACTTTGTTCCAGTTTACAAGTGTTACTGGTTTAATGAGCTGTGTCATCTTGAGTCGTATGGCATACACTATTAATTTTTTAAACTCCCGGATAACGTAGAACGCTGGTATCATAAACTATTGAAAGAACATAATGATAAAGAATTTATATCATAAAAACTAGAACATGGGATCATCACATTACATCGCTCGAGCAACTGATGGCCAGTGGGACCGAAAGGTTATCGAGTGGCGACCACGAGCAGGTAGATGGGCTGTGGGTAGATCGCCCACCACGGGTACTGACGTCATAGTTACGGACATTGGATGCGGGAGTAATATCGGTGATCGTGGTGAATTTTCGTGGAGGCCTATGCCTAGCAGTGGACGTCTACCAGCTGAAAAAAAAGGAGAACAATACTAAATTTTTCTTTATTTATAGTATTATCCACATAATTTCATTTATAGTGTCAGCATACGCAATGAGAAGAATATCATAAGAACAATTTGACCTCTTTGAACTATTGAAACTCTGCTATAATGGCATCCTTCATCTTAAAGCTTGTAGGTTCTAAGCACACTCTGATCTGAGAAGACGAACAAATTCAGAAAAGTAATTTTTTTACACTTCTTCAAGCACTTTCGAATCGTCAAGCTACCACCGGCTCAGAAGTCAGTTCTGCTGAGAAGAAGCCAGCTAGAAACTCGACAGTTACTACAAAGATTTTTTTAAAATATATCCACAACAATAATTAGCTTCCTGAGTGAGCAACTACAATATTTAATTTCACACATTAATATCAGCATAGTACTCTCAAATAGAATAATATAGCTTTTTCAATAACATGTTTTTATTATTGGTTTTAAATCTTTTCAGTTACTGGAATTATAATAATGCGAAACTAAGAAAAAATAAGTATTTGTATTGATTCTAAATAATATTAATTAAGGACATTTATTTTACTTCTCTTCATAATTTTTTTGTTAATAATTGGTCACGGCAATTCTTCGTAATTCTTCGACATTCTAGTGACTAGATACTGAACGGTGTTTAGATTTTATTAATTTTAAAATTATAATATAATTCCACATTAGTACGTTTTTATATTAAAAGGATATCGAGATTTGCACGTTGACGCCTCCCTATTATAGATTAAAAAAAGACGTAAGTTGTTAAAACTGCAAGACAAAACGTTCCATTTTTAAATACAGCATCGACTGCATTAAATCAATACCGTTGCCTTTTTAAAGCGATGACAGACGAGAGAACATAAATAGAGCCTCACTGCGCCGCCAACTCGAAACGACTCTTACATCCTCAGCCGTATTTTGACCCAATTACAAGTTTTTAACCTTTTTTAACCTCGTTTTTAATTAACCACTTCCGTTTTACATGTGACGATGTGTTTTTTGGTTATTTCAAGTTAATTTTTTAGCAATATTTACTCTCGTCATCAACGGTACACGTCCACTGTTGAAAATAGGCCTCCCACCTTGATTTAGAATAGAACCGGTAGGGAGTACCCTGCAGCCAAATTCTTCCATCGACTATAACAAGATCATCCGTATCCTACGCAACGTTTGCGGGTCCGTTGTGTCTACAGGACCACCAAGGCCCTTGCAACCATGTGTTCTGCGAGCTATGTAATCTGCACACTTCTACTTCGTCGTTCTAAACTAATGTGATTATTGATAATCTTAAGAAAGTGTTACCATGTTTCCTTTCAAAGCATTTATCTTAGATTGTGAAAAACTTTCTGTAGTAAATAACCATTTTTATTTATTAAGAAAAAAATCATACACGTGAATGTAGTAAATATGTCTGTATGGAGCTATTAGTGGTTTTTTTTTTTAATTTAAATCGTAGTGAAGATGTTTTTTTATTAGAAATTGATATATTGAGTTAACCTTCTCAATACGTGTGTGAAAATGTAAAGTATGTTTACAAAAACATAACCGATTTTCCCAGAAACTGTGATATAATATTTGAAGTAAATGCAAAAACCAATTAGTTATACATAATACTCGACTTCATTGAGTTAGTATATCTTTCTATACACTTTTACAATAGGATCCCAGTGAAAGTTCTGAAAGCTTGTATTACTATATAAAGATATATTTTTAAAGTAAGTAAAGGACTTAACACAAGACCTTGGGAAGATATGTTCGTCTCCTCTCTATTTCAATGATTATTAAATATGTTACTGGGGACGTCAACTCTCGATTATACTAGTTAGATGCGTTGCTGAAGTTTCTTCCGCCATTTCTCTTAGCGCTAATTCTTTCTAAAGTGGTAGTAGTGATTTTAGCCAGGCAACAGAAATTGGCCTAGCCAAGGTTCGGTCCTATTGGGTGCCTTTGTGTCGGTATGCTAAGTAGGCATTTCCGACGAGTGACAGCTCAAGTCTAGGTCTCCTCATGGGGAACCTTTGAACTTATTCACTCGATGTAGTGTTCATAGATAGGATCTGAGAACTCGGCAGCCTCCCAATCCGTGAAATAGTAATATTGGCCCGAGCCGAGGCTCCCTCGGGAGTCGATGAACTTGTCTACTTTAAAAAAGGCCTAAAGCTAGGCGCACCACCCCCGCCACCTTATTTCTGCGGAATCTGCGAAAGCCATTTAGGCAGCAATGAGAATCCATTAAAAAGAGACCACATTATCCTGCCGAGTTTCTTTTGCGTTTTCTTTTCATTTCTGAGGCATTTTATTAGAACGGTTGTTAAGTTCAACTTGACGTCAACAAGAGATGTTGTGAATTTGATCAACAGCTGTGAGAGTCCATTAAAAAGAATTAAATATGTTAACCAATATTATTTAAAAAAATATATACTGCTGAATTTGGTCGCCTTTTTTCAGTCCTGAGGCATTTTATTCGAACGGGTGGTAGACGTAACTTGACATCAACCTGATATATTGTAAATTTGACCAATTACTTAGACAATACGAAATCTGTGTTTTCCTTCCTTGATAAATCGCAGTGGCTTACTAAAACTAAATTCACACGGTTTTGACATGTAAATTATTGTTATCAACATTCCATTCGATTGATTATTCTTCCGGAGCCGTGGATCTCGTTTTGGTTTCAATCCTTTGTTGTGGGAAGGTTTTCACGCTCCGGTTTCGAAGCCCGGTGTCCACGGTCACGCGCCGTCGCCCGCACGGCTCTCGCGTACCGTTAGACGGTTCAAGTTCACTCTTGTAGGAAAAAAGTTGCCGGCGCTGTGAATAATTTTATGTACGTAGACTGTACGGAATGAGCGCTAAGGACATATATATGCCTAGCATTTAAATAGCTACAACGAAGGATTATTATATTTAAAACAATTTCTAGTTTTATATAGGCGTAGGAGATCCTATAAGTCAAGTAATTGCTCCAGTTGTTAGTTTCTTATTAATCAATAAAATATTAAAATTTATCATCCGTTTATCATCATCATTTCAGACATAGGAAGTCCAGTGATGGATAGACGCCTTTCCCAAGATGCCCAATAGGACCAGTTAACAGCAGCATGGGTCCGGCATCTTCCAATCAATAAAATTAGATGCATACGGGATGATTAGCTACAAATGTAAAAGCTTTAAAGGTGTATTAAATGTGTAGCTTATTTTCTGTAAAATTATGTATGGTACACCCTATATAAAAATTAATGGTTCTAGAAATATTAAATAACATAATGATATAGTATTAAAAAGAGTTGCCAATTTTCGGATTGTGTATTGCCACAGGTTATTGATCCGTCGCATTGTAATAGTAAAAAATATGTAATATATTTTATGTTTATCACTTTACACAGGATGAAAAAGGTGTAAAAATCTTTACAGATTTTTGTTGACTGAAATGAGATATACGGGCATCCTTTTATAGCCTTTATACTTATAAAGAAATAAGATCACCTGTATAATTTTATCACCTCCGTATAATAATTTGTGACCTAATTGTATCACGATAAAAATGTTAAAATAAACAGTAGCGACTGGCGACATGGAATTGTGACGTGAATTTTTACGTGCGTCTCTTTACGACGCCGTAACGCTTGTGGCTCGTTATTTTGCATCCTACCCGCATTTCGGGATCCATACCGCCGGGGTACGAAAACTTTATAGCACAAGAATTTGCCTATAAAAAGGTTTGTACTCTCTTTAATAAGGGTAGACGTGTGACAGTATATTCTAGCTTTGATATATTTGAGTTTTTTACCGTGTTCTACTTTTGTTCCTAAATAAATTTATCATTTATGAAAAGAGTTTAACGCTGTAGGCGAAAGCGAGTGGATATGATTTTTTCTTTTGATCTTTCCCAGACAAACATTTTGCTTATTTTTTACATTTTAAAAGTTAGTTGCGTTAGTGTCTTTACCTTATTTATAGCATTAATATTGTTAGTATGTTTTGCGATACGAATTTTGGTCCACAATCCGTTCCCCTTCCGGCCGAACCCTTTGCGCACAGCTGGAGTGATCAGAAACAGGAACCGCATCCCACCTTTGGTTACCGATTATACCTCGCTTTCATCACACATACCCCCATACGAATAAAGTCTACCTTTGTGCGAACGTTCAGTTGATGAAATCTGCATAGTTTCATTTTGTAAAGTTTGCGAAGCCTTCAGTTATGGGAATTTAGTTCCAATAAAGCTGCAAAAGTCGCCGGGCTAGCAGCATTAACATCAATAAACACAACATACATTATTTTCTTATTTAATATCGTTATTATAAAGGAGCTCAAATTAAAAAGACATGTTCCCAAGTCTCTTTTAATTTGAGCTACCTATAGTAGCGGTCCCCGTTTCTTTTGGACAAGTAGGAAGTGGGCCCACTACTTCTCTTACACTGTAGAGTTTCTTGGGAGACCTACCAAGCATGACATCGTAATCCTGATCTGGCTTCCATATTTGCCGAAATTTATAACCCAGGTCTCTTCAAGGTCAGAGTGAATAGATACTTACAGAGTCTTCATACTTCATCTTCGTCATCATCGAACAGGTGATCCAATGCGGTCAAGTAAGCGTTAAAAAAAACCTATGTCGTTCACCTTCTGGCACATCTAACGTACCTTGTCAAAGATAAATAAGATGAACAATATTATTGATTCTACGTGTAACATAAGTGAATAAATGATTATTGTTCATATATACGTACTGTATATATTTGCTAGCTATATATGTTTACAAACCACAGATTAACTGTAACTTGCAATGTGTACGTATCGAAACATCAACAATTGCGCCGTATGTTCTATGTTCAGGCGACTAGTGAGGGGAATTTTATCGATTTTTTAGATAGCATAATCATAATATAAAATATTGATTCGTGTACAACGCGATAATTCATTTCGTACAATACGGTAAAAAAATTACGTATTCTACAATTTTGTAAACTTTATTGAATGCACGTATTTTTAAAATAATTGGCCAATTCAGGTTGTCACGGATTTTTTCTTTTTACAAAAAGCCGTTTTTTTTAAAAAAAAAAAGACGATACGTACTTACACAATTTCCTGCATTTATATTAGGAACGTTTGTGATTAATAAGATAGCATCAAAGATGTAACACGGCCATGGTGTATTTGAAAGTACAGTAAGGTCAATAAAAACGTGTTTTTATCAGAAACTTCATATTTTGGGCGCCGATAGAATTTTTTTTTAGTACTATTAGACAATCCAAGATTATATACGTTAAAGCTTAATATAACTTATTTCAAAACCCTTCAACCCACACTAAGCGTTGTGTTACTTACTACTTTTATAGTCCTAATACTCGAGGAATGGAATAATCTACTGGCGTCGATGTTTCCAGCTAGTTACTGAGGAGAGTCTTAAAGTTACAAGTAAATAGGTATCATCTAGGTAAGTATGTGGCATCGTAGATCTCGTCGCTTTAAATCAGGCGAGACAGAGGTCAAATGTTTTGCATGCGATCAATAATAAAAAAAAACTTTATTACTTGCGTACTTATAAAATATTATACCAATCTTTGTTTGCTCTCTTTACTGCTAATTAAATTTTGTGAATCTGTGTTATTTACTTTTAAATATGTTTATGTTTCTCAATCTTTCCTTTTCCTCATATACAGCTTAACTAGCTTGTATATCGCACACTATGTAATATTGATTAAAAATTTACTATATCTTTATCGATTGAAAAGTCACGTCACTATTCAAGCTAATTAAACCGCTGTGTTCTCCGAGCTGATAATGGAGGGGTTGATAAGGACGGCAGACGTTTGGTAAACAAGCAGAGTTTCCCTGTGTACGCGCTCGGTTGTTATTGGGCTTTGTATATACGCTAGTTATTACGGCTTTATTGTATACTAGCTGTCCCGATATTTTTTTTATACTGCAAGAGGTCACATTCCAATAGAAAAAATTGGAATTGATAAATACAGACCGATGTAGCTGTTGAATGCCTTGTTATATTTGCAGCGCGTGAACTGTCAAACGCACGAAGTTCATGACGAACTGTCAAATGCGAAAATATTCGTAACTTTTTAATTTTACACCCATAGGAACTTTTTACACAGTTTTAGGCAAAGAAAACTCATGAAATCGATTAAGGTGTTCTAAAGTTTTGGCGTTACTAAAAGAAATATAGATTAATGTTTATATTATGGGGAACGGAAAGTAATGTCGTTTATGTCGACACATTTTTACAGAAAAACCGATTGATTTTTACCGCTCTGGCATTGAACATTTGTATACTAGATGGCAAAAGGTTGTTGATAACGAAGTTGAATATAATGTTGATTAGAAATAATAACTTGTTAAAATGTAGTCGTGTGAATTCAACTTAAGCAAAACGACATTGTTTTACGGTCTTCCTAATACAAGATGATTATTCATAGTTTTATAAGCTTTGAAGGGTGTATTTTGTTTATTGACAGAAAAAAAACGCTTTTGTACATATTATTTATACCCTGTATAAAGTGATCGCTTTGAAATGTTACATTATTTTTTTTTTCTACTGGAACGCTACAGGGCAATAACCTTGTTGTTTTCCAGTCTGCAATGACGGAGAGTAAAGATTAATTAATTTTAATATGTCATTGGAATTTTGTCAACGCTTTTTTTTGCTATATTATCATTAAGTTATTATTTAAGACACTGTTGGTTTTTAGATGGGGTGTAACATACGTTAATTGACAGCAAATGGGTTATACATCCCTTTAAAACTTTCACGTATATAACTAATCCGCAAATATAAGATATTTGTCGGTAATGTAATTATCGGAAAAATATAATCTTAATTGGAACTTAATAGTAACATGAAAAACTAAGCCATGTAACCGTGTCACCAGTTCAGAATTTAATTTTTTTTTTAAAACAGCGGCGCAAATTAAAAAAAAATAATTAAGAAGAAAGCGCACGCCGGCGCTTTCAATATCATTACGAAACTGGAACGGCCCTCCATCAAATTAAAAGGGAGCGTCGTTTGCTACGGCGAAACACCCTTTAATTTTTATACAGATTAAAAATTTACCGCGAAAACTATTTCAATTAAATAAAAAGTAGGAGTGTCATAAAGACTGTTTTGTAAAAATTAATGAATTGCTAATGTATTACTTACGCTTTTATTTCTATATGAAACACTATTTATATAATATTTTCATGTCAGCCGCTAGACGCCAACTACAAGGCTGCCTCCCTAATTATCGCCACGATGACCATTCTTACGGGTATTGCCTGATCTTGATTATGTTGCCTGTTCACATAGGAGAGACTTGCCTCGCTAACAATTATCATTTAACTAATTCGTCGCTAAAAACCCGTAACAGATACATTACCATCACAGAATAACTGTTATATTGTTCTTAAATATACCAAAAATTTTACGACCAGCTTCTTAGGACTGGAACATGGTATTTTTTTTTATTTAATTTCTTTACTTTCAGTACGGTATAACACTGCGTGACGATCCATAGTGTATTTTCAAAAATAATTCACTCTACGAGACTTTGTGTTTTGAACAATCCTGACCATACTAGATAGAAGCGTTAGTGAAGTTTTTCAGTGCTAACGCTTTCAGTAGTGGCAGTAGTATTATTAGCAAGGTAATAGCGACCGACCAAGTCGAGATTTAGCAACGTCATTAGCATTCTAAACGGTTATTATTGACGAGTAACAGCCAAAGTTGAGATTTCCTCGTGTGAGGCCTTAAGCCTGGTCATTTCATTGAGCGTCCGCCGACACGAACTAAGATCTGGGTGGCCTTCCAATCCAGTGAAATAGTAGTGTGTAGTGCGAGCCGACCCTTCCCGGGAGGGGTCGAGCTTCGCTATCTTACAAGAGATATTAGACTCTGTACCCTCGGCTCCCTGCCACCTCTAATACGTGAAATCTGCAAATGCCACTTGGAAACCTTTAAAATCCAAGAAAGGGTAGTGTTTTCATAAACTGTGGATTTATTGTAATTTTGGATGTTAAGAAAATAAAAATTCTTAACTTAATCATGTTAGACCAGTAGCGAATAATCTAGAGATAAGAATAGGCGAGTGAGACCAACAACAATACCTGATGTGCAAGTGAGATGACAAACTACACCTCCTTGTACGATAGTAGACTTCTACTAGTAGTAGTAGACTTAGACTAGTTAATTTATCTTTTTATGGTTCTTTAAAGATCTATGATTGTTATTAGTTTCATCTTAGTTAAATTACATAATAATCAGTATCATTTTAGCCGGCTTGCCGTACAGCTTGACAATATAAACCTCTCTATAGTTTTCTGATAGGAGCGGTAGAAAGTAGCCTGTGTTCAACGTCTTCCGGTGATCCAAAAAAGTGGTCTTACTTATGTTGCGCTTTTCATTCCGTCTAGAACCTTAAGGCTACATCGTACACCATTTAGATTCTCAATTTTAGTAAATTTACTACGCTTTAGTATTTGATATTATTTTGCTAATTTGTATCGCATTTAAATATTACTAAAATACTACAAATACAATTTTTTGTTATTGATTATTTACTTTTAGCGCATACCAACATACTAACTGGTCTTGTTATTTGTATAAATAGTTGTGGAATAAGGTTTGAAACTTTGTGTTATATAGTCATCGTTTATTCCTGTCTCCAAGATGGGGCAGAGGGCGTCCACAGTACGTTACCATCCCGAACATGATCGATCCGGTTATGTACTGCTTCAGTTTCTTTAATCGTTTAATTTCGGGTAATCGAGTGATTAGCCCACTATACCCTAGCCTGCAGGTGGGGCTGCCACCTTGGAGCCTGCGGGCATGCTCGGTTTTATATGGGGTTGTCTCTCTAGTGAGCTACTTCTGTTTTGAGGCGCAGAAGATTCGCCTTCTGCCCTGCACTCTCAGCTCAGCTGCACCTCGAGTTGGCAGCCGCGCGGTTGCAGCAGTTCCCATGAAGGACGACGAGGACGTGAGGTGACTCGGACTGGCCAGGGCTATGCTTTAAACTTGTGTTCCGCCACTAACGCAGCAGATTATTTCTTGGCATTTTATAGGTAATGCTATTCTCACATATAGCGATTCCCACCAAGATCGTACCCTGACCCTCCCCCCCCCCCAATTATATAGGAATGCCGCTGAAAACTAAGACATTGAGAATTTTTTGAGTTGAGTTTCTAGAAACAGAAATCGTAAATATTTTAAAAGTAAACAATTTTTATCGTCTTCTATACCATCGGCACACCACTACAAATGTCTAATAATATATATTATTTTCTCATTACTGTCCGCGTGATTCCAATCAAGTGTGTCACGGCATTAACATTCAGAAGAACGTACTCTAATAAGCTCGTATCGGAGCCCCGCGGCGGGGGAATTGACGCAAATTGCTGCACACCCAATATTACGTAGGCACTCATAGTTGTTATATAGTCTTTAGTAGGTTAAAAAGTTTCTCTTGGATCAACGTCTTCGATAGAAAACGATTTATTGAGGTTTTTTAGAATAACGTAGCTATGCCTGTCGTAGAATGCAAGTTATATAGATTGGCGTTATGGGCAGTGGCCCTTATTTTCCCCTAAAATGAACGAGGGCACTACAAAAGGTGACTCCAATTGAAGTTGTCCCATATGCCATGAGGGATAACAATATGTTGAAATTGATCCCAAAATATTTAATATGTCTGCATCCAGCGACTTTATGTCGTCAGTGTACCAGATGGCAGTCGGTTCCACTAGCTATGTGCCCCGCCCACTGCCACTTTAGATGAGCAATTCTTCGAGCTACGTCGGCAACCTTGTTGAGGCAGTGGCAGCGCAAGATCGGTCACTGTAGCGATCTTTAGGAGTTGTGTGCGTCTTGCAACACTTGTCTATCGGCCGACATTATGATG
The DNA here is from genome assembly GCF_028537555.1 of Battus philenor. Classification (NCBI taxonomy): domain Eukaryota; kingdom Metazoa; phylum Arthropoda; class Insecta; order Lepidoptera; family Papilionidae; genus Battus; species Battus philenor. The sequence goes on along the minus strand of NW_027181688.1, from coordinate 9,535,378 downwards.
AATTAAAGTGGGGATTTGGGGGGGGGGGGGGGTACTAGTTATTTAGTACAACACTATTCTGTAGAGTAGCGCGTTAGCGATGCGCCACAGATATTATTCATTAAAGTAAAATCCTACCTAAATACCGTTACAGCATTGTCGGGTCTGAAGATATAGAGGTCAAACAGCAAACTTTTTGAGTGATATCTTCTTTTATTATTTCTGTGTATTTAGTGTCGCCAACAACGGTCGTCGCTCTACTAGATGGGATGGCCGGCGGGCAGCGCAAGATCGCTATTTGAGGCGATCTCTTTTGGAGGCTTCTATTCGTTGCAGTGGGTTTCTATCGGCTGACATGATGAAGATGAATGTCGCCAACATTAGAGGTAGTTTATGTGACGGCCTCTTTCACTGAACCCGAGGGTCGCTTGTAACCCATGTTAAAAATAAGCTGCTTTCATACTACGGTTAAATTTATTCAAATACAATGATACTGCGACCATGAACCACTGGATTATATGCACGTGAAGGTAAACTTAACCGGAAGGTTATCGGTCGCGGCACATCAAGTGGGTCAAAGGCGATGCGTCCGCGCAGAGATTGATTGAAATGTACTGACACAAACGGGAAAGATAAACGCATGTGTACTACCGACACACCATTTCACACGCATCACACGCACGTGCTCTGGGAAGTCAGTGTGTGTGTGTGTGTATATATATATATATATATATATATATATATATATATATATATAATAAAAAAGAGAATGTTGTGTTCGTTAAGTCGACGACTTGATGAACGTATTAGTGAACCAGCTACAGAAAGGGCTATGCTTAGAATTTATCAACATCCGAATCAGATATAATTGGTTGAAGTGGCAGTGGGCAGCTGTAGAACAGATGACCATTGGTGTCTTAATTGTCCACTTAGACCACGGACTGCCAAGTGAAGCGTAGAACGTCCGCCTGAAGGAGACCTGACAGAAGATCGTTGCGGTCGATGGAAGTCGGTGGATACAAGATGTTTGGTCAGACCAACTGGTCCTAATAGAAATATATAGAGAAGGCTTCCGTCCAGCTATGGACTTCCTGCGGCTGAAATGATGATAGACATTTATAACTTTATTTGGTTTGAGATATATGTAGACATAGCTCTAAAGTATAGCCTAAACATATTTTTGTATCTAAACTCAAGGACTCTCTCAGTAACCACGACCGTAATGCAATCTAGCTCTTTATATCGCTTCGAACGCTTCATGAAGTAACTTAGGCACAAGAGTCTCCAAGAAGTGACCATGTTAGCATTCGCATTGTAAAGCCAAAGATTTCACTTTTGTCTTATTTATATGATTATAGTCCGTCCGGAACAGTTGCATCGCGTGTTAGAAAGAAGCGCATACCTTTCAGGGTACTGAGGTTCCGATCGATAGTTTATCTTAAAAAAGTAGCTTAAAGCTTTTAAATCATGTCAAGTAACCAAAAATATACTTTATGGATATATTGTTTCACAATAACATGGCAATAATATCTCAATTTCTAAACAGACAAACTCGAGTGTAATATAATAGTTAAATTATATCTGTGAGTAGTTATACACTGGTTGCATTGCCAGGGTCGGTGCCGCGCGCCCCCTTGCGGTCGCGACCACGAATACGATCCGTCCGTCTGTGTGTCTGTACGTGCTATGGTACGTAATTATTGATAAATTTACCTGTGTATAAAACGGTCAAGGTTTTAGTGCTACTATGTTGAGAAATTTAAATTTTAAGTTCGCTTATGCTTCGGTTGTGTTATTTACAGTGGCCTTGTGCACATTTTGAGAGAAATGCCAGAAGAGCACAATTCAAAAGAAACAAGAATCAGAATTAGGTCCCCTATATTGCAATAATTTAACCAAAATTTAGGACGATTGTAAACGCATCCTTATCTGCAAGTAGCTTCAGAAAAATTTAAAATTTTTTCGAAACTTAATTATTTTCAAAAGAAATTAAAAAAGTTTTTGTTAAATAAACTTCCTTAGTTTATTACATCATTTAGAGACATTTACGTAGGAGTTTTTCGTAATGCCTTACACAGTTGTAATAATTATGAAGCCAAGAAAAAAAATGTACAAAAAGTATGAAAAATATAAATATAATAGATTATCTTTAGTTCTAGTGACCTATCGAATTTGGATTTTTATTTATTTAATATTATTCATGGTTATAGATTGAAACTTATAAATCGCGGATTCGATAAACGAAATAATTTCGAAATAAAACATGTAATATGCTTCGCTAAAGCCTTATTGTAAAGATTGTGATGACAGAACACCTAATTTCCATACACCCACAAATAAACAAAAGGCTTACTAAAACAAATAATACCTTTCATAATTCATGACGACTTTCGCGCCAACGCATTTCTGTATTTGTAATAGGTGGGTAGTTGATAATCGACGCCTAATTTCAAAGACTAATCCACCTATGGTCATTATTGCGTCGGCGGCGGAACGGTACGGACGTCCTTTTATGGAGCTGAGAGCTAATTAAACTTTATTTATACCACATTAGAGTTTTATTAGTCTTTTATTTCAGAAAATTTAAATATAGAAACATAAAGTATTTTTGGTTTTCTTATTAGGTCATATTGTTAATTAATCAATTACAGTGTTATAGAAACTGCCTAGTTTGGTTTATGAATTTCTTTACAGCTTTCGACTGAATTAGTGATATTAAAACAAAACATGTATTTTTCTTGTTCTAAAATAAAAATGTTCAATGACTTTTTGTTATCCCGAGTAAAGTTTTTCGTCATTTTTTTCTATAAGGTGTGGAAAAGCTTTATTGGAGCATTTATTAGAAAAAAGATCTAACGCCCAATACAGTTCGCAGAAAAAATAATTACTTTAAAGTTTTATTTTATTTTACTTTGAAATAAACAGTAACAAAAGGCAATAAAAAATTACTAACTTAGAAATATAAAATTAGTTAAATTCTTACATTAAAACTATCTCACTAAGAACATTTAATGAATCAAAGTGAAACAATAATAAAACATTGCCAAACAGGGATCAATAATGCAGCGCAATCTGCAGAACAGACAATAATAATTACGAGTCACAGCAAGCAGCCACATTCCGATGAGTTTTAAATTGAAAAATGCAGTTATCAGTACCATACATGCTTTTACACCTATGACCAATGACTGTGTATAATCACATTATTACTAAAGCGTTGAATTATATGAAAAAGTTATGAGAGTAAAAAAACATGTAAAAGACATTAAATCAACAAATAAGTTGACCGCTCTGTGATACATTATATTTATTTACTTTTTATGTTGGACTGGTACATGCCTGTAACTTTTGTTAGTACTATCTATCTGCAACTAATTCTATTAGATTTATCTTACGCACTTCCGTATACCATACGAGTCGAAGAATTCTCCGTGAGCCGGTCTTAGTCAGTCATGGCGGAATGTGAGAATTCCTTATAAAAACCTGTGAAAGGAGCGACGGATATTAGCGCTGGTCTGTCCTCGGTGCGGACGTGACGGAGCGCTTTATATGAATGCGTTGCGAATGGGTGGCCCGATGCCTATCAGTTGGTTTATGTTTGCCGCTGCGAGCTCGGAATACTTGAGAGCTGAAGCTACTTGTACAGGACACGTGGGCACAGATTATTAGAAGTACTCTAACGTTACGAAAAACTATTATAATTAGTAAAAAATTTGAAGGGGTGTGACTCATCTGCTATCAATTAATATATGGTGCACCCTATCATTCCTGAATAATGGAAAAAAAAATGAAAAAGAGAAAGAAGACCAGGTTGTTGCATAACGTCTAGGGTCTGTAGTGGTAGGTAGTGGGAGTTAAGCTCATGGTGGATACTGTTTGGTCTTTTTACAATTTTTTGTATGTCTCTTTCCCACGCGCCAAGATATCATGTTTGGTTATTTCATCATCATAGTTTGAATATTTTATCTCACTAAAGTTTAAACAAAGCAGAGGTGATTGTAGTATGTAGAAGTCATCACCGCCATTCTCTATATAGTTTTGTGTAATATATAACTATTTATTTATTTTACTGTATTGAAAAATCATATGAAGGTGTTAAATTTTTATTTTTTCTATAACACAAGTCTACATCTAGCACAGAAGTCAGTGTACTAAACAAAATTAATGTTATCAAATATTTGCTGACACCATATCACATATGTGAACATTAAAAAGTTTGGCGATAACCCTGGATTTGTATAAACCAGATGGATTCTAACCGTGAACATAGAATAAAGTAAAAGGAGGTGAAGTAAGTGTGCCCCCCGTGCCAATAGCAAGGATTAAATTGTGTTATGGGTATTGGAGGCACTTTAAATAAATACTACACAGTTTACAATTCACTATTAGTGACAAAACATTGAGACGTGGTCGCTTGCGATGGCCCTTATAAAAATACGCAAGATCACTCATAGAGCAACGGAGAGTCCTGTGCTCGGAACTTTTCTGTGAAATTCCAAGGTCACTGACCTAACTCGAAGAATTGCTTTGGGCACATCGCTCGTGCGACCTGAGATCGTTAAGGTTGAAAGGATCTAGACTTGAGACCAAAAGTCGGTGGACGCGGCGTTAGGCACCATCTTTGGGGGAAGCCTACGCCTTGCAGTAGGCGTCTATAGGCCGACATGATGATGATGATAGTGATTTGTCACAGTTCTAAAGGATTTTGATGAGTGTTTCCGTGTTTTAGTGATCTTGATCAAAAAGCAAATATTTTTTTCTTTTACACTTATATGCCGAGAAACTCTTTCACGGTTATTCCAAGCTGCTTTATCAACAGACTATTCTCTTCGGCTACCCCAAGATAATAAAACTTATAAAAAAACTGAGGAAGCTTAAAGGAAAATCCATCTCCATTTGTACGCCCACTCGTTGCACCGCAGAATTGCAGTTACGCTCCGTCGACTGAAAAGTTACGATGCATTCGCTATACTCCTTATAGTCTACGGCATAGAGTAGTTTTTCCCCAAACTGACGGTAGAGTTTTATAAAAATTGTCTATATGCAGAGATGGTGCTTATTGTAAGGACAAAAGGTTTGATTTACGCTAGCAGATTGGAAGTATGCGGTTGTGTGGATAAGCTATTGTTAATGCATCGAGCCGCGTTTCCTATGGGTCACATCTAATTGCAGAGAACCTGCGATTCTAGTCTAGATGATGCAGCGATTCGAAGGTACATAAGCTTTCAGAGATAGTATGTAATTAATTTCATGTATGGTGTCATATTTGTGCTGCAATGGCGATTTCTTCGTATTTAGTATAATGTGCAATGTAAATGGGTAAATTATACGAGAAAAAGAAACGCATGTGTAACTCCTTAAAAATGATGAACACGTCACGCATGTAAGGTGAAATTATGATTCGTAATTTTTATCTGTATTAAATATTTTAATTATAAAAAATAAATCAGAGACCTGAGATATCAAGATTAAAATTTAATTAATTAAACCCATTAGTTAAGGCTCGCTCTAGTGTACCTTTTTTGCGATATATATCTTTGTATCAAGTCTTGAAGTTCTGTTTGCGTTGTTTAGTTTATGACAGTACACATTACCAAGTTACAGGTTTTATGGCGTTCATTTCAATTTCGTTTTCTTTACATTGTGAAATTTCTAACAGGAAAACTTGTAGTACATTGTAACATGGAATTAGTTACTTGAGTATGAAGTAGTTAAATGCAAGTCTTCATAGTTATGACGAAACTTTTAAAATACATCGTTGTTTATTTCCTGCGCAGAATGATATGACTTATTCCAGTAAGTTCTGCGGGGTTAATAAATAGTGTTCACAATATAAGATTTAATCACTAATCAGATGAGCCGCGTCTCAAAATGGTCATGTTCATTTACGTTATGCGCAGGATGTTTTAAATTTTTAAATAAATACGAGCGGTATATATATCTTAAATCATCGCTTCCCAACCTGAAGTAAGCATAGTTCTGAGATTTAAGAATTATTTATTTCTCGAAAGATTACTTTGAGGAAAAGTTTTAATATACATAAATATTTCTTTTGGACGGGTATATAAAAAATGAAAGGAATTATATATAACGATAACATTATTAATTATAAAAATATAGTTATATAAATATTATTTTTTTATTAATTTTACAGAAAATAATTTATAAAACTTAAGAGCTAGTGATTCCCTGAAAGGTGTTTTTAAAGTAAAGAAATTTAAAATCTTATCTGAAAATTAGTGACAAACACATAAAATAGGAGAAATAGATATAAACCCGTAACGCCTTAATTTCGTCTTAAAAAAGTTAACAAAGTATTCACGGGTCTAGGTTTACACGTATTTAATAAAGTTACACATGATATCTCAGACTTTCCCATTTCCTTAGCCTCGTTATAGCATTCAAGAGTTTTTAGCGGATCGAAATGTGTGAAACTTAGGTCATTTAATGTGCACTTTAAAAATGATAAATTACACTTAAAAATAAACTGTCGTGTTTCTGGATGGCTCTTAATAGATCGGCGTTCCGAACCGTTGGTAGCTTCCTACTTATGAAGTGATATTAATCGTCGATTCAAAAGGACATGTAAATGCCTCCGTACATGTGCTTTTTGCTAATATGAATTTGACTTTCAAACTACATGGTTTAAAAGGAACCTTTTAGTCTAAAACCTTATTAATTTGTCATAGTTTTTAGCTCGTAGATTGAAGATCTCTGTGACCGATCTAACTGTAACAGCCTCACATTATTAACAGCGTCGACATCTAACAGAAACAAGGGAGTTATTGTTGTATTAATTATTAATAATGTGCTTCGACCAAATACGCACTAAAAAGCTATGAAAACAGTGCATTTGCTTGTGTTACAATACGTTTCTTTGTTTGTTTTTGCAATTACGTTTTTTGCTTTTACGTTTACAGAAATTGTCAGAAGTCTTGAAAAAAGTGTAGTAGGGAACATCTAATATATAAAATTCTCGTGTCACGGTGTTCGAACTTGAACTCCTCCGAAATGGCTTGACCGATTTTTACCAAATTTTACATGCGTATTCAGTATGTCTGAGAATCGGCTACTATCTATTTTCCAAACCCCTAAGTGATAAGGGTGGTCCACCCCTAAATTTTATTTTTAATTTTTTTTGGTTTTTATTTTATTATGATACAGCATACAAAAATACATATAAACCTAAATTTTCACCCCTTTACGATCAACCCTTATCTTACATTTGTTAATTAAAAACTTTAATTTTTTTTGCAAAACAACGTTTGCGGGATCAGCTAGTGGCTTATAAAATGCAAAGGTTAACACTATATACAGGTATATTGAGTCAAATAGTTTCATACAATATGAAGTTATCAGGAGTTATGAGGGGTTAAAAGTGTCAAGTATAGTGTTAAATTTTTAATTGATAAATAGGTACACATTATATAAGAGACATAATTTCAATGTTAATTCCGACAAGCAGTGGATCCAGTCGTCAGCATTTAATTGCCGTCCAATGGCGGCCGGGCACATTATTGGCCGCTTCCTGCGCCGTGTCCGGCGTCCGGTGCGATTGTACAGTTACAACTTATTGCCCGGCTTAGCTGAGGTTAAGAAGATCGCTTAATTCCTGTCCGTAATGCGGTTAAAATAACATACTATTTGGCATAATACGTGGGAATTACAATGTTAAATATATCTGTGTGTACAGGGTGACACACGACTGGTGGATCAAACTTGGCTCAGGTTCCAGGACTAATTTTCAATGACTCGGCTAATTTAAATTTATGAATTATTTAAAAAAATATGTACAATTTGTTCAGAGGACTAGTACAATGTAATTGTTAGGTCTAGGTTCGTGATTTTTTGTCTCTAACTAGCTGTATGCTAGGCCAGGGGTCGACAACCTTTTGAGCCGGAAGAGCCAAAAATTACAAATTTACAATATTTTAAAGTTTTTTAAGAACCACAAAAATTTTTCTTGTTAATAATAAAAATATTAGAGCAATAAATTTTTTTTATTAAAAAAATATTAATTCATAAGAAAAATATCTATTTATTCTTATGTAAGTGGTGTTTTTTTGTACAACAAATTAGATAATATGTATGATATTAAATTAGAATTAGAATAGAATTAAATTAGATAATATGTATGGTACATTTGCGTATGAAACTAAAGAGCAGTTGATTCATATCCAAGCCGTAGCTTGCCGACTGTGCTACGCGATAATCTATCCGTATGAGTAAAAGATTTCCACATACCCATCACAATATATTTGAAACCAAAAGGCTAAGAGACTTATTTAAAATTTGATAGGGATATTCTTTTCACCGAGTCGAGGTGATCGCATTTTTTATACTATAGCTCAAGGTTGACCAAGCTTAATTAATGATAGTACGGGTCGTTTCCAAAATTTTTAATTTTTGCAATCCGTTATTAAATATGTAAGGTATGCAAAAAACGTATTTAAAATTTACCGAAATTATATTTATTGGAAACACAACAAGTGGTACAATATAAGTGTATTGAATTTAAATATTAAACACATTTTTTAATTTTTATGATAATTCTCTAAAATTCGTTGAATAATTGGTTACAGCACTTTACAGTAATTTTTTTTCTACAGTTAATACTGGCCAGTGGTTAGTTTTCACGACAATGTTTTTTTTTTTTAAATTATATTGAAATAAAAATAAAAACAGAGCTCCGGTAGATGTAACGAGAGCCATAAATAATCAGAGTAGCATTTGGCTTCCAAACCGCAGGTATAGGTATAAAACTTTTAAAATCATATAATAAAAGCGATAAGCCAAATAAAATGGATTGTTCGTTGATGGAACAGAGGGTAAATAACCTCAAGGCACAATAAGCCAATCCGTACTTCATGATTTACCAATATCTGGAAAGAAAAAAAAACTTTTTAACAACAGCTATATACGCTGCAAAAGTATCCAACTCGGTAATATCAACTGCCTAGCCAAGCTATTTAGGATTGGGGAACACCCGGAGCTCTGGAAATAGTTAAAACTCACCTATATACTAGTGTATCGTAGGAATAATAAAATGTAATTGCAAAAACAAACAAACAAACGTATTGTAACACAAGCAAATGCGCTGTTTTCATGTAAAATTTTATGATTGCGTTTTGAATTATCATCCAAAATAGTTTGTAATTTTGAATGAAATCTTTGTTATTTATTAAAGATTGTGTCTCTCTCGATTGTTCAGACACTTGATACGTGTCGTCTTGTGTGGATATAAAATATCAATTTAAAACTTCTCATCGGTCTAATTACCACGGTCGTTATAAAGGTTTTTTTTTTCTAAGTACATGTTTGTGATGATCTTGTATGGAAAGTAATGCCCAAGATTTGAAATTTTGTATACTAGATGTCAAAAGGTTGTTGATTACAAAGGTGAATATATTGTTAATTAGAAATAAGAACTTGTTAAAAATATAGTCGTTTGAATTTAACTTAAGAAAGCGACAATACTTTCCGGTCCTCCTAATTTATAGAGGTAATCTTTTACGTGAGTATTTGAAATGATTATGGTAGAAATCCTTCAAGTGTATGCATAAGTATTTGTCGGTTAGTAAATGTGTATTTTTGAAGGCAATTTAATGTTTTCGCATTCAATATCTTGACTATAGGTTTCTACATGTTTTGCTTGTTTTTCAGATAATTAAAGTATACAATGCCAGAAAAACAGCTTTTCCAATTTTATTAAAATTGCTGTAATAATTTTTTGCGTGCGCGTGTGTCAATGCTGCAGCATGTGTCGCAATAGCATCGACTCGCGCTGTTTATGCTGGTAACCGAGTCGTCAGTTCTGTTATCGTAACGGAACACTCGGCTTGACCGGAAGTCATGGCGTAACGGATGATAAGGGCGCTGCGCAAACGCATTGCCGGTTTTTTTTTTACATTCCTTTGTTCTGTTCTAGGTATACCTATTTTTTAGTACTATGGGACTTAGGATATTCCCTTAAACAAGATTATTGAAAAAAGGTATCATAGGCCTCTAAGGGGGTGGTAGCTTATTTGTCAGCACAAAATTTTAAATATTATGTATGTTCTAATCTCAATTTTTTAAAACACTTTATTATATTTTCGTTCGTTACGTTATTAACAACAAATGAGCTATATATAGCACTTTAAGGGAAAAGAGATAATCCAATTTTTTATAAAAAGAAACGATAATGATGATGATGAAATTAGATCATCACGATAAAGCTTGGTGACTAGTGATATGTCAACATGAATCGATGAACGTCGATAAGTGTTCGAAAACTACAAATAAATAAATCTATAAAAAATAATCTATAGGACGGATTGAAACATACGTAATGATTGGTTATAGGTTTAAGAGGTTTACTTGGGTGAAAGTATAGTTCAGGAGATCAATGGTTTCAGAAATAATAGATAACGTAATGATAATATAATAAGATTGTGCGTTTTCAAAATTCGGCAATAATGCAAATTAAATTTATTTATTTATTATATGTGAACACTTTATATTGACAGAAGTTATTGACTTGTCGCATTACAATTAAAAATAAATAAATATAATATATTTAAAGTGATCTTTGTATAGATAATTGGAAATAGATAAATAAATAATAAATAAAGCAGCTCTATATATTCACAACTTTAAGTATACTTTGCACAGATAATTTGTTATAGGTGTCAAGACCTATAATAAATTATCTGTGAATTATAATTATTCGTAAATATTTAATGACGTAGCAAAAAAATTATTTAATTCCTTGTATATCCATTTAAAACAATGAACAAAAAACATTCAATGCGCATTATACCGCTGCGGTCATTTATTGTTATATCTACTATTAATATCACTCGATATAAATTTTTTGATACATTTGTCTGGCATTGCCCTTGTCGCTCGGTCGACCCAACACAATCCAGGTGAGCTTTATTACAATTGCTTGCAGTGAAAATGTTAATTTACAATTATTATTTAATAACTGTTTCCGTGTATATGTTATAACTCATATTTATCTGTGAAAAAGGCGTCATGTTATTTTTCTTTTACATTGTAGTTTTTATATGCAGGATGTACAGTTACCTACATTGTGTTCTTTTAATTAATATATATAAAAATATTTAAATTGTATATATAATGATCCTTTTCTGACAAATGCACGCGACTGTACTTTGGTATTATAAGACAGAAAGTAAAGAACAGTTGCAATACACGATTTGACAGTTTTTCAAACTTTTTTTGCAAAAGTGTATTCTAGTTTAGAAGATAGTTACATATTCTTGTTAGTCTTAAGTACTGATCCCTTTGATATATCATAGTAAATTAGAAAGATGTGTTCTCATTTAATAGAATCAGGCGTTACCTTGCGGAAGTCCATCCTAAGTAAGAAAAGGACCAATATTTATCCCCGTGGAGGGGTGAAACACGTGTAGAGTAATTTGGCGGTGGCGGTTGTGTGATTCGCATTGTTTGCCGCATACGCATTTATATTTATCAGCGGGCTGGCGGGCGGTGCACTTTGTTGCACGACTACCACTGCATGTGCTGAAGTGGCTAAATATTGGTCCTTTTCTTACTTAAGATGTGTTTATATTCACGCGTATTTAGTCAATTTAAAAAATAACAAACACAACTATGGTCAAGACAGATTAAAGTTAAGAAATCTGCTAAAAACTTCTCGGTAAATGTCCAACTAGACCAACAGTCAAGTTTTGGCACCAGGGACATAAATAACATATTTTTATTGCTCTTTACATATGCTAATATGTTGTATATTTAACAATTCGGTAATACATTGCGTTTTTCCTAAATGTACTGTGATGTTTAAGGAAACTGTTATCGCAATGGAACGCGACTTGTTGATATAAATTGGCATGTACATTGTAGCTGGAAATTATTAATGTGACTTGAATAAGAAAGTACGGTTAGAATTTGATTGTCGAATAACAATTATTCTAAATTTTAAAGGACGATGCCTTTAAGGGGCACACCTAGTGTGACAGCCAGAAAAAAAGGCGATTTTTGGGAATTAATAAAAACAAAACTAGTGGATCAATCGTTTTAAAACTTTAAAGGTATATTTATACATGTTTTGAGAATACACAGTATAATTTTTGGAATAATATATTGAATATTTTTGAAATAACACGCGATCTCCGGCGGCGCCAAGAAAAAAGGCCCTCCACTGCTGGAGTGATTACAGCCTTCTCCGTTGATAAGACCTAAAAAAAAAATTCTCGTTAAACAAAAACATATTGTCTGTACGATGACCCTCGGACGAATCAAAAATTCAAAAATTGACAAAATGGCGGCATGTTGAAAAAAAAAGTTAAATTTTACCCAAAATTTTGGTGGTTTTTGGCCTACCAAAATCCGATTTTTGATCAGATCAAAAAACTGGAGGGTCATCGTATGGAAAACTATATAGAGAAGATGTGAAAAAAATTTGATAGCGATCGGATCATTTGTCTCCGAGTAATCACTCCAGCAAGTTCGAAAACACTTTTTTTATATTATGCATAATTAATTATATTGTGCATGTTTATTAAAAAAAAAACTTGCTTCAGCTACAGACCGCAAAGCACGTAAAAATACGTTGCCCACATACCAAGTTAACTAAAAATGAGTAATAGGGGGGGGGGGGGACCGGAAAGTAATGTCGCTTTCTGAAGTTAAATTCACACGACTACATTTTTAACAAGTGTTCATTTCTAATTAACAATATATTTACCTTCGTTATCAACAACCTTTTGCCATCTATTATACAAACTTTCAATGCGGGAGCGGTAAAAATGAATGGGATTTCTGTAAAATATGTCGACAGAAACGACATTACTTTTCGGTCCTCCAATAGTTATTTTTCTTTTCATATAAAATTTATTAGTTTATTTGTATTTGTATATAAGCATATATATACATGTACTATTTCCATATCGTCTATTAGCTATTTTTTTTCTTTTAATATACTTATTTTGATTTTTTTTGGATCGAATTTTATCTGGTTTATCAGGATCTCGTGGGCTGTTTGTTAAAAAATTTATGAATACAAGCGTGTAAGTTCATCTTTAATCATTTAATCGCTTGTGTACATAATAAAAAGAATACTGGTGAAGCTCAATTTGCAAGCAGTGTGTAGCACAGAGACAGGATTAATTCTTGCGATCATAGGTCACGGGTTTCATTCCCAAAATAGTAGTAATTATATGGGATTACCATTGCTTATAAACAATTTCCCAGATGAAGGGCAACAGCGTCCTCTGCATACGATAATACCACACTGAGATCGCCAACCCTTACAAGCGTGGTGATTATGGTATATTTCCCTATATATATTTGAGGGAGGCCCATGCCTTGCAGTAGGCGTCTATGGGCTGAAACAACGAGGACTGATATCACTTAAATCCTTTATACTGTTAAAGAATTTTTATATGAATTCTAGGTTGATAAACCTTTTTAAACACGAAAATTTAAAAACATTAGATGGGGGCGTATTATGAAAACCGTGTACTATCGCCCACAAAAATAGTTACTTATTTTATTATGCTTAAAGAAAAGTATAATATGCTTTCCTTTAGAGAAGTTATTTAATTTAAAACAAAAAGATTAAAAAGTTTTTTTTTGACAGTGTCTGAGAATGTGAAGGCGTATGATTGTACGAAATAAAATGTTAAATTGTTTGATTGTTGAGAACATCAATTGGCCAGTGATATTACACGCCAGACGCCGTTTAGGTGCGTGCCCCGGTCGTCGAGAAGTCATGCAGATATTACTGAATTGATTTGAAGGGCGCCGTAGCAATTGGCGGGCTAATGAGACACTGTCCGTTTTGTTGTGACGTTCCTAAATACGTTAGCGCAATGTTTTATACGAGCATCCCGTTCGTGGATTTATCATTATAAACTTTCTCAGAGGGAATTATTGACAGCTCAAGCCGAGATACTTTCTTAGGTACCCTTAAGCTAGTTATTTCATGGAGCATCCGCAGAAGCGGTCTTAGAGCTCAGCGGCCTCCTAATCCTCCCCTTCCACTGGGAGTACTTGAATAACGTATCCTCAAAAAAAGGTTTTAAGCTAACCGCCTTCTGCGCTCTACCACCTTGGAATCTCAAGCTGTCCTGTATTACAAGAGAGAGATGGGAGTGTGAGGTGAAGCTGGAGGAAAGAGAGGAAAGTGGAAAATAAAGAACGCCGGCACAATATCCCTAAATACAGTAAAAGAATTATAAAGGCCGTAATAAATAAAATTTAAATTTAAGGTACAGGGACGGGAATAATGAAAAGAAATGTAAAATGAGAAATAAAAACATAAAATAGATATAAGACAGGAATTTGAAATTGTAACTAAATGTAATACTGTAAAATGTGAATGAAAGGAAGAGAACAAAAGAAAATATGATGAATGAAAGAAGATGTAGTAATAGAAATTGTGAAGGACGAGAAAATGCAAATAAAAATAATTGTAAAGTCCGTGTCCTAAAACATGATAGGACAGGGATGCCCCCAAAAACGGAGGTGATAGCAAAAAACCAGTGGAATTTACAAATACCATTAGGGCAGCAGTGAGAGTCCGGTAAAAAAAATACCACGCGAGAAAGAGAAGAAGTTAACTATAGACATTCTTAAATATTAGATCGAACTCAATGCACACTCACTTGCGTGTCCACGTCTATTTATTACAGAGATTACTTAAGGCGTCAAGAAAAGAAGACCAAAAGAGCATAATTTTATAAGAACTAGAATAAAATTGAGCTTCCTTTTAAGGACATTTCTCGAGTCAAAATAAAGTTATGATGGTTGTCAATAGATCCTTATTTAATATTGTCCCATAACAAAAATAATTGGGTTTCTTTTGCACCGAATTTCGCAATAAATGTCACAAAGATCCATTTCCTAGGTGCATTATTACTTATAATAGTATATATAGCGATCACGGTCCGTACAACTGGCCAGTACGGTCACAATACTTTTAAGCGAGATTGAAATGCAATTTCAAATTTCAATGTGCGAATTCAAATTCGAACGCGGATTCAAATTAGGACACTCAGTGATGTCGCTACGGTACCTTTTGGGTAGAAATTATATATTGTGAACAGACTTTTTATATATACGAGTACATATACAGTAATACCCCGCTTTTCGCGACCCCGTTATACGCGGTTTCACTATAACGCGAATTGCAAATTTCGCGCTCAAATGCCTCGAATTACGCGAAAGAGGGCATATAAATATAATGTAGTCATCAACTTCTCTATGGTGTCTTACCATCTGTCAAACAATTAAAAACAATGTGGGGTGTTATGAACGTATTTTACAAGAACGTTAACAAAACGTTACCCAAAAGACAATAGATGTATTTTTCCGTAAATAATAACAGTATGTGTCGCATAAAGTGTTTCTAGAATTAAAGTGATTGATTAAAATGATTTGTATTTTTTTGTAATAATTTTTGAATATGTTTAATCATAAACCTCGTTATACGCGAATTTCAGTTAACGCGATTTTTTTTGGAACGTATCCCTCGCGTAAAGCGGGGTATTACTGTACACACATATATATATATATATATAATGGAAAAGTAACTTCTAGAATGGGCTTAGATATCAAAGGCACGGATAAGATTTGTACAGTCTACGCCCTCGGTAGGTGCAGCGAACGGAGAAATCGATCCGTTCTCGGGTCACTAGAAAGTCTATCGTTCGAGTTTTAATTGAATCTCTTCGTGCAATGATCAAGATAGTAACTTTCAAGTATTCTTTATTAACCTACGTACACGGTAGTAGTAGTACCAACGAGACGGTATCGGTGAAGAATCTTCAGGGTGCACGATTTGAAATAAGTTTTCTTTCTACCTACAATCTAACTCTACAATAAAGAAACCATTGAACTTGTGATAAAATACATTTAATACAAAATACAATATTAAAAAATAGGCAAAAATTTAAAAGCAGCTAAATAAAATAACGAAAGAATTAAAACACATTAATGTTATGTTGTTTTAAAGCTAACGACACTACAAATAAAAAAAGAAATTAACATTCATTTTTCAACTCCAATTTAGATGTTGCCACACCAAAGAGGTGAAAACATTTTCTTCAAGGAGGTTGCTGATGTTGCTGAATGAAAATACTTTTTTAATTTTAAAACATGATTTGAATTTAGAAACATAAACATAATCAGAGCATGCTGTTAAATAGGCTATGCATAACGACTCCTATGTTATCTGGCCAAGACGAGTAAACGTCTATAAAAAAATTGTTTTGTTGTATGTAAAACTACACGAAACCGATATTCTTATATAATTTTTTAATTTTATTAAGGAACCTCTTTGCACGTAGTACTAACTTAAGCTATTAGAATAACTAAATTTTCACTAATATCAAATTTTATTCCGGAATTTGAATTTCAAAATATGGAATTCTAGCGGCATTTCCATATTAAAATATTGTAATTATAATATATACTTGCTTTTATATTACCCAAATATGTAGAAAACTTTTTCTGTATAATTTTAATTAGATAAGAGAATACTACTCCGTTGTTTCAGTCGCATACAACTAAGACATAAATAGAATTTCCATTAATATTTTGAATCAAACCTGTTGGTTTTTAACTATTGCTTGTACCAACTAATATTTTTGATTTTCTTGCGGTCACCACAAGATTCACATAAATAACGCGTTATTAAAATAATTTAAACAAATGTTGTGTAGTCCTAAGAATTACAATTCTTCCAATTTTAAAAGAGTTTAAGGAATGAACGAATCATACTTTTATGTTTATTAACATCAATGTACAAGGTTATTGATGTAAAAGCTATAAAGGTGAAGGTACAGGTTAATTAATGTACGGTAGACCCTATCCAAAAACCAAGGGTTTCAGAAATGATAAACAGCGTCATGATAAAAAGTTAGTTAAAATTTGTATATATTACTATCTGTTTCTGGAATACACAATGCCAGAAGTAATTAGCCTGTAACATTTCTATGGTAATGACTAATTAATGTAACTGAAAAATTTCCGAGAGAACATTTCATACAAAAGCCCTTTAAAGCTTTTAATATCCATTTCTAATCCCCCTGTATGTTTGACATAATGTTCCGTAAACTCTAACTATACCGATCAATGCTAATTACACAACATGATAATTAGATAATCAAATTCCAAACTAGTTTCATATTATAGTAATTAATGTAAATTATATCTCTTTCGCGTATTTGTATAGTCGGCCAGTGTTTGCCAATTAAATCAGACCTGCGCAAATTAAGGACGCGTAACAATTAGATAACTCTTGAGTTGACTGCTCGTGATGTCACTCAATCGAGAGCAGAGTACATGCGCGTACGCATCTAGTGATGATCGTAAAATTTTTATCGATTGTCGATCACCATTTTACATACTGTTGTATTCACTTAAATCTGTATGTGTATTGATATATCGCATAAAAGCCACACGAGTTGGTATAAAAATAGTTTTCATAATACAATTAAAATGTATTTTTATATGAAAAGTCTCACATAGAAAATAACTCAACCATGTGCAGTAACTGTAAATTTATAGCATGATAATACGTGAACTTTCTTGTGAACCAGTTAAAAATCGCTTGAAATACGCACTCGTTTATGGTTGCATTTTTTTAAGTTACCTTCTAGTCGGTGATAAGTTTTTGCGACGACTTTTGTACATGTCTCGGAGGTCAGGAGTAGAAGATCCTATCTACCATTTTTTATTGTAAATTCGTCAATAATGTTCGAATTTTAAGTTAGAAGCTTTCATAGATCAAACAAAAAAGCGTTCCTCGTAGACTCTTGTTTTTTACAGGGTCTTTTTATGCGACTACCTGTATGAAACGATGAGATACAATCAACTACTAGCGCCATCTATCGATTACCTATGAAGTTGAGGATTTTTGATAACTATATGTATTATGGTCAGCCAATATAATTACTTTCTCCATTAATGTTTTATCCCTTAAATGCATGACTTTTATTTATACTTATGTAGCTGACATACAACACTATGCATTTACTGAACTAGATTCAAAGTGGTATGTTGCAGTTTTACATCATTATGCATTTAAGGGTTAAATGTATGAGACAAAAATATCAGAAATACAAAGTTTATTATTTAATTTAATATACTCTCATACAGATTTTTTGTATTAATCGGAATTACATACATAGATATTGAAAATTCGCGACGATTTCCATTGAAGGTTAACACAAGGAAAATCGATTTTTAACGCAATTTTTATAATGTATTGTGCAATCGACGGTCGTTGGGGCCGAAAGCCTATCTTCGTCCAAGACCTTCGACAAGGTCATGGACGAAGGTTGGCGCTGGATGCGGGTAGCGTAAGACTAATCATATTGCAGCGATTATTGTAGGAGGGCTATGTCTTGCAATCGGCGACTACCGGCTGACATGATGATAATATTTAAGTTTTTATTTTTAAATATTTTTATTGACGATAGATGTTGATAATTGTATTTAAGAGCATGAAACATTTAATAAAATATTAATTAATATCGATATCAATAATATAACGCACCGGTAACATCACTATTCGCAATCATTCGCTATTGTTCCGCGCTGTTTTGGTTCATCAACCGAGCCGATTGTCTCCGCGCAGATGGCTTTTCATTTCAGTATTCACTAACTACCTACACCGAGTTTGATCATAAATCACGTTTACGGATTTCAGATCTGTTTCGAATGCACTCAACAATAGTTTTAGGTTACTTTAAAAATTAACACGTGTTTAGTATTCGTTATATTGCTATGAATATATATTTATATACAAATGAAATAATGTGTAAACATTTCAAATGTATTTACACCGCTATAGTTATTTATCATCACATTGACCAACATACAGGATGATTAGATGTTAAAGCTTTAGGGCTTCTACACTTAATTCTATCACATGTATATAATCTACTTTATATTGTATGCCAATAATTTTTGGCAGTGTAAAGTATATGCAGGGACAGAGGATTAGATGAATTTTAATATTTAGTACGATTTTTCTTGCTACCTTATCATTACTGTATTTATTATTTTTGAAAAAAAATAGAACCAAATTTTTCTGGATAGTGTGTACCATAGTTGATTGACAACAAATGAACTACACAATTACTCATTAATTGCATTTATGCCTGTAACCAATCACTCTGTATAGGGTGTTATATAAATAAATCTAAGCTTAAACCGTTTAATAGGGTAGTGGCCAGGTCAATGAATTATTTAAAAATAAGATTACTTATTTGTAAAATGATCAATCAATAAGATTGTAGTAAAGATCCGTATTAAATAGCGGCAATCCCTCTCCCAACTGTCAGCGCTCAGTAAATGTTAAAAAAAAATATTGTAAACAAAACACCCTAGTGATAAAAACTAGAATTAATAAAAAATAAGGTAAGGTAGTAGTAGTGGGTAAATATAATCTTAAGATCTGCATTATCAAAGCTAGATTCAACTTTAAGACTTGCTCGTAATGCAATGACGAAACTCGTTATTAAAAAAGTTACTCTCCGGCCCTGCGCCTTTGAAACATGAAACTTCAACTTACCCCCTCGTTATTGTTTAGTAAATACACTAAGACCTTTATTATTACTCAAAAAAGATCCATTGTACTTCAGTTATAATAAAAAGGACTCTAAGGCACTCGATAATAAAGCTTAATCTGTATTAAAAGATATCTCGGAACACTTTCGTATAATAATACAAGTTTTTGCAGCTTGAACTAGTGCAGACCTCTCTAATTTGTCCCATTAATACTCGTATATCGGTCCGCGAGCAATGAAGGAAATAACTACTTTCCTTTTAAAATACCAACCTACTTGGTAACGAAAAAGTTTACAACATTCGAAACTCGACCGTGTGCTTCTCGGAATATGAGTCATTCGAATTTATAGAAATGATTCGACAATCGATCGGTCATGTAACAATGTCATTCGATTATTTCTTTCCTTAACACCGTTATGTTAAAGTTTATAATTGTACAAGTGTCGGACAAGTTATCGTGCGCCTTGATAACGGGTGACAGACGTTGAGGCAACCTGACAGATTTGCGATTACCAGCCCATTCTCGCGCCCGCCGTCGACGCAGGCGCACGCGTTTCCGTCGCCGTAGTACATGTGCTATTTTATTGGAATTCGGGTCGCATTGTTTACTCATTGTTTACTCCTTTTTTGTTCGACAAACAATAGGCAATATACCCATCGGTTAACTAATTGTTATGTGTTAAACAATAGTGTTAAGTTATTGTGATACGCCTTCCGAGAATGCGTCGTGTTAAAATGAATCTGGACCCGGATTTGGGAGACCTGGAGGAGATGCTAGCACACGTGCAGACGCAGCTGGAGCAGGAAATTGACCTCGAGAAGGAGTCCAAGATGACATCGGTAACAAATATACAAGAGTCTCCGAAAGCAGTCAAAAGAAGCCCGTCTTTCAAAGCAGACAGCTTCGAATACAGACGACAAGCGCCTCGACCACCTCTTGTGAGAATGAATAGTGATGTTAACTCTGGAAATCAAACCTACAACGGAGACAGGAACCATTACGCGGATTTGAACCCGAATGAAAAACTCCGTGGGTCCCAAACCAGCCTTAAATCAGACGACGCTGTGTCACAGATCTCGTTTCAATCTTTTCGTTCGGAACCCGTTCAGAGGCTGTCTGTACTCAGCCTCCCTGATAAGAGGGGCTCTTCATCCTCACTCAACGGCAAAGGGAGGACGGCGACTCTTCCTAGGGGCTACGGATCGACCAGGGATAAGAATTGGGAGGAATACTGGGCATTGTAAGTTTCTTTTATTAATTATTAATTTATATTCAACTAAATGGCGGCGTATGACCGGTCATTCTGGTGATTATTGGAAAAGACCAAAGCCTTCAGTGGGCGTCTATTAGTTGACATAATGATGATGATGATAAAGTATGATATTATTTATTTTAAACAGAAAATGTAAACAGTGATTTCAGTAATGTTTCCTCATTGATACAATTAAGTTGTGATTAAAAAAATTTTAGTTTCGAAACACAACCTTCATATTTTAGATGAGTTTAGGATTCAAGCTGAAAAAAATGTTTTTAAAATTATTTATGTATTTATCAAGCTTATTCATTTTATTATCCGCATGGGATCACTTATAGTGACCATTTGCTTACGTTATGGGAAGAATGTCAAATGGGCTAAATTTCGGAAACTAGAATCGGATTAAATTCTCCTATTGATGCCAAAGCATCTACCAGGTTGTTTTTTGGTCACTTTTACGACTTGATATTATAATAGAGCAATTCACCCTTAAGTAATTGTTACACTGAATGAAACAATGTAATAATCAATGAATGTACAATGTAATAATCGTTTGTATGTAATTAGTAAAATCCTTAAGAGGGATTAGTGGTCATAAAATATAACGAGAATTGCCTGATTCATAATTTCTCAGAATTCCGTAATGCCGGACGGTTATGGAGTGTTCCTAGGTTCGATTATGAACCGTCATTATTTCGGAATGTTATTCTTAATATATATAAAAATATTAAATTATATAGCACATAATATACACATATATATATAGCATATCCAAATATCTCATCAAAATATAAGGACTGCAAAGAAATCTGTAAGACATCTGGCTGGGATAGAGCGTTTTGGGGGAAACTTGTACTTTCACCTATACGTAAAGATATCCCTGGGGTACAAACTATAATCGCTACCATTGGCAGACGGATCAGCGATCGCAGTGTAGTATTTTGGTACGCAGAAGACGCTGCTGCCCATCGTTTGTAATTTTGTTTGTGAGCAGTGGCAATCGTGTATAAATAAAGCAAAAAGTGTGAATTATTTAAGTGATCCCGGGATTAGAACTTACGACCTACGACCGCAATCCTCGCTGGGCTACCATTGCTTATTAATTATGAAGAATAAGATATTAAAGTCTATTCATGAAGTATGTATTGAGACATTTATGCAGTAAAACAGTTTTATTCAGTCTTGTTTTCTCTCTCCATTACTCTACTTCTAGATGATAATGAATTAAACTAAATCTAGAAACATCTAGAAATAGATTTGTTTCTGTTGAGTATATTTGTCAACGCAAAACTAGTGCGTAACTATTACCGTGTATTGTAATGGTGTTCAATGCGATTATTATGCTGATTCAGATCAGCTTTCAGTTATTCATTTATTTTGGAAATTTTAGGATATGCAAAAGATTTTTCAAAATAACTATGTCGATTACAAGCTTACACATATAAGACAAAAATCGCCAATTCATAGGTGAATTTAAAAATGTATTGTACAGTAACGGTCCTATAAAAATATTTATCAGAGGTCTGTAAAAAAAAATTAAACACATTATGGTTTAAAAGCGATGGAATAAAAATAGTAAAATTAGAAATTTCATGAAGAAAAACATTTGATATCGCATTTTATAATTCTGGCAGTGTCTAGAATGTTTAAAGTAAGCAAAAGCCTTACTTAAAAAGCGAATGCACTTCCACTGACGTTACTACATTTTATTAAAGGCTTAATGTTTTTTGAATCTACGTCTTTTATAATTATCTGTATACGCAATTCAGTGATTGTTTGCAAGAGTAAAAGATTTAAGAACAGAAATATTCAAAGGTTTTACGCCTATATCTAATCACCCTGTATAAAGCGAAAATTCTGAAATTCTAACGGAAAGCGACATGCCAATAACTTCTGGCGGTGCAGTCTGCAAGGACAGATAGTAAACCATTATCAATTTTAATATGTAGTAATTTGAACTTTGAATTAACTTTTTCTTACTCTATTACCATTACATTATTTATTATTTCTATAACCATTGCTTTTTGGATAATGTGTACCATATATAAATTGACAGCAAATGAGCTATATTTTTACCCGTCCGAAACATATACATATATAAACAGCATGGTATGCAAAACTCCTAGTCATTAATTTCACATGGAAACATTTTGTTTGTTATACTGTAGTTTAATACCAGATTGGTAAACATCTAAGCAAACATGTATTTCTATCTACCCGAACTCGATTGTGTGCGGCCCACACGTGGTATTCGTCTTTCACTGACATACAGAGTAGAAAAACGAGACTACTTCGCGTATATTATTTTCAAGTATAAACAAAATTATTACCTTTTTTAAAAATAAATTATCATTTTTGGGTTATTCTCCTATTTAAAAACGAATGTATTTCTGAAAAATTTTCATATAAATGTTATTGTAATAAATCATCATCAAAATTATGTAAATCTGACCAGTGTGTGTTGCCGGTGATACGGATCCGAGACGTAGTGCTTTAGGGTGGGCCTTATTAGAAGGGTCTAGGTCACTCAGAGAGCTATGTTTGGAGTTTCGCAAAAATCATGGTCATCAACGTACGAAATTGAAGCTCTTCTGAAGTGACAATGCCGAAAGGTCCTCGAGTGGCGACCACGTGTGAGCGGCAGCCTCGGTGTGGTTGTGTTCACTTAATGTAGAACCGACGACATAGTTAGGCCGCGGGAAGTCGCTTGATGCGGGCGACATAAGACCTTTGGAA
This sequence comes from Battus philenor, assembly GCF_028537555.1. NCBI lineage: Eukaryota > Metazoa > Arthropoda > Insecta > Lepidoptera > Papilionidae > Battus > Battus philenor. Next base: position 9,511,856 of record NW_027181688.1, on the reverse strand, counting down.
AAATCTTTGATGGAGGCCTATGCCTTGCAAATTTACTCCAATTATGTGTCGATTAGTGATTCCATGTGGAGATAAATATCATAGAAAGATCTGAAATTATGTAATTATGAGGTCAAATTTATCCGAAAATAATTTTAAGGTAAAAAAATTCTTAACACGTTTTTCTTTATTTTTTATTTGTAGCCCACAAATTTGACAATATTCCCAGAAATAACATTCTTGACCGTTGCCATATTACCATCACAAAAGAACTGTTAATTGTTCTTATTTACAATCCGATTTTTTTTAAGAAAAGCTCAAATAAATATATTATTGTAACCATAATAATTTTTTTTTCGTACATTTATAACTTTGCACGCCTGCTAGTGTTATTTCAAATGTAATTCACTCTTAAAGACAGACTGTGCCTAGTGTTTTGTTAAGCAAGTGGTTTTATTTTAAAATAATATTTCGTATAATTTTTAAAATTAAGTTTCGAAAATAATATGTTAAGTTTTCGTACTACAAGTTTATTTTTTTTAAATATAGATAATTGAAACTTTCTCTAACGTTCTGTGCAATCATTACTCTATGATACTGCCTAAAGTTTACGCGAAATCGGCTCGGTACGTAGGCGGTGGATTTTAACCAAAGTTAAGTTAGATTTACAATGTTTACAGCCAAAGGAAATTGTCCAGGCCAATTACAGCGCGCCATTGTCTGTGCAGTAACTGTGATTTTGTTCGCTTTAGAAAGTTTTGCTTTTTAACATTGTAACAATACCTTTCTACGCTTATTGTTTGGAGCTGTTGTTTCGAAATAAATACTTCATAGGGCTGGCTACCTGGTCATTGTGAAAGGATCTGCGTAAACCTTTATGAACTGACTGACAGTGATGTTATTAAGAATTCTTACTCTTGTTAATTTTGGTTGACGTGTTCTGACTATCCTGGATGCAGTCTGCTTTCAAACGGCGTTATTAGAATTTTGTGGGGAAGATCTATGTCCAGCTGTGGACATCCTATGGCTGAAATGATGATGACATTAGTCTGGTTATATTTAATTATGAATGAAAACTCAAATTTTTTTCTATAGTTTTGTCAAGGAAAAAGGTACGTATGGAGAGAGGTTAAAGGAAAGATTGTGAAGAATGTTGTACAAAAAACGCTTTTGTTTTTTCATATAAATCACGAAGTAAATTAAATCAATTATTAACTATCAAACATCTATTTTTTTATTATAAATATTACTAATCAATGTACAAGCTTATTATACTCTATACATATTTTACATATTTATTTTTTCTATTGTGCTGAATCAGGCCAATAACTTTTGGCAGTATGAAGCTAATTTCACACACACGATTGTTTAATTTAGTTCGTAAAAAGAAGAGTAATGCAAGAAGGGGGAGGGAACATCTGTTTATTTCTCGGCTCTTACCTCGACGCAGTTGCGGTAGCACAATATGCCAATCGCTCGAGTGGCAATAAATATAACCAACTCTTAGAAACCCTTAAAAGAGAGTAAAAAAAAGTCGTTTAAAAATACACGAGACCTGTGTAAACCGTGGTAAATTTGGAGATATGTTGGGCAACTAAAAAATCGTGTAAGATGAAAAAAGTAAATTTTTATTTTACAAAAAACTACAAAATATGTAATAATGTGAAATCCATATTAATCAAATGTTTATAAATGGAAATTAATATAATTACATTACAAAAAAATAGTGCACAGTGAACATTCAATTCATAAAAACAAAACATAAAAATACAAATAAAAATTAAATTTTGCAACCTATCCTAACCTATTTTGCAAATTATCAAGTAACGATGAAGGTTACTTGATAACAAGCGTGCAGTTTATTACGGACTGTACCAAAACCGGGAGTTATGGTATTCTAAGAATTGTATTTGGTGGCCGTACAGAAAAGTTTCTGTAAGCATTGTCAAAAAACAAAAAAAAAACGTAAAAAAAGTTTATTTATATTGGTGAACCGCGTTATTTCAAAATCGTGTTAGTATGTAGAAGTGTATTTATTTATATTGGTGGTCTTTTTCTCACGATTTTGAAATAAGACTGTATGTCAGAATTGGTCACAAAAGACCGTGTAAGCCGTGTGTAAAAGTTTTTCCACTAGATTTGATCTCATCGGATTTGAGAGGCTAATAGCAATACGATACCTGTGACCAATGTAGCTCTGCAATGATAAAGACGTATATTGCACAGCTTGAAGAACAATTAGCTGCCGAATCTTTCGACACCGGTGCCCCGCGTCGAAAGTGACAGTGAGTTACGTCCGACGATTTGCATACGAACAATCGAGGGATCGATTTCATAACGCGCTGGCGGGAAACAGGTATCGCGAGATACCGCGCGGGTAGAGCTGTCACAATTGGACGTTGTTATGCAAACATGAGCAAATCCACAATATTTGTGAAAATAAGATAAAAAAGACTCCTTGTTATGTTGTGATCATTAATTGTGGACGGAAGACACGGCTTGGGTAAGCCATAGAATAAGTGGAGCAAGGAAACAGTCAAGGTTGTTGAAAATTGTTGAATGCGGGCAACACAGGACCAGTCATCGTGGCGATCTTTAAGGAAGGCTTATACCTTGCAGATGACGTCAGTCGGCTGACAGGTGATGATGATCAATTGATAATAAACTGAATTACATTTAACGATACGAACTTGATAGTAAGCGTTAGGAAGTTTAAACAAAGATCCATGTATGTCAGTTGCAACCTTTTAAAATAGTCATCTGTCATAAGCTTTGTAATCATTGTCAACATTTCAGCAGTAGGACGTCCAATGCTGGACGTACGCCTTTCCCATAGATTTTCAAAAGGACCTATTGAAAGCTACTTGCTTCCATTTTGTTGACTTTACCAAAACGTTGCCCTTTCCAGTCAGTGGTCTGTAGTCTAAAACCTTAAAGCCTAAGTGGCTATCTATTCTGCGCAACAAGTGTTCAGTGGCTGCCTGGTTTAGTGAAATAAAAAAATTAAACAGCCCGATAACAGACTTGGAATTCTCCACTTGATTTCTTAAAGAAGTCTGGACTTAAACGCCCTTTTATTAATATTATTATCTATTAAGGATTAATTCTATAGTGAACAAGAAGAAGTTCTTGTTTACATCATGTGAAGAATACTAGAAGAGCACATTTTGATAGAAAGCCCAAGTTTATAACCGACCAAGTCGAGGTTCGACAATGTCGCGGCCCATTATGTCGGAATGCTAGCCGGAGGCCGGAATGACAGCCCAATTTCTTCTCGTGGGGCCTCTTGAGCCTATAGTGGGTAAATTGAAGCATTGATAGACCTCTGCGTCCTCTCATTCCGTTGAAATAGTAATGAATAGCAGTCTAAGCCGAGGTTCCTCCGGGAGGCCACAAGCTTCATTACCTTAAAAGAGATCTTAGGCGTAGGCCTCTTCTGCGACCTGACATCTTGAGACCGCCGAATCTGCAAATGCCATTTGGGTAGCAGTAATAGTCCAATCCAAAAAGTATAAACATAATAGTCGTAGTATAAATTCAGCTGTTGAAATGAGTCCCGAGCAATATGCTTAAATCAAAACTAGACCAGTGGCTTTGTTATGCAAATATTCGCACAGATTGTTTTACAAGGTCGTTCGCAGGTAGATTGATGGATTGTGAAATGTGAAGCCGTTGCGATTGATTGATCGATATTTCTTTAATACCATCCTGATAAGAACGGTGTTTAAGACGAGAAGATACAAGCTATACTGTTGCTATGAAGATAGTATAGTAAAATAATTCTAAGTAATAAAAGTGTATTAGATATACTAAGGCCCAAAACTAAAGACCGTTTCAGAACACAGTAAATCATCTTTATTCGCTGACCTAATAGGAGCTAATTTCATCATCGTCGTCCAGTTGGAAGCAGTCTGAATTCAGCATCTTTCGACAACTTTAAGATTTTCTGTCCACTTTCCGGATCGACCTTGTAAGAAGTTGCTTTTGTCAGTCCGTAGTTAGTCCTTTCTGTGGAACCTTGAGGCTACTAGGAGACAAAAAGTGTCGCCACATATTTTTGAGGTATTTACGAAAGTATATATGCAACGTAGGTCAGGTAAAAATAAATAAAAAATAATGTTTAACATAAGTGTAAGAGTCTTGAAATAAAACTCAAAATTAAAACTGAAGAATTGAAGAAGAAAAGTAATAGAAATTATGAAGAACGGAGGAGGAGAGTGATAAAAAAAAACACAAACTGAAAAAAAAATATTTAAAAAAAGGTCCTGTCCTCAATCTGATAAGAGGTACGAGAGGCTCCAAAAACGAAGCCATTGATAGCAAAAAAAAAAAGAAATACTTTAAGACCCCAGCGGCCATCTGTTCTGTGCGCCATGCGCTCTGTCCACAGCCAGTTTAACTTGCCACTTTGCTGAACTGTCATTTACATTCGTTCGTCTGCATTTATTTAGCGATTCGTTATTTATTACAAAAAGGTAAAAAAATGTGTAGAGAAAATAATAAAAATAATATAATTATTAGAAGTAAAAACAGTAAGTTAAAGTTTCACTACTTGTCGCTAATTTTTACCTCTATACTTTTTAAGATTTAAACACTGTAATTCTTGATTACAGTATGTAGTTATTGTTATGATATATAGTTTAAAAGTACTCCATTTTAATAATTATGTACGTAGGATTGGTAATCGTTCTTACATCCAATGGTTTTCTGGAAGAAATAACCATTTGATTGTCTATTTTGTGTGATTTATTTCATTGTTAAATAACTGTTCACCGGGTGATTACGTAGTTTTATAATATTAAGAAATATAATAGACTCGATACTGAGTATCTTACGTATACTCGTTACGCAACCGTTGACATTTGAAGACCGCCCCCGCTTTACTGACCTTTAGGGCCAGTTTAACTTGATTCATAATTAAGTACATCCGTTTTATGTAAAAATTTTGACCATCCATCATGTTATTTTTATACTTTCTGCCAGTAACGTTCTGATGTAACTTAGTTTGGTTAAATCTTTATAAGAAAAGCTCCTCCCTACAAACTTTTTTGCAGATGACTGTGTTGACACCTTATTCTAGTCAACCTTTATAAGATGATCACTCTGAAATATGTTACATTAACTTTTTTATTCCATTGAAATGTGACAAGCCAATAGCTTCTGACTGTACAGTTTTCCTGAAACAGATAATAAACATTATCTACAATTAATGTGTGATGTTCCGAATTTTGAAAACGCTTTTAACTTATTACGTTCTTTGTTATTTCTGGAAGCATTGATTTTATATAGACTACATTTCTTCTTCTTCTTCTTCTTGAAGTGCCTCTCCAACTAGTGGAGGTTGGCTATCAGCTTCCTGCTCTCTTCCTTATTTTTGGTTCTGCGTAATAGCTCAGCAGCGCTGGCGATTCCGGTCCACTCTCTAATGTTACGTTAATAATGTTACACTCTCTACATTAATCAACAGCAAAAGACATATACATACGTTTTTAAAACTTTTACACCTTTAACCAAACATCTTGTATATTTATTACTGTATTTAACTATTGTCACGTGGTGTACAACGTACACACCATATCTTATACTTTCTTTCTAATTTTTAAGTATTTTATTAAATAAATCTTATTTTATCCTACATAAGTTTTTATTTGATTTAAATGTTGAACTTGGTTTGTTGATGTTATAGTGTACACATAAAAGATTGTTTAATTTCATTTAAAAGAGCAACTGTTGAGTTTCTGGCCGGCTCTTCTCAGCAGCTCAGCATTCCGAGCTGGTGGAAATTTATCAGATATAATATTAAAATAATCGACGATTCAAAAGTGCGTGTAAATGCCTACTTGAATTAAGATATTTTGAATTTGAATTAATGTATGTTTTCGTTTATTCGCAGCGAGCAATCGATAAGCAGCGCCCGCGCGTCCGTGATGGTGTACGATGACCACGCGAAGCGGTGGATCCCCTCGGGCTCCAGCTCGGGGCTGTCCAAAGTTCACATCTATCACCACACGCAGCACAACACCTTCCGCGTGGTCGGCAGGAAACTTAACGATCATGAGGTAAGTTAAATTAATTATTATCATCATCATCATGATATCAGCCGATAGAAGCCCACTGCAAAGCGTAGGCCTATAAAATTCACCGCGATACCCGATCTTGCGTTACCCGTATACAGCGACTTTTCGCGACCTTAACTATTTGTTCGATCCACCTCGTGGGCGTGGGTGCGTGGGTACCCACACAGCATCTACCGGCTTGTGGTCGCCACTCTGAACCCTTTTGGCCCCAAGGGTTGTTGGTTACAAGAGCGATGTGTCTCACCCACTAACACTTCTGGCGAGCAATTCTCCGAGCTACGTCGGTGACCTTGGTTCTTTTGCGAATCTCCATATTTCTGGGTCGCAGAGCAAAGCTTCTAGCACAGTGATTCCCAAAGCGGTCTTTATCGACCCCTAGGGGTCTATGACAACCTGCAAGGGGTCTACGTCAACGAAAAAAAATTGGGGGTCCATAAAATGAAAATGGGGTCCACGATAGTGGATCTCAACACATACACTGATAGTATCTATTTACTTACATCATACTATTTTATATAACAGATACAAAATTTTATTTTGAGTAGTTTTAATTTAAATTCAATTAATAAACGTATAAATTAACATGTGTTTTTACTTTAAGTTTTTAACACTAAACTTCACTACAGTTAGAAATTTACAGGAAATCAATATCAGGTAAGTAGGGGGTCTACCCAACGCGGAAAAACACGGCAAGGGGTCTACGACAAAAAAGTTTGGGGAACTCTGTTCTAGCATAACTTTTTTAAATACTCTCTTAGTGACCTAGAGCTTTCTTATAAGGTCCATCGTAAACGACCTCGGATTTATAGGTCATTACCGGCAACACGTACTTGTCAAAGACTTTTGTCTTGTTTCGGAGCTTAACGCTTAACGCTGTCTATATATGTTGATTCGGATTCGAATAGTCTAAGTTAATTTTAAAGTAAATAATCTTAGTTAATTTTAAAGTACATTTAAAATATAAGGGTAAAAATGAAATGTGCGGTTATGATGTTCCAGGTTGTGATCAACTGCGGCATCGTCCGCGGCCTGAAGTACAACCAGGCCACGGCCACCTTTCACCAGTGGCGCGACGCCCGTCAGGTGTACGGCCTCAACTTCTCGTGCCGCGAGGATGCTGATAGCTTTGCCAGGGCCATGATGCACACGCTGGAGGTATGTATGTTAGATAAGTAATGCTTCTACTGTTAGTGTGCATATACCTTGCCTACCTGGTGCAGTTGCGTCGACGACCAAGAGCTATCATATTCGGGAGATTTGTTATTGGTTTAAAAGATTTAAAGAAATGAATGTATAACTCATTTGCTGTCAATTATTGTATGGTACACCCAGTCCAAAAATTAAAGGTTCGATACCTAAAATAAAAATTACGCAATGATAATTAAGCAAGTAAAATCGTTTTCTAATTTCGTATTACTACATACTAAATTATTGATTGTTTACTATCTGCACATTTTGTACTGCCATAAGTTATAAGATTGCCGCATGCCTATAGAAAAAAATATGTAATACAACATATTTCAAAGTGATCAAAGATACTATAAATAGTAAAGATGTAACTCATGATTAAGATTCTTCACCGTTAGCCAATTTAGATCATCTTGGCTGTACTGATTAACCTCTAAACGCTAGAACTGTACTATAGAAATATTCCTCACTCCAGATTCTGGCGAATAAGACGAGTGCAAACCCAGCGCCGCCTCCGCCACAGCCGCCAAACCCGCCAGTGCCGTACAACGGGCACAACAACACGCACTACGACGAGGACATGGGGTACAGGTGGGAATAGCGGGGCGTAGTACTGCTTGCGCGGGTGTACTCCCTACTCCACTACTACACTATTCCATTAGATGCTTAACTGCTTCATTATATATAACCGCTGCGAACTTATCTGATGTACTGATGCAGAACTATGTCGGCCTGATCGCGTGAAATAAATAATAACAATTATTACATTAACAGTTCACATAGATTATTTCAGATGTTTTCAATGTTATGTCTTATGATATGATAGTGTGGCGTTAATGCCGCTACAATAAACACAATTTTTGTACTGCAGAAAGGTGCTATTTTTACTATTTACAATATTAATTATTGTCTTCAAGAGAAAAATTTTAAAAATGAAAACTCTTGAAAGTTGGGCTTCAAGAAATGGAATATTAACTTTGGAATTAGGTAGTTTTGCTTATAAAAAATTTCTTAAGATCTGTATTAAAATACAAATATTTTAATACTCGCATTTCTCAAAGATACTAATACATTTCTCAATACTTTATTTTGATATATTCCCTCTCAAACAATAATAACTAAAAGGTCATCTTGACAACATTGCTCTACTTTTAAATTTAATTTTCTGTACAGACAGTATGGTTTATCTAGATAATCAAACTTCAGTATTAACTGTTGCTTCTCAATATTTATAGGAAAATATATATTCACAAAAACATTACAGATTTTGCAGGAACTGTTTATAAATAACATAAAAACCAGAAGCTTAAACTGATTGTATACATTAGATTTAATTTCATCAAGTTAGCAAATATTTTAACGGAAATGTGTACACTTTTAAACTAGGATCTAAGACAATATTAGAAAAGCTCAGAAAGCTAAATACAAAAATAAATCGTCAAAGAATGTTAGTGTGCTAACGGTTATACTACACCGTAAATTACTTCATAGAAGATGGTGAAACTTTGAAGATGTGTTTACATTTAGGCCATTTCAATGTCTATTAAATTATGTCATTATATATAATTTAAAAAAGTAGCCCTGCTGAGTTTGTTTCGTCCGTTGTTCGTTAGTTAGATCCTATGAATTCATCATATGTAAAGGATACTTAAACTTTATTATTTTTTAATAGCAAATATTCAACATGCTTAACAGCTAAATGATGTTTGCAGGACAATGACACGCGAGGATGCGGCCATGCTGCAGCAGCCGCAGTACCACGCGCCGCACAACCAGATACAGCAGATCCAGCAGCATCCGCAACACCCACAGCACCCTCAACATCCTCAGCACCCCCAACACCCGCCAGTGCAACAGCACCCGTACCATCAGCAGCCGGTGCCGAGCCAGTACCATGCGCCACATCAGCATCATCAGGTACACACCCCAAAACAATACATCATAAGTTTTGATTCTGTTTTGTGTCGGCTACACCTCCAAGATGGTGACTTTGGTTCTTTTACAGATTTGTTCATTTTTGATGCATTCTCTCATTGATAATTCTCGCAGCAAAGCTCCAAGCACAACCGTCTCCTTTGCTGAGATTATAGATGAACAAAAGTAACCAACATAGATCAGCAGACTGATAAATTCAAGTTGCAGGGGGCAGACCAGGTAGCGTGCGAAACAGATGACTGCTGGGAACTAAAGGAATTTAGACCGCGGACCGCCAAGCGTAGGATGTTGACCCTTAAGACCTGACCATGTTAGGGTCCTCGCAAAACACTGGATGCAGGCCGCTTCCAACCAACCCTGATGATGATGTAAAATTTGTTTGCAGCAAGCAGCAGTGCAGTTGACGAGCGCGCCGGTGAATGCACCGCCCGCACCGCCGCCACATGCTCCGGCCGCACACACACTGCCACATGCACCACACGCGCCGCCCGGACACCACCGCACCAGCAGGTACCCCCTCACCACCGTCATAAACCACTCCTGAAAGTCTCCCAGACATTCAAATATAATCTTTGAGTAGCTTAAAAATTATCTGATTGCCATATTAGAAAAGCCGGTTATATATATGTGGTATTAACACATTAAAGGCGGGGGATCTTGACGAAAGTACGCTTGGTAACGCTGCGACCGCACCGCCTCGTTTTCGTCCCAGAGCGAGCGATATTTTGAATAATCATCAAAAAATTTACACTTAAGTTTATTTAAATTTGAAAAAAAAATGTTTTTTAAAGTACATATTTAAAAGAAGAATTTAGTATATTTTATGAGCGTGATAATGTTGTTAACAACAAATGCATTGCAAAACTCCCATTTAAAGCAAATCTACTTTTTTATGAGCTGCACTATGCAGTGTGTTGGATATATAGCTTTTTGCCTTTATTATCTATTCAAATTAATATAATATAACGATAGACGTCGAGGCGGATCAGTTTTATATCGTGGAGTTTATGGTGACGAGTTCGATGAACCAATATGAGATAAATCGTAGTACTACGACTCCCGTCTTTTATGTGTTAAGTAGCAGCGCCATCTATAGTAATATATATGTAATATTGATAAAATTAGAATCGATTTTGAAATACGAACATACCTGTAGTTCAATACATTACGTAACGTACGTAGTACATTACGTAATGAATATAATGAATTAATTTATCAACAGCGCTCCGATGCCGCCTAACATGTCACTGTCAACTGCCAGCGCCCCGCCGCCTGTACCGCCGCACCAGAACCTACCGGCGCCGGCAAATGTAAGCCCGCTCACCTTTCATTTACATTTAAATAATAACTATTTTATTTCAACTAACACTTTTTTTATTTGTAGGGTCCGCTACAAGGTCCGATTGCGCCTCCGACACCACCGGCTGCCCCACAACCACCACCGATGGTATGTTATACCTTTCCCTAGGCTTCATAAATTAGTAACTTTATTGCCACATCTATGTACTGTTTCGAAATTATCATATATAAAATTTAAGTAAACATAAACTTAAGAATATTAAACGAGAATAAATTTCTCGTGTAGCTTTAAAGTTATTGTGTAAGTGCTTACAAAAAAACCCGTCTTAAGTTTATGGTGTAGTCTTGTCAGATCAGGGTGCGTATGAAACCCTTTATAAACCCCTTATGAAAGTAGTTTTAATTGGAAGAATGCTCTATAGGGGAGTATAATTTGATTCTAGTTTCTATTTAGTTGGGCTCTTCCATGACTTAAAATGTTTCAGTGAGAGATGGCCTATGTGAAAATACACCATTTTTTTTACATATTATTCAATGTGATTAATTTACTTTATTATTCTTTAACAATGTACCCTCAGCAACAACAGCCCCAACAGCCGCAGCCGCCGCCGGCACCAGCTGCACCGCCAGTGACTACGCCGGCGCCTCCACCGCCGCCTCCACCACCGGGACCAGCGCCAGGTGCTTCGCCGCCACCTCCGCCCCCGCCGCCAGCGCCACCAGCCGCAGATCCCACAGGCTTCGCCGCACAGCTGCAGCAGGCCAGGCTTAAACGACAGGCAAAGGTTAGAAACTATTTCATTATTATATATGATTTAATTGCAATAATTTCCTTATATTGCCACTTACTGTGTCAAGAAATGATACAAGGGGGTACCGGGTAAAAAGATGTGATCATCATCCTAAGAATACGAGTACTTCAATGCCGTTCATAGATCATTATCTTGTTAGCTGATATAAATATTTACGGGGGAGCTCGTACGAGTGTAACGTAGTGTGACGAGGGGGAAGAAAATTGAATTACAGGTGTCGTATTTTATGAACGGCACCTGGTATTTTCATCATATCATTCGACGTCAATATATCTACTTACTATCTTTGTACTAATAGACAATTATATGATGTTTAGCAGCAAGCAAACGCGAGCAACGAAGCGGCATCCCCACCTGGTGGGGCTGGTGCAGAGCACTCAGGCTCCTCGTCGTCGTCGGGCGGGTCTTCACGCGCGGCTGGAGGCACCCTGCACTGCATGATGCACGAGATGGCGCGCACACTCGCTAGGCGGCGCGCGCATCTCGACCGCGCTGAGGTAATTTGGGCTTTATTAGTACAAGCCTAGAGTGCATTTTTCCTCGGAGTTCACGATTGTAGTCTATGCTAAACACACTGGCATCAGTATGCAATATAAACTTTATTAATATAAATCATAGGTGCAGTTTAGCTTGAAAAAATACCTTCTTTTTGTCAGCTCTCAATATCCAACTGTCTTTGAAAATAAATAGTTTAGATAAGCACGATGTTTAGGAATATATTGATAATAAATAGTTAATTAAAAATAATAACGATGTACTAAGTTTAAAAAATAATATTTAGTTATGTAAGTTATGTATACTGTTGTGATTTATGTTTTCAAAAATACAAAAAAGTATTTCACTTTACTATATTGTGGTTGCTTGTCAATAAAATTACAATCGGCATAGTATTTTTTTACTTTGTATTTTTATGTAGTATAGTTAATAAGGATTGCATTCCATAATAAATAAAATAATAAGAGTAAAGAAATAAAAAAGTATGTGAGAAGAATTATTAAAAATTGTAAATGCTTTGGGTCTGATCCAGACCTTATCTCTATAGCGTTAAGGTGCAATTTTTCTCGAAGCTAATCCGTTTTAAAATATGGTCTTATGTCCATTATGAAGGCGACGTTAATGATTCAAGAATGAAGCTGCAAAGTCCTCTCATCCTCATGTTTAGAAATGCCAGAACCTTTAACTAGCTTTAGCCAGAATATTAATTGATGACGTCACAGTGATACAATCTATATATCTATCCACTTTTATAGTCTGCTATTGTGTGATACGAAGGTATATAGGTTATTTGATGGTTACAGGAATCCTCCGCCGACAACTCTGCGAACTCTACCCCACTGAAGACGTGGGAACGGTCGGCCACGCTCCCGCACCGGATGCCGGCCGCTTGTAATGGCAACACTCGTGAGTCAAGCTTCGTATATTTCATTTGGCATCGCTTTATATATATTAAAAACAGTTGTTACTTTAATATCGCATATTACGTTGTAAAGACAGCCAATCAATCAATTTTCATATACATGCTGATTCCGAATAGGTGTAAAAGCTTTATTTAGGTAAGAAAGAAAAGGACCAATATAGCCAGCCCGCTGATAAATGTGTATGCGGCAAACAATGCGAAGCACACAACCGCCACCGCCAAATTACTCAACACGTGTTTCACCCCTCCACGGGGCATCTTCAGGAGTTATGTTACACCGATTAGTGCCAAACACAGAGTGAGCTCAGTCCGTCGACGACGGGCGGTGCACTTTGTTGCACGACTACCACTGCATGTGCGGAGGTCGCTAAATATTGGTCCTTTTCTTACTTAAGATGGACTTCCGCAAGGTAACGCCCGATTCCATTAAATCTTTATTTAGGTGCATGTAATTTAAGGAAAATGTGCACAATTATTTAATTTAAAAATTTATTATCTGTGTAAATGTTTACTGCACCTGCCACAGCTTTTCATATTACGTTGGATCAATGTCCTATAGTAACAGTAATTTTCTTTTATTTAATTTTGCCACAATTATTTTTATTCTTTTTATGTGGAAGATTTGTAATTGTTACTACAAATTTAGAGTTAATTAGTCGAACGTGTACTTACGGAAAGAAAGCCGATTAAATGTCTGTAAATCATATTACCAAGCGGGACGGAAAGCGGATTAAATTTCTGTAAATAATATTATCAAGCGGGTTCTCTGTAGACAACATCTAGGAGTCATTTCATTCACTATTTAAAAAATCACTTATAAAAATATTCACATATAAAAACACAAATAAATGAATATAATGAAAATATTTATTTGTGTTTTTGTATGTGTCATCATCATTTTCATTTCTGATATAAAACGGGTTGCAAACGGCCTGCATCTAGGATTTGTTCACTTTATCTTTGGACATTTTACACTGCACTTGTCAGTTATTGGTCTTCACCCCAAAAGTTTAAGGCCTCACAGTAACTCTTCAACGTTTTTGTTTGTTTACGCATCTTCTCATTGCTGATTCGACTTTGTAAAGAAATTCCGAGTGTAGCCCTCTGTTATAAGAAAGAATTTATAAAATTGTACACAACGCTAGGGTTGCTGGTGGTACTGGTGCCACCGTCCAGTAGATTACACATCTCATCTTAAAATAATTATTTCATTCACTTATTTCGAATAACGAATTATTAAAATATACATGTATAGTTGTAATATTATAGTTTTTATTTTTTTAAGTTTTGGGCATATACATTATGACAGTATTGCAGATAGGACGGACATAGGACAATAACTCTTTCGACTATTTTTCTTTAGGTTTAAATTTACCAAGGATGTTAAATAATAAAAATTTGTTACTTTTAATTGCAGCGAACTCAGAGTCAGCCCAGCAGCCTCCGCAGTCTCCACGTTCCGTGCGAAAGCGCTTTGGCTCCGCCAGCGAAGAGACAATACTCAAGGTACAACGTTCATCTGTTATATAATTATCCATTTCACTTCATTATTAGTTAGTAACGGTCAGAGTCGAGGCTCCTCCGGCAACCCTCGTGCTTCGCTTCCTTTAAAGAGGTCTTAAGGCCCTCAATGCTCTCCCACCTCGATACTGAGGAATGTTCAAATACCATTTGGGCAACAGTGTAAGTCAGATAAAAAAGGTTTTCAATAGGAACTATGATGATCTTGACAAATTGATGTACGCTATATGACGCTATTCAAATATCATTGGCTACAACAATAAGATAGAAAAACCGTTTTTAAAGCTCTCATAACTATAGGTTATATTATTCAGCTGTCACCCTGTTCTAATAAAACAAACTCAATTAGCGCCATATTTTTAATAGTGGTCACATTATATAGAATGAAATATAAAGAGAAGTAAAAGCTTTAAAGCTTTTTGTTGATAGTTGCATAGGTCATATTAGGGTTTTTACATCTTTAACCAATGATCCAGTATATTACATTGACAACATTGTTAGTTACTGTGCCTTAACTAGAGGTGTTACTAATTAGCTTGTGACGTCAATAGCCGATTCATTAAACGCAACATTCTTTGTTATTACACTAATCGATAGATTTATAAGATTTGTGTGTTTGTACAGCAGGTGAACGGTGGCGGCGAAGGTGGTTGCGTGTCGGCGGCTGAGTGGGATGCCTTCAAACAGGACGTACTGCGCGAGATGCGCCAACAGCTCAACCTGATCAAGAGGGAGATCATCGACGGTATGACCTTCTCTAATACTCTCTCTCTCTCTCCACTTCTCTGAATTTTTATGTATCTTTCTCTATAGTTTCAATAGATAAATGGAAAAAAAAATTCAAATAATGTTTGTGTTGTGAGAGTTGCTATACTGTAAATTTCATGTTGGATATAGGTTGCTTCCAATGGTGTTATTGAAAATCTATGGGGGAGGCCTGTCTTCAACAGTGAAAGTCCTGCTGCTGAAATGATGATGAAATGAAATAAATCTTCATGTCAGTCAACAGACGCCCACTGCAAGGCTTAACTTCCACAAAGATTGCCAGGTTGACACCTGTCTTACGCTGCCTTCATCATATATGGACGTGTTCATGGTCTATGGATAACTTTGAGCCTTTTTATACAGCTTATTGTAAACAACCACTTCACATATCTGGTACAGTCTTCAGACGTGGCAGTATTTTGGATGAATATATTTTGGAACTAGTTTTTAAGTTGTCTAATTTATTAAGAAAATTACTATTGATTATTTTTATTAAATTCTTTAATTCATAGATGAGACAAAATGGCCGTAAATAATTATAACGTTTGGTTGCAGCGATGAAGGCGGAGTTCGCGCGTAGGTAAGGCCCTCGCGCCGCCCCGAGTGAAGCTAGTCTGCCGTTGGTGAACATTTATTTTAACTCGAAACAGAGATGTCTTGATGTTTAAGTTACGAATGTAACAATCGATTCTTCGAAGCCGATGTAATCGATAATATCGATTTGTTGTCGATTAACGATAATTCAGTGTCTGTCACTGGGTGTTAGCATGTTAAACTTTGACAAGCTAATTATTGTGTAGAAGTGTACATGAAACTGTTATTTTTACACATGTAACGTTGAATTATATTCACACCCAACTCTTTTTTAACTCGTTCCTGGGAAATATATATATATTATAAATAAAAAATAATTTTATATCTGTTCATCGTTATTTGATAAAAAGCAAACAAAATACAAAATTTGTAACAAAGTATTTATCACAAACCGGACCAAAAATGCTAAATAGATTAGGGATAAAATCTGTTTCATTTTTGACTCTACTCTGCTTCACAAGATGTTATGGTTGTGTAGAAGCAGCAGGAAATATCGGTTTATGCACACACATTTTATCGGATATAGCCTGAATGAAAACAAAATAAGCAACATCACTGCCAAGAATTTTTAATATTCATTTGTTGAATAATATGCCTTCTCCGTTACTTTACCTTTAAGCACTTAAAATCAGCGGTAGATACGTCAGATAAAAACTATACTGTTGGCTTAGAACATCATTCTGGACCGTTTGTTCTTTTTTAGTTATTATAATGTCCGCCATTAAAGCATGTTTTTTTTTTGGTTTCTCAAAGTGACTATATAATTCTTTATATCCAGCTACACAAAACTTACGATGACGTTGAAATTTTTATGCACGTTCCGGGTAGAATTAAAAAAATATTTTCAATTAAAAATCGTGTAAAAAAAGAGTTGGGTGGATTTAAATATCTTTAAACAAACACCACATAGAATCACTTTCACATTGAAAAGTAATGACATTCGTTAACTGTTTGTGAAGAAAAAAATTAAAATGATTACTGATGTGTTGTTCAATTTATAAAGTACATTGCAATTAATATGGAAATAATCATTTAAAATATCTGTTCATCCTTATCTACACGGTATAATATGGTAACACCCGTTGGGTTGCCAGCGTGAACACGGCGCAACAGGCGGCAACACCTGTCATCTAAAAAAATTGAAAAAACGCTCCGGTTTTTCTTACACAGAGTTTTTATAATATATACTGATTATAATTTGTGATAAGTTACATATGTAATTTGAATTCGACACCCGAGGGTGGGGTTGCCAACGTGGACACGGAGCTACTGGCAACACCCGTCATCTAAAAATAAACAAAAATAAAAACGCCTTAGGTCTTCTTACACAGAGTTTTAATAATATATATTAATCATAATTTGTGATAAGTGATTTGTAATTTGAATTTGACTTTTAGATTGACATTTTGATTCCGTGATATCCTCTGTGTAAGGAAGATATTTCCAAAAGGCGGTCAAAACAATATCCAAGCATAAACGAAAGTTGTGTTTTTTTAATTTTATACTTAAAATATATTTATTCGAATGCGTATTACATGAATAGTCTATAAGTGTACGAATTTTTATCGATATTTTTCACTGTTTAGATTTTATTATCTGTATTTTTTTTTATTATTATGCCAATATGTGTGTTATCGTAATTTCGTGCAAATGTATTATCGATTTGGAAGTCCACTGGTGACATTGAGTTTTTGGTAAAATTTGAACAGTGAAAATGGAAGTATGTGTAACTCGTCTAGCGTCAAGGTATTTTAAAATTAGTATTAATTGATATTTATTGAGTCGATCCGCGTCGGCGACAAAGGTCGTGCACACGTGCGTTGCGTATTCTAACGTGAACAGCCGATACTTGTGTTGCCGTACGTACGCGGTTGTAGTGTAAGGTGTACTTTAATGTGTTAATACTATAATCTCGTGTCGGGTTGGTTTTTAATTCGATTCCATAAACCCCCTTTATTGTTCAGTCTTCCAAATTTCATAAGTTCAATAATACATTTGTAACCTGTTTTTGTGTGGCGTATTAAAATTTTAATTTGGAACATAATTCACAAAATTATCATTAATAAAAATGATACGTGATTATTTTGTATATCTTGACTACCATGCCATACAAGCGCGTATTGAAACAACAGTCATCTTTTTTATGCTCTCCTTATTCACTCATACAAATATATAATTTATATATGTGTGTATGTATTTTCTATCCACCGCACATAGACAGGGCGTATTATACTCTTTTATACATATTAAGTAACTTAAAAGACTTTACTTGCGCCTAATTTTATATTTAAAAAAATTACTGAACCGAAGCATTTGTAACTTGAAGTTTTTAAAAGTACAAAATACATTAATTTTTTCATATTATCCACAACGGATCATTTATCAATTTAAAAGAAATTAGTTCAGATTGAATTC
The DNA here is from genome assembly GCF_028537555.1 of Battus philenor. Classification (NCBI taxonomy): domain Eukaryota; kingdom Metazoa; phylum Arthropoda; class Insecta; order Lepidoptera; family Papilionidae; genus Battus; species Battus philenor. The sequence goes on along the minus strand of NW_027181688.1, from coordinate 9,493,854 downwards.
CAATCATTAGTGTCTTTCATCTTAAAGCTAAGATTGTTTCTAACGCGCCCAAATCTGAGAAGAACTTACAACAACCTCAGGTGCGTTTTTTGGTGGCCATTTTTGTTAATATTCTTAACACAATTGTAAAGCAATTATTTACCAAAATACCACTTAATAAATCCTTTACGCTATTATAGGATTTTTACAAGTTTTTATGTAATGAACTAAAGGTTATAAGAAGGTTATTTAGAGACTGCATTTCAATAAACACAAAAGAGTTACTAATTGTATGGAGAATGGTTTAAGATTGCGGTTTAATTTTCGATAAATTTAATTTTAAAAAGCGTAATAGGCCAAACTAGTTACTAAGCGCTTAAATAACATACCCGTCACGAGATATATATATACATAAATATATATATAAATATGTATGTATCACAATAAAGTGGGAGGCTTAGAAGTACACAAGGGCGGCAATAGACCGTCTAAAGATCACATATATAGATGTAAGTTAGCGAACTGATACCATACGGGGTGGCTTCCGATCGGCCTACATCGAGTGGCGATTTAAAAAAAAAAACATTTTCGAAGTATTTATTTTCAATTTGTAAATCATTTTTTTTTTAATTACAAATCCTCTGTTGAGGTCGGCTGGTGCTTGGCTATTCCATTACGCTCAGAACTGAGTTCGCATTTATCGAAGAATTCCAATATGAATAAGGAAAACAAAAGTTTTTCCTCCCAAAATAAATTTACTCCAATTTAGTGATATTTATACAACTATGTATAGACGTGTATAGTATTAAAGTTGATCCAACTTAAATCGTAGTTGCTCCAAACTTTTATATACATTCTTATTTTGTATTGGTCTCAGTATTATCAAAGATTGTATTTATTGACATTTATATTTATCAGTGTGAATACTTTTGCTATGTATATCGTCATATTTTTTTAGTATAATATCATTTTGAATTCAAATTCTAATTTTTCATCTGTTTGGCGTTTGATGTGCGTCCTCCATTTGCCGCCAAAACTGACAGATGACATTTTTTTTCGTTTATTTGGATTCGATTTTTTTGCCACATTTATTTTTAATAAATACATATATGTATGAAGCTATTTTTTTAGTATTCGATATATAATTGCAATGATGCAGTTAAATCTGTTTCGATGCTAGAGTACGTTACCAAATTATGTTGTATTGACGTATTGATTTGATTGGGCGATTATTGTAGTCAGTTGTATTATTGTAAATAAATTTTGTATCCAGTTGTATTATTGGTGATCACAATATTACGCTTTGGTTTGCTTGCAAGTTTGATTTATTTCGTTGCAAATATAAGTGTGGTACGTATGCGAAGAGCAGAGTGTTAATTTGATTTTGCATTTTCCTCACTGTAGATTGTAAAGCTTATATCAATTTTCATTTATTTTGAAGTGTTTGTATTGATGGCATATTCTATATGACCCACATGATGTTTACTGATTTCACTATGGTCTAATTATTTCTTTAAAGTCTTTTACTGTGATCTTTAATTTCTCTCTCTTACGCCATTTAGATTTTAATTCATAAAGAATGCCACTGGACATGTTTTGTTTAAGTAATCGACTTATACATTTTTATACGCTCACCTTGCAATTGCAAGTCGGAACTCCTAGATTCCTTAAAATGACTTATATCTCTTAGAGTTTATAATTTCGTTACACTATACCACAGATTATACAGCATTGTTTGTGTTATCTACGTTTCGTTTTAATTAAAATGGCACGAGGTTGTCCAAATATAATTCATGCAGTAAAATTCAGCGCATAACGTAAATTAATTTGGACCTAATTTTAAAAAAAGCTTTTGTTTTATTAAGTATATGTTTTAAGCTGTCTGTGCCGCGCGCCATTTTGATTACAGCGAGCGATATGATTGTACTGCCACAGATTAAAAACGTACACGTAATGATCTCGGACGTTACAGACGATGCGGCGAGAGCATTGTCTGTGTACATACGCTGGAGTCAATAAACTGTACCTAAGTAAAATGTATTTGGTGTTTTATTTCATTACCTAATTGTTATCGTAAATTAAATCAATAGATATTCGTCGAAATTTTACCAAAGTCACCTAATGCAATCATCTATCCAAAATTCCGGCTGTTATTCCAAGTTGACACTACCCACATGCCAATATATTATACACGGCTTCGAACAGAATTGGCCATTTAGCTGCCGCTACAGTACGTATATTTTAAGATCTTGACGATCACTAAATGATTGGATATCATACAACCAAATAGTTTTTTTTTAGTTAAAAAGTTGATTTAATAAATTCGGGTATCACTTTTCTGATCGACCTTGCTCTATTATTATAACTATCGGATCACGTCATGAACGTTAATAAATGTTTTCAATAAGAAAAAGATAATGAATGATACAGATGACTTCCGAGTGGTGATTAAATCTATTGGAGGAAGTCCATGTCCAGCAGTATCTTATGGTCGAAAGCTATATAAATTATATAAAAAATTCTACATAGGAAGGAACACAATGCTTGTTTTTTAATATAGCAGGCCAGAGGATTGACCTGAATAATTTAAAACTATCTCTAGGATCGTCTGGTGAGGATATAATAAAACCAATATGTAAAAAAAGGCTTTTTATTAAATAAAGAAAAAGAAAATAAAATTATATAGAAAACACAATGCCAACATTTATAAATAAGTGTAAACTTTCGACGGACAATAACCACATAGTCGAATATGCGTTAACAACCATATATGTAGATTATAAATGTTTTGATTTAAATATAAAGAGCAATTATTCTTCAACGTAAAATATAAAATCAATACATCAAGATGGCGCTGTAACAGTTTGTACTAATAAATAATGACAATTCATTTTTTTGTTAACAAATGACAGTAACAATACAGTGTTGCCAGATAGAAAACTATTACGTAATGGTACGTTTTAATATAAAATGTAATTTAAAACATAAATAACTTCTCAATCACTCTACGAAATAAATCTCATACGTTTATGAGAAGTTCAAAATAAATCATCAACGGTTAAATATGGCCGCGCACTAACTCTAAATGTTTTAAACGTCAAAGCTTCAAGCGCATGTGTTCTTAACTGGTACAGTTAAACCTATTGCACTCCATAACAACAGGTCACTTGTGTGAAGCACTTATGCTAATTTATATTCGAGCTATATAATCTATGGTCGTAGTGTTGCCATCTTTTACGTCCAAAATTGTTGTCCAAAATTTAAGTTCTTTTGAAAATTACTCACATGCTCATAAATTTATGAATATTGTTGCAAGCTATCTGTGTTTTTTACACAGTTAAGTGACGTAAAGGATGGAAAACGACGACCTAAAGAATTTATTAATAAATTTGTGCAATCGACAACAACGTAAACAACAGAAACCGTAAACAAATATATTGGTAACTATATTTAATATATATTGAATATTGTCGTAACTTTTAGATGTGAGGTAGCGGTATATCAGTGAAAATATTTCTCGCTGGAGACTTTGGCGGTCTGGTAATCGGGCGAAGGCTGGCTCTAGCGATTTCTAATCTATCTAACATCGCGTCGAGGCGAAGGGAAGCGGATTGAAGCCGAACGTAGTAATGGATTTAAATTTGGATACCTCTACTTTTAACTCTTACATCTAAATATATAAATCAATTGTTTAAATCGTTGGATGCTTGCACTGTCAACTTTAATTCTGTGGCGTCGAATGTTGCCAGATGCCCTTTCGAATGTTATAGTTGTCATAAATGATAGAATATTTTATTCATGGCATCAAAATTGGTAATTTTATTACAGAACACATAGTAAAGTGTTCTTAAAAATTTTATGAATTTAACCGTTATATAGGAAATCAAAACAGAATGCAATCAGATGGAATATTATCTGTACACTTCATTAGTTCATATATCAATAATAAACGAGGCTCTGGGTAACGGTTTCAAAGAGATAACATTTAAATCAAGCGGCCAACGATTTGAACCATTGACATTATCAAATAAATAGAGAGATTTGTAAAAAAGCCTATACAAGTGTATACCTGGTAGCACGTACTCATTGTACTTGTACATGTTTATGTAACAATAATTAAATAGTTTAAGTAGACATCTCGTAAGTAGATTACACCAATAATTGTGCGAGCAAGCGATCTCCGGCCGTTCACAGCATCCTTAGATTCTTGTCCGTGTACGGGGACGAGATATAAGCCCTGTGAAGAAAATAACATTTCAATTTACAATTTTAACATTAATTTTAACACAAGTTACTTAAGCAACATAACAAAAATAAATTTAAAAAATTAATCATTACATACAGATACATTGAAATAAGTGTAACAATTGACGATCGGAATAGATGCAGCGATTTACGAAGTGTTGCCATAGTCAATATAAGTCTGCTGTCTGTTCTGACAAATGACTCATACCTGAAAAGGGCGCGAAAGCTATATACGTATACCTTTAGCATATATATTTAAGAATATTAATTAATATCTTTAATTAACGTTGAAATAACCCGAAGTTGTACATGCCATTCCCAAAACGTATGAAGTAATTTATAGTAACCCAAATGTTTTTTGGATTTTTTTATTTTAGTAAAAGAAACCTAAACATTGCCTCGGAGATCTTGTAAAAGCAAAAACTTTACCAAAAGAACGTATTGACGAATTTGGTAGATATAGATAAAACAGGTATATTAATCTCTAAATCGATACCAAAATTTCAGTTCTTAAAGTGACAGATTACAGCTAACATTACTGTCTATATATTAATTGCAAGTCGGGATAAAAAAATTAATTATATTAAAATAAATTCATAGTAATTTCTTTTTAAACTGTATTCTTTACTTTTATTTCGATTGGACAGCATTTACAAAAATGTTTTAATTAAATATCATCTTAGACTATTTTTTCTGTGTTTTCAAATATTTCAAGATTTAGGGTTTCAAAGTAATATTAAATATCATTTTAGTTATCTTTACAATGCAAGTACTAAAAATCGATGCATGTATTCCGATCATAGGTGAGTCTTAAAAAAATATAACAGCAAACGATTAGTTCGTCGTGCATAACCAACAACTAAAACTTTTTTCAGTTATAAAAGGTTCAGGACCTCAATGTCAAAGGTTTGTACGAACGCAACGTAACTTGCATGCAGTCAAACAGAACAAGCGCAAGCCAAACGAGGATAACGTGACTGCTACAAACTTTAATTCTTTTAAAGGACCTGAACGAAGCTTGTTTTTTTTTAATTTTTTTATATTTTTCTTGCAGTCTTCTCACTTATCTTGATTATTCGCTCAGCACGGGGAGCATCGATCTAAAAGAATTTCATAAATAAATACATTAAATATAGTATTTGTTGAAGTTCATTAAACTGACTATTTAAGAAAAAAAACTACAGTATGTGACATTTATGATCTATTTTTCATGTTTATGGTATTCAAAATGAAGGGTATTCCCGCCAAATGACAGATGCGAATAAATGTGTATTTCCTGCGTGCGTACAATGAATTAGCTTTCTTCGCGTTTTGTAAAAAGCTTTCAAATGTACCCAAGTTACTCTACGATTGTTGTATGATTTATTATTCATTCAACAATAATGTATAAGCTTTTAAGCATTAGCCAAAAATATTTCTTTCATAAAAATTGTGTGCACATATTTTTAAAACAAATAATCCCAATTTTTTAAAATAAACAGCAAGTTGCCCATTGAATAAAAAATAATTACAATATAGTGACTTGTAAAATTTATGGCAACACATTTTTCTGACAACAGGCCCGGTAGACGACACAAATATCGAAAAGTATTAAAAACTAATAAGTACCTTCCATTTCCAAAGCTATGGGAATGGGACCTTGGCAGCGTTAAAAATAAAAATACGGATAAGCAGAGGCCGAATACGAAATATATAATGGTAACATGTACGCCATTAGTTTAGCCTACTACTGAAAGTGTATATAACAACTGGCGACATTAAACATTTAAAATTTTTAAAATAATTATGACAGCAACATTGCCGACACAATCAAAAAATTTTAAATGTACCCTCCGGAAACGAAGCAAAAGAAAGGAAGCTAGATTTTAAGCTGTGAAAAGACGTGTTTTTGTTAGTGTCAAAAGGAAATGTCACAAAATTATACGTAATGATAGTATATATGTTAAAACATTAATTTTTGCAGCTGGAAAATCTTTTACTTTAAATTCACGAGAAGAATAAGAGAGAGAGAGTTCAAGACGTAAGGCAATAGTATAATTCAATAAAAAGATATTACTAAATATCTATAGATTTAGAATACAATTTTTAATTTGATGTCTTAATATTGAGATATGTGTTAGAAGCCAGGGTGGTAAGTAAATATCATAAAGTATTATGATTAAAGAAACATTTAATTTTAAACAATATTACGCTAAGTTCTGAAATAATAATTTATAAATACATTTAATATTCATAGATACAATATAGTTAATATGACTAAAGAATTAAAAGTCATTCATAACGTGCTAAATATGACACCAAAGTGACAGCTGTCATCGTGACAGTTTTATGTGACGTCACTCGTCTAAACTTCTACGCTACATCCTTTTCAACTAGTTTTAAGTATATGTGTATCATAACAATAAACATAGTTGAACAAACTACGTAGTATTATATGACAGTGAAGTAAATAACATCTACATACATAAAATATTTTAAGTGTAATACGTAACTAAGCAAAAAACTGAAGTCTTGTTTACTCTCAAACTGTTAAAGTAACACTGATATATTCATTGACATAAACGTATTATGAATAGTGTTGCCAGTATCAGTTGGAAAATTTTGCACAGACTTTTAAACAAGATTTTTATAATAAAAAATCCAAAGATGTGACCGTGTCACTTTGATCTGTTCAAAAGTAGAAACAATAATACAGATACTACAAATTAGCCATGCAGAAGAATTTCTACAATAGCTTCTAAAATTCTACTTAGCTCAAACCAAAAACCGTTTTAATATTCGAATACACGTTTAGCTAAAGTGTTGGCTTGTTATAGAGTGCGTTTTCATATTTGTAACATCCTAGGTTGTATGTGAAACGTCAAACTACACCTGCCTGCTGAATTCTTTTGTTAATTTGTCTATTACCACTAATTGAAGCAACTTAAATGATTTCGTAGCAAATTACTTGATTTAAACATGTATTCGAATATCTTCTCACGAGTAGAAAATTTACTTAAACTCTACAACGATGTAAGAACAAAAAAATGAAAACGAATAATAATCTACAGCTTTCTACATTGTTCTAGTGATACATGTAGCTGGAAATTACGTACGGTTAATTATACCCGGTGCTTTAGACAAATATATCAATTAAAAAATAAAACTAGAAATTCACAAAAAACCTAAAATAAATGATTGCCCTTGATCATATTATTTAGGACAGGAATGTTGAATCACTTTTAACAATTTAATAACTATGTCTTCTTGATAAAAAAATAGGTTTTTACTGGACAGAGTTAATATAGCGCTCTTTCAACTGCACTTTATGCAAATGAAAGGGACAGATACAATTATCATACATGCAAATGAAAGGGACAGATACAATTATTGGGCGCTAATAATTGAAAAGAAATTTAAAATGTGTTTTCATGCGGTTACTTTTATAAAAAGTGTGCAAGTAACAATCTATTTTTACATTGTTGGAAGTGAACCTAGAAGATAGGTATATCAAATTTGAGGAAATTTGTAGACGAGCTAAGGTCACCCATGTAGCTCAAGGAATTGCTCGTCTAAAGTGTTAGTGGACAGGGGCATCGCTTATGCAACAGATGGTTGTTGGGGCCAAAAGTTTCTCGAGTGGCGACCACAAGCCGATTGATGGCAACGTGAACCCAGTTCACATGGCAATCTTAGGGATAAGCTTATGCCTAGTAGAGGGCGTTTATCGGGATAAAGCCTAAATTTAACAGGAAGCAAGGACACGCGAATCACAAGTTAAGAAGAAATCAGTCCAGAAACAAGCTAAATCGTAAGGTAAAAAGAAAAAGAAAAAGTAGAGCAAGAGTATATGTCCGCCTCATGCAAAAGACTGTTGATGATTTGGTAATCTTTTTTGTCCCCGTGTAAACACATCCTCAGCTCGTATGAGTAACCAATAAAATCAGTTATTATTTTTAGATATTAACTCTGTCCAACGAACTGTAATATAGATTAAATAAATTGTTCAAATCTATATTTTTCTTAATATTTATTATTTTATTTATAGGGGTATTTATTATAATTTTAAATAAAATTTATCTTCTCTGTAGCAATTATAAATGGCTGTCATTCAGTCTGTCGTTCAGTCAGTCACAAGTCTGACATATAGTCATTATATATGTATGATATACATAACAAAAAGTATATTTAGTAAACAATTTTTAATTAAAGTAGTTACAAATATATAAAGTGTAAAAAAATGAGGTAAAAGATTTGATACTTGAGAAAAATCGAAAATTTTCAAAGAGAGATACTGCTGTACAGTCAGAAAAATACACTAAATAGCTGTAAGGAGTCGATATACCTATAATTTTAGAACTAATTTATAAAAATAAAGAGGGGAGCAAAATTGTTCCTTTCAAATCTATTAATCATGCATAAATATATTTAGTTGGTACGAAGAGAAAATTAAATAAGACACAGGAGAAGTCATATTCTAGAAAGGTATGTTTCAATCTATATTTATTTTTTATGTATCAAACTTATGATTGGATGGTCATTGATTTACTTAGGGTCATAGGATCTAGCTATACTATTTGATTGGTAGAAAGCCAAGTTCTTGCGTCACATAGGCAGATGCTTTATGGAGCTGGTCACATAACCTGGACTTTTTTACAGTAGAAAAGCTTAACTGATCCATCTAGCTTCGGCTTAAGTTTCAAGCAGCGATGACATAAGATTTTCTGTTTAAGGATATTTCATTGGACTATTATATGAGTGCGATGCGATCAGATTTTTAGTGCATAGATAAGAGCCTTAAGGTTCTGTATATCACAGACATCGACATAGTGTAACGTAAGACGTCCACACACAGAAGGATAGAGAAACTTGTTTAAGATCGTTTGTCTACATTGGAAGGAATCCTCCACCATGTAAATTTTAACTTATATGTTAGTATGGACGAAAGTAATAGAAATATCAAAGACAAGTTGAATTGACATTGGGCAGGCCACGTGGCACACAGAACAGATCGCCCCTGGGGCATTACGCTGTTGGAATCGTGACCTTGGATTCGCAAAGGCTGTAATAGGACGCTCCGCAAGGTGACCAGACTACCTTGATAAAGTCAGAAGACGCTGAAATACCTACAACTGGTCTTCTTCTTCTTGAAGTGCCTCTCCAACTAGTGGAGGTTGGCTATCAGCTTCCTGCTCTCTTCCTTATTTTTGGTTCTGCGTAATAGCTCAGCAGCGCTGGCGATTCCGGTCCACTCTCTAATGTTACAAAGCCACGACTTTTTTCTCCTACCAACCTTCCTTTTACCAGCGACCTTTCCCATCATGATAAGTTGAAGGAGATTGTATCGTTGGTGTCGAAACTAACGACTACAACAGGTACTATTTGAAAATTATAAGGGAGGCCTACGTCAAGCAGAGGACGTCATGTCTGAAGTCATGATAGGTATAACATGAGGGTAGGGTAGGGTAGGTAAAGAAAGTTACTCACAGCTCCATGTTGTGCACGGTGGAGTTGGGGCAGGTGGATGGCACCTTGACGTGGCAGTGTTTGTGACAGCGAAGCTGGCAGTCGCGGCATTCGTAGCCCTGCTTACCCAGCCGCCGAGCTACCGTCTTGCCGCACACCTCGCACACGGTGCCGCTGCAACCATCCGGTGTTACATTTATAATAACATATTAATCATAATAAACACGAAATTAGAATATAAGATGTGTATATATATATATACACATCTTATATATATATATATATATATGTATATATATATATATATATATATATATATATATATATAGGTAATAACACCTATTTTATAAATATTTACTATATCTATGATTATCGTTCAATTCATTTCTTTTTTTTTTGTTTCTATATTCTTTCCGAGGCAAGTGTGATCCAAGTCGGTTGGTTTGATGTTTTTATTTGTAATTGTATTATATTTATAAAACGTGTTTTAGCTAATTTATTATAAGTATGTATGTTTATGTATATATGTATGATTTGTACATGTTAACTACCCATTATTTATACTTCCACTGTTTCCATCCTATGGTTGTCTGTAAGAGATTGCCCCGTGTGATAAGACCGGGCGGTCTTTGTTCTTTTTGGGCTATAATTATGAAACTATTTAAGTTTTCTAGCGGGTACAGAAAAATAATATTCAATTAAAAATTGCTATAAAAGTTCAAGAAAAAAACCTACCCTAATAATAATCTATGCGAGTTATAAAATTGGCGTGTCTGTTTTTAAATATTAAATAATCGCATTTTACTACATGCATGTGAAAATATATACGGTACATATACCAAAACAACATTTATTTATTTTATCTGTCTGTGTGTTTGCTCCGGCTAATCACTTTATAAGCTGGACCGATTTTGACGAGACTAATACTGGACTTATGTAACAAGTAAGTAACTTATGTAATAAGAAGTAACTTAGGTTACTTTTACTTTGTGAAAATTCTTATACAGAAAAAAATAACTTATTAATTATCTTGTTGAATTCCAAGCGGACGAAGTCGCGGACACAGCTAGTAATATAATAAAACTAAATTATATGCATATATTTATAATAATAAATACAAAAAGTATAATTAAATAAAACGAAAGTCATAAATACACATACTATTTAATAAAGGGGGGGGGGGGTTTGGTTATAAGAACCTTAAAGTGGTAAATGTCTGTCAATTAATTTATGATACACCCGTTTAAAAATCAATCGTCAAAAAAAACCTTAAGGATAATGTAGTAAGAACAGTACAGTATGTATTATTACATAGTTTAATAATTATTGCTATCTTTTCACACTTTATACACGGTCATTGGGAATAGTAGTATGAATTTTAAATGTTTTTGCTGACAAGTGAGCTATACATTCGCCTCTTTGAAGCTTTTACACCAATAACCACTCACCCTGTATAATTTCAACTTTGATCAATTATAGCAAACTGCGTCAAAATCATTAATTGAATTGTAAACACTATTTTTAGTATTTTACTAGTAAGGAATCTTAAAGTGTCTTAAATATAACTATGAAGTGAATTATAAGATTTTGATTTTAAGGCTACTAGTTCTGTTATACAAGAGGGTGTTGAAGAACCTTTTTAAGGTAATTACATCTATTACTAAACACTCAGTAATAAGATGAAAATATCGCTTACCCGCTGAGATGTTTGGCGATGAAGGTGTGCTCGTTAAAAATGTGTAGCTTGACTCCCTTCCTCCGCCACCTGGAGCGCTGTGCTATGGTCAGCGGCACAAGGTAGTGTTTCTTGATGCCCGCCTCGATCGTCTCCAGGACCAAGGTAGACGCCTCGTGGATGAACGTCCTGGCAGAGGCCGAGCTAAACCCGGACACTTCGCTAAGAGAGGACCTTCACGATTATTCGCATAACCAAACATATGTAACGAAAGTGTCACAACAAAAATTAAAAATAAAACATTCAGAAGTTTGTACAAAATCAATACAAAAAATTTTGTTGTGGAAAAACAATAACAAGGATTTACCATAAACCAAAATGAATGATATTTATCGCAATGAAAAATGAGTTCAAGCAAAAAAAAAAAAGAAATCATTACGAAGGTAAACAAATAAGTATATGAAGCATTTTCATTCACGCGTAAATACAGTATATAGAATACAATTAGTATGAAAAACCAGTGTTACCAGGTTGCAGAGTGCGATTACCCGCCCGCGTGTGAATGTTGACAGATGAAAAAAAAGAAAGAAATTCACAATTAGTGCCGGTGTTACCGCTTCACTTCACAGACGATACATTTGCTTACACTGGCAAGACTGCATTACAAAACAGTTAAAAAGCGCAATTATTGTTTTATAAAGAGTTATTAAGATGCACTACTCTATGAACTAAAAAATATTTTCAAAGTGAAAATATTTTACCATCAAAATATTTTTGAAACAGATTTGAAAATTCACAATGAAAGTTACTTTATCCACTAAATGTATATAATTTTAAATTATTCTTAAGTGTATCGTAAAATTAAAATAATTTGAATTTTATTAAGGACGTCTTTTGATTATTTTTTAATATTTATTATGCTCATACTACGTTTAAACGATAACTATATTTGTTTAATATACAATTTATCATAAGAATAGATCAAAAATATTTATCTATGAGGGAGGTCTAAGACCAGTGGATATCCCGATTTGGTAAGATGCGCTAGTGATCACAAAATATTTTTTTAGTCTTTAATGTATTTTTTCAACACAATAATCCACCAATTATTTACTTAAAAGCGTCTTTATAAAAGCAACATATTTTCTCATATTTCATTCTTTTGACGACCCTTGTTTTAAAAGTAGTTGTTTTAAATGAACATTTGATAATTTTCATACATTTAATACACTTGCAGTAGTGCATGGCGTTGTAACCACTCTATGAAATTTTTAACTATTGTTAGGATATTTTCAAAGTTAACAGTGTAATGCGGTCTTACCATGCTATAGCCGAGATTAATTTTGTGCAAATAGCCAATTAATTTTTTATTATTACTATATATAAGTTTTACACTCACATTTAATGATTGTAATAGGTAACAATCTCATTTTCTAATGTAACATATAAATTCGTATACGTAAAATATATAAACACAGTTATTATAATATACATTAAATATACACGTTTTTGAAATATTATGATTTATATATATCATAATCATGATTTCAGCCGTAGGATGTCCACAGCTGGACATAAGCCTCTACCAAATATTTCCGATTCGCATTCATTGTTCTTTTATGGAAGTCCTACGTTACCAATCCCGGTTCATCATCACTACTCCACCACCTTAAAGCCCCTGCGGCCTGTTCTTCACGCTATGTGTCTGCCCACTGCCAGTTGAAATTGACAATCCACTAGGCTACATAGTTATATTTTTTTGCAATACAAAGTCATAACCAAAGCCAATTGTAAAGCCAAGAAATAAAGAAATATTACTTCAGTTAGTTCGCATTAAGAAATGTTTCTATTTGGAAAGAAGTGACATAAAGACCAGTTAAAGTCATACTCTCTAGCGTAACATTTGGGTCCGACGACTTGATTAGATATGGCGTGAATCGGCCAGCGGATAATGATAATACAGTATATATATCCATTTTTATGCGGTGGAGAGGAACCGCAAAAAGAAAATTACACGTAAAAGTAACTCAATATCTTCCAACGTAAATTTAATAAAAATAAAATAATTGCACAACAATAATCTTGGTTAATCTGGCAATACAGCACCCGGCGATAAATATTGCACATCGACTGTTGGGAAGAGACAATCGGATATTTTCTGCTTCGTAGAGCACTATCTCTGTCCCACACTACCTATGTGATGTTTTGTCAGCCGTTGTATTTCGTGCGACAGAGATAACGCTCTACGAAGCCGAAATTGGCAGATTGTCGCTTTCCAAAGGTCAATGTTCAATATTTATCACTGGGTACTACTGGGAACTATCTTTTTCAACTTGTAGAATGTTATATAATATTATACCTCTACCTTATTTATAACGCAAGAAGCAAATGTTATTAAAAAACCTTGTGTTATTATCTTATTGTACAATGTATATATCTAAAACGTTTTTATTAAATCTTAATTTAAATTTAAATATTAATTCGTTTTTAGGCGTTAGACTGCTGGTTAAATTAAAACAACTTGTTTTTTTTGTTGTGTATAGTTATATATGTAAATAAATACTTTTGTTAAACGTTCCCTATTTATTCTTTCGGTAAGTAACTGAGGGTATTCGACGATGGCGATGTTTACAGAAGCAGTTACATACCTTCGCGAAGTTCGGGATTCGTCACCGGACTGTGCGGGCGAAGCGCCCGCCGAATACACGTTCCTGTTTGGCAGTGCCAGCACCTTGTCTGAAACATATTTCATCACCATTATCATCATTTAGCCTTAAAGCTTTCCAATAGAACCAATTGGAAGCTAATTGTATCCATCATCTTCTAATGACCATAACAAGGCCGCCTATACACTTTAAGGGCGGATGTTCTACGCTGCACTTAGAGTCTATCTATCCGTGGTCTCTAGTCCAGTACCTTACACTTTGTGATCTGACCACTGCTACTTCATCTTGCCAATCCGCTTGGCTTTAACCGATATATTTTCATCCATCCACACACCTTAGGGAAGTTCCGAGCTCTCCTCAAAGCACGTTGAGACACTGTGAGCTAGCCAATAAGGCGAGTAGTAAGCCATGTTTCTATACCACGGATCTTTAGTAACACATATTGGTTGTAGACTTTCGTCTTAAGACATTCCCATCAGAGACCCGAACGCTTCCCATCAAAGTTGGGTTTAGCTAATGAACACTTTCTCGAAGTTCGACTGTTCGAGAATGTTCCCTCGACCTCGACAACTTCAAGAACTCACTGATGTATCATAAGTGTTGTAAGGTGATGATCGAGTTTAGCTAATGAACAACTTTCTCGAAGTTCGACTGTTCGAGAATGTTCCCTCGACCTCGACAACTTCAAGAACTCACTGGCGTATCATAATTGTTGTAAGGTATATTGGTGATATAGTAGTCAAGAGAACTTGTATATATTTTGTTATCTCTTTTAAGTCACATTGTCTACAACTCACCGTGTGTGTTCCTCTCCGCGCTGACGCTGCGAAGTCTTTGATCCACGTCGGAATCCTGAAGGTCCAGCGACTGGCCACGAGTACGTGAACGTCCCAGTCTAAGGATATTAAGCTGTTTTAATTGCTTCATTACATTTTAACTCTGAAACGCTATTGCTAACACATCACACTCCAGGTGCAGTAACATCATCATCATAATTCCACTTGTAGCACGTCTATTTGGACCCATTGACCGGTCTGCTTAAAACCATGTTCATCTGTTACTATGGCAACTGCCGCTGCCAGGAATAGCAGAACTCCTGAGGATAGAGGTTTGGGATTTGTGGTGCCGTGTAAGGAGTATGTTCTTACTCTCTCTACGCTTGGTAAGTGTGTTGACGAGTGTAGTTTTTTATTCATAATATGTTCGAGAGATGCCGCTGTTCACCATTAGTGAAAATTTTCTTTTTATGCCTTACGGCAATCATGGGGGAAGATGGTGGGGACTATTATATGTGTATGTACCACCACGGCAACATGTGAATACAGTTACAAAATTGATTCAGTTTTTACCATGAAATAAATATTTTACCTTCTCTTTATGGTGCCAAAGAAGTCTCTCCTACGTTTCCTGGGCGCTGGTTCTGGTGGACTGTTCTCTTGGTTGTTCACGTAGTCGCCTTGCTGCAATAGAACGCATTTCATCAGTACTCACAATTAGATCTAATAGATTTAAAACAAAAAAACACTTTCGACAATAAAAGTGTAAAGAGAGAATTTTAAAAAGTACTACTTTATAAGAATCTAATTAATTTAAAGTACTGTCAGAAATATTATAAAGTATTATGTATAGTACTCGGCACTTGATTTGGTACATCGGCCAAGAGAGTAATATTTACGGATAAATCGGTTAGGTTCGTTTTGTAGAGCGTTGTCTTTATCGCACAGTGCTCCGATATCTCAGTAAGTATAATTAAAACTCTTTATACTAGAGTCTTTATAAAAGATTAAATAAACTTTTGTAATCAATTGAAATTGTTATAAAATTTCTCTGTTTGTTTTTATTGATTTTAAGAATTCCATAAAACATATTTCATAATTATTCTATAAAAATATTGGATTTACCATATATTAATTAATATCTATATAATCTTTCCAAAAATCAAAAACTGTATTTCTTCTTCTCTACCTTGAAAACATAGAAATTACGTAGAAATAGATATTACAACTTTTATAGAAAATATTTAATTAATGTAGGAAGCTAAAGAAAATAAAAACACCTATTAACGCGGTATGCAAAATCAGTTTTATATATCGGATATTCAAAATTTACTAACACTGTTCATTATAAATAGCGTGCACTTGTAGAAGAAATGTAATTCAAAAGTAAATCTGTTATGAAATATGACTTTTATAATTGTTTTTGTAATTGAATAAGAAAACGAATATTTTGGATAACTCTGTTCATTGTGAACGATGTTATAATAAAATCCCTAAATTGTATTTTTTAAATAATTATATTTATTTAACAACGATATTATTGACCACAAATTCAAAAATAAGGGCGCGTTTGGAATCTTCGTAACTTTATGTCGGAGTAAGAGTAATAAGGAAGATATAAATTCTATTAAATTGGGTTCTTTAGGCATTATCCTCATGACGTATACAAGTGTTTTTTTTTTTATTTAAGCAACTTGTAATCCTGTAAATGGCTGAGGTCTTATATTTTGTTTACATATATTATCTTTTTTTACATTTTTCCCTAACACTAATTATTAATTCTATATTATTTACCGTTATAAATGTACACAACAATTGCAAGTCCTCACTTTAAATGATCATTTGTACAAAATAATATGTAAAAATAATTAATACAGAATCTATATAGCGGTAATAAGTGCTTTTATCTTAGTAATAAATAGTTTGTAAAATTTATTTTAATTTAGGTATATCTTGTACAGGCAAAAGGTGAAAAATGAAGGCACGAAATATCAAACAGCAAAACAACGATTAGCGTTATTGAGTGAGAAGCGAAAAATCAAGCTGGAACTCAACCTTCGTGTCGATGGTGTCTCCGTTGGCTTTGGCTCCGTTTTCCTTGATCCTGACGCTTTTCCCGGGCGACTGGCTAGGACTGGGCGTGTCGGTTTTCCGCACAACACCAGCGACCAACTTTTCCGGCTTATCCTCCTGACCCGAAGGTATAGACGCTTCTCTTTCAACTTCGATGAATTTCCCCGAGTCGGTTAGTTCCACCTTTTTCGGGCATTTTTTGTTAGTACACAACACTCGGGATTTTGGAAGTTATTTTGACTTTCCTTTCTATCCTCTTCGAACTCATGGCAGCTTTTTTTTATTTATATGAATAAAAAGCAAGCCTTCGTAAAATGTTTTAAAAAGTTATATTTATGTCAATGTACTAAACGAGTACAGCGATGCAAGTTTAATGATAAATAAATAATGTTGTATGTGAATTGTATGGATGCGTTCAAAATAACTCCCAAAAATATTTTTCACACACAAAAAAAAAATATCACTAAATTTAGTTATAACAGGTAACATGGATTCATGCATGACTATGCATGTTTTATACAACAACAGTATTTACAAGTTTCGACAGATGAAAGATTATCTGTTGCAAAAAAAAAGTTTGACAGATGACAATGACGTTTTACGGCAATGTCAATTAGTTCGATTTCAGCTTGAATGTCTTCGCTAATAGACGCAGCGATGGTATATTATTTTTAACGGAACGTTCATGCGATTCTCACCTTTATCGACTTCATCGGCTCCTGCGATGTTTTCGTTCGAACCAAACGCATGCGTCGGGTAAAGGGCAGGCAGGATGGAACAAAACCAGATTGGATGTGAATTCACTATTTCTACGTAGCGTATTAGTATAATGGTGTAATTGGTTTCAATTTTGTATGGAGCTTCGTGTAGGATATAAAACATATTATCCATAAGTACAATTTTGTATGACAATATTACAACAACTATTAATATATATGACCTAATACCATACAAGATTATTTCTCCGTCTACGTGTTTTTCTGGCGAATAAAAACAAGAAACTACTCACGGTAAATTATTTAAAACCGGTTTTAAATGGAACCATGGTTAGCAAAATAAAAATACATAGGTTAAGGTTACATTTTCCAACCAAAATATTTAGTTGTTGTTTTTGAAAAAATATTAAAAAAATGATATTGTGCATTATTTACCATTACTATTTTTTTAATTTATGCAAATATTGGTTTGAACGTGGTAAAACCCAATATTCGGTGTAAAACGATTGCTTGAGCTGACATTTAAAGTTCAATTTATTTTATTTGATCATTAATTAACCCTACAATGTAGATACATACAACTCCATACAAAACTATTTTTATCTGTAAAGTTTTAAAGAGGGACAGCACAAATGTCGGTAAAAGTAAGAGAGACAGATATATTGTTGTAGTTTACCCGTTGGACGGAGTGTATGATGAGCGTGGACTTGTTGGCTGCATTGGTGGGACTCAACTCCAACTCCCTCAGAGCTGATTCTGTCAGAGGTTTGTTATCTTGACCTGAAATGAGGGAATGTGAAATCAATAGGGGAATCCCAGATGTTCGCATAATGATGTCTCGAAGGCCATGACAATGGTGCCGAATAAAATGTATGTCAGATGTTATTGTATGGAGAATAGATGTACGAGGTATTTATATGAGTAATTAGTTATAGAGGTAAAAGCTTTACACGGGCGAATGTATAGTTTTATTTGCTATCAATGAATGTATGGTGCACTCTATCCAAAAATAAATGGTTTCTGAATTTATAACGTCCGTAATATAGATAATACAGTAAAAGCGTTTTTAAAATTGATTATTGTTTATTATCAGACATTGTTCTGCCTGAAGTTATTGGCCTATGGCATTCAATTAAAATTTAAATTAATATAACATATTTCAGAGTGATCATTTTATACAGGGTAAAGCTTCAAAGTTTTATTAATGATATTAGTTCAACTCACCATTCTGTTGAAAGATTGTTTTGGTGGTGGTAGTCAGTTGTCCTTGAGGTGACAGGGTACGTAGACTTTCCTTGATTTTCAGCGGCTTTGAACCCAAATCTGGGATGTCAGCGCCTTCTATGAACAGGAACTGAAAACGGTGATAATTTTAATAGTTGTCTAATTTATTGTTCAAGTGTCGAACGGTATTCACAATTAAGATACTAAGCCTTATTACTTAACATTCAAAAAGACCTCTAGTTTACCGTAGCATACAGGACGTAAGACCTTTTACATATCTTAAAGGACCGCCTGGGACTGGGCATTCAGCTTCTTTCTAAGATCATAATAACGTCGTCTGTCTACCTAGTGGGTGGTAAGCATACGCTGCCGGTTCGTGATCTTTACTCAATAATTTTACGGCCATATATTCTACGCGCTGTATATACTACTAAAACAGAACAGCTCTATATAATCTTCGGGATTGGGTGGTATCCTTACCTCCACAGTAAGGGTGCCGCTGATATCATGCTCCTCCATAGGTCTGGTCTGCAGAGCGATCTGCTGTCGCTGTGACGGCGCCGCCAGCAGTTCGTCGATGCCCACCAAACCAAGACCTAAGAACCTGGACGGGACGATTTAGTTTCTGATTTGAGGTACTTTTAAAAAAATGAAAAACTGTTGACTATTACTACAATCATAAAAATATTTTTTCTCCTGATTGGATGATTCTTGTGATATCATATAATGGATATTCGTAGAAATAAAATAATTAAATCATTGTAAGTAATATAAACCGTGCCGACTTCGTTATGTCGAAGGTGAAGAAGTAATTACTTTATTTATTTTATTAATATTTTTATAAGAAACTTTAATTATTTTTTACTTTTTTTATTAGTATTTTTTTAACTGTAAAGCTTTATTTTAAAAATATCATGTATTTTATTTTTATTATACTCTAGGATGGTATTTTTAGTTTTAATAGACGTCAGGTGTTTAACAGATAGAGGAATCAGATGTTTTAGTCATCGTTTCCAAAGATAGACGACTTATGCAAGGCATAGGTCTCCCCTAAGCATATCCATGGGAGATATACCATAATCGCCACACTTGGCAAGATGGGTTGGCGATCGCAGTGTGGTATTATGGTACGCAGAGGATGCTGCCGCCATTCTTTTGAAAACTTGTTTGTGTGCTGTAGCAATTCCATATAATTAATACACAAAGTGTAATTTACAATCGCAAGTCTCAGTCCTTCGGCGTCTTTGGTATATCTTTGAAAATTTCAAATGACGATGTTATAATATAAACAAAAATAGTTCATACTAATCGCACTTTAAAATCATACTGTTTATCATAAAATCTTAAATTAACTCTAATGAATTATCACAGAAGATTATTTTTTTAATTAAAAAATAGTTGTAAGTAAAATCCCACAATAATTTTAGGAATATTTAAATGTTTAAGTGCAGTTTACGAATGAATTGCTCAACTTCTGTATAAAGGGCTTTTATTCACAAAAACCAAACTGAGTCTGTAGTAAGCTTTACCAAGATCACGGTGTTTTTGGAATTATAATAGCTTCATTTTAAGTTAAACAAGCTAAGACTGTTTGAGACGATGATGACATGGATGTTCGCTATGAATGTTCTAAATTGGATACTAATAATATATAAATAAATGTGAATTTTCATTATACATTTTACATTTTTTAGAATTATATTAGATACTTAGGTCAGCGATGAACAAACCTGTGCTGCGATGTGGCACCACCTGGCGATGGCGGACCCGTGCGATCATACACCTCGAACAGAAGCTCTGCTGTTTGTGGAGACAGGTCACTGGAACACATCGGTTATTTGAAATACTTATAGATGTCGAAGTCTGGGCAACCAGCCTTGATTTATTACTGTATTCTTAAATTAATTGCCTCTAACGTGTGTATGTCATATAGATAGTAAGCAAATAAGAACTAAATATATAAATTGTCAAACGAATGATTAAAATAATAAACGTAAAACTGAAGAACTTGTAGGGGGAAAGCGAAGAAAGTAAGCTGATGTATGGAAGAAAAGTATGAAAAAGAATGAAAGAAATTAAAGAAAAGAATGAACGACATTGAGAACGACTAAGGATGAGTATGGAAATTAATTAGAATTATGTGAATAATTATAATGTTTGAATAAGAGGCTCCAAAAACGGAGCCTTAAAAAACGTTTTTCTCCTACACTTTTCTGCAATCACCTCTTTTATACTTTCTAATGAAAGTCAAAGTAATAATTATGTTACTTTTTATATAACTTCTTCTTATTATTTTCAGCCAACACGACCATTACAAGGCATAGGTCTCATCCAAAGATCGCCACAATAACTGGTCTAGCGTTGCCCGCATCATGAGGTCCGAGTCATGAGGAAACCACTATGATGAGAAGCATTAGTTGAATGTAAAAAGGTAAACTTACAAAAGGAAGTGTTCTTCCCATTGTGGCGAGGTGGTATCCTTTTTGAAGGCCGTCTGGTTCTTCTGCGGAGGTTCGTCCATCTCCACCACGCAGTACGGCGCGACGCATCCAGATTTGCCTGTGATGATATACATGTATATATACAGGATGATTTGTTATGGTTGTAAAAGCTTTATACAGGCGAACGTAGAGTTTATTTGCTGTCAATTAATGTCTCCTATCTCCATCCAAGGGTTATCTGGTAGTTGCTTCGAGCGACAAGACCGCCTCTTGTACTTCTATATCAATTATTGTTTTTTTGTTTATTCTTTTTGGTGTACAAAAAGTGTAAATAAATACCACTTGTCCAAAAACTTAAATAAACTTTCGACTAAATATGCGACAAGTAGTTTTGACAGTCCTCCCTTAATATTAACCTGACTCTGCTAATGAATTCTGAAGATATTGAAACAACAAAAAAAAAACAATTATCCCCCTCCTATTATATACATATGTACTACTGTGATAAAAAAGTAAGGTGAAATTGTCTTTTAAAACTTCCGAGCATTACAAAGGCAGGTACTTTTTTCCCTGGGTTGGCAGGACTATGTATAACATTTGCCAAGCGTCTGTTTGTCAATAGTTGGAATAAGTTGGAATATCATTTGGCTCAGTCCAAACCATTTTGAAGTATGCTTTATGTTTCAAACGTGTCAAGTCTCGATTGGTGTTAATATTGCTCTTTTTTTTTTTTGGAAAAAACTTGTCTTATAATTGATCCGCAACCACTGTATTCACCTGATTTAACTTCGTACGACTTTTGGCTAGTCAGCGAACTTAAAAGGCCAATGCGGGAGGTCATTTTGACAGGATTGTGTAGATAAAAACCGAATCGTAGTAGGTCTTGAAGGCTATGTTGAAAAATATCATTTTGACTGTTAAGGAGACTGAAAAAGTGTGATGAAACTGCATTTTATTACATGGCGATTACTATGAGCGAGTTGATATTTATTTGAAAAAAAAATGTCATAAACAAATTCACCGTAATTTTTATCACAGTATTATATATGTAATGAAAAATCGTTTTAAATAAAATTACATATTTAAAAACATTGAGAACCTGGAAGTGAACACACCATTCCCAAGGCGTGCTATGAATTCGTTTTCAGTGCTCTAGGCCAGCGTAATGTCAGGCAAGCCATATACTTGTTAGGCTGGTCTGTAGTGTTAAATTTCAAAGAATCGATTAAAGTTACTGTGATATGGATATAATATAGAATTACCTCCCAAGTCCTTGGCTGCAACCACCTTTACTAGTAGTCTCTTGTCTCCCAGAAGTCTGACGGGTCCAACGCTAGTGTTTGGTGTGGAGGTATACATATGTCTGTCTTGTTGTAACTGTGAATGTTAAAATTTATAACATTACGATCATTGGTTGCAAAAGTCGTCCAGGTGGACTCCCAAGGGCCTGAAGACGCGGATATATGTTGGCGTGAAATAAAAATGGGGTTTACATTTCGTAGGCGGGTACTTACAATAATTTATCTGCTTTCGATAACAAAAAACTAAAATGTAAACTTGACAACACCTTTTAATGTTGGTAGATAATATTACAAGAAGCTCAGCTACTGTTACTTGGGATGATAGATCAAAGATCCACATTTTAACGGATTTTGGTAGTTTGGTAGAAATGTTGCTGCAGGGTGTCAACTGGCCAGCTAAAAAGTCTGGGAACTTTTAGTTTAGATGAACAATAGTCTAACTGTTTATGAGTATTGTATTCTTCATTAATTGATGAAATTGAAGTAATTAGTTATGATTTTTGTAGGTATCAGTATACGTAAAAGTAACCCGATTTCAGCTAAGCGTTACGGGGATTATACTGTGTATGTAAGAGCTAACATTGTTAGTAGCTAACATTGTGGAATTATGCCAGTGTCCTGAATTAAGGCACAGATCTTCCTTAAAGTTCACCATGATGACCATTTTACGCTGCTCGCAACCAGCGACATCTCGCGACCTAGACTCTGTCGTCGGTCTATTTATCTGGAGGTCCACGCCGTATGTAATGTAATATTTCCATATTATTTATTATAGAATAAGTGACACCGGTGAATTAACTAATGCAATTAACTTCTCGGAAATCAACCTTCATCAATAAAAATTATAGTTTTATCCCATTTTGATATCTAAACTCTTTTGTTTAGTATAGATGACTCAATCGTTGTATTATTAACAAAAAAAGAAAACTAAATTTGAAAACTTCCGGAAATTTTTGGGTTAGTTTTTCTTTAGTATTATTTTAGCATAGTTATTCTAAAAAAATTACATAAAAACTAACAGTTTAGTAAATGTTCGAGCTATTCAAAATGCATAGAATCGCTTTCAATATACCGGAAGTCTTGCAAGTAGATCTGGCTCAAGTAGGATTCGTGCTAAGACAGCTTCAGTGGCTTTAAGATTGTTTAGTAGAGAACATGGTTGGGCAAGCGCAGTAAGACCCACTAGATGGACAGAGAACAGAGGATGCTGAATATAGGTCCCTTCCAACCAGTACCATAAGAAATCTATGCAGAGGTCTACGTCCAGTAGTGGACTTCCTTTGGCTGTAAGGACTATGATGTTTTTCTTTATTACCATAGCGTCGTAGTGAAGGGGCAGCCGTGGCGTAGGCTCCGCCACGTGTCTTCGCAGACGAGGGCATGTCGGATAGGGCGCCAGGTTGAACAGCAGGTGTGTGCTTCTCAGTGCATTAACAACTATGTCACTGGAACACAGTGATAAAAACTTTATGTTAATATTATAAATATTATTGGTATTTTGCAAATAAAAATAGTAAATTATAATAAGGTTTAAATATTACTTTAACAGTTGTCTCCCGCAAAGCCCCCAATATAAAAGACTTAACCGATCATCCTTTACATAAAAGTATAATTAAAAATCGTTTGTATCTATGGTTTGTCGTTGACTTTACATCTCTTTATTTTGTTACAAAACATTCATGGATTAACTATATCATTAAAGCCTTAGTAATAGATGTTTTTGTACAGGTTGGTTAATTTAACCATTTGTAACTCATGAATACAGGATAATTCGATTGACTTACACGAATGGCATATAAAGGAAAAACAACATTCGTTGAAAACGGTGTACAGTGGCAAATTTACTAAAAAATTAATTATGTCAACAATGAGCAGTGGCATTCCTGTATAATAAATTCAAGAAGTGTGAGTTAGATTGTATCCTGGAAATCGAATCCACGACCTACGTTCGTAAGTCTTAGTCCTATACCGCTGGACTGCAAATGCTCGAATATAGCTTCATCATCTCTAAAAAAATCAATTTACGAATTGAAGATATCATACATTAAATTATGATATACCATACATTCACCCCTTAACACTTATTTACAATCATCCTGTTTTTCAAAAATGTTTATTAGTTAATTAATGTATACGATCTTGGGATTAATGTAAAATAATATTAACTTTCGCGTTTGGACCTTATTTTAAGAGACTTCGACTGTTAGAAGTGTCGAGGGCTGGAATTGAAGGCATACATGGATACATACCTGACGATCTGCTGAAGGTTACTCTCCGTTGCGTTGGGTCGCAACGGACCGACCGGAGCCAGCGCCACCTTCACGTCAGGCCAGCCGTCGCATTTCAACTCGCCGGTCAGTTTATCCGTGACACACACGACATTAAGACGTGCCCGGAATCTGTAAACAAGACCACCTTTTTACTTATCTTTAATCACGATAAGACCAGGTTTCAAGAATTATCATGATTTTAGCCATGGACGTCCACTTCTTTTTTTTTCGTACCCCTATTTATGGTGGGACAGGGAGTTTATTTGCAATTTAATTTTTCACATGATTTTTTATTTTCTCTTTCGGTCTATTATCTATCTTTCATGCTACATTTCTACTTTCTAACCCTTTTGCTCTTTTCATCTATCGTTCTTTCCTCTTTTCTTATTACATTTTTCATTTTACATTTTTACTTATTTTCTATAATACATTATATATCACATTTGAGTTTTAATTTATCACATTTCTTATTGTATATATGGATTTTTATTTTTTTGTATAACGTTTTTAACTATTTTCTTGCAACAAGCGAGGAATTCTTTCCTAGTTTCTTTTTCGCCTATCAGGGAGGCTATTGTCTCCTCCCTGATTTCAACGCCAGACCGGCACTCGAAGCCGTGCCGG
Source organism: Battus philenor (assembly GCF_028537555.1). Classification (NCBI taxonomy): domain Eukaryota; kingdom Metazoa; phylum Arthropoda; class Insecta; order Lepidoptera; family Papilionidae; genus Battus; species Battus philenor. The sequence continues at coordinate 9,468,419 of NW_027181688.1, read as the reverse complement.
AGTCCCCCGAATGCGGGACACCGGGCCACAAGGTGGATCACGGTCTGGTCCACGCCCGGTTCACATAAGCACGAGGGATCCTCCTTGAGCTTGAACCTGTGGAGGCCATGGACGTCCACAGTTGGTCCTGGGCTTACCACAAAGTTTTCACCCGAGATTTGGTTAGAAGCTACCTGCATCCCGTATATTCCTACAACCTAAAAAGGTCGGTTGAAGATATGGGGTATGTCCACCTTACGTGGTTACCAATTCAGAACCTAAAAGCCCCAGCGGCAATATCTTTTTAGCACTATGTGGTCTGCCCACTACCAATTCAAATTGCAGTACTACTTCAATTGCGTGGGTAAGATATATTCAATTAGCCTCTAAATTCTACTTTGTGATATAGCGCTAAAACAACCCCAATATGATAGGGCTAAACGAATTGATCAAGCTGTAGCTTGAAACTCTCGTAACGAAATGTTTATCCGTTGAAAAATCTAAGAGAGGTTCCTTATTCTAAATGAAATAAGACTCTTTTGTGAACTAAACCACAGGAATGATTCTTGCCGAAGTTATTTATAAATCTTAAAGTGTCCAGTGGACAGTGTCGTGGCGCATAAGTTAGTCTTGTTGTACTTTATGCATTACTTGAAGTTTGTCGTCTGTGAACAACATGATTATTGTCTCTTTGCTTGAAGCGTGACGTCGTATGGGACTCGCATGTTAGGAATAGGGTGATAAATTATGAAGGCTCAAGTGTATCAGCTACACAAGCCAACATATCTTGAAGACTATAGAAATGCTTGACGTGTTTAGGATTTTTGGTCCAAATACCTGCAGATTTTGAACAGTGTTGTTCTTTATCATTAATAAAAAGATAAGTTGTAATAGCATTCACAAATGTTCTCGTGTTGGGAATAGAACCTACTACCTATGTTCGTAAAAGCAGGATAGTCTTGCTAAGGACCATGCTTTTGGATCCGTATAAGATTCCCTTTCATTTGGGAGAAGGATGAAGTCGTTTACGTTAGAGATTTATACGTGACGACATATATACGTGTAGACGTATATACGTTAGAGAGGTGCCAGGATCTTCTACATTAGGTACTAATGTTGCTCAGTAATGTAACGTACACCCCGAGAAAGCTATATCTTCAACGACATCTTCGACTTGCGGCTTTAGTGAAAAATGAGGGCTCTTTCCCTCTAAACCGATGTTATGTCAATTCCACACCCAGCATGGAAATCAGCCACTGTTATACCTATTCTATTTCTCTTACCCTGATAGAAAATTTTTATACTTCGAATGTAAAAGAATTTTAAAGAAATTACCTGTTTACATTGACGCGGTAGTGCGACACTTCTACTTTCTCTCCTCGCTGACTGAACGCCTTCAGCTGAAACGCTGGCGTCGCCTCGCAATCGCAGGTTATGGTCTGAAATATTCAGAAAAGATTTATAAGAAATAGAATGTCGTACATCATGGAACATTTGTTCAATATATTTGTTCACGAATTTCCGTGGAATGATGCCAAATATGTTCTTCATAAGGTAGATTTTAGAAAACTTTTCAATTTAAACCGTATAATAGTTAAAAATTCGTGGGTAGGTGGAAGTTCAGTAAAGCCTCCAGACTAATAGGCCTTTGTCTATGTTGTGCCTACCGAAGTTATCGGAGGTGCTACGTTCTATGTTGTATACGAATATCTCTATGATATTGAAGAAACCGTCCAACTAGGTAAATCCAAATTCTAGAAAGATTACTTGCCGCATCCAATTCGAATAGGCAGCGTCCGAGAGGCATCAAAATATCTCGTCCAAAATATACCAATGTCTGAAGACGAAGGTCGACTTATGGGTCAGAGACGTGGTGCTTTACCATGAGCCTTATAAGAAGGCTCAAAATCACCCAGAGAGCAATGGAGAGGGCTATGCTCGGAGCCTTGCTGCGAAATAGAATCAAAAATGAAGAAATACGAAGAAGAACCAAGTTCACTGACATAATTCCAAGAATTACACGTCAAAAGTGACAGTGGGAAAGGTAAGTTTGGTTCAACTACATTTTAGTTATCTGTTGTTAATATTGTCGGCTTACAGAAATAAATGTTTATATATGTTATCTGCATACTCTCACGCAATAGCAACATAGCTGGGTTAATTAACCTTCCAAATCGCAACAGCGACTGCCCCGGCGGAACATTCAATTGACTCACGGGAAATTGTCGCACACATTACTACTCATAAATTGTAATAAAAAATATGAATCTACGTTTTATTTACTATTTTTATAAATAGAATACCAGTTGAGACAAAAGCGTGGTGGTAAATACGGCCATGGTTTTGATGCTTCCAAAAATAACCTAAAATATACAGGTTGATTTGTTATATGTGAAAAATCTTTGATAAAGTCAATGTGTAGATGCTTTATCAGCAAGAAAGCTTTAAAACTTTTACACCTTTCTCTAATCAAATGTTTTTTTTTTAAGCAATACGATGTCTACAGGGACAATAATTACTTTTAAAATGTAGCAATACGTACTTTTTAACTAAACAATCATCGTTGTATATTTCTGAAACCATTAATTTTTAGACACAGTGGACTTTAATAGACGGGAAATAAGCTGTAAATGCAATAAATTTAAGGCCAATAACTTCTAGCAGTAGAAAAACAACAGAGACATATAGTAAACAATCATTAATTTTAATATGTAGTAATACAAACTTATAAAACGCTTTTTAATACTATATTTTATGTGTAGCGCTTAGTTTTTGATGTTAGGTTAGCTCTCAAACAAAATAACTATAATGATTACCTCTTACAAATCGAGACATATTTGGAGGTAGATTGTCTCTGAATTGTATCCATATGGAGGGGGTATATCTACCTATACATTCCACTAATTAAAATTGTAATCAAGTTTCAGCTAGCAATGAAAAACATTCATTTCAATGTTGATACTTCGCTAGCATTTTGATAAACGAATTGCACAATATAAACTAGTTGAACTACAGTAGTATTTGATTTTTGTTAACTGGAAATTCGAAATTTTTTCGTAAATACATATTGTACGCAGCAATGTACTCACCACATCATCTTTGGAGTCGCATTCACAGAACACGTTGGAGATGGTAGGTGGGTGGCTGTCCAGAGCACGCACCAATTCCACGCCGATGCCGTGCTGTAACAAAAGATAAATCATCTTTAACGCACTTGGATCTTTTTAAAAAAATAAAAATTCGTGAGATCTCAAATCTCCCACATTAAGGGTGATCGCTTAGTGTAATAAGAGGTCACAAAACGTGAGAACTATTAAAATATTTTATTGCCGCTTATAGACATCTCAGCATATTTCAGAAACCCTTGCAAATCAAAACAATTTGAGAATTGAATTTTGAAACATATGATAAGCAAATTGAAACCATTTTTCTTGTTTTCTTATGATCTGTAATCTATCTAGATATAAATAAAAATTATTTGCTAATTTAGCAAAAAAGCGCAAAACTAGAGAACGGCTTCGATTTGTTCGATTAATTTTAAATATGGAATAAAGTATCAGGAATGATCAAAAAATGGAAAAATAATACAAAAAGAAAAGTAAAACTAACACTATTTTCGATTAAAACACCTATGTTTAGATGTAAAACATTTCACGGCAATCAAAACAAAAAAGACGTTAAGATTTAATCAAACAAAAAGTATCATACATAAATAGTATTTAAAAATATAATTATATTATTACTTAAGTCATACAGCGCACAAATATCAATCAAAATAATCAATCTACAGGACGTCTTATCACAGAAATGATGATTATAATATTCAATCACCCTAAAATACGTTCGATTTTTAAAAATTTTTATTACACTGTGACAGACCAATAAATTTGGACTATAGAAAATCTAACAGGGCAGTTCGTTACCATATTACAGACATAATAACTGGCATATTCTTGTGGCAAAAAATGGCAATGGGCAGATCACATAGAGCGCAGAACAGATAGGCGATAGGGCCCTAAATTGGAGACATACAGACACAGACCCGCAAGCGGAGCGTGGGACGTCCACCTATAAGGTGGCCAGGTAGCCGTGTCGGAAGACGCTGGATATAGCCGACTTCCGATAAATCCTTTTGAAAAAATTTGAGGGTAGTCGATGTCCAATAGTGGACCTTATGGCTGAAATGATGATGATATAGAACGTAGAACCAAAATATGAATAGTAAATGAGACACTACCTACTACCATATACTCTGTTATCTAAAAGTGATTTGAAATTGTCTATTAAAACTTCTAGGAATTAGGGAGGTGGGTATTTTTTATTAGGTAGGTAAGACTGTTTATAACATTTTCAAAGCGTCTATTAGTCAAAATGTTCAATTATAATCGAGTTACATGTGTTTTTATCAAATGTTTCAACTTTGTAAAACGAGTCAAGTCTATATTCATATCAATCCGTAACCACCGTATTCATCTGACTTGGCTCTGTGTGACTTCTGACTATTAAGCAAAATTAAAAGGCCAATGCGGACACGCCGTTTTCACACGACTGAGGAGATAAAACCGAATCGAAGAATATCTTGAAGGCTATACCGGAAAAAGACTGCCGACTGATTCGAGGCATGGAAAAATCGTTGACAAAAGTGCGTTTTATAGGACAGAGATTACTTCGTAAATATGAATTGATATATTGATTTGGGAGAATAAATAATGGATTTATATTTCATAAACAAATTCTACTTACTTTTTGATGAAAGTATTATATCAGTGTTTATTTTGCTACATTTTGTTATAGTGTAGTGTTTTTTTGTTTAATTTTATTTCATTAAAGTTAAATCTGTGTGTCATATTATTGTGAAATAAATGTTTATCTTATGTTATCTAAAAGCATGAATTGAACACTGTACTCAGTGTACGTAATAACCTTCACCAATTTGCATATCCGTATTGATTTTTCGGCAACATGTAAGGGTGAATGAATTATTATTTGAACGCTAGTTGTCGTCGAGCAGATTATTTATTTTGTTTTAGTTACGAAACCTGACGCTGAGCCAAAACTGCAACGACAATACCACGGCGAAAACAAATAAAGAAGCAAATAGGAAAATGCGCTGTACTGCCATTTACAAAAGATTTAAAGTGATGAATGTTGTCAGTTATTGTATGGTGCATCCTATCCAAAAGACTTTGTTTGAAAAATAACAAATAACCTAAGTAAGAATAAGTATTTTTAAAATTCCGATTACCATATATTCAAATTAATTATTATTATCTGTACTATCTTATACTATCTGTACTTCAAGACTTTGTTCTGCCAGAAGTTCTTGGCTTATTGCATTTCAGTAGAAAAAAAATACTACATATTTCATAGTGAGACACACCTTTTTACACCAATCATCTTGTTAATGGGTTATAACAGATAAATCCTTTATGAATATAGTATATATGGATTTATTATTCATATAAATATCTCAAATTTTTACTGACCAATAAATGTGACTTTTTTGCTAAAATGTGGCGAAATTTCTTTTTATCATTATCATCATGATTACACCCTTTCACTGGTGGTATAGGCCTTCCCACAAAGATTTCAGAAGCGGCCTGCATCCACCGTCTTCCGAGGATCCTAACATGATAATCTGTCCATATTGTGGATGGACATTCTACGGTGTGTCAGGCTTTTTATTATATCTAAGTTTAATTTCTAAAATCTTTGAATTACAAACCAAATTTGATGATTTTGTTAATTTACATAAACCAGTAATTACAACTTCTGTATTTTTATCACGAAATTATACACTAGTAATAATGAAATACAGTAACGAAACAAACTAGGAATAAACGAAAGAAATGTAACCTAACTTTGGCAGCTCCCGTAATTTAGGTTAGTTACATAGAGTGGCAACAATTTCATGTAACTGTCTCACTCACACTTACAAAGCGATTACACACGCAGCCTTAACACAGGCGGCAGACTGGCAGACGCCATTTCAGAAACACGCTCGATGTCTTTGAACGTTGTCCCTCTCACACTTAGTGTAAGAATGTATTGAGGTTCTTTTCTGTCTTTCACTTACAGATAAGTAATCATTTTAATATTTAATAAAATAAAAAATTGAAACGAACGAAACGCTAGCTTAAGAATTAATTTAAAAATCTCAGTCAATTGACTGTAAGGCAGTGGTAGCCCAGTGGTAGAGTACTTACAATCATAGGTCGCGGGTTTGATTCCCGCGATGCAGTCTTATACAATTCACACTTTGTAGACTAATTATTTAGGATTGCCACGGCACACAAACAATTTTCGGGAGGATGGAGAGTAGCGAGTAGCGTACCATAGTACCACAATCGCCAACCAGGCAGCCAGGATTATGGTATATTCCCGCATAGATACCTTAGGGGAGGTGGCCTATGACTTGAAGTTAGTGTCTATGGACTAAAATGATAACGAGTTCATTGTCATATTTAGTATATTTTATTTTCGCAGCATTTTGTTCCGCGGATTACTTTTACGAAGTATTCTTGCTGATATCGATAGTTTTAAAAAAATACCGTCCAAGAGAAATATTTAGTCAAGAAAAAATGATGACAATACATATTTGAAAGGTTCCTGATAATTATGTAAATAAAAATATCTAGATGAGAATAAGCAAAAAAAAACAATTCCCTGGACTCGTTCAAATAATTAACTATTTCATAGCTTACGATACACTTCCGTATAATTTTTGGGAACTATCATGAAATAACTTGAATATGTTCATAAATTTAGCAAACATAAATTAGAAAATTATAACCAAAAGGAGCGTAAAGTATTTTTGAAGTTATGTTCAAACTTCGGAATAAATTGCTCGAACTACTGGAATAAATATTTTTATGAATAATCACAAAAAAACCCATCCAAGATTGATATGAACCCGTCTCCGATGAGGCCTCGTTTAAAACGCTTGTAGCCACTATATTATTTTTCATCTTTTCATCCGATGGATGACCACTGCAGGGTATGGTCTTCCCCCAAAAATCGCCACATCCTGCGCTGCCTTTGTCCAGCGACATTCCGAGACCTTAATAATGTTTCAGACGAGCAGTTCTTTCGAACTACCTCGGTGTTTATTCTAGTTTCTATAAAAATATGGGCTTCAGGCTTCCTCATGACAGACATGAGTAAATAATAACATGATATATAAGTAATATACTCACTGGACACATTAAAACATGGAATCATTGTAACTATTAATACAAGTAAGTATATTTTTTTTACTGGCAAATATTTATGTACGAGTGAAGTATCTGATAATATCTCTGCTCATAAATATGCGGTAAAAACACTATTTTATATTTAAATTCACTACAGTTTGAGGTAAGATATGCAGTGATACCTCATTTTCCGCCTAGACACGCCCGTAACCATATTGTTTCATACAAGCGTTGAGTTGGAAAGTGCGCATTTAAATGTTCATTGTAAACTTGACTTTCTTATAAATTACCAAATAATGATGCAATACATTCTTAATGCTTACGAACTATTATATTATATTGTGTTGTCTCCAATTGTTTTGTATAATTTGGACCCAAGCCTCTTTTTAACGAGACGTAACTCTCTAGGAGGGGCCTGTGTAAACTGATAATTTTATTTTTGGTATTAACAAGCGCCATATTTTATATCTTCACCCAACGATAGTTTTTTTGCTATTGATCTAAACTTTTTCTTTATGTATGATTCCGCGACTCGATAGGCCAGCGTGCAGAAAACGCTTACCCTAAACCTAGTTTACGTACCCTATTACGAGGGTTTCTTTAGGAACTCCGGCTCAGGCCTTTACACATGCAATATGACCGGATTGCGTCAGTGATTTCATTAATTACAAGAACAGTTCAAACTGGAAAACAGGAATGTGAGTATTTTTATTTTTTATTTCATTTAAGTTTTTACAAATTTAAATAATAATTATAAACAATTATACAGTCGGTAACCTAATTCAATTCTGTTTAAATATGCAAAACCGTCTTAATATTTATTTAAAAATCCCATCAATGCTAACTAATACATCTATCTATGATATATATACAGCTTTTGCCTTATGGGATTCTTTCTTTCTAGGGCCGGTAGGTTTTGAGGTAATAATAACATGAAGTCTGAAGTATATATAATCAAGCCTAGCTTATGTTAATGCCAATTTAAAAATTTAATTTAAAAATAACATAATTATTGATTTAAAAAAATAAATAAATGTGGGATTCCCCTTTCCAATGCGCCGCTGATGAAGACGTAATGTAAATACTACAATGTAATAATTTTCAAGTAAGAGTACGAAACATTTTTTTTATCGTGTGAGAGCTCGTTGAAAATTCCGCACGCTTGTAAGGAAACTATTTTGCCGATATATGCTTACAGTAAGAACATGTAAAAACGTGGGCGGACTAAATTTCACTGTAGTAGTTCGTAATTTCAATGCTACCCAAGAATCCGACGCAATCAAGCGCTGGTAATAATTTTTAACAGTAAAGTTACATCCGCAATGCGTCGACGCTCATATAGCAAAAGATGAACGAGCTGTGTGTTTTAAACTGTTAAAATTGTTGAAAATGTTTTTATTTACCTTCGCCTATTCTGACAATATACACACTATATGTAGGGTACCATACTTGAGAAGCATATACAAGGTGGCAACGTAAAATCACATAAAATTTTAAGGGTCTTAATATTTCTTTTCCTGTTGCTCATTTTAAAAACAAGCTGTTTGCCATATTAATAACCTTTTCAAGGAGTGTGTGGAAAAAATAGAAGTCAAAAATAACACGCTAATCCTTGTTGTTGCTAGTTAGATTTAAGACAGTATAATAAATTTTGTATTTAACATGTGGTTGCGTGCGAGTAAATGAACAAACATTTAGACATATTTAGTTCAAGCTGTTGAAGGTAACAACAGGTTGAATGAGTGATGGGTTACAATATTTCATATAATCCGCATATAAAATTATTTTAGAGTGAGAGATACGTGAATTGATTTTAATAATAAAAATAACAGTGGACCCAAAAGCGACCCTTGAGTTCCACCGGAATATATGCGAACTGTTACTGATTTATAATCGTTTGGAAATACTACCTGTGTACGGGTTTATATGGTGTATATGTATATATATATATATATATATATATACATAGCCGCCTGAACAAGCCACCCATAATACCAGCTTAGGGAAGCTTACAAAATAATATACAAGGTTCCATCATGTCAAAAGTTTTACGGTAATCAGTTTAGATTCATTTACACCCACTTGTGATGGTTCAGTTCATACATATAACATAGTATAGTCGTAACATGTAACAGGGTTGGATTTTGTGGGTCTACTTCCCAGGAAAACCATATTGATTGACACTAGATGATTGAACGAGCTCAAGGTAAGCCTGACCATAGACCATAAAGTACCAAATAATGTAAAGTACAATTGAAATGTAACGAATATGAAATGTCAAATGTAATGAAAAATAACGAAATGTAAAATTGAGGAACGAGGTGAGAAATAAAGGTATCGAATAAAAAGGAAAAGGTAAGGTAAGAAAGAAAAAATACGAAAGAACATAAGATGAATGAAAAAAGAGCGCGTAAATAAAATTATTAAATGAAAAAATTATTGAAAGAAACAAAACGTCGCTGTTCTAAAAATATTGGGGTACTAAGAAAAAACGATAGCAAACAGACAAAGATTGGATGTTGGATGATGCATGGTAGATCGCGACAGCCCTCCGGTGAATGGTGCTCCCCTACCATAAACGGGGCCTCCGGAGTCGCGGGAATCCAGGGTGGGGGCCCTAAACTCTCACTAGCTTCGGCGACTCTGAGGCGGACGATGGTTCGGCGCGGTCTCAAACCATCGTGATAGCACCACGAGGATTTCGGGAGTAGCGTATACACGCATACCCCGGGACGGGCTATCGAAAAAATAGCACGGCGCGAGGGAAGACCGCGTAGCGATCCCTGACCGATACCGCGTTATACGAGGGGTATAGCGCAGAGGGCGACTATCGGGGGAGGGGGGGTAGTGTGTAGTGGGACATCTTGAACGCCCGGAAGATTCCCCCCTCTCGAAACCAAAAAAAATACACAGTAGAGTCTGACCATAATAAGGTCTTTTCAATGATCATTATATAAGCTACGCTGCCCATAAGCTTAGTTACTAACATATTATCCAAAAAAATAATAAAAACAATGTCATTTTGAGAATATATGTATTAAACAAATAAATAAAAGCTCGTCAACAATGACAACACAGTGGCAAGTTATTTTTCGATTTGTTTTCTTGCCGGTCGACAAATCTAGTTATATATAAATGTAATTATCCCTGTTAGTCGCCAGCCAATAACCTCCCGTCGGCAACAGCGCACGATCCATCGCTGGCCGGGTGCCAGACGCTCAGTCCCCCCTAAAGTCAACCGAGCAGTCGATACATAAATTTCCAAATTGTATATTTTCTTTTATTCCCGATAATACGCTGGTATGGATAAGAGGGGGATATAAATTTTCTTTGTTTTACTCTTACATTGTTACGTGAACAGACGCACGAATTAAGAAATGTAATATATCTTTTTTTTGTAATATATCTCGAAAAACTTTTTTGAATTTAATAAACAGAATCTTTTAGTGTAATTTGCTAATAAATAATTGTAAGTGCTAATAATAAATTGTAAGTTAAGTAAAGACAGATACATTAATAACTGTATACGAAGCGTTTTGAATATTTTAACATGAAATGTTTTTAAATAGTTTATTAAATAAAAATTTGTATATTTCTAACAAGTCCTATTATTGTAAGAAGGACGTTTTAAGTGTTAAGAAAGCTTTTGAATAAATTGCTCTAATCTAATGAAAGTTTTTAATGGAATCGGGCGTTATTTTGCGGAAGTCCATCCTAAGTAAGAAAATGTAAAGGCAATGCATGCGCATTTATCAGCGGCAACCAATGCGAATTACACAACTACCACTGTTAAATCTCTCAACACGTGTTTTACCCCTCCACGGGGCATCTTCAGGAGTTATGTTACGCCGATTAGTGCCAAACACAGAGTCTGAGTGACTCTGTGTTTGCCGCATGCGCAATTATCAGCGGGCTGGCGGGCGGTGCACTTTGTTGCACGACTACCACTGCATGTGCGGAAGTGGCTAAATGTTCGTCCTTTTCTTACTAATGAAAGTGATCACAATAAAGGACCCGTCCGAGGTTATTGCTAGTTATTCTTTCATCAAGAAGACCAAACCCACGATACAGTTAAAGGAAAGTCCAATTTAATTATAATTAAACTTATAAAGTTTACCACTGTGGGACAAGACAAATCTCTTTTTAAAGAAATCGTTCTTAATTCACTACGAGTACCGACAAAGGATTTGCGGAGGTCAAGCTCTCTTGTATTACTAGTAATGTAAAAATGTCTTAAAATACTATGATATTTATTGAAAATTATCAAGTGACTGAAAATAAACAGTTAGTGTTTTAAAACAGCCCTTGTAGTATTAGGGGTAATGGAAAGTAATGTAGCATTCTTAAGTTAAATTCACACGACTACGTTCTTAACAAGATTTTATTTATATTCAACAATATATTCACCTTCGTTATCAATAACCTTTTGACGTCTAGTATGCAAATTTTAACGCCGGATCGGTAAAAATCAATCGAAATTACTTTCCGGTCCCCTAATAGAAAAAAGATAAAAATAAACATTTATTTTTAAATGCAGTCGATGAATATAACCAGACAGCATTCAAGAGGACCTCAATATAAACATTGCATCATGTGAGAACATTTGAGTCACAACTCTGCAAGCTCACACAATTGTAAGCGAATACAATGCTACAAGCAAATGCGGATATTGTGTTGGACGTTTTTCATTTACAAACAACTAATGTAAAATTTATGTAATTTGTTAATTAATAGATTGAATCTGACACGGCATGGGTTAACGGATTGACAAGTAGAGATGGCAGTGGGCGGCCCACATACTGCGCGGTGCAAATGGCCGCTTGTTTAAGATTATGGAGTGGAGACCACCATCCCAAAGCACAGCTGAAACTGGATGCAGGACGCTTTCAGTCCTTTATAAAACTATACAGTATGACTGTTTTTAGCAGCCCTAGAGTTGAAATGATTGTTTAATCAAAAACAATAAAACGACCCGTATCTCCGTCCACCAAATCAAAGGTTAAGAACCATTTACTAGACCTATAATTATCTATCTCCTAGTTCATTTCTTTTTCTTCTTGCTTCTTTCTGAGGCGAGTGCGATCGAAACAATACTGATCGAAGTCAGTTAGATGTTTTTATTTATTATTGTATTATGTTTATGATATGTATTAAACCTTTTTTATTATAAGTATATATGTTATATACGTATGTATGTATGTCTATGTATGTTTATGTATATTTATGTTCATTTATTTGTGAATAAGTATTTTTTTTGTACACGTGAACTACCCTTTATATATACATACATATATATATATATATATATATATATATATATATATATATATGGTTATCGGTAAGGGATTGACTTGTGTGATAAGACCGCCCATTGTACTTTTCTGTATATTATGTATCTTATCGTGTACAATAAAGAATATTAAATAAATAAATAAATAAATAATAAACAATTCAAACACACGAAATAAAAATAAATTAATTCTCTAGAAGATTCGGTGTCGATAAATTTAATTATCTTTATAATCTAATTTTTAAATATATTTGCCATATATTGATTGGGTAAATAAAGCAGTGGTATTCCTGTAGCCTTCATATCATTTTTAAAACAGCTATTTATGTCTCAAGGATAGTAAGTTCTTCCAACTGGTTTGTCCAGATGGTAAAGCCATGAAAATGCCCTAATAGAGAGAACGTAAACAGTTCGATGCCTTAAAAAGGTACCACTGAGGAAAAATGTCGCAAATATCTCTAGGGATTCGACATAAAGAAATGCATCTCGAATACAATCAATTTTGAATTTTTTAATAATTTGACAATTCTTTTTAGCTGAAAGACGCCCACTGCAAGGCATAGGCCTCCGTCTAAGATCGCCACGATGACTTGTCTTGCACTGCACGCATCTAGCGACTTTCCCTGACTTTACTTATGCTGTCGGTCCATCTAGTGGGGGGTCTAGCCGCGAGCCCCTACCAGCTCGAGGTCACCTTTCGACCCCATCGACTATATAGGGTGATTGATTTTAGGTATAAAAGCTTTAAAGATATGAATGCTCATTAGATGTCAATGAATGTAAGATAATTATACTAAAGTAAAAAAAATTCGTTTTCTATTATACAATGACTATATTAAAATTAATTATTGTTTACTATTTGTCCTTGCAGACTTATACTACCAAAAGCTATTTGCCATCGCATTCTAAAACAAAAGATAATGTAACATATTTCAAAATGGAAAATTTATACAGGTTGAAAAATATACTATTTTAATAAATTTCTAAGTATTTTTTTCCTCATACACGGAGTTTTTCAATAAAAAAAATAAACATACTAGGTGAATCAAAAAGTTCTTAGAAGTGCATATATATGAAACCTTTTTGGATCAAGTTCGATATTCAAATTAAAGAGTGTCTATCACACTATATTTATGCAGACTGTCACTTGTTTTTGTCAGTTCGTTCGCATGTAATAATTTTTTTTGTGCAACGAGTTGCTAAAAGTCAAAATTATGGATAAAAGTGAGTTACGTGCGGTGATAAAATATCTCAGTTTGAAAAAAATGTCTACGAAGGAAATTTTTTTGGACATTCAGCAGACATTAGGGGGTGATGCTGTACCCTATTCTACGGTTGCGTACTGGGTGGCTGAATTTAAAAGAGGTAGATCAAGCTGTAAAGATGATCCGCGTTCTGGGCGGCCTTCAACCTCCGTTACAGAAGAAAATGTCAAAAAGGTTGAGAATCTGGTTTTGGAAGACAGAAGAATGACTATAAAACATATAGCTGAGATCTTAAAGATATCTTTTGGTAGCGTTCAATCCATTTTAATTGATTCACTGGGGTTCAAAAAAGTGTCTGCAAGATGGGTGCCACGAATGTTAACCGACGAAAACAAAAAGCGACGTTTGGAAATTTCCAAGCGTAATCTCGAAATGTTCCAGCGTGATTCGGATAATTTTTGCCGTCGTCTTGTTACCATGGATGAAACGTGGGTCCACCATTTTGATCCTGAAACTGAAAGACAATGCATGTCTTGGAAACGACCATCCTCTCCATCCATTAAGAAATTTCGAGTTGCTCCTACCGCTGGCAAAGTTATGGCCTCTGTGTTCTGGGATAGTGAAGGAATCCTTTTTATTGATTACATGCCAAAAGGCCAGATGATTACTGGACCCTATTATGCAAATTTAATCCCGAAAGTGCGTGAAGCGATTAAAGAAAAACGTCGTGGAAAACTGTCGTTGGGCGTGTTGTTCCTTCAAGATAACGCTCCTGCTCATCGATCGGAAGTTGCGCTCAACGCAATCCGCTGTGCTGGCTTCAATCTCCTTGACCACCCACCATATTCTCCGGACTTAGCCCCAAGTGATTTTCACTTATTTCCAAAATTAAAAGAGGAAATTCGTGGAACAAAATTTCACGATAATGACGCGGTTATAGCTGCCGTAGAGGAGTTTTTCGAGAGTTAAGAAAATAATTTTTTTTCACAAGGAATAAGGAAGTTGGAAACGCGTTATTCTAAATGCATTGCATTGGAGGGAGATTATGTAGAAAAATAAAATATTATTATTTAAGTCTTTGCATTTTTTAATATTGATTCCAAGAATTTTTTGATTCGCCCTCGTAGATCAATGATTGTAGATTTATAGGTTTTACCAAGTATTTTCAATTACAGTGTATTTTGATAACTACAGATATTATAATAAATATGTCACCTAAGGATAGGTAACCTGTACAGGCCTGTTGCATCGCTAAGAGAATATTAAACGCAGACGTAGTGAGATATTGTATTTCAAAATCTTGTGTACCACCGCAACGTAGGCAGGCCGTATCAGTTACAACAGGTGAACGCACTATTCATCTAGACATTTCCTTGTACAAGATATTTATTGCAATTCACAAACACGCGAGTCATTAATTGCCATGTGACACAATTCGGGCAACGCGGAGGTGGAGTTTCATTATGTGCATAATTGGTGACCTCATAGCAAGGGACAAGGTCAAATCAATTTAAGTCTGATTGGAGAACATTTTCAAAAGATTTATCTGAATAAAGAAATGTAAAATTTCATTATATTTGGATAATTTAATAGTTTATTAATGAATTTTATACTTACTAAACATTGACAGCTATTTATTTGGTTTATTACGCATTATACTATATACAGGATTATTAACTTTATGTATTTGTAAAAGCGTTAAAAGAAAAAGTGAATTTATAACTCATTTTTCAGCAATAATATTCTAACATATTTAAAATTGCCGTATACTTTGTCTGGCTATAAATACTGTGCCATAATTAAAAATAAATTATTACTTTTGAATTTGGAATCTGTCACTTTCTTTGTGTTTTCTATTTATGCACCAAAACATTGTAAAATATTTTCTGATATTGAAATGAAGTGGGTATGGTTCCAAATTAAATTTTAAGAATCTTCAATATGTTTAGTATTAATTTTTGTTACCGAACTTTTGAGAAGTTGAGTGAAACCTCTTTTGTCTGTGATAAAAAATTATAATGAATTATGATTATGAAACGTATAAAAAGGCGATAATAGGAAAAAAATCGAAAAAATTCTATCCGTAGCTCGGAAGATGAAGATAGCAATTAGAATCATGTCACGTATTTTAAAAGATGATTTAGGACTTGCAGCCTATAAGAGACGCGCTGATCATTTCTTAAGTCATATTATAAAAATTAATAAAGTGGTAAAATCAAAACAACTACCTAACCAGTACGCAAAGGGAGGTCACAGAAAAATTTGGATACAATTTTTTAATTTTACAATATTAATGCTAAAAGCACTAAAGAAGCTTCCCAATTAGTCAACAGAGTACAATGTGAGTATTATCCGAATTCAGCGATGATTTGGTGCTAGCTGTGAGAGAATTATGGAGACATATTTTGGTGAAATATATATCAAAACATATTGCCCAAGTCTTGATACAAGATACCACTCCTGAGAAAGTAGTAAGGCCTCTTGACAACACAATGTTCAATAACCAAGAATGGTCCTTTCAGTAAGACTAGGCGTAGGGTCCTCGATCCATCCAATTTTGGTTACAAACGAACATTCCAGACCTCTTCAGAACTGAAAAGTAAAACACAGACAGAAAAAAAAAAACACGTATCCAATTCTGATCTTAACCCACTGGATTACAATATATGGCCAGTTTTAGAGAATAAGGCTTGCTCTAAACGTCATTATCAGTTGGAGTATCTGAAGCAACCCATAAGATTGGCAATAAAGAATTTTCCTATAAAAAGAGAGCGTGCTGCTGTAGTATATTACTATATTTTTATTGGTTTTATATTAATGTATAATACTATCACTCTGTAATAGTAATAAATGTAACTTACAATAAAAATTTAGTTTTTCTCTACACCAATATTTAAGGCTACAATGTCTAAAGCGCTCACTCTGATATACGTTACATTATTTTTTTCTATTGGAATGCAACATTCTAATAATTGACAGCAAACTTGCTATACATTTATCCTTTTACACTTGTAATCAATCTCTCCGTATAAGATACTAAATTGTAGTTTAATTTTCGATAATTTAACACGTTATGAAAACAAAATATATTAAAGAACATTTAAAATTTGCTCTTGTAAAAACATTCAAACAACCTGAACATAATCATTTTATAGGAATATGCTAATAAAAACAAATTTATACTGGCGTAGAGTAAATACACGGTGTTCTATTTTTAAAATTCCCGCCATTCGACCTACATTCCCGCTGAGGGTTGCGCTGTGATACAGTTCTTTTGAGTCGATGGCTCGAGACACTCTCAAGGCCACTTCCGCTTGTCCCTTTTTTACTTTCCGCTCTATTTGTTTTGTTATAGGACTTTGTCGGATAACTCTCTGTAATGGAATGGCCCCAAAATATCTTTACAAATTTATTGGCGTACATTTTTCCAACAAGACTACTACCACTAAATATCCGGTGAGAATATACAGGATTATTGGTTCTATAAGGATTGTTTGGTTTGTTATTATCCACAAAACGGTGTTTTGTTTTTGAACTTAATCTTATTTTAGAACAATACATTTCCTGCATCGTTTTTTTTCTATTTTTTAAATCCTTCAAATTGTTAGGTTTTTTCAAAGCCCTCAAATAATGCGTTTGTTTGGGTTATGGTCCGATTGGACCCAAATCTCTCACCATATACAATTTATTCAGGTTTAAAAAAAAAGAAAATGGTCGCAGGAAGCTGAATCTAGAGAATATTCTAGAAAGGGTGACAGTTCGTACCCTAGTTTATGAATTTTTACCATAGTGACTCCGATCGTTCATTATTATTCCATGAATTTTAACCTCGATTAGTAAAGTTATGACCTCTTTCAAGCGACTTGACCTTACAACGTCACGTGGGAATAAAACCATAACGTAATTCATTAATATTTATTTATTTTCAACCATTGATTTTAATAGTGCAGATTTCCCATAGAATTTATCAAGCCTTTCCTGAATTTCAATGATGCTTTTTAAAGCAAAAAATAATGTAATAAAAACCTTAACACACGATTTTTTTTCATTTATTAAACCTTACGAGTTTGTCTTGTTTTTATGGCTGTCAAACACACGCTAACCTCTATTTTAGCAATGGTTTTCCAGTGGTAAAAGACAAAAACTCGCGATAATAGGTTGTACAATTCACACTTTGTGTATTAATTATATAGGATTTGTACTACCCACAAACAAGTTTCCAGAGGATGAGCAGCAGTACCATAATACAACATTGTGATCGTCAATTCGCCTGCCAAGAGTGGCGATTATGGTATGTCCCTCCGAAGGGGAGGAGCTAGCCTTGCAGTCTATGGTCGGAAACGACAACAACAAAACACACTACTATGACTCAGTTAGCTTAAAATATAACAGAAAGCCTATTAATGCCTGAAAGTTGACGGCAGCGGTGTTGTATTTAAAACTACTGCGAGGAAATTTCAGAAAAAAACATGGAGTTGTCAAACAGCCTTCTTTAAACTTTTACTCCTATAACCAATTACCCTTTAAAACACTCACTTGCCTCACCACTGTATTCGAAAGATGTAAATTTAAATTACATATTACATAAAATTGGTGACAATACGAAGTAGCTACGGACTAGATATAATATAACAATATGTTGTCATTGATTCGTGATAAGGAAGTACGCGCCGGTAATTCAACGGTTTGACAGTTGTATTTAGTGATGTACCATTTACTGTAAATTTCAACATTTTGAACAATAATTCGAGATTATTATCAAACTTTACAATGTTCCATGAACACAAAACGTATAACTTTAAAGGCTCTTTAGCCAATTTACTGTTTTTAGTTCTATCGTTTAACGGGCAAGGAATAATCGTGCGCTGCCGTTAATATGACACTCTGGGTAACAGCGCTTGATTATTTATAATTGTTATACTTATATTATATAGAGCAGTGGAATGGAGAACTTGCGATCGTAGGTCGCGGATTCAAGTCTAAGTATACAACCTCATATAATTGACACTTTGTGCATTAATCAAAAATTAAAACTGCTACAAATATGTTTGCGTACCATATTACCATACTATTATCGCCAACCCCCCTCCCAGCCTGGCGATATGTTATACCAAACGGTAAATGGCAAACGGTTGTTGACTACGAAAGTGAATATGATGTTGATTAGAAATTAAAACTTGTTAAAAATATAGCCGTGTGAATTTAACTTTAAAAAGCGACATTACTTTCCGGTTCCCCTAATATATTTATTACTAATAGTCAAAATAAATATATTTGTTCATATAGACATTGATTTTTTTTGGTTCTCCTAAAATTAAACATTGTTTAGTTGGCCCAAATTAGCTTTGAAAGCCCTGCATTTGATTTTTGAATTCAGGAATGGATGGATAATTTTTTGGTCCCATTCTAGAAACGTTTTAAATAATTTATCGATACTTTTAGTACAGCAACATCACTACTGATTCAGTTATTCGTTTCACAGTGAGAACACGTGCATTGAGAATTCTAATACCGATACGTTGTAAAATGTCGAATGCCAATGAAGCAGGAAATAATTACCCTTTAGTGATAAGCAAAAGCATCGCAGTGCATAGAGCGCGGACCGTCTATTAATAGTGCCACGGAGCTGTGAATAACATGGCATCAATTAGAGGTTGCATTGCAGGTGATTTGTTATAAATGAAAAGTCTATAAGGAGGTTATTATACATCTCATTTGCTGTACATTAATGTATTGCATGCCCAATACATAAACAAAAAAGGCATTTTCAAAATTCGAATAACTAAATATTAAATTTTATTTATTGTTTACTATCTGTCCATGACTCTAGACTCTATTACTATAATAACAGGCATTCAAAAAGAAAAAAAAATAGTGTAAAAACATTAAAGCATTTTGCTGATAAATGAGCTATATATTCACTTATAACTAATCATCCTGTATATTGCACTTTTAATAAAATTTTATGACAGTTTAGCAACGGAATGATGATGATATATCTAGAAAGGTACATACAGAAATGACATTCATGTATCAAATTTGATCCAAACGCGTGCCAAGTCGCCAAACGAAACTAATATCAAAACATTAAATGAAATAAAAGTTCGTAAACGTTTAACTGTAAATAAATTTTAATTAATAGTAAGATATGGGTCAATTATTAACAAATATTAATGAAATGTTAACAAAACAGTTATAACCTTGAGAATTTTCATACTTTATTCCTACATTCTTTGCCTATGAACCATACTTAATAAAAGAGACCGTATCTGTTTTAGTCATGGCCAAATAAACACATTTTTTTATAAAAAATAAAACTTGCTTTTATGAATAAATAATTAATTAATAGTAAAATACAGGTCAGTTATTAACAAATATTAATGAAATGTTAACAAAACAGTTATAACCTTGAGAATTTTCATACTTTATTCCTACATTGTTTGCCAATGAACCATACTTAATAAAAGAGACCGTATCTGTTTTCGTCATGGCCAAATAAACACATTTTTTTTATAAAAATAAGACTTGCTTTTTTAAATAAATAGGTTTATTATTGTATGCAAGTAATTAAGACAAATAGGAGAGGCATAAGTAAGCGTTCCACTGAGTGAACTGACAGCATAATCAAAGTTACAGGAAGTCGCTGGATGTTGGCAACGCAAAACAGGTCATTGGTGTAAACTTAGAAAGAGGCTTTACTTAAAATATACCTTGCAGAGAGCGTCTATGATGGTTGACGTGAATTAACAAATGTGTTATATTCGAAATTTCACAGTATTCTGCATTATTTGGCGATAGTCTCTTTACGCCTGTCTAATAGACAAATACTTATTATTTATTAGTAACTTGATTTAAGAACAATCAACTTAACTTTATATAAAGTTATTTTTTTCCTATCTAAAACAGCCGTGTGAACATACCCTTATTTACGAAGGCATTTCAGATAAGACGGTGCAGGACAACACTATCTCTACGAGGAATCCACATAACTACACTAGTTAAAACATCTTTTATTTCTTTAATGTGTAATGTTTAATGTTTTAATGATTTTGACAATTTAACATGTTTTTATGTTAATAAATCAAAATCGTCGTTATGAAACCGGTAAATTCAATATTTTTAAATTAACATTTGACTTATATGATATTTTTGCTTGTAGCATCGAGATGACATGAGGTTCGGAAGTGCAAGCATTCATCATCAATATCTGGACATAGGCCTGCCGCATAGATTTCCGATAGGACCGGTTGGAAACGGTCTGCATCCAGGGATCCAGCTTAAACACGGCTTGCCTACTGCAACTTCAAGTTACAAATTTAATTTTGCTATGTCGATTAGTTTTATTCCTCTACGTATCTCCTCATTCTTCAAGCGTAGAGTATATTTTGGCCCCGTTTTTGAAAGCTCAGTTTCAACCCATTTCATGCGAGTCTTCACATAATTTTGTTTTTATTTTCATACCTCACATTTTTTCCTCTAATTTACTTTACTATATCTCTCGTTCCTTGCCATACTTTTCTTCAATACATCGCCTCACTTCCTTCGACTTCCTTTCAGGGTTTATTTTCGTTTCATTTACTATTTTTTAATTTATTTTTTAGCTTTTACACATTTGCCTAAAATTTATTTTTTCTTATTTCTTATTTATCTTCTTACTATCTATATCGCACTTAATTTACATTTCTAATACCACAGCTATTTACAATCTTAGGTTATAATCAGCGGTTACGGTGCTGGTTTTTGTAATTAAAACGTTTTTTTTTTTTAATTTACAATCCTGACACGTTGTCGGCAGTACAAGTAAATTATTTACAGACTGTAAATATAAATCTGTAAATATTTTATTATTTAATGTGAATTCTTACACAGTATATGCAAATAAAGTTTACATCGCATATGCAATTAAAAGTGCTGAAAGGTTCCAGCGAGTTCGTTAGACCATTGACTGCAGACAAAGAAGTCACTTCGTGTTATGACGTCATGACTGACGTAATCAGTGATGGCATCGCTACAACGTTCGAAATAGCAGCTGTGTCGCAGTCGATACACGGAATAGGACAAAGCGCATATATACCAATTAGATTTTTATTCAAGTTACTTTATTGTTTCATGTTAATGTAGAAATTGAGGGTAATTAAAATTCTGTAGTACTCAAAACGTGTGGAATAGAGACTTTGTGTGACTGTTCTAGAGCTACGAAAGTTATTTTAATGCGTCACATTAAAATATTTATAATTATTTATATATTTGTATATTATTGTGCAGTTCATTTATGCAAAAAGCTTTAAAGTTTTTAAACCAATTGTGCTTAGAACACACTTTAAACGTGATCACTCTGAAATATGTTACTTTTAATTTATTTTTTCTATTACAATGCGGGAGTCTAATAACTAATGAAAGTACAACGTCTACAAGTAATGTATGATGAATTTTAAAATATAGTAATTTTAATTTTGAAAACGCATTTTTAACAATATTATCGTTAAGTGTTATTATTTCTGAAACCATTTTTGAATAGAACCAATAGACGCCCATTGTAAACCATAGGCCTCCTTCAGATATTTATGTCGGGTATATTTCACTAATCCCTGTAATGTAATTACTATAACCAGAGAATATCTTTGGAGAAGGTCTCTGGAAATCTGTTTATGAGCAGTGTCAATTCTATATATTTAATGCATATCTTTGGAATCGAACCCGCGTCGAAGGATATTTTTTATTTACTTTATTGAAGATAGACAGTAACAAAAGACAGTAAGAAAGTACAAACTTAGAAGCTTAGAAATATAAAATTAGTTACATTTGTTACCTTATAACTATCTCACTGAGAACATATAATGATTTGTAGTCAAACAATGAAAAAACAAATTAAAACATTACTATTTAGGGATCAAAGACTATGGTTTA
Organism: Battus philenor; assembly: GCF_028537555.1. Classification (NCBI taxonomy): domain Eukaryota; kingdom Metazoa; phylum Arthropoda; class Insecta; order Lepidoptera; family Papilionidae; genus Battus; species Battus philenor. The sequence continues at coordinate 9,445,845 of NW_027181688.1, read as the reverse complement.
TATATTTATATTATGTTTGCTTATATAATTATATTATGGTTTAAATTGCATTGTATGTACTCAATAATTTCGAACGAAATTGTTTTTTAAAAGATACGAGAGAGCACGAGAATATATCAATATCACTAACATATCAATTGTGGAGGTCACACATTCTGTATAAGGGTGCACGTTTACCGATATTTGTCTTAGCCGTTGATAAAAAAGAGAGATCTAGAACGCGTTCTTGCTGCAGGAATTCGAAAGTTTACCTCGGACAACAGTTCCGAACAGTTAACATTGCCACCACAAATATTTTTAAGTGTAGTGGCGTCCATTAGAGAACGTCGATCCTTCAATGATAACATTCGGTATCTGTTTAAAAACATTTTATAAGAATCCCGGGGGCAATGCATTCGGTAGTTCAAAATACGAAGGAATTTTTTTTTGTACTCTTACTTTGATAGCGTCTAACATGTGTAACATGTGTATATATAACACAAAAAAACTACTTGTATTTAAACAACACTTACTAGTATGTACATATACACGCATTGCCATTATAGTCAGTCCTAGTGATAATCAGTAAATAATTTACATTTCTGTCAACATACAATGGCGCCATTAAACATATAGCGTGATTAAAATCATTAAGGACTTTTCGCTAAAATACCTATTTGCCAGAGCGACTGCGACACTATAAATACGACAGTCAGTCAAACCGATGCCAGAGGGACGGGCGAGGTCGTGATTCACGCCGTGATGTAATCAATGTGGCACAGACAGACGAAAATTATTTGCGAACATCTAACACAAAATGCAATTAAATTTTATCATTTTGCTTAACCTACTTAAGTGTAAATTGGTGTAGCTATCGTGTATATATATGTGTATATATATACATCGCGTTGTAAAATCATTAGATTGTGTAAAAAAATTATTATTCAGGGATAAACAGAAGTAAACCAGATGGACCGACGACAACCAAGATCGCGAGAAGTCGCTGTATGCCATTGGCGATCTTTGTGTGGCCTCTGCCCAGCAGTGGGCGACTATCGAGTAACATCTATAAATGAAACATAGAGAACTATGTATGGCTCTTCTCTAAGAAATCGAATCAAACGAAAGTAACCACGGGTTCAACAACCAAGATTTTTTTCCCGGACGCCGAGACTGCGTACAGAATACTCCGCCAAATTCAGATGGACACAGACCTGGTTCAGATGTTCACAGGGCACGGGAGATTCTCGGAGTCCACAGGTTCAAACTCAAGGGGAGTCCCTCGTGCACCTGTCACCCTGCGGTGTATCAGACTGTGGTGAACCTTCTTACCAGCTGTCCCGTGTATGGAAGGCAGAGGTATGAGTGCGAGATATAACTGTGTGAGAGCATAAAGAGGGAAAGCATCTCTGCAAATATGTCATATAATAAAAAAAAAAACGAAAGTAACCGACATAGTCCGGTGAAATGGCGCATAGAAGATAATTCATAACCCACCTGTTTTTTATAAATTAATTTTATATGAATATCTAAGTCTCTTTGTGGTGTTATCGCTTCAACCGCCAGAGGGTTCGATTCTTTTAAATTGTTGTAACAGAAATTTGTTGGTAACATCGACAAAAATGACATTACCCTCTCTTTTAATAAACACTACCGAAGTTATTTCTTCCACATATACAGGATGATTGCTTATAAACATAAAGCTATTATACCTATAAATAGTCACCTGTATAACATTATTCTGTTACCATGCCAACAAATATAAAAATATAGATAATAAATTTGCTCTTTAAACAAATAAACAACATTTAATGTTTACCTTTTAAAAAGCTATTTCCATCATTATAAACAATTTGCGTAAATTTTATATTCTTATTTAAGTATATGTTTCTAAGTAATTACATAATAAGTATGGTATACGAGTAATTATACGTATCTACCTACTTGTTGCCTGTTAGCATTAAATCCACTATCCACGTGCGTTGTTTGAAATAAAATAAAAAGTAAATAATTTTTTTGATAGAATAAATAAATAAATGACATGTGTATAGTGATGTTAATGTAAATTATTTGTAACCGAAAAAAAAATTATTTAAAAAGATAATAATAATAGGAAATAAACATCGTGAAGGAGTCATGAAGAATGTATATGTGACCATGGCCTTTGTAACAATAATATTTAACTCGTTTACTCGTTATGAGCTGTGGTAGCGTAGCGGCAGAGGACTAAGATTAGCGATCATAGGTCGCGAGTTCGATTTTCGCGATACAATCTTATATAATTTACACTTTGTGCATTAATTGAAAGTTTCCAGAGGAAGGAAAGTAGCGTTCTCTGCATATGATAATACTGCAATCGCCAACCCGCTTACCATGCGTGGCGATTATGGTATATCTGCCATTGATATCTTTAGGGTCACATGCCGCTATGAATAGGCCTCCTATACCTTGCAATGGATATCCATAGACTGAAACGACGACTCTACACTTTGTATATACATAAATCACAAAAATTTCACCTGTAAGATGTCCACCGCTGGACGTTGGGCTCCCCAGTGATTTACAATACGACTGGTTGGAAGCAGCCAGCATCTAACGTCTTCCGACGACCTTCACAAGGTCACGTGTTCATTTTGTAGGTTTTTTTTTAGATATAATTCGTAAATCGATTGCATTTTATTTATCTACCAAAGTTGAAACTACGATATTTACCGTATATATTGAGAGGATCAGATAACATATCTAGTACTTGAATATACTTTTAAATATGTCTGTGATATCTCATCCAATCAAATTTGGTAACACACCGCCTATACTGTCCATATGTTAGTATCAATACCAGTAACCATTCATGCTATTTATAATTTGATTCAAAAAATATTTTTAAGAGAAAAAAAAAGTAATAAAATGAGAATATTGGCTATTGCTTGTAGGAATATGTCTAGTTAACATTACCAATGTATACAATATAAACAACAGAAGCAAAAAAAAATGTTATGTATTTAAGACTAAGAGTTTCTATTGGAATGCGATAGGCAAATAACTTGAGCCAGTAAAAATTCTTCAGGGATAGTGAACAATGATTAATTTTAATATATAATGATTCGAATTTCAAATGCTACAATCACGTTATTTATTATTACAAAAAACCATTGATTTTTATAATAGGGTGCGTTACATATTAATTGACAGCAAATGAAGAATATATTCAAGGTCACCCAGAGCGCTATGCTAGGAACTTCGCTGCGAGATCGAATCATGAATGAGAGAATGACGTAGCTCGAATAATTACTCGTCTAAAGTGGTACATTGTCGTGCAACCGGTTGCCGTTGGGTGCGATAGGTTCTCGAGAAGACTCCCTTTTAGGTGGACCAACGACATAGAAGTCGCTGGAAGCGGGCAGTGGAAGTCACCCTGGTGATCTATAAGGGAAGGCCTATGCCTTCCAGTGGGCGTCTATCAGCAGACAAGAAAAAATAAAAGAGCCATACATTCACCGCGTTAGTGCATTTTCAATCATCCCATATATAACAAGTTTTACACGTTAGAGAAATGTAGAAGTATGCCACTAGTTATCTTGTACATTGTTTTTAAATTACATTACTTTTTCAACGATAAAATATACATAATGTACCAGTTTAAAATCTTCTAAATTTAAATAAAAACAAATGAAGACGTTAACGTTACATATTTTCATAATACAAAAGCGTTAAGATTTATTATAAAGTTGTAATGGAATAGACGTTTGTCTTCCATCTGATGGAAAGTATAGATGAAGACAAGGGTGGTACACGCCCATCCAAAAGAAACCTGTTCACTCTACTTTTAAAGGCTCCAGAGTTCAACTTATCAGGAAAAATAGATCCTGGTAGTTCCAAATCTTGGCGACTCTCACCAAAAACGAGCTGTCAAACCGTTGAGTTCGACTTTTGAGTATGTTAACAATGTATGGATGAAACTTTTGCCTGCCCCTAGTAGTAGATAAAGGAATGGAGATGGCTCAGTCAGTTCGGAAAGAGCCTTCGAGCACTCTCCAAAGTGCATCCTATAAAAAACCGATAAGCTGTCAACTCGACGACGATGCTCATGTGTGTGTAGTCTGCTAAAATTACAGTCTAAAACATTATTTCAAACATACATTGTACGATTTGACTCACGACGCGTATAAAATGACAATAACATTTTTAAGGGCGATCTTTTATTGCGAGAATAACCTTTAGAGTCCGCAGACTATAAAGGCTTCGCCTATAAACTAGCGAAATTATTTTTTATCTGCGTCACAATATTCTGAAACTTCTTTTGACATGGCAAAAATACTTGAATCACTAACGACAGACATTTTTGAACGCTAGTATATGTTTATATAATTTATAGGGCAATAAACAGGAGTATATGTACATATTGTCGGAGTATTGGGAATTCAAAAAATCATATGCCAAGTTATGTTACTATTATAATAATAATGCTTAAGTTTTTATGATTTTACCCAGGCTTTTATATTACAGTGGTGATGAACTGGATACTTCGTGAAAAGTTATAAAAAGTTCAGACCCTACTGTCAAAGAAACAGAGAGGATCCGCCATGAAAAGAAAACTCTGCCGGCCTTACAAACTAGTCGCTAATAGAATAAAGTGGATTAGTTCTACACTCAAAGAAGGTCCAAATCAAAGAAAAAATACGCAAAACGTAAATCATTACATTAATTAGATTTTACTATATAAACACATAGTAAATTACATTTAAATAAACTTTATATATACATATATACCTGGGGTAATAAGGAATTGATTTTAAATACTTCAGATATGCAAAAAAGCATTAAAAAATCATAAAAATTATATTTATTGAAAGCGTATAACAAGTGTAACAAAATAAGTATATTTAATTTAAATATTAAAACTAATTTATTTAATTTTCATGACAATTCTTTAAAATTAACTAAACAAGCGGTGACAGCAATTTGTATTAATTCTTTCAGATTGTTAACACTAGCCAGTGCTTAATTTTCACAATATATTTTTTTTAATACAATGACACAATAATGAAAAATTACCTTGGGTACCTTTATCCGAGCCACAAATAATCTTTCAAAGCTGCTTGTGCCTCGTGAGCCAAATGTTGGCTACCCCTGATATTTATGTATATTAATATGCGTTATATTATATTTTGTCTTTGTTTCAGCGGGCGACCAAGCGACCACCAAGCGACTCTACAATCATTTCGCTTGTAATAACTTTATTCGAGTTTAATGTTATTTGAAGCATGTTACGTGTTTCAAAGTTTTAGTTAATTTTATCTCTACCGCTTATTACTACTAGAGCTGTTAGTCTGCAGATCCATATGATCACGGGAAGCGCATGCGCAGATAGAATTTCCGACTCACGATCCATACGTTACAAACCTAAATACTTATCCATCACATATCATCTTATATTTTTCTCTTCTATAATTCCTACATGAAACCTATAGGTCTATAATTATGATATTATATTATAGTTAAATAATTTTTGACACTTAAATGGATAATTATTATTCATTTTAATTGAGAAACTTCATCATCGTCTATTTAACCTATAGATGCCCACTGCAAAACTTAGACTTCCTGGTGGAGATGGTGGGACCATAGACATCTTTGAGGGAAGTCCATGTCATAATTGCCACGCTTGGCAGGCGAGTTGGCTATCGCAGTATGGTGTTATGGTACGCAGAGGACGCTGCTACCGATCCTCTGGAATTTGCTTGTAAGCAGTGGTAATCTTATGTAATTATTACACTAAATTGAATCATATAAAAAGCATCCCGGCAATCGAAACCACGACCTGCGATCTCAAGCCCTAGTCTTTACCGCTGTGCTACCACTGCCCAATATTACTTAAGAATAACACGCAGAAACAATCAAAAAAATATTGGTGATTTTTTTTTATACCTAAGGTCGTCGAAAGACGTTTCCTATTGGTATTATTGGAAATCTATAGGGAAGGCTTATGTCCAGTTGTGAACATCCAACCGGTGAAATGATGATGATGGTATATTTATATTTTATTTGAATATAAAGAAACTTATGTTTTTAAACGAAAGGTAGTAGAACTGTATTTGTAACTGTCAGTTGACAATAATATACTAACAGCTTCGAACTTATCTTGAGAACACATAACGTCTGCCTCTCTTTCTTCGTAACGCGAATCATACAAGATATATTCGGAGACGGAATTTCGTCATCTATTCGCAACCGTCCGGTATTTCCAGTGAACTGTAAAATTATCTAGGACACGCGTTTTATGATGCTGCCTAAATATGTCGTTTGTGGGTTATCGATCGGACATCGCGGTATACTTTTGTATTAATTAAAGGTTTATGGTCGCTTGCCGGTCCGTGGTCTACTCTAGAACCTTAAGGCTCCAGCGGACATCTGTGACATGCCCACGGGTACTTCAACTGGTGCTGGTCAACTAAACTATATCAGTTACTTTAGGTCGTTTAAACCAGAGTTTGTCTGTCTGATAGTGGGAGGCTATGTGTAAATAAAATATAAATAAATGCTGTGAGAATACGAGGAAATGTGGTGAATAAAAGAAGTTATAAAGAGAGAATTTGTGAAAGATGAAAGAGAGAGCGTGAAAATTAAAATGAAAAATGAAAAAAAATTGATAATAATAGTACTGTCCCTAAAATAAGAACAAGGAACGAAAAGTTCTATAGCAGGGCCATATGGAAAACCAAAGGACCTCTGACAGTTTCTTTCATAAGCTACTTTCAAAATTCAGCCGGTTCCGGTGGACCTCATGCAACATTTCTATCATACCCCTAAAACTCAAAAAGGTGAAGATTAGATCTAACTACGAAAATTTGAGTTGTGCCTGAATTCCAACTAATTAATAGTTTACAAACACACACAAGATGAATTTAGTCCGTTTGCGCGTCTGAACATGCGTTTCGAACGGCAGCGCGATAAATTGTATTGAATATAAAATATAATATGAAAGTTATTACAAATAATAATCGCTGAGCTTTTCATGAAGATCTTATATTGATTTCCTATATTGATAGGTGAAGTCTACATTTAGTTCTTCACTAACGAAACCAGATAAATATTCGTGGACTCCCGCCTACGAATAAAAAGCTCCCATTTTCTGTCAAGTCAACGTAGACCCTTGTCAAGTCTCTCGTGGACCTCTGGGGGTTAACCTGGGCCACTATGGGAACTACTAGTTTAAATAATTGAGGACAATATTTAGTTGATTTCCTGATTTACATAAAAAATTATGTAGCATGTACGTATCAAAAAGCATTTGATCGTTTGACTAAGAAGACATATAACACAAAGGTATGAACAGTCCTGGCAACGATACAGTGAGTTTGTTGCACAATTGATTTGACATGTTCGTTTTGGCTTCGACGTACGTGATATAGCCTGTACCTACTAGACAACGTTTTAAATTGTATTTTTTGATAATTGTACCTTATCAAAATATGGAAAATTGCCTTCTAGCGTTCAGCTATTACATAATAAAACTAAAAAAATGTAAATTTACAGGTCCGCGTCAAACAAATTTAAAAAAATTAACGTTTCGTATTTTTGTTAAGCCAGGGATTCTTATGCTAATTTGGACTAGAAAACTGATACCTCAAACACCTCAATTACTTTAAATATCTCTCGATTTTTTATATATATATAAATGTTTAAACTATGCTGATGGTGAATTGAATAAACTTAACATAATTTTCTAATTAAAGTAAAACACAATATATATAAGGCTATAAGCAAATATGTTTTTTTTCCCATGACCACATTTTAGTCGCTCCTGAGCAGGAGATATCTCATGCTTCTTTATTTCAAAGTTAATCTTATTTATTTCAAACTGATACATGTGTTGCAACTCATTCAGTAATTGTATAATGTCAAATAAAAACTTATTAACCTAAAAACCGATTCCAACAACAAGGCATATCGACCACTAAGAAACTATACTCGTACTAACATCTTTCTTCACCGTGTTGTCATCGGTTTATTTTAAGCTCGGCTTTTGAATAATTGTCATTATTTCAACATTAGTCCAAAGCTAGATATAATCCTCCTTTGGAAGAGGTAGCACCCAGAGTTTTTGGGATGATCTTATCAAAGTTGCCTTTCCGCCATGTATGTTATTTAAAAATTAATTCACTAGTATACGTACAAAAACCTAGAATTAACATATTTAATTTTTAATTTAAAATGAAGTATTCGTGTACGGTCTGTATTAGTGATTATCTGTTTGTTCGTCTTATCACTTGGTAGTATTAAAACCACTACGTTACTATATAAATAAATCGAACATTGAACGTCTTTATAAACCTAGCATAGATTGCATTGCAATGATTAGACAAGCAGTGTGTAGTGTATATAGTACTAATAATAAATTAATAGGTTGTGTCATCCATTTATAATCCTTGATGGTAAACAAAGCGAACACTGGAGCCAACTCGGGCAATAACATTTTGAAGGTCGGAGATTTTGAATCAATTTTACACCATCAGTAGAAACTGTACTAATAGAAAATACATTTCTAAAATATTTTTAAAGATATATCTATAAGACAATAGTTATTATCATAAATCTTAATTAAATCAGTCGACAGACGTTTACTACAAGAGATAGGCCCCCAAATATCGTCACGTTGCGCTTGCGCATCCCGCATCAAGTAACTTTCTGCTAACCAGTTTATATTAACTAACCGTAGCGAGTCACGGAGAAGGCTTTCCTAGTTGTTTATCTACAAGATCAAAGGGAATAAGGAGGTGGAAAGATAATAAAGATAATAAGAAATAATCGTCATAAACCAGCGGATTGGCAAATAGAACTGGACATAGGTAGATCACATACCACGTAAAACTGTTGACTGTTGGGATCTTATGTTCGTGGAGAGAGACCACGGACTAGGAGCATGAGTCGTTCACAAGTGAACAAAACCTTAAAGTCATCCAAAGAGGCTGAATACAAGTTTCTTCTCTACGTTTATTAGTGGACGTCTTAAGGCGGAAGAGAAAATAATGCAAACTCACTTGATGAATCGCATTTTTAGTAGGTATTTTGAATCGAAAGTAGAGATAGGAATATTAAAATATTTTTTCAATGAGAATACCTATGTACAGTTCATTTTAGAAAAGTAGTGTGTTGCCAAAAACTGTTTGGGAATCCCCGATTTACTGTAAATACGTAGTTCATCCAAGACGCGCTAATAGCAGTAGGTGATCAACAACTGTCACTGAAATCTCGTCTATTGTCTTAGAAAAATTCGCTTCGCCACAGGTTAGTATAAACAATAAACTATTTACCACATATAACAAAAAAAAAAAAGAATTATTCATAACAGATATCCATAATAACACTTTTCAGCCAGTATTTTGTTAACAATGTACACGTCTGGTGTAACATCAATAAACTAGGTTTAAAAAAATCTTAATTACTCATATGCATTTCTCGTGACGTCACTACCTTTACGGTCTTCAAGCACGCTTCGCGGCCGTGTAAATTGAACTAATCGGCTCAAGAAATTCTTGAACTGAATTTTTTAATCTGACCTATTAATCCCAGAGCGGGAATATTTACGGCCAAGATAAACTATAATACGGTTTATTTTCACGTAACTTTACGTAAACAGAGAACGTAATGTTGAATATATTGTGCGATAAATTATATTGTACATTATAATGATAGCTCGCGAGGCTAAATATACCTCGTAATAGCTTCACGTAAATTTAAATAAATAAAAATTAATATACTGCCTTATCACCATTAGCCCAAAGAGAAAAGTAGGGACCTCAACTTGTACTAGCCTGGTTTTCAGCCTCTCCTACTTCCTAAGGTGTTATCTGTCTCTAGCGTATGCTTGTTGTGTGTATAACACTAAGCTATACAATAATATTAATTAGTGTCAAAGACAGAGTTTTTGACTCTGTGTTTGGCATTAATCGGTGTAACATAACTCCTGAAGATGCCTCGTGGAGGGGTGAAACACGTGTTGAGTAATTTGGCGGTGGCGGTTGTGTGATTCGCATTGCTTGCCGCATACGCATTTACCAGCGGGCTGGCGGGCGGTGCACTTTGTTGCACGACTACCACTGCATGTGCGGAAGTGGCTAAATATTGGTCCTTTTCTTACTTATTATGGACTTACGCAAGGTAACGCCTGATTCCATTAAAAATAATATTAATGTTATACACAATGTTATTGTCACATCATCGAACGGCGTCATCATATCAGCCGATCAATGAATGAAAGGTGATACAGAGCAAAAGGGAAAGACAGTAGAATTGTGGAATGAAAGAATAGACCGAAAGACAATGTGAAGTATGAAAGAAGAGAAAGAAAATAATAAAAAATTCTGTGAAAAATTAAATAAATTTGCCCAAAAAGTCCCTGTCTCACAAAAGATAGGGGGTACGAGAGGCCCCCAATAGCGGGGGCCATAAAAAAAAGACGATACACGCCTACTATAAGGCATTGGTTTTCCCAAAGACTTGTCTTACGATGCCCGCATCTACCAACTTCCCGCGACCATGACTGCATCATTTGGTAGCCGGGTCTACCACCTTGTGGTCGCCACTTGAGAACCATGTCCTGCCTACCACGTGTAATTATTCGAGATATCTGTGACTTCGGTTCGGACGATATACTGCTTAAAACTGTTATAAATAATTTAAATGTGACTGTGCTTCTATAAATAAATATATTAATAACTCTGTCAAAACCGAAAAAACAGCTTCTAATTACAACAGATCGTAACTTACAATGTTGATTTAGATACCTAATACTTGAGTTCTATGAAATCTTTATATGAAAAAAGTATACGTTTTACAATAGGGTCCCAGATAATTTTCAGAAGGGTCCATTCGCTAGATTACAAAAAAGACCTCAAAGAATATTTATGTGCAATAATGTAATAGTGTCTTACATTGTTAATTACTTCATAGAAGATAACACATTGTGTTCGCTTTTATTTTTTCAAAAGGAATACAGTCTCGCTGAGTGAGTTTCTTTTACTTGTTGGTAGAGTCAGTCGAGAAAACCGATAATAGAACCAACTCATCAATAAGATCTATTCTATTATTGTTATTTGTTGACTGTTATTACAAATACAATTGTGAAAATTTAACTTTCATTTTGATATAATTTTTATAAATATTAAAACATAATTGTTAATTTAAAATGATTCCTAATTTCGATGATAATTGGACTATAAAAAAACGAACAAAAATATAAAAATGAACAGCTTATATTTACAAATATGTAGTAATCAATTGTCATTAAACATTTTTCGTTTTCGCATGCAATTGTTGAGTAAAACAATAGTTGAATATATGGCGCGACGGGAAAAAATGTAGAAAGATTGATAGGTATCATTCATCGTGTAATTAGTTGAAGAACATTTTTAAATTTGCATTTTAATGGAGGTCGAAGCTAAGGATTTTTAATCAAATAGTACAGATAATATATCTTACCTCCTCGACGGATTTCTTGGAGAACTCGTTCATAGAGAAAATCCATTGTTGCACTAGGTCGTTCACAATAACAAGATCGTTATATAACCAGGTGAGGAGGTCATTGACCCAAGTGACGCTGATGGGGTCAGATCCTGTACAAGTGGGAACGATTACGCTCTGATGCTTCTTGAGGGTGAGTTGCTCGGGCCCAGGGGACATGCGCCCCAGGCGTTTCTTGTTTGGAGGCGTCGCTGGCACGAAGCTGGTCTTAGCTGGCTTGAAGGAGCCGCTTTTGACCTTGGCGCTGGTGGCCAGAACCGTGTCGGAACTGGTGATTATTTCGTTCGCTGTCGACTTCTTGGGTTCGTCAATCGGTTTTGTGGGTTTCTCTACCTCCGCCGCCTTGGGGCCGAATTTCCCGTATGCCCACTTGGCCACGCCGAGAAGAATGATGGAGAACACTATCCATATAAATATTAACATGACTAGATTGTCCATAGCTGTGTCCATGTAATCGAAACTGCATATGAGATCGTCAACGGCTTCCGCGAGGTCCGCCATAGTTTTCCATGGTTCCCACCACCATGAGGAGGCGTTCGTCCCCACCGCCTCGCCCTCCGTTACTGAGCTCGACATTTTTTATCTATTTCCGAACGCACTATTTTGGGACGCAGCTCTCCGTCTCGCTCTACGCCTCTCTTTCTATTTAATGTTGCCTTCTAAAATAACATACTCAAGTTCGTTTCATTAAATATTATTCCTTTACTTTAATGAATCAATAACAATATACAATGAACACATTTTATTTATTAGGGTATTTCAGTATTCGTTCGTTCGTATTTAGTCGTGGTTTCTATCGCTGTGCGATGTACTCTCCCGGTGCAGTGCCTTGCTTTAAATCTTCAAATTCATTGCTTCGAAGCTCTGTAACAAATTCATAATATTAATAAAATTCATGAAAATAGTTCATATACAGAGTGAGAGATGTAAATATTTTAAAGGTTTTACACCTATTTCCAATTACCCTGTATATAGTGATCACTTCGAAATATGGTACATTATTTCATTTATATTTCAATGCGACAGGCCAATAATTTCTGGCAGTACGAAAGTCTGCAAGGACAGATAGTAGACAATAATTAATTTTAATATGTAGAAATCCTAATTTCTTAATTTTACTAACGATTACGTTATTTATTAATTCTGAATTAATGATAATTTTATATATATGTATATATATATATGTATATATATATACATATATACATATACATATATATACACATACATAAATACATATATATAATACAGGAAGAAATAACGTTAAGTAAAAATTAGCAGGCACATACAAGAAAAATCAAATGAAAATTGTGAAAGAAAATTTAAAGGAGGGTATAAAACAAAAAGTATGAAAAAGAAGGATTGTAAAAATGTGGTGAATGGTGTGGTGAATGCCAGATATACTAACGGACGAAAGAAGAAAAATAAACAAAACTTTACTGAAAAACTAAGTGAAATCAAAGTCCCTGTCCCAAAAATAATAGGTGAACGGAAGGTCACCGAGGATTTCCAAAAGGACTAGTTGGAACCAGTCTGCATCTTGTCTTTTCCAACTTTTACACATAGTTTTTAAAATATTTTATACAAATATTAACCATAATAATTTACACTTATTTTTAATTGACAATATTAAAGTCGATATTGACGCAAGGAGTTAAAGATCCTTGACCTTTCTGAACGTATAAGCTTTTAACCATATGGCGTATGGACACATTAATTACTTAGCCAGTGTCAAGAACGAAAGAATCGATGCCTATTTAAACGATACACATGTATAGCTAATGTTTAACTGCTTTTAACTAGGTGATGAATTTAAAACAGGACTATAAGAACTGATGAGAGTTTTACAGACTGTGATCTATGACGTCAAGTCATCATTACCAGCATATTTGCTGATAGACGCCCACTGCAAGACCCAGAACTTTCATAATGGTCGCCGCCAATGGCCATTAGAGGTCCCGCGCTACCACCAGCATCCTATGAGTTCCCGCAACCTGAACTATGTCATTGGTCCACCTATTGGAAGACACCCACGCCATAACTGCCAGTTCGTGGTCTCCACTCGAGAACCTTTCGTCATCAGTCGACACTATTGATGATGATTGGTTACAGGCATAAAAACCTTAAAGGTGTGCATGTTCATTTGCTGTCAATGAATGTACGGTACTCCCTATCAAAAAGACACATCGCCCTCCGACCCACGAATCGCCTACCGAAATGTGTTCGCCTCTCGAAATCCTTTGGAACTTAACAGAAAGGACTCAGATAAAAATAATAATAGGTGTGAAAAGGACGAACGGAGGAAATTAACTAAGTCCCACTAATGAGAAGTTGTGGAAGTAATAGGCAGACTACAGCACCAGAACAGATGGCTAAAGGCCTTAACCCTTAAAAGCATGACTTTTATCTATACTTTAAAAAAATATATATCTTGCAGATAAGAACACTACAATGCAGAGAAAAATAGAAAAAAAAACTTGTACAATATTTTAAATACTTATTTATTAAATAAACCTTATATTGTAGATATACAACAATATGTATTTACTTGTAAGCATTCATTCAATCAACTCAACTCATCAATTCAACTCATTTTACATTCAAGTGGTATGTCGTAGTTTTTCAACATTATGCATTTAAGGATTGAGGATCTAAAAGGGAGACCACAGGTAAGCAAGCAAAACACAGGACACCTTGCGGGTGGATGTTAAAAGACCTTGTTAAAGTCTTCGGAATCGTCTATGTTGCCTATGTCCAAGATGTCGTTTTACGTTTAAAATTATGACGATGACATGACATATAAATGTTCGGATCATATATCGTTATGTATACGGGTTTAAAAATTATAGATTAACGTATGTACTATAACCATTAACTTTAAGAAACCATATAAGGGTAATTAGTTTCAATGCAAGTATAAGAGACTAATTTAACTATATCGGATGTATACTTCGTCATTATCATAATTTTAGCTATAAAACCTCTACTCCTGGACATAGGCCACCTCAAAAGATTTCTTATAGGACCAACTGTAAGCGGCCTGCATTGAACGTCTTTCAATAACTTTTATAATGAGTTGCTAATAGAAAAATAAACAAGAGTACCGATTTTCAGACTACCTACGCACAAGCAGGTGTAGTCTGTGGTTTTACACTTGCAATCATTTTATTAATTTGTTTATATTATCATCCACTTTGTATCATTTATATTGTTCACTTGTATACATCTTGGGAAAAATGTATTAGCAGAGAAAAATGTAGTTTTATTCTTTTATTTAAGATTCTTATTGCTTTTTCTAGACGTTAATGCTATTCTTGTCTCAAGCTTTATTAAATTCTTACAATGAACGTTTTGCGAGAGGGAACTAGAACATCGATAAACGCTTTACTTTAAAAAAATCGTCTCAATTTTTTTTTCTTATATGTAGGTTATGTTTTTTGTCAACAATAAACTTTTCAAAATGGCATTGTTTTGAGTACGAAAATAATATCACTAATTCTTTTCAATAAATACTACGTAGCGAATTGATAACTCGGCCGCTGTAGGAAAATTCAATTTGCCATAAAACTGTACAGCAAAACCAATTTACAGTTGGTGATAAAAATAAAAAAAACTACATCGTAAAAATTTTCCCGCTCTTGGAGACAGATTAAAAATCAACGTTACCCTCCAATTTTTATATTTCAACAGAGCGTGTGGAACGTGATGGAATTTTTTACATTTCGATACGTCTATCCAGCGCGTTGAGTAATTAAATTTACAATTATCTTCATGTAATATTGATTAATGTTTTATAGTAATTAATCTGTGAAAATACAATCCGTCAAAACGTACATACCTGACATAGGTAAATTAAGATAGAGCCAAATAGTAACAAATTATATAAGCACCGAAATATTAATACATTTTAAAAAGTTGTCAAAAAAATGTATTGTCACTTGTTTGAGATATGTCATTAGCTCTATGTATAATCATACTATATAGAAGATTTCCTAGAGTTACTTTCAACACTTTTCCTACATTTAATGCTTTCCAAAGTGGCAGTAATGTTAGCCAGGCAACAATAATCTCGAGATCAACCAAGTCGAGTTTCGGCCCTTTCGGGCGCCCTTGTTTTGGAGTGCTAAGCGAATTCTACCGACGAGTGACAGCCCTAGCAGAGGTCTCCTTAAGATGGCACCTAAGCCTAGTAATTCCATGGAGCGTCCGCCTGACGACAAAAGCAACCTCCTAATCCGATAAAACAGTAATATGTAACTGCCCGTTTTGAAGGTCACCGGAAAGCCTTCGATCTTACTACCTTGAAAGAGGTCTTAAGGTAGTCGCTTTTCACCCTAAAACTTCGAACCTGCGAAATCTAACATGCCTCTTGGGTAGCAGACCGGTCCAAAAAAGAAATATGAATTAGCAATAATTTACCAAGAAGATATTTTCTTATTTAGTTTCCATGTAGGGATTTTTAATAAATACGTCGTTAGTGCAGTCGAAAACACGCATCGAAACTTTAACATTGATCTTGGCAACCTTCCGATGGCAAGTTTCGTTGTCGTGTTCAAAAACGGTCAAGGGCGTCCGGTGCGAGTGAAGTATCTTTCCAAGCCAGATCAGTTAGTTCACTTTACACTCATATTACAAAGGGTACACTTATATACACAGAGAAATGATAAAATATTGTTTTTATTAATAAAAACCATTTCAAAAAATTATGTTTTTTTTTTGGAACTAACTTACACTGCTGATCTTGTGCTATTTACTGAATCCGCGGGTTCAAGGCGGCAGAGCGCAGTGGGCACTAAGCCTTAGACTTCTTATAAGGTAGCAAAGCTTAAAGTAAGGGTAAGCCTCAACACGGGCGATTTCATATTAATATTTGGGAGGGTGCTAAGGTCCTTAATGGTTTCGGCAGATGATAGACTCTAGGACCACGAGGAGATCTCGGTTTGAACTGTCACTCATCGGTAGAATCCTTTCAAGGACTCTCGAAAGGGCAACTGTATCTTATTATATTATTACTAGCTGTTCCCGTAAACGTTGTTTTGCAAAAAAAATAGGGTTTTTATTAACAAAAAAATAAGGGTTGATCGTAGAGGGGTGAAAATTTAAGGTTGTATGTATTTTTGTATGCTGTATCATAATAAAATAAAAACCAAAAAAATTGTTTAAAAAATAAAAAAATAATTTAGGGGTGGACCACCCTTATCACTTAGGGGTATGAAAAATAGATAGTAGCAGATTCTCAGATCTACTGAATACGCATATAAAATTTAGTAAAAGTCGGTCAAGCCGTTTAGGAGGAGTTCAAGTTCGAACACCGTGAAACGAGAATTTTATATATTAGATTTATATTGCCTTGCTAACATTACTACCACTAAATTTTAGAAAAAGTGTAGCATCGCTGCTATACACCAGAATGAGAAAATATTTATGTATATGTATTATTTTCAACACAATTTTTAGTAAATATTTAAATTTTTATTCTTATATAATGCGAACAATTAATTGCTTGCCTTATTAATTCAGTTGCAACATTATTAAATGCATATTACGAGTACTACATGTCATTGCATGTTCTTGTAAGATTCAATTAAACATATATAATGCTTTATTATATTTGTGGAGTCATAAACAATTATTGTTTCTGGAAAGTATATTTTGTTTATGTAAATATTTAAAAAAATTATTGTATTGAGTACAATAATACTTTTTTTTTCGAGATTACTCTTAAATTCAAATCCATTAGTGGGACCGGAAAGTAATGTCGCTTTCTTAAGTTAAATTCACACGACTACATTCATATCAAGTTTTCACTTTTAATCAACAATATATTCACCTTCGTCATCAACAACCTTTTGCCATCTAATATACAACGAACAAATGACAATCAACTACCGACATGCTCAAAAACAACATTATTTTCCGGTTCCCCTAATATTTTGTGTAACATCGTTCATAGGTAAGTCCGCTATGTTCTGTATAATATTAAAATTACATAAACACAGCATTTTAGTGACTAAAACTAACCACATTATTTATCGACTATTACAATGTCTCTAGGACTAAAGAACGTTAGGAGTAAAGAGAACTGTAATAAAATATTATTGTGTGAGGTAAATTGAATGGCTGTTGCTGGTGGTAAATTTTTACAGCATGCTTTATTGTTAAAGTTACATGGTTATTTACACACTTGCTAGAATAATATCATGGGATCTCCCACATGCGCATGAGTTAGTCTTGTTGCACATTCGACATCCTTCGTCAACGAAGATTTATTTCTCTTTGCTTGAAGTGTGACGTCGATCAGGACTTATCATACCAGCAGATAGACACAAGCAAGGCATAGAACTCCCCCAAATATAGCCCCGATTACCAGTGGTTTAGTCACACCAAGTATGACAGCTAAATGCTTTTATACGTACTTTTGGTGTTTAAAACTAATATAAAAAATTGTCATAACAAAAGTGACATAGTAGTATATCTAAACACAACAAATTAGTTTGTAAATATTGATGCGATGACTAAGTGATAAACAATGTGAAGTTCTAAGATATGATGAATGGAGTAAGCACTAAAAGTATTGCATAAACATGCGACCATCTAGGAACTTTTGTTTCAGAATAAAAAGTAAGCGATATTAAATACTAAGGTGACATCAATTTTGATGTAGACTCTCCTGAAATCACTCCGTTTCTCTTAAAGTTCCAAGTAAGACCCAAAAGTGATATCAAAGAATGTGGCGAAGAAAGAGAGACGATGGGTGTTAAGATTGTGAACGAAAGAAAAAAGAATGGATGATTGAAAGATGATATAGTGGTAGAGATTTACAAAGTCGAGAAAATGCGAATAAAAGTGTGTGAATAAAACTCAATCATATAAAAAACCCTGTCATAGCTTTAAGATAGGGGAGAGCCCCTAATAAATACTAGAACTTCGGAAAATGGCTCCTTAATTTTTTTCCTAGTATTTAATCATCAAATGAACTTTATTATAGCATTCAACAGTTTATAGTTTATATAATTGTTTGGAGCTTGTTAGCTAACTTATTTGAATGGTTCATATAACGTACACATAAACAATGTTAAATTTCATTTCAAAAGAGTAACTGTTTAGTGTTTTGGCCGGCTATTCTCGGCAGCTCAGCATTCCGAGCTGGTGGAAGCTTAATAGATATAATATTAATATAATTGAATCCAAATTGCGTGTAAAAGCGTACTTGATTAAAGATATTTTGAATTTTAGTACAAGAGTGCACATAAATCGACTCTCTATGTATCGAAGTGCAATTTATTTTAGTACTTCAATCATCGTCATCTAAGCCGTAAGATTTCCTCTGTTAGATACAGGCCTCCCTCAGAGATTTCGTAAAGGACCAATCGAAAGGGATCTCCATCCAGCTTCATCAGACCTTAATATGGTCTGTGCACATTGTGGGAGCACGTCCGGTGCAGAAGCACTTATGCGGAACTCAAATAAAGTTCTTTTTAAAAATGGAATCTGTATGTTGTTAATTTTAATTTACATTTATTATTATATGGATATCGTTGAGGGGAGTAAAATATTATACTAATATATTAACTAGTTAATAAACATCACGCACTGTTGTAACAATTTATCGTGGATGAAGCAACGGTCATGGGCTCACAATTGACAGTCCTGACTCAACGCGTGCTCGAATTACATGTCGCTAAAAGCTATTAACATTTTCAAGGCAATAGAGATTGTTAACATAAATTAACAATAACTATTATTGATATTTTGCAGGTAATAAAAATCATTTAAAAATAAATAAAAACCGATAATTGAAGAACAGGGATATAGATGAATGTTATTTATTTTTATACAAACTATTATTTTACTTCCTTACAGAAATAGGTTACAGAACCCATCTATATTATCTTAAGCTTGTAACATATAAACATAGTTTACACCTGACATTAAATCACTGTTTATTTTAATTAAGAACTATATTTGCTGTGTATTTAAAATACGCCAAAAGTTTATCTTTACTGCTAATTATTTTTTTGCTTAATCTGTAATCATTTTAACAAATGAAAATAACTTCTAAAAATGTTGTATTAACATGTTAAGAAGTTCACAAAAAGGATTGCTTCAGTGTGTGTATAGAAATTGGATAACAATCTTGCGATAACTGATTCATTACATATCTAATTCTTATTGTATTCTGATGTGTATCAGATAGATATTAATTTAATTACCTTTATTCTTAATTCTCATATAAAAATAATAATCGGTATAAAATTATAATTACATATTTAAATGTTTTAAGAACTATCCATTTTGTTATTAACATAAAAACAAACGGTGAGGTCGGATGTATATTTGTTTAAAATACATATTTTGATTTTGGTATAAAACACCTACTGATGCCCAGAATTAAAAAAATATTTTAAATATTCACGTTCCCTAAATTTTGAGCAGTGATAGCCCAACTGTGAACGTAAGACGCAGGTTTGGTTGGCGGGATGCAGTCTTATATAATTATATTAGTTATTATTTAAATAGAATTGCCACTGCACGTAAATAAGTTTCCAGAGGATGGACAACAGCGTTCACTGTGTACCATAATAGCATACTGCGACTGCCAACCCGCCTACCACACGTGGAAATTATGGTATATCCCTCTGTACATATCTTTGGGGAAGGCCTATGACGGTAACGACGATAGCTATTAACTTTATATTATTATATATAACCTATTCCGTATCAGACATTGATAAACCTATGATTATTATATAGTCGTTGCTAAACCAGTATTTAGTTAATGCAAACATTCAGTATGAGCTTGTAAAAATTTTATTTTAAACCTTTCTTTTTTAGCAAGTTGCACCTAAAATATTATTAGCCATCGTGGATAACCGCATAATATATTGATTTGATTACATTTTTTTTGTTAAAGGAAAATAGTCCTAATGGATACAAGTTCGGATTATCGAGGTCGCTGACTAAATTTTTTTTAATTATTAGCAATGTCCATCACACGTAATAGGTCCCAATGGCCGTCTGATAACTGGCGACCTTGCCGCCATGACATCACCGCGAGGTCGACGGAGTCCACCGGAATTTTAAATTAAATTAAAAACTTAATTGCACTGGGATTTAGTGGCACATTTATATGGCGTAGACTGTATTGTATT
The DNA here is from genome assembly GCF_028537555.1 of Battus philenor. Classification (NCBI taxonomy): domain Eukaryota; kingdom Metazoa; phylum Arthropoda; class Insecta; order Lepidoptera; family Papilionidae; genus Battus; species Battus philenor. The sequence goes on along the minus strand of NW_027181688.1, from coordinate 9,425,191 downwards.
TATGGCAATTGTTCGTTAATATTGTGACTTAAACCCACCACTGGATTACACGCAATCATTGTACTTTTTATTCTTAATCAACGACAAATTAAGTAAGCGAAAAAGGCGGGAGACGGATAAACATATCTTAAAATATTTTTAAATATAATCACTTATGTCTATATAGTAAATATTACAATATATAAATAAGATTTGAGTTTACATACGTTATTTCGGTAACGTATATAATTCTATCAAAATTCGAAAAAAATTATATTTTTAATAATAAAATATATTTCATATTTCTACTTTATTTAAAAAGCCTTAGAAAATGATTACAGATAAAAAATAATTAAACAAAACCTTATCCACAACAATTTTCATAGATAACAATATACACTGGTATTGGTTTAAAAAAGTAAAAGCTTTAAGGGGAGATGTATAGTTAATTTGTTGTCAATTAATATATAAACAATTAATAATAAAACAATTAATATATGGAACGATGTATAATTGACCCTGTCCAAAAATCAATGGTTTTAGATTTAACAAATAACGTTATGATACGAAAAATCGTTTCAAAATCTTAAAATTGTATCCTATCTGTCCATGCGCAAAGTTATTGGCCAGCTGCGGTGATCTTTTTATATAGGATGATATATGTAACATTAAAAAAAGCTTTAAATTTTTATGCAGACAAACAGTTGGCTATGGTATATACATATATATATATATATATACATATATATATATATATATATATATATATATATATATATATATAACGGATACTTCATAAAACTATTAGAACACCACTGGCTACTTATATCACATACCAAGATCAGTGTTTCCCAACTTCGGCCCCCGACCCACAGGGGGGCAATTCGAAAGTGGTCTCGACACGAGTTTTACTTTTGAGCCTACAAAGGTTATATAGATGGCACATAAGTTTAAAAATACTTCCGTAGACAGATATTTGTGAGACATTTGTTTTGTTTTTTATATTGACAGGAAATAAATATGGCGTAATATGTTTACGAAACGTCGCCTTGAATTTAAAATTTAAGGGCCGGGTCATATCGCTAAGTGCTCACGCCATCTGCATACAAAGAGTTATTTGTCTTGTGTTCTTAAGGAATTTGTATAATGAGTTGAAAATTGAATTTATTAAACCAATGGATTATTCCAAAGGATTTTCAAATTTATGTCATTAATAATTTTATTTTCTTATCTTACGGACACAGATTTCATTAAACGAGCAAATCGAGTCGTAACGCAATCCGATATAACAAATTAACCCTTTCGTTACCAGCGCCGGAGTTAGTCGGCATCCATCTTGTAATGTTGGCTTATGTGTAGATCTCTGTTTTAAGATTTATCACAGCCAAATAGATTACTAAGAATTATCCTAACTATAATTTAAATTAATATATCCAGTAAAATCTTTAAATATATAACACTTTAATGAGAAAATTCAAACATCAGCTTACCACCATACAGTGTGCACACTTCGCGGCGCACGTGCCCGGTTCAGTATCGTCACTTCGGCGGAACGGACTGCGGTAAGGAAAGGGTTAATTATTAAATGATGATGATGACGATGAATCACCGTCACCGTCATCGCTCACCTATAAGATGTCCACTGCTGGATATTGGACTTCCCGGTAGATATCCAACAGGATAGGTTGAAAGTGGCTATTGTTGTTGAAACAAAACATCTTGTTTAAAATCAATCACAGCCTTAAAACGATAGTCAATGTGTTACCATTGATTACTCAAAGCAAAAAAACGTGGTCTCTCACTCTAGGCTTCTTTGATCACCGTCGCTCAAAGGCCTATAGCTATATTAAATTATATGATATTAACAGCATATTAAAGTGTAAAAAATATTATTATATTTATTAGTCTGTAAAATTTCAATAGAAAAACTAAATTAATGCAACACATTTTAATAATTACTTTATTCATTGATTAAATGTGAAATAAATTTATTCATATATTATAAATATAGATGAATCCGAAATATAAAGACGCTTTATCTTTCTATGGTATCATTACGTAATTATTTCTTCAATCATTATAGTATCACATACATAAATTGAATGCAAATGAGACATATTTTTGTCACTTTAAACCTTTTATACATATAAACAATCACCGCATATATATATTGTTGAATCTTCTGTTTTACATAAATCTTAATCCATTGCTGCATTATAAATCTATGTACGGCAGAATCTAACGTAATTACTGGATAATGGGATCAAAGTATTAATGCAATAAATTAGTAACATAGAGTATATATATATATATATATATATATATATATATATATATATATATATATATATATATACTGTCAATGCGGTTTATATAAATTAGTACATAGCTCCATTGTTCATATTTTAATTTAAAATATACTGTCTTTTTCACAACTTTTGTCATTGGTATAACAATAATGTTAGGATGCATTTACACGGGAGAGAATTTCAGACGGTGCGCACGCGTCTATTTGAGAACGCTTCGTAATGCTGGCGGCTAATGTCATCAGAATACTTTTTAAATTATTATCGCAAGTTCAAATTCAAAATCGAACGCCGATTTGAATACGGATGCAGTCGGTGATGTGATCGTTGTCATTGCGTAAAGCAATTGTCACTGCATATATCACTTCCACCCGCCTGGTGCGTATATTGGTGATCTAGCTATTTAAAGGAATAAATAAAAAATAAAATAGTCTGTGAAAAATTAATCGAAAATATTGTCCCTGCATACCTAACACAGGTTGTAAGAAAGGTTCCCGATAGCGGGGGCCAATAGTAAAAATAAAAACATGCAAAAAAAACATATAATTGCCTATATTAGTTAGGCAGCATGTAATAAAGCTAATTTTTTTAACCTGTTACTTATGTTACATAAATAATGGTGGCAAGTACATTTAGCAACGAAGATTTGGTGAACTATTGCGAAGATGATAAAAAATAAATATAATATTAATTACCATCACCATCATCACTATCACTTCAGCCGTAAGATGTAGTGGACATAGCTGGACAGGGGTTTTAGGTTTTCATAAGAATCGGTTGGATATTACCCGCTTCCAGAATCTTCTACCAACATTAATAAGGTATCGCATCTGTCTGCAATATTACTCATAGACCTACAAGAAAAACTAATCACGTTTAAATACATCTTTATTTATTTACAACCGTTGAAGGTTTCTACTAACAATCTATTCTTTTATTAGCACTTAACGGCTAATTATAGGCAATTTTATACATTCATATCATTTAAAAATCGTTACTAGTAGATTTATGCTCGCAAAAACATAGTATTTTCATTAACAAAACATTGACAATATTAGATGAAATAACAAAGTACAATGTGATACAATAGATGTGTGATTTAGTATCTTTATAACAATAGACGAGGTAAACGATAAATAACAAATGATTGTCATCTTAATATCTCACTAAATAACTCATAAATGTACATTAGTGTCTTATAACATGTTGCTAAGAACAGAACAAAGAGGACACACGCATGCAATATTTATCTATTTATTTATAACTTTTTATTGCATAAGCTAGAAAACATAAATAATTGGGCGGTCTTATCACACGAGTGATATGTTAAATCATTATTAGCAGTGATAGCCTAGCGATAGAGGACTTGCGATCGTCGGTCGCACGTTCGATTCCCGGGATAAAACGTTAATTTAACTTTGTAGACCTCATAGCCAATTTACTTTAAAAGATCCCATATTTATTTTTTATACTAGTGATACAAAATATTTACAAAATTAAAAACTATGTATCGCTTGAGCTACTAAGCCAAATATGACAATTATCTATCAAGTATAAAATAAACTATATCAGAATATACACATCGATTTTGTTTATCTACCTCACAGCGACGGCAAGCATACAGATTTCATCCAAACTATACTATATGAATGTTTATGGTTGTAAATGTTTTAAAGGGGTAAATATCTAGCTTATTTACTGTCAATTAATGTACGGTACACACGATATAAAAATAAATAGTTTCAGAAATAATTTAATGATAATATAGTAACAAAAATCGTTATAAATATTCGAATTATAACAAATTAAAATTAATTATATTTTACTATCTCGACACACTGGCCTATCAGAAGTAATTAGCCTGTTGCAATCAAATAGAAAAAATAATGCAATAGTTGGAAAAGCTTTATAGCTTTTTGCTGACAAATGAGCTATGTATTCTCATCCTTTTAAAGTTTTTACAACTAAATACAATCAAACTGTATACATCCTAACTAGAGTTAAAAAAAGTATTTTTTCTTTATTATTTATTCAGTAACAAATATGACCAATTAAAGGAAACTTCGCGGTAAAAACCATAACCAAAATATGAATTCTATTTTTAGTCTTCGTTTAAGAAGGCGTAGACCCTGGAGGTACCTTTATGACATCACCTATGAAGTCATTTATAAATATGACGTCATTGCGTGTACTGTAAATAAGTCATACCTTTTTTGTCTTTTTCTCGCGTTTGTCACTCTATTTTCTACGTTGTATTGCGTGATTAAAGGCTTTTATCTGCTTATTAAATAATATAGACTGGGTCTTTTTTTGTTAATTCTAATTTGTATCGCTAGTGTTTTGCTTATGATATATTCTTTGCATTTACTAAGGGTAGACAGAAGAGGGCTAGCCGCTAATTGCTACAGCCCTTTCTCCCAGCTGCGAGTCACGTGACAAGATTTCACTGTATATAATTTTTGTTATTGATATCCTATTTTACTTAACTTACCAAATTGTCACTTTGTATCACTGATCGTAAATCTTAATCTTATCACTCGAAAAACAACACTAAACGGGACTGTCTCGGGGAGTACACCTATTTATACTACGGATAAGGTTCTAGTAAGAGTTCGAGATAGCACTCGGTTTTAATTTCCAAGAACCGTACACAAAAATTTATAAATAACTTCAAGGTTACGTGTGTTTACGGCACTTGTTGATCATAGGGTTCCGTATTTATTGTTTAGAGCAGTGATTCCCAAAGTCGTCTATATCGACCCCGAGGGGTCTATGACAACCTGCAAGGGGTCTATATCCGCGAAAAAAAAATTGGTGGTCCATGAAATGAAAATGGGGGTCCACGATAGTGGATCTCAACACATACACTGATAGTACCTATTTACTTACATCATAGTACCATATAATATCAAAACATTTATTATATTATTTATAAAAGTACCTATGAAGTAAAAAAAAATTTATATATGTTTATAAAATTGTGTAAGTTGAAGGATATTGGTATTCGCTTTGTGGTTTGTTACGTATATTATAGGTTACAGATACAAAATTTTATTTTGAGTAGTTTTAATTTAAATTAAATTAATAAATGTGTTTTTACATTAAGGTTTTAACACTAAACTTCACAACAGTTAGAAATTTATAGGAAATCAATATCAAGTAAGTAGGGGTCTACCCAACACGGCAAAACATGGCAAGGGGTCTACGACACAAAAAAGTTTGGGGAACTCTGGTTTAGGGGGTTCTGTAACTCGTGCTTTGTACCAATATGTAGAAGTCAAATTTTCGACAACGCTTTTTCTTACTATTTTACTGTTATGTTATATATAGTTTATAAAACCGTTGATTTATAAATAAGGTGTACAATATATTAATTGACAGTAAATCAGCCATTACATCTGTAGCCACACAGTCTATACGATATGCAATAAAACCTTTTTGGTAATTTAAATAAAATTAAAATAAATACATTTAAAAAACTTTTAAGTTAAACGGTTTTTTGATACCCATATTGTGGTGGTTGTGGAAAAATATGTACCTAGTCCGCCATATTGGAACGGCGTCCATCTTGAATTTTAAATTTTGACATAATCATCGTGACTAGCCCTTTCATTTGATACCTATATTGAGGGGGTTAAGGAAAAATATGTAATCCGCTATTTTGTATCCGCGGCCATCTTAGATTTATAATGTTATTGGTTTTATTATATTGTATTGTCATCTAAATTAAATGTGTGTACCAAATTTCAGATCAATCTGACAACGGTGCTTAAATTTCAATTTCTAAGTTTGACCCCAATAAATAAACAAATAAATTCCGTACGGGTCGAACTAAATAAAACCGTTTAAAAAGATACGTTAAATGTCGTAACAAAACATAGAGAAATATTCATTATCAACATTCTGTATAGATAACAGTTTAAACAAAGTGTATCCTATTGATGCACGTCGTTAGTGCAAGCTGAATAGGCTCTATATGTATCAACTACGTCAATTTACGGTGTACGCGCCCGTAGTTACGTTATTATACAATGCTCAATGAACTGTTAAATTACAACCAAGATCGGCTTCGATATACGATACACTCATAAATCTTATACGCGTCGTTATCAGAAAACAGAATAAGGATGCTAACTATTTGTTATAAATAGAATAAAAAAAAAACATTTTACTTATTAATAAATATAATGATAACTTAAGACCAATAGAAAATAGGAAATGAGTGTTATAAATAAGGCAGTAATAAAATCGATCTTTATTGAGTCAACTCTTTATTATGATTTTCTCCAAACGTCTAATGAACTATTGTCTCCATTCGTGATCATCATCACCTCTTCATACGAAGAAAATCTGGACATATGACTCCATTAAAAGTATCCAATAAAACTGGTTGAAAGCAACCTGCATACAGCTTCTTCCTGCCACTTTAAAAGATCGTCTGTCCATCTTTTGGGTGGACGTCTTATCATGCGCTTGCCGATTCATGATCTTCACTCTAGAACCGCAAAGACGCTTCTACTTGCCGAGGTTCTTACAGTATTTTATTATGGTTCAACACCGCCGATTTTAATTCTATATTTATTTATTTTAAAGAGAAGTACAGACTATTATTGAATAAAAAGCTAGAGATTCCCTGACAGACGTTTCTAAAGTAGTTGGTACTGTAACAATGTTTTGGATTCTTCTGTAAACGAATTGCAATCAACGTTCACACAAATACTAAAATTTAAAACAAGGCTAAATGTAACGAGCCGGAAAGATTACTAAACAGGTATGTGTTATCTATTTCCCATGAGGAAAGACAAGAGTCGGTTAAAAAAGCAAAACAAGTCATAAATTCAATCCCTTGCAATAGTAATAAAAAACTTTGTAGAGTTTGGCAAATTTATATGTATATATTTCTTATGCCTTCAATAGTGCTTCTTATATAATGTAATAATATTATTAAGAATTCTTCGCTTGTCTTCTGACACTTGAAATGACCGACTTTTCCTAATTAATGCCTATATAACTTTTCTTTATTTTGTGTTTAAGAAATTTATTCTAATAAAATTTATACATATACTTAAAATTTGACAATGTTTTATTTCATTATATTAACTATTTTTATGACCAGATGGATACTCTATGTATTATAGTGTATTAAGCCGTATACTTATTTTGTCAGTCATCGTCATTATCATTTCCACCACTGGATGTCCACTGTTGGACAGGCTTCTTCCATAGATTTCCAATAGGACTGGTTATAGGCAAATGCATCCAAGGTCCTTTAACAAACCTAACAAAGTCTGCCTTGTTAGCCGAAGACCATGATTTTGTCTGTCAATCTAGTTTTTATGACACAAAATCAATTATATTTAAAAAAAATTAATTATATTACCTTTGTAAAAGACTTTTTATTTTTTTTATCAGTTCGCGACTGGCCAGTAACATTTGAAAAAAGTAAGTCTATCGGATATGCTAGTTATTACGAAAACTTAGAAGAAAAAAAATATAAAAGCCTGACATAATATATTTACCTCACTCCGAATGAAAACTACAAATATACACCATCCATGTATTTTTTTACCAAAAAAAATAACACCTCACACAACCTCCTCGCACGACGCACGCGGGATAACTGACTCTGAACTATCTCGATTGCCTATATATAAATATTCAAGCCAAATTAAGCGTTAACTTTAAGTGCAACGGAGCATAATCGCTTGCGTGGGCGACACATTTGTCGTAATGATTAAGCAAAAACATGAACACGTGGGACACGGTTCTACTAAGACATGCGAGAGTAATTCGCAAATATATTTGATGCGAACTTTATATTATCACTAGCTGATCCCGCAAACGTTGTTTTGCAAAAAAAATATTTTTAATTTTCAATTTAAAAATAAGGGTTGATCGTAGAAGGGTGAAAATTTAGGGTTGTATGTATTTATGTATGTTGTATCATAAAAAAATAAAAACAAAAAATTTCGTCAAAAAAATAAAAAAATTTTTTTAAGGGTGAACAACCCTTATCACTTAGGGATAAGAAAAATAGATAGTAGCCGATTCTCAGACTTACTAAATACGCATATAAAATTTGGTAAAAATCGGTCAAGCCGTTTCAGAGGAGTTCAAGTTCGAAAACCGTGACACGAGAATTTTATATATTAGATTGTTATTTAAATCAAAGAAGTCCACTGTTGGGCATAGGCCTCTAACAAGAACCACGGATTTATGACTTTCGTACACGGTTGAAATTCCTTCCACTCTTCCTGAGCATTTTGCTAATATTATAATGTAAAGAGTCAAAGATTGAAACAACCTACCGGCTTCATTGTTTTCAGATAACTTTAACTTAGAAGTCTTGAAGATAAAAGTGAATAAGTTTCTTCTACGCAAGTACCATTGTAGACCTCGTCGTCGCTTAACTTCAGACGAAACGGAGGTTAAATACTTCGCCTATAAAGAATAAAAAAAATTGTCTGTCCGTGGCTTTGGTTACAGAACGAAGGCTCTTGAAGTCATTTGTTGTATGCTGTATAAACTGTTCACTGTCAATTCAATTTCCTTTGGGTTGTCGGTAACTTTAGTTCGTTTACGGAACTTTTTATTCCAGATTCAATCTCGTAGAAAAATCTCGAATATAGCCTCTCCATGTTGAGAATATGTATTTTATTGAGAATAGGTGTCTTTAAAGATTTTTGCATACAAATAAGCTGTACATTCAATCCTTAAAAGACTTTACTCCTAAAACTAATAATCCTGTATAAGTACTTTAATGCGCAATCGAATATTATTTAAAATTTAGAGATAAACAGTCTCAAATTAAGAAATACTTTATTTGTACTGTAGTGTAAACATCGATAAAGTTTGATATAAAAGTAGAAGTTCAATTTCAACACCCTTTAATGAATATAACTATTATTCAACAAAGGATGAATTACATTTATTATTATGAATCGATGATTTTTTTTGGTGATAAATACCTGGGACCCGAGAAGAACCTAGGCGAAAGAAATATAATAGTATTTATTAAAAATAATTTTAAATTCTATGTTCTATTTTATTGTTTAAAATAGCCTAGTTTATAACCACCAGAGGTTTAAATGATCATCGTTATGGGACAGTCCAAAACCAACACACTTTTCATACATACATACATTCTTTGACATTTTATTTAAATTTAACAATCATTTCTCCAAGAAAAAAGAAACTAAAAATAAGGATAGTAGATTTAAAGTTATGACACAATGCCTTATTTATTGACGATGACGAAAGAACAAACAAAACAACGTTGCCTTTAATTAAGTAAATTGATCATCGTAATTGATCGCGTCCTTACAAAGTACTCCCGAAAAGGCGCGAAAACTCCACAGATTTAAACACGCTAAAAATCGGCCCATTGTGTTTCATTCATGGGAATTCGCTCCACTCAATGTTATTTTATTTAGCGCTAACGTTATCGATGGCGAAATCTATGAAACAATACATGAATCATGTACATTTTTAAAACGTGTTACGCTTTTTCCGACATGTTTTTAGCTCTATTCATCTATACCAGAGTTCCCAAAACTTTTTTGTGTCGTAGACCCTTTGCCATGTTTTTCCGTGTTGGGTAGACCCCCTACTTACTTGATATTGATTTCCTGTAAATTTCAGGAAACGAATAAACGTATTTGTCCTACATTCGTATTTATAGAGTGACGAATTAAACAAGTCAGTGCAAGGTAGCAAAGCTCTGTTACTGCGACTCTCAAGTTTTTACAAATTCAAAATGTATTGGGACCACAAAGCAACTTACATAATTTTATAAACACATATAATTTTTTTTTTTTACTTCATAGGTACTTTTATAATTAATGTAAATGTTTTGATATTATAAGATAGTATGATGTAAGTAAATAGGTACTATCAGTGTATGTGTTGAGATCCACTACCGTGGACCCCCATTTTCCTTTCATGGACCCCAAATTTTTTTTCGCTGACGTAGACCCCTTGCAGGTTGTCATAGACCCCTAGGGGTCGATAGGAATCACTGATCTATACCATCATTTCAGTCGCACGATGTTCACTGCTTGGCATAGGCCTCCCTGATATATTACCCATATGACCGGTTGGAGTCAACAGCCTACACCTCAAGTTCTGGAGTGGAGACCATGGAGCAGCAAACGAAGCGTAAGACCTGCACCCAGATTAACAATGTGGACAGACCTCAAATGACTCGACTTTATGTTTCCTGCTTGAATGTATGAAATACGGTTGTTAGGAAGGAATTTTTAATTTTATTATAATTAAACAAAATATAATATTTACCATTTCTATTACAAACGCAAAAACTAACATCTTTGATCTATTCGTCATAGCATTTTTTATATTTTCAATGCAAGAATTCATCATTTGAACCGTTATGGTATGTTTAGTTTCGTCGGAAGATACTGGATGTAAGGATGTAACTGGATGTAACTGCTTGCAACTGGTTCTATTAGAAATTATTGATGAAGACTTATGTCTAGATATTCTATATTCATATCCTACGGCTGGAGTAGTGGTGATGATCATAGAGGGGCCAATAGTTCATAAAACGAATTATATGATGTATATATTGACTTGAAAATCATAATGAAGAGTTAACTTAATAACGATCCTTTAAAAAAAAAACATTGGCATTAAATATTTAAAATGAAACTAAAACAATTAATTTTTAAATTTTAGAATTTATATGTTCTATAACAATTTTTTTTTATTTTCATAACGGCAGAAATACACTCAACACTAGGCATAGCCTGATTCGTAGAATTAATACTCGTGACTGGCGTGCAGTATTAGACAGTAATGAAATAAGATTAGAATAGATAAAGATCAAGGTTGTAGAAAACAGTAAGTTTCAAAAGTACATTTAAACGACTACGATGTTTTTGTATATTAGCTAATTGTAACATAAGTAATTGCCAAAGACGACGGAATACGGGCAACCCGCTTTCAAGTGGCCCTATTGTAAATCTATGGGGGAGGCTTTTGTCTAGGCAGTTAACGTCCTATTGATCAAATTTTGACGATGATGACCACCGTTCAAAATAAATCTCGTATTGTCATTATCAACCTCTCAGAAAGACTTACAACAAAGAAGTTGTTATATGAAGAAATAGTTTCTGCAAATGTTAAATGCGTGGACTTAATTTATAGAAACATTTTAAAAGCGCTACAATTATGTTAAATGCCCGTAAACACGTCCAAAAATTTTTGTCATAGCCTACTTTTAATTTTCTATCTAAGTTTTAATAGCAATCACTGATATTTATGTTCTGAAGTGATAATACAATATGTTTAATAGATGATGATTAATATAGTATGTTGTAGATTATTAAATCATATACACAGGATGATTGTTATAAATATAAAAGTTTAAGTTGGTAAACGTATGATTTAAATTTGGAATCATTTGCCAGCAAAAAGTTTTTATAGCTTTTACGCCTAGATCCAATCACTATGTATAAAGTTATCAATTTGAAACTCAACTGGAAAGCGACAGGCCAATATCTTCCGACAGTACAGTCTGCATGGCCGGTACAGACAGGATGTATTTGTTTAATAGTATTCTCCAACATTTTTAATACACGGTAAGTTTTAATTTTGTTATCAGTAATTACTATTTGCCCGATGACATTTACACATTCACCTAACTTAAAATGGCTAATAAGTAAGACCTCTTTAGATTAACTAAAAAGCTCGAAGGCTTCAATGAAGTAACTTGGCGCAAGGCCCTACGAAGATGCCCGATAGAAGAACAGGTCGATGACCTGCTATCAGACGTAAATCTTGAGTATACATTGAATTATATGCAAGTAAACAGCTTTAACAAATAACTACCTTGATAAAACATGTTTAATATTATTTTAATTCATTTAAAACCTCTTTATTGTGTACGTTAGAAAATATAAATATAAAACATAATTGCATAATAGTAAAAACAAAAGTCATTTTTTAATCTATAACAATTAATTATTCATCGATATTATCCAGAGATCATATCTTAATAGAGCGATCACTTCAGTTAAAGTAATTACCCGTGACGAACAGGCAGAAAACAAAGAGCTTGCCTTCATCAGAATACTCACTGCATACCTACCGTCATAGTGACTAGCCACGTTGTATTAGATGTGGATCGCAGAAGTTATGCTTTCTAGACAAAGAGCCCAGTTAACGCCCTTAGATAAAAAAAAACAAACTGGCATTATGATTGTGTAACCACGAATAAAAAAGTAAAAAAAGTCAAACATCAATGTCAAAAAATGGCGGGAAGGTTCTTAACCTCGCCGAGCGTGTCTATTATGGTGTTTTTTTAACATTGTAAAGGGGCCACGAATATTTCGCCGTGGCATGGTGCAGAGACTATAAATTAGTGGACTTTTTGCACGATATATCACACGACAGTTCCTGTGATGCTCTAACCAGTTTTTAAGTCATGGCAGATTGGATTCGAGTCATTGGCCTTATTTTATACGATCTATAGAATGTTTAGGTCGTGTTTCTTTCGTAGCAAATTCAAATTGTTAGAAGTATACATCGTACCGCCTTACAGTGCCATAATCTACCTCCTAATAACAAAGGTCATTCAAATTATATAAAAATTAAAAAAAAATGTTTAAGTGCCTTATAGGTCTGCTCTTGAAAGTTGTCACTGGCACAAATTTATTTTTCATGCATTAAATTTTTAAATATATTTTAACATTACGTCACAAAATTAGGTAATTTTGTGAATTTTTTATGCGATGAAGTTGATCCTTAAAAAGGATCGAGTAGTAATCCTTTCTTTACACCGTTGTGATCGCCAACTACGATTGTTCAAAAATCAACCATCAGGCAAAGATTTGTTTATTGCAATATTAAGAGATACAAGGCCCGCTTCGTTTCATTAGGCCATCAGCAAGTATCAAAGCGCTTAACGCGAATTGGAAAAAATCTTGTCTTCAAGCAGAAATGATTATCTCTTCAGATGGGGTTGAGTAGGAAACCGTGAAAACGGTATATAAAAGGGACCTGAAATTGTAGAAAAAAAAAACACATCACTTCTTCACTTAGCGATTTTTATTTATTGCCATCAGTGATAATTACCTATGGAGTCTTGTACTATAGGGATAGTAAAGTACATTACTGTGGGAAAGAGACAAAAACCAGTACCAAAGTTCATCAAAACATGGTATTGTATTGTTTGTATTGTAAAAGACCTGTCTCATCCTGTCTTTCCAGAGCGGCTGCAGACGGCTGCTTATGATAAGTAGCACTTGGCATTGGAGCAGCGCACTTGAGGTGAAGTGCGATGTGATGTAACCAGAGTAGCTACGATGGTGTCTGCGCGAGCAGTGACCTGAACGTCTGAGGTGGAAACGGAATAGGTCAGCAAGAGCTTTTAGAGTTTAGAACACCTGTTGGTCTTAAAGGGAGAATGGTGAATGTAGCAAGATGCTTTTGATAAATCGGGAGAAACTACGTCATTGTTTATAGATTCAGCTGGCACCCATTGCAAGTTGGACATACCCCAAAGATCGCCACGATGACCTATCTTGCACTTCTATCGACCTTGACTATGTCGGCGGTCCGTCTGGTGAAGGACTTTGTAAATAATAATCAGGATCTACGGAGTAGTTTTTAAAAAAAATATATTAACGAAAGCGCCAATAAAAAATATTGTGCACGATCCGTGGCTCTCTTAATGAACTTTCACAGTCTTTCGCTTTTTCATTCGTTCGTATCGCAATGAAATCAGGTCACTTCCAAGAATTCGACTTGTTTTGAACATACCTTGTTAAATAATAATATCCGAACAGCGTTTAAAATGGCAACACTAAAATAATTATAGGTCATTTGTTGCCAACAACTATACTGTAATTACCGTAATAACAGCCAATGGATATACACCAATGCCTTTTCGAGGACAAAGTCCGAATGCTTTGCTGACAGATAATAAATAGAAAAATGTTTCAAAATACACGATTTGTATGATTAGTCTACTTACTAAAAATCAGTTTATATAGGTTTTATATAAGGGTAATGATAGCAAGGTATTTATCTAATAAACGAAAGGGCATGGCAAAGGCGTATATGTCAAGGATTTTTTTTCTCTAGTACATTTTTCTGTCTTGGGTACACAGGTACAATTTTTCAAATAATTTAGTCACTACTCTCGTCCTTCTCAATTTCTCTCACTCGTCCTCTTTTATCCCTACAACTCTAGGGTATCAAATGAAAGATTTCCCCACAATACCAAGGAAAAGGCCTGAAGTAACCCTCAATGTACAGGTCTTAGACTGCGAAGGAGCAGCTTTTTAATTTACATTTTGCAATAACAATGCCAGTGCAGTCAAACGTATTCCGCACATATAGAATCGTGCGTTCCATATAATCGCATTCCTTATCAAGAAACTTTAGTGTAATCTTTACGACTTTACGGTTCAGTTCATAACACTTGACTACAAGTTATTATAAACAATAAAAATATAAAATAATGCATTTTTTTAATATATTTCTTGTAATTGAATCATTAAGCGAAAGTCACTGAAGACCCTGATTTGCTGTTAATAATTTAACATAAGTCAATAATCTCGTATTGCTGCATAGCAAGGATACCTGAGAAGATACAGCTTCTCCGGGATGTGTCTTAGCATAGTACGGCAGCCCCTCTAAAATTACGGTGGACGACCACTGAATGGATTTTAATGTGTAAGAATCTCATATAACCATGTCCTTCCCTCAGAAGTCAGTATCTTGTACATCTTTGTAATTTTATATAGTAACTAGAAAGATTCTTGTGTCAATATTATATAAGTGTTGTTATGGATAAATGGTGAAATAATTTTTAGATACAATTGTATCATCATCACCATTTCGGTCTTAAGACATCAGTCCACTGATGTGTAAAGACCTTACAAGTAGATTTCAAATATGACCCGCTGAAGGCGACATACGTGCCTCTTCCAACAACCTGAACAAGATCGTCTCTTCACCTTGTTGTCTTTTCCAGAACCTTAAGACACAAACTGACATCTGTTCTGGTTGCTATGTGGGCAACTGACTACCTCTCCAACGCTGGGCTGTGCCGGTTACTTTCGTTCTTCTGCGGATCTCTTCAGCCATGATTTGATCTAAAGATATCACTTGCATAGCCGACTTCATGGCTTGTTAAGCGATTGTTTAACTTGCGAATAAGGCTAGAATAAGAGACCACGTATCAACACCGAAAGTTTCATTGTTACTGTCTGTCATTAAGATAGAGTTATATCTTATTTTGATAAATACATGTCCAACATCAACATAGCTTTTTATATAACTAAAAAGAGCTTCAATATACAGGTTGATTGGTAATAGATTTAAAAGCTTCAAAGGGTCGAATGTATAGCTTATATGTCAGCAAATGATTTAATTTTTTTATCGCTGAGGAATATACATTATAATATTTTTTTCTATTGGTTTGTGATCGGCCAAGAAATTTTGGTAAAATAAAGTCTGCCGAAACACAGAGTTAACAATAATTAATTTTAATATATAGTTATTTGAATTTTTAAAACGCTACTCCTTACTGTTATGATTACATTATTAATTATTTCTAAAATCATTGATTTTTGGGTAGGGTTTACCTTACATTAATTTACAGCAAGTGCCTTATATATATATATTCAATTAAAGCTTTTACACCAATAACCAATCACCCTGTATAAAAGCCTGTGCAAAGCACTATGCTCTAACTTATATCATTCCCGGTTGTGACGTATAAATAAAACATTAAAAGCGAATATAAGTGAAAGGATATCGCATCGAATTAGTTATAGTAACTGATGGCGCAATATATTACTCCAGTGTTTCTCAAACTGCTGCCCAACTGCATTATTTATACGTATTTAATGCGTGTATATATAAACCTTTATTACAAACTGTAAGTACACAGATTTATACGAAACGATGGCGGTAAAAAGACCTGTAGAATAGAAAAATTAAATAAATTTTGTGATCAATAAAAATTAACCGACGTTTTTATTTAAAAAATGTAAAAACGCTTGCAGTTGGTAGCAAACTGTCAAATATTTTCATTGTTCACTTTATTTAAAAAAAAAGTTTCAGTGCAATTTTCTTTTTTTATGGTTTTTAATAGATAAATAGATGAAAATATTAAAATAACGCATGTGATCTAAGAATTTTTGTTTGTTGTATTAATATTTTTTTGTTAAATAAAAAATAAAAATATGATTTACTTGCAAAGGAAAAAAGGTGTATTTCTGTCAATATCAATGTAATGTATGGGGAGGTGTAAGGCTCCCTCATAAATTATCAATAAGACAGGTTGAATGCAGCCTTCATCCACCGTTATCCGACGATCTTAACATCATTTTTCCACCTTATGGATGGACGTTCTACACTGCTTTTCCAGTCCGTGACTTCACTCCAGAAACTTAAAGCCCCAGTAAACATCTTTTCTGCGCAATATCTAGCGTACCTACTTTTCCGCCGTTATCACGGCTGCTACTTCCGCCAAGAACAGCGAAGATGTCGGGGACTCGAGGCCTGATCTCTTTTCATTTTTATCCATATAAGGGGTATATGCCATTTTTAGCCATTGCATGCGAGTTGCCAAGGACAGATGCTTTATATTAAATTAGTTTGTGGACTATTCTATGCGCTTTTACCACTACGGAAAGATTATTCGTATTATAGTTAGACTTGTTAATAAATAGAATAATATATTGTAGTATTCACGCTCCATATTACTGGCCACATCGACAAACACTTTTAAGTTACATCATTACTATAGGAATTGAAATTCGAACGGCAATTTGAATTCGGACTCCAGTAGTAATGTAACCGCTGTCATTGCATTCGGGTCGAAATTGTAAATAGTCTAAGTAAATACGTGGACACATTTGGCCAGTCACGAAGAAGAAATGACTTTGTTCTTAGGTGGTATCTCACCTCCGCCCTTTAACATGTTTACACTTAAAGGAGGCAAGCAGTTTCCATACAATATGGACGGTAATAGTAAAGTCGCGACGTAGGAGGAAATTCATTTTCTCTTATTAAGCATATATATTGGTGACCCAAAGTAATCTGTGACCGAAGAGGAATAAGTACATGTTCGAGTCGTAACATATCTCCCGCTAAACGCATATAAAATTTTTAAAAAAATTCCTTCGTATTCTCAGACACATAATTTTTATTTTAATACATGTATGTATTGCGTGTGCATTATAAGTATCTATAGTAATAAAATAGCACAACTATTTATACATATTTTATCGTCCGATATTACACCACCATAGCATTACATTCGCTTATCTTTTGTTAAAACGATCCACATTGGACAAAACACGATGTAATGAGATTTTTTAATTTAGACTTCACTAACGCTAAAAATGCAAAAAAGGCCAACACACATAGTCTCATTTAACATAACATACATTCACACATTATTTTACACTTAGTATAATTTTTAGAAGAGATTACGATATTATCTAGAGCAACAGACCTTTTCAAAATTATCTGAAACCTCAGAAACTAAGGCGATTCCATTTACCATCAACATTAATATATTTTATTGCCCTATCAATACAAAAGAACAGTGGTAGAGCACTGAGACATGATCGTAGGTCGCAGATTCGATTCTCTTAATACAATCTTATAATATACACATTTTGTACATTAATTATAAAGGATTATCACTGCTCACAAATAAGTATCCAGAGGATTGGTAGCTCTCTGCGCACCATAATACCACACGCAACCGCCAACCCGCCCGTCTGGCGTGGCGATTATGGTTTATACCCCATTAAATATATTTAAGGAGGCCTATGCCATGTAGTGGGCGTCTATGGGCCGTAACGAGGACGACAAAGATAATACAAAATATTTACCAAGTTAAAACCTTTTTGGTGGTCTACTGAGTAAAATTTACATAACTTTATTTAAAAAAAAAACTGTAGTTTTATACTACGAACATTTACTTATTTTACTATCAAGTTGGTATATATAATACAACTTACACAGGTATCCTAAAAGTTTAAAAAAAGAACTCAACTAAAAACCTGACTTATCAGGCACATAACTTCCGACAATACTAGACTTTATACGGTGACAAATATTAGACAATAATTAAATTTAATATGTAGAAATCGGAATTTTAGAAACGGTTTTTCTCACTATATTATCACTATATTATTTTTTTTTCGCTGTATCGGACTTTGAAAGAGTGCGGCTGAGTAATTAAGCATAAGCACTGTGGACTGACAGAACGGTGCGGCCGATCCTTCACCCCTCCGTCTCACTCGAACGCGCCTATGGTGTGGCACAATGAATTTTAGGAATCTGTACGCTAAAACTTTTTCAAACCAATTTAAGCGGATGAGCAAATAATTACAAATACACAGTTCAAGAAGGTTGAGAACCACTGTATCTACAAGTCATAAAGAGAGCAATCACAGAACAGAGAGCGTGTACAAGTCTCTCAATTCGAGACGGCGTTAGTCTATATTATGGAAACATTGCCAAGTATTATGTATATGATATTATGCATACAATTGTATTGAAATAAATGTTCTAATACAATGTTATTACAATAACATCTTATTCATTTATTTATATTATCATCCACTTAGGATTGACAGCATGGTTCAGTTACCTTTAATAAAAGAATCATGAATATTTAAAATTGTATTTCAATTAAACATAAGATTAAAAAAACATTACATTAGCAGGATAAATGAAATGTAAAATTACCGTCAGCTGACAGCATAAAATTTTAAAGGGAGCCGAGGGTTGCTTACTCCTGACGTACAGTGATCAATAGTGTATATCAAGAGAATGCCAAAAGAGCAACCAATTTGATTGAAACTTATCAAATTGAGGTTTTCTATAATAATATCTTTCAGTTTAGAACCTTAAATGATGATTGGTCGGTGTGATAACATAATAAATGAATCATTTTTTTTTTGTTTAATCCGCTCTCGCATGCTAACTACTAGTGTTGCATAATTTCTTACAAGTCAACGTACGAACGGGAGGCGTGCGAAGTAAAAACAAAAAAGTTTGAAGTAGCAAGCATGCCAGTAGCTGACCCATTCGCGCGGTGCGAGTAACTGGAGGCGAGTGTCTCGCCTCCTGTAACTCGCAGGTTTACTCGCCCTGTGTAAATGGGCCTTTATAACTGACTAGTCACATTGATGTACCTCAAGTTGTAATCTTGTAATTCTCAGATATGACGTCTGTTTATACGATCATTAAAACAGCTTACACGATAAACTAAACATCTAATAAATGCACTTTATCTATCATATAGTTTCTAGTAACCCATCTGCTGCATCATAGCCGTCTGAAAAATCTTAAGTATAAACAATACAAAAATATCTCAGAGATATCTCTACCTATTGGCGGTCTAGTTTTTTTTTTATGACTGAACTCTCACTGCTGTCCATCTGCATTTGCAGATTCCGCGGGTATGAAATGGCAGCGCCCAGACTGCGCCTAGCCTAAGGCCTCTTTTAAGGTAACGAAGCTCGTAAACTCCCGGAGGAGCCTCGGCTCGGGCCGCTGCATACTGCTGCTTTACCGGATTGGGAGGGCGCCGACCTCTTAGATTACTTTAGTGAACGCTCCACAAAATAGCCCCCACTAGGGGACCTTAGTTTGGGACTCGTCGGTAATAAGCAGTCATGTATACCGCGATCTCTCAAAGACATCCTAACAGATTAAGATTTTATAACCCAACAAAAATAAAAGGTCATAACGTACACCATACATTATTATAACAAATTCAAAAACCACTTTTATGATATATTACGATATATGTTAACTAAAATGCACAAACAAAGAGTTTAAATATAATTTAGCTCCAGTCATAAACGAGCCAAGAAATTATAATAGTAATGGAAAGAAAAAGGCAAGCCAATATATTTATGACGTAATAAAGCGTTCATAATCTCAAATAGACGAAAGTCTACGACTAGAGTATGTGAGCAGTCTTGATTTGCGGCCTTGAAACGTGGTGATACTCATACTTCGACCTTCAATGGCGTTCTCAAACTCGCTCAAGAAGCCATGGAGAGGGCGATACTTGGGATTTCTCTACGAGATCAAACTAAGAACTAGGAGATCTCTAGACGAACGAAGGTAACCAGCATACTCTAACGGATTGGTTGCTTGTATTTTTTAGGCAGCATTCAGCGCCTTACGACAAATAAATAGGTATATAAAAATAACTGCAATGTAGAAAGAAGATATATTCAAAATTTAGATATTTCAAATAAATGCTTTTAAAAAAAATCAAATGATAATTTTAAAAAAAATATGGAAGAACATAAAATAAAATGTTTAAAAAATGTAGCCAATAATAAAGGCATAAAAGGCTGTAGACAAGCCACATAGCGAGCAGAACTAATAGCAGCCAGGACCTTAAAGCCCTGAAGTGGATACTATGTACCAGTAAGCACAGTTTTGATTATAGTATTCAAATGCTATAAATTTTATTTGTTTCGGAATTTAACACTTGTGTTAAAGCCAAACGCCTTGTCTCTGATATATAATATTTTAATTTTACATTTACAAGCACAAAGTATTATATCCTATTGGAAAACAATAAAGGGGGGATACTCTAGCAGTGGACGTCATATGGCTGAAATGATAATTATGATGATGAAATGAAATAGAATTTCACATCATATATTAACAGCTCAGTAGCCATCACCGATGAAGGCTTCGACCTCCCTCAAACATCGCCACGATGACCTGTCTTGTGCTGTCTGCATTTTGTGAATTCTCAAAACCTTGATTATATTATAGGTCTATATAGATGTGGGCTTAACCACGCCGAGACTACAGAGTCTTGGTTGCCAATACCTGTCCTATCTATATTGATTGGAAAATAAATTCTTGTAAAAAGCAAAGTCCATCAAACGCTCGTGGATCAACAGATGCTGGAAACCTTTCGATTTTTTAGTCCTAATTCATGTCAATGTTTTCATGATGTCTTACACGGTGGCGAGTAATACGATCCATATAAAATAATCGTCGACCCTAAATCGAATCAGCGACTTACAATTTACTGTGTCTACAACTTAAGTCACGCATCCAGCTTGCTCGCAATGCCTTTTGATATAAAGGCTAATCGGTTATATATGTAAAAGGTTTATAGGGGTGAATATGTAACTCATTTGTAAGCATAAAGACTTAAACTTTGTACACCTATTTCCAATCATCCTGTATAGAAACCACTTTGAAATATGTTACATTATTTTATTTTTTCAAGTCAAAATTTCTGATAATACAAAGTCTGCAAGGTTATATAGTAAATAATAATTAATTTTAATAAGTAGTACTGCGAATTTAGATATTAGCATTATGTGATTTATTTATTCAAAAACCTAGGTTTTTGGATAGGGTTAATAAAACACAAGCCTTAAAAAGTTTTACACTTATAACCAATCACCCTGTATATCAAAAAATTCTTCGCGACAAAGTTAATTGACAACTTAAAGACATGCTTATTCGGACGCTGAAATCGACAAGTACTTTTTGCGTGAGGAGGATAAGACTCCTTTTGTTCTCTCTGAAATCTCCCCCTTCAGTCTTCAAATAATTCTTTACACGCTATAATTTTTTTGTATTTTTTTCCTCCACAAAGAACCGTTAATTCTTCACTGTAGTACCAGGCATTTGATTTGACACATCGGATATTAATATAAACCAAGCTTAATAAAAACCAATGATTTCTGATAGGTTGTAACATATATTAATTGACAGCAAATGGAATACGTAACGTAATTAAATACAGCAATACAGTTAAAAACAAATCGAGACGAAAAATGTAAAAAAAAGGGTGATTAAAATATTGGAATAATTTGCAAGGCTTCCTCAAGTTTTCGATGTGCACATTATAATATCAATCATGTCAATGAGTCAACAAATCCAATTACAATATTGATTAAACAAAAACTCTTGAACACTATAATAAAATTTAAGACATAGGTATCTCGTGGAACTTTCTTATACCTAATCTAGCCATAAATTCTGTTACTGGCTGTTTACATACATTTACAAAAAACTTTAATTTGAATTTCGAACATTAGCTTCTACTATAAAAAATACTTCTTTCCCGCCATTTTGTGTGTTTTTTGTACAGAAATGATTTATTTTTAAAATGGATGAGCCACTAAAGAGAATAGAATTTCTGTAATTGCACTGTACAAAGTAGGTAAGGAGCCAGCCGACATTTTTGATACATTGAAAAAGCTATAAATGCACCGATTTAAATATTTTATACCGATAGTCGATCTTAGGAGGGACTATCACAGCCCAAGTGTTGAATCCGAAGGCTTTCTCAAAGTTCACAAACGCCAAACACAGTGGCTAATTATACTGTTCAGTCTTGTTATTTCAGTATAACTTGTGATATATTTTGTTACTTAATCTGTGGCCTGTATATGTAATTAAAATAAAAAAAAAATCAATTCAACCGAACCTCTTTTTAGTTGTATTGGATATTTATGTTATAATATCAACTTCCAGTCATTAACTATGTCGTACCGGCTCTAGTGTAAAAGTAACATATATGTTATATGTAAAATACACAGTTAAGCCACCGCATACACACTCGTTAGCTGTACCTGCGTTCTGGTACGTTGAATGTTGTGACGTAACATTGTACACAACACCACGAGAGCCGGTCCCTTTTTAAGATAAAATAACATATCTTAACGCTGTCGATAATAATTCTAAGTAATAACACACAACAGCATTTTATTTCGTACGAGTTATATAAAAAGCCTGGTAAAAAACAAAAGAGTTTTCAATTGACACACATAAATTCCTTGACACCTACAAAATATTACATCGATTACTCTCGATGGATTATGTAAAACTAGGATTGTTTTAAATAATAATAAAGCTTGTGAATTATTTGTTCTTACTACTGTGTTAGGGATGTGATAGTCATAAAAAAAACTCAACGATCGCCCATTTCTTAAATCTATAACTGATTCTGGTGCTCAATAGACAAAGTCTTGATTGTAGGTGTCTCCATCAACAATACAATCACACCTGGTACATTCAAACATCACGCTGCCACAGTCGTTCTACAACCTATAGGCCATATGAAAACCAAAATCGGTGCGTGTATCACAGAGGTCGTCAACCCTCGTTTATTCTGGACAGAAGCGTTGCTGGAGATTCTTCCGTCACTTCTTCTCCCAGCGCTAATGCTTTCTGAATTAGTAATGTTAGCCAGATAATAGCAATTAACCATTAAGTTCATAGAACGTCAGTCTTGGTGATCTAAAAACTCGGCAGCCCCTCAATCCGGTGAAACAGTTCTTTTCAAGAGCTGAGGATTTCCAGGGAGCCTCCGAACTTCACTACCTTAAAAGAGCTTTTAGGATAAGCGACTCTTATGTGTTGAAAGTTGACTTTCGTCACTTCTTCTTAACAGGCATTTACGACGCACGCCTGTTTAGATGGATGACATTATAGGGCACTTCAATTTGATTATAGTTTCTGTCAAGTTGGAACACCACGTGTACGAATAATCATTATAAATGATCCTAGAAGGATATAAATATAAATAAATAAATAAATATCACATCTTTCTCGAAGATTTGTTTAGTATCAACTCAGAATCACACACGAGATATTGGCCATGGCGATCGAATATTTTTTTTAAAAGTCGATACTGATTTCGACAGTGCTCTATTGTTTTATTAGCTTATACAATTCTAGAATAATTTCTAAACGAACACAAAGTACTTGGACGAAAACGAATGTCATCCAACTATTCCTTTATCATACGCATACAAGTTTTCATAACAAAGATCAATATAGACCTATCTACGCGACACCAAAATTATTTAAAAAAAGTTTTCCGTCATTTTCTGCTGAAATAAATGTTTTTTATAGTATGTAGAAAGAAATATATACAATTTGAAACCGAATTATTTATGAAACACAACCTTATACTTTGATTATTAATAAAAGTAAGGCTATAAATATAAATTGGACAACCATTTATGATAAGATCATATTGAGTTTAGCAAAGCATAGTGTAGCCGCATTCCCAGTATGTCATACATATAAAAACCAATATATAATAATCAAATAAGCAATAAATAAAAAATACATAATAATAGATAACAAACTTTCTATCGATCGATGATGTATGATGATGATGAATAAAATGAAGTTGAATAAAATTAATATTCCATTATAGCATTTGGTTAGGTTTGACAATGACACCTTTTGTAAAAGTTAAATAGGAAAAATCAATACAACAAATTATTTAAAACTACTGCTAAGTTAGGATTATTATATATATTATAAACAATGAAAAAGTAGCAAATTAAACACCTCCGAATTGAGCGTTAAAAGCCATTTATAAAATACGTTTTAATATTTAAAAACAACAAGCATTTACATAATTATATAGTTTGATTCAATGTAAAAGAATAAAATAATTTTACAGTTCACAAACATTGAACAATAGCTCGTAATGATTTTCAAAATATTTACAATTTAAATGGTCATTCTCACCTTTATTTACGTCCAAAATATTAATTCAGCTTTTGCCCGGTGGAACACAGCAGTTTTTAAAAGTTTAATTACGAAATGTATTGAAACCTGACTAATACGTGAACGATATTCTTATCTAGTAAGAGAACTTTGTACTATTGGTCATGTTTTAAGATCAAAACATCACAATAACACTTGGTATAGCCGCAACGATCGATAGACAAACGAGAAACATGTCACACCGCCACCAACTCCTGTACTGCACTAAGCCAACGAATGACGTTAAGTTACAAAATGGCGTGCTTACTGGAGTTTGCGCAATATAAGGCTGCTTCCACAGTAGCAGCTGCGCTCATTCCTGTGTAAGTTTTAATGATGAAATATTATTTTGTACTGATAGAATGTATGTGTATGTAATAAGAACATGTAGCGTTCTCGCTATATATTGTGAACCAGTACATTCACAATACTTTTATGTTAAATTATTCATACACTTTTAATTTCAAAAACACCGATTTGAATTGAAACTCCAGCAGTTGTGTCGCTGCGATCGCGTTCGGGTCGAAATTGTAAATATTCTGTATATATGTGAATACAACAACTTGGATCATCCTTTGTATATAATCTCGGTATAATTATAAATATAATAAATATATTGTATACATATCCTCTTAGGACACCGGTGGTCATTTACCTCCACTTGCTAATCGCGTATAAACATTATAAGACGACATGATGCCTAAAAATATACTTGCTTTTACTTATAAAACAATCCTTTTTCATAAAACTCTATTTTTGTTTATAAAAAGAACTATTGTTATTATTCAAAACAATTGAAATATAAATATAAAATACCAATGTATAACCCATCATGAAAACACAAAAGAGCAAATAAATCACAGCTTTTATATCGAGAAATTTACATACTGGCAGTTATCGTTAAATGATATTGCCGGGGTATAAAATTAAAAATAAAATGCCTTTTTACTATATGTAACTAGCAATTGTCAAAGTCATTTTTTAAATTTCATTTCATTAAAACGTAATACTATAGTTGTTATATGTTTCATTACGATGATGTATGCGCATAGACAACAACATTTCGTTTAATTAAAACACATTTCACATTTAGCTTTGAGGCAATCATAAATACAGCCTAACCAAACTCAAAAGCTCCAAAATCGAACGAATCAAATGATTGATTTGCCGTATGGGGGATTGGTCAGGCGAGGCGTTAAGTGTCCTAAAGCCTTACGGCCACCGATGATAACCGATTAGGAGGCCAAAATCCCCCTGACGAACCAAAGTCAAGGCCATGCCCTTTCAGAAGCGCAACCACTCTCATCTGCCAACTTCGATGTTATCTAGATGTTCCCTGGTTCATCGCTACCGTAAAAGACGTCTTAGATTAGACGCTTTCGGCGCCCTGCTACCACGAACTCGCGGTATCTGAAAATTTTATATGGACTGCACTGTGACTAACATTCGGTAGGCATATAATATATGTATAGGAGACCATAAGAGAGTAAGTGATGCTTTAAGATAGTATTAATATCATAAATAATTTGTATACTACCAAGAACATTAAAATACCATAACATATGACGTGTTTAAATATTATAATTAAATTTTTCATTTGACCTAAAACTACCTTTGATAGGGAATTTAGTAAAATTAAAAAGTTAAATTTTAATTTTATTAACATTTTTTAGTTCAATTGTTATGATGAATTTTACTTATATTGATTGATAAACTTTATCGATTTTAAGAACTAGTTTATGTCTTTATAACACCATAACTAATAGTTTTACATGGTTATCAAAACTTATTTCATGTTATATATTTTGTGATAATCGTTTAAGCGTAACTACAATAATCGACGTGTTAATTATATTAACATACAGACTCCATACTAAAAAGTACACTGTATAAGTTATATTTATGTCAATAATTATGTTAAGTAGTTAAAAGGGATTTATATTATTTCTCTTGTATCGTCTAATATTCAGTACATATTGAGTGCAAATGTGGAAAGGAGATAGAAGCATACTCGTCTTTGTTTATAAATGTCATCTCACAACTTATGTATAATACAACCAATTACGGAAATAATCTATTAATTTAATTTTGCTTAAAAAGGGCGCAAAAATGTTTTATCCGTGTGTTAACTGCGTAGGATAAATAATTTCCACAATGTTACTTAAATATTTACATAAAACATCATGTTTCGATCGATAGTGACAAAAATGGCAAAAAATTAATCAATGTAGTACATTGTCTTACTAAGTTAAAATATTGTTTAATAACATCGAAGTTACTATTGGCAGTAATACTATAAAATAATTTAACGTTTTAATTAGTCGTTAACATTAAAGATAAACGTATATATAGACGTCGCTTATGATATAGGAGATCATAGACAATAAAAAGTTAATTTTTGACCCAGTTCTGATTTTTAGTGACGTGTCACAAACGTAAAAATGTAAATGAAAAATATTTTATAATTTATGATAAAGTACGTTGCACTTTCATAAAAAAACCGGTTAATTTAATAAACGAAGAAACAATTTCTGCTGCACCTAAACAGGGTTTAGTGCCGGTTCAAAAATACATCACTATAATAATGTATATATTTTTAAATGCCTCACCTTTTGTAAATATAATGTACACATTTTTAATTAAGATTAGTAACCCAACTAGCAAGACGTTCATGGTAAGTGATATGATTACCCCATAAGGGTGTCGTGCTATACAGAATTTTGTAATACAATATCACATGAAACACCACATCTGTGTTCGTTACCTTGTCATAAATGTAATGTAGCTTTGTAATATATTAATACTAAGTACGATTCATTTCACCTAGTCTCAATTCCGATGAAGCTGAAAAAACTCCTCAGCTTAGCAACAGCTAATTCAGCGGAAACGTTGCAATAATCAAATCGGAGCAAAGTAAAAAACATTACTAGGTTTGGTCAAAAATAGGCATCCCAATCATATCTACAATCTAATAAGAAAAAACTATAATAAATAAACAAAAATGTGATAATGTTTATTTTTAATAAAGTTTATGCGTCGATACAAAGTACTTACAAAGAAATTATTATAAAACGAACTGAATACAAATAGAAGCGGACGTAAGAACATATAGAAGCTCCTGCATCATAAGAGACTTTATCCCAATCACTAAAACGTTACAAATCTAAAAATTTCGCTACGCCCTATGAGGAATTTTGGCATCCTTTAACTTTACTTCAGTTAATGGCTGACTCGATCTACAGATGAGTTTTGCCATCTTCTAAGTTTTCTTTCAGATGTATTAAATATAAATTAAAAACATTTATATATCAACGTTTAAGTTTGGTAAACTATGATGAATCCATCTTTTGAAATAATGTATTTAATTCTTACTATGCTATATTTAGTAAATATATTATCTAGTGACAAAACACATAACAAATAAAAGTTAAAGACTGTTGTTAAAGATTGTTGATATTACTTGAAACGCAAAAAAAATGTTGATCTTTTAGCTTTATTTACATATGTTCTTAATATTAATTATCGTGCCCTTATAAATATTTTTATAAGTATATCCGTAAGTGTAAATTTTGACTTAAATTTTAGTGACAACATTTATTCGTCTTAAGACAAAATTGACATTGACAATTAAATCAATTTTGACATATTTGAAAGTATTCTTGGCGGTTAAATTTCATACCTAAGTGTACATTATTACCTGGTAATTTGCTATGATTAAGAGAATTGTCCTTTATATTATACAATAATGGCCGAGAAACTCGAAGATTTAAACTTGCCTTTAACAGTGGTCACTAGAATAGTAAAAGAAGCTCTCCCGGAAGGCGTATCAATCTCCAAAGAAGCCCGCACCGGCTTGGCGAAAGCGGCGTCAGTTTTTGTTTTATACGTTACCTCAGCAGCGACCAATATCGTTAAAAACAATAAAAGGAAGGCATTGACTGGCCAAGATGTGCTGGAGGCTATGAAAGATATCGAATTCGATAGGTTTGTTGAGCCTTTGAGTGATGCTTTGGAAAACTACAAACAAGCGTTATCCGCGAAGAAATCTGGCGCTGGAAAAAAGAAAGAAGATACGGAAGACACGGAAATGATTGAAGAAGATTGATGTGATATTTTAAGTAAATAAGTAGGATAAAATATTTTTTTTAATAAATGTTATTTCGACACTTTCTATTTATTACCTATGATTAACTAAAATGCTAGAGAAATTATAACCCAGGTCTCTTATGGGTCATAGCGTATAGGTACCTAATAAGTCTTTGTGCTTCGTTCATCTTCAACCATTGCTTTCCATCAGGCGAGTTAGTCGTCAAATGTGGACAAGAAAGTGTTAGTAAAAAAGGTAGTATTATCAAAATTTAGATTTTATGACAAATCAATCAAGGCAGTTTTATATTTAATTTAAAAATATATTAACAATTAATCAGTGTATAGAGCCTAAAAGGAAAAGCAATCCATTTTTATTAAAAAGAAGCAGTATTAATTTGATAAAAAAGGTTTTCAGCTCAAAATAATAATATGCCGGAGAAAAAAGTTTTTATGGTCTATAAAATGAGTAAATATTCTTTTTCATATCATTTATTTCAACATTAAAGTTCTATTATATTTGATATCACAGTATTTCAAAAAAGTAAATAAACTGATATGTCATTTAAACATACTTACAACCATGTAGTACAATTTTCTTAGTAGAGTAATTTATGTCCAAATTACTTCAGTATCTGCAAATGCTACTACAGGCAGCTGTCTTAGTCAAGAAAAAAAAATCAATACCAAGTTTTACATGTATAATGTTATAGAATATAATAGTATTTTTTACAGAGTATTTTGTTTGATTAACATAAATTTAATACTTGAGATATCAAAGATATCACATGGGTATTTATTGCAATACCCTACAGTTTCCCACAAAAAAGTTAATAATCTTACAAGTTTATTTAAGTGATAATACACATATGTTAGTAAGTCTTGGGTACATAAATAAAACACCATTTTTGTAATATTATCATTTTATTTGGGAATAAAATTTGTTGAGATACAACCTCGAATCTTAACATTGAAACTGATGTCTCATCCCGAACTACGCCTAGCTACATCCCATCACTGCAAATCTATTTACATTCCTCTTGAGTCCGAATTTACTCTCCATAACGAAAATAAATATCATATCTCTAATATAATCTGCTGACGCTAGTTTACTATCTGATTAAATTCAATTGTTATTGTTAGTTATTACTAATTTAATATAGAGAAAAATGGAAAGACTTAATTCTATGAAAAGTAGACATATTTGTACGAATCTCCACGACGTGCTTAACATGCAATTCACCATATTATTGTAGAGCCGTTATTTAAAGTTACCCTTGTAGAACATGTTTCATTCAATGATTTTAAATAAAAAAAATTGGGTAGGGTATCAAAATTAACTTAATGAACATCATCCATGTATGTGATTACAATTCTCTTGTAGACCTTAAAAATCCGTTCAGATTTAGTAATGTCTGCATATTAGAATTAATTAATATAAATTAAAGGCCTTTATCACATGTGATGTGTTCTAATCAAGACAAAAATATAACAAAGAATTTTCTAATACATAGCCTAAGATCTCTTAAAATAGCAAACCTCAAGGGCTCTCGGGGCATCCACGGTTTGGGTCGCTACATACTACTACCGTTCTTCGGAGTGACTAGGTTCAAGGATCCCCATGAGGACACCTCGGCTGGGAGTGTCACTCTTTGATAATAACCGGTTAGTATTTCGGCAGAAGGGAACCAGAGAGGGCCATCT
This sequence comes from Battus philenor, assembly GCF_028537555.1. Lineage (NCBI taxonomy): Eukaryota > Metazoa > Arthropoda > Insecta > Lepidoptera > Papilionidae > Battus > Battus philenor. The sequence continues at coordinate 9,394,562 of NW_027181688.1, read as the reverse complement.
TTGGCCTAGTTCGTTGCTATTGCCTGGCTTATATCACTACTACTTCAGAAAGGGTTAACACTGAGAAATGTGGTGGAAGACTTCAGCACTTATTCCATCAATATGATTGGGATAAATTATTATTACATGTACTTAAAATCAATAATAATATTTAATGTTAGTAAATTAACAGGAAAGTCTATTATAAACAAGATTTCTAGGTGTAAACGCATTTCTTTACAGTTGTTGGCGACTACAATCTTCTGCCCCTTTCTCTTGGCTTAAAAAGTAAAAGAGGGCTATACTATGTATCGAATACAGTTTAGATATAGGGCCTATAAACTTGAACAAGACAGTCATTTATTTGGTGGCATGTACAGGCATTGCCACGGTATTTATTCAAAGTTAGAAAATATTTATAAATTTAAAATGTATTATCAGAACACATAAAAAAGAATGTGTCTCAAAATAACGGCTCTACGTTACAAAAATTTGAAAAACAAAAATAGACGAAGTAGCATTGAATGCCGAAATTTGTTTTACTTTTAATAGACTTTATACCAGACTTATATTTTGGATTTTTTTTAAACTACGCAATACAATACTTCGCATATAATTAGACGCGAATATTTGTTAGTTGATTTAATTTCCGTTATAAAAATAAACGGCACGTTATCACCGATCCATCCACAAATTAAACGAACTAACAGATATTCCTACAAAATACTTAACTACGAGTAACTACTGGTGTTCACGTTTTCGCTTGACGAAATACTTACATAATAATAATTTTTAAATTGTTTATTTCTAAATAATTACGCGACTTGCCATCATTCTTGTTTTTATCGCTATAAAGTCAGAACAGGCATTGATGAGGTAAATGTTGACGAAAAGAAAAGAAAAACAACGGTTACTATCTGAAATACAGTGATTGGTTGTGTGTAAGGTTTAAAATGGTAAATGTTTAGTTAATTTGATATAAATTAATATATGGTACACCCAATGTAAAAATTAATGGTAAGTAACATAATAAGAAAAGCGTTTATAAAATTCACATCACGATATATTTAAATGAGTTTTCATTCGCTCTCTGTCCCTGCAGACTATAACGAATCGCCTTTTGTTATGGATACATTTAAACAAACTACAATCATTATTAGCAAGCAAATGTTAAATAAAACGGTAAATAATGGAAGCTTAATTGTTATTATATCACGAGTATTACGTAATTATAGAAAGCCTAAATTTTGATTTTTATAACAGCGACTCTAGTTATAAAGTTAAAAATATCCTTCTCTCATTTTGCAAAAACAAATCAACTAAAATTATTTGATAACATATAATGGTTTCTATAATGTTTTCGTATTCCGGACAGGATTATTCCTTTAATTCCTGTTTAATATGTATCAGTTTGAATTGAAGGAGCTTTTTAAAACTACCGCGCAAGAGAAAATTACAAAATACTTTCGAACCACTGTTTAAGCCTTAAGGTAATTAATCAAAACGTTCAAAAACTTCAATGAAATAGATTTTTTACATATTTTTTTTGTCACTTCTCCTATAATCCCATATAAATTACCATTCTGTATTCATGAATTCTGTGTTTATGGAAGATATACTACGCGAATAAAGAGCTTTCACTGTATTGCAAACTTAAAGTCACTTTATAATAAAAAAGACAATTTACTTAGAAAAATTATTATAAGTTTTTCAATGTTTAATTTAATTTTTAGTTCTAGACGCATTTAATAAATGCCAAGTATTATTTAAGCTCTTTCCTGATCACATCTTTATACTTTTTAATTTGGCGCGCTATCACGTAAATGACGTCATCAAAACGTTCCTGCTATCGCTAGTCTGCTATATGCTATTAACACAAAAAAACTGTTTTCGTTATAACTATAATACATTATTTTAGGCGGTATAGCCTTGTTCAATCTAGCCTCTAAATCGGCTTGGCAATTTCTTCGAAACGTTATCCTTTTATAGCAAGGAAACGAAATAATTTAATAATTGTAGCAATTTATAAATTGAAGGAAGGTTGGAATATTAATTCTACCTTGAACATGGAACTGACGCATCTTTAAACCTGATAGATTAAAAAAAAATCAGTTAAAAAAAACTCATTTATGAAATACAAAAACACTAACTAAATGTGGGTAAAACAATAATAATAATAATAAAAAACAAAATTAGAAAATAAATGTTTATTAGAGGAGATTTAAGTAAAAGGAATTACTCAAAACTGCATTCAATTTTTTTTACAAAGGTACAGGCTGAAATAAAATTGAAAACGTTAAAAAATCCTGACATAAAATCATATAAAACAAATATATATGTATTTAAAATTCAATTGTGTATTTGTGGTAGTAAGGCATTGAATCAAAAACATGTACCAAATAAAATATAATTTGAAATATTGAAAAAATAAAAAAAAAGGTTGCAATGTATAGTGGTTAGTGAAAACATGATGTAATTTACTTTCAATGGGTTAATTTCTCGTTTTTTGCCCACAGGCTGTTCATTTGGCAAGGTACAACTATTTTATTGTCCGTGTAATAATGATATATATGTATTATAAATATAGATAATATATTCTTACCGCTGCTTGTGGGCCGCGATGACTATTTGAGCGATAAACTAAAAATTTTTTTTTAATTTAATTGATATACTAATACGTAATGTAATAGCGGCTAAAATAATAATTACATGATAATCAGAGATATTTCAATGCATATTCACCTAAAGTAGAAGTGTTCGCCTATTAGCACTAGAAATAAAGAGAGCCCTGTTTTACCGTTTAATTAGTTACTGTTTTGTGGGCATTACGATATACTACCATTTTAAGTTTATAAATTAATTTGCAATAAATTTAGGTTCATTATTTTTTTTTTCAAATCCTCTTATGCTCACTACCGTATTAAAGCATAGAATTTTGTTTGTTCTCAGATTAGGGCGCCATTGGGACCCTTTTCGCTTATTGAAGTACGCCATTTTAGTAAAGTTAAATCTGATTCTAGTTTATATCAAATTGGACTCTTCTGGAATTATTTTTTATAATTGGTCACTGTAAATGATCCAATATGGATAACAATTTCAAAGAATAAAAAAAGCATTGGGCGAAACAAATATCTAAAACATGTCGTGCGCATTAACACTTCGAAAACAGTTACCCTGCCTACATTCCTTTTTATTCAAAAGATAACTTTAGGTGAATATGCAGACATATTATTAGATCTCTGATTATAATCGGTAGCGTTAAATCTATGCAACGATACAATTGCATTTTAATTACAAATCACAAGACCCGGGAAGATATAAATTACAGATAAGCACAGAAATAATTTTGTCGAAGAAACTAAGATAATTCATATTTTACCACTGTTATAATCAAAAATTAAATACATTATTAGAATAACTAATCTATTTATATAATACAATTAACTAATACTAGTTGGAATATTTGTTATATTTACAAATAAAATACAAACAAGCCAGGTTCATTGTTTCAAATCTAACTATCACTTATATAACACATCGAGAAAGAAATTGTCTTTTCCATAATATATATTTTTAATGTTAATTACCCATTATATTTGGCCTCGACCAAACGATTACAATTAATAATCACAATTATTTGGTTGTTTATATAACAGCTATTAAATAAATAGGTTTTAATTAAATACAAAAAAAAAATGCAGACCTTTGAAATGACTCGAATATATATTCGAAGTGGTCGATTTCAAATGTAGATAATTGCGTTATTAGTTAATAAAACATTTTATATCATCATTAAGTTGTCACCGAGAAGTTAAAATTTTCGGTGTTAGAACCTACTACTACACGGTACTTGAGGTAATTTCTTAGTCCCAACGTACCCATATTGCTATACCAAAAACCGACTCTAAATAGCCGGTATTTTTTTACAAGCTCTCTAATATTCATAAAACACTTTAGAAATTTAAACTACAAAGATCGATAATGTAATTTACGATTCCCATATATAATTTAAAATGGTATAAATAATATAATTGTGGCAGTACGGTTGTAAAACCTTTGCCATTCGCCGCTATACAGTGGCAACGGACTTTTGGCGGGAATTAAAATTTTTTAATCTGTTATTTGTGCATGTTGAGTTCTGTTGTGCTTTATCGTCATTTTATATTTAAACCTGTTTCTTAGATATTCAATGTATTTTCATTTAGTTTCTTTATTATAAAACATTATCGATCTTAAAAGTTTTAATTTAATATAATTATTATAATAGAAATGTCACCGACGCATCTTATGTATCTTTCAACTACATTTAAATATTGCTTTGTTCCAAGGAATGAAATAATGGCAGTGCTGTGAGGATTTGATGATTGTTCCATTTGTTATCTTAATGAATACAGATACAACAAGATTCAATTAATATGGCGTCGGTTTTAATTCATGAAATAATTTTACTTAATTTGTTTTGTCATATGTAAACTGTGTGTACAAGATCACAAATGAGTTTTAATTATATAATTTATATTATTAAATATCCCGTAAGTGAACAGATTTCCAAATAAAGTTTAGATTAAAACTTTAACAGATGTATCTGTCATCATATTAAAATTTTCTTTAATACTTAAATTAAAAATATTGTTCCTAAATGATAAAACTGGTAAAATACAATGTTATGAAAAAAAAAATTGATATTTAAATATAATTTTCCTTATAAATTCAGCAATAAGAGAATTATTCTTTACTCTCTCAAGCTTCCCCCACATACTTTTAATAAGTCCACTTAGAAGCAGGCATGCTTTAAGTTTTTACGAGGATATCTGTCCACCTTGTGGATATTCTTCTTATGTTTGTTTTATAATAGCCTTTAAATGATGCCATTTTAATTGAACCTAGTGTTACATACAGTATTACTCATTGTAACTCTACAATTGACGCTCGTAGAGCTAGCACTTGCTCTTTGCATGTTTTTATACTGCGATGAACAAAATACATACAAACAAAAACACGAACAAATATAATAAAGATAATTTTGTTTAGAATACCGGTCCACCCTCGCATTTTGACCAAATTAAACTAATATAAGGTAAAATTGGTGCAATGACATGTGTTCACATACTTTATGAACCATGAATTTTAGAAACATTTCGACAATATATGTGGTAAAATTTAAGAAATACATAATATAACTAATATGCTACTTTGTCTATTGTCATAACGAGCCAGTGATTACAAACCTCTACCAAACAGTATAGAACAATTTCGAGGATTTTAATTCAATAGTTATTATTTTAGCAATGTGTAATTTGTAGAATGAAATATTAAATTAGACAACAAAAGTATTATATAAATACATATGAACCTTAAAGGCCTATGTTTACTAATCAATTCTGTACTACACAGGTTTAGGTATCATAACCAGTTTCAAATGTAAAATTTGATATATTATCATTTATATCCAGACATAGGCCTCCCCTATTATTGCAAAGGATAAGACCTATAATGAATAATATGAGAATGAGATGTCCTGAGCTGTGTATAAGTCGGAACAGTTCATGGCTTTCTTTTCCAACACCAAAAAAATTACAGACCTTTGAGTTCCTTAGAGAAGCAAACATTAATGAACATATTTAATTATGGACCATAAAGAAACAAGGAGGCTTTTACGGACAATGTAGTTATATCTTATGTATCATATTTTGATTACAGATTTAAATGTTTAGTACACCTTAAAATATCAAGTTTTATATTTGAATCTTATTAACGTATAGTTAACTACCTAAAGGGCATAAAGGCATCTTTACGGTGACTTTTTATTGACATATTGCCTTGGCAAAGGCATATGGTGATCACATATAAACATCGCAATTTAATAGCAAGTGCTAACCCCACAAGTAATACAACACACATCTAATACACTGGGATATACCTACCAGGCTACCATTATCTCTAAATATATGTACTCAAAGAACATTTTTATACCAACGGCATAAATCTATTGACAACTTATACCGGTTAGTTGTTAAAATAAAGAAAACACACTTTTTAAAGCGTACATTTTTTATAACTGGCAATGCACTGAACAAAATGTACTCTGCAATTTTGGCTCTAAATCTTATTACATTTATAAAAAATAAGTTTTTTTTAATAATGAGCATATTTGAAATGAATGATGTGTTTATTTGATAAATCTATATGTCATGCCGCTAGAGGTAGCATTATAAATAATAAAACTTAATTACACTTCTAGTATAAAAACAAATCGACGTCATCATTTATTAATGTGGCTATATGACAAAAAATTCATCTTTATTTGTGGGTAGTAATATTTCTACATAATTAATAATATACATAAAATATACACATGCTACCTCCAGTAGTGTTTGAAACTACAGGGTTGAAAATTACATGTATTTGTTTGAGCACATTTGTGCATTTCGAACTGTGACATCGGAACGGGGGTTTCCCCATACTTCCGACCGCTTCAGTAGGAAGCCTCGTGGCCGGCCAGGATGTACAGGTCGTTGCCGTCGTCGCTCGACAGCGTGTTGTGCAGTGTGTGCGACTCCAGAACTACGACCCTGGAACCATTTCACGTGAAGTTATTTAATATAAATTCTTTAAAAAGAGGAAATATATCACAAAATTATGATAGCGTGTATCAACAGCCTGGTAGTATTTGGACATGGGCTTCTCTTTGTGAAACTTAGTCAAGGAATCTTGTTTTGTCTCTACAGGCAGGTTTGAAACACCAAGCGGCACTGCGCTCATTAGGTTAGCTTTAATCAAACCAACTCAACTCCTCGAGAAATCCCAGCAGATTAGTCAATGAATACAGCAGGAGTCACCATGATGGAACAACGACAAGACATTTAATGGAATCAGGCGTTATTTTGCGGAAGTCGATCCTAAGTAAGAAAAGGACCAATATTTAGCCACTTCCGCACATGCAGTGGTAGTCGTGCAACAAAGTGCACCGCCCGCCAGCCCGCCGATAAATGCGTATGCGGCAAACAATGCGAATCACACAACCGCTACCACCAAATTACTCAACACGTGTTTTACCCCTCCGCGGGGCATCTTCAGGAGTTATGTTACACCGATTAGTGCCTCTGATTGACTCTGTGTTTGGCACTAATCGGTGAGTAAATAAGTTAGATCTTAATTCTGGATAACATAGTTATAATTATGTTTGACTGGATTGTAAAATTGGTAGATTTTTTTAAAGTAATTATTGTGGGTAGACAAACATTATAGCAGCAAACATACGAGCAGTGGTAGTCCAGCGATAGAAGACGTTGCTGGTTCGATTGCCGCGATACACTCTTATATAATTCACATTTTTTGCAAGAATGGCCAATGGTCACAAACCAGTTTCCAGAGGTATGTGTCTGTGTACCATAATACCATGTATATGTGTATACCTTTTGGGGACACCACCCGTGTATACCTTTTGGGGACGCCTATGCCTTGCAATAGGCGTCTATAGGCTAAAACAACAAATTTTAAGTCTTTTTGGGGGTAATATCGAAGTACCGCAGGCACAAACAATTGTTGGTTGAAACGTTGGTGTTCAGATTTCTCTAGAAATTTACGCTGTTAGTTAATTATAAGATTATCCGACTGTTGTATTAGAAGTGGAACTATTTTATTGATGTGGGAAAAGTAGACATAGCTCTTTTAAACACACAGTACCGAAGGATATTTCTTCTACATATATATTTAAAATGTATAAACATTTAATTTATCTTTACTAATAACATAGCTAATATATTGCTATATTAGGTCGCTATGTTGAAAATTAAAACAACATGAAACATTTATCACAAGTACGGTGCATTTGATCAACGCCATCTATTGACAATTTTCGACAAAGTTATTTTTATTCATTAATATTAGATACTTAATTTTAAAGCATAAGTAGGGTCGGTTAATTTAGAGAGGTAGTTAACTCACTTGTCGTGTCCGAGGAGTCTGTATGCGCGCGACAGGTCAGTGATCTCCTGCGTGACGTCAGCATTACGCAGCGACCGACCCTGCACGCCGTGCCGGTGGAAGGCCAGCACCGAGTCCGCCAAACACACTGTTTACATTCAAATAAATTTAAACCACTATAATTATTAATACAACTAAGTCAAAATATATTAAAATAGCGTTTCTACTGCGGGATTTGTAAGTTTTAGTATTGCATTGTAAAATAAATCTTATCATTGTTAAATAAAGCTCTCTTTCGACTTTACTATGGTACAATAGGTACGCGCGGGGCGAGATGTGGAGGAAGTATCTTTCTATAACAAGGTGCAGTGGTTTCGGTAGCACAATAATTAAATAAAAAAAACCAATGTATTCGATATTCGTGTAATTTTTCTGCTATTGTATGATACAGTAAGTTAAATTTGTGTAAACTCTCTGCGGACTCAGATCCTGGACTGTCAACTTTGGAACAATATCTTCAATATAAAGTCTTAAAGGATAACGGTACTGTGTAGAATAATGTCCTCTAATACCGCTTTACATATATGTAATGCCAAGATTAGTAGGAACCTTGGTATCTTTTACGAAACATAACAGAGCCTCTCGATACATTGCCTGGAGTAGAGTAGGGTGGAGAAAGAGTTCTACAAATATAGTAAGAGAATGAGTATGCATTGCGTTTGTGTAGCCTGCGCTTTACTCACGTATGCTCTCGATGTGGAAGTCGAACTGTATGCGGGAGACGAGCTTAGCGCGTCGCTTGTCGTCGTCCAGCCGCCGTCGCTCCAACGCCGGCAGCACGGGGATTATATCCACCATATTCTCGTGGCATACCAGCACCTTCATAGCAAATACAATTTTCACATAATATAGTGTGATTGGCAATAGGTATAAAAGCTTTAAAAGTGTGAATATATAGCTCATTTGTCAGCAAAAAGCTTTTACATCTATTTCCAATCACTCTGTATAAGGTGATCACTCTAAAAAATGTTACATTAATTTGCTGCGAATCAATATTTTCAGACAGCACAAAGTCTGCAAAGACAGTCAGTAAACAATTATTAATTTTAATATGCAGCAATTAAAATTTTTAAAAGACTTTTTCTTACTGCATTATCATTAACCACAACCTTATTTATTATATCTGAAACCATTACACCATAGTCCAATAGGGTGTAATTTGATATTATATATTTAGGAGAGAAGTTTTCTTCGTAGCGAATCCTCCCCCAAACTCTTTTTGGGCACCTTCCTTTATGCGCTTGACCGCGAACGTGGCCGGTCGTCAGCCGTGGTGGTTTGTGTGTGTACATAATATATATTATTTATACATATACATAGTGTCCGAAACATGCTAGATATGTATATATCTAGCATGTGTCGGACGGGTCATTGGGATGCAGGTGTAAAAGACCTGCATCGTTTCTCACCGCATCCTTGCTGAGCTGGTGCACGGCACGCAGCGTGTGCAGGCGCTCGGGCCGCGGTATCACCGTGTTGGACCCACCCACGCACACCTCCAGCTCGTCCGAATGGAACCACGTCGCACCTGCAACAGATACTCACCGTCACTTACGAATCCAATAAGTTAGAAAGAGACGCGGACTTATATCAGACAAGTTAAGACGTGGTATTTGATTTTTCCTAATGGCAAAGAAGGTATATCTTGGTGGTTTTAGTAGGTGCAAATGCAACAATCTGTTTTAAAACGAAATATTTTCTAACTGCTGTTATGGTTTATTTTAAATTTAGAACGAGGTTAGCTATAAAATAGGAAACATTTATATATTAATTTATTATATCCCCATGCTTTATGGATTATATTTAGTACCTTTGCACTCGATATTAAAGATGTTGTTGAAGCTTTAGGTTAAAGTTTCAATCAAAGAAGGTTCTTTTAGAATTCTATTATTAACGTACATAGATGAATTATTTAATAAACTTTTACGGAAATGATGATAGACTAAACTGACCAGAGTTGATGTTGACGAGGTTTAGTCGCAACGGCTTCCTGGTGGCTCCCACGCACAACAGCGGGTACTCCAGCTCCGGTGTGATTATCAGCTCGAACGCCGACAGAGGCGTTGGTAATACGCATTCGATGTTCTATTAAAAACAACCATATTTGTAAAAAGAGTCTGACAAAAAAGGAGAAGAGAAAGAGAGAGATCGGTAGACATTAAAAGAGAATAAGACATATTTTTAGTTAAGTCGCCTATGAAATATATGATATACAAACAAAAATCATGATCATTTCAGCTCTAGTTAGTCAACTATCTTTGAATAGGCTTCACCCATAGATTTCCAACGGGAACTTTTGGAAGCAGCGTGATGGATGCATCATCTGACGACCTTAACAAAATCGTCTCTCCCCCTTTTCCTTACCTTGAGCAGCATGAACTTTCGCAGCGGGTCGTACCACTGCATGAGGAAGAGTCCGGCGGGCGTGGCGCCGCACAGGTACTTGTACCCGTTGTACGGGTTGCGTGCCACCGCACACCGCATGCACCCTGGCAAACATCAACTTTATTAATATTTCAAGATCTAAACTAGTATATATATATTAAAAATGAACAGAACATTCTTTGCTGCACATACATGAACTTTTAAACTAAATGCTTATAAAAAGAAAATAGGGGAGTTATGAGTTATTCACATAAGAACCAAGGTCACCGACGAAGCTCATCTGAAGTGGGCAGTGGTTGGGACCGAAAGGTTTCCGAGTGGCAACCACGAACCGGTGGACACGGCGTGGGTAGACTCCCCACTAGATGAAAGAAAGTCATTAGATGCGAGCAGCGCATTAAAATCTTTGTGGGAAACATATGCCTTGCAGTTGGCGTAAGACGGATAAAACTTGACCAAATTATCATCATTTTAGTCTTAGGATGTGATGATGTGTGATAATGCCCACAACTGGACATACATGCCCCACCCGTAAATTTTTAAAATACCTGCATCAGCTGTTTTTCAACAACGTTAACAAGGTGATCTGTCCACGTGTGGGTGAATGTCCTACCCTGCGCTTGCCGATCCGTGGTCTTCCTGTCTCTTAAGGCCAAGGTCTTGACGTTTACAAAGCCTATTAGAAAGATATCGTAGTGATGATACGTACCCCTGGTGTCAGGCACGCGCGTGGTGAGTGCGAAGCGGCGAGGTAGTAGGCGCGGAGGCAGTACACGTAATGAACGCCCTCCACGCGCGCTTCCAATCAGCGCTAGCAATTCATGCCGGTACAACGAAGGCGTTTTACCTAATACACCAAATTGAACCTTATTACAAATATTTACAATGACTTAAGAAATTACGAATTTGTTTAATCTTCAAAGTTTTCCAGACTTCTTTACTTCCCTTAGACCACTTTCAACATTTAACTGATTCAGGTAGAGCTGCTAAATTTGTACCTTATTCTCAAAACCCAACAAATAGTGTGAAGATAAGATCTAACTACGGGAATTTGCTTTGTGACGTTCCAAACACGAATTTATAGTTTGAGCATACCCAGCACAAGTCGTGTTTTGACCCTTTGCACGTCTTTGTATGTAATTTATTAGAGGACCGGGAAGTAATGTCGCTTTCTTAAGTTAAATTCACACGACTACATTTTTAACAAGTTTTTATTTCTTATCAAGAATTCACCTTCGTTATCAACAACCTTTTGCCATCTAATATACAACGTCTTCCAAGTACGAGCTATCAAATATCGACATGTGCAGAAACGACATTAATTTCCGGTCCCCCAAATATAATACAAGTTTATTCAAGTAACATTGAGTTTACTTTCAGCCTACATTAATAAGAGAAATCAAGCTATCTAAAGTAGATAAACTCATGGACCCACGCTTTGTAATTTAAACCCTCAATTTTTTGTCACGCCCTCGAGCTCCATGGACTCCCGGTAGCCTGAACCACTTTGAGAAATGTTGGTCACCAAAAAAAACCACATTAGTCCAAAGTATTACCACAGCGTAACTGATTCTACAATACAGACCAACAGAAGCGTAGTATTTTGAGCAGCAAGTTTAATGTAATTATATATCTAAGGTTTTGGACACATACATTTATCAGTATATATAGTTTCATAATATTATGAAACTATATATACTGATAAATATGTATTATTTTTTGTGATTTATATATATATATAAATATAATACATTTAGTTTATATTTATTAATATTTAAATATATGTATTGCAGAGGGTGTTATGATTTTAAATACGATTATTTAATCTTTAAATGTTTTCATCAGTATGTGGCAAAATTACTTTTCTATTTAAGATTAGAAATCATAAACCTGCCACCAGACACCCTGGATCATATTTATATAGTATTAAAATTATTAGTAGTCAATAGTATATTATTTTTTTTCTTTTATGATTTTTACTTATTTCATCTATTTTCTTCTTTAATTTCAATTAATGTCTGCATTGTTATAAATTCAAGTTCATATTTATAAATTCAATCCCTGAAAGATTGCAAAATTTACTAACCAGAAAGCGACATTAGAACGTCTTTGATGACGTGCATCCAAATAGTTCTTCGGGGACAAAGCTGGTCCATAGCCGTCTCGTGTAATTCGTTCAGGTTCAGCGTGTAGATGCCTTCCTCAGCACCTGATGGAATTACGTAAAGATTAAAATAGATTTCATTCGAAGATCTAGTCCAGCTTTGATCAACAACATGCCTGTTGGAAAGCGACAATATGCTAGAAGGCATGTAGGCTCAGTAAGTACCTGTTCACTCTGACCTTGAAGAGACCCAGGTTATATTCTAAGTAAATAAGGTAACCGGCAGATTGTTCCACACTGGGGCTGTATAGGTCAGGAATGTAGAATCGAAACGTTTATTACACTTCCAAAGGAACTCGTTACTGGAATATTCCAGCGGACTGGCAAATTGGAATTGCAGTCGCATGGCTATATAGTAGTGCAGAGCTGATAGCCGCTGAAGCCTTAAGGTTCTGAGTGAAGACCATTGACCACGAAGCGCAGCGAGGAATGATGAACAGATCACCTTATTAAGATCACTGAGACCAGATGCATGCCACTACCTATTGGTCCTATTGGAAAGATAAAGGGAAGGAGTATGTCCAACAGTGGCGTCTTTCGTCTGAAATTATGATGAATATTCTACCTGCTCGAAATATAGAAATAAAATATTAGCGATAAATAGTAAATCTTTAAAATTGACAACTGGTAAACTGCTATATAGTACTAGGTGTATAAAAACTACATTAATATTACTGCAAAGTATTTTCTATTTGTGAACGTCCTTATCTAAAATCCATTTCTAAAGGTGAAAATTACTTTAAACCTTTACTTGTGTATGTATTTATCTATTATTTTGAAACTATCTTTAAGTATCCTTTAATAAAATGTTTCTAAGTAATACTAAGTAAGAACAGAGAAAGAGGTAACGCCTGATTCCATTAAATATCTAAGTAATACAGCGTGAACTAGTCGCTTCAAACAGTACAAGATAATTATACAAATTGTTAAGTAATTACCAATCAATATATGTTGATCTCTTGTGTCCGGATGTATCCAGGACGCTGTGCAGTTTATCCTCAAAGGACATCCGTTAAACACCTGAAAATAAGATTATTGATAAGCATATTATTTATTATACTATTAGAAACAGTACACATTAAGGTAAAACATAAAATTTATACATTTATTTGTTTTTACGGTATGTAAAAATAATATATTTTTTTAATTTGAATAGCCTAGCACTTTATTACCAGTTAGTTGTGGTTACCGTCTACACACGTGTTCTTAGACTGCATACTTATTACGAACTTTTTTTTTTTGAAAAGTTAAACGCGGTTTTATTTCAATGACAAGGAGAGAGACTGAATAACTAAAAATCGTGACGTTCACCGTTAATATAATGCCGGGTACAGACGTCTTACAATATTTAAGAAATCCTTGGAAATCTTAACGGTAGAGAAATTATTTATTTATTTCTTATTTCAGATACGTTATTTCAATTTTCTTATAAATAATAAATCAAATTTATTAGCAATAAGTGAAATTTTATGAACGGCCACGGAGCAATATTCAAATAAATTTTATGAACATATATGTACAAAAGTAAAATAAGTTGTAAAACAACTGTAATGTTTGTAAAATAAATTGTTCATGTGATGTGAAAGTACCTTGGAGAAACAGGCCCCCATGTGAACTTTTGGCGTGGGCGGCAGGCCGTTGGGCGCGGGGCGCGGCGGCGTGTGCGTTCGTCGAGAGCGTGCACGTCGCGGAGGGACGGGCGGAACTGGCCCAGCGCCGGCTGTCGCAACAGTCACTTTTAACAAAAAAAACTTATTCTAACCTTAAAAATTAGGACAATTTGGACTTAGTACTAGTTGTCCAAGTAGATTGCAAGAGATTGTGAGCAGGGCTCCATGAACAAATAAATTCTTTTAGCGTTTTGGTTGAAAATGTCTCACTTGCTTCATCATTATCATCATTTCAGTCACGGAGCCCCACTGCTGGACATGGGCCTCCCCCGTAAATTTTCAATTGGACTGGCCTGCATCCAAAATCTTCTAATCTCTATATGGTTTCCACACCAGAATCTTAAGGTCCCAGCCGCTATCGTTCGCGACACCATGTGGCCTGCTCATTGCCAGTCCGCGACTTGCTTATGAATTATTAAATGCCAATAGATGGGCTACCACGATGCACATCTTGATTGTTTTAGCATTAGAACCACAAAACCAAAAAAAAAGAATTAAATGGTAATATTTTACTTACCATAAAGAGAAATGAATGTTTACAATATCGGAAAAACTTACATTCGCTGTCCACTTTCGCTTTGTCCCTTTGACTGTCAGACAGACTCCGCTGCCGCTGACTGACCTTCGTCTCCTCGTCCGTCAACTCCTTCCCTTCTCTCACCTCGTCCACCATCTTGAATATCTCATCTACGGAAGAAGTCTTCCTCTTCTCCAGCTCGCACTGACAGAACTGACTTAAGTCTATCCCCGCCGTGACAGTGTCAGAGTTGTGCCTGTTGTGTCTCTTCCTGTGCTCGTAGCTCTTGTCCTCCATATTTAGACTCATGTCTATCTTCCTGCAAAGGTCCTCGTCGGATGTTCCTCCGTTCTCCAGTTTATCCGTATCCGATATCCTCAATCGATTCGTGATCTGCAGAGCCCTAAAGTTGGACACCGATATTTTTTGCTTTTTACAGTTATCACAGTAAACGATACCCGACTCTTGGTTCTGATTGGAACAGTTCCTGTAGTAGCTTAGGATATCACCGTTGGAGCTGCACGCGTCGCAGGAGCATTTGGAGGCGACAGACCTCTGCAAGTCGCTCAACGTGTTGTCGTCTCTAGGCTCCGGTTTGGGGCACAAACCACACTCACAATTAGCATTTCTGATTTGCGGAGACTCCAACGCGACTTCGTTTCCAGGTTGATCTGCATACATTATCTCGGTCTCCCCCATTTTCCTACAAAGCGGATCGTCTATGGACACCCGCGAAGCTCCAATCGGACTTTGGAAATTGGACGCGAGACTCTGATATATGTTCGTCGTGGAACTATTCAGATAGTTCTGCTTTAACTGTATACACTGGGAGAGATGTTGGTCGTGTATTGACAGCGCAGAGTTGCCCTGCGTCATGTTCGCAGTTTCGGCTGTCAACGGTAGTGTTGCCCTGCGGAAAAAATAAAGTTACCAATTTGGTAGAATTCACGTCGTGTTAGTAAGCTGCTCGGAATGCAGTGCAGTTAGGTTTTCGAAGCTCCGGGGGTGCTGTTAGACACAATAATTTTAATGTGGTTATTTTATATATTTAACTTTTATTTAGTTAATTGTTTAAATAACAAGTGGTGCTGGTGGGATATATTTTTTCTCAGTTGTGGGAGACAAAAAAATCGAAAAACATTTATAACTAATTTAATTTAAAGTTTATTTTAATAAAACTCATTACTTATGATTAGATTATGATTTAAAAATAAATTATCTACTGCTCATAAGCAGAGAACTTTTATGTCACATGCTTTAAATAATATATTAATTATATACATCGGTTTGACTGATAACTTTTTTAACAACAAGCAAATACTAATTAAGCGGTTTAAAGCAAACCGTATTTATGACTCCTAATTATACCCAGAACTCATCTTGTACCATTGTTTACGCTTTTATGTACATTGTGTAATATTAATAATTCGATTTTATGATAAAGAGAAGTTTTAATTAATTTTATTACAGTATTTAGTTATAATTAAGAGCCATAATGGTAATAAATACAAATTGATAATAATTATTATACTGTCCGAAATATAATTCAAGATCGCAATACAGTTGATATTGGATTAAAATATACACTCAATTTCCTTTTCTCATTTAAATAGATGTAAATTTGACTGGAATAAACACAAAATATCCAAATTTATATATACTCGGAATTATTTACTATTGAATTTATTATTTACTAATTTTATAAACAACTCTAAATATTTCTCTATCGATTTATAAACTACACCCAACTCTTTTTATACACCATTTTGAAATAACGAAATAATTTACCAATACACACTAATCCCTAATTTTTTTGACAGTGCTTACAGAAACTGATTTATTTGTTGTTTTACACAAAAATACCAAATAAATTCCTGGATGTATTTTAATTTGTATTTTGGTAAAGGAAAGGTAAAAATTGGCAATAATTAAAAATTAAAGAACTTATGCCAAGGTGGTACAACCGGCAATATTATCGCTCGAGGCGATCTCTACCACAACCTTTGGTAGGAGATGAGAGACGTGAAGGAAAGGGCGATTTAGGATGTACAAGATAATTGAAAACATACTACACATTTCAGAGTAATATACTTAGTACATATAAATACATTTTATATATATAAGGTATACATAAAGTCCGTATCTATACGGCAGGCTATATTCTAATGTTGATAGGCGCTGTTAGCCGTTTTGGCTTTTACAGCTTCATCGGACTCAGACTATACGGCAACAAAATAATGATGGAGAAATACGTAGTTTTTCAAACCCAACAGTTGTGATGGACATATTTGACGTATAAACTAAATATATCTTTTCTGATCCATTCCGTATTAAATGTTCACGCCTGTTATAAAATACCGATTAACCTCTCGTATGCCATGTATAAAGGTTTATCAGACGTACACCCAATGCCACCACTTTACGATGAGCGAGTGACGCGTTGGAGTTTGGATACACTGAATTTTTCGTTCGGAAACAAGTCCTTTTAATTTTTTAACGCTAAGTTGTTGTATATCTGCAGTATATCCAGATTGAAAAAGTATTTTGAACTGTATTTGAAGTGATATTCGATAAAATATAGCTTGTATCGTTTCCGGACATATCTGTCTTAAAGGCAGCCTGGACAGATCTAGGCTAAGGCAAACAAAGGTAACAATTGTTATTCCTAAATTCAATTAGTATTTTTATGGATTGAATTTTAGCAGTACCTTAATTTTTTTAATTTCTTTTAGTAAATATTTATGTAGTATGAATATAGTTATTATATATGTATGAATATAGTTATTTTTTATTTTTTGTATTTTGTAAAAATATATACGAGTTCTTTTTCTTACGCATTTCTTAAGGTTTTAAATTAAAACATGTTCTTTAAACACGGTATGTCACATATATTTTTAAGACTATCTTTTTGGCACTTTTTTAAGGAACGGACCTACTGTATAAAAAAAAGTTGGGTGTAATAGTAGATTCTAAAGAGTTTTATGATTTACATTATGTTATTGAGGTATAACCCTGTCTTACGATACGTGAAGTTATTTCGAACAGCGAACACTACCTACTATCTACACAAACAATGAACTCTGATGCATGCGGTGTAAGGGCAGTCCGTTTACCTGAGCATTAACTCTTCGTCAATATATTGCAAGAGGCTCCTAAAACAAGAGAGACATCTTACAGAAATGTGCCGGCTGTACGCCGTTTTGTTCTTTACGGGTATGGTGCGTATGGTCTAAAGTTGTTCGACAAGTGAAACGCACGTATCGAATCGGAATATCGATTGAAAAAATTAAATTTATAAAAACTGTATACACAGATGGAAATAAAGAAAAAAGAAATGTACATAACATTTTATGAACATCCTGGTTGTGTCTTTTGTCACTGCACTTCTCACGTCACCAATTATAGTGCATATTATGACTGCATAAATGCATATAGACACATAGATTTTTAAAGAATAAAAGAAAATGTGAAGAGTATTAGAAAGAGAAGGGCGGAAATGAGAAAGGGAAAGCAACATACAAAAGAAAAAGAATTAAAAGCCCAACATATTTTTGGAAAAGAATTGTTTTACACAAAAAAAATTGAAAAAAATTTCGAATTTATACTGTTATTAATTATATAAATCGTACCCATAGTTAATTCCAAACAAAAAATTTGCGCATGCGATCTTTAAAAGTTCCCCATTTTTGTTATTCCAACCACCACCAAGAAAAATTATGAAGCAAAAACAAACATGACAAGCGTTTTAAAAAAAGAATCTCAGACGACAAAATTTTTTTTCATTTATTTATAAATGTTATATAATTTAAAATTTTTATTTCAGCTATTTTATAGCTGCATATGTCTACAACTTTAGGCCACACTGACAGTGCAATGAGAATGATAGACAGACAAAAAAAATTAACAAAGCTTACAATTAATTCCCGCCATTTTGAAATCTTACCTGACATTGACATTTAGCGGGAAAATATGTGTCTGTCACTCTGACATAAACGTGTCAAAACGTCTGTCTTTTATCTGTGCCGGATTTTTTAAACATTCAAATATGGGTAGCTAGTTAAACTAAAAACGTAAATAATAGATTATTATATAAAATTTAAAATATATTGAAATCTGAATCTATATTAATGCATAATTTATTAAAAATATTGAACAGTATGTCCGTATATAGTCTTATTTAAATGGGGAAGAAGTTTTATTGTTTATTGTAAAAGTTCCGTTAACTAAACTTTTGTTGTTATAAACTAAATTAAATGGTATTTACAAATGTTGAACAGTAAATGATTTATAAATTATTTTTCTATCGTAGCTGACGTTTGACCACCTTCATATCTATATTAAAATATACTCAACTTTTTGATTGTTTCTGTATATGTAATAAAGTGGATGTTTATTTTTTATTTAAAGCCTTAATGTCTATGCCATTATCAACGAGTTAATTTTCGTGTGGTTCACAAAAGAGGTCGATTTTAAATTTTTAGATACGTTTAATCCTATAGATTGTACAAGATCGATAATTATTAGAACCATTCTACCATCTTATGCCCCATGACCTCAAATTGTCTTTTATTGCCATACATATTGCCTAACCTTGTTTGTAGTTGAGTGTGTAGTTTTTATCTAGCAAGCCAACGCGGCCACGTAAAGCCATATCCATGCAAGTAACAGAAACATCAGTGTCGTCTATGCTAAGTTCCATAGTGCAATCTCTTCACACTCAATAAAATCGCCTGTAAATCACCTTCAGAACTATCGCAAGTCAAAATATCCTTTATATTTATGCTAATAAACGCTTTTTACCCTTTAAACTAGAAAGGTTTTTTTCTGTTGTCCTTAAAATATTTATGACTATGTTTTTCAATTGACTTGCAATAATTTAAAGGACGAATGAAAATCGTAAATATACAATATTCAAAAACTCAACGCCGCCTTGCCACACGTAACGAACATATAGACAGACAAATACCACTTAACATGTTAGAAATCAAAGTAAAACCGCAAAACCATAGACAATTAGACAGAGGACAACGAAAGTTAAAACTGAAGGACAAGTTAAATTGTTTTTGTGAAATAAAAT
Organism: Battus philenor; assembly: GCF_028537555.1. NCBI lineage: Eukaryota > Metazoa > Arthropoda > Insecta > Lepidoptera > Papilionidae > Battus > Battus philenor. The sequence goes on along the minus strand of NW_027181688.1, from coordinate 9,374,784 downwards.
ACCTTAAACTCATTCGCATAATATCATCACCAGTGATCACCCGACACCACTTGCTATAAAATAATAAATAGTTTACAGAATAACTCAAATAAATAAATATGATACAGATAATATAAAGCGATAGGTTAAATGTTGAGCTGAACTTACTTCTCGCTCGACGGCATGGTGTCCGTGGAGAGATCCTGCAGGTCCTGGGACATGGGGTTATGTTTCGGGCAGCTCATGAGCGAAGCTACACTCCAGTCCTCGCTCGTTTGTCTGTGGAATTCGGCTGTAAAATTAAATATGACATTATAAGCTTTGTACAAGAAGTTGTTTTTTCTCATATAAGAGCCTTTTAGACTTTTGTTCTAGAACATTTTAGTTCACTTATAAGCAGTGTCAACATTCTACAATGTCATTGGTTATAGATATAAAAGTTTTAGAGTGGTGAATGTATAGCAAACTTGTCAGGAAAAAGCTGTAAAACTTTTACGCTTTTTTAAACATCCTGTATAAAGTGATAACTGAAATATGTTACATTAATTTATTTTTCTATAGGATTGCGACATTCCAAGATCTTCTGACAGCACAAAGTCTGCAGAGAGATAGTAAACAATAATTAATTTTAATATGTAATGTGTAATTCGAATTTTAAAAACACATTTTCTTACTATATTATCATCACGTAATTTATTATTTCTATAACCTCTCACCTGTTTGTGTTGCATTAAATTATATCAATTTATTGTATTAGTACAAGATAAATTTTGTATTTAATAGAGCGGAGAAACATTTATATAAATATATAAAAACAGGACACAATCTAGAAGATGAAATGATATCACTAACCATTACGTTTAATAGTATCACCGTCACAACTCCGACTGACTTCGGCGCTGAAATTGATAACCTGCGGCATGGACCGAAGACCTAACTCATCATCTTCATCTAGGTCCACCACCGGAGAGTCGTCGTACACACGTCGCTCAGCCGGGACTTCGCCCAGAAGCCGCGAGTTGGTTGGTATCTCATCCAACAGCGACGTCGGCCGGGATACCCTATTAACAGGCTTCATCGCTCTGGAAGGTCCCCGGTCCGCGAGACTACGAGGTCGTGAAGGCGGAGCCCCGGGGATGTCGGGCTCGCCCAAAACCCGTCTGCCACGGCCGGTATGCTTCGAAGCGATGCGTTGCGGCACGTTTGATATTGCCTGTTCAGAAAAACTCTAAAATTAATAAAGTGATCTACATAATGAAACCTGTTAAAAATTAATATTAAAATTTTTATGCCCGTGAAGTGTGCAATATTTGGAGACTTTTGAGTGTGGAAGATAATAAAATCGAGAAGAGGAGAGGTGATGGAAGATAGAAATGAAAAGCAAAAAAGAGAGAGGGAGATATTATTTCTCATCATTCTTACATGCATCTCTTTATCATTCAAAATTGCACAACATACAAAAGAACCATTTTTTGAAAATGACGGATGGATAAACCGAAAAACAAATAATGTTATAGATATGGATTTATTTCGTACTGTAAACATGTTAATGAATAATAAAGTTTATAATAAATAAATGTAAACATGTTCACAGTTATTTGGGACATAAAAAATACTATTTATCCATTACTTTATTTAATACAGTTTCTGACATGGATATGATAAACAATCTGTTCTTAAACATCGCATGCGCATCTAATCACAGCCGCCTGCCTCTCAAATACCTCAGGCGGTAACTATAGTGCTATTTCGATAGTACTATATCACTTATGCGCAAACTATAGACTGTCGCATATTTCGTTTTTAAAAAATATTTAAAACAATAGTTTATTATTAAAAATATAGTTCGTTATGTATCTGGGAACTTAAGGGAAATTTTGATGTTTAATTTGTTAAAAATGTGAACTCACCCCATCCTCGTCCAACTCTTGGCTGTTGCAGTGGCTGGGCGGGTTGGAGTACTTCTGTAGAAGCTCGATGGCAAGACGCTTGCTCATGTCTTGTTGGAAGAACGCGTGCTGTGGAAAAAGTAATTACAATTTGTAATTTCAAACATTTCAATCGGTTTCATTGATTCGATTAGTATTGTTATATATGAAGAAAACGATTAAACTATGCCATTACATTGATAGCAAAATTTAAATCAAATAAAATTTCATCCTTGCAAAATTAAAAAAATACAGGTGATTCGTTATAGGCGTAAAGGTGGGGACCATACAGCTTGTTTTTTGTCAATTAATATATGGCACATCCTATCCAAATATTACAATTGCTTCACATATAATAAATAAAGCAAAGACTACAGTAAGTAAAAGTGTTTTCAAAATTCAGATTAGTTGATTTAAAATTAATTATTATATATTACCTGTAGAATTTATAATGCCAGATGTTATTAATCTGTCGTATTTCATTTGGAAACATAAATTAATGTAACATATGTCAGAGTTATCATTTTATACAGGTGATTATAAATAATTGTAAAACCTTTTTGTTGATAAATGAGGTATTCATACTGCTTTAAGGCTTGTACAGCTGGTTATACACAAATTAAGGCTAATAAAAGGTTATGTACAAGTCTAAAAGCGATATAAATCACTCAGTATAATTGGATCATTGGTACTATGACGCCTTGGATAATATACTCAAGGATTAACAGCTCCAGAGTATGAGATAATTAGTACAGTGGAAACATTAGAACATAGTTTAATAACCCACCTGTAACAATTTATCAGCTGTTGGCCGTTTCTTGGGGTTCTTAGTGAGCGCCAACTTTAGGAAGGCGTGGAAGACTTGGGACCAGCGCTCCCTGTCCTTGAGCTGGGGAGGCTTGAAGCCTGACTTGGACATCAGGAACAGCACCCTCATGGGATGTAGCTCGAACATAGGCGGTTGCAGTTCCGCTAGCTCTGAAAATTATAAAATTAAAAAATCTTTTTATAAGTAGCACATTAACACGCATTTTTAAAACGTCTATTATTTTAATGTGATAAGTAGTAAGCTATCAATGTTTAGAAATGCTGATCTGCTGAGAAGAGCCGGCCAGACACTCAACAATTGCTCTTTTAAAAAGAAATTTAACTATTATGTGTATAATGTAATATCAATCATGTAAATCAGTCAACAAACTAAGTTCCACACATTTAGATCAACTACAAAATCTTGAACGCTATAATAAGATTTACTTAATAATATACTTTTATTTCAGACCTAAAACTATGAAAAGGAATGATTACGATGTCTTGTGAAGCTTTATTATATAGGCGTACACTCAGACTCATGAAGTAGAACTTATATGAATAGGCCTATTATTTTAACAAGATCTTTTTTTCTTAAATTAGAGTTAAAAGGATATTTATATGAAAGTCCTTTATTATTTTATCGCCTTACAAAGAGCAAGGACTGACATTTACGGAAATTGGTATTGTACAGATGTCATAAATAAGCGTACCATTTTTTTTTTAATTTTCGGTCTTATTGCTATAATTTTTTTTGCAAAATGATGGATGTTTCGTCAAACATTTGAAATTATAAAGCAAAAATCCATACGATTAGCTCTGGGTAGACTTTATCTTTATCATAAAACAATTTTACAAAAATAAAGAAAAGTAAGTACTCGGTACTAAAAGTATACAGTGCTCGGTGATAAATATTGTACATCGACCTTTTGGAAAGAGACAATCGGCTAATTTCGGTTTCGTAGAGCACTATTTCTGTTCCATACTACCTATGTGACGTTTTGTCACATATGTGCCAACTAGCTGCCGTGCTGAACTGAAAACCTGTGTGAGGAAAAGGTATTATTACCGATAGCGGTGATGCCGCAAGCCCAAATATCGCACAGCTGATTGTAGCCACCTTTTCTCTCCACCGCCGCCACCTGGAAAATACAAGGTCATAATATAAAACATTTCAATTCAGATATGTACTAAAATAACAGCAAAAAGGCATTTTTTCTAGCTCGTGTGTTATTATAAACCATTCGGTCAATATTCATCATTATTACAGCCATAGGACGTCCACAGCTAGACATAGGCCTCTCTGATAGATTCCCAATATGGCAGGTTGGAAGCGGCCTACTTCTAACGTCTGAAAACCTTAAGACCGCGAATTATTTTTAAAACCAGAATTAAAATTCAATTTATCATAAAACCATTTATTGTTATGCAACGATAAATATCAGTTATTTTTTTATGGTAATGTCCGTCGTGACTTATTTATACTGCGTTTAATAAAGTCATATAAAGTATATTCTATGACATACGACGCATTTTTTTCCTGTTTGAAGGAAAAATCGATTTTTTACCTTATATAAAAATGGTGGGAAACCGCATTTATTTCATTTTTTTTTCAGTTATAACCAGACACATGATTTTTATACTAAAATAAGAAGAATTTTCGGTGAATTTATGTAAAAAGATAAAATAAATGATGTATATAAAAAAAAACAATAGAAGATGTAACCTCGGGCGCCATCCAATACGGTGTGCCAATGAAAGATTTTCTCTTATTGATGGTAGCGGTGATTTGTGCGGACACGCCAAAGTCAGCCAGTTTCACGTCTCCGCACTCCGTTAGAAGTATGTTAGCACCTTTTATATCCCTGTAATCACACAAAGATAGAATTAAATATAAAAAATACATATCGCCAAGATTAGGCTTAAAGATTCTGAAGTAAAGAGAGCGGGTATTCAACCACAAGATGCATCCACTTTGTTAAAGTCATGGGACACTGGATTCAGGCCGCTTTGAACCGGTCTTATTAAAAAACTACAGGGGAAGTCTATGTAAGTTCAGCCGTGGACATCATACTGCTAAAATGGTGAAAAAGATTAAGATCGAAAATAAGGCTTCATCATCAACTACTGGATATATAAATTAACCATTTATACAAAATAATAAATATTCATGCATTATATTTTTTGGAAAAATTTAGAAAATATTCGTAGTAATTAAATAAATAGGAAAATTACACCCTAAACATTTGCTACCTGCTGCATAATAATAATAGAAAAACCTAATGGTTAATACTTAATATTGTATTGTAAAAATTTTCTTTAAAAAATGTTGTCGACATTTCAGCCCATAAATTCCCACTGCAAAGTATAGGACCACCTCAAAGATATATAGGGGGATATACCATGATCGCCACGCTTGGAAGGCGACGCGGAGGGCACTGCTGTTCATCCTCTGGAAACTTGTATGTAAGCAGTGATAATCCTATATAATAAATTATCAGTCCTTACAGCTGGACTACCACTGTTCACGTACAAATGTATGTAACCAGACTAAAAACCTGACCTAATTTTAACATACATATGATAATAAAGTATTAAGAAATACAAATCATATATATTATTAAAATATGGGCACGTGGATCATCATAGGCCTTCCATATACATTTTTAATAGGACGAGTTGGAAGCCGCCTACACCCTGCTGACTTTGACAATGTCGTCTGACCACCTTATCAGCGGACTAACTACGAACAACGGTAACCGGTCCGTCTTCTCCATTCTAGAACTTAAAGACCCCAGCGGCCATCTTTTCTGCGCGCTATTGTTCTGCCCAATGTCACTTCAACTTTACAATTTGTTGAACGATGTAACCGACATTCATTGGGCTACGAATCTTCATGGATTTACATGTCATAATCGTTATCGTTTTAGCCGTAAGACGTCAACTGCTCGACAACAGCCTCAAATAGGACCGTCGCTTCTTACCGAAGCCTTAAAGCCTCAACAGCTATCTATTCTACGCGCTATATGCCTTGCCCACTGCCATTTCTACTTGGTAATCCGTGGACAACTAGCTGGAATACTCATATCAACTCTTTAAAATGATTACGAAAAATTTACAGGGATTAAAGAATTAGTGGAGAATAAAATATGAATGAATAAGTGACATTGAGAAGGACAAAAGTGAGAACGCAAATATGATAAAGTACGAGAGGTCCCCTAAATCGGAGGCCTTAAAAAATCCTTTAAACCCGCCAGAGGTGTCACTGTGCATGCAGCTTACCTGTGCATCTTGCCCATGCTGTGCAGGTATGAGAGGCCGGTGAGCGTCTCCCGGCACATGTACGCGATCTGCAGCTCCGACAGCGGGCCCGTCACGTGGTATATGTCCTGCAACGCACAGACTAACGTACATACAGATATATCAGTATTTATACATATACATATAGTTGTTAGTTTCTTACCAGAATGTAACGAAATTTACAGGAATTTTAAATACAAGATGATTTAAGTAAAAAAGCTTTTAAGGAATGAACGTAAAGCTCATTTGCTGTAAATTAATGGAAAATACACTCTATCCAAAAATCAATCATTTCAGAAATGCAAAACAACGTAATAATATAGGAAGAATAAGTGTTCTGGAGGTTCAAATTACTATATATTTAAATTAATTATAGTTAACTAACTGTCCCTGCAGAATTTATACAGCCAGAAATCATTAGCTTCTGGCATTCCAATATAAAAAATTAAAATAGTGTAACATATTGAGTTGAGTGAGAGATAAAGAAGAAGGCTTTTGCGTTGTTTACGCAGTTATTTCAAGAATAGGTTAAAGAAAATATGAGTCAGTTGACCGGCATACCTGCAAACTACCACCGCCACAGTACTCCATGCTGATCCACAACTTGTCCCGCCTCAGGTATGAGCCGTAATAAGCGACGATGTTCGGGTGCCGGCAGTCCTTCATCATCAGTATCTCCTGCTGGATGATGGCGAAGTCATCACCCGGCTCCAGCTTTATCACCTTGATGGCAGCAAGTTCACCGTTGCCATTGAGACGTTTGGCCTGGAGAAAAAAAAATAGTACGTTACAATTTTTTTAATTGTTCTCTTACAAAATAAATAATTGAAGAATCATATTGTGGTAACCATTAAGATAAAACAACAATCATATTTTTTTTCTATAATTAATAACCATGGAGCAATTTTTATAGGTTTACCCCGTTTTTTAAGCGTCTCGTTCAACCTCTATCGTGGATGGACAGGGTCTTTTTTACATCATATTTTTCTAATAATATTAATTAATTTCCATACTCATTTTTCATCATTCTCTGTGTCTTTCATTCTTTCCCCTGATTTTCTATAAAATATTTTTCAATCCTTTCCATACTCACTTTTTATTTCTCACAATTCCTGCTTATTTTCTTACTATCTATATCGCACTTAGTTTTCATTTTTTATGCCACAGAGTAATTTAAATTATAAGGAAATAACTGAGCGTTCACTGGTGGACTGATGGAACAAAGCAATTAACTTGCTCCTGCTTGATCATGGTAAGCTTTTCAGCCTTCAAGCCCAGCCATAATCTAGTCACCAAGGACTTTACTTAGATACTTATTAAGTCGATCCGAGGATATATGTACCAAGGTATGTTACAGTTATAATTAAAAACTGAACACAGACCTAAATACATACAACCACGGGTAAACAAAAAAACAGAACTTAGATGACCCAATTAAGGTTACTAAAATAATATATATCATCAACAGATAAAAAGGATATGCATGGATGCCCAAAACTTCTTCCTCTGAAGCAAGAAGTCCTTGACAGCATTTTAGTATCGGTCACCTATTAACCTCTTGGCCCGTCATTCAAGCAATTTGAAAGCACGTTGCCACGCACACAAGCGTGTCGACACCACGTATATGACGCACACACGGTCAGATCGCTTTACGTAACTGCGACGTAAGGTACGGGAAGCGCGGGTCGCGTCCGCGACATTGCTCGAGTCGTTCCAGTAGAGCGGGCATCGCGGCGCGTACTTGTATATCGTCTTTGTCAGACAAATATGTACTATGCGTGTCTTTTCGAGATTACAACCTTTTTACTATTACATATATAGCATTCAAGAACCGTATTGCTGGCCACTACGACCATAATACTTTTGGTGTTGAATTATTCTTGCGCATTTGAATTCAAATTCTAAAGTCGATTTGAATTCGAACGCCGTCAGTGATGTAGCGGCTGCCATCACGTTCGGCTCAAAACTGTAAATATTCTCTGTAAATACGCCCAAACACCATCTTAATCAATCTTGGCTATTATTTTCCTCGCTTTTAAGAAGAAACAACTCGAATGGTAACTCACCTTCACTCGCTAATCACGTATATATACGCTATAAAGGTGAGAACATTCCACTCCTTTTTTTTGGTTTAAATATATGGGGGTTGAGCCCATATTCGCTACGCTTCGTTCACGGGTTTTTTTTTTATTAATTCTAATTTGTATCGCCAGTGTTTTTTTTTTTTACAATATTTTTTTTCGCTTTAACTAAACGCAGACAGATGCGAGGGAGTTGCCGCTATTTAATACGGATCTTTCTTCTCCCAGCTGCGAGGCACGACAGCGTTTTATAATTTTTTACAATTTTTCTTACACAATTTTCTCTTATGGGTAACAGTGTTTTCATTTCAAGTGTTCGAGAGATACTGCTACTGATCGTCCTTGGACATTTTTCCTTTAGCAAGCTCTTACGACAACCACGGGAAGACGAAGGGAGCTATTCTATGAACCGGTACCACCTCGGCAAGGTGGACAGACTACCTTGATATGGTCGTTGGAAGACACTGGATGCAGGCCGCTTATAACCCGGTCCTATTGGAAATCTACGAAGGCAACCTATACCTATTAGTGGACGTCCTACATGGATAATGAACTGAATTTTTTTGTATAAAGATTGCTATGTAATTCTAAGTACATACATGGACTGAGGTTTCTAAAAATGCTACTCATATAACACAATTAGTACCTTTCTTTCAATATCTTAATATTTATAGTAATTCAAAAAATTATTTAAAAACGACGTAATCATCATTATTCCAGTCGTACCCATTGCAGGATCTATGTACAGAGAGGACCATGCCTCTCCGAATAATTTCCAAGATAATCTGTCCACCTGTGGACGTCCTGCAAATCTATTCCACTATTTAATGGTGTAATCTCTGTTAAAATTTTATTTTTGCATGTATAAAATGTAGTCATTTTGAAAGTAAAAAGGTACATTTAATATTAATCTTAGATTATATTACACTAACAGGAAAGAAGTATTGTTGTTTACAGTTGAGAAGGCACGTGTGCATTTGATGTTCTTATATATTCTTTCGTATTAGAGATTTTTATTTACGAAATCTCCGGCCTCTCTTACCCAGGATACTCCAGAATGACTCATTCATACGCCGCGTGTGTGATGTAAATTATGCAACATTATACTTTTCGATCGGAGAAGGTTATTGACCGTACGGCGATGTTTGAAAGAATTTGGTAAATAAACAAACATCGTTATTTCTCACACTTGCCTTATGTCGACCACGTTTTTCGTCGACTGTCGAAAAATATCTTTATACATATATCTATCTATGTAACAAACTTCTTATAAAATGGATGTACAGTAGATTCATAATACAGATGATAAGAGGTCTCCGTTTTTTGAAAATTTATTACGGGTAGTTGACCATACAATATAAACTTTAATAGTTTCACTTTGTAATTATTATTAAAATGTAATAGAATAATTATTTGTTTTTGTAATGAATTGACGCTCCAGTGATTACATACAATCAGTAGTAGCGATTTCATGTTTTAGTTTCCATACATTTAGTACTACTAGGAAAATGTGATATTATAGAGTCAAGAATTATGAAGCATCGGAATGAATTGCTCTTCTATATTAAGGGGTATAAAAATAACCATAAAAAAGAGTTAGCTGTGTTTTTGAAAACCTTATACCTTCAAATTTATGTCTACCACTATAGGGCAGCTCAATTTTATTCTATTTATCCAACTGGGATTTTCTCGCATTTTTGTCATAACGTACACAAGCGATAGATAGCTTTAAAAATTACATAAACGTTTAGCTAATGGTAGGGACACGCTGTGATTAAATCAACGTGCTTGAGGCATTCCGGAATTTTAATTTAAAAACTAAAAGCTGAGACCACAAAGTACATAAACATAATTTGGAAAGTAAAACGTATTCGTTATTCCGGCAAAAGATTTCTCATTCAATTTAACAATAGATTTCCTTTGACCTGGCTTACACTGCTGTCCAATTGCAAATGCTGCAGAATTTGCAGATTTCGCAGGTTCGAGGAGGCAGATTACAGAGGATTTTTAAGCCTCAAATTTCTTTTAGGGTAGGGGACTTCTCGTGGAGCCTGGGCTCAGGCAGCTTTATATTAAAGTTTCACCGGGTTCGGAGGACGCTGAACTCTCATATCGGTCCATGGAATGATTAGGATCAAGGGCCCCTACGAGATTTCGGCTTGTATGCCACTCGTCGAAGTTTTGTCTATTAAAATATTAATATTATCTACCACCACTCTTCACAGATCCTTTTTATTAAAAAGAAAATTAATAAAGTTTATTAACAGGCAAGTAAAGAACAACCATGAATATTATATTATGAAATGAAATTATAATACGTTCTCTAAAAGTGCATCTGCGGCACTGTAATTAATTGGCTCAGGAAGCACGGCCCACTATCTATCATGTTCGACAGTGGTTCTCAACCTTCTACAACGGGCCCTTCGATAAACGATGCGTCAAATGATTTTTAGTACATACTTTACATAATAGATGACTCTGATCTTTTGTTTATTTATTTACATAACAGAATTGTTATTTTGTTTACGGGTTTATACAAATAAATTAATCAATACTGATATTCGTCTGCTTGAAGCAGCGGTTATCAAAAGTAAATAGATAAACAGGTCCAAATGGATATTGTTTGATATTTACACGTACGTATTTACACAGATTTGTCAATAAGAATGTATATTTTAAGAAATGTAAATATGTATTAATATGGGTAAATTAATTATTCAGACTGACCAACGACATAGTCACGAGAAGTCACTGGGCAGCGCGTGTCCGAATGTGGTGGCGATGTTTGGGGGAGGCTTGATGATGGTGATGATGATGTTGAATTAATTATTTTCGTCGTCACTATTATATCGCAGTGATATCAACTATATATAACAGAAATATTGAAAACGTGCATGTGCAAAAAGTACATTTATTTATTTATGGTGAATATACAACAGGATCCGACCATACAATATAGATTGGGTCTTTTTAAAATTAAAATGTATAATCTTGGACGCGTTCTTTACTATGTAAACAAAGCATGACGGAAGAAAAAATATATGTATTATTTTGTACACTAGTATTTTTTTTCATTACAGAGCACGAAAAAAAAAATAATAAGTGCTCTATACAATAAAAACAATTATTAGAAACCCAAAATACGATCCTCTGCAACCTATCGTGCAGGGTAAGGTTCACGGAAAACGAAATGTTGGTAAAAGACGAATATCCTATTTGAAAAACTCACGCCAGTGGTTTGGAAAGAGCAACCGTTCGATCTTCAGAGGCGCAATGTTAAAATTAAAAAAATGACACTTTAAGAAGAATAATAGTATTTTATTCGTAAGCAATGGTAGCCCAGCGATAGAGAAATGACATTGCGATCGTAGGTCGCAAGTTTGAGTTTTATATAACATACACCTTTTGCATTAATTATAAAGGGATTGCCACTACGCACAAACAACTATTCAGAGAATGAGTAGCAGCGTCGTCTGCGTACCATATAAACCAAGCATGGCGATTTCGGTATATCCCCCATAGATATCTTTGAGATCTATGGCTTGCAGTGGTCGTCTAGCTGAAACGACAACCACGACTATTTTATAGGGTTTCACGATTAAAATCTTATTAATTTGTTTTTTTTTCTCTTCTTATAACTTAGATTTGCGTCATTAGGAATATTTATTTTATTAAACACTATTAAAAAGCTTTATTAAAAAACATGTTTTTTTAGTAATGCTTGCAGTCACGAAACAATTTTTTATTTGATAATCTCCGAACACAACACTAACTATTAATTTTTAATTATAATTTAACTTATGAAAATTTTGTGTTGTACTAACAGCTTTGACAACATCTAAGTTTTGAAATTAAATCTAAGAAAGAGAAGAAGACAAAATAAAAACTCCATTTAGATTGTTGTTAGCTGCTCTCAGTTGGTGTCGCTTTACGAACAAACCTAAACTTAATTTTAAAATAACGATTATAACTATTATTGACTTTGAAAAACAAATGTCTATTTTTTATAGTCAATAAAGTTTCCTTTAGTAATTTTCGGTAACATGTGTGTTGCGAAGCACACAAATGAAACAAATGAATTCATTATGCAAGGTTGGGAACCACTGGATTGATAGCTATTATATAACGCTATGCGGTAATTAGGACGGCCCACAGCGATTTTACTGGCCCAACTAGGACGCCGGAGCGCGCCTTGTGCACCACATTTGTAGTTGCAATCACAAATTGATATCTTCCCGTCGGCTCCAATGTGTCCATAATATTGCGCAACCTGCAACTTGTGCCTACTGTGTTTAAACTTTGTATATATCACGAAATCTTTTTTTGAAAAATGTATAAAATATGATTGACGGAAATAAGCTTTGAAAAGTATAAATGTATATCTCATACTTCAACAAAAAATATTAGTTTTTATATCTATTTCCAACGATCCCTGTATAAAGTGATCACTCTGAAATATGTTACATTAACTTAATTTTTCTTTAGGGATATTACAGGCCAATAACTTCAAGCAATACAAAGTCTTCTAGAATAGATAATAAGCACTAATTTATTTCAATATGTTTACTTATCTAAATTTTGAAAACACTGTTAATATGTTATCATTACGTTAATTATCTTTACTAAAAACTTTGGTTTTTGGTTAAGATATATCTACCATACTTTAATTGACAGCCACCGCATTGTACATTTTCTCCATTAAAGCTTTTACACCTATAACAAACCGCTCTATACAATGTAACGAAATATTTGTTGACTTTTACAACTTTATTTAAAGAACGCTTATCATACAGCAATTGGTATGCTGTAGCCATAAAAATCGGTGAACTAAGATATTGCGCAGTAGTATGTCACACGTTACCTTGAGAAAGAATCCCGTAGATATATCACGTCTTAGGTGTTGATTATAAGAATATAGAAGTGACCGATCGCCTTCAGCACTCGGCCATCTCAAACTCAATGGATTTAAAAATATTAAAAAGCATTTTTTCATATTTTAATCCACTTAGAACAGTGTTACCCAACGTTTTTTGTGCCGTGCCCCACCTAAGCCTTTCTAAAAATTTTACGTCCCCTATGTAGCAAACATTTTTTTTTATATTAAAGCGAAAGTGTCTCGTGTCTGTATTGCAATTAACAGGTCCCCTGGAGGGCGTAGGCCCCACGTTCGCTTAGAATCATTTACGGTTATCACTAGTATACGTCATTAGAAGAATGCCAGAGGAGTCCAATTTAATATAAACTAGGATTAAAATGAACTCGACTATAATTGAATTTTTCACATAAAATCTACGAAGATTCCTAACGCGTCCTGACCTGATAAGAAGCCCCACTTCAAAACTCAGTCCGGTTTTTTCTAATGGCTCGAGCCGAGGTTTTCCCTGAGAACCATCGAGCTTTCCTACCTTAAAAGAAGTCCGATCCGTGGCCTCCCCGGGAGCCTCGAATATCACCACCGCCTCTAAAGATGTCTAGGCTAGACGACTTCTGCGCCCTGCTACCACAAACCATTTAAATTCACCCTTTCGCTCCGTGAACTCAGCTCCGATGAAGCTGTAAAAGTACCCGGGCTAACAGCATGAATTTCAACCCAAACCAAGCACCACCACCAGCGGAATCCTCAAATTCCAATTGGGGAGCATTGAGAGAAAGTTCCCAAAAAAAAGATTTTAATTATTTATCGTCACTTTCACAATACAGTATGTATATTTATGTATATAGTGGAGCAAATCATTCCCAATTTATTATCGTTATCAGATTTTTTTTCATAATTTTTTTACATTGAATTTCAGAAACAGATTTGTATTTTAAAACCATACACAGTCGTCAACAAAAGAGTTACTTATTTTATATAGCCTAGACAAAACTGTCCTTATCATCATTTAATCCGGACGACGTCCACGGCAAGAAAGAGAGGGCAGATATCTAGTGTTTACCGATGATCTTAACAAAGTCCTCTGTCCACTTAGAAAGGTAAAACAAACAAACTGTATTTGTACTGCGAAATTACGTGATGTACATTGTACCAACATATTATGTAATGTAATAAATAATTAAGTACAAAAAACGATTATAATATTTATTTTTGGCTTCGATTTTATTTATACTCGAGTCCCTTACTGCTAACAATTTAAACATAACAGAATATACACATTAATAGATAAATACATTCATGTTAGCCGATAGACGCCCACAGCTGGGCCTAGGCCTCCTCCGAAGATCACAATACAGTGATAGGTCTTCCGCTGCCCGCAAGCGATTTACTTCGACCTTAACTATGCTATCGATTATTAAACCAAAATTACCGACGTAGTGTAAAGAACTGCTGGTGTAGCCGAAAGGCATTGGGGCCGAATAATTGCCGAATGGCGGGCAAGAGTAGATGCAAAGACGACATTAATATATACACTATGCCAATTACGAAATATACATTACAAATTTTAATTAAATTACGATAGTAGGCTTTACCTAATTTTATTTATATTATTAGTAATTTATTTCTCAATTCACGCAATATATTTAAATTAATTCTAAAGATATAAATTACTATTATTACTGCGGCTACTGTATATGAATTTAAAATTTATGGTTAATACAATGTAATGAGACGTGGTTGAACCTGTGATCAAAAAGTAAGGCGATTGTCATTTAAAACTCCCAGGCAACACGAAGGCTGGTAATTTTTTTCTTAGCTTAGTAGGACAGTCTATAACATTTGCCAAGCGTATGTTTGTTAAAAGGTTATTTCCAAGTTACAACACTACTTTTTTGTAAAATGTTTCAATCTTGTAAAGCGCGTCAAAAGTTTAACTAATATGGTTTCACGAACACTGTTTTCGCCGGATATCGCTTCGTGCGACGTTTGGCTATTCAATAAACATATCCAATGCGGGGAAGTCGTTTAGACACGAACGAGATAGAAACCAAATAAAAGAAGGTCTTGAAGGCTATACCGGAAAGACTATACTGACTGTTTCGACGGCTGGAAAAAAAATTGGCAAAAGTGCGTTTTATCAGACGGCAATTATTTTAAAGGCGATGAAAATGATTTGGAAGAATGATAATTTACATTTTTTACACAAATTCATCTTATTTTTTGACCACGATATCATTTCAAAGTGATTTCTCAAGAGTATCTCATGGCTTTGCCGGTAATTTCAGGAGCGATCCGGTGCACACGTGTATAAATAAATTAGGTTCTAACTACACGTAGTCGATGCACAAGGGTAGTGTCGTTAAAACTACGGCGGTGTACGAAAACGTTTCCGTAGTTTTGACAAAACACATCAAAAGAAATACAAAAATGCTTATTACTAGGAGCCTTATTAAGAGTCGCTGTAGTATCGGTTAAGATTTACAGCGATACGTAGCAGAATAAGGGTTCCCATTATTGGTACACTTATGTCTCGCTTGAATTAACTTTAAGCTAAGCCAACAATAAAAATCTTTCTTTATTTCTTTTATTTATCGTAGTGGTTTAGTCGTTAGGTGCAAAGGTGTCCTTTTAACATTAGAAAAATAATAAAAAATATTAGGATTCGTCATTCAAGTTATTCTAACTAAGTGTACTATAGTGGACGGAGGTCGGCGTCATGCCAAAGGAATCCACGGCCTACTTCAAGCAAACTGCAATCTGCTATAAAAGAAGTTAATTCGCCACAGTCAAGACCGACGGGTCAACGATTCATGTACAACTAGATGTACGAACGTGGGCCAAATTAATCGCTCCCACACACCGAGCTCCGTGGTGACGTCACTTTACTTGAAATTAATACTTGAGTTCGATTTCTTGGAAGACGCCATGATGTCTTCTGTTAAATGTACTTAATATCTTCAAGTTCATCATGCTCAATAATCAGCAAAAACAATATCTGTAACTGATTACAGATATTTTAATTCTCTGGGAATCTGTGTCTGGTGATAATTTATTTCAGCTATATTATTATAAGAAAATTTATTACTCTTTGTGGGCAACTGTGTACATAGTTACAACATACTCCCATACATGTTAAGTCTGAATTATTATGTAATAAATTTTAAGTCATTTAAAAATAAGACATTCCTTTTACAATTTTTTAACGGAAGTCATCCTTGTCATATATTGAAACAGCAGTGGTGTTACAATACGAATTAGCGAACATTTTAAACATACTTTAATTCGATAATCTCAATAAAGATAGTGAGGAGATTCGCCATTGTTTGTCCGCGGAAACATTATCAGCGCGATGGCGATGCGATATGTTTTGCGATACGGCCGCAGTACCAGCGCGGCGATAAGGCATTGTCTTGAATTCGGCGTCGCATTGCGAACTCCATTGTTTCTTTTGCTGGCCTTGTGCCCCGCGAGATGCAAAACCGACATACTTAAATGTCACAAATAAAGTCACTCTCCAACTTCAGGTTTTCAAATTAAGAAAATGATTTTTAACAACATTCCTTTTTTTATTAATTTTTATTTAAAACTTTTTGCCCCACTGAGCATGTGCTGTCAAAACTTACTAGGCCATCGACTGATAGAACTCTCATACAGATTTCCAATAGACCGCACTCGCAGTGCAATAGAAAACAATAAAATATTTAATATCTATAAACAACAATTACCAACAAAAAATTCTTTATCGTATGCTTTATAATAACAATTATGCGATAAAATTTTTGATTCATTACAACAATTCACGTCTTTTATTTACTTTAAATTTGAGAGGTTTTTTTATCTTTAACCTGTCGAATGCATATCTGTGTCCGAACTCCCCGGGTGCGTACGGGTCAGATCTGCCTGAAATAAAGTAGGCTACAATATATCTAATCACTTTAAAAATACAGTTTAAAATCGCTTGCTCTGAATGTCCTAAAGACCACAGGATTATAAACAATAGTATTTCATTTATCATTTTAAAAAGTTCGTTTCTGACACTGACAGGCGTCATGTTGCGGCACAAGGGTAAGAAACATGCCAATTCCATAGAAACATAAACTTCTCTTCTTGAGAATTACAAGGTGCCTGGAGACCATGTCATTATCCAGCTTAGAGGTATCAGTGTAATGTTTTGATAATATAGCTTGAAACAATCCAACATTCAGTCCACTTATTTTATTACATATAGTTAGATTAGTACAGTAATATATGGCTACATATTGCTTTAAACCTAAAGTTAATAATAGTTGACACTAGATTTACAAAAATGCATATAAATTAGCTTAACCTATCACAGCCAAGAGAACAGAATAAACTTTAAAACATTTAATTAATCCATGGAATGCAACCTACTAACACAGGCTTGGCTAAGCCGACTGCCGGCTGAGCCAAGTGGGACGCCCGGCTGATGGTGACACACTTACGATCAGTTCCCGGCAGGCGACGTCTTATATCACCAGTTAATATTCAATTAAGTTTAATTTATAAAGGATTTATTTAAATAGAGTTTGTTATGTTATAAGCAAAAGCTTTTGGGTGGTGAAAGTATATATATAATATATTTCCAATTATCTTGTATAACGTTGATGACTTTGAAACTTCATTTGAAAGCATGTAGTATTCCAAATTTCGTAAACGGTTTTTCCTACTATGTTACGAACATGTTATTTTTTATTTTTGAAACTGCTTATAAGCTATACATTCACTCGATGCTTTTGCACCTTTGATCAAACACCTGTATATTATATCATAAAATGATCAATAATGGCTATAAACTGTTAAGTCAGTTGAGCGATACATTAACAGCAACAAATATTTTTATATAATACCCTACCCGGGGTGCAGGGTCGTACAATTAAACTTTTAAAAAAGTTTCAATTTTGAAAAATTGAATTAAGACGCCATTTTCTTCTTTAATACAGTTAGCACTATTTTATAAGCCACGGTCACATAAAGTTTGTACTGGAATTAATAAAAACAAAGACAATTTGATTACTAATTAATTCAGAATAATAAAAAAAATAAGGAATGCGGCATGAACCCTTCCTATGAGCGAAACATTCTAGGTCACAGATTTTGGATCCGTGAATTTTAAGTATAACGAAGGTCTGAGAAACAAGGTTTATATGTTTAATTTTTGATCATTTGTCATTGTAATTACATATGTGAGTGATAATAGATGCGAATATTCCACATTTGCACATTGTAAACTCAAGTCACAGTACATTTACAGTTGAATACATTTGAAGTTAGCCGGTATGAATTCCGAGGCGGGCGGAACATTATGCAAACACGTACACGTAAACAATAGGCTTTAAAACGCTCACGTTTCAAAAGCGTAATCAATTTAGCGCGGGCGGCCGCAAAGGGCCGGGGGGCGGTTGCGGCCTTCCAATTTAGTTCTTGCTCCAACCCCCCAGCCCCTTGTGCAGGCGCGTTTTTGTGGAAACTGGGGCGCCGCTGCGAGCCCTGTTCGAGGCACAAAGCTAGCTCTGTGTTATGCCTGTTTATGAACGCTAAACGAACGCTTGTTCTACTCACGCTACTCTAGTGGAAAACACTTTGTTCTAAATCATTTAAATAGACACGAAAGTGTCACACAAATTGTATCTATATCTATATGTACATATATATACTAAATAATTTTTGTCTGTATGTCTTTTATAGAATCGTTTGATCATATGATGATCTTTAGCAAAATTGCTGTGCATGTACTCACGAAGGTTTCTAAGTAGATTTGCTTTTTTTTTAAATTAATAAAATTACTTAAAATAAATTGAATATTTATGTAATGTTTTTCCTTCAAGTTTATTATTAGTTTATATATTTAATTGGTGGCTTGGCAACCCGCGCTAGGTACAACTAACTAGCAATTAAAATATCATTAAAATCACGATAGCAATATATCACTATTTAGGAACTATCGCTTCTAATCTGTATATACTTGATGCTACTTCACTTTAAGATAATTGTTTACGCTACACGTTCTGACCGTGGAAGAATTAAGACATGTTGGATAAACTGCTTGAGAAGTATTTTTGAGCAGGACATCTATCTGAGCAATCTATGTGGAACTGATAAATAAATCAGATTATGTATGCCAGTGTGGTAGGTTAATAACGTCTTTACCGGTGTTCGTATAGTTTTTTTTCTTGAAATTGCCCCGCTATTGAAGGCCTCTCGCATCCCTAACTTATTTATGGGATAGAGACTTTTATTTCTTTTTAATAACTTTATTACTTATATTTTTATTTTTGCGCTATTATTCCATGCATCTTAAGATCTTTCATTCTATCCTTATATTCTACATTTCATCTGTCTTGCCTTTTCATTCCATTTTCCCTCTTTTCCGATGCCTTTCATCCATCACCTCGTTTCTCAGTTTTATTGCATTTTTTTTTTAATTTTTTTAAATAATTTATTTATATACTTATTGTTTTGCTTACATTAGTTTTATTTTATTTACGTTTTTCTTATTGATTTCTTTTTATTACGTATATCATAATTTTTCTACACAGCCTAAGAAACTTTGATCGCATCTCATCATTCTCGATAAGCGAGGCTACTGCGTCCTCGCAGATCTTAGTGCCTAACTGGCATTCGGAGCCGACTCGGAGTCCTCCGAACGCAGAACAGTTGGCCACAAGGTGGACCATGGTCTGGCCCACGCCCGATTCACAGAAGCACGAAGGGTCCTCCTTGATCTTAAACCAGTGAAGGTACTCAGCGAAACCCCCGCGCCCTTGTTCGTATATTAGCTAATCTTTGTACTCATCATCCTTCAGTTGTCCCTGAACTTATTATGATGAAAGACACAAAGGCCTGTTATTCTTTCGGTATCCAGTTTTAAGTACTAACTTGGTATCATCTTTGGAAATTTAGCAGCAACATTTCGATTAAAACGGTAAACAGTTGTATATTTCCGTTTGAAAGATGCCACTTTTATCCTGATGATGTATATCTACGCAATAACATAGTGCGTATTGTTGTTTCAGCCCAAAGACGCCCACAGCAAGCCATGGGCCTCAACAAAAGATAGCCACGGTAGCCGGTCCTGTGCTGCACGCATCTAGCGACTACCCGCTACCTTTTGCTATGTCGTGAGAGACCTACATTATGACGCAAAATAGTTACATGCAAAGGACTTTGAAAGGAAAGAGGCTGGGTTCATGCTTCTTCTAATCAGTTCCAATGGAAATCTATGGGGGAATCCTATGTCCAGTCGTAGACCTCCTACCGCAGTAATGATGATGATGCTGATAATAGGTATTTAAAAAAGGTTAAGAGTGATAATTTTGTTTCTTAAACTTTCGAAAGCTATGACAAACTTGTATGTAATTATCTTTCCTATCGCTACATCATTATAATCATAATTTCAGCCGAAATACTTCCACTACACATGTTACTCTCTATCCGTAACACGTTAACGTCTATGCTCTATAGTTTCAATCCGCAAGGGTGCTGTCTTTTTTTTTTTAAATAAAGTCAGCGGCAATATACTGTTTCCAATGTGACTTCGGGAGACACCAACATTATAAAAATATAACACTATATACGTAGAATATGCGGTACATCATTATTACCAAGGCTGTATTTTGGAGGCACATGGAAGCACCAAAGGTAATTACTAAAATTTTGAAAAATTGTAATAAAACTAAAAAAAATCAAGGGTTTAAAAAACAGATTTTTTTTAAAACGATTTAAAACTCTTTTAATTTTATTTCCGAAGAATATTTATTTCTATTTCTACTTTGCCCTCTAAACACAGTTGTAAAGGAGGAGTTGGTGTACAAAAAATTATATATGTACCTTTATAATTGCCACGAATTAGCGTGTCCCCAAAATAAGCGACAATAAAACCTGATTATCACAATAAACTATAAATGCTAGTTTTCAGATCGTAGTGCTGTTCGATTTGATACCGTACCAAAACACGAGGTCGTCGACCCCGCTGACAGTCGCTGACAGTTACGTTGGACGCACGTGTCGGGTGCCGGCGTTGCATATTCATGGACGCGACGAATACGATACAGGTCAACAATCGGACCATTGGCTGCGTAGACAAAATATTAATCTGACCTTTATATTATATTACGTGATAGTTAGATACTATAGATATTACTAGATAGATTAGTTGATACCTTCGTTTCACTATTAGCTATAATCTCCTTACTGTTTGAATATCAATTTTTCAGAGAATTCAAAGCCACGCGAAGCTCTAAGTGCACATGATGATTGGTTATTGATGTAAAACCTTTAACCCTTAAAGGCATAATGATGTAAAACTGCAACATACTACTTAAACGTAAAATGAGTACTACACTTAAGAGTAAAAATAATGCATAGTGTTGTATATCTGCAACATAAGATTTTTTAAAAAGTAAATATAAAATACATTATATACATATTTCTTTTCTATTTTTCCCTGCATTTTAGTGTACTTATTTGCAAGATAAATATTTTTTTAAAAGTATAAATAAAAGTCATGCATTCAAGGCGTGAATGTATACCTTAATTATCAGCAAAAAGTTTTAAAAGTGATCATACTGTAATATCTTACATTCATTTTTTTTTCAGATTGAATGTGACAGGCCTACAGCTTCTGGCATCAAGTCTGCCGGGACCGGTTGTAAACAATAATTAATTTTAATATGTGGTAATCCGAAATTTGAAAACACTTTTTCTCGCTACATTATCATTACATTGTTTATTATTCCTAAAATAATTAAAGTGTTATAAATTAAAAGCTATGTGAATGAGAAATATTTACAATTATATGGTTAACAAATATAATATTACATAGGCATTCATCCTAATCTTTCAAAATCTAACATTTCTCGAGCCTAAAAACTTAAACTCAAATCTGTTCTAACCTATAATTTATTCCTTACTTATTTTTGTAAGTCTGCCAGCCGGCAAAACCTCCTGAAACCGCTTCATCGTCCTGTTTTGAGCCACTCTGTTCCAGGTCAATCTCGCCACTTGCTTGACGTCATAATATCACCGTTTTTGTGGCCTGCCTCTCATCCTTTTATCTTTGCTCCATTTATCATATGACCCGCCCATCTCATACCAGTTTCCTTATTTTAAATATAAAGATTCTGGTCATTAACAAAAAAAAAAAACGGAAAATTTTACTGGAGAAGATTGTCGATACGCCACTCTATTTACCTCCTTCGACAGAATCTTTTTTTAGGAGGAAAAGAGGAGATTTATATCTCTTTCAGATTGGACGTAAATTAAAATCGCTGGTCAGGCTGCGGAAATATGCGAAAGTATCATGGAGTAGTCGATGTCTGACATAGTATGTTTTCAGTCTAAACAATGGCGCGTATTCGCGGGCATTTACTATGTAAAAAATAAATTGCAAGGGAAAACACATTATTCCTTAAGAACCAATGTTTGAAGACATAAATAAAGACCGCGGTACGGATTCTTTTTTTTAAAAAAAAAACGCCGAAAATAAAGCTAACATAGATGCTGTTTATATAATCAATTCGTGTGTTATGGAAACATCTGCTATGCGTGTGTGTTATGGAAACGTGCAAAGTTTGTGTCTCATTGATATTCTATCAAATCTTATATGTTATACTACCGTATACATGTATTTTGCCAAATATTTATTAAAAAGTAGATTAGCGTGACATCAACATTTCGCAAGACAGTTTTTCATTATATCTTCTCCCATTAGAATGTTACTAAATGTCATCAAGTACTTGTTTAAAGAACTGTGTCAATTGATTATATTTTACATTTATGCCTGTCAAAGTTATGGTGTTTTCCTCGTTTGCTACTGTTGCTATGTATTAATTGTATTGAATTCCCTGTAATGTAATGTAGCATTAAAAAAACTAATTGACAATAACCTTTATTATTTTATAATCGAGTACTTAGTTCTTGGAACTTAAAACATCTGGCTTTGTCACCTTTGAGGGTAAACAAGAGTTTTACTTCCTTTTATAAAAAGAGCCAAACAATTTTTATTGCATCAATAACATTTGCGTAGGAATGATGATATGTGCAGACACACACACGAATCTAGCAGACATAACCGACGGATTAGTAAGTTGAAGATGGAGAAGGCAGGCCACATAGTGCAGAACAGGTGGTTGTTGGTTCCTTAGAATTTTAGAGTAAAGAGTCCAACAAGCGCAGCGAAAGAGTAGGTAGATATGACCTTAAAATCGGACACTTGAACGGAACTAATGAGTATATGCGATCGATGTTAAAGTTTAAAATCTTTTGAATATATTTACAAAAGCCAGAAAGAAAAAATGCGTCAAATACAATTATTTATTTGCCTGTTCATCATCGTAACATGACACGCGAAATTTCTCGATTCAAACCCGGCACCGCACGAGTCACGCGACCGGTTTGGGAAACGGTTTTTAATATTAGAAAGTAGGAATAAAAAATTGGATGTAACCTATGCAGGTAGTGCGTCGTTAGTAATATACTGATGTTCACACGTACCTCAAACTTTAGAGGTCACGGTAGTCAAAGAAAGTCAGTGACTACCACTATTTTTTTAAGGACCCTGGATTTCCTTTTATACCCTTCGTAACAACAAATCAGTCTATGTAAGCAATATAGAAAGAAGTGAAATTTTATAATTATTATTTTAATTTACTTACTTTTTCATAATACTGGTGAATTTTAATATTTAATCACATAAGAGAAATTATTATAATAAAACCAACAAACATATACAGAACTACCGATTTCATTCATCTTAAGTTTCCAAATACTTGTAGGAGGTTGTAATGGAAACTAATAACATATAATTTCCAGTGGGCTTACAATTTTAACATCGATATAAATAACAAAAAATGTCTTAGTGTGGTATCAATCTTGAAATTCGATATTTTTCAGATGGTCAATTGTATGTACGCCTGTTTTCATGTTGAATAGTATAAACATATATTGGCACAAAAGCATTATAATAAACATTATCTTGTTTAAATTTATTTTTGAATTAGTATGTTCCAAATTGATTATCAATAAAGCTAAGGCAAGACATCTGTCGGATCAGCTGGTAAAGTCAAATTTGACTTCGGTAATGTTTTTATTGAGCGGCGGTAGCCCAACGGTAAGGACTCATACTTGCTATATTAGGTCGAGGGTTCGATTCCTGAGATAGAATCTCATATAACTCACACTTTGTCAATTAATTATATAGGAGAGAGACGAGTTTCTAAAGGATAGGCAGCAGCGTCTTCTGCGTACCATAATATCATACTGCATTCGATTATTGTATATCTTTGAAGAAGGTCCGTGCTTTGCAGCGAGCGATATCGCGATATGTCATATAAAAAAGTTATCGTATTTTAAAAAGGATTACCGTATATAAAATAATCTATTAGGTTGTTAATTATGCTAAGCATACAAAAAAAATTCTATTGTACTAAATCGCCTATATGCTTATAACATTTTCTGTTGGATAAGTACAAAAATAAAATGTTCATATTCAATAGTTTCACAACGAAAAGCAAAATTTTTGCGATATTAAAATATATCAGGCCGCAGTCATCCACGGTCGTTCGGCGCGGAGGTCCGACTTAAATGAATTTCGCGAGATTTTCGACAATTTAATAAGTTCGCGATGGAATAAAAAATATACATAAATGTTTTCATCTCTTAGCTGTACGCCGCATTGCGGGAATTCAATTTTGGAGTTATGTGGTTAAAATATAAAGCTCATTTCTTTTATGTTGTCACTATAACTACAGGATGATTATCTGTAGGTGTAAAAACTTTTCAGGGCTATGTTAAAGTCATTTGCGATCTTTTAAAAAACTATACACCCTAATAAAAAATCAATGGTTTCAGAAATAACAAATAACGTAATGATAATATAGTAAATAAAGTAAGTAAGTTTTCAATATTCGTATTACATAAACTTATGATTATTTATTATATGTCTCTGCAGACTATACTGATAGAAGTTATTGGCGCGACGAATCCAAATTGAATATATACATATACACACACACACACACATATATATATACATATATACATATATTATATTATGAAAATAATAATATTACTGAAAATACGTTGCAAGCAACTAACTTGGCCACTTAAAACCTCTTTATATTTTTATCTGTTGTTTTATACTTTTATACTGACATTTAGTGTTGCTTTGCGTTCTACATGTTTCGTTTGTTCTTTCAACCTATTGTTACGTATTATTTTACTGTTTTGTAAAATTGAATTACCACCACCGCCACACGCTACATCCACACGCTCGCTAGTGTAGGTGTGAACGCTTAAAAGCAATATGTCGACAAATGAGCTGTACATTCAAATCTTTAAAACTTTTTCTTACCTATGACCAATCAACTTGTAAATGGCCAACGTTACGTAAATTTATTTACCTTTCTTTTAAATTCAATCATATTTAATCATTATCATTTCAGACATTGAACATCCACAGCTGAACACGAAGACCGGTTGAAAGCGACCTGCTTCCAGTGTCTTCCGACAATTTTATCAAACTCGTGTCTTCACCATGTGACGCTCTACACTGCTCTTATCTATATGAGCTTTGCATATTTCTGTCCATCTTATCTATGCTTTTTTCATATTATTCATCTTATCAGGCTAATTCCATTGCACTCTAGAGAACACTCATTATATGATGACGTAATGACCAAAATTAAGGTGAGATCTGAATTTTAAGTAAGAAAAGGACCAATATTTAGCCACTTCCGCACATGCAGTGGTAGTCGTGCAATGAAATGCACCGCCCGCCAGCCCGCTGATAAATGCGTATGCGGCAAACAATGCGAATCACACAACCGCCACCACCAAATTGGGGCATCCCATCCAAAATGGGACTCCACGGGGCATCTTCTGGAGTTATGTTACACCGATTAGGGACTCTGTGTTTGGCATTTATCAGCGGGCTGGCGGGCTGGCGGGCGGTGCATTTCATTGCACGACTACCGCTGCATGTGCGGAAGTGGCTAAATATTGGTCCTTTTCTTACTTAGGATGGACTTCCGCGAGGTAACGCCTGATTCCATTAAATATTTAAGATCTGAATTTGATATAAAATACAATAAACATGATTTATTATAACTAAAGCATTAAAATTTTATCACAATCGCATGTATAAATGATTTCCTAAATGTAAATTTTCCCTCTGTTAATCCATTTGCATCATATGAAATAGGCTCACACGTCCCACGATTTCGTTTTATTTTACTAACACATTTCAACAAATTAAAAATATGCATATATACATTTTAGGATTAAGTAAGGAAAACCTTTATGGTAAATGTATTACAATATTTTTTAAAAGTAATTGTTCAGTACATAACATAAAACAAATGATTCAGGTTTTAATTGTAATTATTTGATTATAATATTATGTAATTCTGGCAACATAGAAATTAGTAGCAACACGTACAACTGTTACTTCTTCTCTAATTTTGCTTTGTAACGCAGTCCGTGTCCTATTTTAATAAATCTTTAATTATAATTACAGGTTAACACCAGTTTTATTAAACAGTAATTATATTTAGGATTTCCAAAATGTTGTTGAAACTGGACCCACCGGAATAGTAATCGGTTTCCCAGAGTTCGACATAAATGAAAATTAGTTATGAGGGTTTAATATGTCTAAATATTGAGTCCTGTTAAATAAAAGGATATACTTGTAGTCTGTTTTGAAGTTTTACATTTACAAACTAATACTTTAAAAAAAAAAAACAAAATGTCGATAAATGTGCATAAGTTGACTTTTAAGATGGACGTTCTACGCAACGCCTGCCAGTCCAGGATCTTCACTCCAAAACCTTAAGGCCCCAGCAGCTATCTGTGTACCTCTCGTTAACGGTTCCATCCACGTCTTATCGGTAGGTGATTTTAAGGTAACTTGTTTCAGAACGTCGAACCTGTGTTATATTACCTGTTTCATAGCAATACGTAAAATCCTATTTTGAAGTTATATATTCGTGTAAGTATAAAGAAATGTCAAACGCATGTGAACTATGCAAGTTCGGGCGTCGAGTAAGCGATCTAAGTCAGGGCTTCTTAAACTTTTGTCATTCACGACTTATGATTGAGAGTTTCTTGACGACCCCATACAAATTTAAAAGAAAAATAAATCAATATTTTTTAATGATTTAGTTGTCAGGTAACAATATACATATGAAATTATAGTTGCAGAATTCATTTTGAAACATTTAAAAAACTAAAATTAAAAATTGCTCAAAAAATATTTAAAGTTGTATTTATATTACTTCAAAGTAGAAGTACTAGACGCTGCAAGTCCACTGTATTCCGCCAACTCTAGTAATGTTATAAAATTATATATATATATATATATATATATATATATATATATATATATATATATATATATATATATATATATATATATATATAATATATGTATATGTATATATATAATATTTGACATTGACCCATTTGGGGTCGCGACCCATAGTTTAAGAAGCCCTGATCTAAGTAATCAAAACTGAGACAAACGCACGGACACAAAGGCGTGACGTCTCTGCGTGCAGCGCACTCTACGCGAGCCCAGATCCGCCCCTCTTAATCAAGGGGGGAGGTGGAGACTAATAGAGGGGCTATGAGATACTTGCACGACAGGCGTTCGTCGCATGCGGAATTATTATTCAAAAGAAAATACTCCACGTAAATAATTTTCGCTTTTTTTAGCTATTATACTGTCATTTTTGATGAGAGGACTGTACACATTGTACGTGTATATACCGTAGAAGGGAATTGTATAGTGTAGTATATACAGATATCAACTCACCTTGTTTAGGTGAGTATTATCCTTGTATCTATTTCTACTGCAAAGAAGAATTTTTTACCTAGCGGATTTCGTTTCACAAATGTTGAAAGAATTTCAGGATACTCATTCTAATATTTTTAGCGGACGAAGGTGCAATTCCGCGGCCCTGTTTCGAATACTCCACACGAAATATTTTGATTAAAAAAACTTTCCCCGTTTTTATATATTTTTTTCATGACCCACAGTGCTATCAAAAATGTATTAACGAAATGACTAAGGATAGGTGTAGGTGTAGTTTATAATTGTCGTTATTTCATAAAATATATAAAAGACTTAAAATAAGGATTCCTAATACAAATTTCATTTTAGTTAAATGAGTATTAAGTAATGACAATTAAATAAAGTACAATTAGAAGGAACATATCGTAATTTTTTTACCGAAAACAAACAGTATTTGAACACATTTTGAATTTTTGCATAAGTAACCTGTGTATAGATATATAATGGTTACTTCATAATGACCTAGCACTTATTACATTGTGAGCATTTTTGGTAGAGCGAAATTTGCGCCATTTCAACGTCAGGACGTCCAGTACCGACAGTATGTTTTGCCATAGATTTTAAATACTGCCTACGACAACCTTCTCAAGGTCATCTGTCAATCTTGCGAACAGACGTCGTAAGCTCCGTCTGCCGTTCCATGATCACCACTCCAATAGATTAGAGGTGATATTGAAAGGAACAAGAATTAGTTAAAGGGGTGTAAGACTGTAGTGATGTAATAACAGAACTGAATTTAAGGTAAACCATTAACAAGTCAAATATCAACAAAATTAAGAGATAAAAAACAAAATATGTAAAGTAGGATATGTAAAGATAAATAAATGTACTGATAAAACATTAATATTTTGAGAAAGGAGTAGTGGGGTGAAATGAAGACAAGAATGACAAAGGCGTGGAAGACTTTATGACGAAAAAGGAAAGAAAAATAAACGAAAGATACTGAGAAATAAGAAAGGAGAAAACTGTATATAAAAAAATAATATTAAAAAAAATATACACGAAAACGTAAAGTCCCTATCTCTACAATATAAATAAGAGGCCCTTAAAAGGTGGTCCATTAAGAAAATGAACCTTGTCCACTGCCACTTCGAACAATTCTCTGAGGTAGGTCGGAAACTTTCGTTAGTTTACAGATCTTCTCCTTCCTGATTCGATTCCATAGAGCTCCCAACCCTTCTACACGGTAACCGTGTCACACATTGGTCATAAATCTATCCTAAGCCACTAAATAATATTATTATAATATATTAGTGTAAAAAGAATATTACACCCTACAATGCACAATCCTATTAAGATATCAATCCGTCTTAAAAATAAAAAACACTTTTTGTTATACTGCTTACTTTGAAGCCTTACAAAAAAAATAACTTAATGTTTCTAGTAGAGAAAAGAAGCAGTTATTTTTAAATGTTATCAAGACATAAGTTTTATATAACAGTAGGTTTTGTAAGGTTTTATAAAACGTATTAAAGTGAAAATCAGCGCTAAGCTGTCTAGATCGACGTAATGAAGGGCTCTCGAAGTCAAGTTTTAGTTTTGAATAGATTTTCGCTAGGCTGACGCTCTCCAAGTCTTTCGATATAGCTATAGCTAGGTTTTAGATACGCTTGCAGATTTTCACATAGATTTTCTTAATACATTTTAGTATCAACAATACACGCTTTTGTGAAAATTGTCAGAGCCTTAATTTCCTTGACAACATCATCATACTAGTCAAAGAAGAGTGGCAAAGATTTTCCAGAAAATAATATCATTATGTAAGTATTATTATAGATACGCTTGCAGATTTTCACATAGATTCCTTGACAACATCATTACTAGTCAAAGAAGAATGGCAAAGAATTTCCAGAAAATAATATCAATATGTAAATATTATTATAGATACGCTTCTGAGATATAAACATTACATATAGAATTCAGAAAACATGAAATGATTGGGGTATAAGGTGACAGCTGTTCTTGTTAACATATCGTTTAGTTCAAAATAGCGAAGACATCAGCTAAAGACTTAATAATAGGTTGATTACTTGAATTCAACTTCTAAATATTCGAGATATTTTTCATTTTGATTAAAACTTTTCGTTCTCTGTTGGTGATTTCAATTCGTCTACGAATCTCCTCATTCCCGATTCGATTTTGTAGAGAAATCCTTTTTCAAATCATCATCATGTCAACCGATAGAGATCACGATGATTATTCTTGTGCTGCCCATATCCGGCGGGCAACTGGTCCACGTAATAGAGGGCCTATCCTCGCGGTATCTACTGGCTCGAACAGCCGTCAGATGCTCGAGCGATGAATCTTTAAGTATAATCGTTATAAGGTGAATTAATCTAATGATCCTTGAAAGTAATTTGACAGGCTAATTTCATAGGATATCGACTGGGAATTGAAGATTAAAGTCGATAGGTAGTCTAAGCAGGATATTAACAAAGTAACGGGCTATTGACCCGTCTCGCCGAATAACCGATTCACTTGTCGGCGGGGTTCCGTCCCGCCGTCTGCAGCGACCCGTCTCCGATGAAAACGGATAAGTGCAGACGCGAGGGGCCCGTATATGAAATGCAGGAGTCGAGTTTCATTGTTAGAATTCTCTAAAGGTACATCCCCGAAGCGACGGCATTGTGATTTCAGTTCACGATAATGAAGCGATGCGAAACCTTTTATATTTAGTGCAATCGACTGCAGCACTACAAGATAATAATCGTCTAGACCGAAATTCATAAATTTACTTATTGTCGTATAATTTCATAAAACTGCCAGATCGTAGACGAAAATTTCAATTCCGGACACAAACAATGCTATTTTCTGATGTTTATTATTAATTGTCTACTAACTAAAGTTTTATATAAAAAGACTAATACCTAAATTCCCCATGTCCCCTGGTCGCATAATTTTTTAATAATGGCTGTATCAATTTCATTCGTTTCGAAGTCTTCTAATGCTACGTAGATAGATCTAATGGAAATAAATTAAAAATTTGACATAAATTCGTAAATTTAACTAAAAAAACTTCGCACTTATGACAGTTCGCTATGAACTTCACGCGTGTGACGATTCGCTTTCAACTTCACGCGTTTGACAATTCACGCGATACAAATTTACATTGTCATTGAACAGCGGTATCGACAACTATTTATCAATCACAATATTAATTCACTTACATTCTATTTAATTTATATTTTAAGTTATGTATTATTTTAATTGAAACACGGCAGACTAATAACTTCCTGCAGTGCAGTCTAAGAGATAGTTAGTTTAAAATTAAAAATCGCACATCAATAATTTTAAGTGTCACGAATTCAATTTTAAAAACCCGAACCTTTTTCAGTTGCTAACATTTTAATTAAGCACGCTAAACACAAAATTATCTAAATATTCTTTTAATAAAACTAGAATACTAGTTTCATTTTCGCTGCTCACGCAACCCTAAAACAGTCACTCCGTACCCCCATCATAACTACAAGTGGGGGATTAATATTTGTCGCGACTTGCCAACCGATGTCATTAAAATTGTTCCCGGCCTTTCCCCATCTTCCTGTTTATAGTTCATTGCTCTCTAAGTGCACACAGCGAGATGCAGTTTAAAAGAAATAATTCAATGAAAATAGTATTATTAATTACGTCGTAATACAACAAAATCTTAAACTATATCGGTATCGGTTGACAAAAAGTCCTTCTAGAATAATTGAACACATAGAATTGATTGATTGATTCTAGAATAATATTTGAACACATAGAATTTTTATTTTAACCATATTTATTATTTATCAAGCCATTGATTTTTGGATAGAGTGCACTAAATATTGACAGTAAATGAGCTTGCAACCAATCACCCAGCATTTCACGTAATAGGTTTTTAAAAAGCGTGATGTTAAAAATAATATATAAAGAAAAAAAGTGTTAAAAATTCTAATCATTGCTACATATTAAAATTAATAATTGTTAACTATCTACCCCTGCAGAATCTATACTGCCTTGTCGTATTTTAATAGAAAAATAAATTAATATCTTTTATTTCAGAGTGCAGTGAACGTCTATGGGCTGTAATTGGAAATAGGTGAAGAAACTTTAAAGCTTTTTTCTCACTAATGAGCTACACATTAATTTCTTCAAAGCTTTTATACCTAAAATCAATCAGCCTGTATATATAGATAATTAT
Organism: Battus philenor; assembly: GCF_028537555.1. Classification (NCBI taxonomy): domain Eukaryota; kingdom Metazoa; phylum Arthropoda; class Insecta; order Lepidoptera; family Papilionidae; genus Battus; species Battus philenor. The sequence goes on along the minus strand of NW_027181688.1, from coordinate 9,342,779 downwards.
GTTATGACATCAAAAGTATTACAAATTGATATATGAGAGGCAATGATCCGAGGAGCGCAGTCAGTTTGACGGTAAGCCGATATGTCCGCACAGCGGAATCCGGTTCCCGGCGGCTGCATTGTCAATGGTACTCAGGTTCGATGCCCAGCCAAGGTCGATGCGTGGTCGGCGCGAAAGTGAGCGAACGCTCGATATGGGCGAGACGAGATGTCTCTCCCACTATACGTAGCTTTATTAGCTTTGCTCTTAACCACTCAATACATTGGAACCAAAAATTAAATTCATTACTCTTACTTATAATTATTCTTTATACAAAAAATCAAATAAAGAAACAGATAATTATAATTTCAATAAGGCTTTGCTTTACTTTCGAAAAGTCAAGACATTGATATAATGTACACCTATCCTCCGATTTACACGGTTCTTCTTTTCCACGTTTTCGCTTTTACACGATTTTCCAAATAAGTTATTTTTTTGTTTTAATAACCGATTTTATTACCATCTCTCATAATGTAGATATTTCTGCTTCAAACATCGAATTGGCACAAATAACTTCGAGTGATGAAAGTGAATTCAAACCTTCGATTCCGAAAAAAACAGGAGTGTAATTTCTGTCAGCGATAAAGGATAATAAAACACCTTTGGTTTTATTTTTTGCTCTTCCGTTTAATGTATTGTAATTAAATAAAAAAACAGTGTTTCCGTAATATATTAAATATCTTAACTTGTCAAAGCCTTTTATTTTTATTTCTGTGTACACCAAAAATATTGAAAAAAATCATAACTGTTAAATAGGAAAATTTGCATTTTCTGCAAGTTTTTCGATTTACACGATTTTGACTTGAAAATTTTAAATTTTCGATTTACACGTTTTTCTCAGGAACGTATCTACCGTGTCAATCGGGGGATAACTGTACTTTTAAATACGTATTTATGGTCCCTCGATCTCTTGTACTGTACTACTGGCAGCTTGGAATGTCGATTCTTTTAAGAAACTGGCAATAAACTTTATTATATATATAGTATTATTCTCTTCTCGTCTAAACATCAATTTTTCAAAATCTCTTGTAATTAATCTTCTATTTGTCACTTGAAAACCAGCATGTTACTAATGCTTTATTGATCAATCTTACCTTAACATAAGATTTAAACTTAAAGTACAATCCTGTCTCTCTCACTCTGTTAAATGACATCAGTTTCAAGTATTACACGTCATCCGCGCAGTATTTATTGTTTTATATGGCCCCCGTTTTGGGGGCCTCTCGTACTTCCACTGTCTTGGGTACACGGGGATATTGTAACAATAAAAATTCCTTCACTCAATTCTATCATCCTCATCTTTCTTCCATCGTAATGTCAATTATTCTTTCTTCTCTTTCTCATTCTCTTCATTTCTCACATATTCTTTTATTACATTTTATTCTTTGTTCCGTTCATACTTCACCTCACTTTTGTCGCCTTCCTTCGCCTAATTTTACCGGTTTTCATTTTCATTCATTATTTTATTTTTGTCTTTTTACTTTCATATACATTATGCATTTATTTAAATCTTTTGTTTTTATTTATTTTTACTTTTTTATTTTCTTAATATTATTGGTACCATATTACAGTTCTATACAGATTTAATAGTATGGGGTCATACTATTACTGCGTCATAAGATTACATTGCTAATGACGTAGATAATGTCAATTTATAATGTATCAGATCAATAATTAAATCATTCTGTACCAATTTATCGCAAAAATCTGTACCTCCAACTGTTACAAAAATGTCATAAAAAATAACAAAAATATAAAAAATTAAAACATTTATTAAATAATTAAATAATTACATGTGTCTCTTACAGGAACTCATTACATATCACGTCAATAGAGTAACATTAACATATAACAAAGTTAAAATTCACAATTTCAAACCTTACGAGAAACGAGATACGTTTTTAGATGTAGATATGGAGTTATCAGGGTCAACGTACACGTAAATAAAGTTATATAAAAGAAAAACAACAACTTAGATGATAAGCATACACCTATTTGTTAGTACCTCTTGAAAACGCCTACATTAAAACTTGACATAGATACAGCTTAGCAAATGTACAATACAGGATGATTGATTATAGATGTAATAGGGGTGAATGTAGGTATGCATTCACTCTTTTAAACCTTTTACATAATCATCATCATTCGCCAATTTGTTTCAATTAATTTTAATAGCGTTTATCAAAAACACAATGGTTTCAGAAGTAATAAATAACTTAATGATAATATAATAAGGAATATCGTTTTGGAAATTAAAATTACTACATATCCACCAGAAGTTATTGCCCTGTCGCATTCCAATAGAAAAAATATTTTTTAATGTCATTTCTTTGGACAGTGGTAATGGGAATAGGTGTTAAAGCCATAAATCTTTGATGAGAAACGAATACCCTTTTAAAGCTTGAACCAATCATACTGTATAAAGTTGTCTTCATTACTAAAGACTATAGTGTGTTTGATTTTTTTTCTTGTTGCAGCAGAGACCTCCCGCACATTTCGGAGTCCGACAGCGCCACAAATAGAAGGATAAAGGACATGCGCATGTGACGATCAATTATGCTCGAAATAAAGCCGCTGACGTCATCGGATCTTGTTATTATACGAAGTCTGCACAGCACATGTTTCCAGAAGTTCCCTTGTAAACGGAACATTAGGGTAGGCCTACACTAGAGCTACTAACAGCAAAAGATAATTTTTAGCAGCATAAATTTAGAAATCTAGGTACCAATTGAAACTATAAAAGCGCAATAGCAATGAACAACAATCAAGTATTTTATACTAACGTAAGATTTTTCCAGTTTCGATGAGTAAAATCTTGTGTACGTGGGATAGAACCAAGTCCAAAACATTCACTGCTCGATCTAGGCCTCTCCCAGATTTCCAATAGGACTGGATGGATGCAGCCTGCATCAAGCGTCTTCCAACTACTTTAAAATTACAGATTTTATAGCACTAAAATCAACCAAAACTAGTAAATCTACATTGCTTTGGAATGGCAGGGATTCCCTACGATACACACCGTGTTGAGTTCCGGCAGAGGTTGAACCACCTCAATCAGACATAAAGTAATAATCGCCTTGAAAGATTTTTGGGGCTTTCGGTGTTAACGGCGTAGAAAAGTAGATGGTAATGCGGTGCTGGAGAAGAATGTTGTTGTGGACATATACATACTTCTAGATCAAACAACTGCTGGCAATTGTTCACTTTCAAATTTTAAACATTTCAAATTAAAGTAGCTTTATGCGAAGGAAAGACTACGTTTTTTATTATTATTTCGTTCCCTTATCTTAAACTTATGACAAGACTTTTATTACAAATAATTTTAAGTACATTTTCTATTAGCGTTCTCTTCTGTCATCCTTCACAACTTCCTTTGTCATATTTCCTTTCGTTCTTTAAATCAATACACTCTTTTCTTTCATTCACAACCTTCTACGCATCGTCGATTTTTCTACGCTGCATTCTTTCACTATCACTATTTAGTTATCAATTTTATGTTTTTGCCTTGTTTCTTTTATTATAGTTTGTTTTACAATTTTTTTGTTATTCAGCCTCATTTTAATTTTTTGTACTTATTTATTTAGTTTTACTTTTATCTGTTACTTTCTGTATTATTTCGTGACAATATTGTTAAAATTTGTAGCGGCGTTCTTTATTTTCCATTATGGAGGTGATGGTGCCACTTTCTATCATTACCTCCAGCACCACTCCGCACCCCCATCTTTCCCTTGCGAACATGACAGCTCGTAATTGCGTGCACCACAATCTGGCCTACCGCTTGATCCCAGGTGCACAGGGAATTCTACCTGAGCTCAAACCTATACAGGTACTCAGCGAATCCCTCGTGCCCCAGAAAGACTACGTTATGCAATATTATTATACACGGAAGAGTGAAAGGATTCATTTAAAGTCGCTCAGCTGCACGATAGAAGGATCAGACAAGCGCCCTCGTGTAGTCATTTGTAATTTGATGGACTTAATAATGAAGGACTTCTCCGTATCATTGCCTGCCCTGGTTAACTAACGAAAAGTGTTTCCTCTTAAAATGACTGCAAACAAGGACCTTGTAAGATCCACGTCGCTTCCCTTGTTACTTAACGGCGCAGAAACGAATTATAGATTTGACTCAGTCTCGTCTTCTCTCATTGTCTAATTATTGTTAGTTCCTTTTTAAGTATATATTAAGAGTAACGTGGAGGGTAGAAGAGAGAGAACGAATGAGCATTAAAATCTTGATAATGTGGTATTGGAGAATAAAACTACGAATATACAGTGGGGGACTGTGGGAGGAGGTATGCAACTACGCTATGATAATCTTGACTCGATGAATTAAACAATTGATGTTAGTGATAAATGTTGATGATATGGCGGATTCATTCGTGAGCTTAAGATCAAGCTACACTAGATGGCAAATGTTCACAAAGTTTTTTGACTCGAATTGTCGAAGAAAGACGATGCTATGAAGAGATTTGTACAAGGTAGAGTTAGGACAGTGATTCCCAAAGTGGTCTATATCGACCCCTCAGGGTCTATGACAACCAGCAAGGGGTCTACGTCAGCGAAAAAAATTTGGGGGTCCATGAAATGATAATGGGGGTCCACGATAGTGGATCTCAATAAATAATATCAAAACATTTACATTATTTATAAAAGTACCTATGAAGTAAAAAAAATATTATTAATGTTTATAAAATTGTGTTTGTGGTTATAAAGTTGTTGGATGTTGGTATTCGCTTTTTGGTCGCAATACATTTTGAACTTGCAAAAACCTGAGAGTCGCAGTCTCAGAGCTTAGATAAGTAGGGGGTCTACCCAACACGGAAAAACATGGCAAGGGGTCTACGACACAAAAAAGTTTTGGGAACTCTGAGTTAGGATATGATTAGTGCAGGTCGTCCAGCTTTACTGCAGAAGACCAGGTGAAAGCCTTCTAATAGTCCTTGACTTGCGAGGTACCTCAGTGACTGACAAGATGCCAGGAGACGATAATAAACGATAAAAATAATCCAACGTTCGACTGCTCTACCAAGAAAATGCAATCAAAAAGAAACATTATGCTACACAGAATCTGACAGTGGTAAAGAACTGAGACTTGTGATCGAAGATCGCGGGTTCAATTCCCGGAATACAATCTCATATGTAATACACTTTGTACATTAATTACACAGGATTGCAATTGTTCACAAACAAGTTTTCAGATGATGAGCAACAGCGTCCTCTACGTACCATAATACCACAACACTGCGATCGCTAATCCGGCTGCCAGGCATTGCAATTATGGTATATACCCCAGTTGATATCTTTGAAGGAGGCTTATTCCTTGCAATGGGCGTCTATGCGCTGAAACGATGACATTACAAGATTTAATATCATCTTTCTGCCGAGATCAGTGTTAAAGCTATCTGAACTTTTTTGTAACTTCATTACATTAATATTTTTAATTTCATTCGCGGTAGAGTTTTGTGTAACGCAAGAAACACTCAACTTTAGTCTGCGTGGTCGTTATTGTACAGAATGCTATTGTGAACTGGTGTGGATGTATTGTTTAATACGACCATGATAAACATGAATCACAGCAGTTAGTATATTGACATAGACAATATTCGGTAACTATTATTATTTATAATTTTTAAGACATTCACCTTTTAATTAAAATATAAATATATATTATATACATAAATTCACTCCTCAAATAGATCAAAGCGTAAGGATAATGTTTAGTTATATTATCGTAGTAATGTTTACAGTTAAGCTAAGTCCCACTCTGAGAGTGTACGAAGGAAAACCCACCACATGGAGCAAGTATAAATTGATATCTTCCGTATTATTCAATATTAGATTATGTCGTTTCATAAAGCTACCGAAACCTCTGTACCGCGCCTTATATTTGCGCGTAGCGAGACGGGTGGGGGGTCTTGGCAGCTCCGTTGCGTCAGCCCGTCAGCGCCGGCACTAATGCTATATTCGGCGCCCACTTTTCCCAAGGCGCGGTATAGCAGTTTCTGTAGCATTATAATTCAGATGTTTTTTCTCAGTTTCTAAGCATTAGCATATACGTAAGTGTGTAAAATCTCTCATTTATTACGCTCATTTGCACTTAATTAATTTAAGGTACATCCCTATTCAGAAATCAAGAGTTTCACAAATTTAAAATACCATAATGATAATAGAGTAAGAAAATGCGTTATCAAAATTCGGAATACTGCACATTGAAATTAATTATTGTTTGCGTCTCCATTCACGAGTTGGTAGACGTGGCGAGGGACCCTCACTAGATGGACAGACGACTTAAACTAGGACGCAGGAAGTCGGTAGACGCGGGCAGCGGATTGTGGTACTAGTGGCGATGGATTTGGTAGAGACCTAGGTCTTGCTCTGGGCGTCTATCGGCTAACATGAATGAACAAATAAAACCTCTGACTTTGTACTGCCAGGTGTTATTAGACTGTCGCATTTCAATAGAAACAAAATAACACAATGTAACAAAGAATAATCACTTAAAAAGATTGTAATCTAATGAGCAATACATTCGCTCATTTAAAGTCATAATTAACACAAAATGTTTATTTATCGTATCCTGCCACTACACAGCAATTTAATTATGAATTATTTAAAAAAAATATATAAATTCCCAACGATAAAGATCATAGTAAACATTTATCTGAGTCGTCATAAATTAAGTTAGCGAAATTTGAAATAAGTATTTGTATCAGGCGAGAGGTTGATCACGCCATTCCTCACCCGGTCATCGAACCGCCCGCGAGTACTTACCGATCGCGCCCGCTAAACGGCGCATGTTAACTTCGATGTTAAATGGACTAACCAGTTTTTGTTACACTCAAATTGGGACGCATAACTGTAAGAAAAATTGTGTCGTTGATTGTAGTGAAGAAACTACGAATGTGCATATTAATCTAATTTATTTAATATAAATATATCTATTGCACACAAAACACACAAAAAGAGATAAGAAAAGCATAAAAGTAAAATGAAACAGAACGAACTAAGTACTGATTACATAACTAAAGTATACTGTGTATATTTATAATTATTCCATTAACAACGAAAGAGTATATTAATACATGACATCATATATATATATTTATATATATATATATATATAGTTTCAGGCTCTCCGTTTCATAAAGAAATGTACCAGAATCGCCACGATTAGTTGACGATAGCAATATCATAAACATCTTGAAACTTGTTTTATGACAAGTAGCTATCCTATATAATGAAATGCACAAAGTGCGTAATATATAACTATGTATACCGGGAATCGTACCCACGACCTACAGTGACATGTCTCTATATATTTGTATATATACACACTCTCACACACACACACGCATATATATATATATATATATATATATATATATAGTGTGTGTGTATATATATACGGGTGGACGGCTTACGGCTGTATTTATTGTGGATACTAATATAGGTAGTAGCACAGCTTTAAAATTTACAAAAACCTTATAAAAAAAACAATAGTTTATAAAAAACTAATAATTTACTTTCGAAAGGAATTATTCATAGCTTGTTATTTTTATTTACTCATAATAATCTAAATGTACTGCGTTTGAGTGTATTGTATAACACAAGCGTGAAGGATGTACAAAAAAATAGTTATTCATATGTTAATCTATAATTACTAGGTTTTCATAAGGAGTTATGCTTCAACAGTGTAGTTCAGTTGGACAAAAACCTCGTGAAAATGCGACGAGCTGCGACCGTCGTCCGCGACGCGCTGACGTGCCCACTTGACTGAATAATTGCTGAGCAAATTGGTGGCCGACTAAGTGCGGCGCAAACGTCCGAGGAGGTTATTGTCTAGACCTTTCTAGAACAAATTCTTCTGCAGCTAATGCATCTAAAAGTTTAATGAGAAATGATTCTCTGTCTATCCACGATATGCTATCAATGAGTCGTATGTTATTATGGCCACATCGCCCACAGACAACTTCTACAAACTATTGTTTGTGAGAAAAGTAAAGGATAGAAGACCACGAACTGTGGTAGCCTCGCGATAGAGCACCGAGACTTGCGATCGTGGGTCGCTAGTTGGATTCCCGGGATACAGTCTTATACCATAATTCAATTTATCTGCATAAAAATATAGAATCGCCACTACACAAACAAGTTTTCAGAGGATGAGCAGCAGCGCCCTCTACGTACCACAATACCACACTGCGATCGCCAACTTGCCCCATAGATATATTTGAGGGAGGTCTATGTCTTGAAGAGCGTGTCTGATGGTGGCGATCACCTACCTACTGGTCTGATCAATTCATATAACCGGAGTCTTCGTTATTACCGTCGTGAGGAAAATAGACAATAGGTAATTATGGAAACAGCTCGTTATCGATTCCATCAAGGCGTTTCAAGACGAACATGACCTTCAGAAATGTATAGACGGATGAAAAGCGGATGTGATGCTCTCTCGTCCAGTCACTCATTGGATCATGCCAACTTACATTAAACAAGCTAAGTAACACATTGCTCTGACACCTCAAATCTAGTGAAGCGGTAAACTCCAGTAGACATGTGTCAACGACACAAAAAATATATAACATATAAGAATACGTACTACTATTCTAAACAGTCTAGTGATATTAATATATATACAAGGTATAATAGTCTTAGAATAGTCGTAAAAGGCAGAATCAACTCTCAACTATTGAATATTTTAAGTCAATTATGATATTATAACTATTTCTTAACACTGGTTGATACGTAGACTAACAAAGGTAAATAACATCACTATACCATGTAAGTATAATAAGATATATACGAGACATTAAAAAAACCACAAAGAGCCGAGCGGTAGGTTTAAACCTATAGAATATCGTTCACAATTTAAGTCAACATCCACTATCCTAGTTTCATTGCACCAGAAGACAATGTGACATATCGGTGACTCGTGAAGGATTGACATCAGGAACGTTTAGGTTTGTTTTTGGGAACGTTGAATGTTTAGCAGGCGAGAGAGTTGCCACAAACCTTTTTCAACAGTGGAATTTATTACCAAATTATATTTATTTCTTACAATAGAATAACTTAATAAAATCACCTTGACAATAGATTCAGGGTCACAACCCATCATCCAGTGATCTTATTCAACAATAGGTAAAGGAAAATGGTTAATATAATACTGTGAGAATCTATTTATTGACTACGCTATTTCTCTTGCATGTGACTTCAATTGTTTATCGGTTCCTAAGAAATTTCATGACAGTTGTATTAAACTGGTTATACAACTTATGTCAGGTTAGTATATAAAACTTCTTCACTTGTCTGAATGTACACACACCTATCAAAGTTTCGCAAGATATCTTAGTTTCCTTTTTTTAGTTTTAAATCTAAAATTAAAAGTATATTATTAAATAAATCTTGTTTGTTTTGTTATTTACTCTTTATTATACACCACAGATAATAACAAACAAAAAAAATACAATTTACATAGAGATACAAGAGGCGGTCTTATCGCTCGAGGCGATCTCTGTATCTTGTAGCATTCAAGAGGTTTTTAGGTAATCAAAATGTGGGGTTTGGCTTGCTAACTCAATTGCATGGTTGATGTGTGATGTACACATAAATATCGGCTCTTTTCAACAAATCAGTATTCCAAGTCGGTGGTAACTAGCTTATAATGTAAAAATAGTTGACAATACAAAAATATTTTGAATTGAATAAGAGTTTGAATCCATATCAGGTTCGTATTTAAAATGATGTATGTATTGCTCATTTGCTGTCAATTAATGCACATAATAAACAACGAAATGATAACGCAGTAAGAAAAGCTATTTTAAAACACAGATTACTATATATTAAAATTAATTATTGTTTACCATCCGTCCCTGCAGACTTTGTGTTGCCAGAACTTATTGATCTGTCGTATTTTAATAATCTCTGGACTCGGGTCATTACTTTTGATATATATTTAATATCTGTGCTATCAAATAGACGCAGTAGAACGAATAGTTGAATGAAATAACTGTTGAATTTGAACATGACACAACTTGCGCCGAAAGGGCTAACATTACAGTTAGATGGCCATTAGCTCGCATGACGAAGCTGCCCCAAAACCCCGAGTGTTGACTAATGAAACAAACGCGAAAAAAAAAATAAACACTAGTATTGTACTCGACGGCGTTCAACAGAGCGAGACGGCTCTATTTCTGTGAGCGCTGAATCATACTACTGTGACTATGGCTTCAGATAATAGTGGACTCAATTCAGATTTTTAAAAACATGCGAATGATAAATGAAAAATAAAATTCAATATTTACAATTTCATTTGTGTCATTTAATGAAAAGTCGAACTTTTCGGACGAAAGGTTCTTAAGTGATGACCAAGAGCCGTTAGATGCGGAGTGAGTAGTTCCCCCAAAAGTTCACGGACCGTGGCAGCGTGGACGAATCGTGATTGGATCCGAATCCATCCTTTACTCGCCTGTGGTCCACGCTGCCGTCCCAAGTCGTCTACACGAGTAGAGCGGTTTACTACGTGCAAACGTCATCATAAAACTGGAATGCGTCTGTCCAGCTTGTTTTATTTTTAAGCACACGAACCCTTCCGCTCCGTGAACTCAGTTCAATTGAAGCTGTAAAAGCCTTCAGGCTAACAGCACTCACATCAACAGAGAATAAGTAAGTCCCCTAAAAAGTGAAGCGTGGATATAGTCAAGGTCGCGGGATGTCGCTGCATACGAGCAGCAAAAATCATCATTGCAATCTCTGATGCCTATGCTTTGCAATGTGTGTCTATCGGCTGATATTATGATGATGAATATAAAATCCTACACCTATTAATTATATTTTATTAATTTATAGTATTTTCATACAAAAGCCTAGAAAATTAAAAATATTCAAAATAGAATTTTTATCATACGCAATTTTGGGTTGACTATCACATTAACCATTAACTTAACTATAACATATAAGCAAACAGAAGATTGTTTAGTACTCGTACTTAAGTTTTTAAATATGTATACGTCATCACCATCATTTCAGCAGGAAGCCCACAGATGAACAGAGACCTCTTCCATTGATTTCCTATAGAACCGGTTGTAAACTTCCTGCATACAGCTCCTTCTTGTCCTTGTCACAAATTTATCTGTGCACTTTGTGGGTGTATGACCTGCACCTACGCTTGCCGGTCCGTGGTCTCCACTCCAAGACCTTAAGACCAGGGCAGCTATATGTTTTGCGCGCGATGTGGTCTACACTAAATTCTTGGCTAAAATATTACTTTATGTTCCGTAAGTGTTTATGCCGCGTGGTTGCCCTACATGCAAATAATTCATTTATAATTTAAACCACCTGATCGTGCCGAGCTGGTCGACACTCGTCGCTAATGACTGTGACCACACTACATTGATATTGTTAGGAAAATTTCAGGATAATTAATATTACTGTTACTTCTAATTAAAACTATTTGCGTATTGAATAATTGATTTAATTAAAAACATGCTTACACCTGTTATTCATATCTATATACATTTTATGCAATATATTCTACTCAGACATAAGCAAAATATATTTAATTTTATAGTTTTGATAAAAAAAATCCTTCGTTATATAGTTTATTATACATATGTGCCATTTTAAGTTAAATTAATCTATCATTTATAGCATTTTTGAAATTTTCATTAAAATTCAAAAACATGTTAATAAATTATTTCAAAGCATTACGTTACACGTAAAAAGATTATTTGTAGAAACTTAAACTTAAAAAAGGTTGGGAGCCTTTACATAAATAAGAGTTATTTACGAGTCTCTCTTGATATATGTTGTGGTACAATTTATTATGTTCGCACTATTGGAACATTTAATTTGTATCCAAGAAGTATCTAGTCATATCGACCGGACAAGATTGATTTAGCATAAGTTTCGGATTTTTGTCTTTCAAAGTACAATAATCGTAAAGATGATTTCCTTTAATGTTTTATAGTCATGTCAGCAGATTGACGCCAAACGCAAGGCTTGGGCCTAAACCAAAGATCGCCAAGATGACCGGTGCAGCGCTGCCCGTATCCGGCGCCTTACCGCCACCCTGACCGCGTCCACCTTCATTGTTTATGTAATAACAAATAATTCCCAAAACTCGAACATATTGCACTCGTAATCATTAGGCTAATACTTCCAAGTTTTAAATAGAATAATATAACATGCAACTATAATTAATTAGAAAAGATGAATATATTAAAAAGGTATGTATAAACTTTTAATGAAAGACATTCTTAATAACCCCAGACTATGTGGAGTCACGTAGTGTTGTCTGCCCTTGAAGGCTTTCCCTACGTCACACGCATGGGCTCGCTTCGTATAGGTCCTTCGCGAGTTTTAAGTACCGCCTATTTAATATACAAAAAGCATGGCAGACTGTATTATTTTTACAAAAATTAAAATTTTTCTACCATTATTTGTGGTCACCATTATTAGTCACAAGTTTTTAAATTTTTAAAGTTAAATTCGCCTTTGTAATTTTTTGTACACCTTTAATTTCAATTTATATTAAAATTCAAAATATCCTTATTCAAGTAGGCATTGACATGCACTTTTCAATTGTCAAATATTTTAACATTATTAATAATAAGCTCCAAAGTAGCTTTCTATTTATCTGCTCTGAATAATTTGCACTATATCTAATTTATATTATATAGGACATACGAAAATTTAGATATAAACTTAAATTAATTGTGGTTTTTCTAAAGAAAATTCATGGTATATAAAATTTCTAAAACTAGCTACTTTAACATAGTGAAATATAGACAAAAAAATTGTCTTATTCACTAGACAATGAAGAATTACCAGACTTCTTTAACAGAGAAAACTAAGGAGAAAATAACATAATTTATCACATGCATGATTCAACAATCTTGCTGATGCAATCACATTGCGCTAGTCCGCTCAATAAAGCTAATTTGCATGCAATGAGTGTAAATTTGGTTCAGTAGGTCTATAGGTAAGTTGGCACAAATACAAAGGATATACAATAATTTTAACTAAAGCGGTCTAATTCAAAAATTTTATAATAGAGAATTATATTTATGTTAAATGGTGAACACACAATACATCAACAAATATAGAATGATCACACATGTTGAGAAATGATAGTTTTAAAATGATAAATAGCTACTAATGCTTTGCCTTTACTATTTACAATTAAAAAAATTGATTGTAAATTGAAATAGTATTTTTAAAATCTAATAACTATAAATATAGTTATTAATTGATAAATACTCAGATATCATTTAATCATCATCATAATCATTTCAGCTGTAGGGTGTCATATGTTGGACTTAAGCCTCCTCATATATTTACAAAAAAATCGGACAGATACCTTTAAACATTTCAAACCACTACCTGCCAGTGTTTTCAGATGACTTTAACATTCAATAATTATGTATAAATTGGTAACTTGGTTGTCAAGAACTATAAATAACACTATTCCTTTATAATACTACTTCCTCTTTCATGACTTTACAGCTTCATTAAACTGAAATTTTGCAGATCCACAACTTAGGTAAATTAAAAAATTGGTCACATTTTAAATCTTTGGCATGTAATTTGTGCATGAACAGCTAAGCCAATATGAATTGTGTGAGACTGCAATTAACAATAAAATAAATCATTATTAGCTAATTAACTACTGTATAACATGTCTTTGATAAAATGCAAAAATATTCCAAACAGTTAACATCATTAATAAAGAAAGAATGATGTCAACAAACTCCTTTCATCATTATTTCTGTTGACAAACATCCACCGGAGGCCACTATGTATTTCCAACAAGACAAGAAAAATCAGACAGTTAATTCCTTTTTTCTTTAATTTCTGGCAACTTTAAGAAAGATGTGTCTACCTTGTGAATTAATGTCTAATTCTATGCTTGCTGCTCTTTGGTGTAACCTTCAAAACTATTTTACTGTTGTTTTTAATAGGTATAGAATTGTTTTTTATTATGGTAATATTGAAAATTTTTTAGTGTGTATTTTTTTGTATACAACTATGTAGTAAGTTTACATGGTTAATTTATATACTTACATACATATTTAATTTGAATATATTCAGGTACCGAGTAGACAAGTCAGAGAGATAACAATATCAACCTATGCATAGCTAGAGTTGGAGGTAAATAGTTTCTAGTTTATTACTTCATTAATTAAAAGTTAATTTAAGTCATTGTGCTTAATTCTTACTGCCTTCATGGTCTCTACTTATGAACTGAAGCAGCTATCTCTTTAGTCAGAAGTTGCTGGATGAATGCTGCCTCCAACAGGTCTTATTGGAAATATTGCTAAATTGATAATGATTATGGTGCATGTGATTATTTAATCTCTGATTATGTAAATATACCAAAAGTTAATCAAATAACTCCAATTAAAGTAACAAAATTGTTTAATGGTCATCATTATTTCAGTCATATTATATTCACTGTTGGACATATACCTCCTCAATACAATTTCAATAAAACCGGCTGGAAGCGACTTGTTTACATTATGCTAATAATGGAAACATGTTAAAATTGTTAATTTGAAGTTGAGCCAAGGGCAAGGTCTCATTGTTTCAATAATGATGTAATGTATTGTTTGAACTATCATTGCAATTACTACAGTGTTAGCTGCAGTTTACATTACATGGTATTGTTGATGCTAAACAAACATATTCACACGAGGAAGTAAAAAATTTACTAATGTACAATGATGAAACATGGGTTACTGTATTTGAAGAGAATATTTATAGTAGAAATATTAAGAGAGGAACATGCTATATTTAAAACACATTATCTGTCACAGTTTTAGTGTTAAAGATATTTTCAATTATTTTCTCAAACTAAATATAACAACTAACAGTACAAATAATATATATTATAAAGTTCTACAACCTATCTCAAATATTTTTTTCATAGTTTTGAATCTGAAATTAAAAATCACTCTTAAAGATGTATGGAACTTTGTTTGATGACTAACTTACATGGTTGGTATATTGTGTACATAGCCATTGTTAAATTAAAAAATCAACTGTTAAATTTCTGGCTGGCTCAACAGAATAGCATTCCGAACCTGTGGTAGCTTACTACAATGTTAAAATAATTGATAATATATCTAAAGGCTTACATGAAATTGAGTTTTATAATTAAAAATAATACTATTCACACAATTCTGTTAATATAGAGTTATAAAAATGTATTACTTTGGTGTGACCATAAAATACCACTTCAATTAAATAAATCATTTGGAATATATACAATTCTCTTTGTCATATTTTACCTTGAAGCAGTAATAAGAGACATAACAGGAGCTATATTTACCTGATACAGAAATATATTTTACTTTACTTTACTTGA
Source organism: Battus philenor (assembly GCF_028537555.1). Taxonomy (NCBI): domain Eukaryota; kingdom Metazoa; phylum Arthropoda; class Insecta; order Lepidoptera; family Papilionidae; genus Battus; species Battus philenor. The sequence goes on along the minus strand of NW_027181688.1, from coordinate 9,327,379 downwards.
ATGTACAAGTTGAAGTGGCATTGGGCAGGTCATATAGACAACCTTATGGTTCCAGAGTGAAAACTAAAAACTAGCAAATTCAGCACAGGATATACATCCAGAAGGTTGATAAATTATGTTGTTAAGGTAGTTGAAAGTTGTGGGATTCAGGAAGCTTCATATTACTCCTTTTGAAAATCTGATGGGAAAGTCTAGCAGTAAAGGGCTTAAGGCTTAATTTATGATATGCCTAATTAATATATAATAAGAACATGCAATAGTAGACCCTGCTACTTAACAATTGTCACCAAAAAAAAACTCAACTATTGTAAACAAAGAGAGAATATAGAGAGAAAGAATGCTTTTACTCATGACTACTCTCTATAAGGTAAAAGAAGATAATTTATTTAAATAATGATGGAATTTAAAATAAAAGTAACTTTACATTTCAGGCAATGAAACAATGTCAACAGCATGTTTTTCATTAACAAATATAGTTTGGCAATTTGCCACACATGTAAATACATCCTTACATTGTTGACTCTAACCAATGATATAAGTGTATTTTCTGATATAAACTGTCTTGGGCATGTACAATTTAGAAATATAATCTGGTCTCTATCCTATTAAATGACTGCTACTATAAATTGCATGATTTCTTGTGTATGAATCATTATAGCTTTACCGTGTAGACAAACACAAAATGATATCATATTTTCAACTGAGATCTTATATAGAGTTCTCTTAAAAATAATTCTGATATTAGTTCCAAAACTCATAAGTTAGGGATATTTAAATTTTCTAGTAAATATAATTTGTTAATATGAATAACTATCAAGTCTTATAGATAAATAATGTCAAAACAGTTCGAAATAAGACGTTTGCTTTGTCTTAAACTTGTAAGTATAAACACATGGGTGTGCCGTGTCAAAATATTATGCGAATATGCGTATCAAGGCCGGCATGTATCGTTTCGCTAATTAAAAACACCCGCGACAATATCGTCCCGTTTTACGGCTTAAAAATCGCTATATTTATTCAGCTGAATTGGAAGGTTTCACTAGATTATTAAATCACTATGCACAAATTAAACTTCACAACTGTTAGTCATCTACTCCATGAATCAAGTCCAAAAAATAGACCAATAAACAGCTCGGTAAAAAGTAAAAAAATAGTTTAGAAAGGTCTCCTACCTTATATACATCGCCATAAGTGCCCGAACCAATTCGTTGCACCAGCTCGTACTCATCTTGTGGATTCCTTCGCGATATATCTGAACTTAAAACACCACCACTATGCGCCATAATCACTAGCGAGCACTAAATTAACATTTATTTACACTTTCATCTCATTATTCACATAATTGTTGCACAGAACTTCGTGAATTTAATTATTTTTTACAACACAAACTCAACATCTCCACCTGACGTCTGTCGCCATAGAATAAATAATTTGTCACGTCTTTATACGCCCGTCTCATGAAAGGGTTGCGACTACACAAAAATACAGCCACAAATTTTTCAGAGTCCACAAGTTAAGTATTTGTAGTTTTAAAACCTTTTTCTTATTTAAAATTATAAGAAATATCTTATTTAATTTATAATATTTATATAAACAGCAGCTTGCATTCACAGTTTAACTTAAGTCGTCCTTTACGATCAGTAACAAATATTACTACATATTTATGTAGGATTATGTTATTAACTAACAATTATTAAATTCAAATAAGAATTAAAACAATAAATAGACAGAAAATGTCATATTCGATAAATGTCAATCTTGATTTTTTAGTTACTACAAAGTATTGCAGTTATCTAATAGATGGAGCTACTATGCAAAGAATACGAATTTTCTTCAATAAGATTAATTTCAATAATATGGGAATGTATAGTTTTCGTCAACAAAACTTATATATTATAAACAGGTTATAATTGTAATCTATTATCATAACGTTAATAGTTCGTTAATTAGAGAAAGAAAAGGTATTACATTTCAAATTTAAGTATAAATTCCTAAGTTTGCATTGTTGGAATATCATGAAAAGCTTTCGCATCGAAAACAAATTAGAAATGATATAGTGAGATAGATAATACATCTACTTGTGGGAGGGAGACGGCAAATTGTACTTTCTTTAAAGGCATGCCGAAAATAGTTTGATTTTTATTGAAATTCTTAAGTTTATATGTTGGTGTGCAACCGAAACCGCTGTATCTCGCCTTAGGAAAGTAGCAACTCTCCCCGTCTCACTGCGCGCGTACATATGTCGCGGTACAGTGTTTTCTTTAGCACTATAGAAATTGTTTCTATAGTTTAAACATTACAATAAGTGTACTAATTTCATTTGATCACAATTAATGTATATCAAAAAATTTGATTTGGTGATCTGTGATATAGTATCTCTCTCTATGATACAGTAAGCAACAGCGTTTTTTTTAATCTGGATTACTAGATTTTAATATTAATTATTGTTTACTGTCTGTCTCTGTAGACTTTGTACTGCTAGAAGTGCCTGGCCTGTCGGATTCTGATAGTTTTGCAATGATGACTTTACAGTGGGTGATGCAAATACTTCTAAAGGCTTTAAAGCTTATTGTTGACAAATATATACATTCTACCTTACTAAACTTTCACACTATAACCATTGCTAAAGTAACTTTAAATTCTTTTATTGCTATAACCCAAAGGTAAATATTAATAAAGTGTGAATAAAACAAGAGACAAATGTTAAAATGGTATATTTATTACAATCCAATATCTCCGGCCGGCACTCATGTAACGTATTACAAAATTTGTTTGTCGCCGACTCTACAATAATAACCTCTAACACTTTATTATAAAATTATATAATCTTTTGGTACAATCCATTTTAAGTGCACTTCAAAAAACGTTACCACATAAGTGACGTAAAGGCTAGGTTTCACACTATGGAAATTCACAATTTCCTACAATATTGGTTTTTATGCGCGGGCACATGAAAGCACATTACATTACTCTTGTATTAGACAACTATATGCGAGTAAGTAAACAATATGTTCAGACCAAATAAAGTGTTACACGAAAACCTTAAGTTTAAATCTAAAGCAAATAACGATAGTAGTTTTTATAAGAAAGATTAATGCTACAGTTTTCTAATACAAGATAATCAATGTACGCATTATACAGATATTCGTTCAGGCATCAACAATATTAGTTTCATGCAAGTGATCATCTGATGGTAGCGATAATACAACCCGCATGAGAGCGTCCAACAAAACTTCTCTGTAAACTTGTTTGAACGTCGGTACATTCTCAGTGAAAATTAATTATCAAAAATTCTCTATTGATTGGTTTAAAGCTTGCTTTGTGTTACTGTACTGGTTCGCTAAGGTTTATTTTACATTGTTTCAGTTAATACTGGATACATTTCACCAAGAATGTATTGTACATATATAATAAAGTATATATAATATTCATATATATTGATATATATAAGATTTAGGCATTATAGTCCATGCATCATCAACGGTTACCTTATTCAACGACTGATATATAACAAATGGTCAATATAAATTGATATTGCTTCTTGATATTTATATATTTCTTTGTACTCATGTATATATTTCAGTTATTAAACAATTAAACATTTCAATTTGTGTTACGTTAAATTCAACATTTGTTAACGATTAATATGTTCAACTTGATATACTTTCAAGTTACATTTGGAGCGCTAACAACACTCAAAGATCAAATCAAAATGTTACAGAAGCATTTTAAACAGCAATGATTAACCTTGTGAAAGCCATTATAAACCCACTTAGAAATTTAAAGACCCCATAAGGTTACCGATACATTGATTAAACATACTTCAATGTAAATTTTCCCGACCCGAACGAAAAAATTAAGATGATGACTTTATTGAAGACTATTTGAACCGAACACAATTAAAAGAGCAGTGATTTTACTATTTATATAATTATTACGTAAATAAACCTAACTCTTCCACCGATTTTTGTACAAAATGAGATTTATTTACAACATGAAAGCCATTTTCGTATTTGGTAAAGGCGTTTGCGAACTATCGATCAAAATTATTAACGAATCAAGAACGAATATGCAGACGAGTGGCTCCAAGCAACTTTGGCACTTAACCGCGCTTTTAAAATTTATAAATATATATATATTTCTTTATTTAAATCGGAAGTTTAAGAATCGCACATAGATATACTAGTATACGAAAGAAACATTTACAAATTTAACCTATTACTCTAAGATCATGTAACGGATATACACACAAACAAACTCATCAGAGATCTATCAAAAAAATCGTCTTATTTCGGTCTACCTTCTCTGCAATAATCTAACAGGACCGAAGTTTCCTCATATTTTGTAAGAGTTAAAAACTCAACACACTTCATGTAAATTTATTATGTATGATATGACTTTAAGATTTATTTATAAGCATTACACTGTTTATAGTATTTACTGAAAACTTTAAAACAATGCAAGATCAATAAATTTAAGTTTGAAAAAAGTTTAACCAATATTAAATGATTTTTAAAATATTGGTGAATAATTTTCATGCAAAATATTAATGACTTTTTTTAAAGAAAAAAAACGAAATTAAAATGCTTTAATTGCTATCAAGGTGGTAAATTGAATATTAAGAAAGTGAGGACCGTGTGTGAGAGATTCCGGTCCACAGTAAAGGATGAATAAGATTTTCGATCGTAACATTAACATGTACGCAAAACAAAAAGAAATTTTACCTACAGTGAGGAGACTCTTCCACACCCAAAATACCTAATTTATAATTACTTTAATTTATTAACTACAAATACATAATAAACAACGTCAAAGAATTAACTCTAATGGTAATTAAAGGGGAAAATGTGGGTGTCTTAAAAATTAATAGTAACATTAAATAAAAAGGATTAAAATACAGAAAAAGAACAGTTTGTATCCACCATCGAAGCGGAAGCCTAAACTTATTTTGAATAAATAGCTTTTTTCAAAAATTTTTAAACCATTTTTTTTACTAAACTAAGCGTGAGCAAGCGTCCATTAGAATATCAATCGCGTCACTACTCGACTCGATATTGGAATTTGAGGTGACGCCTTATTGGGTGTACAAGTTTAAACAGGTATGGGCTTGCATAGGAACGGTTGGTTTCACCTGCGGGCGGCTCGCGCACGAGAGGCCCTCACGGGAGTCTTCTTCGCCTTGCTCGCCTTCGCATTCTTCCTCTTCGCTTTGGTATTGGATCTTGAGCTCTCTACTGAGTCAACGCGGCGGTCTGACTCGAACGAGAACGCCGGCACCACACTCTTCACTTGCGACGGCGACAGGCTGATCTCTAGCCTTCTCCGTCTGGAACGAGTCATTCTTACATTATCCAAGTCCAACTCCATCAGGTTCTTTTTGGCCCGAAGTGTTTTACGAGATTTAGAATCCTCGGATGGATGTCCGTTTTGGCCTTTTTCCCTCAAAACTGGCTTGGTTTCTTCATGTTTACGCTTCCTAGTTGTCCTGTTCTTGGTTGTTTTATCGTTTTCAATGGATTCATTGGTAGCTCTAGTCTTCTTGTCTAAGCTCTTGCTTCGGAGTGTTGGTTTCTCCTGTGGATTTTTTCTTGGCCTACCTTTGCCTCTCTTGGTTTCTACTTTGCCTTCTTGGCCATCTCCATTCACTTTTTTCTGTGACTGCCTTGTTTCGATTTTCCTACGCTTGGGTGCGGGAGATCCTGATTCTTTTTTCTTTATTCGACTGCCCTTGGGGAAGGCAATTTCGGTTTCATCTAAACCTTGACTGCTTTCTATATAAATGTAGTCATCCAATTTGGACCTAGATTTTGCATAAGTCTTTTCTACGGGTTTAACGGATGGGACTTCATCTGTGGCGTCATCATAGTTGGGCTCATTTTCTTCTGCAAGTGGAGTGTCTTTTATATTGGCCCGTATTAACTCTACATCGTTTTCAATGGAGTTTTTATTCATTCTGCTCTTAAGATTATTAATTGTTTCTAAAAGTGAGGTTTCTCTTGGTTCAACATCCATCTGATCAGTCTGGGAGGAAGTCCCGGGTTCGGACGTGCTCGACTTGCGCTGCTTGTTTTTACTCCTGCGCTTGTAGAGGTCAGCTTTGGTCATGTCCTGTAATAGAAATATCAAAATATTTTAAAAAGCAAATGTCCTAACTGAATGTTTTAAGATCCAGTATATTCATATCAAAATATTAATTACTAATAATAATTCTTTCATTATAACTTTTTAACAAGTTAAATGTTGTTTTATGATGCTTATAATGTTGTTACTTGTTTTCCAGAATTTTAATTTTCAAACACATCAGCTTTTCTTCCCGAGGTCCGAATTTTGTGTATATTGATAAACATGGGTTTGTGTTACAATGTTTGGTTACATTATTATTAAATATTCACATCTCACTATGATGATGGAATAGTAACAGGGAGTTATTGGTTATAACTATTTGCTACTGTCTCTATGAACCTTGTACAGCGCCGAAAATTATTTTTTTATAAAAGTATTGTCTATGGAATTAAATTTAAAATATGGGAGAGTATATTGATAGAACTTATACGTAAAAAAATAAATGAGTAATTAAAAATAATTGCCTTGTTTGAGATTAATACAAAAGGCACAATAAAATCTATCTTTATAATTGTATACAGGGACTATGGCTCTTTCTGTCATTGACAAACTTCTTCTCATTTTAACTCTCTCGCGTCTTAAATTTTCTTAAAGAAGAATGATGGAAAATTACGACACTTACAGAAAGTTTGAAGCCAGTACTCTCGTCTCCAGTGATGCCCAGTTCTGTCAACAGCTCAGTAACGGACAGACGGGTGGACTCAGCAGACAGAAGCCCGGTCACTATCCGCTTGCTGTCGCTCGATATGCCTTCCCAGATTGGACCTGAGTGAACATACAGAAAATTTTCAAGTAAAATATTGTTACAGTTGTAAATATTAATAAAAAAACCTTTCCAAATCCAAATGGAACTATCAATTACATCTCTAACTCATGTCAAATTAAAAATAATCACCTGTTCCAATAATAAATACATTGGATAAGAGAACAGGCAGAATAAACTCTGTGGTACTCTGTACGTATAAGAGTAAAGGATAAAAATTATGAAATAAGCACAGAAAAACATGTAGGTGAACACATTCTCAAGGTTTGCAATTTTCTATGAAGTCATTTGCAGTTTAGTGTAACCTTTAGCCACACATTCTTTGTCATTTTTTTTTATTTGGCTACAGAAACTTTATTGTAAAAATAATTATAAAAATATCAATATTTTTACTGTTGCCTAACAATAAATTTATGATGTTTTATATGTTTAAAACAATTATAAAAGTGTAAAAAAAGGGACTGTCTATTGAATATTTAGAAGACGTTTAAATTCTGTCTATACAAAAATTTCAATGGCAAAAATACTAATTCATTTCTAATAAACGGAATCTGATTTTTTAATAATATTTCGGTGGATTAAAAATTAAATTCTGTACGATATTCATAACTTAAAATTCAACATGAATGTTTAAAAAATTGGCAGCTCATAAATAAGCAAAATTATTATAACTGTCAGTTTAATTTATCAATATTTTTATAACATAATTTATAAATGATATTTACCATCCATTGTGAAGCTACCGGTTCTGATCCTGTCCATGAAGGCGGTGACCGGTTCCTTTTTCGAGACAGGCTGGAAGGGCGCTTTTCCACACAGCATGCAGTACTAAAAGAAATAGAAATGAATATACTAATCGCCTCCACATATATTTCGAAGTATCGAAGATTTTACTGGTCCCTAAAAGAGGTAGACAGCCACCCACTAGGTAGACAGATGTAAGTCGCTGGATGCAGCGCGAGACCAATTATCGTGGCAAACTTTAGACGAGACATATGTCTCGTAGTGGGCCACCATCAGCTGGTATGATGACGATGAAGGGAATCCCTTCTTCTCATATTAAAGGTAACAGCTCTCTTTTGTAATAATAATTATTATATTTTATAAGATTCATTCTTTTTTGATTAATAACATGGTTCCGCAGAAGGTAGCCCAGTCTCTAAGCTGAACAGTCGCTGGACAGCTTCCACAAACATATGGGCCCTTTGCTTGTTCCATCCATTGCTAATATGCACAAACTTTGAATCTATAGCTTGGAAAGAACGTGTTGTTGTGGAATAATATTGAAGTGTTCACTTACGAATATGACACCCAAACTCCAGAGGTCACAGGCGGGCCCGTAGCCCGGCGCGTTGGTTGAACGCGCGCAGGAGACAACCTCAGGCGCCGCGTACGGTAAACTGTAAATATTTACAAATTTTGTTTATATGCATACGTTGATAGGTAAGATGTCTACCAAGGTAATAAAAGATAACTTCTAAAGACTGTAGGAAGGGGTATAGTCAGGCTGGATCATTTAGATAAATTAAAATAATAACCTGAAACAAGGCGTCATCATGCGCTGCCTCTCATCGGTTTCGGGCAGACGTCGAGCAAATCCAAAGTCAACAACCTTCACCTTCGCCTCGTTCAGACGGGACGACGTCAGCAGAATATTCTGTTAATAAGAATTAATAATTTAAATAAAGTTTTTCAGTATCAAGAAATGTGTTTTTGCGACATCTGGCATATGACGTATATCCAAATACTTAGTCTGGCCATAAATACTGTTACTATTCAAAAAAAGAAAATATTACGTTTGAATTTGGAATCTGTCATTTTTATATGATTGCTTGATGTGTTTTCTTATTTTCGCGCCATTATATTGTTAAATATTTTGTTATATTAAAATGGAGTGGGGTGATAAAGAGAACCGAATCGCTGTGATTGCCTTACATAAAGTAGGTATGGAGAAAAGTGCAATTTTTAAAACCCTCCACCCGCTTGGTATTAGTCAAATGTTTGTTTACCGGGCTATTGATAGGTACAATGATACCTCCTCTGTTTGTGACAGAAAAAGATCTGGCCGTCCACGTACCGTTCGTGTGAAAAAGGTGATTAAAGCAGTTAGGGAAAGAATTCGAAGAAATCCTGTCCGTAAGCAAAAGATTTTATCTCGGGAGATGAAGATAGCTCCTAGAACCATGTCGCGTATATTAAAAGATGACTTAGGACTTGCAGCCTATAAGAGACGTACTGGTCACTTCTTAACTGATAATTTAAAGAAGAATAGGGTGGTAAAATCCAAACAACTACTTAAGCGGTACGCAAAGGGAGGTCACAAAAAAATTTTGTTTACGGATGAGAAAATTTTTACAATTGAGCAGTATTTTAATAAACAAAATGACCGTATTTATGCTGGAAGCTCTAAAGAAGCTTCGCAATTAGTAAACAGAGTACAACGTGGGCATTATCCCACTTCAGTGATGGTTTGGTGGGGTGTTAGCTATGAAGGGGTGACTGAGCCATATTTTTGTGAAAAAGGTATTAAAACGTCGGCACAAGTTTATCAAAATACCATTCTTGAGACGGTAGTTAAGCCTTTAACTAACACCATGTTCAATAACAAAGAATGGTGCTTTCAACAAGACTCGGCACCGGGTCATAGAGCTCGATCCACCCAATCTTGGTTGAAAACTAACGTTCCGGACTTTATCAGCACTGAAAACTGGCCGTCGTCAAGTCCTGACCTAAATCCATTGGATTATGATTTATGGTCAGTTTTAGAGAGTAAGGCTTGCTCTAAACGCCATGATAATTTGGAGTCCCTAAAACGATCCATTCGGTTGGCAGTGAAGAATTTTCCTCTAGAAAGAGTTCGTGCTGCTATTGATAACTGGCCTCAACGTTTAAAAGACTGTATTGCAGCCAATGGAGACCACTTCGAATAAACATTGTATATTTTTAATAGTTATATATTGATGTATTAAACTAACTCACTATGAAAGGAATAAATGTTACGTATAAAAAAAAATCGTGCTTTTCTTTATAACAATATTTATGGCAAGACTAAGTATATATATCATAATGTATATGTGTAAGATCAATTAAATTGAGCATTATAATAACATACCTAATGTCAATAGAATATATGAAAGAGGATGATTACTATTGCTCTAATGGCATTCAGGAATTTAAGGAACATGAAAAGTTTGGAGTTTATACACAAGTTTTAAAATGGACAAATAAATTAGTTATGAAAGATTTGAAAGTAATCGAAATAAAGTATGTATACCTCCGGCTTAAGATCCCTGTGCACGGTGTTCCTGGCGTGCATGTGCCTGGTCGCAAGCGCCAGTTGCGCCAGAAACCGACGAGCCACCCGTTCACCCAGTCCACCCGACAGGTGTCCGCTGAGCTCGCCGCCAGAAGCCAGTTCCATCACGATGTATGTGAAAGCCTGGGTATCAAAATTTATATATGTACTAGCTGTTCCCGCAAACGTTGTTTTGCAAAAAAAATAGGGTTTTAATTAACAAAAAAAAAATAAGGGTTGATCATAGAAGGGTGAAAATTTAAGGTTGTATGTATTTTTGTATGCTGTATCATAATAAAATATAAACCAAAAAAAATGTCTAAAAAATAAAAAAAATAATTTAGGGGTGGACCCTTATCACTTAGGGGTATGAAAAATATATAGTAGCCGATTCTCAGACATACTGAATACGCATGTAAAATTTGGTAAAAATCGGCCAAGCCGTTTCGGAGGAGTTCAAGTTCGAACACCGTGACACGAGAATTTTATATATTAGATTATATAAAAATAAAAATCAATCGCCAAATAGAGAATGGGACCTAAACATTGCATTGGAGCTCTATCAACATATTCTATACATCTTTTTAAATATCTTTGTCAACATTCTGTAAGCTCTAAGAAGGTTTTTTTGTTGTTTCTCATTATGTAGGATGGGCCAGAAAGGCATGTGAATTTTAAATTCGCGTACTCCTCTAGGGTCTTGAGTGGTGACCACGTGCCCCGAGGGTAACCGACTACAAGGCTGCGAGATCAATGGATGCTGACATCACAAGACCTTTGTTATCTTTTGTCTGCCGCGGGTATCAAAGATAGGTAGTTTGGAGCGGTGAGCCAGCTTGATGTTTTAATCTCCGCTTAAATATGGCACACCCTGTACACTACAATGTTAAATAATTAAACATGAAAATGACTTACAGAGTCTTGGAACACTTCGTGCAGTGTGATGATAAAGGGACATCCCTGGCACATTTTAAGCAATTCAATCTCTTGCTTCACATCTTTCTTTTGAGTTGAGATTATCTGCAACAAAAATTTACATTTTAGTTTAGCCGTATTTAACAAAAGCATAACTAATTTAAAACGACATTCAAATTGTAAAGTGCTTAAAACAGACTCTATAGCCTTAGAGGCTTTAGTCTTTTCTAGTTAGTTTAACTTCGTTTTAGTTTATCCAAGGAAGCACTAAACACAGTATTTGACACCTACAATTTGGATGGAAAGCGGTAGAATAGTTGGCATATGAAATATTGTGTTAAGTGATATAACATTACCTTGACAGCATAGTCTTTCCCAGTCTGCCTGTGTATACATTTCCTGCAAACGGAGAAAGAGCCGTCGCCCAGTAGTGGGGTGCTCAAGTCCACCGCGTACTTCTGGAAGAACGGCGAGTCCTGAAACGAGAACGTTTTTGTTAGTTTAATTTTAGTTTTATAAAATATTTTGAATAACATAATAGTTTCTACGAAATTTTTGGTCAGTTTTTAAATATTGTTTTCAGGGTGTTTTGTGGACTTCCATCAAGCCACGCCACATTTATTATCACCTGTATTGTACACTGTAATCTAAATTTTTATAAATACTTATTTCCGGATCGTGGTATAACTCAAAAGAAAGTTCTACTTGAGATACCGACAAGATATATAGTACGCTTTAAAAAAAATTCACGGATATTCAAGCAATAACTTAAATTAATAATTTAGATAAAAACTTAATAATGAGATAATAACCTTGGCGACCCAACCCTTGAGCTTGTCGTGCTTCTGCCCCGTCGCCTGCATCCATATCTGGTCCGAAATTATGTTTTCGGAGAACAGGATGCTGGGGGCCACGTACGAATAACCTGCAAGTATATATATATTTATATATATATAATTGGTTATGTGTGGAGAGGATTCTGGTCGGTTAAGCTAAACGCCATTGCAAGGACGCCTCTTTGTATCTGCTATATAGATCGTCAGCCCCATACACTGCACTCTTCTCTGTATAGACCCGGCACATGTACCACGAATCCATGAAGTATTGAGGAGTGGAGTGGAGTTTTTTTCTATCTGACTTGCTCTGCTGTTCAAATGGCAATTGCAGTATCTGCGGATGCCAGGGGACGTAGCCTTACACCTCTTTTAAGGTATCAAAACTAGATGGCTTCCTAGGAAACCTCAGTTCGGGCCACTACATACAAAAATTTCAACGGCTTGAGAGGCAGCCGTGCTCTCAGACCGCTTTGATAGACGCTCCATGAAGTGATTAGACTCAAGCGTACTTGCGAGGGGATCTCGGTGACCGCTCTCACTCGTCGATATGTTGAATCCGAAGTCAAATAATATCTTTGTAAATATTTAAATACTGGACATCGTTTCCTTGAGCACAGTATCTGATATGAGATACTGATGTTTGAACATTCTTTATATAACTATAGACTTGGTCAGATAATCATGATTAATTTTAAAAAGCGACGCTGATTTTGACGACGCTGTCTTATTAGCCGTAATTAAACTAATGTAGTCCAACAATTCCTGCAATGCAACTATTCACAACGTAGAACAATAAAGACATATTTGTTATATTATAATGTCTGTTGATAAATGATCCTGGTGGAGTGCTCACCTAGGAACAGTTTGTCGTGATGGCGCGGCGCCTGGGCGGGCGAGTCGGTGGGCGGCATGCGAGTGAACTCATCCGCGAAGTTGCAGGTGTCGGCGGCGTGCGACAGCACCGGCACGAAAGGAGCGGGCACCTCACGTCGCGCTACCGCCTCCCAGTCTAAGTCCTGAAGAATACGGACCGTTGGATACATTCTTCTAAACAAAGCCTGGGTAACGGTAACTAGCGATCTGGTAATTTCAGAATTATCCGTCACAGTTCAAAAAATAAATAAAAGGTATTCCAGATTAATCGCTTTCTTTATTTATTCAATGTCTTCTTGATGAAAATTCCCAAAAGACATAAGTTTTCTATGTAAGAAAACTGCAAGAAACATGTAGTAATTATAATTTCTTTATAATACAAGATTATTTTTGTCCTTGGGTTTTGATTCAATTACCATCTATACAACTAACAGAGTTTTTTATATGGTACTTATGAATAGCTTATTGATTTATATAGCAAAGAGAAAGCGCTATTTTTTGCAATTTTTCATTTGGAAATCATCGTGTCTTAATGTAAATAAAAAACAGTTTTTGTTAGCCCAAAGAGATTATGAGAGTGCACTTAGGCCTCTCTACAGCCTATGTATTTACACATATTACTATGTTGTACACAAAATGTTGATGTGTAAATAAAATGTTACCTGGAAGAACGGGTGGTTCTTCAACTCTTCAGCGTCGCCGTCCCCGCCGCCGAGGCGACGTCTGGGGTCTTTTACTAGGAGTCTGTAAACAGAGGTAAAAATAAAATACACGTTATCAGCTATCTATTGTAATAAAGACCTAAGTGTAATAGTAAAAGGTAATTATGAAACAAAACTAACCTTAACTAGATTATGTACAATTATAACCATTACAATAATCAAAAGAAAAAAGAAAGAGAAGAAAAGCCAGTAATTTAATTGTTAAGATTATTTGTGATTAGTTTAGTCTAGATAGTACTTGCTAATATATTTTATTGTAAAAATACCTGAAACTTGTAACATATACCTACATAATTTATTTTGTTTTTATCTCATGTAAATGAATTAAATTGTTTTAAAATATTCAAGTTCTTTATATTTGGTACAAAAAGGTTGCTATGGAACTCCTCATTATGAATGAGGCTGTGCAAAACAATATTTCTGTGTGTTTAGTTTTTATATTATTAAAAAAAAAACTTTTACTTTTTTAATTACAAATCTGTAAGTAAAATTGATTGTAATATACAGGTCTGAACCCTTGATTCGCTAGCTCTTAGTTCGATAAAGGTGCAAAAACCGGAAAGTACTAAAAAAACTACTCACTTCTTTATAAAGTCCTGTACTTCGGGGCTGACGTCGTTGGGCACGGGATAGCTACACCGCACGATCCTTCTCGTGATCTCTTGCTGGGTGTTCCTCTCGCCCTCCACCGTGAACGGCGAGGCACCGGTCAGCAGCTCGTAAGTCAATACACCGACGGACCACCAGTCCACCGCCTGAAACAAAAGAAAGGCCATTGAATAAAAGCAGAGAAGAGTATATAAATTTCCAGACTAAATTCAAAATGGAAGATGGACAAGACGTGACCTGATTGCTAAAACAATTCCTTGAATGGCTTTTAAAAGTAAAACATACTCAGCCGATAATATTATGTATATAATCCTATTTCGCCTGTCAACAGCCTATCTTTCTCCTTTACGGACATAATATTGAAATCGATTTAGCTGACTGATGTATATACAGCGGACAACAAGTCGAGTAACCCTTGTTACCGAAAATATTTGGTCAGGATGGTTTTAACAAAACAATTAAACTTTATTCATAAAGTTATTAATGTTAAAACATTATTTATACAGGGTTTTAATTATAGATGTAAAAGCGTTGAGTTTTAATTATAAGAGTGAATTAATATCTCATTTTCTGTCAATTAATGTGTGGAACGTTCTATCCAAACATCAAAAGTATTAGAAATATTAAATAACATAATGACAATATAGTAAAAAAGTGCTTTCATAATACGGATTATTACATACTAAAATTAATTATTGTTTACTATCTATCCCTGCAGACTGTAATGTCAAAAGGAATTCCTTTCGCATTATAATAGAAAAAAAAAATTAATGTGACATAATTCAGAGTGATCACATTATACAGGAAATATATAATATGAAAAGTTTTAAAGCTTGCTGACAAATGAGCTATACTCTTCACCCTGTATTTCATTTGCCCAAGGTGTCATGTCTAAAGGATAGACGTGCCTATGCTAGTTACTTTTAATATCTGCTGCATCGTGTCCTACATGATTTTGTCATTGTTTCATTTTAAGTTAATATCCAGTTTGTTGCACTATGTTCCTGTAATTGTCGATATTTATGACGTCTTCTAGACGTCGCCAGTGAACCGGACCGCGCGTTGTGTATCTCAATATTAGCACCGTCCATTTTTTACTAATAAATTGCCCAGCTTATATTAATGATTTCGCAGTAAATCGCTTTGTTTTTTAACAATTGTGTTATTAAAGTTTTTTGCTGGTCTGTAACAGTGCACGATTTCCTACGAAATGTCAGAGACCACCGTTCTTTTGGTTCGAAATTCTTTATAATTGGGTTATGATTTACATAAACGCATTTTACGTAATTACAACGGTTGTTAAATATTGTCTTTAAAAATCAATTAAATTGAGTAAATACTTCTTTTCAGACGTAGTGGGTTACGGTGGGCATTATAAGAAGACTCAACATCACGTAGGGAGCGATGTTCGGAGTGCTGGAGCGCTGTGAATCAGAAATGAGCGGATCCATGGAAGGACCAAGGTCACCTACGTAGCTCGAAGAATTGCTCGTCCGAAGTTTCAGTGGGCGGGGCTCGCTCGTACAACTACAACCCTCCACTAGGTGAACCGACTACATACTTAAGGAGGCGAAAATGCGCTGGAAAGATCGCTAATCGTGGCAATTTTTAGGGGATTTTAGTGCTTTTTAATTGGTGTCTTTCCATTGGTACGATGATGATGAATGAAGACTTATTATTCTAATACAATTAATAAAAATTAAATGCGTAACAATTACGATTGAATAGTCCACTGCGATGTTTACGCGTGAACCGAACGCTTCCGAGGAAAGCCGACGCGTCCCGAACGCACCCCGAAGCCTTGGCTAACGTTACCACGATAATCATAATTTGCCGTGAAAATGTTTGTATTGTTACATACTAGAACAGGCGATTTATCATGTTTGTGAAGTATATTTCTAAAGTCAAGTGAAGAGTGAAACCTACAATCGGTGACCGAAAGGTTCTCAGGTGGTGACCACCATAAGCTAACAGAAACGGCACAGAAAGGCCCCCACTAGAAAGACTGATGATAAAATAAAGGTCGCGGGAAGTCACTGAAAGTAGGCAGCGCAATATCTGTCATCGTGGCGATTTTCGTGAGGACCTATGCCATGCTGTGGGCGTCTATAGACTGACATAACGATGGTATCACTAGAGATATCTACCTTTTTATATATTTTATACGAAACAAGTAGTTATGATGATAAATGGTAGAATAGAATTCGTGCATAACAATGTAAATAAATTTATAAGTCCTTTATACCCTAATTACCACACACCTCTAATATAGTTAACCTTAGAGAAAAGGGGAATCTCACTCAATTATAATATTATGTGTCGGCATTAGATTCTAACGATTTGCAGTTTCTTCATCATTTCAGGTATAGGACATCGACTGGACATAGGCCTAACCAATAGATTTTCAATAGGACCGTTTGATACAGGCTTGCATCTAGCATTCTGCATCTTGCATCTATATCAACACTATTTCCTAAAGGAGGTATTTAGTCCCAATCCGATAACATGTTAGTATGAAACGACCAGAGCCAAGACTCATGAGGAAGCTCAGGAGCTTCCTTAGGTCTAGGCTAAGCGCCCTCTACGGTCTTTCCTTATCGAAACCGTGAAATCTGCAAGTTCTATTAGGCCAGCATTGTAAGTGAAAATTTATACTCTATGGTAGTCTTTTGAGAAATAAATCGGGGCATTTTCTATTTCACATTGTTAAATAGAAACCACTTTAGTATTCAGCTGTCGCAACGTCGACAAGTAAGCTTTACCTAACTTGGCTTTCCGCCCCTCCATTACATTATAGAAAAAAATCTGTTACCATGGAGATCGATTGCCAAAAATTTACTCTATAGTGACCTAGATGCGTGTTACAATGCAACTTGTACTATAAATTCAAAGCGGTAAAGTTAAAAATCGTTTGCGTGATTCTCGTCTTATTCGCGGTAAATAAATTTGATCTTTATTTCCAAGACCATAAAGTGCAGGCGTACTATTTTACAAAAAAACAATTACCGCTAGCATGCAACATAACCTTCCGCAATAGTATAGTTACGGCCTCGCTCCTATCACGTTCAAGGTTCGATTCCTATAACAGATGTTTGTGCGAATTTCGACTTTATTGTAAAGAGATAGATTTTTAAATGCATTAGCAAGACGCGTCGCTTTGGTAGACTTATATCATTGCCAACGCTTGTAACATCTCTATACGTGTTCATTCAATTTTCGTTTGCATTAAGAAGTTATCGTCAACAAGGAACATGACGCCCTAATTCTTCTTTAAATTCTCTGTTCCTGTTGTAAGAATTTTGATTGTGTCACGGTAAAAGGTAGTAAAAGTTCATGAATATATAACCCTAAGTACCCAAAGAGGTCCAAGAGGATCTCTAGGGTATCTTATGATCGCGCGATAAAGAATAAGAACTCTTATTTCATAAGCGTCAGTCCACGAAAATTTTTTCTAAAAAAATATAATCTTCACATTTTTGTCGAGTTTTGAATATGGTAAAAAGGGTGGGGGGGTCTACTGGAACTAAATAAAGAAGACTGAAAACCTCTGATTTATATGAATAATCGCACAGAACCCACTCATTCAGACCCTAGACACATACAAAATATCAATAATCATAATGTGACTACTGTAAATAATAAGATAAGCAGATATTAGTATATCTCGTCTTTAAAATAGTCTACAAATATGCCAGTTATAGTCTGCATTCAACTCCCTCCCTCTTCAGCTGTAGCGCGGGTGCAGATAAACTGGCCGCTTCGAATGCGAACTGTTAATGAATATTCGAGAACGTTCCAAAAAACCGGGTCGCCGCGTCCAAATTGACCAAAGTTATTATTGCTTTATAATTTGTTACGCTCTTATCGTTTATTTCGAGGCGGATTTGTGCGAGGGAGAGTGAAGGTTTTAAAGGACCAGATCCATACACTTTGTTTATATAATAACTTGCCGTCCCCGGCGTGTTTCGCGTGGTCCACTGCATGCTGCATTTCATAAAATCTGTTGATAAGTCATAACGTCGCCATATATTCCGGCCAAGTACTTTACCCAAGGTATGGAAAAAATATAAAAAAGAATATGCATTTTTTATGAAAGCATCTTAACCCCTTGCGGGTGGAGTTTCGTTACCCGCGTTCTTATCTGACTTCTACCCAGCCAATATGATTTTCATACCAAATTTCAAGTCTCTGAGTCGCAGGATTCTTGAGATATCACGATGAGTTTACTTGGCAGAAAAACTAAAATTATATTATTACATACCATGCAATTTTTCATGCTATCATTATTAACAATCAACATTTATCTACATTGGGTACACGTCTTTCCCATCCCAATGCCTTTCACCCCTTTCCGCTGTAGTCTTACTTCTTTTTTCTATGCGGTTTTTTTGCTCTTGCACCGTCTTCGTATACATGGCCCCCACTTCAAAGACTCTTCTTTTCTAAAAATACCGTCACTGCAAATGTATTCTACCCACTGCTTCTTTAGTTTGCAGGTTAAGTCAACAAATTTTAGTTTTTCGTCTATTTTTTTATTTTAGACTATAACTCTGACTGACTACCTTATAAAAAGTTGCAGGGACTAGGCGGCTTCTAAACGGTTTTATTGTATATCTATGAGTCAGGCCATTGCCCAACAGTGAACGTCTTACTAGCTGTTTCAAAAAATCCCAACCATAATTTCGAATCGTCGATTTCCGATATAGTTAAGAGAAATATCAAGTACTGGGTTATCTCACATGTCTACGTGTAGAAGTTTTCATTTATTAAAAAGGAAACAGTTGATATCACTTTTAAGAACAGTGTGATAAGATTGATAACGGACCAGCGCGATTTACAACCAAAAGTAAGGCCATCTATATATGATAAGAGGAAACAGCATATTTTTTGCGGACGTACAATAAAAGAAAAAGTAAACATAGCCTTCACTGTTATAATCAAGGTAAGCTTTGGTCTTTCTTACATCCATTGGATTTCACAACTTTATTTCTTTTTATATAAAATAGATAAATCTGTTACGGCTACACTAAAGCAAGTGAAAATAACTAATCGACATGTAAATTATGTCTGACATTGTCAATCAAGATGCATTTAATCATGACATTCTAAGATTTATGTATCCGATATCATTAAGCAATCGCTTGCCGTCTATTTAGCAACCATTCATAGTGGAAAACATAACACTACATAGTTTTAACTTCAGTGAGGATCAGGATTTTTAATCTTAACTGCTTTGTCTACTTCAATAAGCAAAATAATACCTAAATTATTTGCAGCACACTTATAGGTTATAGAACTGTTTGTGTGTTCGTTTATGTTCGTTATGATAGCTTTATTCCGCTGTTGTTTATAATTTGGGAAGGTTAGGACCTGCTCCCTGACAACCTACCTGAAACTGATCATCATCATCATCATCATTTCAGCTATAGGATGCCATCTACTGGACTTAGGCCTCCCCCTACTTATAACAAGACCGATTGGAAGTATCCTCCAGCGATCATCCAACAACCATAACAAGGTTATCTGTACTTTCGGACGTAACTTATGTTCCAGGTTTGAGGTGGCAGAGTTTTAAAGGTGCTTAATTTAAACTTCTTCACGTCGTTTAAACTTGTAACCTAACTCAGGAGCCTTAGCAAGGTGGTTACATCAGAGTTAAGTATTACTATAAAAATAAATAGTTTATGTTGGACAGCCAAGGATTCGTCCTTTATAGAGCGAACCGAACATATAATGGTTAAACATTTTAGCATGGCTATTTGAGTTTAAACCGTGTACTCATAATTTTCTATTGTATTAAAACGAACTGCCTTCCCCGTCCGATGAGAACTCGCGAGCCTCACCTTGGAAACTGTTTAATCTTGTTCCATTATCTCCCCGTATTGTGAAAATATGATAATTAACAATACATAACACGGCCGTGTTCGTTAATTAGTCGTTACGGTTGGTTTTTAGCGAAATTTTCACCAATTTTGTGTGAATAAACTCATGTCAAATTTTATTTGTGGCCTATTTTGAAACCTCGGCTTCTAAATGTTATTGTATTTAGTTATAATCCATTTCCGTTATTTTTTATTTATCATAAGCTACACACTACAGAAGAAGCAGGAGTATAATATTAAACGGTTTATTTAACATTATACTCCTGCTTAAATTAACAAGCGAAGAGAATTTAATTCAAAATATTTATTATCCACTTATTAGTATTGACGTCAAGTTGAGTATGCTACATATTCTTTAGCTATAAACGCCGCAGACTTTGGTAAACCGTCTACGTGGTCAAGTTGTGGATATGGGTAAGACAAGAGTGGTCATCTTGGGGTTCTTCGGGTGAGGCCTGTCTTGCAGTGGGCGTTTATCAGCTGAGATGAAGGAATAAACGATTCAAAGTGATCATGGATAAAGGAAAATGTTCGGTAAGAATGACAAAGTGTAACATTTGACCTACATGGAAGTTACTCGTAGTATCGACGCTGCTCAGGTAAATAGAACATTTGCGCATTAGGAGCGCGGGTTCACGTTATATTCGGACCGGGCGGTCCATTGTTACAAGCACAAAGGGATATCGTTACGCAATTATGAATGTTTAAATTTATAGATAATTGGTTTTCCTTGCGGTGCTTGCGCGCCCCGTTATCGTTATGACATATAGCACCGCCTTATTAGTTTGCGTTTCACCAGATTTAAGGAAACACACATTTGCGAGTACGAAGTAAATCTTTAGGTGAACTACAACGTTTTGACGATTTTTACAAATATTCTTTATATTATTAGGACGATACAAAACTGTAATAAGCGTAAAATGTTTTTATTTCATCGTTTTTACTATAAATATATTTTTAATAATAAAAATCTTGGCCATAAGTCAACTGATGTCTGCTTGTGTGTTTTGAGAGAATCTACGAGAGTCTTTGTCTTCTTTTCATCTATTGAAAAATAAAAATAAATAAAATCATGAGAAAACAATTAAATTGTATGTAGCGAAGGATTGGAGGCGATGCTCGATTGAAATTTAAACAAATGCTATGAGAATGACAGAAAATTTGAAGGACGAAAAATTATTTGTAATTTAAGTCTCTGTCCTAAAAACATGATAGGGAGAGAAGCTCTCAAAAACGGTGGCCATTAAAAAAAACAAGCTGGTCGTATTGGTGAGCCTAAACCTACATTCGAATGTGCTTTCAAGTGTGGGCCGGTCATAATCAAACGAATTATAAATACCAACGAACAAACATCATTTATAAAAGACAAACAAACACGTCTTATTAGCCTACTTATTTTTCTTATCACTGCGTCCTTGAAACTAAAACACAGTAATTATAATTCACTTCCGTTTTAGTACTAAATCACAAAGGCGATGGTACACGCTTGTACCTCTCCTCAGTGACCGCTGGTAAATGTGTCAGTCCTTAGAAAACACGACAAGCTTCCCATTTAAAGGCTGCCATGCACGTGGTCAAGTACCAACGAGTGTTTAGTCACGCGAGTGAGTCAACTGAGCGGTCAGAACTGACCCAAATCCTTTGCCCGGTGTGACCCAACTTACGTATCTGTGTCTTGAGCAAATAATAAACCTTACGTTATCTACATTTGAAACTGCCTATAATACGACCACAGTAATACAATAGGTGTACAAATATGTATTCAAATGATTTTTTTATACTTTGAAATAAATATGATAGATGAACAAATTACTTAATCCCTATAAATAACAATAAATAGTCAAAAATGTTGCTAAAATAACTCGAAAGAACCTTAAAACGTATGACTATTTTTCACATATAAGGGCTTTATTAAATAATCAATTGTTTTATTTATTTTTAACACGTTAAGGCACGACCAAGAGGTCCTTAAAGTCAAATAATTGTGAGGAAAATAGTCAAAATAACACTTTACTTTTTACCTCGCTTACTTTTTACTTCGCTTTACTTTATATCACGCAGTAAATTAAAACATCTGTACCTGTCTCACAATTGTAACATGTCCGGAAGTAAATACAAATTACAATTCGTCCGCTTATCAATTTGTTATACGAGCATTAAACATTGCATATTGGCTCGAGCGTGATGTAAATTTTGCATTTTAATTGTGCAATACGAAAGTTTCTCTACCGTTTGTCGTCCATCAAACGCCATTTTAAAACCGGGCCAAGGATAGAAATGCGCGGTGAAACAAATTGATATCGATATTGCGAGTGTGTTTATGAATTTCATACTATATATATTTACGCGATTATAAACTTAATTACATTGACATGTGTATGAAAACACATCGCAGGTAATAACGAGAATGTATTTAGGTATACGTTTGTTTTTTTTATTATTTAACGATGTAATAGAAAAATAGTCCGTTCGGAGTTATTAATCGATGCGCATTAGAAAACTAGTTCTTCAATTGGACAAATATTTAAATGACACATCTGTAATTATTAATTAAATGTTTTTTTGTTAATTAGTTAAGATGATGAAATCGATTTCAAATAGGATTGACATGCGAAATCGATTACTTATTACATATTGTGTAAATATTAGTGACGACATGTTTATTAAATTATTATTTTTATGTCGTAAAACAATGAAAACCTTTATGGTATTACGTTCGACATAAATAAAATTATTAAAATTTTTGACGTGCTGCGGAAAACATTTTTTTAAGTCATCAGTTAATATTATCCTTTACCGACCATTATTTGTAAAATTATTATTTTATTTATAAGCGCACCGAAATCCACGAGTTAAAAAGCAATAGTACAAGCAAATGAGGCTGTCTTATGTAAAATGGAGCTGAATTATGACCTAAATAGAGATTGATTTTTATTCTTAAGATTAAACTCGCGACTTCTTTATTAAATAATTAACATTTGCATGACATACACGATGCATATTTATAGTCTAATGAAAACTAAATAAATTATATTTTTTAATTTTCAAACATTAATATAAGAACTAAAATTATCGATATCTTTTTATTATACTGACAGCTTGTTAAATAAATCAACAAATTTAAACTTTATTATGAGACGCCTTCTATGCAGCTCTAAATTAACCATACATGTAGGATACATACTGCATGAAGTACTAAGAGAACCAAGCTAAGTAATAAATGTACTTAATATAGTCGAAACACGCTCGGAGGTAAGTTCAGTGTAAGCGAACAGCGTGCCGTGTTTCAGGTCACGCGACAGGCGACCGCAGCGCGTCACGTTGCGATTAGAGTACTGTTGCTAAACCCTTCGCACAAGGTCGCTGGGAGATGAAACGAGTACATGAAACATGGATCAACTTCAGCAGATAATTATTAAAAGGAGCTTTTAAAATATTAAGCAGCTTATTTTGAATGAGTTAACTAAGTTTTTAACAGTTTATACATATCAGGTAACAGCATTGAATAATGAGGATGTTTATATAAGAAACTAACTACTGACACTCTTAGTTATTAGATTATAATAAATACACACGTATTAACGGCATTCTTAACAGAATAACACTACATAATGCTTGCGCCTCACAACACTTGTTTGTCTCTGCGATATTAATTTGCAAACAAAATTTACCAAAATTGCATTTTTAAAAATCACAAATACGTAATTTTACTGATTGCCAACATCTATGGTTTTACACGAGCAGTAACCAGAGAGTTCAATAGTAGTTTTATTGAGAGCAGTGGCAGCTCAACGGTAGAAGATTAAGACTTGCGATAGTTGGTCGAGAATTCGATTCTCGATATAAAATCCCATATAACACACTTGTGCACACATGTGCATTAATTATGTAAGATTACTACTGCTCACAAACACGCCCTGATTTGAGAAAAACCTACGCCAATCTCATGATACATGATACTCTGCTTTAAATTTTCATTTTCTTCAAGATATGCGTTCTATTATCGAATATAATCGCAGAGCGCTAACATATCGATTAGCCAATGACAGTACAGTGCATATAATATTAATACAATAATTATGCAATAATAGAATATTCAAGAACGATGACTAACTCCCTAAGTCGCAGTGCGTGCTGCGGAGTGTCGAATCAATAAATAATGAACCACTTCATCCGCTCATGAAAATTTCTACACCCCTTTAAATCTCCACAGCGAGAAGTCCTACAATTCCAGCACGCGACTGAAGTCACGTCTGACCACCGGGGTGCCGTGCCGTTGTCGGACCGGTCGCTGGATTAGTCGACACCGCAGAGGCGTCGCTAGGGTTGCCAAAAATTTTAATTAAAAACGTCTACTGCCCCTAGTACATTTTCGAATCTGAAAAAGACCATTTTACAGGGTGATGTTATAAGATGTTTTCTTTTGTGATTATTAGTTTTAACCTGAAAATAATGAATAGCTAATGTTATCAATAATACTTGTTAATATTTCAACTAGATATTTTCCGAGTAAAATTCGATGCCCTCTACTCGGTTAAAGGAATAGTCCTAATAAAATTTCAAGTGCCCTAAGCCTTATAGTTTCAGAGATATCGTGATGATTTTTAATAAAATAAATACAAAAAGTTTACCGTTTAACACAGATATACCATGGACTTAATATATAAATTATCAGATATATAGTAAGAACCTATCGCTTTTAAAATAGGATCTCAGAAAAAGTTAAAAAAAAATTCTATTGCTAATTGATAAATAAATTAGCAAACCAGATATACTATGTTATTTTTGATGGTTTGCATCACGCGTTATAGTAAAGTAAAACATATTATTAGCTTTAAATAATAAATATCCAACTTGTATCATATTGAGACATTTGATTATATCTAAAGTGACATCCCTGTTCGCACCTCGCGCGGTCGCTTATCGGAACGCGGTGATTGCTCGGCTCGCGCAGTGCCTGAAACCGTTAGTTCTCGTGAACTTTATAAAAACTACTTTATCGTTTTCCTTTAAGCAGTTTGATCAGCAAACAACATTTTACTGTCATAAGTAGTGTAATTGGATGAAACGGTAGCACACTGTCCGAGAATTTTACAATGAAATTGGTAATGATTTTTAAATTTACTACCTTGTCAGGGAATTTTACAATGAAATTGATATTGATTTCTAGATTTACTCAAAAACGTTCAATTCGTTTGAATGCGAAATTAATATCTCAATTGATCAGTAATAATAATCCTAGAAGAGTAGAGGTAACGGACAAATTGTGTAGACAAAACTATTAACACATTTTGCCGCATATAGTATGTGGTGCAAACAGTTCCTTGTACTTAATTTAAAATTCCAAGTTTTTGATATGAAAAAAATTAACAAATATTCGTTATGCTCATGTCTTGGGTCATTAATTTTGTAAATAACTAATAAAGTGATGCAAAATTTCAATGATTTATTTTAATTCCACGTATACTAGTAGTTAAGGACTGGTTTAATCATAGACTTCTGGTTTGATCCCGGAAAAGATGTTCAGTTTGTTACTCTTCAGTGAGTTATACCATAGCCACTGTTCTCACACGGCAAAAGAATACTTCTTGAACACACTTGTATATCTTCGTTGTTCTATATTTACTGTCAAAATTCTTAATAGCCATGATTGTTTGGTTAAATGCTTGTACATATAAAAATCAACAGAAAAAGTGTACTTAAGTATAAATAATATTGGTCTACATGCTCTTTCGTAAAATTGTAAAATAAAATAAAACTAAAAATCCGAATGGTACGTGTCATCTCTATAAGATGAGAGTATCTTAACGATGACAATGTCAAAATTCAATAAATTCAATGATAATATTCCCATTATTTACAAACACCTCTTCTTATAGACAAATAAGATATATACGTGTAGGTACGTGTATCTATATGAACAGTGTTTGTAACATGGTTCCCCTGTGCGGATCAAATGAGGCGCCAATACGACGTCCCTTTACCAATTTAACTTTGAGAGAGTTTGATTGTGTTCTGTTGTACGAATCGAGGGTAGTCGTGCACCGCAAAAGGCGATATTACATTGCTCCGTGTTATTAACTCTATGTGCGTTGTCTGCTTTGGTTCTCTGGTTAAATTATTATGAAATGATGTATAATTTAAATACACCTGTAATATTTCTAAGTCCAGGTGTGTATACGTCTGCCTTGTTTTATGTTATAATAATTAATAAAAGATACAAAAGGTAAAGTACACAATGCGTTAATGAATTAAACAAAAAAAATATATTTGAGTTGGAAATCTTGCAGCCTGGTATACAGACGTTAATTTGTTATATTTATAATACGAATCCTAATTTTTGCTTTGACACTGCCTTTGTCTCAAGATTTATGACGTTAGTAATCATGGCGGCGCATCTAGCCGGCCATTTCATATGATAGGAAGATTATTAATTTACACTTTTATTCATTTTACTTTAATAATATTTCGTGAAAACCTCTCATATTATATTTCTACTAATTTGGCAAAGCATATACATACTTATACAAGAAATATTAAAACTGCTTTATTTTTGCTATAATCTGTCTATAATGTAGATTAAAAGCGACTCCGGAGAGTACTTATCGAAACGTCAATCAATTTAAAAAATTAAGTTCAAGGGTTTCTACATGAAAAAACTTTACATGTCATGGCTACATCCATTTAAAACTGATTACTTGAGAACAAAATATAAGACACTAAGAAATTACTGATAACAGGTCTTTTAGCAGTCTTCTTACAATAAATCATCATCCCTTCTTACATTGTTTTCAAATAGAGTCCTATTTGGAAGGAAGCGATCTATTTCCAGCTTAAAAATATTATTATTCCATTTGTGGGTGGACTCTACAATCTTAAAGCACTAGCGATAATTTGTTCTGTGCGCAAATACAAAGTGTGATAAATAAAGAGATAATTACTCAGGGTCCTGTTTACTCGCACCGAGACGGTTCGGTTCGCTCCGGTAGTAAAAGCCATAAATATAAATAAATAAGGTCGGGCGATCTATAGATATTCGTAATTGTTTACTGGCGGTATTCATAAGGGTAACGAAAGAGGTCACATGTTGTAATAAATCAATCATATGCACCCATGTTTATCTAATTCCTTATATTAAATTGTAAATATAATTGCATTGTGCGCAATTAAGGTTACATTTAATAAAAGTAAGTCATTATTACTTTCTTCCGGTTTAAAGACAACTAAACCAGTGAAATTAGAAGGGCAAAGGTACTAACCTAAGGACCTAAAAGTATATTTAATCAAATTCATTAAATTTAAAAACAAATTTCTAAACATAAAGATGGGATACGCAGATGTCACTGAATTTCGGTAGATATAGTAATCATATTGAAATAATTACATAATAATGTATATATCAAGTTCAGGGCTGACGGGCAACTACGCGGGGCGAGCTTATGTTTGACACAGTGACACGGTTTTCTCGACCTAGAGCGCAGCGTGGAAACATTTTAGCGCCCCCGCGTGAATTATTCTAATATGAACTCTACGCCGCTTAAAATAAGATTAACAGTACAAAGTAATTATTTAACGGATGCTCGTAGCGTGTTTCCAAAGGACATTGTGTAATCATATTCTGGTGCAATTAGCCTAAGATTACAATATAAAGTAGGTTTAAGTCAATTTTATAAAAAAAATTTTTTTTCGTTGTCAACATAAGCGTTTCTGATTATTAGTTTGCATTAAATTTTACGGAAATTTGTAACAGTGAACTCTGCCATATCAAATCTATTTTCCTTTTTAAATATATATGCGCCCTACGCCATATATGCGCTTGTTACCTTGAGATATATCGACACTGATTGTGTTTTGAACTTATTGCTTAGGCACTGCTCCTTTATAATCGTTTTAGAAGTTACTGAAGATCGTACGCGTCTTGAAATTCCTTCACGGAACTGATGATGAACTCTTTGAATGTCGTCTTATTCTCTACTTTCCTCGTGACAATGATAGGGTCCAGATATGATTTGATCAGACCAATTCCCAACATGGTGGTATCTATTTCAATCGCCTTTAACTAAACGGAGAAGCCACATAGTCTTCTTTTACCCTTATACCGGTTACGTCTAGCCCCTTCATGCGACCTATATAAGGTCGCCTGTCCATCTGAAGCCTTTTGATGGACTTTCCGGTCTTCAATCCAGATGTTTCTGAACCCAGCGACAATCTTCGCCGCATAAAAAGCAAAGATCAGTCAATTGGTTCCTAAAATTGATTAATAATTTTTCAAGGCGATTTTGAACCTATGGCCACAATTCGTCTGCCAAGCACCCAGCGTTACGTCACGCCGGCGTCCAACTGACATAACGTCGGCCACTCAAGTTCAGGGCTGGCAAACGCATACGCGTGGCGCTGTAAGGCCTAACCCACTGGCCCCGTTTCGCGGCCTAGAACGGCGCGCCGGCACATTTTAGCGCTGTTACGTACTTCGTTTGATTTGCGACTTTATGTCAAAGTAGTAGTGTTTATATCGCTTTCTGGCTTGTTAATAGCTTATTATGCTCTGCTCTTTGATGTGGGATTCGTGTATATGATGACGGTAACTAGACGGCTTGTTATTGAACTGTTACGTGTGTTTTAGTGAGGGTACTTAAAACATACATTGTAGCGAAATTATATTTACAATCTAAACACTCAATCTGCCTTCCGCTTCTCCCGAACAGGGGAATCCCTTCGAATTTAACGACAGATAGACACGAAAGAAAAGTATGACTTGTCACATATATCAAGAAACGTTTTTGAATGGCCTATGATCAGAATCTACGCGACCAAAGTATTACGTAAATATTTTAAAAACGATAGTTTTATATAAACTTGAGTAAGTTAAGTAACAAATTAAAAAAGGTTTCAGACATAAATAAAACTTAAGGTAGTATATACGAAGTTATTTTATCAATTACAATTTTGGTAATAACAAAACAGACAAACAATCTTCTTGTGAGTTATTAAATTTGGCCCTCGAGGGTAATAGACAGTTGCGGATTTTTATTAAAGAAAACTGCTCAACGTCCGTCAAACTCAACGAGCAAGTGTTAAAGAAAGTAAGGAGTGTAATTATTTGCATTAAGAGTATTTGAATTCATGTAGAAGAGCGCGTCAAGGCAAGTGAAATCCTTGAACTAATAGATATACGTTTTGATATACAATTTATTGAGGCTTCATTAGCTTATTGCACTGTTTACTATGTCTAATCACTGTAATATTTTCACTTCACTTCTATTCTATATTTATTGTTAAGATGTGTAATTAAGGTTTTACTCGTTATTTTTTTTAATTTTTAAACGTGTGACATCTCATTGTTCCTGCTTATATCGTGGTTGCCTATAACAATGGCAACATATAATGAGAATGTTATAAATTATGCGTGTGAACGAATTTTACTTGTTTTTGGGAAAGATATATCTTATCTTTTATTAATCAGGTATTTTAATTTAAAGTGAATTAACCAATAAACCAACTACTTACAGGAGTAACAGTTAGAAGACTACAATAGATACTATCAACATTTATTTTTATCAAATAAGCTTTTAATGAATACAATATCAATGACAAAATATAATTTCACTAGTTATTGAATATATATATATATAAGAAAGAAAAACTAATTCAAAATAAATAGATTAATGATAGACAGGGACACTATAATAAAGAAGTGAGTAAGTTGTTTCATTCCTATGTCCCTTATTTAATATCTATATTAAAAAAGATATATGTGTCTATATATATACACAAGTTTTTCACTTATGTACTGAATTATCACGATTCTTTTGGAACCATAAATCTAATAGACTTACATTTGGTAGAAATATTTCTTGAGGTCAGCAAAGGACATTTTTATAAAAATTACACCCACATAAGACATTACGAACCATGCGATGTGAGCTTGGGAAAGCTATTTATAAATAAATATATATATATATAAATATAAATGTGTGTGTGTGTGTGTATAATGATTAATTTGAGCAATTATGTTTTAATATACGTTTGCGTTCGTCTAGTGATATGCCAGTGAGACGTGTCCGCTGCGCCTTAAGGATGGTTGGACAATAGCGCTATTTTTAGTGTTTCGAAGTTTATAAGCAAGTATCGAGGAGCGCGCAGTACGGTGCTCGGGTATGTAGGTCAGGCGGTCGCGAGCGGAGGCCGCTGGGGGCTAACCCGTGCCGAGTTTGTTCAGCGAATGATATTGGATCAAATGTTTGGTTATTGGATTATGCATGTCATGTGTGCATATTGTACTCCATTATGCTAAACTTTGTGTTGTTCTACTGATAAAATATTATACTAGTGTTTTGATAGGTTCTCTGATTCTGTACATCGCTTTCGTTACAATTTTTTTCGAACATTTACAAACTAATATTATTTAAAACAAGAATAGACGTTAATAAAATAGGAAATAAAACCATAGACTATACAAATGTTATAAATGAAAGTGTTTAGAAGAAGTATTTATCAATTAAAAAGTAATATATAGGCGTTAAGAACTAAGGGAATATTTGATATATAAATAAATTTGATATAATTAGTGCCCGTAGATTAAGGTTTATGCCGTACATGGAAGAGGAAAGATTGTCTGAGAAAAAAAATCGAAAACCACTAAAACAAATTACCGAGTGCTTTCAGATCATAAGCGTTTTGAACAGCGGTAGCCCAATGTGATCAAAGAGTGTGAATTATTAATTAGATTTTATTTCAGGAATCAAACCCGTGACCTACGATCGCTAGTCTCAGTAATTACTATAAAAATAGTTTTATTTCACTACACTTTCAATTACTATGCGTTATTTAGTTGAACGATGTCATCAAAACTGCTTGGTCGTTTCTTTTGCAATGTAACGCTGACTTTTGGGACAAACTTACAGTAAAAGAATTTTAGTTATTAAGGACTTTACAATTTTATTGATTATGTTGAAAATTTTGAGTCAAATTTATATAAGTTATAAACAATGATCGTGGTAAATGTTACTACAATAAACTTTAAGCGAATATAGTACATATATAGAAAAACAGGTGGCAAATAAACAAATTACATATATGATTAAATAAGAAACTATTGTATTTTTATAAGAACGAATAAGCATAATACATATAAGGATAGAAGATAATCTATGACCAGTTTTTACCTGACCTATATAGCCCGTAAACTTGACACGGGGACAATCTATTGCGGTAAAATGAACATAAATTTTTCGAAGGCTTTTCTTTACTCCGAAGCATAAAAAGTAGACCCTACCTAAAAATATTTATCTAAATAATCATCATAGATATAACTAATATTTGGTTCTTAATGATAATTAATATTTAACTATAGATAATTCTATAATTTTTAAAGTAGAAGACCAGACGAACTAAATGGACCCCACCCATCAATGTAATAAAATTAAAACCTTTAAGTACATTGATTCAAATTGGAGTTCGTTAGAAAAGGTAAACGTTTATATGTAAGAAAAATTTATTACAAATCGTAAGTAAGCAAACATGTAAAAGCAATTCATAAATAAAACGTCAACCTCTTTCTTCGCGTATCGACGTAAATTCTATTTAATGCGACAGAGCAAATTCAAATTTAAATCGGCAGTAGTATTTCGATCATTTTAAGGTAACTACGTGACAATAAATAGCTGATCTTTAATTTCATTAAAAATATTTATCCAGAACAAGACACTACTACGGTTTAAAAATTTCTAATACAGATTGCATATTGTTATCAACCTCATGTTATCGTATATTAAGAGTCACATCTGTATTTTAAAACGAATGTTTGGTTAGAAAAACTACAGTAATAATTAAAATGAACCCATCTTCATTTTCATTTCAGTTATAAGCTGGACATACATCTCACCAGTTCCAAAAGAACCGGATAGAAGCAGCTAGCTATTTCGTCTTCCGATGACCTTAACAAGGTCGTCTGTCTGCTTTATAAGCGTACACTGCACAGAACACAAGCTGCTATCTGTTCTATCTGGACTGCAGCTTTATCTTGTCAATCCGTTGGGCTATGTCGGTTGCTTTCGTTCGTCCACGGATTTTCTAGTACCTGATTCGAACTCATAAAGATTTCTTGACCAAATCATGAAATGACTCATTGAAAATATAGTCGTAATGTTGACAACGATAATATAAAAATTAGTCCTACCGGATTAGCCATATTACTTCTTGAAATTGAGAATGTAAATATTTCGTTTAAGCTTATATCAAGTTTCTCCATTTAGTATTATTTTGTAAAGTTGAATTTTGCATCGACGAGGCCATTCCCTATTAGTCTTCATGACTAACTCCAGCGCAAACTTTCACTTATGGTGAGTTATCAATAATGTTTATCTGTCATTAAAGGAGAGGCTTGCATCAATTTTGTAACAAGTTTTCGTCAAGTGTCAGATTAGCTTACAAACTGTATGTTAAAAATTGATGAACTATATTTTATGAATAGAAGATTCTGATGTAATTTATCTGTGGCAGATGGAGGATAAATCGGTAGACAAGGTGTGAGTACGCCCCCTCTTTGGGAACTGTGGGTAGTGGAATACTGGTCATTTTTGGAGGAGGGACTAAGCCTTACAATGAGGGTTCATCAGCTGATATGATGATTATGAGATGGAAGGTTTCCTTGAGCCTATTATGTAGTAGCATTAATATGACGAAAATGTACAAATTTGTATCGAAACGCTTCTATATAGTTTCAACCAAGAGTCAAAAAAATTTATATTAACTTAGTTGACTTAAAAAAATGTAAAAAAAGCCAAAATAAATATATGTGACATATATGACAATTAGCGACGATGATTTTGTATTTGAACACTAATTAGTTCACATTAAAGTTTGAAAAACCCGTGAAAATCCGCAACCTTTCACATTTCCTCGATCACGATTGTTTTTATAAACGACAATCTCGTCCAAGTTGCGCCATTCTAAATCATCCGTTTCACTTTTGCACAGAGCACTTTCACTGCTAACGGTACGCTCTTCGCAAACATTCAATTATAAACTTTATGCCTTTTGAATACGATATAAAATAACACATTGGTCTGTTACCGCGTACCGTTTGTATAATTTACGGTCCCGTAATCGACCACAATTAAATATATACTTTAAATTAACTACTTAAGGTTAAAATTCAAATAAATATTGTAATAATCCGAAGTTTGCCGAGTGATGCCGAGCGTGAGCGTAATGGCGGCCGAAGCATGCGCTAGCCCCACCTCCATAGTACCGTAACTTGTGTCATTTCGTTACGCGGGTGAAACTTCGCGAGTTACGTCCGCGGGCCGCTATCTCGCATTAATGGCGGATCCGTAACGACGGCCGAGTAAAAAAGCCGACAGCTTATGTTGGGTTTTTACTAGCGGCCAGATTGAGGAAGTCGGAGTCAATTGCTTTAACCTACGAAATTGTATATTATTAACATTGTATACTTTTATGGCGTGATGCTTTATTACATTAATGTAATTGCTTAACAAGGTTGATGAATTAAACAAAACTTTAGCTGTGTACAGGGTGATTGGTTACTGGTTTATAAGTTTCAAATTTTGAATTGCCAGAAGTTGTGCATTCAAACAGAACTAATAATTAATGTAAAAGTGATTATTTAATATAGGATGAATGGAAATAGTTGTAAAGTATTTTTATTGTCAACTGCTCAATACATTCACTCTTTTATATTTATTATACTTATAATAATGTATAAGCTATTCGAAAACTTAAAGAAACGATATGTTAGATTTACTAAATAGAAAATATCAAAAGCCGTATAGTTTGTACAAATACAGACGACTTTATACTGGATTTCTGGTAAACAAATAATTACATATAATAGGGTGACAATGAAGGTGAAAGTACGGGTAAGACAAATGATCCATAGACCATTCCTCTGGAAACCGGAACTAGGCCTACAAATTGAGTGAAGTAGTTGGAAAATTTCCCATGTTCTCTGCTTTGGCCAATTTCTGCCACATCAAGACTCAATCAGCCAGAAAATAATACTTCCTGACGGGCGCCCCGAATTACTTAGTTCTATCCGCTACCTCGTTTTGTGGTCGTCAACCGGAAAGATTGACCTATTATAGTCACTATATCTTAAAGTTCTCGACTAAATTTCTACGTTATAATACACTGAAATATGTATAAAGTTCGTGCCAATAATTTTTTTTATGAGGCCTCCGCTTTTGGGACCTCTCCTTCCACTCCTATTTTGTTGGGAACAGGGTTTTTTATTTCTTAAATATTTTTTCACATGATTTTTTTATTTACGGCCTCGTCTTCCATAGTTCATAATATCTTTTTTTCTTTCTTCTATCATTTCATAATTCCATCTTCCTTTCTCAATCATTCCATTCCTTTCATCCATCCTCAAACACTTCAGTTGTATTATTCAGTTGTTTATTTATTTTTCTCATCTACATCAGTTTTACATTTTTTATTTAAATTTCAATACATCTATTTTAATAAAATTAAATATATAATAAGACTTACAATATTTTATGTTTAACTATGTTTTATTCCTATTAATTACATATTGTCGTGCCAAGAATTAAAGACCATACCTGCAATTGAATAATTTAAACAGCCACAGAAAATTATGAGATGGGCTTCAAACATCTTATTCAGTGTGAGAATAAACCTTTGGATTTATGTGATGATGTTTCTGCTATATGACGGAGTATCTCTGGTCGACTTTCTACCCTAATAACTTCAATGTACACTTGGTAACGGAATTCGGACTAATAAGATAAAGATATGACCTTCGTTAACACGGATGCAATATAAATTATACACATACATAACAATTAATTTAAGAGGAAAGTAAATCTAAAAGAATTGGACTAAGATTTCAGAATTGACATGATTTTTATTAAATGTTTTATAAACATAAAAGGAAGGTTTCTATAATATTTCTAGTTTAATCAACATATTATTATTATGACTGTAAAATAAAATGTAGTATGTACATTAACCTGTACAAAGTTAATGGCCTGCTTCCATTTCCCCTTTCAAGAACAATGTCCCGGAAATAAAAAATAATGCCCACCCTAGTTAAAACATTCAACTGACGTGAAAAACAACGACGTCATAAAAATCAAATTCGCGCGAACTGTATGCAAATAACATGAAGGAGATGTATCAAAAACACGCCGCTTGCACATGCGATTATAAACTCAAGTGACGGATGTCTGTTGGGGTTATTTATATCCATATTATGCACCTCAAATAGACGCTGCGACCTTTTAGTGTAATTGCGAGTTTAATTTACATTGACGCTGACATTGCTCGTGCTCTTTCTGTTGTGGACATTGAGAAAGCAATGGGACGGTTGTTGGGTGGGGGAATCGCACGTATGTTATCATACTGTGATGTATACATACAAGTATATGCCTCCGTGTAGTTCCTCGAAATGATTTCCAAACATTCTACGATAGTAATGGCGTTGATATTATTACAACGATGCAATAGAAAAATATAGAACATAACACTTTTGAATAAGTGATAAGTGTAAAAGCTTGGATGAATGTACAACTTATATATCAACCAAAAGCTTTTTTTACCTATTTCAAATCATGCTGTAAAAATAAGTCACCCTGAAATATGTATATTATAATGAAATTCGACCGGCCAGTTATACTTCTGGTAATACAAACTCTG
Organism: Battus philenor; assembly: GCF_028537555.1. Classification (NCBI taxonomy): domain Eukaryota; kingdom Metazoa; phylum Arthropoda; class Insecta; order Lepidoptera; family Papilionidae; genus Battus; species Battus philenor. The sequence continues at coordinate 9,291,683 of NW_027181688.1, read as the reverse complement.
CAGAGACCGATAGTAAAAAAAAAGTTCTTTTTTGTAGTAATCCGAATGTTAAAAACACCTTTACTTCCTATTAAAATGAGGTTAATTATGAAACTAATGATTTTGATAGGATGTATAAATTGACAGCAAATGATCTATAAGTTTATCAATATAAAGCTCAACACCTGTAACCAATCAGCATGTATAAATAATGGGATTATGCTATAGAGCAAATAGAAATTAAAGATTATTAAAATTAAAATTCAAGCAATTTTCAACCTTATGCTGTAGAAATAACTACACTTTCGTCGTAAAATAAATGAGTTGGAAACAAGGAAATCTGTTGAAGACGGCTCGTGTTTGCGCACCGTTAACACATTCTCACTTGCAGTTTTTAAATCGGAGCGAGGGAGATAACAGCTGGCGTAACGGGACTTGACTTATCAGCTCTACTCTATTTATAAACAGAACCAGACACCGGTGATAGAAAGCAATGTGGAAAAACATAAATGTACCGAGACAATCATATGTGACATGCCATCAAAATAATCTCTAGATACAAAATATTTATTCTCTTTATAATCTATTTCATAAACGAATAGTATGAATTATATTTTGCTATATATGTCGAACGAAAGTAACCGCATAGCCCAGCGAATTAGCAAGTCAAAGTGGGCACATCAAATGGCGTAGGAAAGCGCAGCGCAGGACGTCCAGCTACAAGGTGGTCCAGACCTTGTTAAAGTCGTCGGAAGATACTGGATGTAGGCGGCTACCAATCGGTTCTAATGAGACATATGTTCAGCGGTGGAAGTCTTACAGGTGAAATAATGATGAATATAGCACTATAATTATCCTTATATGGTATAACTTTTTGATAAAGAACAGTTTCCTGTAAGGTTTGATAAAATATGATCTCTGACGATTTCAAAGCAGAGTTATTACGCAAAAAAATTATCAAAAACTAGCCATAACTGTCAAAATGTTTATTAAGTACATTTTGATTTGTCAACGAACATTTATTTGTATGAGCTATAATTGTAAATCTGTTTCAAAAAATGGTATTGGAATTAGTAGCTGAGGAGTTAAGTTCCGTATTTGCCTTTATTTAATTAAAAAAAAAAATCAGTGAAAGTACCGGTATTGGTCCGCGGCTAATGGTTGAATATACAAAATTGGCGCGAGGCGACCTCATTCTCTACATGTCTACGCAACAGCACGGACGCGCCACGCGTGCGCCTCAATGCAAAAATAAATTTTTAAAAATAGTACATAACTCGAAAGTATTTTTAACGTACGTGGATATAACAACTGGTTATAGAAATAGAGTAGAATTATCAATGGACAAGGGCATTTATCTTAAACCGACTGTCTCGCCGTAGACAAAATGGATATACATGATCAGCGGCTGCACACACTCCTACGTGGAATCTTCTATTCTTGTCGCTTTATAGGCGAAGTTATATTAGCTTCAGTCATTTGTGGGGGTGGGAGAGTTTAATTTAGCTCTATGTGCACTTTACTTATTCATCTCTGAGCCACTCTTCGATACAACTTTTATATACACGCTAGCTCTCTTCCGTCGTTTGTGAGTATTTTCAACATGCCAAAACAATTATTATGGCAAAGTTTTGTAGCTATATATTGAAGCTTGAATTATGGATTTCTGTGAAGGCATGCTCATCCTACCCTTGTAGGTGAGATTTCCTATAGAGTCATAGCTAAACCCTTCTCGGTGCAAGGAGTATTACTATCAAGGTTAAGCATTATGGTTACAGAGATGTCGTCATGAGCCCAAGTGACTTATTTTTTTAAAATTGTTCTAATACTTTAATCTAATAATGTGTCGTAATTCAATACAGAAAATACTATAAAGAAACAAAAAAACGTATTTATATAAAAGGTGTTTATTTGTGATGACTTTATTTATTACCTTATGTTTTTATAATGAACAGCGACTATTAATTTATATAATTTTTCTATTTCGTACACAGCAAGACATATTGCAGACACATTTTATATATCATTAATACACATTTTAATTTTGTTTTGCATTAAATATTTGTCAGCACAACAACACGTTTAACCACCATAGATTTATACTTAAGTTTGACACCTCTTCAGGAGTGCAAAAATCACGCAAAGGTCTAGGTAATGTGAGAAACTGGAACCTCTTGAGGTTACGAGAAGGTAATTAACGCGGTTTTAATCTTTTTATCTTCCGCACATTATCACCGCTCACCGTTTCCGCAAAACCTTATCACGCTCTGTTTAATGAATTTTGCCAGCTTTCTCTTGCCCGGTTTCGGTACACTCGATCTCTGCAACGACACTTGTACAGAATTGCGCATGTTTCTTGGTTAAAATTTTGTAACAATCAGCTTATATATATTCGACATCGTATCGTTTTAAGAAATTTAATCTTATTACATATCCCAATAACTGCTAACAATAAATTTTATAAGATTCTAATTGGTAATATATTTTGAATGCCATAAATAGTTTAAGGGGTTCTACTTTCTTTGTTATTAATTAGTTGCACCTACCCTATAAGGCGAAAAGACAACCTTAATGAAAAATAAACTAATTTTTACACATATACATATTTTTTGCGTCGATTCAAACGCAAATTACCAAAGCCTTAAGGTTCTGGACCATGGACCGGCAAGTCTACCGTAGAACATCGACTCCAAATGTGAAGAGACGATCTTGTCAAGGTCGTTGGAAGATGATGAATGCGGGGCGCTTGCAACTGGTCTTAGATATATGAGGAAGGGCTTATGTCGACAAGTTAACGTTCTACGGTTGAAATGGCGAATAAGAATAAAAGTGGCTTGCAAATGTTTGTCCCATTACACGGAAGTATAAAGTATTTTCAAATATAAAAACAGTTCATTTTTGTCTATCAAAAGAGAAAACACATCACGAAAACCTATTTCATCTAAATATATAATTTTGCATATGATCGCAGTTGTGACATATTCAATAATAAAATTATTTCCGATGAATCACAGTTGCCGCGTCCGATATTTCTTCACATTAAAATATATGGATACATGTTACACAATATTTTGCCTTATGATGTTATCGCGTGATTTTATTCAGTCAATTTAGTATCCTTAATGCAGTCGATAAGTTTCTTTACAAAAAAGTTGTATTTTCTCCTCGCAATCGAAGGACACCCTTGTTATAGACACAAATAGTCAATTACGCCGAGATCTTGAAAATGAATCGTAAATTTACATCGCCTTTCCTTACTGATATGTTTAATTAACTGCATTATTTTATAAACAGAATGATATATGGTTTAAAGCTCCTATACTACCTATTAATAAACTATTAATAAAACTAATACCTATTGTCAATTACCCTGTACAAAATGATCATTCTGAAATATATACCATTAATTTATTTATTTTTCTATTTAATGGCACTGGCTTATAACTTCTTGGCAGTACAAAGTCTGGAGGAATGGATAGAAAACAATAATTAAAATTGGAAAACAAATCAATACCGCAAATAGCTTTTAAGATCAATATTCCTAAGACCTAACCAAAGCAATACAATGGAAAGTCGTGTGAGAATTGCGCGGATTCCTCCGCACCACTTTCACTGTTCTACAATAAATTTTCATAATACAGCATCGATTGCTGCCGCACTAACAAACCAATGGCTGACTGTTATAAGTTTAGCGGCGATGGATAACGACTGATGACGCTAAAAATTCATTCATAAACCGGACACAAATGTATGCACACACACATGTATATGGCAATTGGCAGAAACAATACATATCTTAGTGGGTGTGGTTGTGTAAGTTGGTCAAGTTCAAAAAAATTTTTTTTTAATTTAAATTATAAAAAGTCGGTGATGAAATATTTAGTGTATATAAAACATGTACAAATCCTATCGATAAACGGAATAAACTATCACTTACAATAGAAGTCATTAACACAAACATATTCCAAGGCCAAGAGACATACAACTGTGCGTTTAGGCTCTTTAAAAACACATTTGCATATACAAGTTGATTGCTTATAGGTAAAAAGGTTTATAGGTGTGAATGTAGAACTTATTTGTCAACAAAAAGTAATACATCCCGACAGTATAAAGACTGCACAGTGACTACCCATCAACCGGTGACCCAAGTTTTGACATATCTTTTTCTTACTACATTATCACAACGTTATTTACTTCTAAAACCGTTGATTTTTCGAAAGTGTACCGTACATTAATTGACGGCAAACAAGAGACATTTTATCGATATAAAGTAGGAGCACAGAATTGCGGCATCGCAAGCAATGCACGTGGCCTAGAAAACTGCATCGGATGTTGGAAATAAGAAAAGAGGGAAATACGTTTACTCCCCTTACCTGACTTTGAATGTCTTTTCTCCGCATCGCATTTCCGCTATTCTTTTCTCACGATATTAAAATGTTTTGCACGCTGAGTGTCTGCAAATACCGGGCGAGTTTAATCATTACAACTCAATATTTTGTGACGAAAGAAGATTGTTAAACCTTAGTTTGATTTAGAGTTTATGCGAATTGGAGGCAATACTGGCTGGAAAAAGTGACTTTACCCTACATGGCTGCCCAAGTGGCATTTGCAGATATGACCGGTGCGAGGAGACAGGGCGCTTAGCCTTAAACCTCTTTTAAGTTCGGGCCGCGACGTACTATAATTTCACCGGATACACAACTTGCTGACTAGACTTTTCTAGTATCAGTTCTTAACAATAGGTAAAGAGTTTCTACATTACACTAAGGTTGAAGAATAAAATGAAATGAAAATACATTAATGTTGGGGTGAAATGTATTTATAACTATCGAATCGAGGGTTCCCGAGAGGGCTCGACTTAATAGGTTGTTATAGTTGGTTTATTTAACTTTTCAGTGGTTACATAAAGTGTTACGCAAATTATCTTATAACGTAGTTGAGTTAGTCGATAAACTGAGGTTTAAGGCCGTATACAAGACAATTTTCCGACGAGTTATACACTACACGACAAATGTTTTTAAAGAAGAAAAGAAAATAAGGACATCGATAACAAAAATGTGGCATCGCTTGCGCCAGCGCAATATTCAAAATGGCCGACCGTTTAACTGGGTCACGGTGAACCGTGCCACAGTCACTCTTACCGATTTGTTAACCGAAATTTTATTATTACGTGTGAAATTACACCTCTAGTGTTTATAACACTGACGATCGAGATGAACTCAGCGTAACTGATATGTACGGAATGCATTCGTTCGATACCGACGGAAGTTATAGAGGGCTGAATCGCTGATACAACGGATTTAAAGGAAGAAGGGAGCATTATTAAGAAACGCATTCGTAGGTAACATCTATTTAAATTCTCTAACTTGTATAATGGTGAACTTAATGGTCTTCTAGACACACTACTTATTTATATAAACGTGAAAGCTTAGACACTGTCTAAAATGTATTTATTTATGTTAATATGAAATTCAAAACATAAACTGTATTAATAAAAATATTGAAATTGAAACTTGACAGTCAATCGAAAAGTAAATCGACATAACTTTTTTATTGTGTTTTCCTGGGCATTGCTATTGTTCATCCTTGGACACAGTACTTTGTCATTAAAACGCTGCACTAACTGTTCCCATGGTCCACATCGTAGAGCGCATCATGAAGTTTAGTGTCAAGTGTTGAGTGGATTATTTTTCATAAAAAATAATAGTAATAGTGAAACATTCTAATTCAATTTCAAATCAATAAATATGAATAAACAGTATGATTACACCCTAACGTGTTGGTTACAAAATTGTGTTTATTTACAAAGTTTGACCACTCGAATGGCTTTCAATCACGTTTCAAATTATTTGGTTGCGATATCTGAGGTTAATTGGACACGCTGTTGAGTGTGAATTATTTACATTCAGAGTAATGAGCCTTAGCTAATAACTACGCTGTTATAAATGGTTCCTGCACTTCTCACATAGCTACAACGATACTTGATCTTTTGGGATCATTGACCACGTAGGACTGACTATCTATAACTACCTGCATTTTAAATAATTATTTATTACTTGAAAAAGTATATACGTCGCAGTAAAGACAAGTTCAAAACAACACCGTGAAACATAGAGTTGCTATTATCGTGTGAGAGAGACAGAAAGCAACTATCATACCGTGTTCCCAATTTTTTTTTCGTTGAACTGGCAGTTTTTTGTCCTACCCTATCCAAAAATAAAACAGTGCGTCACTAAGGTAAAATATTCTATGAATGCACATATTTTATTATCAATTTATTTAAATGGACTAAGCAGTATGATAAATAATCGAGTAAACCCGATTATTTCCGATTTCACTCGAAGATATCCGACTTCACCCGACGCGGGGGGTAAACAATAATACACTTGAAAACAATTAGGCCTCGTGCATATTGTTATGTTCACATTTATCTTACTCGCACTTGTGTAAAAATGGTATAGGCGTCCCGTTTTAGTTTGCGTGTCCTCTATTAGATATGCCTAACAACACAGTACGGCTATCTCGCTTGCACTGTATATTAATAATATCGTACGAGTTTCTACCTTTTAATCTTCGGCGACCTGTCATTATATGTTGGCGCGAAAGTAAACAAAGCGGTAATGGAGCGCCCACAGCATTATTCCGTCATTTTATGAAAATTATTGGTTTATTGTTTTGTTTACATTCTTTTAAAAACCTCAGGGTCAATTTAATGATGCCTAAGTAAACACTTGCTATATTTGGGGCACATCGCTCGTGCATCCCGCTGAGTTGGTAGACATGACAGACACATGGTCAGACGATCAGATAACATGGTCGAAACGCGGGCAGCTTAAGACTGGCCATTGAGGTGATATTTGGTCTCTCCAAATTATTGCTTGCAGAGGGCGTATATCGGCTGGTATGATGATATACCTGATAACATTTACCTGTTTATTCATATCAATCCATATAGGTTCATTTACAGTGATTATATAGTACTCTCTTATGTCCTTACTCCTCATAAACCTACGAGGGTTCTATATATGCCCTGGTCTGGACAAGAAGTCCACAACAAACACAAACTTTTTTTGTATAAAGCTGTACATCAACCTTAACACAGTATTAGATTCCCAAGCTTTATCAACTAAAAATTCTTCACACTATAATAGTATTATTTGCAAGTTTAATTAATTTCTTAAATTAAACAAATTTACATTTGCCCAAAAAAGTATTACTTATTTTAATAATCTTATTGGAAGGTATAAAAACTACCTACAAAAAGTTTTAATGAAATCTATTTATAGAGATTGCCACAAATTTAATTTTTAAAATCTATGATAAATCATTAGCGGTCATTCAATAATATTAAAACGTATAAATCGTGTTTTATTTATCTTATAAGGATAATTAGTCAAAAATATAATTCAATAAATAGCTTAATATATGTCTATATTGACATTAACAATTTCCTGCACATTAATGTTATGAATAATGCAATGCAATAATAAATAAACAAAAAGTTTGTAAAAAATATTAGCGTCCGCGAAACATGCTGATAAAAACAGGAATTTAGGTACAAAAAAGGTTGTTTTAAAAAGTTAAATTTAAATATTTTGTATTTACGTTTTAACGATAATTATAACAGATTGTAAAAACACAATCTAAAAAAAAGTTTCAAATATGAATGATTATAAATAAAAAAAACTCGAAGAGAACTAAACGCATAACGCCCTGGCCAAAACTTTAAAAAAAAAACCATGTAAATAAAAATAATATCACAGATTAATACACCTATTCTACTCAACTTTAAATTGTATTTAATAATAAATCTTGCGTAACAGAGATAAAGTCTACATTTCTTTAATGATAGAATGATAACAAATTTTGTCAAATATTTATCAACAGTTTTTAAATTTTAAAGCATTCAATTTTGATATATATTGCTATGACAACAAGAGTGGCGAAGAGCTTCTTGAAATGCAACAACATTCGTATAGGTTATAGAAGACATTGCGGTCATCGACGTTTCTTTGCTTGTTTACAACGCATTCCGAGTATATTCGTCATTTGGTATTGTGTAGCAAGATTGCAAGGGTAGTCTGGCGATTACATACCATCGTTATTAGACTTTATCGTGGATTCGATTCTCGTCTAGTACATGCTGTTCAAGGGAATGAAAGCATTGTAGATACGACTAAAAACTTACAAGATATGTGGCAATACCTGTAAGGATAACTGACACACAAATATACAGATTACCTATAAAACAATAAGCCGAAATCAGATAATATAACACATAGTGGCAAACCAAAATATGCATAATAAATTTGAAGAAAGATATTACGTCATGTATCCTTAAAACTAATTTAATTGAATTAATTAAATGACTTTTATGTACTCTGTGATGTTATTTCTGATACTGCAAATGTTATATTTCCTATTTTTCTTTTATTTCAAGTGAATACCATGAAATTAAATTTCTCCTTTCTGTAAACACACAAGGTGGGCAAATGACTTTGTTAAGGTCGTCAAAAGAAGCTTGATGCAGGCTCCTAAGCGGTTTTATTATAAGTCTATGAAGGATGCCTATGTATGTTTGTTTAAGACATCTGTAATTATCTAAACTTACTTTGTGAGTCGAGAGACATCTCTGTTGCAGTTCATATCGAGTTAACATCGACGCTCGTAATGATAAACCAACGAACACGACCTCGGGATGTACTTCACGGTCAAAGACATCACAATATCATAATGTGTTCTTTACGTGGGTAAATATCAATCGGTACGTAACATTGCGGATGAGTGATGTGATGTATTTGCATCACAATAACATAAACAAGTAATAAGACATAACGTCAATCCCCCTTAAATACGGTAGATTTGTAACGCATTACACGAATTGCTTTGTATAATGCGCTTGTATGAATATGAAACAATACATACATTTGTACGAAAATTATAATACAAATTTTAATAAAAAATATGTCAATCGGATTTATCAAAAACATAACGTCAACATAATATGTTGTTTCTATAAATAAAGACGTGTATATATCACAAAATATCAGTAATTATACACATTAAATGCGATCGGCACTTCCCTGGTCGCTGTTTTATCTGCCACAGAGATATATATATAGACAAATAATAATACCGTGGGGGTGTAGGTTTTAATTAAACATATATACTTTTATAGGTCATTTTACCAAACGAAGAGATTTATTAACAAATAAAGTAAAAAATGAAACATTTCTAGTATTTGAAACAATATTAGCATTACACCCGAATTAGCGCGACTGGGCACCGAGCATGTAGGTCACGGCTGTGTACATGAAGGAGACAGGCTATACGAATCGAATAACATATTAGAAAGAGACAAGTGTACTGAAGTTTCATTGAAGAGATGAGGAAAGTCGGTATGAACATAAAGGTGTAATACACTAGCAATACAAAATAATACTTGTTCGTAACTGTGTATACATGAAAAGACGTTTTATTATTTATTATTAAAAATGAAACACATGTCGTTGAACCATTATTTGTCATAAATGCGAGTGTAATTGTTATGCATACTAATATTAATATGCATATTTAAAGTTTTTGACTTACTTAAGAAATACATTTTGCGGACTACCTAGTGTGACCTCTATCTCTTTCTGCGGGATTTGCTTGTACGCAGGTTTGAGCACATAAGATTTTTTTTGAAATACATTAAAGTTCATGAAAGCAAAAATTAATTATAGTTAAAAATACATATTATATATGTGTTTTCTGCTAATAATTATAAGAACACTAAAAAGTGTTAGGTAAAATTTACAAGTGCAATGTGTTAGCAGCTTTAAAGTAATTTGGCTTTTAAAACAACAACAGTGTATTTGCGACGTTTATAAATTTATCTTTTCATGTTAAATGACGACGCGAGTCAGTGAAACTAAGGAAGAATTCGGTAATGGGAAAAAATTTGTTGTAAATCAATTACATTTATATTAATATTCCTGTGGATCAATTACAATCTCTTGTGTATGGCTTAAGAAGCCAAATGAGTCCAATTTGATAGAAACTAAAATCAAATTGAAATTCATTATAATGACATCCTTCAACTTTAAATATATGGCTACGTGGGTTTTGAAAGCGCCCTGATCTGAGAACAGCCCACACCTTTTTTTTAGATAAGTTTCATAAATATCCTTAATCCAGTAGTAAGTAGTGTAAAGGATTTTTGGATGATAAAAACTTTGGAATCATCATTCATAACACGAAATCCATTCATAAGGTGGACAGTCGACATTTACGAGATCAACTGATCACCTTAATGTCGCAAGACTGGTGTCATTGTAGTGATGTTCGGGGGTGGCCTATGCCTTGCAAAGAGCCTTTACTGGTTGGTTCAGGTAAAAGCGACGACCATTTTAAAATACCGCATTACAATTTCGCGCGCTTTCAACTATAGAAGTTAAAATGTCCAAACTCATTAAAGAAGCTGTCCGTCATAGCCAGTGATAATTTATTAATAAAATCAATCGACCTGCCTTTGGCGCAGTCCTGACTTGATTTACGCTAATAATTAATGATAATTCAATACAACGGATAAAATTAAATAATTCATTAATGACAAATTTCAAAGCCGCATGGTGTGACAAATTACAAAACGAACGAACATTCCGGAAACTTCATAATTTGATGTCTTGTTAAAGAAAAAACAAAAGAGACAAATTATTGGTTTTTAACAATGGATGATAAATTACCTCTTCTCGATATATATCCAACCTTAACCTTTTTGGTACCAGCACTTATACTTCATGGAAGCCACTGTTGTACAAAGTGTCATACCGAAAACACCTTTACCAATTATATTTTGTATGAAAACTTTTATACATTCACGGAAGATTTTTTATTCTGGAACGGACGCTGAATATAATCGGTACTGCAGGTAGTTGAATATATCCGGTTAAGGTGCGGTTGTTCTAAATAGATACATTTGTCCTTGAAGAAGTTATTTTTACTCGATGTCGATATCTTTTTCCGAATAAAAGCTTTGAACCAAAATATTGCAACCGTTATAAGGTAATTACAGGAAAAGATTGACCAGCGGCAAATTTGGAAACCACTCTAAACGTAGTCACGAGGAAAATACGTAACATAATTGTATCGTAGAGAACAGGAAAGTTTTGCACAAAACTTAAATAAAAAAGAATATAAAGATTGATTTGTATCTAAATAGTTTATGCCACCCACAGTCGATAGTCTGTCTGTCAATGAATGGCGAAAGTGGTATCTGTGATCGGTGCCGGCGACCAACTAAACTTTAACTCGAAAGTTATGACAAAGCATTTTATAGCCTATGGAAAATTTGGGATTTGGTCACTTTGGTTATAAAACGGTCATAGTTTTAAGGTTGCAGTAATTCGCTGGATGTGGGCGGCGCGGGACCGGCCAAAGTGACGATCTTTGGGGACTCCCCCAAAGATTGTCATTGCAGTAGGCGTTTATCGGCAGATATGATAATAATAACCAGTCTTTGTGTATTTGAAGATTGTTTTAAAATTTAGACAAAATAATAACATTTGGTTGCACATTTGAGAGTTTTTCTGTATCAATTTTGAGTAATCACGAAAGATCTAATTACAGCATTCTCTGCATATTGGTTGTAACCAATCAACTTTTTAAATTCAATGTCTAGAATTAATTGAACATAACTTTGTTCTATTACTCAATCTATCTTTTGTTCTTAGACCCTCGCAGATCCTCATTACTCTATTTGTCTTTTACCTTCTTTTCTTTTTAATTTTGCCTCTCTTTTATCACAGTTCTTCTTCTTCTGCAGAGATCCGTAAGAGAAATGTTTATTTTTTATTGGTACTATCCTTTAATTTTAATTAGAATGTTTTCTAGAACAGTCACTTTATTTAATAGTGACAGTTTATTACCAGTATAATATTCGATAACAATATTATTTTCAATATTGGAACCTTTAACGGAATTCTTATGTATGGTCAATTTTGACCCTTCTGAACTTATAAGGTATTGTAAATGTGGAGAAGCAGGAAAAAACGCCACAACAACATATCTTTTAAACAGAAGTTTAAAAGATATGTACTGGTACTTTTAGTGACATATTTTGAATCCTTCACATATGTGATCCATTTTAAACTTTTTACGAAGAACATTTAGATGAACAAAATATATCGTCTGTTATATTCTGTGATATAGGTTTTATAGCTCTTAACCTCTTATACAGGTTTATTGAATTTGTCGGCGGAATACGCAAGTTAAAAACGGTATCTCGTTAGCGGCTTATTGTGATGTACCATTGCGATACCGTAGCGAGCAATCGACCGATACGCGCAACTTTCGCTCGCTTTCATTCAACAGCTGACTGCCGTCGGATTCCTGGCGAACAACTGTGTCCGCGGGCACGAGCCGTGAAGTAACGTACGACGTTAAATAATCACCGCTCTGGGAACGCCTATCAGCCATCACTGTTAATCGGTGCACAATACAGCAAGAGCCTTGGTTGAGGCCGTGAATTTTAAATACGCCAGTATTTAATTGAGTAAACGACTGTCTACATATAATTGTCACAATATTAACCCAAATTGATAAATATGTAAATCATTGTTGTTATTAGCACTGCAATATTAACCACATGCCATATGACAAGCAAAAGATGAAGATATTAAATAAATCGCAGGAAGAGTCTGTATGAACAGGGCAAAAAGAAAATAAACTTAATGTAACTTTTAAAGGAATAAATTAGCTTCATTCATTCATTCATTAATATAACAAGAGTGTTTCTTAAGGGAGAAGGGCCAATGGGGTTCGCTGAATGTGCTTTCGATTTTTAGTCCAAAAACTTGCCAATTTTTTCACGATGTTTTCTCATCGCTCGTGTGCAGTTGCGATATTACGTAATTGACAATTTGTGCACCTATCGCGAATCGAACTCACGACCTCCGATTGTAAGTTTCAGACCTTGACTATCTTATGTAATTCACATAAGTTGTATATTCGCCGGCTATCGAATCTGTAACTTACATGTACCTATAAATAATATATAAAATTGGTGTATTTAATTTTTTGTACATATAAGGTGATTGGAAATGGAGATATATTCTTATCCAAAAATAATTTAATAAGAAAAAGTGATTTCAAAATTCAGTTCACTATATATTAAAATTAATTATTGTTGACTATCTACGTACTTTTTTTTATGGCCCCCGCTATTGGGAGCCTCTCGTACCCCCTATCTTGTGTGGGACAGGGACTATTTTCATACATCGTATGATGTTTCGTTTTTTTCATTCTTGTCACAATTCTTCTGTCTTTCCCTTTTTGCTCTATAACGCCTTTCATACATCCCTCATTACTCTTTTACATTTTTATTATTTTATTTCTATATAGGATGATTACAATATCATTTGGTTTGACATTTTTTTTTATTTTTTAATTTTTGTTGTTTACATATCTACGTACTGTAAAATGATATTGGTTAGTTGCATTTCAATAGAAAAAAATTAATGTAACACATTTTAAAGTGCTTGAACTGCATAGGTATACCAACAACATAACTTTTAATATACTTATATATTTAACCAGGCGAATTGTACGTGGTTATTTATTAATGTAAGTTTTGACTGGCGACTACCGAATAGACAGCTTGTGCAAACTCATCAATCTTCGGTAACAAAAACAATTAGTTAAGGCACATATTAATACGCGCGCCACAATATTAAAACGGCAGACGTTTCTTCGGTTGACGACTACAATTTGTTTGGATGGAATTCACTGTAAGAGTTCACGTTCGGAGCCAATTTAAAATTCAACATCATGCCAACACGGGTTATATTTTATGAAGCTCACATTTTTAAAATAAATAATTCTTCTTGTATACTTCATTAAAATATGACCACCCGAATACCCACCATGTTTTAGGCGCAATCAAAAACCATTATTTTAAACTTTATTAGTACAAAATTTATAACATAATCTAAATTTTCATTAAAGAAGGTTTTAAGTAATCTCTTCACAAAAGCATTGCTTTGGTTTAACTAAACATAATTATGCAGTAGGATCTCAAAAGTTTCAGTTTAAAGAATGGTATATGTCAATGGTTTTGTTCATCTACTAAATCATTTCACACAACTCGACATATGTGATCTTTAGAATAAAAGTGAAAGCTATAACTGTTAATATTATGGCATAAGTAATGAAGTTATTAATTACGGTGTCTAATAGACAATAATTTGAATTAGACAAGAGAGCAAGGTGATTCATAACATAATGTCGGATTGAGTTATTAATCAAATGATTTATCCACTGTTAAGTTTACAGCTTTAAGTAGGACGAAGACAATAGAAATAAGACATTCTAATGGTCAAAAAACAGTGTTTTTTTATGCAATGCCCCAAAAGTTAGTCTTTTTAAAATTCTTACGCCCTCTTGTAATATTCATATTTTTTTTATTAAAGCGAAAGGTATAAACTTGTGCCGAGTCTACTTTCGAACCCCCTTAACAATCAAATTGCTCCCCTGTGGAGCGTGGGCATCAGGTTGCGAAAAACTGGTATAAAGCTATTTTTTGATCTAAAGTTTGTCTATTGCTGGAGGCAGGTCTAGATAACTACCGCGGTATCATCCTACCAAATAGTGAAAAATATATGCTAGGATTTATTGCGATATATAGAAAGCGTAGCAACTGTGTTTGAATTTGTTGTAAGATATTCTCAAATCAGGGTATGTTAGAACTGTATTTGGAAAATAGGAAATTGCAGTTGTAATACATCTCAATTTGATTGTATTTCCTATCAAAGTGAGCTCTTCTCGCATTCTTCTCAAGACGTACACTAGTGTTCACTACAAACGATTCTAAGTGGATATCTACATTAACAAATGAATTATAGCGTTTCGGAGTAGTATTTTGTGATAAATTATACCATTATACGAAAGATTAATTTAATTCTAGTTGTGTATCAAAACTTTCTCCCGTGACGTAAACAAGTGTTTACTTTAAATTAAGATGGAAAATAATTTTAATAAATGTGTTTTATGAGCACACGAGTCGTGAATAGGCAAGCCGCACTATAGGAGGAAGGACGACATTGTCAAGGTTGGAAGGCGGCGCGTGCAGCGCAGACCTATGCCTTGTAACCTAACTGATGCATTTTTGTTTAGTATTTCGTAATATAGAACTTTATATAACACCACGCTAATAAGGACCGACCTTATCACACGTCACGTACACATCTCTCTTAACTTTCCTGTGTAAATAAACTAAGCGATCATAATGAGCATCATTCATATATTTCGAATGCGGTGAACAAACGCAGCGAAGGCAATACGGCAACATATCGCAATCGGCGACGGCGTTAGCTTTGCACGGCGCTCGTGAGTCAGCCGGCCCATTGTCGATCTATATCGAGATGATTTATGTAGCCATATGTTCAAACACTCATTATCAGTCGCATCGACTCGCTTAGATATCATTGAACCGTGTGACTTTCTGGTCAGTTTCAAACTAAATAACAATGATTCAAAACGTGATCGGACTGTTACGTAACACACTTGCCATTAACTTGTACCGTCTTGTTATACTTTAAACTTTCAAGAGTTTACTTTTGATAACATAACTTATTGCTCACAATAATTTGTTTTCAATAATTAAAATGCCCATCACAAGTTTTCAGAAATTTTTGAAATTTCATATAACTTTTTTTCCTAAAGACAATTTTTTGTAAATTTAAAACGTTTATCAAACTTGACATGTGACATCTCCGAATTTTAATAAATATTTTTAGCTACATTTTATAACGAATTGTAAAAAATTAAACGCTGCATTTCTGTTTTTCATTGAAATCGTTTACGAATCAAACTTTTGGTTACTTTCGTAAAGAAATCCTATCGCAAAAGTGCGCGGTCATCAAGTTACATACATTTAGTTCTTATGCTAATAAAATATAATGAAATCTTATAGCGTTGATAGTTGATTGAAATGAGTGGAAGTTGGTTAACTCATTATTATGGTTTCACTTGAAAAGAGCAACTGTTGAGTTTATTACCGGCTCTTCACAGCAGATCAGGAGATCATTTTAATAGTTTTGAATATCATCGACGGTCCAGAAATACGTGTAAATGCTTATTTGAATAAAGATGAATTTGAACAAGTACTCACGATATCATGGCCCTGGCTGCCGCTTCTGACCACCTCTGGCGCCATGTACTCAATGGTGCCGCAGAAGCTGTAGGCGCGACTCTCGCCGCCGCAGAACTCCTTGGACAAGCCGAAATCGGTCAACACGATGTGACCTTCGGCGTCCAGAAGGATGTTCTCCAGCTTGATGTCTCGGTAGATTATGCCGAGCTAAAGAGCAGTTATAATTATATTATAATTGAGTACCGGGAGGAGACTACAGATGAAGACATGAAACGCAGATCGCTTCCAACCGGCTGTATTGGCGATCTACGGGGAAGCTTATGTCCAACAGCAGACGTGTTACAGCTGAAATAATGATGATTATGATGATGGCAAAGACTCCTCAGGTACTGCCGTAAAAAAACGCTAAAATTCTAAATCAGACTCGCAGCTTAGTTTCTACAAAGTTGTCAACGCTGGCTTCTGATTCCTGATATATGAAACCCGATGCTGATATAACATATATGACGACGGAAAAACGCTAGCAGAATCAATACTGTTCTGTTAATTTTCTGTTTAATACATTCGCTTCAATTTGTTATAAGATTAAGGGAGAAGGTTAGGAGGACTGACGACATGGTAAAAGTCGCGAGAAGTCGCTGGGTGCGGGCAACGCAAGATCTGTCATCGTAGCGATCTTTGAGGAAGGTCTACGCCTTACAGCAGGCATCTTTCGGCTGACATGACGATAAAATATTATATATAACATATTAACAGAGACAACGACAGCTCAACAGTATTTCTTATTTCAAAAGTCACTTGGATAGTACGTAACTTAAAGAAGTAACGTCTCACCTTGTGCAACTGCTCGAGCGCGAGGATAATTTCTGAAATGTATATCCTCACTTCGTTCTCGTGAAAATGCTCCCTTTGGTACAGATGCGTAAACAGCTCTCCGCCTGCCACGTAATCTGCGAAAGAATTGAGATCGTGGAAGTTAAACGTATTACTTCAAAAGAAATGTATAAGTTTCACGTTTACTATCTTTCTCAATAACCAGGCAAGTTTTCTCTTAAGATTTACTGTTAAAAGTTTGTGCTTTGCGAAGTCAAACATGTAAAAGTAGTACGGCTCCGACTTTACTTAACTTGTTAAAAACTTATATACAAATATAAATAAAACTAATTAATGTAATAGTACGTGTATCTTTAATTTTTACTTTACACTCCGTGGCGGTTAAGTGGATCTTTGTGGGAAAGTTATCTTGCAGTGAGCGTCTATCGTCCGAAATGACGATGAAAATGACCACGTGAATATAAAATAAATTCAAGCGAGCAGTGGTACCCCAGCGGTAGGAGAGACTAGAGACTTGCGATTGTCGGGTTCGATTCTCGATATACAATCTCATATAATTCACACTTTGTACATTAATTATATAGGATTGCCACTGCTCACAAACAAGTTTCCAGACAATGGGCAGCAGCGTCCCATACGTAAATATCTAATGACACACTGCATTCGTCAACCCGTCTGCCAAGCGTAGCGATTATGGTTTACTCCCCCATAGATATCTTTGGTGGAGGCTTACGCGTTGCAGGGGGCGTTTATCAGTTAAAACGATGAAGACATAATCATAATAAATGCCCATCATCATTCCCGCCGTCCACTGCCTAGACATAGGTCTCTCCCATAGATTTCCTAAATATCCTATAAGACCGGTTGGAAGGGATTCAGTGTTTTTCGACTACGAAAATATATATTAATAGCTAGATGCGAAATGAAGTAATTTATATTTTTTTAAATAAATTAATAAAAAATGTTTCTAAGTAAAAAACAGCTTCTTTTTATTACAATGCTTCAAGATAGTTGTAACATGACGTAGAAAAATTATCGTTTGATCATTTTTCAGTAAGTTTACCAGAACGTTTCCTGAGCAGAAAATTTGGCAAGACACTTATTTAAAATTAGGCGTTGTATTCGTCCCTCGTACTATAGTTTTATCACTGGCGCCTTCGCATCTAGGTCAAACACTCGCTTAGATATTTCGACCCAGATCTAAGTACAGACGGCGACGTGATCACACGGTGAACACTCAGAGAATTGCTTTTGTTGTAATATACAACCTATGGTAACATAACTAACATCCCAAACCTTTGAGTACAAAGTATAGAATGTAAAAGGCAATGTTTTAATAGTATATCTATATCCTTTAGTTAGGCATATCATTTTTATTAATGATTATATAGAAGATAAAGAAGTCTCATATCAAGCTGATTTACACGTTAGAAAAAAATTTAACCGTAAAACATTGTAAAATTGGCTTTCAAAATAGTTACCGTATAAGTAAGTTTTTGGCCAGGCAAGTTTTCGTGGGAGCTTAGCAAAGCGTATTTGGAAAAATTATTTTATTTTCATTGTTTTGTAATAGATCGACCATTTAGACGAAAAATATCACGACTGCATATTAGTAGTAGTTTGTAATGATTACTCAAAAAGAGTAAGGGACAAATTATTCACTTTTATCTTATGGTTGAAGTTTTGTTGCAACAAAACCAAAATAAAAATAACATTTGACCATTACCACATGTGGTGCAGCAGATAAGCTGACCTATCTATAACTAAATAATTCGACACATGTTGACTATACGCACACATAATAGTAACTGATAAGCTTATTTTTGTTATCGTGATAATGAGTGAAATGTTCATTAAATTATTAGTGTTTGTTGACAGCAATCCTTCAAATTTAAAAAAGGTTTTTTGTCGTAAAAACTGTAGGTAATATATAATAACAAAATCTGTGTTTAGTACAATCGAACTTATTAACGAAACATTTACGCTTAAAGGAATGTTATAGTTTAAATACTAGTCGAGGTAGCTGGGAGTAGAAATGCCTTACCTAATAGGTTTTAGAAAGTTACGAAACTCCTGGGCTCCCGAGGGAGATTCGGATCAAGTCGCTACATACTGTTATTTCACTCGATCGCTTCGCGGACTCTTCATGGAGTGACTTTGCCAAAGGGTCACGAGTGGACCTTGGGCTGTCACTCGTTGAATCAAGGGCGCCTGAGGGGACCGTACCTCGACTTGATCTATCGTTATTGCCTGTTTAATAACACTACCACGACTCCGCAAAACGTTAGCGTTGGAAGATGATATGTGGAAAGAAATTCAGCAACGCTTCTATCTAGTATGACCGGGTCAAGTGTGAGAATACACAAAATAACTATACTACTTTATTGCTTTATATTTCTGCATAAATATCGGAGATCTAATTGCGTTGTAGTATTAGGTATATGTAATTTATTTGCCATTTATTAGCTACCTCGGTAAACTTTGTACTGTCAATAATTTTTAGTTGCAAGTCTAAAAATCACTTGAACAAGTATACCCCGACTTTTAACTTATGTTCAAAAAATTTTGATTCATTATTTTAACAATTGTTAACAATCTACAAAAATTTATAAATGAAACAGGAAAATTTTATGTTAATATTATTAAAATTTCACTTTGTGAACACGACTGTATTTGCTAGGACAAGATGCCGCTCCTTACATTATGATAAATTGCTTTCACGCGCGACAGATTTAGAGTATGAAAACGCCATTTTATATTTTATAACGCGAAAACTCTAGTTTGCATCGTATTCCGGATTTTCCTTTGTATTATAAATAGGTGCTCGACCTTCTTTTTTTGTATAAAGGAATTTTTTAACGTACGTATCATCCAAATGCATATTTAGTCTTTGTAATAATTAACTGTATATATTGACAATATTGATAAGCCAATAGATCTAGGTATTATCATCTGGCCATAGATCTTCCCCATAGACATCCAATAGGCCCGGTTGCATCCAGCTAACATTCTAGTGTCTTCCGACATCTTGTAAGATAATCGAGCGAGCCATTTTGTGGGAGGACGTCCTGCGCTACGATTTAGGCTTTATGATTTGAAATGTATATAGGAAACATCATTTAAAATTTCTAACTCTTACAATAATTATTATGGTCATCTATGAGATATCTCAAACAAAGATTGACATTTTGATAAATTTACGATTCGATCGGACATTTTAATTAGAGAATCTAGAGCATTTAAAATGTAATACAAGTAATTTACAGCCACGCAACATTCTCACCTGTAAAAAATTCTCTCCGAATCACAAGTTAAGGCATTGGATTGACCCGATAAAACCAAATCAATCCTAGTGACCCACTTGTACAGACGCAGCGAGCACGCGAATCTGATATTTATATCCAGTGCACAAAGACATGTAATGATCCTTTTCTGCCGATTTTTTTCAATCGATTTCACGTAGCAATTTTACATAAATACATTCAGCGAGATATCGCAGGAGACAAGTTTGTCAAGGACGAAATTAAAATAGGGACATACGTATCCTAATGTTTTGTTTTAATGACATAAAAGTGAATATCGTTTTCACTGGGCAGTCGCTTCGTGTATAGATACGAATATTGACTTATTGGGGATAGATTGGATGATTGGATTAGATAGACTTAGGTACTGTGTGAAAGTGTGGTGTTCTTCTTATGTCATTTGTATTGAAATATTAGTACAATTAACTCATATTTGTGACGTGTAATACTAAACTTTTACGTCCTTTGCAGCTTTATAAATCTGGAAGCAAAGTTACAACTTTTTTTTTCAGATCTCACATCGCCTGGCTTTCTGCGGCTCAGTAGCACTATACAGACACAAGTCGGTCACTCTGACCACCTGTAAAAATAGAATGGACGACACAAAAAAATGCCGAAAAGAAGATTGAGATATGAAAAAAGAAAAAGTTGGTCGAATTAATTGAGCCGCTTCGCGTTTAACATTTCCTTATGATGTTTGATTTTTATTTACATAAATTATTTTGAAACTTTTCCTCTAATCAGTGTCGTCCGCCGTTTTATCTACAAGTTTACACTTTTAAAATAAGTGTAACGAGTGTAACAGTCGTAGTAAGTCGCCGTAGCCTATGGCTTTGTCCTCACCCTGGGGCCACCGTTTAGCACGGCACACGAGTGGCAGTGCACAACAACACGGCTACCAAAGCGGTGCGGTGCGGTGCGGCAGGGAAGCGAAACGCGTCCGTCTATGGGTCAAGGCGACGGAAATCGCTCCGCTTGTGAAATTCAGTACGTACGATGGCAGGCACGGTGGTAGGGGGCAGGTATTGTTTTGTTGCCACTTTTATTACAACATTAATGCTTTGTTCAACTAAGTTCTGAACAAAATATACAGGGTGATAAGTTAAAAGTGTGAAAGCTTTAAAGGGATTAATCTATAGCTCAATTGCTGTCAATTAATGTTTGGTACACATGTTACACAGACAATCAACCTCGTTCAGATCGTCGGACGACGCTGGATCTATGCTTCCAACGGTTCTTATTGGAACTTGAGGGGGGGGGGGGGGGCAAAGAATCAATGTAAGTTAATAAAAACGTTGAAAAACTTTTTGTTAATCTTGCTCAACCTTGATGTCTTTTATTTTATATAGTATGCACGAAAGATATCTTAGTAAATTCGAACACGGACCACTTGCCTACCTTATTGGAAAATAATTATAGCAGGGCTTGCAGGGGCATCGATTTGACCTTGCGTATACATTAGGGCCATTAAACAATTCCCTTCATAGCTTACTTTAACTTTAAGCCCATGGGAAATCACTTAACCAAGCCATGTTTCATATTTTTATAACTCGAAGAGTGGTTAGAGTAACGTTTTTAAACATATACAGAGTGATTGATTAGGATGTAAAAGTTTTAAAATATATAAATAATATGATTCTGTCAATTAAGAACAAATAACGTAATGAATATATAGTAAGAAAAAGCATATTCGAAATTTGAAACATTACATTTTAATAAGAGCTTTTGCAACTATATAATGCCTGTATTTATTAATAGACGATAAATAATTATTTAAGATATTCCTAAGTTGAACGATAAATAACTGAACGGTTTCGTTAAAAGACGTCAAGAATCATGGGAGATTTAAAGAATTTCCTCCTAAGCAGGGAGGTATCAAAAGTTCAAACGGATTTATTAAATTAATAATACAATCAAGTAGTCACTTCACTGACAGAATATTTTAAGGAGTGAATCATCTTTTCGTTGGTAATTCAAAGAAAAATTCAGTACAAACAGACGTCTATACATTATAATTTGACAATCTTCAAAGTGTGACCGTGCGATTTTCAATCGTAATTATATGACTAGAGTTATCAAATTTGCTCACATTCAATCCTCGTCTTAGTAATCAGCTGATATTGTTCGACACAGCGGTAACACAATATAGCATGACATTCGCTCTTCGCGAACAGTAAATTACACGCGTCTTTCGACGCTTTTATAAGGACGTTTCCTAAAGTTACGAGTTCTTAAAATACATATAACACGGGCTTTATTTCTTAGGTATGTTTATGATTATTCTATGTTTCATGGTATACTTTTAATATTGATGAGTAAATAAGAGAAATATTAGCTAACAGAACGGAAAAGGTCAGATTTAGCAGAATAATTAATATTACATAATTAAAAATTCATTATGTAATAAAATTTCAATCCCCATTGATTTCGTTGCTCTTAGCAGGTGTCACTTTACGTACTTACCTAAACTTAATTTTAAGTTGACGATTATAAATGATATGAAATATAGGAAGACACTGTACTTAGATGTTTCTCGCTATATTAAACCTGCCACCTAAATATTAACTTTATAAATTAATTATTATATGATACTCATTTTTACCGAGTACCTTGAAGTGTTGATTTGTAAGAAGCTTCCGTAGTCTTAACGGAAGAAAAAAAATATTATTATCGCTTAACTTAACTACACACTTGGTATTTATTTATATTGATACTAGCTGATCCCGCAAACGTTGTTTTGCAAAAAAAATTGATATTTTAGTTTACAAATAAAAAATAAGGGTTGATCGTAGAGGGGTGAAAATTTATGGTTGTGTGTATTCTTGTATGCTGTATCATAAAAAATAAAAAAAAAAATTTCGTAAAAAAAATAATTTTTTTTTAAGTGTGAACGACCTTTATCACTTAGGGGTATAGAAAATAGATAGTAGCCGATTCTCAGACCTACTGAATACGCATATTAAATTTGGTAAAAAATCAGTCAAGCCGTTTCAGAGGAGTTCAAGTTCGAACACCGTGACACGAGAATTTTATATATTGGATATTTTTGACATCAACATATACAAGCGCATCACATTAAAACACAAAGTAGTTACGTCTTGTTGCTCAACTTTATAAATTACGGTGCCCTTCAAACTAGAACACAATAAAGTTTGCGCGCTGGCTTCATTATATTATTATTCATAACTTCAGCAGCTGTGATTTCTCAAGCCACGGCGCCTTCTAATCGAAAACTGTAATATTATAGTATTATATATATACAAATATTATTTTAAATAAACGTACACCCACACTTGATGGACAAATTTTAATCTCGTCAAAAGACACTGGATGCAGGCAGTATCCTACTGTTCCTGGTGGAAATCTATGGAAAAGACCTATGTTCCGCAGTTGACGTCAGTTGTTCCTACGGCTGAATTTATAACGGAACTAAAGATATTAGATTAAGAGACCTTATGGTCGTGGATACATACTAAAACCGAAAAACAATCATTGGACTAAAAATTTACCAGATTCGATAGCGCAGATTCAAATGGTGAACCCATCATAAAGGAGGCCTTCAACTCTTATTAGCTTTAACATCACCTAGCGTTAACAGATACCCTAAGAGAAGTTATTGATTTATTATACTCTACGTCTCTCAAGTCAAGCTAACTTTACCACTTGTTAGTATAGTAATTACCTCAAACCGAGAGGGTGTTACGAAAGTAACTTAACCTCCCTCGCGCGGAAAGGGCTACTACCTCGGGGAGTTTTATTAATTGAGTATCTACTTTCCCTCCCAAATATAAATTGAAAGATGTGATACCTGTATTTAATAAGTATCACTTACATCTCCTTTTTACTTATAATTGCATGTATTGGTTTAGTTTTTTAATACATACTAGTTCATTTCAACTAGACGACTCCTGTAAAAAGGACCTACTATAAACCGACCGCAACCGATATACTACAACTATGTAGCAAAAATAAATATTAATAACTCTACGTTGATGAGATATCAAAGATATAATTCGTTCACAACAGTAATGCGAATCGAGATACCGACCGTAACGAGATACTCTGGCAACAAAGTGTTATTTATATTACAAATGACTAACACGGTGTAAGGACGAAGGATAAACAGCTGTGATATCTGTTTATATTACATAAGCGACAACAATTATCTTTTTATCAGCCTATAGTAAGTCCACTGCAAAGTATAGGCCTCCACAATGATATTAATAGGAGTGGTATATAATAATCGCCACGCTAGACTTGGCTATTGCAATGTGCTTTTATGCTATGCAGAATACTTTGCTGCCCATCCACTGGGAACATGTTAGTATGTGAATTATATAAGATTGTATCCCGGGAATCGAACCTACGATTGCAAGTCTTAGTCTTTACCGCTGGACTACCACCGGTCCAATGAAATTATAATTATATTAGTGGTAAATAATCTCACTAATACACCGCTGTCTCAATGATATAAAACAAAACCATAGTGATTTTTTACCAATCTTCAACAACATATTTATTGAATGAAACTTTAAAAATAGCTTTATTAAATTTCTTTTCATAAATCTTAAAGAAATTATTAGTCCAATAAAAGTTTTGACAAAAATAAGATTGTTGTTTTGCCACACCACTAACACAAAGAAATTCGTTTATTATAAATAGTATTAATACATTTAGCTCATATATACAGTAAGAAAAGGACCAATATTTAGCAATTTCCGCACATCAGTGGTAGTCGTGCAATGAAATGCACCGCCCTCTAGCCCGCTGATAAATGCGTATGCGGCAAACAATGTGAACCACATCACACAACCGCCACCACCAAGTTACTCAACACGTGTTTCACCCCTCCACGGGGCATCTTCAGGAGTTCTACCACTGCATGTGCGGAAGTGGTTAAATATTGGTCCTTTTCTTACTTAAGATGGACTTCCGCGAGGTAACGCCTGATTCCATTAAACATATATACAGTAGTTACAAACCAACACCGCAATTACTTCAATAAGACGTATCGCTTACGATCACAGAGAGGCTCTTTTCGAACTGTCTGTTTATCGTTGTTAAACGAATCTTGAAATGGATTATTAAGTTTTTTTTTTTACCCAAAATATTTGATTAGAGATTATCCAAGAGGTAACAGACATGGTCTCTGATCGCTTTGCAGCTTAATTTACCATTTCATTTCGTTTGATCATACCAAATTTTTTGTAACTTACAATGAAGTTTAACGGAAGTAATTAACTTGAATTAATTACTTTCAATGTTATTTCGTGCCGTCAATGTTCGCAGAGATCTAAATAAACAAGTGTTTGATTCAAATTTAACGAAATAAAACAAGAAAATTGAGTTTATATGTACAATTCGTACTTGAAGATGAGTTATTTTGTCTTGATAAATGATCGTGACTGGAATTATCGCAACGATTGTCAAATAGACATCAAAATGGTCAAAATGAGTAAAATAACATACAAACCTACACAATAGATAAATGCTGGTCGTCTAGAACCAATTCGCAGATTCCGATAAGCGAAAATATACCTTAACAATATCGAGGTAAAATCTACATTGGATATAATTAAAAGTCGGTGAAGCAATTTGCGTAAGGCTAACCTCCCCTTGACCCGCTTGCCTGTGCCAGTATCGGAACCCAGAATCGGCACATCAATCATGCTTAGCTATGCGATCGATTGTTGAAAGCGAAGACAATGGGCTGCCCGCGAGCCTACTAATCTCTTAATGCAACTAATTGTGAAAGGTACTCTAGTAACAATCCTTGTTTATAGCTCTGATTACTTACGAAAAATTGTACAGTGTGCATTTTGTACCTTAGACCAATTAACGCAAATCATGTTTTCCAGGCTATAAAAAAACTACTTTTTAAAAATAATAATTTAGTAAGTTAAAAGTGAAATTTAACTTATTCTAGTGCCTCGATGTAACTTAATCCATGCAAGCTTATCTATATTGGCTACAGGAGGGCAAATAGTGAGAATCCAATCATTAGTTGCATCATCATTAAGTTGGTGTTTAATAGGTTAATATAAACAAGCCATGCCTTAACCAAGAGCAATATCGAAACAGTGTCTTCCGAGCCTTGATAGTTTCATTAAACTTAGGTCCTTTTTCCAAAGAAACGCTACTATATCGTTCTCTTTCGACGAGATCTTAATTTTCTCAGTTATAGTTAGTTATATTATATTTTCATATGCATAAATATGTGGAGAAATAAGCATCAATTTGACAAAAATTAAAATAACAGTAAATACAGATAAAGATGTATAAGCTATTTATTTAATTAAGACAAAAATAACTTTCTCGGTTTTTCGTACTATCATCCAGGCAACGTATGCCTCTTTTGACTCAAACCTTACAACGGTCTTCACAAAAGCACAGTGTACGCTTTTTGGATGACATATTTGCCAACCCCTGCCGGTAGACAAATAGATTATTTCCACTTTAGAGATTACCCTCGCTCGATTTATATTGTTATTCAGATATCTTTCGGATCATTTATATTATAATACGATTGTTCTTCCTAAATTATCTCGTCTACTCTTTGCGATGATATTGTATTATTTTAACGAGATTTAATATGCGAGAAAGAATGTTATAGCGTGAATAATCCTTCGATCACTTAACAGGATTTTAAACGCATAGCCTCTATGTAATACCATTGTGATCAAGGATTGATTTTAATCGAAATCTTTATTTAATAAAATATACCACTTGTTTAAAGTATTTACAACAATTTAATATACCACGTCTTTTAGTAATGTTAAATACATTAAACAGTTAGTGAAACTAGACAAATTAAATAGACATCGTTATACTGTCAAAAATAGTTTTAGCATCGAAACAATCGAAACATCTGCTTACAAAATTTCTATGCATCGATTCATAGAGATATTTATTTACATGAGAAATAACGGTGCGAATACATTATACACGAACGCTGTCCATTGGAAATTCTATTAGTCGATCGATGTTTAGGATTCGTATTATGGAAAGAGAAAATCGAGGACATCTGTCTCTACGGGGGCAACATTACCTACATAACCGAATAATTTTGGTTAAAGGCATTGTTCACTCTCATTTGATAGTGATATTTACGCCGAAGAATATCGGTTTAATTTCAACATTACTTTCAAAGTTTTACGCTACCTGAAAACATTTTTATATTATATAATAAATCCCTAACTTAAATTGATAGTATTTAATGGATCTCATGCATCTTCATGTCTTAATATCAAGTTTTTCATTACTCTTCTTTTAATCGTTTTTTTATATTAAGAAATCAACCCTGTCGCATACTGCAATACAATTAAAATAATATTTTTTACATGAAGATTTACATGAGAATTGTTATATACGAATTCATAATTGTCAGTAGATGTTTATATTTGTAACTATAACACTAGTGATCATATTTCAATAAAATAAAATAAATATCACAATAAAAAACTCTTATATCAAAATTAATGAAATAACGAACGCAACTGCTTGTATTTGGCGTTGTCGGCTATAATTTCTAACTTTACAATCAAAATCTTCTAAACAGCAGTGGATTAAGGATTTGTGGTGGAGACCAAGGAAGCGCAACGTAGAACGTCCACCAATAAGGTGGAAAGATTACCATATTAAATTTATCGCAAGGCGCTGGAAGCTGATTACTTTTATCTAGTCCTAATGAAAATCAATGACCTATATCCAACAATGGGCGCCCTACAGCTGAGATGATTATGGCGATGAAACTGTAGTGTCTAAAATCTAAAATGTTCAATATCAGAGTTATAGAGTACAGAACAAACAAACGAAACTGCAGACTGTGCAAACACGTGATTATTTTATATCCAAGTGTTCGTGGGTCAGAGGCGAGCCGGTTGTACTAAACGACCACGGCACACAATTCTATTACGTGTATTCATCTCATATATTCATAGAGACGGACTTTGCTTCCGTTGCGACATTGTAGCGAACGTTGCTCGCCATTCACGTCCCTTTTTATACCTTTTATTTTTTCAAGTAATGAAATAAAAATGTACTACATGTTTATTCATTTACACAGCGCTCTGTTACTTATGACTATATTTTTCTTCAGCAAACTTACAATTAGTAGGTGAGTAATCTAATGTAGTATTTAGTTGTATAGTCGAGAGGTGTGTAGGAACGTGTATGGCTACAATAAAGCCGCATTGGATGGCAGCCCCGTGGCATTGTGGACGTCGCCATTCATTTGTTTTTTCCTGTCCCGCTATAGCGCGGTGTCTACTCCCATCTCGTACTGCTTTCAATATGTAAGGACTGCGTTTGTCCAACGGATCGCTTCTATGAATTGTCAGGTTTGAATTTGGAGCCAAATATAAATTTCTATGTAATACCATTGTGATCAAGGATTGATTTTAATCGAAATCTTTATTTAATAAAATATACCACTTGTTTAAAGTATTTACAACAATTTAATATACCACGTCTTTTAGTAATGTTAAATACATTAAACAGTTAGTGAAACTAGACAAATTAAATAGACATCGTTATACTGTCAAAAATAGTTTTAGCATCGAAACAATCGAAACATCTGCTTACAAAATTTCTATGCATCGATTCATAGAGATATTTATTTACATGAGAAATAACGGTGCGAATACATTATACACGAACGCTGTCCATTGGAAATTCTATTAGTCGATCGATGTTTAGGATTCGTATTATGGAAAGAGAAAATCGAGGACATCTGTCTCTACGGGGGCAACATTACCTACATAACCGAATAATTTTGGTTAAAGGCATTGTTCACTCTCATTTGATAGTGATATTTACGCCGAAGAATATCGGTTTAATTTCAACATTACTTTCAAAGTTTTACGCTACCTGAAAACATTTTTATATTATATAATAAATCCCTAACTTAAATTGATAGTATTTAATGGATCTCATGCATCTTCATGTCTTAATATCAAGTTTTTCATTACTCTTCTTTTAATCGTTTTTTTATATTAAGAAATCAACCCTGTCGCATACTGCAATACAATTAAAATAATATTTTTTACATGAAGATTTACATGAGAATTGTTATATACGAATTCATAATTGTCAGTAGATGTTTATATTTGTAACTATAACACTAGTGATCATATTTCAATAAAATAAAATAAATATCACAATAAAAAACTCTTATATCAAAATTAATGAAATAACGAACGCAACTGCTTGTATTTGGCGTTGTCGGCTATAATTTCTAACTTTACAATCAAAATCTTCTAAACAGCAGTGGATTAAGGATTTGTGGTGGAGACCAAGGAAGCGCAACGTAGAACGTCCACCAATAAGGTGGAAAGATTACCATATTAAATTTATCGCAAGGCGCTGGAAGCTGATTACTTTTATCTAGTCCTAATGAAAATCAATGACCTATATCCAACAATGGGCGCCCTACAGCTGAGATGATTATGGCGATGAAACTGTAGTGTCTAAAATCTAAAATGTTCAATATCAGAGTTATAGAGTACAGAACAAACAAACGAAACTGCAGACTGTGCAAACACGTGATTATTTTATATCCAAGTGTTCGTGGGTCAGAGGCGAGCCGGTTGTACTAAACGACCACGGCACACAATTCTATTACGTGTATTCATCTCATATATTCATAGAGACGGACTTTGCTTCCGTTGCGACATTGTAGCGAACGTTGCTCGCCATTCACGTCCCTTTTTATACCTTTTATTTTTTCAAGTAATGAAATAAAAATGTACTACATGTTTATTCATTTACACAGCGCTCTGTTACTTATGACTATATTTTTCTTCAGCAAACTTACAATTAGTAGGTGAGTAATCTAATGTAGTATTTAGTTGTATAGTCGAGAGGTGTGTAGGAACGTGTATGGCTACAATAAAGCCGCATTGGATGGCAGCCCCGTGGCATTGTGGACGTCGCCATTCATTTGTTTTTTCCTGTCCCGCTATAGCGCGGTGTCTACTCCCATCTCGTACTGCTTTCAATATGTAAGGACTGCGTTTGTCCAACGGATCGCTTCTATGAATTGTCAGGTTTGAATTTGGAGCCAAATATAAATTTCTCTTTACCGCGTCGTTTATCGCAACATTGATTCATCGGGACAATCTTTTGGGGAGAAGCCTTGAAGTTTATCGACTGATGATGATGCTGAACCAATTAAAGGGATTCTAGAACTAGTTGAACTAGAAAAGGGACATAAGTTAGTGATCTTAATGTCTATGCCCTAAATCACGAAAATTCGTTCAAATTGAAGACAAAGGATTACAATGAATGCCTCCCTTAGAAAAATGAACCGTAACTACTCTCGAGGACAAGAAAATGTATATCGATATCAAATAAACCTATGTAATAGTAAATATTGGTAATGGTAGAAGAATTTTGACTATATTCCCGGCATTGTATAATGACATCTATATTCTTATACAAATATTTTTACTTACTCAGACATAAGTGATTTATTGCTTCCAACCGTTTTCTAAGCACTCTATAATAACAATGGCAAGGTCGCGAATTTCGATTCCCGATTTCTTCAGGGTCAAGTCTGGAGTTATTTATCCATGTTTCTTTGAAGAGACATAAATCTTTTCTATTCAGAGATCTCAATGAAGTTTCTGCTTCATGAATCAGAAAAAAGTAATACATAAACAAATACATGTTATTTATTATTAAAATATAGATAAAGTTTTTTTACGTTTTAGTTATTTCTATAATTATTCAAATTTAAATATTTGTGTGATGGCTGGTTGATTTTGTGATAGCCACCATTTTGTTACAAACAATTCTTTGAGATGCGCTAGGAAAAATTGTTTATTAAGATGAACTTTATATCTGGAAAGATTCTATATATAGAACCCAAAGTTCAAGATAGAAGTAGTCGTAGAAAATTTTTAACATAAGATCAATTTGCCCGGGAAAATTTTACGAAGCTGTGACGCTCACGCCTTGAACCGATGACGTCGTTTTGTTAGCTGGAACTATAACTCTTTGATTACAAGGAAAGTTTTGGACACGAGTCACCGAGAAGTTGTCAAATGAAGAAATAAAAGATTTCCTTTTAAGCAAATAACGTCAGCTTGCTTTTAAGACACGTCATTGATAAATATGTAAATAATTTAAAACATATCAAGGAAGAGGGACTTATAGATAACTGGTGTACTATTAATTTAAACCGCCATGGTGGCACCGGCGCTTAGAATAGTGGGAACTATTTCCTATTCAATCCTCACTGGGGTGTCGTAAGAGCGCCTACCATAAACATTAAAAATGAAAAAAAAAAGTTCCATTCACCATCTCTCATGCGTGGCGAGAATTGACACATACCCACTATATGAGTAATCGATGGAGGTATATATTTAGCAGAAAAGAAGAAATTTTAAGTAGCTTTAAGAATTAAAGCATTAGCAACTATTGCATGTATTAATGATCCTTGTAGCTATGGGACATCAATCCTTCATTATATTTGTATTAGACACTTAAAAATACGTAAGAAAAATGGGTACAATTGTTTAAAAATATACTTAAAATATGGCATAATCTTTCTAAAAACATGTAAATTCAACAAATGTGTCCTTCAAATGGAAATACAGTACATTTTTTAGATGTAAGTCCATCAATGACAAAAATCTTAAATAATTCATGTCGACCCGGACGGATATTTTACAATGAATCATCCGTTTTTACTTTCACTAATCTGTCAATTAGAAGATGTGTGTATTGGCAATATATAGCGGATTTAGCCGAAGTAAGGAAGAACTAACAGTGCAACTTACCTAATATGAGATGCAGCTTCGCATCCGTCTGGAAGGCGTAATGTAATGTGACCAGAAATGGGCACGCTCTCACCGCTTCCAACACCTGTTAAAAGAAATTATATTTAATTAATGTACATAATTATATTTATTTACTTATTTTCATTTTTTAATTTATTGTCAAATGACTAATCATAGTATCATAGACCCAGTAACAACTGATCAAGCAGTGTTTCGATCTTCTCGAACTTTTTCGAATCTTTAGATTTGTTGAGTTTTATTTAAAGAAAGACTGATGTAAATGTATCCACCTTCGTGGTAGTCACACAATGGAACGATTCTAGGGGGTTTGAGAGAAAACCTCGTGCTTATAGTACTCACAAAACCGCTATACCGCGCCTTGGGAAAACGCGACAATGTGTGTTAGGGGAGGGGGGTATTGCTGTCGACGCCAGCGTGGACAGTGTACTAAATGAACGGCGCACATGACGCTCTGATCGCAGATGACGCAATGGTAGGGCAAGGCTTTTAGGTGACTGACCAACAAGGGCCGATCTTCAACTGTCTTTAACATAAGAGCTCTATGTATTAATCTCGTTGTAATTGCTGCTAAATTAAAAAAAAACAACAAGAAATTAGTCGTGTCATCTGATAAACTGAGAGCAATTCATTCGCGATAACTAGATAAGCCGCGGCGTTAACGTCTTTGTGTTACAAGTTAACACGATACATGCAACTGTGATGTAAGTCAAATGCGATTTATCGCTTGTAATGTTAATAGTTTATTGAAAATGGTTAAATAAATCCTGGTAAGGATAAATTGTTTCTTTGTTTATACGTATAGAGTACAGCTTTAGAAACAAATCCGATGCATTGGTAACATTTTATTATTTAAATGATATTTAAGACTTTGAAACGAGTTCCATTGGCATGCTTGCAGTCGCTTATGGAGAGGGCTATGCTCAAGATTGCTCATAAGTGACTAACATAGCCTAGCGGATTACTAAGGTAAAGTGGCGGTGGGCCACAAAGCGTACAGAATAAATTGACGTTGGGATCTTAAGAATCCGAAGTGGGGACCATGGACTGATAGGCAAAGTTTAAGACACCCACGCACACGGTTGACTACCTAGTCACGATCATCAGAATACGCCGAATGCAAAACGCTTCATATCAGTTCGTTTTGAAATTTATAGAAGGCAGTAGACGTCCTACAGATGAAAGGATGATGAAGATGATAATTTGACACTTGCACAACTTTTGAACCCAACAAATCTAAATAAGTCTATTTATTTAAATAAGTCTACTTCAATACCAATTTTTTCGTTATGAAAAATAGTATTACTTTATAAGCACTACTTGCTATTTGCATTATTTAGAAATTTTGATTAATAGTTCGGATGTTCCTGTAAATAGGAACATAGACGCTCTTATGTTATTTAAACACGCAGCAGAGAATATAACTAAACATAATTTAAAGATCATTACACTAAAAACAACGTTAATAAAAATAAGAATAAACGCGATGATATACCCAAAGTTATTGGATCACTTTACTATAAGTTAATGCCAATACTTATTTATTTCTTTACTATTTTGGAATTTCTATATCATTATTTCTTTTTAACTTCATATAGTCGTCTACAATTAAAAGTACGTGTTTGGCCCTCCAGTAGTGGAGTGATGGACGCGAGA
The DNA here is from genome assembly GCF_028537555.1 of Battus philenor. Taxonomy (NCBI): domain Eukaryota; kingdom Metazoa; phylum Arthropoda; class Insecta; order Lepidoptera; family Papilionidae; genus Battus; species Battus philenor. The sequence goes on along the minus strand of NW_027181688.1, from coordinate 9,257,979 downwards.
GCATAACAGGGCTTGCTTGCATAACGCCGGTGCAAGCGGTCCCGGGCTGCTACATGTGTAGCGGAACCTAAGTGGATTGTAGCCTCTGCCGTACGCACGTTCACTTGACTTCTAATCCTGTAAGCGTCGATAGGCCGCTGTAGAGTTACTTAACACTGTTTATCCTTTGTGTATACTAGTATAATCACGCTTGCTGTGTAGCGATAGCGAGAACCTAATTGCATTAAAAAATTTATTGCAAAAAAAACTTTTAAATTCATAACGAGTTGTGCGAAAAATATGTAGAAATTTGAGGAGAGGTTAGGTTTGGCTTACAATTGTACGTGGCGGGTTCGAATCCCAAAGGATCACCATCATCATTCCAGCCGAAGAACATCCACTGCTGCACAGATTTCAATTGGGACAGCTTGGAAGCAACCTGTATCCAAAGTTCTGACGATCCAACTTGTCCATCCAGCATTAACCCTTACGATACTGTAGATATATAAATGTCTCATCAAACATATGGACTGTTGGGACATAACGTCCCACTGAATTGTGATGAGAGACTGCTACGTCAAATTTATAAGCAGTTTGGTTTGAATGGTCCCAATTTAGTCTTTACACTCCTTAAATCTTAGTGAAAATTATATGTTTATTGCCAATTGGCACAAAAAGTACATTCACACGCCTGAAGTAAGAATTAAATATAATTTCAATTTTAGTCCTGACTCACTATTGTACTGCAGTATCGAAAGGGTTAAGTTCACAGCGACCATCTGTTCTTATAAGCGACCACCTCATCATTTCGGAGAGGCACATACATAGGGTCGTCTATGTTCAATCACCACTGCTAGATATTTATACAGGATGCAGTCACACTTCCTCTGTCGCGCCCCGAAAGACACTCATTCCGGTGTTCAACAGTGAGGCCAAGAAAGAATGAAAGAAATATACATACCTGTCTTTCCGTCCGAGTATGCTCGGCAGTCTTCAGCTTCTGTACAATGGACGCTTTCTTGAGCACCTTCATCGCGTAGAGCTTGCCCTCGTCGATGCCGCATCTTTTTCTAACTAGGAACACTTTGCCGTACGCTGAAACAAGAAATACCTTCGTTACACATTTTGGTCATAAGGCATATATATCTATAGCATATTGCTCTGTGAAAGTGTCCAATAATACATCAACATTATAATTATCAATCAAACCATTCTTCCTGACTATATTCATTATTATTATTTCAGCCGTTGCCCACTCCAGGACATACTTCCCCCATAGTTTTTAGTGTTGTAATGTTTAGACGACTTTACCAAGGTCGTGTTGACCTTTTCTTTCTTATTTTTGTTAATTCTTTTCTTGATCCATATCGCGCTAGTTGCAATCCGTTCTGCGCGCTATGCGATCTGCAAACTGTCTATATAGTATATAATTCATAATGTTGAAAGTAATTAACACTACTATATAAGTAACTATGCATTATAAATGCACCGGAGAACTATGTACACTTTGGTCTTGTTATGTTAATATAAATTTTAATTTTATCACTAAATCCCATAAACACATGACACATGTAGCCCGAAAATCGATGGCGTGGCATAGTACGTGATAAAAATACATCCAACATAAACAAAGGGGAAAATAGTAAACATCTCTTTAAAATTCTTAAAGAGCATATAACCTCACGTTGGTAATCTATTCCTTGATATTAGGTCGCTGGCTGATGTGCGATTGAGTACTTTACTCCGTTTACATAAGATTCAAATTATCTGTTGCCATGATCGCATGAAATTATAAGAGGATGCAATCTAAGCGAGAAAGACGGTTATTAGCTTGGACAAGTTTAAATTGAGTGCATCAGGGTCAAAACTGTACGGTGGACGCGAAAACGAACTCATTTTTGACTTGATTAGGTTTTTTCTGAATTGGTTGTAATAGACTTATACTTTTTTTATTCTGTTACTTTTAAACGTTATATTTGCATTAATTCTCAATCCTTTTATTTTAAAAGAAATATGGTGAACTGTACATCCTTGCAGACTATAATTACTTTGTACTACCAGAAGTTAAATATTCGATTCTTAAAAACTTAATTGCGCAAAATTAGACATGTGATTGCACACTGTGAGACTTTCCTTTCGAAATACAACACGGCGTGCACAGATGTTAAGCCTCCCCGTAACAGAATACGTCCTGTACGTGAGTAAGTGCTCGCACGGGATTAGCGTGCAAAGGTGTTTCCGTGGACCCTAACCGCGTTACGGTGAGTGCAACGACACTTCCGCTGCCTTCCTTCCACCATAGTAATATCTATTTAGGCTATCTGTCATAAAATATATCTCTACTGTTGCAATAATTACAATATAGATATGTATAGAGACATAAAAGTCGGTAGACGCGACGTAAGGAACCCACTGGGTGACTCGATCACATAGTGAAGGTCGGGGGAAGTAGTTGGATGCAGACAGCACAACACCGGTCATCGTGTCATCTTTGCAGGAGGCATATACCTTGCAGTAGGCGTCTATTGGTTGACGTCATGATGATGAATCAATATTATTTGCTTGATGAATGATTAAAATAATTCAATTTTAGAAATTTTGAACACAATTATTTAATATGAATAAAGGTTATGGAGTAACTAAGTAAAAGTTAGACGAATTTACAAATGATATTAAAAATAACGATTATCGATAGCTACACACGTCTAATACGTCTACTCAGAAAGTCTGAGACGGCTGGGCGTTAATAGCGCTTGGCCTAGGCGTCTTATAGTAGCTAGATAGTTCTATTTATAGCCTGGGTTTTTAAATTTATTTTGATGTACCAAAACTAATATATATAATTGCCTTCCACTTGATGCAACTTTGGTTGATGTTTGGTTAGGGTCGATTCAGCATCTTAAATCTACGGAGTTTAACCTTTAGCCTACCAATGCCATACTTTGTCACAATAGACTACACCTATCCGCTGTACTCTCGGACATGGCATTTGCTGAAAAATCCACAATTAAAAAAGTACTTTGCTTTCATCCAACTCGCGGCCACTCCGACATCGGCAGCGTGCACCAAAATAGTTATTTTTTTTTACATTTTAAAATATTCCTTTATATTACCGATGTGAAAATCGTGAATTGTAAACCTTTAGTGTGTAGGTAGAATTCTAAATTTAACAATAGGCGTTTGAGGTTTTTTGTGAATGTTTTTTGATTAGAAATTTTCATCGCTATAAATAACACAAAATATGTTCATCATGTAAATACTAGCCGACGCGTATGTTTATTGCTCGTATAATACCGTCATATTAACCGATAGGCTTCTACTGCAAGGTGAAGGCCTCTGCCACAGATCTCCTCGATGTACGGTCACGTGCTGTCCATATTCAGCGACTTCTTCACACGGCCTTGACTATGTCGTCGATTCACCTAGTGGAAGGCCCACGTGAGAGACGTGTCAGCTCGTGGTCGCCACTTGAGAACTTTTGGGTCCCAACGGCTGTCGCTTGCATGAGTGATGTGCCCTGCCTATTGCCATTTCGGACGACCTACTGACCATATTTTTCTGAGAATTTAATTTGATTCGACCTTGCAACAAATCTCCAAACTACGCCCTGTCCATTGCTTATCTATTATGCTACAGTATCTACTGTTAAATATAGTTAAGGTCTATTAAATGAAATTATAATCCAAATCCAAAGGGAGATAATAAAGGTGATGCCCGTATTTCCATGACGAAATCTTCAATATCAACAGTACACAACCAAAAATATAAATGACACAAAGCAGATCGCGTAAAATTTTAATTTTTTTCTTTTGTCATCTTCTCACGCCGTTATTTGAACGTTACAAATGGTATTAATCCACCATGACTAACTAATGCAGTTCTGAAAACAAACTTCAGGAGTCGCGACCTAGACGGGTCGTCCACCTCGATCGTGTGCATCCAAAAATACGCATTATGAAGTAAGCAAGCAACCTTTCGTCAATCAATCCCAAAAGACAAGGTCAGGTATCATCGTTTCGGGAAGCTGTTACGTACAGTCGCATACATATATCTTACGAGACAAAACCAACCAAAACCACTAATATTAAGATCTAATTAAATAAAACTTTCGACAATAAAATTAAAAGAATTGTAAAGCGTTTCATGAAGTTTAAATCACAGTTTTCCTCGTAGTGTAGTGATTATAATTATTGATTTATGTATAAACATCTCTAGATATGACTTCTAGAAATACCTGACTATAAGACGCGATACCCACCGCCTAAAAACAAATATTAAATGTTTTTGTTTATAATTATAGTTTTACCGGAATTAAGTGGACGTCCTTTTTACGATGGGTAAGATCAAGAATCTCCCACGAGAGCCTCTGTCCCGGCCATTATATTATTTCACTAGATTGGCTTACAAAGGTTCACTATAAATCGCGAAACATATCCTCTGATCTCGACTGTACCGCGAGTGCGTCAAGGATCGTCGTGTCTCTGGAACGAAACGGTATTTCGAGTTAATTTTAAACATTGCCACTGCCAACGGTGACTTAAGGGTTCTTAAATCGCATCGGTAGAATAACGGTCAGATAAATCAAAGCACTGACTTACAGGTGCAAATCATATGCGATATATTTAAGATAATGTATATCGACAATATGACCCGTTGATCGAATCACCTTGACTTTGACATTCGATACAACACTTTGTCAGTGAGGTCTTTTTTCAGTTTCATTCAAGTCAGTTCCAGAGGGTCACGATGAATAGTGTTTAATTTTAAACGTGGACGCGAAAAGGAAATAGATATACTCGACCATTATCATCATCATTTCAACCATATAACGTCATCCACTGCTAGACGAAAGCCTACTCCATATTAATTCTATTGTTATTACGAGATTTTAGTCGATAGACATAACATCACTTTTTAATGGATGATATGTATACATATGACTAAAAATCACTATCTTAACATATACCATCAACATCTCCACAGCATTAGGATGTCTACTCTTAAACACAAGCCTCATCATCATACATTTATAGCATGACAGGCTTGAAGCTACATCTAATGTCTTCTGAACTAAATACGAAGTTATACGTTCGATTAAATGAGGATTAATTATTACAGTAAATCAAATAAACAACCCTTTGAGTATTTCCGCGAAAAGGCTTTAACGCAAGATAAATTGTGCATATATTACGTGCTATGTGAAGGTATAGGACGCCTACAGGTGGAAGTGGTGTGGTGTGGCGTCACCCTTACCTTTTATATAGGACTTACTAGAAGCAGCTTGAAACTATCGTGTCCACCTTGGAGTTGAAAGTCCTACGCTACGCATGTCTCCCTGAGCTCTTACTACATTCATTTTGAAAAAAGAAACAGTTTTGTAGACTTAACTTGAGTTATTTTTATCTTGAGTTAATATAATATATAATGTATGTTCCTATAACCAGAACAAATCGCCACATAATTTGTTAATATAAAAACGTTTGCGCACATCATAGACGCGTGGTGTTACGTTTTCTTATCCAAGTAATGTTTCCGCAGATTCGCACTACCTACCTCGTCGGCCTTTAAGAGACATTTACCACTGATGCACCGCTCGCTCCTTATATAATTTGATGTTTACATTCCGTTACTCTAGTGTGCACAGCAAACTAGATATTAAAGTAAATTAATCATCAACGTACGCTTTAAAAATACTTGTTTTTTTGTTTCTACTTATGAATTATACGTTCGTACATTCGCTTGTTACATGATACGTTTTAATATTGAGGTGCCATCTAGCGTTTAAAATTATAAACGGTCAAGTAATAAGTTTACGAATGTCACCTTGAAATATAAGTTACGTATCAATAGCCATATGATATGTTAGTTACAGCGCTTCAAATCGATATAAAATTAATACGAGAAGTCAAAATATTACAATTTACAAAATGACGTGCCAAATCACATGCCGGATACTATGTTTAAGTATACGTTGTATTGGTGTGTGCATTATTTGAATATCGAATGCGACGCTTCACAAGCCATACGATAAGCAAATAAGCAATACGAACGAAACTTTATCACCCGATACCGGAGTGCAATGACCTTCGATCAAACATTTCGGCGAGAGCGCACGAGTGCTACGCAGGAGCAACGCACACGAAACCAAAGATCCGAGGCAAGGACGGTCGTTCAACTGACTGACTTTTGATTCCCAAATAAACAAGTTTAATTCCAGAACCAACCTGTGCGTAGACTCGGTCCCCGACCTATGAACGTAATCGATTTATGAAATAATAAAATATTTCGTTTATACAGCAAACGTCGTCGTTTCAGCCTTAGTACTTCCATTACTCGACATAGGACTCCTTTATTGATTTCCAGCGTCCTACTTCCATCATCTTCCGTCGTCTTCAACTATGTGGTTTATCAATCTCATGGGAGGCCTCTACCCACGCGGCGACCACTCCACAACCTTTTGTCTCCAACAACCATCAGGTAGTTCAGTTATAAATATTTAGTTAATTGTAAAGTCCACAGTATGTAAATAGCGAGCAGCGAGTCATCACCACCAAAGCCGACGGCGCCATTCAAAAACCCGAAGCGCCTAGCGATAACACGCATATTCGCATATACACGCTAAAGGACATTGACACACGACGTAAGCAGCACCAATTGATACGTACCGCGGAATTAGGTTGAATTTCATTTCATTTCGAATTGTTTTAATACAAAACAATAAACGTTTGACACATTGCTGTTTCGCCGGACGAAACGCATGACCCCAGTAGTGTCGAAATAGTTCTACTTTAGTGTCCGGATCTTTAAAACATTAAGACGGAATACTCATTCATATCTCATGTTGGTGCATGCGATTTGTCTTGGCATTATCCTTCATTATTTCAGCAAAAGGACGACCACTGTTAGACATAAATCTTAACCCCCCCTCCCCCCTCTCTCGCCCCTTAACGGCTACATACAGTGTCTTCGGGCGACCTTAACAATGTATGTCCGCCTTGTAGACTGACGTCCTATGCTGCGCTTGACAGTCTGTAGTCTACGCTCCAAAACCCAAGGCCATACCTGTGCCGAGTCCGGCCATATCTGTTCTACGCGATATATGACGTACCCACTACAAATTCAACTTGACAATCCGCCGAGCTATGGCTTGTTACTTTACGTTAATTCCTCGTCTTTAATTTTTTTTATACAACCCTTCCAACTTCTTGAACCACTTTTCGGCATGACAATAGCCATCCTAAAATTCTATTATTTTAATACAGTAAAAAATCTAATCGGTTTAATATAAAAAAAAAAACCTGCAAATATATTCCACTTAAATGTCTGAGCTTTTGAAATTACTTATAAATTGTAGTGTGGATAAGAAAACAATTCAACACAGCCTCCAGAGTTAACCTCTGAGGTTAACAAACCGCCGAACGATCTCATCTATACTACGAAATAAATCACTTGATATAACGCCCTAGAAGCCTTAAAGACCCTTAGCAAATTTCCCGGCCGTAGACCCGACGTACCCGAGGGCGGAGACCTCAGCTGGGGGTTGCGTACCTGACCTTTGAAGGGCGGTTCTTAAGAGTTCATCTCCGATGATAGGCAATTTCTAATAAACTATATGACTGCTTCAATATTAATAAGTTGTCAAATAAGCAGTCGATCTTTTTAACATTGAACTAGCTGTTCTGACAGGTGTAGAGTTGGTGGAGTCATAAAAAATTATTAAAACGTATTTGATAGGCATTTAGATCACTTCAGATTTAGATTTATTGATTAATTTTCAATTTTGTATATTGCAAGACTTTTGTATGAGATTATAAATCAGCATCATCATTTAAGCCGAAGGTCGTTCAAATCTTCCACATTCATTCCAATAGGAAGTGACATGTATCGTGTACAGCATCTCCCAACGATCTTAAGGTTCGTCTACCTTGTGAGAGGACGACTGCGACTCTAATTAGCCCGTGGCCCAAACTAACCTTTTTTGTTATAGTTTACGGTCAATGTTAGGTCAATTGTATTAAACATTACTACTACTATTTTAATTCCAAATTTTGTATTTTTTTTTACTTCATAAAATCTTTTATTGTGCTATAAAGAAAACCAGACGAATTCATTTGAATCGAAGTAGTCTTTTTCTAATTTTGCGCCGAGCAACAAGTTTCCAAGTACATTTATATTTATATTAAAACATATGTTGCATATTGTTCGGAACTAATTTTGAAACTATTTCATACAATTTGAGGACACGAGACGGGCGTTGTACTATTTCGCGCGAATCGGATGACATAAGATGGTGTTCGTCTTTAATCCAGTAATCGCACGATCGACGACACACTTTAATGCGGAAATATTGGCACAACAATGCTTGGCGACAGATATAGAAAGTTACTGTGTTATTACCACACCCAGACGTATTGCAATAGACATCATTAGGCAAAAGAATAGATATCCTGCAACCTACGGACTTTGGGGCCGAAAGCTTTTCGAATAGAAACTGGGCTCATCATCATCAGCTGGATGCAGGCAGGATCGGTTACCATAGCGATCTTTGATGAAAGCCTATTGAAAGGTATATTATATGTAATAAAAACGGTATAAGGTCGGTATGATGTAGAAATCTCACGCCCACGAAACTAAAACTTCTCTTAATATGTTTCCCTTTCTTTAACATGTTTTTCTGTTCATAATTGCTTAAGGATTCTGTATGCTCCACTAGATAATTTAACATACTTTACAAATAAGATTAATTATTTCTATTTATAATTCTGAAGCTTAAAATAACTTAAAACTATGCACTATTATAAGGACCATAAAATTAAATCGAAAGACGCTTTACACATGTGATATTGACATTACATAAATAATGGATTTCTTCTTGTAACATTAACTCAACTGAAGAATTTCAATTATTGGTTCGTCAACATTTCATCTGTAAAATGTCCAACGCTGGACATGCGTCTGGATGCGTCCTGCATTCTGCGTCTTACAATTAAATATAATTATTGACAAAATCTACTTTCAACACCATTATTTATCGAGTAAATAAATAAAATTTTAAGTAAATGTTTATTTGACCTTTTTATCCTTCATCAAAATGTCTGAAAAGCGTTTTCTGTCAGCCAATTGATACGGAATCTTGGACCCTATGTATAATATTTCGGGGTATTCAATAATTCTCAGGCATGATATGATAGTGTATTGTATTATCAGTAATAAATTGATAAATAAAACGTAGATTAAATAGTAAAACAACAATTGAGCAATGTATATAAAATGATAATACAGTATTGATTATTTCACGTTATCTCTTTAGAGCTGGCTCGTAAATATGTCTACTGCGAAAGGGACTGGTGCAGTGTTGGGCACGGAGGGTGCTCGCTCCACCCGGTAGTGTTCCCGACACGAGTTCGTTCACTCTCTATGGACTTTGGATTCTAGTGGAATAAAAATCTTTACTATCCGCAGCAACAAAACAGAACTTATACAGGCTGATTGGTTATAGGTGTAAAAGTTTTGAAGGATTAAATATATATTTTATTTGCTATCAATTGACGTACAGTATATTAAAAAATTTAGTTTTTCAAAGTTTCGATCACAACATATTAAAATGAATTATTGTTTGCTATCCGCTTCCTACAGACAGATGTTACTAAAATTGAGCTGTTTTTTTTATATATTCGATTCAAGGATTAAAATTTTCATCCTGCTCACTATATAAATATTACGAACTAGTGATTTTAGTTACTAAGTTTGAGTTACATAAATTCGTCAAACATTGCCGAACAATTCAACTCATCTCCAACATGGTATGTAACGAAATTCACATAATACGAGGTAAACAACCCTCCAGCCATCTGCCTGTGGGGGTACAAAAAACGCCCGCCACCTGGCGACGTCATTGCCCCACAATGTGACACGGGCGGGCAGCTATGCCGACTCCGTATTTTGATTTGAACCCGTCTTGATAATTACAAAAACTTGTTTAGTAAAATATGAACTATGTCGCGTCCGATATGACCTTCAAATATTTTTAGAACTTGGATGTACGTATCTCGAAAACAACTATTTTAATATAAGAAAATCATAATCTATCTGATATTTACGTAACGCACTGTCTATACGGTTTTTACATCCAACGCGATATAATTTTAAAATATTTTCCGTTAATTGAAGCAAAAGTTCAGCTTGTTGAAATTGGGAAAATGTGAATACTAATAATGTATACCATACCATAGGTACGATCACCAATATTACGTATGTTTAAATTTTTTTACGTCTGTTTCTTTCTAATTTAAAAAATGGCTGAACCGATTATGGACTTTGGACTAGCAAATAAGCTGATGTTAAAAGGAGTAACTCAGGCTTACATTTATTTTAGGAAAATTCTTAAAGTAAAAAAAAATAGATAAGCTAAATATTTGAAATTCATTCACGCGAACGAAGTGGCGGGCACTGATAGTGATATATATGAACATATTGTATATTGACTATTGTTATTTGCTTTAACGGTTTAGATTTGATATTGTAATCTTTCGTACATTTTACGTTATAAAGGACACGATGACTGTTTATACGTGTAAAGCTTTGAAAGGAAGAACATATAGTCCATTTCCTGATATTTAACGTAAATTTTTTTTTTCATACAAAACATATTTTTTATTTCTCTACAATCGTTTGACAAATTATCCTAACGATTTTGAAAGGCCATAGCAAGTTTCTGTATATCGCTGTGCCTAGTTATAAAATCACCTCTTTAAAGCGCTTTTATCTATTTTCAACCACCGTGTATAATGATTAAAAACAATAATATTTGCGTATTTACATTAGGTATGCGGAGAACTATTTTCTATCTCTATCGATCAAAGGCTATCGAACGGGACGGGTGCGCACTCGCAGAGTACCTACGCAACGCCATCGTCAGAGATCAAGCGACGTCTGCGCTGTTACGCGTAATGTTTGTTTACGCAAATGTCCACACGTTCACATCTCTGTAGAACCAACAAAGTCCGGTGCAGTTATAAAGTAAACAGTTTTATGTATTTGAGCTCAACTACGATCGATTTATAGATCACTTGTTTTCAAGCAAACATTTATCACCTTTTCGATCGATAACAAGGTCTTTCCATACTATTCTACCATCGTTTTCCTAAGTGCAGTTGAAATGAGAGTTCAATCATTTAGTCTAGACAACCAGTACTTTGTAAAACTTATCCAACTGTCTCTGAGCGATAGGTTCAAAGCACTTAGTACTCGCTGGTAGCATAACGTGGAGAGCCTGGTCTTAATCTTGGACCAGACCTTATTGCTCATGGTATATATGTTATAACATTTCAACCCCCCTCCCTGCTTTATTTTCAGTTAAAGGGTATCATCAGAGAATAGGACAATTTGATTATAGTATCTATTAAATGGACTCTCCTGACATTTTTATGATACATATATTGCTAGAAAAGAACCAAAGACGGCAAAAATATGAATAAATAAGTCATAGATAAAATTGATAAATTTCGATAAAATATAACTATTTTATTGATATTAACCAGTGTTATCTTTCATGTTCAATGAATGATCAATCAACTGTTTATAATGTAATAAAAACATAATAAAACTTTTAGTAACAATTCTCGTAGTGTGAAGTAGGTCGGAACGAAGTATTTTTAATAACTAAATAAATAAAAATGTCGGGTATTTTCTTATCTTACCATTTGATCTCGTCTAGACAAAACTTATTGAAACACAGAATAGAAGCCGATCTAGAGCAGTTTTGTTAAAACATTCGTAAAGAACTTTTAAGGGAAATAATTCAGTGTCATAAGCACATTGTCTGATTTATCTTTGCGAAATATATTTGGATTTTCTCAACGTTATGTAACATATATTAAAAAGTATTTATATTTATAAATTTAAATTGATAGTATTTACATTTCGTTATTAAAGTAATTTTTAACATTATTTTCTAGAATGTTCGAAACATATATAACCTATGTTTATCAAAATTTCCACTTATGTACTGACTGATCACGATATCTCTGGATCCTCGAGGCTCAGAGACTTTCAATTTCGCAGGAACATTCTTTTTTGCCAATAGAGGTCAGCTAAGAAGGGATTTTATGCCACCAATTTAAATTCATCCTGCTACAGCAGTTGAAAACCGTTCATTAAAACAGCGAGGAACAGTAGTTATTAAAAATGTTTACTACCAAGATTTTTGTTAAATAATTGTGCCGGTTTTTAGGCTTGTTTAATGACTATTTAGTAAAAATATCGTGTAATCAAATGTACAAAACTAATTATCATTAAACAATATGCCCTTATGTGGGACCGTCATGCCATATGAACTCACGCATGAAGCAACGCGAATAGGGAATGTCTATACGAATGGAAGTATGTGGTGGCTTCATGTATTAAAATTAAATAAAATTGCAAAATAGGACCTTCAACAGATTGTCTATAATAATATCCCTAGTTTAATTTTTCTATAAAACAGATTATTACATTTCATGGTAAACATTTTTTATACTCCGAGAAACTGATACTTTTAATAACGAGGAAAACCTTCCGTGTAATGTAAGGTAAATAGAAAATTACATAAGAAATTCAAAAGATCTCTTTACTGACTATAAATTCACGTCTCGTAAGCATATATAAATACAAGTGATTATTAATAGATATAGAAGCTTTATAGAGAGTGATTTAAAGGATATAGTAAAAGCATTAAGGGGATATGTATCGGTAATGGATTTGCTGACAAAAAAGCTATATACATACATCCTTTGCAACTATTTTCAATCACCTGTATAAAATGATCATTAATTATTCATGTTTCATAAAAAAATATTACCATTTAAATACGACAGGCCAATAATTATTGACAGTTAAGTCTCCAGGACAGGATAGTAAATAATACATAAATTTAAAACATAGTAATTTGAATTTTGATACGGTTTATACATAAATTTTTTTACACTGACAATCACAATGTATTTTTAATAACGAATAATTTGTCGACGATACTATCGACCTTACGTTGAGTAAAGAATAAATGAAGCGTGTAGCCGCGGCCATTAGATGTCTTATATTCCCCTTTAAAGCATCCTAAACGAATATGGACAGTAAACGACCCAATTTGACCGCGCAATCGTGTCGTTAGCACGGATGCGCACAGGTGGTGTCGGACAGTTGTTCCGCGAGCAGGGATCGCGTGCATTCGGTCCGCGGCCACTCAGCGCAGCGGATGTGCGTTATGATCGACCGATTTCAATGCAAATTTAAACACATGGCGAACGAGGGCTGATTTTTTGTGTCAGTTTAAATTTTTTAACAGAGCGTTGACCCTTGACTATGGTTGCTGTGGTTTTGATATCAGGGAGGTCTTTGACACTTATCTAATATACAGGGTGACTGGCTTGAAGGAGGTGTATGTATAGCTCATTAGCTGCCAATTAATGTATGGTACAACCGATTCAAAAACAATGGTTTAGGAAATATTAATGTAAAGATAATATAGTACCAAAATGCGTTTTTAAAATTCCGATTACAACATATTAAAATTAAAAGTTCACCTCTTAAGCTTTTACAGAGACAGCCTTAATAAAATCATGATATATTATCTTAAGAAATTTTGGTAGACTGCTATAAAAATAACTATAAATGAAACTAAATAGTTGCACATAGCTCACGTTACAGACTGATACTTTGTAATATTTTAACGCTGTTGTGACTCCTTACCTCGGCACTGTCATATTCAAGCAAACATACAAGTCCGAAGCCCGGAGCGCGTAATTAACACAATGAATTCCAGCTTTATTGGTTACGGTTTATTAATTTATTCACGCAGATATTAAAAAACTAGAAAAGAGGGTACTTTTAAATGATTTACGACACATCCAGCAGACCGTTATACATAATGACGGGAGGCATAAAGTTTTAAATAAATTAATTTCAAAAGCTTTTAACAACGTAGCTTTCAGTATTTCGTCTGTTTTGCATAGACCGAAAACGCTTTTGTTAAACAAATTTACCGGCTCACAATCTCCGCAGAGAATCGCACGTTAATTTGAGGCTCTGAATTAAACAACGACGACTTTGAATTTTGATAGCGCTTACATTAATAATGGAGGCGCCGAGGACTGAATTAGAGAGAAAAGGCGATGAGACGGCGAATGGTTATTATTTTTTTATTCAAATTAAAATAACTTAAAAATTTCACTACAATACAGGTTACAAGACAGACTGGCGTGACACATTAAAATGTTTATATTGAGTAATTATAAAATTTTATAATCTGTAAAGTTCCCTTTGCCTAATCTTTTTACATTATGGTGTTTTAATGAAACTTTATTAAGGAGCACATTGAAGGCCTAGAAGAAACATTACCCATGCCCTCTAAGAACGTCTATTGAAATAACGGGATTGTTTAAGACAAGGGTGAATCGATGAACGCTTGTTGTCGGTAGTAATAGATCAGTCTGTCTTCCCTCGAGAATCGTTCCAAAATTAATTTCTGATAAACCAAGACCAATTTGTTAGACCATTAACAAAAGCATGGATATTTCATTAAGTACCATCATAATTCATTTAAAAACTTTGTACTTTAGATTGCAATCCTATAATTAATATAATCAATTATAATAAACATTTACACACACAAATACAAACATATATTTTATTTTTTTATTCAAACGGTCTAACCAATATTACAGATGCACAAGCTTTAAGTGAAAGTATAGCTCATTTGCTGTCAGTGTATATTCTATCTAAAAATCAATGACGTCAGAAAATGACATAATGATAATATAGTAAAAAAGCACACAAAATTAATTGATGCACATAAAAAATTAATGTTTTGCCATCTGTATCTTTAGACTTAGTAATGCCAGAAGACGTTAGCTTAGCGCATTCCAGTGAAGTTTCATAGCGCTCACTTTATATAGGGCGAGGAAAAAGGTGTAGGAGCTTTTCAAGCTTTTAAACTGTACAATGAACCAGTTAGATATGTATGCCTTTAAATACAAAATATTTTAATTTAAATATTATATACTGATGTAATGTATGTATTTTAAATTCGGAGAAAAGACGAAAGAATACATCACTAGTTAACCATGGATTAAACAAGTTAATAAAATAAATAAACATAAACTTCGACCTTCTATACTTAGAGTCTAGGACGAAATATAAGCGGGGCCAATGTGAATCGGTTTATAGTTGGTGTCATGTCAAAAACTTACGTAAACCTTACAAAATATTTACATTAAAACACTCGACAAAACTTTTTCCAAACGAAATACAATGTATGGCCTTGAAGTAAACCGACACGTCCACCTTTAACATCTCTTAGGAATAAATAAGGAAAAAATCTCAATGCGAAATCATAGAACATAATTTAAACAATAGTTTTCCGTTAATAGATAAAATATAACGGAGGTTGGTGGTTAGTTATTAATGTATTTATAATCTGTGGACATAGTAACAACGAATTAAACATGAATATAATATGTCATACAAGACATAAGTTTTAAAGGCTAATAACGTTAGAAAATATTTTAACCATCTTCAAGTAAATTTAAATGAGATCTTTTGCAAAATATTTATTATTGCGTTCGAATACTTATGATTTAAATATTAAAGATATTTAACTAATAGTGTTGACTTTAACGCGCCCATACGTTGTCCTTGTGAGGGTTACATAGCTCTGAAATCACTAAGGTTATAAAAACCTATTTATGGCTTACTTAAATAGCTTGATAAGAAATTATTAAGCCGCAAAAGCTCTCACAGAATACAATAAAAATTAATGGCCTTGTAATTGGTAGGGCAAAACTTATATTGCTACCGAAAACTTAAAACTATAAACTATTTATTTATTTATTGTTTACATTCGTACATACGAAAGTTACAGTGACGTAACTTAAAGCTAAACAATTGTGTTATTTAAGTTTTGCAAAGGTCATATCTTCAGCCCCACATCATACTTTATGTCATAAATAACGAGGAACGAAAGTAGTCGATATAGCTCAACCGACTGGTAAGGTTCTAGAGTGGAGATCACGGATAGGGAAGCACACCGTAAGACGTTACCTCCAAACAATGTGACCATCGGAAGGCACTATATGCGAGGCTAATGTCCAGCCATGGGTGTCCTACGGCTGAAATGATGATGAATAGCAGTTTATTCATATTGTATGTCATCATTATGTTGGCCTTTACTGCAAGAGATAAGGTTCCCCAAAAAAATATCAATATGACCGAGCATACGCTGTCCACTTCCAGTGACTTACCACGCCCTTGACTATTTTATGACCTATAAATATACTAACATTGTTTTCTTAGGTTTAATATAGTTTGTTTTAGTGCCAAATTGAAAAGTACCGGAATTTAAAGAATTATATTTCAAAACCAAATCTCATGGTGACACTAGTCGTCGACGGATCGAAATAACCATATCGGAGGCACGACTAGGGGATCGAATGTTATCTCCGTACCGGGTGGGCCGGTGTCAACGCACTGCGACCCCTTGTGACGAAAAACCGGAGCTTACGATATTCAATAACCACTGTCACAAGACGTACAAATATAATGAAACGTGATTTAACGTATGTTACGTTTTATATGCTTCTGTATTGACCTTGAGATTATACCCGACTTTATTGAAACACCGAAACGTGAGCATTTGTGTTTTACGGACACGATAACTGATCTCTACGTGTTATCTTCTTTCAAATAATTCAAAAGCTGTAATAAAATTAAATGTTATACGACTTTATTTATTCATTCTAAAAATATGTTTTGTTCAAGTGTTTTTCAAACCTGTTATCCAACTACGCGTTTATACCATAAAAAACTTAAACAAAAACTATAAATGGTCACGCAGTATAAAAGAGAAAGTAGTTTTAAACTGACATCATTATCATCATGATTTTAGTTATAGGACGTCCATAACTGGCTAAAGACTTCACTCATAGATTTAGAATAGAAACGGTTGGAAGCGACCTGTATCCAATATCTTCTAATGAACCTTAAGAAGGTCGCCGTTTGCCCAACTTGTGGGTGGACGACCTCCACTGGAGTCGATCCGTAGTGTTGGCTCCAGAACCTTGCGACCCCGACTGTCATTTGTTCTGCGCGATATGTGGCTTGCCCACTGCTATTAAACTTGCCTATTGGTTCGGTTGTTTTAATTACTTTCTTAATAATTTCCATTATATATTATATCGTAATACAATTATGTTGGTATATTAAGAATCGGAATAAGTTTCATTTTTATATGCGTCGATACGACCAACGTTTTGTGTTATGCACAATGCCGTGATACAAATATTTGTAAAACTTGCACATTTGTAAACCTTAATGCCCGGTAATAAGGTTCTCTGCATCCCCAAAGTTCACGCGGCCGTGCGTCGCGGGCACGTCAATCTGACGTAAGAGGACATCGCGTGTCACTCGGGCAATGAGTGCGAAAGGGAAAGACGTCGCACCCTGTGCAGATCATTGTGTCAGTTAAGGCAGGTTAGTGACCAGGCCAAACGTTCACGTTGCAAACTTACGCGAACGCAATCCGACAGACGGGCACGGCAGCTGTCCGCTGCGGTAACGTGATATACACATCTAAACTTCATATAACTTTATTAAACAAAGGAGCTGTACAGTTTTACTGGAATTCACATGTTCTTAATTAAAATCTGATGCTAAATTTGTAGTTTTTTTTTAAATTTTTATGAATATGCAGCGTATCGTTGCTGATTTTATTCTCTTATACAAATTAACCAATGGTCTTATTGACTGTTCAAAACTACTAAAACTTATAGACTTGTTAAAAACTTATTAAATTTCTATTGTAACCAGTTGTACATCTCAATGAGTAGGTTACAATGAGTCATCATCATCATTCTTTCAACAAAAGGAAGTCCACGGAAGGAGGAAAGCCTCCCGTATAGATCTCCAATAGGACCGCCGTTGACAATAAATGTCTTCCGACGACCTAAATGGCCAATCCGTGTCCTCCACTGCAGAACCTAAAACCCCCAAAGACTATCAGTTTTGCGTTTCATGTAGTCAATCCAGGGTTAGGATAATTTGTTGACATACCTTCTTAATGAGTTACCAAAAGAAATTGTTTTTATCTCCACTCACCCATAAAGCAAACGTAGTTTGTCTTTTATTTTCCACAATAGGGATTATTTGGATATAAAAGTCCTTTCCATGACAAGCCAACACTTCAACTATAGATAAACATAACCTACGAATATTCATGAATAAGATAAGTCTATTCAGATTTATAGACAGGAACATTTGCCCCGTATCCAGCCGACCACGTGATGCACTTAAAGCAAAATTCAATCTACCCGTATGTTAAATCTAGACTAATATGGAACAGCGGTTCTATTTTAATCACAAGTGGGTATCTCATAGTGAATCTGTACACAAACGCACGAACCACTTTGCATGTTAACTTAAAATGAACTTTACTCTACAATTAATAAGGTACAGAACAGAAAGGTAGATATTCCACCTGATGCTATGATTTACTAATACATACACCATAAATATTTCTCTAAGCTATTGTTTTTAACTTGTGTATACAATTTAAATTGGGCTTAAAATAAACAAACGTTCATCATGTTTTGAATAAAATAACAATTTTCGTATGTAAGTGGTTCCACAGTCAACTGATCTACTCCGTACGAAATGCAATGTAAATTGATTAATAACTAAATAGATCGGCATAGAGATCTAGATTCAGCCTATGCCGTATGACAGTCTGGTATCACTATACCTTACTACATATCATAATTAGTATATATAGTTTGTATTGTATTAAAGCGTATATATACGTAATACAGTTAATAATAGCAACTGATTTAGATGTGGTGCTGACTTTTAGGTCCACCCTTGAATAGGAATGCTAATGGCAATTTAAATATATACCAGCAAAGTACTCTAAACTTTTAAGGATTCATTTGCCGATTCATGGTATGGAGCATTAGACTAAGTGACATAAAAGCTAGGAGAACCACATGAAATAAATAATGTAACGGAAATACTGACGGAGCCTTCACCGCCACACCAATCTGGTGAATATGGAAATTGCGAAGGCAGAACACCATGCGTCCATCACAAAAAAGGCTTTTACACCTATTTCTAATCAGGCAATATAAACTGGTCACCATTGGTCATCCAATACATCATTTATTTATTAATTTAATTTTTCTATAGAAATACGACAAGAGATTTTGTTCATTTTTAAAAACGGTTTTCTTGTTATATCATCATTACGTTATTACAATTTTTGAAACCATTGATTTTTTAATTTTTAATTTCTAAATTAATTGACAGCAAATACATAATAATTATATATAATATGTAATAAAGAGTATATATAATAAAAGCAGTGTTAAACACCTCCCTGATAACATATCTTCTTAATAGGTTTTTTTTAAAGATAGTATGTGGGAAAATCATTGCCCCCACAAACATAACCTCCCGGTTATTGGCAAG
Source organism: Battus philenor (assembly GCF_028537555.1). Classification (NCBI taxonomy): domain Eukaryota; kingdom Metazoa; phylum Arthropoda; class Insecta; order Lepidoptera; family Papilionidae; genus Battus; species Battus philenor. The sequence goes on along the minus strand of NW_027181688.1, from coordinate 9,238,509 downwards.
TTATGCACGAGCGAGCAGCATTTAACTTACCCGCATAATCAATAACGACTATACACCCATTTGAGAGGAAGTATTGCCGCACTCGAACAGTACCTATTGTACTATTTTATCTATTGGAATTTGAATTGAGACACCGGACACTAGAGATTTCTATCCTTCTAATTTCCTTTCAGTTATTTTTAAACAGGTATTACATTTCTAGTATTTATATAACTTGTTATTGTTTATATGTTTAAGTTTCATAACACGTGGTAATTATGAGATCTTTTTAAAGCTCAGGTTTCCTTACAGCTTTTGCAAATACTTAAATTTCGCAATTTGATGAAAGTTTTAGTAGACTTTTAAAAGACTAATTTTTAAAAGTCATAAATTAAATAAATAGGAGTAAAGACATTAATAGCGGATGTTTTTTTTTAATCCTTTTCGAAACTTTAACGTAAGTACAGTTTTTATATAAAAATTAAATCCTATCTGTTTGGATATGATTTAAACACTTTTTAAAGTATGTTTGAAAAAAAAAGACTACGCCTTTACTAGATAAACCCCGTTAAGAAAATTCTCGTCAACATAGAAATTTCACAAAACACAAATGGCCGATTAAACGCGCTTAATACCAATATATACGGTTATTAATTGTTAGTTTTACGCTCCATCACATATATACTTAATATAAACATCATCGTCACTATTATATCAGCCGCATGTTCCAAGCTGGATAAAATCCTATAACACAGACCTTCTATAAGATCGGTTGGAAATGGCCTGCATCAGTTTTATCACAACCTTAAGATCTGTCCACGTTGTGGTTGGATGCTGCGATTGCCGGTCCACGGTTTCCACTCCAAAAACTTAAGTTCTGTGTGCTATTTGGTCAGCCATTGAAAATTCGATGGACTATGTCGGTTACTTTGAGAAATCCCGAGTTCACTGCTTTTAACTGTAGCAATGTGATATGTATATTAAAAACTCTGGTCTACGCCCGGATGCGAGATGGACTCATTATAAATCAATCTCGCCTGCCCTCGGAGCGGCCCGGACCAATTATATGCGACAAATCGATTGACAACGCCCGGTCCACCAACCTTACGGTAAAGAACACCTTCTCTCTATTAGAAACAATTGAAGAATTTAAATTCCAACATTAAATTATTAAAAATCTATGTCTTAAATCAAAAACTGTTGTTCATTCAATCTCGAACGTCATAGTTTAATTATTGCCAAGTTTAAATTTGTCTTTTCATCACAATGAAAATCTTCAAACATAATTTTTAATGAATTGTTGAAGAAAGAATTAAATCATTATTATATTTATCATTTTAGCCATATAATGCTATAATGTAATGTAGTTAAAAGATATGCGAAATGCATGTACCAGATTTCGAATAAAAATACTGCCTTTCTTAAGGTAGACCGGCGAGACAGCAGACGTCGCCGGCAGCGCAAGATTGGTCATCGAGGAGATTTTTGAAAAGGTTCAGGCTTTACAGTGGACGTCTTTTGACCGATATGATGTTGATGAGATGAGAATCCAAACATTGTCCATGGAGCAAATGAGTATTGGCAATTGTTTTGTATATTGTGAGATGTTTATATATCATTAAATAGTATCATAATAAATTCGTATTTTATTAACGTTTAAAAATAAATCACATAAATATCAAGTTAAAAGCTATTTACGAGCAATCTTTTGTTAAATGCACGTCATTATTTTGACGTAAACCGGCGGAGAGGTTTTCCTTCGCGTAATACAACGCACCGGGCGCAGGCTTACTCGCATGCAAGGTCGAACGCCGCTGCACTTCCTTATTAACTACACTATATTATTGATTAGCATCAAGTTTTAACTGTTAACTAAAAATATGTTAACAGTTAAACATTGATATTAGCTATAAACGGTAAATTTCTTTTTTTAAAACATTAAATATAAAAATAAAATTGTAAATGACTCGCTTTCTTATTATCTTTCTTTTAAAAATAGGTACAATTAAAAAGACATACATACATAGTACATAAATATGTATTTACGTATCAATCATGGTCTTTAATCAACTTCTTACAAATAAAGCCTGAACGTGACGAAGTTTCGTCTTAAATCTCTAACATAAAAAGTAAACACGATACATAGTGTGATTGCTTATAAATGTAAAAGCCGGGATGTATGTATAGTTCATTTGTCACTAAAGAATTTTAAATATTTTAGACCTATTTCCGATCACACTAAAAGATCACTCTGGAGTAAGGGTAGATTAATTTATTATTTCTATTGGAACGACAAACAAAATCAGCAGGAACAAATAGTAAACAATAATTATTTATATATAATATTTGAATAAGTTTTTTCTTCCTATTTTAGCATGAAGTTACTTACTATTTCTGAAATCATTGACATTGATACATACATTTAATAACAGCGTATGAGCTAAACACCCAGGCGTTTAAAGCTTTATATCATGTTCATCAAAAAACTTCTTATAGATAAAGCTTGAACCTTAAGAAGGTTTATTTTCGTTTAAGTAAAAGATATTAATTCAAAATGTCTTGTGATTTTTACTAAACAAAGCTGGAAGGGTTAATGCCAACAGCTAAGAACACCGGTACGAATTCATTGCTACTTCATAACAATACTGTTACAATACACCACGCCCCAAGGGATCAACGGCCGCAGGTTTTATATCGGGTCGTTATCTGTCAGAATCTTGAATTTGAATACCGAATTGGGACTTTTTCCTTAATTAACCTTATAATGCTCTCTAATTTACTTGTGATAAAACTACAATGATCTTGTAAAAGTAATCACAATTTCACTTATCCTTTATTTAGGCGAGAGTCTAAATGTTACGTAATAACTTGAACGTATTATTTTCACATGTTTTATTAACTTAATATTAAAAATAATTAGTAATTAGCATATGTGATTTTCCTACCATAGACTTGGCATATCAATAACAAATAATTATAAATTAAAAAGGTTTTTATGCTATTTAATTATTCAATATCAAAGCATAAACAAATAATAATTACTTTCAATAAATAAATAAAAAAAAATGTTAGCAAGTACCAGGTGGACATAAGGTCACAAGCGATGTAAGGACGGGCGGGTAATGACCGGGCACCGCTACGCGCCAGTTTCGGGGGTCGACGACCCGTCGAGACGGACGACGTCCTGGGACGTACTCCTATACCGTCATACTGCCCTGGTAGCGGCCCGCGTTATACATACGATTTGCATTTTTAAACATGATTCTTAAATGTATTATGTTGTATTAGTGCATTTATATCAGTAAAAAAAACATCTGCGATTGCAAATAAGATAACAGGTTATTTGTAGTGTATTTATTTTTGCAATTGTTATCACATGTTTTGCCTGTGGCTGTAAGACGAGACGTGTAGGACATTTACCTGACGATAAGTAATGCACCTGACCCTACCTCAATGCTGTTTTACCTATACTTTCACAACACAAAATTTCGTACCACTGCATTTATGCTTTTCATCATTTATTATATTATTTTAATATTCCCAAATAGTGTTTTTACTGCCTTCGGTGACTTAACATTAGAATAAAGCCACCGATCACTGGAAGGTAAAGGCCTCCCTTTATGATCGCCACAATGATCGGTCTTGCGCTGCCAATATACAGTACTTACTTAATATAGATCGTGTAAAACTGTTTCAACCTAAAGTGCACACGTGTTAAATACGGTTGGTACGAAATAGAAAACAGTGTACATCATAAGTCTATAATTACGAATGGTATTTCCTTAACGAATAACTATTGGTTCTGAAGAATCTTGTTGTTTTACTCGAACGAACTCGACCAGACGATTTATATTGATCCTCAGCGGTTACCTTGGCAAAGCAAGGCGACTTTCAAGGCGCAAATTCGGAACAATCAAGACCTACCAAATAACGGTTAGTCTATTAAATAAAACTCTTTGTAACGGTCGACGATGGCCGGTGATGTCATCACGAAAGTAAATTTTAGCCGCAATTGTGATATGTGTTAAAACCTAGTACCTTGATATTATATAAATTTATATAGCTACTTTTAAAATACATGAAAATAAAAATTAAGTAATAATTGACTAGACTAGATTTTGTGCAGTCAAAAGTTATTAGCCTAGCCAGATCTAATAGAAAATTAAATAAAACAAATACCAAAATCGTTACATTATAATTGATTTAATGATTTAATAATAAATAACAATAAATTACAAAATATTTTGAATTCCGTAAAATGTTATAATAACTTATATATAATGGGATCAGGTTATATTTTCATCGTAATGTTTACACGATGTTATTTCAATTTGATTACATCTTAACAAGCCTTTTTTGTATTTTGTTTGAACTCAAATAACGATAACGACATTTGTTTTGCTTTAAACTTTGTGTTTGTAAGGGAAAATGAAATTAATGTTTTTCCTATATACAACTAAAGAATTTTCTTCATGCCTTAACGAAGACTTGAAATAAAATAGTCGAATAAGACGGGCTAACGTGCTACAAATGGCGATTCAATTTATTTTAATAGCATAATTTTATAGGTGTAAAAGATGCAAAGAGATGAATGGATATCTCATAGCTTCGGGCTGTACAAAGCCTGCAGACACAGTAACAATAATTAATTTTTAAAGGTATTGACTCAATTAAAAACGATTTTTCTTACTACACTATCATCGCGTTATTAAATTTTGAAACCATTGATTTTGGATAGGTTGTAACCATACATTAATTGATAGAAAATAAGCTAAACATCCACTCCTTCAAAATATTTACACATATAACCAACCAGTCTGTATATATATATATATATATATATATATATATATATATATATATATATATATATATATATATATAATATGTATATATTAAAGTAACCGATTAACTTTCCAAGGAAAAACCTTAAGACGTCGACAAGAATAAAAAAAAATCCTGTAAAACTTTATACATAAACCTCAAAAATAATTCGGCTGAAGACAACTCGTAACGAACGCATTGTTGTGTAGATGCCAAATAAACAAACACCGAGTCTGAGATATGACAATGCAAATTACAGAAGCACGGCCGTAAAACGACGTTAACATTAAGCTTCACTTTCATTATTGCAATGACAACGTAATTATGCGAGTCTTTGTGGAGTTCGCCGTTTGTCGGCGTCGCGGGGCCGCCATTTCGTGTCGTTCACGCGTCGTGTTATAATCCGGTGTATGCTTTGAAAGTGTTACAGTCGGCAGCGCACTGTTAAAAACAATATTCGCCTTTTAATTCTTCAGGTCTATGTCCTCAGACAATGCAGTTTCAGATTTAATACATTAAAAAATACATGAGTCACTTAGTCTTGCAAAAGACACCAGCTATAAACAATTCCACAGCGCGTGAACGTCTGTAAATGTATGTGTTATAAATATTCCGTGTCCTTGCCGCTTCCTCCGAAAATCATCTATTTTTGTTGTTCTACGATCTAAATATGGTACATGCTAGAATTTTGTAAATGACTGTGCTGCCCAAGTGACATTTGTAGACTCCACCGTTAGGGTTAGAAAGCAGAGGTAGGGTTAGAAAGCAGAGTAGAGGTAGAACGAGAGACCAATGAGCTTTTAGATCGCCAAGATGGACTTCACGGAGTAACTAGTCATGCAGTAACTTAAGTGGATCTCACTTAAGCTCGAAGCTTTGACTGTTACTAGACGTTAAAACCATTAAAGCATTCCGTAGTAGGATAACCCAGAAGGCCAAACCTCGACTTGGTCGATTGGAGTTACCTGTCTATTATGTACTGTACTATATACTATAGTACTACACTTAATTCGAGTTCATACCAGAAAATACATTTTTTTTATTAGTTAACAAAATGATAAAAATGCTTTTATTAATCTTTTAAAATAAATACACACTCACTTATATATATATATATATATATATATATATATATATATATATATATATATATATATATATATATATATATATATATAATTCAATAAAATAAACAATTTTTGACAGTACGGAAAATCAGTAATGTCATTAATAAACAAATATACGACCGATAATTCAATTTACGTCGAAGTCGGAAGAAGAAATAAATCGTCTCGAGGAAAAAGCAGGAAATCTCAAACACGTGCCTAATGGTACAAATAAAAGACTTGTCCAGTATTACACGCGTCACGCAAATGCGCCCAAGTCGAATTGCGCTAATGCGCACTGACGTTGCAATTTACGTTACGTTAACGTATACCTGCGTTCAATTCGCGACATTTGGTTCGTCATCCACGTACGCCACACGTGGAAACGTGAGATGCTGATGTATGAATGGCATTTCGTTGTGATGACGTCTGAACTTTTCTTTGTTTTAGGTTGTGTACACAAGTTTAAATAAATTTCGCGGGTTCCAGGTGGCGGGATGCAGAGGGCGCTTCGCCCTCTTTTAAGAGTCTCAGACTGCTACATACTATTGTTTCACTGGATTGGAATTACACTTTTGATGCTTTTTTAATTTTTTAATGTTCTGACAAGAGACGGAGACAAGATAAACACTTCTTTTTACAATGAGTTGATGTCGGAGTTATGTGTGTGGGTGAAATATAATATATAATTATCTGACGGACTGTTTTCGTGTTAACTAAAGACGTCATCTTTTAGCGAACTGACTACGCCGTCTTTTAAGGGCACTCAGTATTATCACATCTTTGGCTCAACCAATAAAATTTCACTTTAAGGGGTTTTTTATATCAAGAAATATTTTTTGGCATGCTACAAAAAAATATCAGAATTAATTTCTTTACAATAAAATTGCGAATAAGCATTATTTTTGGAACTTCTAGATGTCAATGGTCACAATTTCTATATGATCTTCAGACCTCCTCCGGCCCTCTGTTGTCACTTCGGGCGTCGAGCGCATTTTCCTCACGTGTAATACACAATCACGTTTGTCACAGCCGCCTACAGCATAAACCGAAGGCTAATCGTCGATAATGTACAACATTGTTGCGTTTAGGATTGATTATATCGAACCAATACGGTTGGAATCATAATTGTTTAAATGATAAAAGTGGCAAAGTTCTTGATACTCCGGGCTTTTACTCAAAATTTGTAATTATTTTAAATTCAAAAATAATGCTTATTCGCTCTTATTTTCTATCGGGTTTTAAAAAAAAAGTGTAGATAGAATCGGCGCGTTGGACTCCGCTATCGATTAATCGCGACAAGTGCCACTCGAGTAGTTGACCGATAACCTCGTTCTCCCGTGTCCTTGAATATAGAGTTTAATTTCGCAATCGCAATGTTATTATTTCATTTACAATAGTAGCTGGTCTAGCACGACTTAAGTGTAGCTTCTTAAAGTTATTTTTTACAGTCAGTTTTATTCAGAACTTTACCTTGTGGTCACTGTAAACTTCACTTTCTAACTATGTACTAATAGTATGTATTAGTAGCCGGAGTTCACTTGACCGGCGGAAAACAATGATTCACTGCTTCCTTAAAGCGAACAGGATATTGTAGATTGTTATCGTGTAACCGAAACCTCTGTACCGCTCTTTAAGTATGCGCGTTTTTTTCGGTCTACATCGCCGCTCTTACCTAAAGCGCGGTACGACAGTTTCGGGAGCATAATAGCGGTAATACTCTATTAAAACTATTCGTGTCAACAATAAAACTTCACTTATGCTTATAGACGGTGTAAGAAATTTATCTTGCCTATACTGACATCAAAAATCATCATCAAATCATAATAAAGAAATCGTTACTGGAGTGTCTAAAATATTTTTTTATAAAGGAAGGCTTAATTTTAAAATGCACAGAGTAAAAGTTCGCAAGAATACAATGAAAATAAAAGAGAATATTTATCTGCTTAAGAACAAGGCGATGTGATGGCCTTTATAGCTTTTGCGTCATTTGCAAGAAAGTATAAAATTTGTACGTCATTTGTGTTTTAGTGTTTACCACTGAAAGGACATGAGTCTCCTTTCAAAATGAGCGCGTCCTTCACAGGACTCATAACAGATTGGATGTGACAAATCTTCGAAAGTGTTAGTGGCCGATAATTTCCTAAGTGACTAAGTTACGAAACAAAAATAACTGGCATAAATACATAATTTACATCTACAGCACGTAATGAACTCCTAAGTTAATAAATAAATAAATATATATATATATATATATATATATATATACATATAAATATATATATATATATATATATGCTGCTACTGATATTACAATGTTTTTTTTGTTTTTACTAATATCAAATGATATGCGATGAGGAAGTTATTGAACTTAATAAACGGTTAAGACCTTTTAAGGAACCATATTAAGAAGCTTTCGTGCGTAATGATGTTCAAATTAAAACAAGATAATAACAGTTTTGTTGAATTAATAATGACTTTTATGCGTATAGATTGCACTCAAACCTGTTTTTTGCTGCGGGTGTACGAGCATAGAAAAAATCGAAAGAATATTCCAAATAACATAAAAAATTAAAACCCAATAAGTGTGTGTGTGTGTGTGTGTGTTTTTAATGACTTTATAAAAATAGTATCACAAGATAAATCAAAACCTTAATCTCTTATCATTTACAAAACATTATCCTTCGTTGTCTATATGTTAACTTTCTTCAACGGCTTCAAAATAGGATTCGTCAGACGAAAATTATATATAACATTATATATGTTTGAATATGTGTATTTACGGTATCCAGGTATGTTGTATAGGTTTAATTTTGTATGCGATTCATATGGCATATATTTAGTTCCCCAAGTATTAGTTTTTTCGTCCCTTAAGATTCCAATGGTAAAGGGGAACCAAGTATTATATCATTATCGAATCTTTGTAAAATTGCGTATAACATTTCGCGATAAAACTTGAAAAGGCATCGCATAGAGCGTATAATTGCCCGTATAACTAGTACAGAGCGCGTGACGGAAACGGTACTTGCTGAACGCTTGCATTCGACTTCCGTTAAGACGTAATACCTGTCTGCCGTGCATCATTTACGCATAAACATCATAATGCATTTACGCCTATTTTTTTGGAGTATTACGTCTAAAAACGTAATAAGACGTGTTTAGTTGTGATTAGTTTATAACGGCGTTCATTCGACATAGTGCGCAGGATTGCTGAAGCCTGGTTCTAGAGTGGAGACCACCGGTCAACACTGCGTTGAACGTCCGTCCACAACGCATATAGACGACCTTGTTAAGGTTACGTCACGTTATGTTGCCTTAAAAAGGCCTGTTCACATGTGCTTCATGCCGGTCATATTGGAAATCGTTGATGATTCCTTTAGACAATTTGTGATTGAAACAAACTGCAAACCAACATGGAATAATCTCTGAAATCACAATGATGATGCAATAAATATTTAGCGATCTCAAACTGCGCTGGAGATGTCAGAAAAGCGTGCTAAAAAGACGTTAGTGTTGCAAAAATATTCGCAACTCCTTTTTGAATAGCTTGGCTCGGTTTCCGCGACTCGACTTTCCGACCATCACGACCGTTACGCCAAACGAGTTTTAATTGTTTTACACGCAACAAAGCGGACCCCTCCACGTAGGCATAGCAACGAACGTGACCCATACAGCCACTTCCATGTTATCTCAGCTCAGTTCTTTTTATTAATTAATTAAACCGAAATGTTACGATTCGTTACGCTCGGTTACCACCATTTCGTATTTTTTTTTTGTCGCGCGAAGATTTTAATCACCAGTTAAATACCGTTACAGGTGTCATCGGAGACGCTTACGTAAAAACAGATGATCGTAGACTGCCCATAGAAACACACAAATATAATTACAAGAAGTTCATATATTAATACTATTCCAAACGAAAACGTGTCTACCCAATAATATTGTACCCCTCACAAAATATTATAGCAATTTTTTAAATATTTCTTCGCAAATTATTGCACTTATATTCTATTTATTTTAAATTCTATACTGAGCGTGAAATGTAAGTAATAATAAAAAAGTATATTGGATTATAAGTATTATTGACTTAGTTATTACTACTAGTAACGATAATACATTACTTTTAGCGTCGCAACAGTCGAATAAAATTATTTCGGTACCAAAACGATTGAAGCCAATGCCATTAAAATAAACAAATGTAAATTAATTAAGTTTAAGAAGATCTACAAAACCACTGCTAAGTTTCGAAATGATTCCATTAGCGTTCTAATTAACGAAGTTGGCACGCGGTGGGAACAATACGGGACCCCCCCGGCTGCGGGGCGGTCACGTGACGTCCGCGGGGGTCCACAACGTGCTCGCTCACGCGGCCTCGACCCCCGACCAAACTCCGTGCAATTAACCCTTCGCTGTTAATCGCTCTGAAGACCTATGAAAGGGTTTCTCACGTGGTATCGAAATCTGCGAGACAAATAAACGTTCACGTGCTTACGTGATTTTAACATTGAAAAATGAATTTGTAATTGAAAATATTGTAAAATTAGAGCTTAGATTCCTTTTCAAAATATCTTACTTCACACACTTTTGAATAATAAAATTCTTTTTCAAAAGATATATATATATATATATATATATATCTTTTGTAGAGTAAAAAAATTTTATACCAGACAGAACGGTGGCGTTGTGGTAAGCATCACTTGCAATGTTTCACTGGTGCGGGAAGTCATTTTTTTATAACAAGAGCCCCATCCCGGATTTCCTTAACCACGTGTCCCCTGCAGGTCGTTGAACTCGGCGCATGTACTGTCATGCATCTGGTGCATCGCGCATTGTTAGGCGACAACTAGCGGTTTTTTTTTATTAACCTCGCTTTCCTATTTATGCGTCTTTAGCCGGTTTCGCGGTTGTTTTGTATTAATAAATGGTAGCCTCAGAGCGGACGATACGAACAAAGGACTGACTAATAAATGCGCACACGCTACATAAAACTTATACACGGTTTCTATTTTGAAATGGTACAGTTATTAGCGTTTATATTCCTTCTGCTGGACACAATTACTTTGGTTTAAGAGAGACTATAGCCCCCATTCAGTGTACAGAGATATGAGAGCGAAGAAACTTCACCTTGGAATGAGGAAACTAGGCCATGAGATAAGACATTTCAGCACGGAAGAGAACCAATGATAACCAGAATGTAGCTTGTATGGATAGTTTTTTAATGACTACAAGAGTATAATTTTTTTAATTATTATTTATGTCACTACACAACAAGACGCTTCGATATCGATTGGATCACGAATGTATAATAACTCGCGAACAAGTTTTCTATGTTAGCATTCAACTCCTCGTAACAAATTGAAAAAAAAATCTTGATTGAGAGCAATGATAAGAGATCGTTAAAATAGCCATAGCATAAGATAAAATATATTTATTTATATATATTAGGTTTAATATGTAATTACTAATACATTCCTAACCTATCTCACGTCTTATTGTCACTTTATTTATGAGGCATGCTTGTTCTCGTGAGTAGTGAGTTCTATATTTTTTCTACCCTCTCCCCAACCTTTGCCTACATGTTTTCAATAAAAAAATCGAAGTCAATAACTAAAATAATAGTGGTTTAAAAACATTATGTTTTTGAAAACAAAGAGTAAATTAATTATTTTAACTTAAAAAAATAATCCACCACTTTTTGCAGTTTTCCGAAATTGATTTTTATTTTATTCATCTTAGTTTTTACGAAAATGATAATAAATAATAAATAAATAATTTGAAAATTTCTCACGTGCTCCTACAAGAAAGACCAGGCTATAGTTATTAAAAAAAACTATGCTATATTGTTTCGTCTCTGTTTGTACGAAACGTAAAGCTGGTTTGGTGCAAACCACGTTAGCCACCCGCGTATAAAACATTAACTATTGCGTTAATCATAAATCTCCGATTGAAAATGACACGGTCACGCTTACACATCCCACTATAGTTTCTCCACCCAAATTGTCCGCTATTGTCCACCTACAAAGCGTTGAATGCACCACTAAATCTGATCAGATATCTATTGCGAATGGCATGTCAGTGTACAGACACGTTGCCAATAACATTGGCGGGCGCAAAACAAACAATGCGTGATTACGTAAACGGCTAGATGCCTCTCACAAGACTACTGCTAGCTAACGCATTGTGATTAAAGGTGGGCATATATCGGAGTGGAATATTTTAACGCAAATTTAATCAACATGTACATTGGCAAGGCTAGGGCATAGGGCTTTCCTCAAAAATCGCGACGATAACATCTCACTCTGCTCGTATCCAAATAACATTATTAACCCTTTTCTTGATAATGTATCTATAGAGATACATCAAAATTAAAAAAAAAAAAATAGTGGCATCAATTTTGAACACAAAGTAATCATTTGTATGTGAATGTTTAGTAAATTTATTAATTTTCGAACGCTTGTTCAGTTTTTTCTGTTGGCATCCTTGGGTCTTAAAAGTCAAGTGGTATGAATATTAATGTAATATTTTTAAAAATTCTGCCTAGTTAAGGGTTATGATCGTGTTAATAAACGCATTAAGTGTAAATCATAAATATTTAGTTCATTTTGTGAAGACTAAATGAGTTAGTTCCCTGGTCTATAATTTACTGCCAAAATTGTTAACATTGCGATACTATCCAGGAATTCTAATTCCGAATTCTGCAAAACGATTTTTTTCTATTGAGACACATAAATATAAAGCCCGGCTGATCTTAGATAATAATCTAACAACATCACACGCGCGATCTGAAAATTATTTAAATATTTTGTAGTTTCCGGATACCAGAGACCCGAGTTCAACAACACCAAATATGAAGATGTTCTACACGCTGTTGCTGCTCTATACATTAAATATTTTTCAATATATTAATGACTTAAAGTAAAGATAAATTGCAATTAAATATTCAAATATTACTCCTGTGTATTAATATGTAATATTTATTTATTACACGGTCAATAATCATTAGTGATGTATCGATATCATGTCAAAAATAATTGGCTATGTGATAAACCACCCGTCAATGCTTTATAGAATAACAGCGTATTACTACTACTACTTGTAATAACGAATTAGTAAATAAAAAATCTGGAGAATACTTCAGGCATTTACTAGAAGATAAGTTTTCTCAATAAACTATTCGTATTCTTTTCACAAACATTTAGATTCCGAACGAAAATTTTCTTTGTCATTGCACTGATCACAGATTTTTTTTCTATATTAAACCTGTGCGGTTGATAGATAAAATTATTGGAATCAAATTAATACTTAGTCGGTAAAGTAAGCGAAATGGATCAATATCTTCACATGATTCTAGATCTAATTAACGCGTTAATAAAATTCAAACTAGAATTTTTGTGAATTTAATAGATGTCGCGTCTTTAACAATTACCTACTCCTTTAGACAGCAGTGAACAGTTTAGACAAAAGTCAATTAATATGAAACGTTTTATTTTTAAAGTTAATTGCATAAATTGGCTTCGTGAATACATTGAATATTAAGTTTGTGCCAACCGAGCGATAACTTTATTTGATTACAGAACAATTGACTTTCAAATACCCCGGCGTGTGTGTAGCCTTATGTTGTGCGGCAACAAAGCTATCAAGCGCACGGTTTTTATTTTAAATATCGGGTTATAAACTATGTATATTCGACCGAAGATAAGCGCTGCAAACCTATGGCGTCACTGAGACTAATAAATACTGGTTAAAATTAAATACATGTATACAAAACATCTATTCACGGACATGTGCCTCCTACATAAATTTTTAATTTTTAATAGGTACGTCTTTTAATGACCTTGGACAAGGTCGTCTGTCCATCACGAGGACTAATAAAAAAAATACTAATAAATTCTCCTTCTTCAACAAACTATATTCTACCAGAATACTCCTTACTAGGACAAGTTCTTTTACAAAAATATAGCATCAAATATTAATAACGGAATTCAAAGGAAAGAAATCTGTACTCACCTCCTGTGCCGAGAACTTTGAGCAAGTCAAAATGTGATATGTCCACTTTAGATGCCCCGTTAAGGTTCACTGTAACAAAATACATATTGTCAATATTTTATATCTATGTAGAAGAAAAAAACAAGAATTAAAAATATAACATTATAGAACACTACTCTGCATTCTCGATTGATTAATACTTTTTTACTAAAGAGGACATTCTTCAAATTTTCCATAAGCGCGCATACTAGGATCATTTCTTAATATGGATTATAAAAGATAATTGTATTAAGCAGAGAAAACAATAGGTTACTTGATCGCCACTTTACTTTATAATAAGGTGAAAGTAACGTTCGAAAGCACATTTTTAACTTCAATTTGATTTCACAAGTAGGGAGAGTCCTGGCATATTATGACAATTTTTATTTAGGTGTTTAGAATGAACAAAAAAAAATTACTTGAATGTAATCTTATTATAATGTAACAACAAACCATCTTATATGATAAGTGTTTCTTCTGTTTATTTTTATTCAAGCAAGTTGAAACATGAACAAAGTTATAGTTGACTTTAGTTTATATGTTCTACCTCCTATTTTAAAAAATGCCCCGACGTACTCATACCATTATATTAAGTAGTTTATTCTCTGATCAATATACACAAAAAAAAAAAACAAATTAACAAATCTGGCATTAACTAAACCTTGGTTTAATACCTTGGGTTCCGATCACATTAAAAAGCGTTTTTGAATAATAAAAGCTTGTATCAAAACCACCGGTAGGTAATCTGTCATCATATGAAATAAATCTGACATCACCTAAATCGAACTGGCCCCCTCGACAAGAGGTTTGTGTAGCAGCGATTCGAACCTTAAAAGGCTAATACGTGTAATGGATTTAGTGTTTCGTGCCAAAGGATTCCTATACAGACAACTCGAGATCTACTTATCACGACTTTATTAGCATGAAATCTTCATCTCAATTGTATTGTTTCGAGATACAAGATAACGAGGCTAAGAAAAAGAACAAAAGACTTGCCTGAATCGATTATTTATTTTAATCGATAAAATACAACTCATACATTACGTAACAATAATTAAACTTAGACAGTATATACATGAATAAATAAATATATGGAGATTCTTACATATATTATCATCAACATCTCCATTTTAGCCATATGAGATTTATTGTGGGACATAAGCCTCCTCATTACCAATAAGGCTAGATAAAATCGGTCTGCATCTAGCATCTATCAACAACCTTAACAAAGTCACCTGCCAACCTTAGGTATCAAGGGGTGACAGAGCCTTAAGTCGGCTATACATATATGTATATAATAACAATTTAAATGTATAAAATTTACGATATGCTGAGGAATTACATTAAATGAAATCTTCCAAAAAATAAACTGTTATGATTATTGAGAAAAAAGGGACCTTTCTCGGAAAAGGGAAAAAGGGCTTTTCTCGGATGGAGTATATTATTTATAGGTTAGGTCAGTTTGATACTAGAGTAGGTCAAATTGATACTAACTTTTATCAAAATGGTTGCTTCTGGTATTTATTATTCTTTTAACATATACAAGTGACCATTATAATTGTGTTAAAGAATGGAACTCTGGCCTAAATGTAAATTTCGAAGGCCACCTACCACCGTATATCTAATTCTCAGCTTTATTTTCCTTCAAAAATTTTATCACAAACGAGTGACCATGATCAATCGAAAACTCACTATCATAACAAAATGTAACGTATTTTATTGTAGCCATTGTTTAAGTGCGTTTTCATGTTTTTAACGTGATAATTATTAAACTGATAGGTTAACATAGTATGAATAAAATGACTAATAAATCCGAAAAGAAATTCGGATGTATTAGTCATCCACATTAATTGTTATTTCTAACGAATGTTATTAATAATTGTGGCACTATAAGTCAAATTAATTACTTTTTAAATAAGATTAATAACAGTTGCATGTTCTAGTTATAAATTAAATGCAGCACGAAAAGGTCGCCTGAATGGGATAATACTTTCGCGATACATTCCTTGTCCGAAGAAGGCTTTGTGGGTTTAAGGTTATAGCTATCAGAATCGACTAAAGCGTTGAAGGACAACAGGTGTTCCATATGTTACTTTGGTCCGTCAGGGGTACTGGGCGATGTCTAGTTTCGTACCGTGACGAGATTAGGTATATTGTGGTGGTTTTTTTGTCTGTAGGAAAAGATAGTAAACAATAATTAATTTCAAGATATATTTATTCGAATTTTAAAAAAGCTTTTACATAGTATATTCTTATTATGTTTTATTTATTATTTAAACTATTGATACTCATGGAACATACATCAATTGTCAGCAAAAAAGGTATGCATATACATCCTTTAAAAGCTTTTACACCAAATGCCAATCACCTTGTAGGTTCATTTCTTGGAAATCTTAAATAATAATTATATGCGCATCAAAATAAAAACACTTATTCTTAAGACCAAGTTTCTGAAACCTATGCACCTGTTAATTGTTAGCACACCGCGTAATTGTTAGCACATGTGCTAGTTTAACTTGCGATTAAAACGCACGTATAGCGCTCTCGTTATAACAGAATAGCGTTATAGCGTTCGGCCGAACCGATACTTGAGCGGGTTTCCGCGTGGTTACGGCGCTAACAAGCGCTTCCGTACCTCGAAGGGAGCGTTAAAACCTTCAATTTCGGCTGTTGTTTCAACATAACCATGTTAAGGGGCGTCAATAAGAGTGCGCTGTCAATTGAAACAGGGGACGCACAACCCTAGCTCTTATTAAAAAATCAGTTTTGTGATGTATGAACACAATTTCACTTAATACACAATGTATTCATTTCTAGATTTAAAAAAATGACTTAGTAAATTACAACCCTTTGGGAATAACATGTTTGCCTGCACGGCTACATTATTGTTTATTAAATATGTGTAATTTCATATAATTTAAAAAAATATAAAGTTCCGATGAGCTTCTTTGAGAAGAACTAAGATCACTAACGTTGTTCAATTAACCGCACGTCTGAAGTAGTAGTGGGCAGGGCCTTTGGAGCCGAAGGATCTCGAGTAGCGCCCGGAAGACGCAGCGAGGTTATGTCCACCATTAGTTCTTTCGAGGTCATAGTTAAGTTCCACAAGTTGCTGGATGAAATCAGCGTTAGACCGGACATCGTGGCGCTTGCAGAGAATGTCTATCAGCTAATATGATGAGTTCCTATCGTCTGTTCTCAGGTCTGATGCATTTATTATCTCAACAGCTGGTAAACTACGGCACCAACAAGAGATAATCCATCGGTATGTTGAATGTATACATATGAATAGGTAAAACTCCCGGTATAATTTTGACAAAATAAAATTATTATTTAACCCTATCTAACATATGCGTCAACGCTTATTTTGCAGAACTTTCGATGTACCAAAGCCGTTGAGAGACCAGGCGACTTAGTAATTACGTAATTGTACAATCTACACATTCTATGATAGAAATTAGATTTGTGTTGGTCTGAACAAATCGTGTGAAGTCCATTGCAAGGCATAAGCATTCCTCGAAGATCTCTACGATAATTCGTCTTGCACTGTCCGCTTGCACAGACTACACGCGACCTTAACTTTGTATTTAGTTTCTTTAATCAGTATATCTAACTTACTCTAATCTAATAATAATGTTTAAATGATATTGGTTAAGCAATTTCTGTTTGTGCGTTCAATTAATAATACAACAATATTTTCCACGCCCCGACAAAGCTATGTACACTTCCGTAAATCATAAATAATGTGTAGTGCTTGAATTAACCTTTGCACCACGTTTGTGAACGGAACGTAAACAGCGCGTGCCGCATTTGTTTATAATATAAGATCGTTACTAATGGTAGAAATAAGTACAGATAATTAGGAAATATTATGACACAACTGTATATGAACACGCCTGCGGGGTTCCGAAAACATTCTTTTTCCTGTTTGTGTATCTATTTAGTCGGAAACTTGTTTTTTTAAGTTTAGTTTAAATTTATAATTTATTATTATGTTTACGACGAAAGGTTCTTCAATAGCGACTACGAGCCGGCAGATGCGGCGTGGGGAAGCCCCCAATAAGTGAACGAAAATCGAAAGTCCCTGGATATAGACAGAACAAGTCGGTCTATTGGCTGATACGATGATAATGTAATAAACATTATTATTAATACAACGGATCATGGAAATGGCTCCGCTCGGGATTTCTTTACGATTCGGATATTCGTAGACGAACGAAAGTAACTGACATCACACAGCGAATTGCCAAGTTGATGTAACAGTGGCCACAGCGTGCAGAACAGATGTCCGCAGAATGTCCACCCACAAGGTGGATAGACAACTTGTCATAGGAAGACTTTATAACCGGTCTTAAATCAAAGGGCGAGACAGACAACTAATAACGAACTCTTACGGCTAAAATAGTGATGATAATGAGGATTATCACCTCTTTAGAAGAATACATTAAATAATAGTTCTAAATTGTTATTTAAAGTTATTTTTGTAACTTATCCACGCAGAGGCTTCTGACTAAGCAACGATACCAACATTTCGGCTTACACATGGCTAAATGAAAATCTTTTGGTGGAACTGTTTTCGGGCCGTCACACTTATTAATGATTATAAGGTTTTCTTTTTCTAGTAATCATGACAAATATACGGCTTTTGTTTATCTACATAATTCGGAATTTGTTTTGCCGAGTCATGATGCGTTTAGAAATGTATCATAGTCATTTAAAATCGACACGAACACGTCATCGTGAGAATTTCTTATATTTTAGTTTAAAATATCTTTAATTGTATAAAGACATTTTAATTTATATAATTTCACAATGTAAATATAATAATTCTTGCAGGCTTTCCCTTTTGACGTTAGCAACATTGTAAACCGGAGATACAAATACTTGGTACTGGTATTGCCCCTACAATGCTCTGTTGTATTTAATATCTATAATATAAATGTGATTCTGTATAGAATTTTTCATTTCTTTTATTGGTCAAGGGTACGCGCTAGGCATATACATGGTGATTGTTTATTGGTCTTAAAGCTTTGAAGTGTTGAATGTATAGCTCATTTGCTGTCAATCAATGTACGATAATAACAAGCAATTTAAAAATTCGAAACACTGCATATTAAAATTAATAATTGTTCACTGTGACTGATTTAATACTATCAAAAGTTATTGGCCTGTCGTATTCTAATAAAGAAAGATCTGGAAGACGCCATGACACATACTTGTCAAAAAAAACATTTCTCTCTTTGTTTAATAAATATTAATATATTCATCAAGAATATATAAATAGATCAACAATTTGACAGTCAAATGAAACAAATTAAAACAATTCCATCGAATCAAACAGAGCAACAATTAAATAAACCGGTACGTCTAAATTGAGAACCGATTCCACCGGATTGATATCATAAACACTAATGATTACAAAAACTGCTACAAATTGCATCGCTAATATTCCACTGATAAAGATCGTTCGGGACAATTAGACTAATTCATAATTTAACTAACCAAATTCTGTAAATTAAAATGTATAGTGAATAAGCATACAGGTGATTTGTAAAGTATATAATTTTTTTAAAGGGCTGAATGTATAACTCATTTGTTCACCAAAAAACTCTGGAGCTTTTATACCCGATTAAATATCTTTACAATTAATGTAAGCTGATCAATCTGAAATATGTAAATGAATTTATTTTTTCTATAGAAATGCTACAAGCCAATAAATTCTGGCAGTACAAAGTCTGCAAGGATATATAGTAAACAATAACTAATCCTAATACGTAGTACTCCTAATTTTGTATAGGCTTTCTCTCTCTCTCTCTCTCTATATATATATATATATATATATATATATTACCACGTCAGTTACAATTCATAAATCTACAGCAAAGGACCGAAACAACTAATTCTACAGCCATTAAAATCTTTTCTAATTACTTACCAATCCCCGACTTGGAATATATCAAAGCAATCATGTCCACCACGACTCCGTTATTTTTATTTATCTCTTGCCGTTTACATTATTATGTCATCGGCTTTGTAAAGGCATGTACTTAATTAAAAAAAATGTTACGTGATATATTTGCAACCCATAACAATCTATTTAAGTAAGTTCTAGAAGAAGAGTTTATGTTTTTGTTTTTACATAGTTGATAAATAATACGCCTTGCTTATACGAATAATGCGATAAGAACTGCGAAATATAAAATCAAAACAAGTATGTCATTACACGATCAATTTCATTCATCGTTATCGTCATTTCAGTCTCAGGACGTCCATTATTGGACATAGGTCTAGCCACTGGTGGACGTCATGCGTCTTGCAATTTCAAACTGGTCTAATGAAATCTATGGAAGAATTCTATAGACGGCAGTGAATCTTCTTTCGGCTAAAGTGAAGTGTGTTTTTGTTTACTCACAGTTAGTAAACGATTCTTATCTTCTTATTACTTCTATAATTTTTCTTTCAGTAAGGTAGCCTCACTGAAAACTCAACTAGTCCAAAAATTTATATCTGGTTATCTATTTCAAAGGCTCGCTTTACAGCCACGGTACGTTTCATTACGCTGTATATTACTATAAGATTTTATACGGTTAACTAGTTGATTAACGATAAAGATAAGTTTATATTCATATATTCAAAAATTTCTCTAGTTTTCTTTAATTTTTTTTAATTTCGTTGCGGTGACCACAAACAGAAAAGACGCAGCGTCAGACCTTCACTGACCAGGTGGACAGACGACCTTGTTAAAGTCATCAGAAGACGCTGGATGCAGGCCGCTTTCAACTGGACTTAATCCAAAGTTAAGTGGAAGGTTATGTCCAACAGTGGATATCCTCTACGGCTGATATGATGATGATTTTTTAGTTATGCTTTCAGATATTTGTTTTACAGTGAAATAATGATGGAATAAATAATTACCATGTTTTCTTTCTATTAATTTTGATAATAAACTGTCACGGAACATGGCCGCCGCGACCATCGCTGGGTATCGATAAGCGCGTTATCGCGGTTAGTCAAGGACCGCGGATAACGAACCGCCAACACCGTTACCACACGACTGCCGACCAGTCGTTACGGACGCGTCCCGTTAGCTGATATATTTTTTTATGTCTCCCCCACAATACTTCACCGGCCGTTAATATAGCGCTGTTTCAATCGGACCTTTGTTAATGTAAGGGACAGATTATTAGTAATGAGCGTTAACAATCGCAAATAAATAGATGCGTTTACATGGGTATATTTTTACAAAATGTTTGCAAGCAACGATTTATATTTTTATTTTTTCTGTCTCTCTCGTAGATTTCAAATAATACCAGTTAGAAGTGGCTTGTATCTGGCTTCTTTCATTCTTAAGATATTATAAGCGTTAATTTAAAGATTTTTAATATCATAAAAATAATATAACTTGCGTAACTATACTAGGTGGACCAAAGTCGTAGTTAAGGTAGTGGGGTTAATCGTGCCAATCTTTTGGATAGGCTTATACTTCGCTGTAGGCGTCAAGCGGCTGATATAATGACGATAAAGTTAATTATAAAATGTTTTTTTAATTACAACTGATTAGTTACTCTGACTAAAGTTCCGAAGGCTTTCGAATAAAGGTGAACTACATATATATACGTTTGTTACGATACCGCAACAATTTCACAAATATTTCTAACAGTGCAAAGCCTCGAGCGCTGCTAGTATTATTTGTTCAAGATGCACTAAAACGACATTTCTATTAGAATAACGTTCTAAAAAAGAACTTTACGAACGTCTTTCTCTGTTTTGATATGACATAATTAAGGCTTTTTTTCTGGATAATATCTTAACCCTTAACTAGGCAGATATTTTTTCAATATTACATTAATATTCATACCACTTGACTTTTAAGACCCAAGGATGCCAACAGAAAAAACTGAACAAGCGTTCGAAAATTATTAAATTACCTAAACATTCACATACAAATGATTACTTTGCGTTCAAAATTGATGCCACTATTTTTTTTAAATCTGATGTATCTCTACAGATACATTATCAAGAAAAGGGTTAATACACTAGTGCCGTCATTTTGACATCTTTTCACAAAAACATGGCTCATTCACTACTTCATAAGTAACACTCCACCAAACCATCATCATCACTAAATTCGGATAACGCCTACGTCTATTTTGACTTGTTGGAAAACTTCTTTAAAACTTTCAGAATAAATACAGTCATTTTGTCATCTTTTAAAATACGCGACATGATTTTAGGTGCTATCATCTCTCGAGATAAAATATTTGGCTTTCGGACAGGATTTCTTCGAATTCTTTCGCTGACTACTTTGATCCTCTTTTCCGTAATACTACATGGACGACCAGAACTTTTTCTGTCACTGAGGTTTCTTTGTACCTATCAATAACCCGGTACACAAACATTTGACTAATACCAAGCGTATGGAGTGTTATAAAAAAATTTATTTGACACCATACAGTAGGTATTATGTATGTAATGCAATCACACCGATTCGGTTCTCTTTATTAACCGACGATATTTTATATTATAATCAGCTATACCCATTTAACGCTATACACATAAAAAATCACCCTGTAATTCATATAATCGTGTATATAGTAATTATTAGAAATTGAGATATCACTAAGGTTTTCCGACCGTTGGGACTCGAGAAAGCAATTCTTAATAAAAAAATAAGTCTTTTTAATTACTAGATTATAATCGAGATCAAATTATAAAACGTTTGCTAAAAAATGACTTAAATAAAGGCTTATATACAAACACGAATTAGACATTACGCTCAATTATTACATTTTCTAATCAGTTATATTTTGTATATAAAATTTTAATGTAAAGTTTCCAGTTTTGAACCGACATAATCACAACGATAAGAAAATTCCATGAACTATCTTATTATATAACTTTTTAAACATAACACGTCGCTAGAGTCAATAACAAAATATAGATCAATGTGTTTTTAACAATTTTATTACGATGTAGAATAATTTAAAACGAAAGGTTCCCTGTAATGTTGATCTTCAACCGTTGTAAAAAAAAACTCCTTGGACCAAATTATAAATGCAATTTTTTTACATATTTTCGATTATTTTACCTTTTAAAACTTCGAATAGACCACACATGTTTGAACAACCGTTTATTTTAACATGAGCTTAAGTCATGTTGTACGACATAGGAAAAATGCTTGAAACGAACTGCGCAAATCGTTCAATGCGGCAATCTTTTGGGGAAGTCTATACCTTACAGTGGGTGTCTATCGACTGTAATGACGATGATGAGGTTAGAGATTCTTTGAAGTAGGTCAGTAGGTATATAAATCACTACTTCTACTCAACTTGCTAAGTACAGTAAGTTTAAAGTAGACCGTAGGACAAAAAGTACCTTAACAAAGTTATTTATCCACCTTGTTGGTTTTCATTCAGTCTACCGATCTTCTCAGTTCTTATTTGGTCTGGAAACAGTGTGTTTAAGTAATCGATTATTTTAACTATAAAAAAATAATAAATCAATATTTTATCAGCTACAAAATGGCTACCATATAACATGGGGTTAAAAGTTACGCCAATGTCGGAGGGTGAGAAAACAATGCAATCGTTATTGATTATATATGAAAATATATTTGAGTTACTGGAATGGAGTTGGAGAAGTTTTAAACGAAGCGATTATAGCATGAGTTTTAATTAAGATCGTGTTTAATTAAATATATATACGTCATTTATATTAATAAAGATACAACTCGTCTTTGTCTGTCGGGTAATATAACCTCTAATGGTTGTTATACATTTCTCTAGGCTTCATGTGTTTCGTTCTGTTTTGTAGACAATTGTGTATCAAATAAAAATCTTAGAATTATCAAATAAAAAATTAAAGAAGTTCATTAAACAACAACTTGTAAAAATAAACTTATATTAACATGAAGGATTTTTAAATGACAATAAACATTGAGATTATTGTCACTTAAAAAATCTTTAATTATAAGTGACTACAGTAGAAAACCAGGCTGAATTTGCCTTGGGCACCTCTAAGATCAGAATTCTTTTGGAACCCTTGCTGATTAAAGGATCCCATTTTAGGGGACTTTAATCTAAGTATTGCTTCTCTCAAAGGCTCTTTCAATATTATTTTCAATAAATACATAAACGGTCGCTGTAAATGATTCTCTGTGGCTGGCATATAACACAAATAAAGGAATATAAAAACCAAATATTTATTTGGATAGCTATCTAAGTTGTTACCACTGGAGAATGTTCCAGACAATAAGCAGTAGGAATATAATGTAATGGACATGTGGCAACTGGGACCATAAGGCTCTGGAGAAGTCATCACAGACCACAATAAATGTGACAGCAATAGATGTGACAGACATCACTGACAAGACAGAAATGTAAAATGATGACAATCCTTAAGGTAAAACCTCCACCTTGATCATCTCTTGTTTATGTTGTCCAAAATATCCACTATTTTTTAAAGCAGATATTATCAAAATATACAAAACATTCATCTAATGATAAATCATGGTAGTTGTGACCAGAAACATGCAATTTGAATAAGAATTTTGTAATATACTCCTCATCTTAATGGGACATTAACATAATCAGCAATGTTTATACAAACCAAATCAAATCTACCTGTTTATCTTTAAACTATAGCATCTTTATACAGACCCATATTAATTTATCATATACAGGTTATTAGCTGTGAAAATGGTTATGGTTCAAACCATATAAAAATTAATTGTTTTAGACATACTAAATAAAGTAATGAAAATATAGTAAGAAAGATTATTTTAATATTGATTACTAAATATCAAAATTAATTTTGGTTTACTATCTGCTCTGGCAGACTATTTCAATTTTTGCCATGTCACATTCTAAAAGAAAAATTAATTTAATGTAACATATTTCAAAGATAACTTTATATTAAGTGACCAGAAATAGGTGTATAGTGAATAAGTCATATTCCACCCTATATTCTAAAGTAATTTCATTTATATTTGTAATAAAAAAATTTATTAAAGGATATAAAGAAATAATATTTAGTGGTACATAGTAACATCGATATTTATATATCTCTATAGAAAAAAGTGATAATTAAATATATATTTAGGTTATCAGTTGTAAACTTGTTATTAATGAGAATATGCAGAAGTTTTAATAACTTATATCCAATTTAATATTTATATATCTTTTTTCAATGTACCTAAGACAAACTGAATCAAACTTTGAACAGTTTATCAATAATTGTAAGTATTTACAATTTTTTATATGTTGTATATAATAATTGCAAATGTTTATGTTAGGTTATCATACAAATAAATCTCAAGAAGAAGGTAACATACAAGCCCCATTATCAGTTATTTGGCCTCTTTTACTTGTTACTTCAAAGATAAATTTCAAATATTGTCACACTAAGAAAATTATATATAATTTATAATGATATTCAGGTAAGGTAGATGATTTATTATTATGTAAGTTTCACATACAAAGAATAATGTTTCTGATATTGAACAATATTAATTCAACATCAGACTGGATTCATATTCAACTAGATCTAGTACATGTTAGGACTAGGAATATCGTAAAAGAATCATGTACATAATGTTTTATGTTCAAATAAAAAAAAATATATACACATAATGCCATTGTAAAACATCTCCAGTTTTTGTGGTTATAGTATGACCTAGATACATATCTAACATAACAGTAAACTGACAACTTATAAAACAGTAACAAAAAACTTGTTTTAGAAAATTATATGTAACATTTAAAGTGAAATATGTTTTCTGGTTATACCAATGACAAGTGAAAAATCACACTAACAAGCTTAAGTTATAAGAATTTTTTGATTGTAAAAAAATAATTATCGGAATAAAGATGTACCATTACTAAACAAATAAATTGAAATTAACCAAAGACTGAGTTTTTGTCTTTGAGATAGGGAGCGGGACTGAGGTGCCTTAATTTAATTAATAACATACTGTGAACCAGACTGTCACTGCTGCCCAAATGGCATTTGGAACAAAGCTCCAGGACCAGGGGAGCTATAAAAACTTCTACTTTTCATTAGATTTGGAGGCTACAGAGAGAATGGATTGCTTAGTAGATGCTCCATGAAGTGACTGCACTAGATATGGAGACTCAAGAGCATAACATGCATATATGATAAATGAGTCTGTCCTTTAAAGTACTCTTTACTATGTATGATTAAGTATTTATTACATATTGGTTGAGTTGTTTTATTAATATAGAAACAATTAAAGCATCTCATTAATAACAAATTTAGATTTGCAGATAATTTAAAATTTGTTATACCAAGTAATCACTTATTGGGTTAACAAAATGTAATAGAACAATATCATTTAAGAAGTAGGACATCCACTGTTAGACATAATTCCTACCACAGATTTCTAATCATATAGTTTTTTAAGTGTTCTTTTTAAAGTAATGTAAGGTTAAGATTGTTTAGACATGTTTCTTCACATGGAGTCCACTCCCCACAGGAAGGTAATTTGAAACTGGATTCAGACAAATTTAAGCTTTTTGCTTTAATATAAAAAAATATATATGTTACATGGTTAGGTATAAGAATTTTGAAAAGGCTAAGGTGGGGTATGGCACATAAAAGGTTGAAATATACTGGCTTAAACATTATATTCCCCAGCCCTTAATTTTTTAAACACACATTTTTAATGAGTACAATATCTGCTATTTAAATATCCAATCTAAGATTAAAACAGATTTTTGATAATTTCTTAAATAAAGAATAATGTTTTCTTGTGTAAATCTTTAAGATTAGTTAGTTAAGTAGAAATTAACAGAAAAATTAATAATAACAGAAAAATCATTTTTATGCAGTTTTCAAAGTTTTAAACTAACTTTTACTTCAAAACTTGACCAGTGTAAAGGAGAATGGTGTGACCCCAGGGCAGATATTTTCTCATGTGAAGTAATCTTTAGTTGGAATAAACAATGCATTACTCAACTACTTTATAGAAATTGGTTTGATCTATAAGTGATATGTAATATACAATGCAATATATAATTGCATTAATATTAATGTTTACAAATGAAAGAAGGTAGTTTTAAAAATACACAAAACCATTTGTTATGCAAGGCCCCATCATTTATATGTAGACATCTTAATATTTCAAATTAATTTTATGTTATGAATTACATAAATTTATAAAGTTCTAACTGGTTACTTTAAATATATTTTGTTCTTTAATTTTTTTACTGCACAACGATAAAATTTAATTAACTCCTTGACAGGTAGATTTAAAAAGTTGTAGAAAGTAATTATCAGTAAAAAGATATAAAGTACCTAGTATAATATATTCATATATTTGAGTAACATCATCTGATGTAAAATCAATTATTTCAAATTCTGACATTTATAATAAAAACTTTCACCAATTGCCTTAGTGCCAAGACAATATAAGTAATGTGAATTAGTTACAATTTAATGAAGGTATATGTAAAAATAAAATTACAATTTTACTGCATAAAATATTCAATATAAAATTATTATAAAAATAGTTGTTCACTTATCCTAAAAATAGGGAGTCAATTAATTAATCATTTTTATCTTCCAGATCTAACTAAAAGTCTCACTCTGAAATAGGTTAAAATAAAGTCTGTATTCTTTAACAAACCCTTAAAAATTTGGTCACAAGTTTCTGTGACTTTATTATGTAACAAGATGCATTGCAGTAAAAATTGGAACATTATTTATTAGAGCACATAACATATTACGTTCAATGTCCTTTTTAAATATTAATATTGGATAATTTTAGTTTGTCATAAAAATGGTATAATCATTTGATAGAATTAATAAATTATTTAGAAGTACTTTTTCAAAATTTTCACATAATTTCATTCATGGATCTAATTATGAATCTTTTGTACAAAAAGGAAATTTTAAATAATTAAAATTTTTTGTAACACTATCTTTTCAAATATTTATTAAACATTTGCAATTTTAGTGAATAATGTATATCAAAAGCTATGAACGAAGTTCCTTTTATTACATTACATTAAATATATAATTTTATTGGTATTTTACTATTTACACATGGTTATAAAAAAGGTTTAAAAATATTATGTAAAAAAAGAAAAATTATTAGAGGTACCTAGAAAATTAGAATGATTACTCACCTTTAGTTCTTTTCCTAATTTTACTAGCATCCACCAGGTTCCAATCAACGGAATCTCTGGCCGGAGCAGGCACCGTACCACCGATCAGCTCCACGGAACTGCTACGCTTGCTGCTGGGCCCCGCTTCGGGCACAACTTCTAGAGCATTGTCCACATCCTTTACTGATGGTAAACTAGAACAGTCCGTGATTTTCACACTCGAACCCTTGTGTCCATTACTCATGCACCCATTTACGTGATCGTTGCGGGCCTTCTTGGTGTGTACCTTCTTATGTTTATGGGCACTATGGCGATGCTTCAGTTTAGCCGAATGCGAAGAGTTTCTTGAGCTAACGGGAGAGGGGCAACCACACTCCATGCTGCCCTCCTGGTCGCTACCTTCGTAGTATCCCGACTCGTGTTCCGGTTTCTTGTCAGGCAAGCTCATTTCGGCGGTCGCCATGGTCTAACCCCTCAAAACCATGTAGACTCCCACAGTCCCGCAACGGTTGCTTGACAACTCTCACTTTTTACCTATCCGTCATTAACTATATACGTATACAGTTAAGAATTTTCAAGTCAATTATTTTTTAAACTACTCGGAACGTTACTCCAGCGAAAGTAAACACGACACGTAAAATTTTGCGAGTGTACTCAAATCAAACTCGCACTGTGTCTCGTGCGAACTTCACTTCGGACGACTCGTTGCAGATGGCGCGGCTGCGGACTATTAACCGACCGAATTGAATGTCAATATAACAGTAATATACACGAAAACTATGACATGCCTGCGTAATTCGACCGACACAACTAACATAAGCGGCTATATTCACACAGTTAAAATGTCAAATATTTAGTTTTATCACACGGTTTAATTTTATTTCTTTATTAAATTCACAGCCTCTTCGTCGTCTGATTTCGCACAAATGATCATGTAAATACAGATTTTTGCATTTACTAAATACTTCACTACACACTCCTTCGTTCACTTTATCTCGTTGATTAAATTTATTTTTAGGCTCTATTTATCACTGACTACATATAAGTGGTCCGGTTGTGTTCTAAAATCTAAATTTACTATTAACAATTAATACAATAATATAAATTAAACTGCTCGCGCGAATGACACGTCCCACTCAGCGCGTTAAAGTAACTGAATGCGAGAAACGCAAAATAGAAACCGTGCAACTTGCGAGCGGAGGTTCCCCCACTACATAGCGATTTACGAGGCCAGACAGTACACGTGAAATAACCAGACAAATCTATCACCCCTCCCGTTTACAGTGCCCTGTTTTTCATTAATTGTAAACTGTTTTAGGAATTTCTTTATTATTTATCCGCCTCATATTTAAATTTCTTTGACAGCCTTTTCAAAAAAATCATAAGTAATTCGTTTTAGCTTTCGTTTGCGCATGTACTACGTAGTTACCATTTCATGGACGTAAACAAAACGAGACAAAGGTATCGCTTATCTATCAAGCAGAAGAAGACAGCAAATATAAGAGTGTAACCGAAGTTTTAAAGTATTCATCTCTTTCTCGATACCTCGTCGAGTGAAGGAAATTTAAAAAAGTATGAAAGAATTTCAATTACATTTTCAACTCCAGCTTCGAGTTTAAAATGGTTACCGTTTTGAATTGCCTTATCTGTAATTTTAAATGGCTTTTTGCTAATTACATTGTTATAATAC
The DNA here is from genome assembly GCF_028537555.1 of Battus philenor. NCBI lineage: Eukaryota > Metazoa > Arthropoda > Insecta > Lepidoptera > Papilionidae > Battus > Battus philenor. The sequence goes on along the minus strand of NW_027181688.1, from coordinate 9,208,759 downwards.
CAGATACTTTTATCACTTCTTTAATACTATAACGAAATTAATTATTTTAATATAATTATTATTAACTATATCACACATATTTTTAACGAAACAATTAAATATAGTAAGGACAGTGAATTTCGTAAACAATTTAGCAATAATATAAAATAAAAACAAAGTAATTTGCAAAAATGCCAAGATTTAAAACATGTTGAAATTGTTTACGACACTATTAACTAATTGATACATAATTGTGACCAGTATCAGACGCAATTATTAATTACATTTTAAAATAATGTAATTAAAAACTTTTATTTACAGCAATTGTACTTTCGGAAAAAAAGGTATTTATTCACTAATGTGGGACATACTAATGATATCATCAAATTGATTACTGGATGGAAAGTATAGAAGTCGTTGTTTACGGTTCCTAAGGGTTACTTACCTCTGCAAACTAAGCAAGCCAATATTTCATATAATATTGCACTTATATAAATGTTTGCCTGTATATATACTGTCCTGGACTTAATTATGCTACAAATATTCAACGTTAAATCTATCTTTATATATGAGATTTTCGTTTATATACAGACTCTTCACGATAACATCTTTGAAATCATAAGTCATCTAATAGAGGTTGAAATGACAATTATTATAAACATGCACATCTAAACAAAATATATATAAGACTTGACCAAATATTTTTTAGCATGTTAAAATAGTAAACGAGAAGTAGAAGATTGACAGCTTGTTAAATATAAACAAGACAATGTAAGATAATAGAGTATTTTATATTTACAGTGATATTTTAGTTAAATGACAATGTATAATTTAACTTAGGAGTGTATCAAAATACAGAGTATAAACATGCTAGTCCAAATATTTAATGGAATCAGGCGTTACCTCGCGAAAGTCCATCCTAAGTAAGAAAAGGACCATTATTTAGCCACTTCCGCACACGCAGTCAGCACGACTACCACTGCATGTCCGGAAGTGGCTTAATATTGGTCATTTTCTTATGTTAGTCCAATTCGATTTTGGAAGCGTATACAGTCTAAGTCTATACAGTCTAAGATTGTGTTTCCTAATGTAGAACCCACGCCCGACAGGGGGGAAATTCGAAAGTGGACTCTTGAGTTTAAGGCTTTCGCTTTAATATAAAAAATATATGTTACATAGGGAAGCGTTTGAAAAATACTGGACTAGCACAAGAATATTCTTAAATTAACTTTTTTACTTTCGAATTAAAGCATACGGCCCGTATCCAGCGACTTTAGTCGTTCATCCATCTTTTGGGTGAACATCCTACTCCAAGCTCGCGGGTCTTTGGTCTCCACTCCAGAACCTTAAAGCTTCAGGCACTGTTCTGCGAACTATGTGGCCTTCTCATTGCTACTTGAACATATTTTAGTTTGTATAATGCCTTCTTTCAATTTTGTTTTTTTTTTATTTCAATACTGTCTATTTAAAAGGTAAAATTTACACTCCTCAAATTTAGGCAAAATCTTTTTCCTGGCAACACTCAGTCGCGGGAACACGGAAGATTGTTCTGAAATCGCGGAAGTAGAGGTAACCTTCGCGTTTATAGTAGAAAAGCAAAAAGTATCACGTCCCATTGGTCGAATGTTTTCAAAACAATCGATTATTGATAGCTTGTTGCCGCTACAGAGAAATTCTTAAGATTATTAGAGATACGCGAATTATTAATGAAGAGATGACATTCGCCGTACAAGGCTTTTGCATGTGCTCTAGAACTTACATCTTAATCTCATAACGCCTAGATATATTTTCATATATATTATACGGTAACGTGTGTCTCATAAGGTTCTGGAACACAGACCGGCAGCGACCCTCCACCCACAAAGTAGTCAACCAGCGTCTGCCGACATAACAAGGTCTGGTCAAGGGCTGCTTCCTCCAGGTCTTATTGGAAATCTAAGAGGTAGGCCTACGTTCAGGAGAAAAATGATGTCGATGATGATTTATTTGGCATATGATATAATAAAACCCTTTATTTCAGACGCCAATTATCTACAACCATCAAAGACCCAGCGCTTCAAAGGTAAAAAATATAAAATTTCTATTTAAAATTACAATGAAACTTTTACATATGACTTGGTGACATTATAGTTTCGTATATATATTTGATTTGACTGGTAGAGAATGCTAGGCACTAAAACTGATATAACATAAGTTGTAGAAATGTTAAATAATAAAATTTATTTATACATATAACTATTAAGTTACTGCGTCTCACAGCTGTAATCAACATTGCCGAATTTACTTTCGTAATGACATCACCGGCAATCGTTAACCGTTACAATGAGTTTTGTTTAATAGACTGACCGTTATTGACAGTAAAACTTTCGCTGACCGATTTTTAAAAAGAACTACATAGTAATGATTAGATCAGTGATTCCCAAAGTGGTCTATATCGACCCCTATGGGTCTATGACAACCTGCAAGGGGTCTACGTCAGCAAAAAAAAATTAGGGGTCCATGAAGTGAAAATGTCGGTCCACAATAGTGGATCTCAACACAAACACTGATAGTACCTATTTACTTACATCATACTATCTTATAATATCAAAACGTTTACATTATTTATAAAAGTACCTATGAAGTAAAAAATTATTAATATGATACGTATATTTTACATAACAGATACAAAATTTTATTTTGAGTAGTTTTAATTTAAATTCAATTAATGAATGTATAAATTAATATGTGTTTTTTATTTAAGTTTTTAACACTAAACTTCACTAGTTAGATATTTACAGGAAATCAATATCAGGTAAGTAGGGTGTCTACCCAACACGGAAAAACATGACAAGGGGTCTACGACACAAAAGAGTTTGGAGAACTCTGGATTAGATCATCGTATACAACGATAATTATACAGGATAATTGATTTTAGGTGTAAAAAGGCGAACGTATAGCCCATTTTCAATTAATCTATGGTATACCAGTCCGAGCAGTGGTAGTTAAACTTTAGAGTATTTAGACTTGCGATCGTAGATCGAGGGTTTGTTTTCCGGGATGCATATAACTCTTACTTTGTTTATTAAATAATCTTAAAGTTTCTAGAGAATGAGCAGCAATGTCCTGTACCTACCATAATACCACAATCCGATCGCCGGCCTGCCTGCCATGCGTGGCGATTATGGTATATCAACCGATTAATATATTTGTAGGAGGCCTAAGTCTTGCAGTGGGCATCTATAAGCAGAAACGACGACGACGACACCATATGGTTTCGAAAATACAGTAATACAGTTAGAAAACACGTTTTCAAAATAAGAAATACGAGTTGAAATTTCAAAATTAGTAATAATTTTCTATTTTAAAATTAATAATTATTATTATGTCTCTGCCGACTGTACTACCAGATGTTATTGGCCTATCACATTCGAAGTAGGGTACTACTTTAAAGCTTATATATCTACAACAAATCAACTTGTACGTACTGATTATATTAAAATGTGCCATTTACTATACATAAGTTTTTATTATTTATTTTAACAATATCAATAACCGTTTATTACATTATTTTCGTATTACCTATAATTTTTATTTGAAGTTAATACGAACAAAGAAATAAGTTTTAGTATGCAATTGTTCAAATGAATGTTATAACAAAAATAATAATAATCAAGCAAAATTTATTTGCTACGGGCGCAACTTAAAAAATTCCTTGAATACATATTAAAGAAGAATAGACCAAAATAAAACTGTTTAAAAAAGGTTTGTAGCGAAATACAATATAAGAAGTGATTACGTGAAAGGCAATAAACATAGCATGCGGGCTTGCGAACACTTTGAAACGCCGAACTTTTGCGAGAAATAGATTATGATATGATTCTAAGAAATTCTTTTGTTTTCAGTTAATGCTCCCTTTTCAACTTAAAAACTTAACTTTACAACGTTTATTAAACATCGTCTATCCACAAAAAGACATCTGAGGACTTAAGATACGCATTGTTTTGTATACTCTTTTCAATGTCAACTTGTAATTATTAAACTTAAAAAAATATTCTCAATAACAAACAACAACAATTATTTTAGACATAAAGAATGAAATAACGAGGAAAACTGTTCAAAAATCAATTTTCTACTTCATTAAAACAACTGCCCTTGCTATCAAACATTTGACGTCAAACAAAACCAAAATAGACGTGTTAGTATATTATCAAACAAAATATATCATATACCATAAAGCATTACGATTAAATATAATCATATTATCTTTGGTCTTACAGAGTACAGTATGGAATTCTTCATCATAATCATTTCAGACCTTGGACGTGCACGTACTGTTGATAAACCTACCCTTACGATTTCTAATAGGACCTAATAAGAAAACAGTTTTAATTACCAAGACTATTTCAATACATAAAGTGGTTATCGTGAAATATGTTTAGTTTATTTGAGATATAACAGAGAAACGTTTCTATAACCTGTTGTAGGATTTTAGTAAGTCAGGAACGAAAATCAACTCATTTCTGGATCGGGCTTTCAAAACAGCATTGGTAAGATCGTTAAAATATGTTTAGGTAGATGACCGACGTTCTCGTGTTACCGACGGCCGTTCAGCCGAAAAGTTATCATGTGGTGATGTGTTATCAGGTCGTGACCTGGTAGAAGCGGCGTGGCTCTCCATTAGGACGACCGGTGACAGTCAAGGCCAAAAGATGTCATCGTGGCCCGGGGGATGGGGGGGGGGGCTATGTCTGGCAGAGGAGGGCGTCTATCGGGTAATGGTGTGGTACTTGAACGTCAATCACCTATCGGGGAGACCTTCCTAAATTTAATTTAGGGAAGCTAAGAAGACGGTTAATCTATGTGAAAAACAAAAAAGATAAACCTTCTTCTGGTATGCGACAGAACAGCAACATTTTATAGTAAGATCTGTTCAAGTACCTACTTATGAATAAAAATGATACAATGTGTTGCGTATTCGGTTCGTAAAAAAACTACATTTAAAAAGTGAAATAGGTAAGTGAAACTTTCGAAAATTTATTGATTTTAAGGGGCGTAATTTATGACAAAACCCGTATTTTTTACCAGCAATAGCCAGCTAGTTTTGTAACTAGGCGTTTTGACATCTTGAAATATTTTAAAATAAATTTAATTCCCATATATCTCGCAAAACATATGGCCGCGAGCCTTAAGGTTCGGGGATGGAGGCTACGAACCGGCAAGCGCAAGGCAGAACGTCCGCCTACAGGTTGGACCGACAAACACAAGCCGCATCCATGTCCAGCAGTGGACGTCTTACTGCTGATATGCTGAATTCTTTTGCTAAGAAATGATATCAAATCTTTTTAAGAATGACACTAAAAATACAATTCCTGACCTTTGTCTCATTATTCGAAGAGTTTTCTACAATTAAAAAACTACAAATTTCTTTTTTATTTATTGACTATCTTTTACAAAGTATACATCTATCCACAAGACGTATTAACATTAAAAATAAAATAAAGAACAATTTATTACCACCCACACCGTCACAAACGTTTCTTCGTCAAATCGAAATTGAATTTGAATGTGATTTAATAACTCACATTGTTTCAGCAGAAATAATTCAAAAGTAAGTTTTTTAGCGAAGAGCTTTGGGCCTAGAAAGCCGCATTGGACGGAAAATCAATAAACCAATTCCAACATTTCTTGTTACCGATTACGTTTATACCTAGAGATCTTGCGGTCAAGTTTTAATGATCTTATTATATATATAGTAAGCACAGTGAATTAATTCTTGGTAGCAATGACCAATTAATTAGATACGAAAAAGATTTGACTGCCTGATTATAAAAATAGATGCTCACAAAATATTTATGCAAAGTACAAGCCTTAGATGGTGTGGAAGGTCACGATGTACTACTGTTGACAGCGTTAATACAGTAATGTTTTTTTATTTTATTTATTTAACATTACGAAGACAAAAGTGTACGATCTCAGTTTTATATAGTGATCTCAGTAATAGCTTACAGAATTATAACTTGGTCTCTGGGATTCTTTACCAAGCGTACAGCTACTCTAGAAGCCATGACGAGGGCTATGTTCCAGATTCTTCACGGGATCGAGTCAGAAATGAGATATCTAGAGGAACGTAACTGTCATAGGTCAGCCGATTGACAAGTGAAAGTATCAGCGGAGAGTCCATAGCGCCCAGAACCGATGTACGCCGAGTGCTTAAGGTTCTGGAGTGGTGATACAGAAAGGAGATCTAGAGAGGAGAGTAGACATACTTGTGAAGATCGTATATCTTACATAAAAGTTTTACGTTTATCTACAGTTCTTTAATTTAAGATTAACTTTGATAATATTACTGAAAAGTCTATCCTCGAACTGATTTGTGGCCTTGTTAAAGTTTTAACGAGGACTTAGCAACACGCGAACTGTTAAACATGCTTTTGCGGCGCGCTAAGTATTCCTAAAATTTAATTTATTTGATTTATCATCTCTCATCATTATATTGTTATAAAAATTAGTCATAATAAATCAAAAATTACCATAGATCAAGACAGTGATGCACGGTTAGAAAGCTACAAACATGTAGTTACACTATCAATTTCAACTTAATAATAATCTACTTATATCGAAAAATAAAGGTTTTTTTTCACGTTTGATTTTACATTTTGCATTAAAATTTGTACGAGAAATATCTACTTGATTTGTTTATTATTTATTCTAATGTTTATAATAAATGAAGCTTTGTCTATATAAATATGTGTTAGTTTATGTGCGGCCCGCCAAAGAAATTTTAATTTTAAATTGGCCTTTGATTAAAATGGTTGGTCGCTCCTGGTCTTATCGAATATTAAAATGATAAGAATCTTTGGTAATGATGTCGCTTGATTATTTTGATTTCGTTTATGCTATATTTGATTTAGTGTACATTTATAAGTCTGTATTGCTAAATTTTATTAAAAGATGTGTGTTGAGGCGTTTCTTTCTGCTTTTTTTCCAGAAGCATAACATTTTAAAAAGCAGAGTCGAAATAAAATTGATTAAAAAATAATATGTTGACCATTTATAAGAGTTCTGTTAAAAGTTTTAATGTTGTATTAAGGAATTTTATCTTCCTTATTTTTGGAAGACACTAGAAGCAGGCCGCTTCTAACGAGTACTATTGGAAACCAGTGGGAGAGGCCCTTGTCCAACAGTGGATGTTATACAGCTGAGATGTTGATGATAATGGGATAACACAAGAAACCTCTTAGGTTTATACAAACGCCGTCACAGTTGAATAAATGAATAAAAAAGAAAAAGAAACTAAAATAGCATGATTCTAAATGAAGTTAAATAGTAGGCGGTAAAAAATGCCAGTAATAACGACTTACTACAGTACTTTATGGTAATTAAACGAATAACTGATAACATACTGAATTATTTAATTATATCAATATCGATAGTAATATATCTTATATGACTTATATTTACGCAAAATGTCCGGTCACTGTTGTTCCGACATTTACGGAAGCGTATCAACGAGACATCGTAATTTTTTTTTCATCCCGTCAAAACAAAATGGCGGACAATTTTTTCCTTTAAATCAAAGCACTTGCTTGTACTAATTAGCGAATATGAAAATCTTAGAAACGCATCGAATATTAAAATACGCAATTGTTAAAAATATACAGTTGCTTGGTGCTTATATTCAATTAGAATAATTTTTTGTTGTTCCTTATTTAAATGAAGGCTTTGTACACATCTACCGTTAACATATTCACTAGTTCTAAGATTAATTCTTTTATTTATTTGTTTTTACGCTGTAGATGTACTATAAAATAAAAAAATGAATGTTATTAGATTTTTTATAAAATCTAAGAAATATGTGTATGTATATTTTATTTCGTTTGTTATGATACGAGATATTTGTTATAAAAACCCGTTTACATAGTTTGAAGGGAAAAGACAAATATGGTGATTTTAAACCTTGTAACAAATTCTCTTAAAAGGGTGAGAGATCAATTATCAGAAAAAAAAAACTAAAACTTTTACACCTATTTCCTATCACCCTGTATTAAGAGATCTCACTCTGCAATATGTAACATTATTTTATCCATTCTATTTGAATGCGAGTTTAATAACTTCTGTCAATGCAATTTCTGAAAGGACACAGTTATCAATAATAATTTTTATATGTACTAACCTAAACACAGAAAATTCTTACTATAAAAATTTTTTGGTTATTTTGTGGTCGTCGTTTTTTCAGCCTATAGACGCCCACTGTAAGGCATAGACCTCTTCCATGGATCTTTGGTTTAGGTGGGATCTTAAGTTTTTTTTTTTAAATAACCCCTGCTATTGGGGGCCTCTCGTACCCCCTATCTTTTGTGGGACAGGGACTTTACGGGCAAATTTAATTATTCACATAATTTTTTATTATTTACTTTCTCTTCTTTCATACTTCACATTGTCTTTCGGTCTATTCTTTCATGCCACAATTCTGCTGTCTTTCCCTTTTGCTCTGTATCACCTTTCATTCATTCCTTTTTTCTTTTTACATTTTCATAATAACATTGTTATTTTATATCACAGTACTGTATATTATTTTGCTCTTATTTTGTCTTCATTATCTATTTATTTGCAATATTTACGTTTTATTTCTTTCTATAGCATTTTTTACGATTTTTTTGCAGAGGGTGATGAATGACTGTTTGGTGTCTTTTTCGCTTATCAGGCAGGCTTTTGACTCCTCCCCGATTTTAACGCTAGAGGGATCTTAAGTTTAAGTAGTCGATCGCAGTATGGTGTTATGGTACGCAGAGGAAACTACTGCCTATCTGTCTGGAAACTTGTTTGTGAGTAGCGGCAATTCTATATAATTAATACACAAAGTTTAGATTCGGTTTTCTTACCGTACATTAATTGACAGCAAATCAAATATGCCTCTATAAAGCTTTTACACCTATAACTAATAAAACAATAATTAGTAGCCATGCACGTGATAGATATAATTAAATCATTTCCGTATTTCTTTCTTTATAAACCTAAAACGAACATTGATATCTTCGTAATCAGGTTTTTTGTCATTCCGGGAACTTATCTAGTATTCTTTTCACTATTTAAACGTCTCAGCTACGAAGAAATATAAGATAGTTCCCTAGCAGACATTGTAGTTTTAAGTTAAAGAATGGTTAGACTTATTGGCTTTTATAATTAAGTGTATTAGAGCTAGTTGAGCGATGAGGGCGGCCCTCTTTTTAATACATACACTCTAGGGTTCCTTAGGAATCTGAAAAGAATTACCAGCTTAGGTATTGCAATTAGCTCTAGTTATTTTTTTTTCTTTAAATATTTTTTATCTATAGGTATTCGCTACGGGCACAGCTTAAAAAAAACTAAATTTCTTGAATACACATTTAACAAAAACAGACCAAAATAAGACTATTCAAAAAAGGTTTGTAGCGAAATACAATATAAGAAGTGATTACGCGAAAGGCAATAAAAATACCATGCGGGCTTGCGAACACTTTGAGATGCCGAACTTTTGCGAGAAATAGATCAAGGTATAATTTTAGGTATTAGTTCTTTGTCTTCTGTTAATGCTTCCTTTGTTTTACATCATAGTTGTTAAACTTAAAAACTTAACATTAGGTGGCCCGCAAAGAAAACATCAATGTTCATGAAAACATATATTTTTATTTTGACTGATACATTTTAATTAACATTTATACAGTTAACGTTCTGATACTTCGACACCTATATGTCAAGTCATCTCAACTCTTCTAGCCAAGTACATACTATCAAAGACCTCGTCTTGCCTTTTTCGTTTTATTTTTTTATAGCACTCCCCTCCCCCCCTTTGGGGGCCTCTCGTACCCCTATCTCAATCTATAACCGCAACTTAGCTTACAATTTTTTTCAGTATTTTATTTTTATTCTTCTATCATCATCATCGCTTAACATCATTCGAGACAGTGATCAAATGCTTTGCCTTTACACTACAAACTAAACCTTTTACACTACAAACTCTTTCCTATTTCTTAAGAAATTTTATTAGCCCAGAATAGTTTCAAAATTGACACTATGAATACATTGATTGGGCTGCAAAAATGTGCATGCAATGCCGCCGGCGGGCCGCGGGTTTGACACCCCTGGCACCCACATCGACTACTCAAAGGATTGTCCGATGTTGCTTAAATATCGTCTATTTAGAAAAAAGGTATCCGTGGACTTAAGATACACATTGTTTTGTATCCTATTTTTAATATTTTGTAATTATTTCACGTGTACCCTTTTTGAGAAACTTAAAAATGTTATCATAAGAAATCTTTGTAATATTTAACGAAAACGATTATTATCAACAGGAGAAATGAAATTCTGGGGAAATGTGTTAAATTAACATTTTTTTCCGCAAAAACTAGAGAGTATATTAAAAGAACCGGCCTTGCTGTCAGACATTTGACGACAAACGATAGATATAAAGTAATCACCCTGAAATATATTTTGATTATTCGAGATATAAAAGCGAATTCTATTGATTAGCTTAGCTCATTTGTCGATTGGGCTTTTAAAGCAACATGCGTTAGATCAGTAAATATTGTTTAGGTAGGTGATGGACGTGCTCGTGCCACCGACGGCTGAAGAGTTATCGAGAGGCTACCACGAACTTGTAGAAGCGGCGTGGTCCTCCATTAGGAAGATCGATGACATAGTCAAGGTTGAGGGAAATCATTGTGGCGCTCTCTCGGAGATGTCTATGTTTTGCAGAGGGCGTCTATTGGGTGATCGTGTATCTTTTCAGTTCATAAAAGATTACTTTAAAGAGTGGAAGAGGTATAAGAAAGTTTTGAAAATTCATCGATTTTAACTGAAGTTAGCAAATACCAACTAGGTTTGTAATAAGGCGTTTTCACATCTAGCAATATTTTAATATGCATCGAATCGCTGAACATTATTAGATTTTACATAGTCTTAAAAATACATATGTACATATTTTTTATTTCGTTTGTCAATGATAATACAAGATGTTTGTCAGAAAAATCCATATATTTCTTAGTTTAGTAGTGTAATAACCTTTAGGATTATTTTATCATCCCTTCAATTATCAGGAAAAAGCCTTTAAACTTTAGCAACTATTTCCAATCATCCTGTATAAATACTCTGTAATGTGTTACATTATATTTTTTTATTTAAATGCGACTTTTCAATAACTTCTACCAGAGCTAACTCTACAGTAAAGCTTTTAAATTTTATACACATACTTATTTAGAATTAAAAGCAATATAATAGAAAACCTATGCATGAAATGAGACCAACTTTTGTAAACAAAAACCTTATAAATGAATAAATAAATTTTATTATTATCATGTCAGCCGTAAAACGTCCACTGTTGGACGTATATTCGCATCCAGCGTCTTCTAACGACCTTAAAAATGACGTCACTACAATTTATGGGTTGACTTCATTCGTAGCGTTTGTCGGTCCGTTATCTTTACCTTAAAACATTGACCCTCTGCGACCATATGCTCTGCAAACCACGTGGCTTGCTGACCATTGACAATTTGTGTGGCTATGTTCGTTTCTTTCGTTAGTTTAAGGGTCTCCACATTGCCGATTAAATTTCGTAGAGAAATACCAAACGTAGCATTATCAATAGTTTGCCAATGAGCCTCGAAGGTAGTCATGAACACAAAGAGTTATATCAGTTTTTAGTTATAAAGAAATGTATTTTTAGTTACACGTTTTTTCATGTAAACATGAGGTGGTAGTCTATCTGCTGTATCTACTTATCAAATAAACATAGAAACTATAACCAATTGTTACGTTAAGTATATATAAATAACAAAGTTTATCTCAGTTTAAAAAAAGACAATTATCTTGTTTATTGCCAACTTGTAAACATTTCATGCGATAGAACATATTCGTATTTGCAATACCGACCGATTCTTACAGATATTGGTTACAACGTGAGACATATAACAAAATATCGTAACATTATTTAAAAACCTTTTAATTTTCTTGCTTGATTTAGGTAGTGTTACAGGGTGATTGGAAATATGTGTAATGATAATATAGTTAGATAAAGCGTTTTAAAAATTAGGATTACCATGGTAAAGTGCAAAGATCCTCGAGAGTGGATCTCGGCTGAGACTGTCATAAGGTCATGTAAACGTATAAAAGCTGCTGTGTGGTTTATACACCTTCGCCCTGTATCTAACTAAAAGTATGGTTACTATCAAAATTAGTTATAAACATAGCTAACGTGTGATAACATAAAAGTGTACATTATTAAAATTTGTTTACAAAAATGTCTTTATTTTAATTTAAAGAAATGGAATAAGCTGATGATGTCAAATTAAGTTACTTCTGTACTTTCTTTACCTGCAACGTTATTAAATTTCTGCTTTAATTTTCAACTATTTTCAGCATATAAAATCGTGTTCGTGTGTCTCAACGAAATATGAAAAATTTCATATTACATTTTGCTTAACTTATGTAAATTATCTGAAATAAATATTTGAATTGTCCGAGTCCAATTCTTAATTTCTTTTATTTTTAGCTTCCAACATCATCGCTATTTTTAACATTCACAGATTGTTCAGAATGATCACTTTATTTATTGATTAGATGTAAAAATAAAATTATAATTTTTGTAATCGATAAATACTGTCCCATTCACCTGTTAAAAATCAATATAAATCAGCAACATGTGATCTGTCAAACATAAGAAGTTAAAAGTGAACTGTCAAACACGCCAAGTTCATAGCGATCTGTCAAATTCGCAAACTTCCAATAATCACTATATTCTCTGATCTTTTTCAAGGTTCAAAGTTGATAATGTTATAGTAACTTTGGAACTTGAAAACAGTTCCGAGCCTATTTCCCTTGATCATGCCATTCAAGGGAAATAGGCCTATTATTTCTACATCGATTTCAGCATTCTGCATTCGCTGGAAATGTCATGTAACATGATTCTTTGTCTTACGAATGTAATATAAAATTTATATTGAAGTTTGTAATACTCACCATAACCAATTTCGTGCCTGACTGTATCAGCTTTAACGATGACTGGCGTTTCTATGAACGCTTCGCCTTTTACGTCAGTGCCGTCATTAATACTTTTAGGTACATCTGTAAAGTATTCCTCAAAGCTGTTTTCGTTAAAGAAATTAAAATCAACAGCTGCTCGCTTCATTGTAGGGGTGGAGCTAGTAGATACAACAATTTCGAATTGCAGCATCTTTGCAGGTGACATTATTTCGGCAAGAGGCGACGGTCTCACAAATACATCATCTTTATTTTTCGTTAGAGATAATTTTAAGAAAGTATGACGTTTAACTTTTTCATCGGTTGGTTTTGGAGTGTCTGATATCGGTGGTGAACTAGGTTCTAGTTTTCGTGGAGTCAATGATCTTTCTATGTTTGAAGAGCTAGGTACAACCGGTTCGTTTATTTCAAAATTTATACAGTCTTCCGATACGTCTTTATTTTCCACGACTACTAAATCTGTTATAGAATCATGGTCGGTGTTCAAGGGGAATGTATCAGCTGTTATATTTTCAGTAAGCGTTATATCACAATTAGATTGTGAACATATCTCATCATTTATATTTGTATTTTTTTCAGTTATTGATTCCATTATGGAAATCGTAAATTAACAAATATAGTAAAATCTCAATATCAAAATTATATTATTAATGTCGTTAAACATGCATATTGAATTAAACAACAAAAATATATTTCAATGTCCTTGAAATTATCTTTCAAATCGATAAGCGCGAGAACTTCACATCACTGCGTTGTGTTCACTCCCACATGCGCAGTGCCGGCAATGTGAATGTGTGCATTTGTGAAATGTCAAACTTGTTTCGGCGCCTTTGCTTTTCTAATAAGATGTCAATGGAAAAGCTTATTTATATGTACAGAATCAACTTGCTTCACTTAAGATCCAGATGGAAACATATTTGGCTTGAATAACACTTAAAAAATCTCTAAAACATCGTTATCGCGCCATAGGTACGGCTAAAAATAGCTGGACAATCGTCATTTGCACAGATTTTCCCCCGCTCTTTTTTGTTCATTCACAATAACAGTGTCGCACGCAAATATGTTCAACAACGTTAATGATACACTTAAACGCTTTCACTTTACAGGTTTAACGTGTAACTTGTGTGTAAATACAATAATTTTATTTTATAACCGCGAGATGCAACTCGATAGAACAGTCTTTAACGCGGCTGTATGACGTACTGTCAACAAACAGTTCCGATCATTTTGTATCCGTTGAGGCGATATTGTGAACAAAATTAATTCTATGTGGCTGATGTATCATTAGGATATATATTTAAAATTGATATAATTGTTATGAACATTGTTTATGTGTCCCGTTCAAAAACAACCTCTGTCGCAATTTATTGTTTTTCTCAAGGCGGGAATGGCGTTGTACCGTACGTCACTTGTCTGTTAGGGTCACGGAACACTTGTTATTTGGTATCATTGAACTCTAGATATCTTTTACATTGATAGTTTAAAACTAATACAGGGAGCTCGGGTGTCGGTCTATTTTCGTTTTACAAACTTTGACAACGGCCAGCGCCATCTTTTATAAAGCAAATATGTCAAGGTCACATTTATTGCGCGTGCCCTTGAAATAAGTTGAGTAGGTTAGAAACTGACATCGGATATTTCAATGTATGTAACTAGCATAGTCGGTACATTACAGCCATGGTACATATTGTTTCTTTAATTAATGTTCTTCTAATACCAAATTTTATCTTTACTCAATTTAACTTACCGGTTCCTTATTTGGTTATAAATAAAAAACATTAACGGCTCAATTGCGGCATCTGTTGCAAAATAAATTTTAGCAACAATTTATTGCACTTTACGTATAATGAAAAATATAATGATTGTACATAGTTTTCATTAACTTAGTAAAATTATTTTTCTTTTTATACAGTTTTCGTGGGGAAATAAAACAAATAATTGTTTTCTTTTCTATTTAGTGTGCTTTGTCGGTACACATACAATAGATACATAATACAATTGCTTTGCCATTATTATTGTTTTAACAAGGGCTAAAAAAACGAACAATGTATTAAGAAAGAACTCTACTTTTCGCACTAAAGTTATTTGACTTTCTTTCTTTTGCCGCCAGCGCCGCCTTCTTTCCCGCCTTTTCGTTTGGCGCCTTTTTGCTTGTTCGCCATGTTACCGAAGCCGCCTTTCGCATTTTGTTTATGGAACTTTTTGTTTTTGCCTCCTTTTTTATTTCCTAGAATTTTTCTGTTGTAACCCTTAATCCATTTATCTCGATTCTCTTCCCATGCTAATTGTTTTCTACTAGCATTATCAGCATTTGAAACGGCTTGACTCGAGCCTTGATTTTTGCTCGTTGCGGTTTCCTCAAGAAGCGTTGAGAATTCTTCGGCCGATGCGAAAAGAGATCCTAAGTCATCTCCCCCTGTAAATATATCTTCATATTTAACAAGTTTTAAAAAAACAAATATTAGATTTTAGTAGTTGGCCTGGAGAAAATAAAAGTATATAATTTATGTATTTCATTATTTCAATCTGTTACCTTTGAGTTTCATTTTTGATTTGCCCTTTCCGGACTTTCTACCAGGTACATCCACGAAATCTTCCTCGTCACTTTCTTCTAAACGTAACTCTGGAAGCAATAATAAATATATAACAAATTTTACTACTATTACTTTATCGTTATGTATGTTTCTCAATAAATTTGTTTAATACATGATTAATGTCACCTCTTCTACAATTTTACATTAAGACCACAGGTTAAATAGTTAAAATTCAACATTCACGTAAAATAATCAAGAATATAAAAAGCATGCCTGCTTGGTTGATTCATGTATTTACTTTTTAAGTACACAAACGATACATTTTTATGAGATTGGATAAGGAATAAGGAGATTCGACAATAAAGAGAGGTCTTTATTTAGCAGTGGACGTCTTACAGCTGGAATAACGATGATGATGACACATAAATTACACGGTAGTGGATCTTAATATGTAACAACTTAATTTTATTTTATTATAGTGCTACCAAAACCGCTATACCGCGCCTTAAGTATGAACGCAGGGAGACGGGGTGAGTATCGTTCGCTTCTTTCGCAGATAACGCTTGTCGCGCATTCCTGAGTAGTAGTGCAGCGGTTTCGGAAGCACTGTAGTAATTTATTACTATAGCTTCAGATTAAACATTATATTTTGTGAGGCTAACAAATGTAGACATAATTTTTTAAAACATGCTTTATTATTGCAATGTTTAGCTCGGGAGCATAAAGTAAATTAACTAATACTAACCATCTTCGTCACCGTCTAAAGCGGGTTCATCCTCGTCTGCCGATATGTCAAGCTCGCCTTCGTCTAGTGAAACAAATTAAAATTCAGACCAAATAAATACTTCAACAACTTAAAAACAATAGACCTTGTGAAGATAAAAACCAATCGAGCATAATTTATGATGTCAGACATAGTCAGTAGAACTTTAATGTAAGATAAGTCTGTCATATAATATTTTATCCGTCATATCTTTATGTATAAAACAATTGTTACGATTTTTGTTTCTTTGGATTTGTCTTTATCCGGAATATATGATATTTATCAAAAGAAAAAACTAAGGTACATGTGTAGGCTTATGCACGCTCACATTTCTAGATTATCTTAATAACGGCTCAAACATAAAACAGTTTTATTTTTATTAAGAATTATTGTATATATTGCTACAGTATACGTTTAATAGAAGAAATTTTGAAAAATTGTATTTGAGACATTAAAAAACGTAAGAGTAAAAACCTCATTTTTAGCACCTGTTCATTATTGGTACTCTAATTACTTGTTTAAGGAAAGACTTAACTTACTATCAGTGATTGGTTATTGTAGAAAGTATTGAATAAATACCAAAATGCATTTGTATGTATTTGTATAGGTGAAAAAATTACAAACCTTCATCTAATTCATCATCAAAATCGCCGCCTTCTTCATCACCGATATCACCATTATTATCATCATCATCATCCATCTGGTCATCGCTCTCGTCATCCTTTTTCTTGGAGCCACGCTTCTGCTTCGACGCTTCCATCTCCGCTAAGAAGTCCAACTCGTCGTCTGAATCTGTTAAAATGGTCACATATTTAAACAAATAAAAACATACTTGTTTATAAAATTAATTGAAATATCAATATTTTTCAACTTTATTAAAATATTGATGGCTATTTAAAATACTTACACATAAATAGTTTATCTTTTGCCATTATTAATTTATTAATAAATAAAATAATGTATTAAACTCATGGTCATCATTGACCAGCCGTATGACATAGACTTCATATATTTCCAATATGACCAGACGGAAGCAGCCTGCATCAAGCAGCTTCCGACAACCTTAACAAGATCGTCTATCTTTGGGGTCGGACGCCTCACTCTTTGCTTGCCGGTCCGTGGCTTAAGCTCCAGAACCTTAAGGCCAGGCAGCTATGTATTCTGTGCGCTATGTAGCTTGTCCACTACTAATTCAACTTACTTAGCATAAGACAATTTTGATAGCAAGTTACTTAGGTTCACGGTGTTTTAGGAGGCATACCGTTAAAAGATTAGATTTTTAAGTAATTTAACTCGAGAGGGTTTGTCAGAAACCTCGGCTCAGGCGGTTACGTTGTTTTGCCGAATTGAAAAGCCACGCATCTTAGAGCACTGGAGCGGATTCTTCATGGAGTGATTGTACACTAAGGTCCCCGGTAGAGGGACTTCGACTTGAGTTGTCGAGTTATTGCATTTAGCACTATTCGGGAAAACTCAAGATGTCTGAATATCAACTAGATTGGTTGATGATTTGAGAATTGTACAGGGTTTTTTTCAGGACCGGATTATCTATGTTGCCCAAATGGCGTTTCAAGCGGTAGGACAGAGAGTGAACCTAGCCTAAGACGTCTTTTAAAATAGCGAAGTACGAGGGCTTTAGCCGCCTAGTTATTTTATTGAATTGGGAGGATGTGCAGGGTATTTTTAAATGTACTATTAGATTATTGTTCTACTAATGGCGGACTGATGCAACGGAGAGATTAATACTCCCATTCTCGATAAGACGCGGTACAACTGTTTCGGTGGCACTATATAAAGCAATTGAATTCCGCGGGCTCATATTCTAAGATTTCCGCTAAACTAAAAACCAAAATTCTCACCTTGTTTTTTAGTACCAGTAATAGAGTCGAGGTATTTCTCAAAGTCCTCACTCGTGACGGAATCGTTATCGCTGTCTTCATCATCGGAAGCTGTTGCTTCGCGACGTTTTTGCAGGAAACTGGAAGTGAAGTAAAATGTTTTAGATATAAATTTTATCGCAACTTGTAGTTAAATAAATTAAAAAGGAAAGAATTCTCTGAAATAAATAATAATTGTATTGACATATATTTTTTTTTATCCTAGACGCGTCAGTTCGACTAAACTTGTGCAATATAGTACAATAGACGTCGCGATTCTGTTGTGGACTCTTAATCAAACCAGAGGCGCGTTTGGAAGTCTCGTAGCATATATTTCAGGTTGTAGTAAGCCATCATAGGTCAATTTGAAATTATATTTGAATCTCGGTTTCATAGTTAAATACCTTATGCCTAAAAGTATAGTATATGGGATTCTTCCTGGTTCTTGAGTTAGTAACAACACGAAGGCCGAAGTATAAGTTTGTATATTCAATCTGTACTGCACCGTTTCGAGATGTTTTTGCTGTTAGCCCTAGGGCTTTTCCAGTTTCATTCGGAAATGAGTTCCGTGGCTCCGTGAACTAGACTATATATTTGGCATTCGCAATTTTTTCAGCAATTAAGTTCTTCACTGCCCAAATCAGATACAATTTAGAAGACCTTTGTTACGTATTGTGAACCATTTATTTTTGTCGCGCCAAGTATACTGCCATCGAATCTCCATGAAGTTCTGAAGGTCTGGAACAATTTACTAAAAACTAATAACTTACTCGTAAAGAAATTTCTCATCCACTGGTATCTTCTTTGCGTCTTCATTCAAATAGGTCGACGAATTCACTGGGATAGACCTTAGACCTGTGAAATTATAAAATAAGGTTTATATTTATTTATACAACATATTTTATATTCCAATAACATAAAGCCTAACAAAACACTAAACTACTCGTCTCGTCTTAGAGTTAATTGTCGAAATAAAATTTTGAACTAGTGTCTAGCTAAAAATAAACATCTTGGTATATGATTAAAACCTATGTAGATAATATTAAGATCTAAAAAAATAACTATAATGTTTTACGTATGTTTGCAGTAACGTTGTGAATGTGCCTAAGTTTATAAAATATTATCTTTGCGATCCTATTTAAATACATCACAAACGCATTTTTTTAAAATAAAAACACTTTTAATCTCCTTTGCCAAAACTATTATTTACAACTACCAGAGAAATTCGGAGCGATTTAAGACGCCCCTATCTATTCATTATACAAAAAGGTTTAAACGCTTTTGTTATAATATACCATAAGCACGCATACCCTATTGTAAATCGACAGATGTAAAAAGGTTTATTGTTCTTACAAAAATTTAAAAAATGAATTTTATTGACTTATTTTGCGACGCAAATTGGAATGCATATATTAACAATAGCTTCTAATACTCTGATTTTGAAGTAATAGTTTTAAGAGTATAATCCTTTCAAAAATGATGGTCGTATTTCTTGCCCACAATAGATAAGTATTGTACCTTTTTTACGATGATCTATATTCCACAAGCATTAGCGTCCGTGTCTTTGTTTCTATAATTACGTTCAATATTTTCGAAAAAAAAAATTATGTACACCTTCTTGCATTTGACAGTTTTTAAGTTTACTTATGTATTTACTAATTTAAATCGTAAACTATTCATAACTAAATTGAAGTCAGCTAAGAAACAGCACCCAGGCAATTTATATATATATATATATATTGTGCCATGTTTGCCGTAATTGATTTTCGGTACAGCAAATTATTTATTAAAATTTATTAAAAGTAATTTTAAAACTACATCGTATTTGTTTATAATATTTGTATATAAGCAATAGACTTATCAAAACGACTGTCATAGTAGAGCTAGCGTCACGCTTTAAAAAAAAACCGAGTTTAATACTTTGTCGAATATAAAAAGTTATTACGTAACTGGGTTGAACTGGATATATTTTGTAATCAACAGAATCGTATCAGTGATGTCGCAGATTCTTTTAAAAAATACCGTCTGGGTTATTTTCCTACGATACATATACAAACATTAAATATGATACCAATAGTTAGCATGAAAAACCGCTGAAAAACATAAGATAGGATAATGATTTAGTTTACGTAATTCCAAATGTTTTTTCTCAATATTTTTCTTAGAATTTTTTAGGCGTATGTCTTGTTAGTGTCTAATAGATTTAGGCGTTATTTTCCGGAAGTCCATTCTAAGTAAGAAAAGGAAAAGTCGAAGCCCGCTGATAAATGCGCATTTATCAGCGGGTTGGCGGGTGGTGCACTTTATTGCACGACTACTGCTACATAGCGGAAGTAGCTTTATATTAGTCTTGTTAGTTGCAGATAAACGACTTGCTTCCAATTTTGAAATATTTAATGGCGAATATTTATCATGGTTACATCCAGTTATAATCTCATCCTAAAATTAAAGATTTAGTACTAGACTGATTCATGTCACAAATAGAAGATTTAAAAAACAAAAAAAAATGTGAAATAGGCGTTAAACCGTAGCTATCAAGTTTCTTGTCAGATCCTTCTCAATAGAATCAACATTCTCAACCTGACAGGTTAATAATCCGGCACTACGGAGGTTATTAATCCGGCATATTTAATATAGAAAAATCTTACCTTTAGCTGTATAATTCTTTCTTATTGCGAACTTTGGATGTGAGCCTTTCACCTTTTTCACGTCGCCATCTTGTTGTGTTTCCGCACGCTTTTTCGGGTTCTTAAATACAAAGCGATCCAGAAATCTAATCCCGGCAAAATCTTTCAACGGGTCACCGCTGTATTGAATTATTTGTTCTGCAAAAAGTCATTAATTTTATTCATTTTATATGACAAAAATTTAATTTCCGAAGGTGGTTCTACACTCACCTGATAGCAGTTTCTCTGCGAACAACTTGACGGAGGGATGAAAGTGTCTGGACAATGGAAGAAGTTCAAAGTAGGCGGAACAGTTGGCACCCGCGTAAGCAGGGTTACGGGAATACGGGTTATACTCAGTTATCATCTGGAAATGCAAACGAACGTAAGAATTCTCAAATTGTTAGAGATAAAGAAAAATTTAGACTAATTAATAATTTTTATATTTTGCCCAATATCAATATAGTTTCGAAGGTTCACAGCTGGACATAAACCTATTTTTATGCGTCCTCCGCTATCTTCACATTTGAGGAACGCTGGCCTGTCATCATCACCTTTCATTGGTGAGGCGAAAAGATTAACGATGACAGTATTGTCGCTAATCTCTTCGCCCAACCGGCATTCACCACGGTCTGATCCACATCTGGTTCATAGAACCACGCGGGACTCTCCTTGAGCTAAAACCGGTGAAGGTACTCGGAGAATCGCCCCTGCTCTCTGAACAGCTGAGTCAAGACCGAATCCAGCTCGATGCTGCGAAGCGCACGGTATACTGAGACTTCGTCCGGGAAAATAAACTTTATTGTAAATCTATTGGAGAAGCTTATGTCCAGCAATGGTCATTTCATTTTTGAAATGTGTAAACCTTGACAATTTCTTGTGTTATCCAATTAACACAAGAAACTGTCAAGGTTTACACTAATACCTATACTATCAGAGTTGACATTTTATGAAAACCAAAATAAAAAAGTTCAAAATACATTCAAACTATGTTGTGAACAATTCTAGAAATAATGTCTTTCTGCTTTACTTCTTAGTAATTAAACGTGTAACTAGTAATATACCGAAGTTTTTAAATTATTCTATGTCTTAATTCAGCCTATTTCTTGTTAATTCTCCACCATCAATAGTCTTAATAAATAATTTTATTAAAACATGCTATATTTATTATAGGTTACTTTTAATAAAAAAGTTTATGATTGTTGTATTAATTTACAGAAGGATACGAAAGATTTAAAGAGAAAGAAATAAACAGATAATATTTCTAGAATGGTTATTTCAGCTTATTGCAAGGTATAGGCCTCCCCCAAAAAATATCTATTGGGAGATATACCATAATCGTAACACTTGACCGGAGGCTTGGTGATCGCTGTGTAGTATTATGGTACGCAGAGGATGCTGCTGCCCATCCTCTGAAAACCTTTGGAGAACTTTAGCAATCCTATATGATTAATGCACATAGTACGAAAGATTTATTTAATGCGAGCTAGGATCGCATGTCTCAGTCCACCGCTGGGCTATCACTGCTAAATATTATTATATCATTGGTAACTATGTATCACATAATATATATATCTATCTATCTAGAAATAAATTAAAAAAAGAGATGACACAAAAACATGACAGATCTCTCTCACTCCACACATAAATAACACCTTTGCTCCCTTAATAGCAGACATGTTAATAAGCTATTAGCATTAATTTATTTAAATTTTAAATCTTATTAACGTAACAATAAAGAAATATTTTATTTAACATTACCCTGTCCATATTAGCAGCTTTCTTCAGTTGTATTTTAGTGACGATTTCTTTATCCTTAACTTCACTCTGTTCTGCTTCATTCGATCTACTGGTTTCAACCGTTTCAGACTTCACTTTCGCATGGAACCATCCCGTGACAGCCGTGGAACGACGCTTTTTAGGCTTAACATTACCTTCATCGTCTATTTTCAAGTCTACGTAAGTTTCTTCTTCATCGTCGTCTAGAAGAATAAGAATTTCATAGATTTGAATAAAAAGTTAGTTACATAGACATAAATCTGATGACTAGCGGCATAGGAACGTGGTTCCTTCCTTCAGGAGTCATTTGCAAGCCCACAGTCGCTTTAGAAGCCAGGGAGATGGCGATACTCAAGATTTCTCTACAGGCAGAATGGCAAGTTGAAGTAACATTGGGCATGGTAAGTTGAAGTGACAGTGGGCATGGTAAGTTGAAATGACAGTGGGCAGGCCTCATAACTTTTTGAACTTTAAGGGTCTGTAGTGGAGCGTCCTCCTACATCTTTGTAAGTTTGTCTAAAAATGATGGATGTAGGCCACTTCCAACAGGTGCTGTTGGAAATCTGTTGGCCTATGTTCAGCAGTGGAGGTCGTACGGCTGAAATAATGAAGGTGACGATAAAGAATTAAGTTTCAGTTCTTTAATAACTCCTCACCAATTAAGAGATCTCTCTTATCTCCTACATTACTACATTTTTAACAAGTTTTAATTTCTAATCAACTATATATATTCACTTGTGTTTTCAATAACCTTTTGCTATCTACTATACAAATTTTCAATGCTGGAGCGGTAAAAGTCAGTCGGTTTTTCTGTAAAGTATGTTGACAAATACGAAAAACTTTTCCGGTTCCCCTAATAGTTGTGACTTTGTGCTGTTGGAAATCTGTTGGCCTATGTTCAGCAGTGGAGGTCGTACGGCTGAAATAATGAAGGTGATGATAAAGAATTAAGTTTCAGTTCTTTAATAACTCCTCACCAATTAAGAGATCTCTCTTATCTCCTCGCAAAAGATCAACTTTCTTAACTTCCACTTTTTCTTCCTCCTGAGGTTCGTTTTCTGCTGAATTGATTTGGTTGTTTTCTTCCTGATTCGTGTTTTCTTCTTCTGTTTTAATTTCTTCTTCTTTAACTTCCTAAAATTCATTTCACACACATTTGTATTTTGTTTTAAGCCTAGTTAAAATTTAAATTAATGCAAGCAATATTTATTAAACTATATAAGTATTTTATATCTATTCAAATAAATATTTACTTTAAATAGTTGGTTTTGCACATTATAGAAATTACAGACAAAGTTTCTCACTGAGTAATAGGAATTTAAATATTTTATTATATATTATATCCAATAATTTTAATAAATTATATATAAATATTTTATTAAATATTATATCTCTTACATAATTTTATCTGATAACATTAACCATTGATTTTCTCAAAAGTGTTTTATCCTGATAATTTTAGTTAATGATTCATCCAAATCTGTTTTTATACTGTAGATACTTCCTTACAAAAGCGTAAAAAATATGTTATTCCAAAATACCGTGCAAAATAAAAACCACATTACATCATTACTTATAAACGAAAGTAATTAATTTTTATTATAAAAAAAATAATTAAAATCTGGATTATACTGTCAAAATTCATTCCGTAAGTACAAAGTAATAAAAATATAAATTGAAATATATTTGATGTTAAGTGCGAACATTTATTACGGACTGGACCATTGATGCTACGATATATATGTCAGACATACACACATTAATTGTTTGTTGATTAGAAATAAAGACTTGTTTAAAATGTATTCATGTGTACTTAACTTTAGAAAGTGACATTACTTTCCGGTTCCTTTAATATTAATAAGATTTTGTTTGTCAAAAACTTAATTGTCTGTTTTACAAGCAACAGTATTAATAGTTTTTTTCTTAACAGAGAATATGACATTTAATTGAGATAACTAACATGAGACGTTCATTTAAGATAAAGACAGCCTACCTCTTTGTACTCTCTTTCACTCCAAACAAGCTTAATAGCCTTTTTCTTAGCGCCATCTTTCAGGACTTGTGATATTAAGAACAGCATCCCGCAGGACTGCGCCGGTGTCATATAGCAGCACAGTTGTAAGAGTCTTTTGATGAATGACGTCACTCGGTCGATGTTCTTGTCCTGCTTTAACGACTTGTATATGAGCGAGAAGAGAAGAGCCGAGTGGGAAGTGTTGAATATCTCTGCGTTGGTCAGCTTACGATACAGTGCTGTGTAGTATCTGAAATATACAACAATCCCCTAACGTCATTATTTTATTTTGCAATTTGATTACTCATATATACTCGTATATATTTCTTTCGGTATATCACTATGCAAATTCTGAAAATAAGCATTAACACATTTGCTATATAAATTTTAAGAAAGATTTTATTTTTGTTTTTCTAACATATGGTGTTGTTTATATGTAGAAAGAAAGAGAGAGAGAGAGAGAGAGAGATAGCTTATATTTAGTATTCATTTAAGTTTATCATTTTTGTTAAACACTATGTAGCATATCACGATTCAGACATTGAACTGTCAAAAAGATACAGACAGAGATGGAGGACTGTAATTAGACTGTAACCTATTCTGGGAAAAATAAAATTGAAAAACTAAAAATTTAGAGGAATTACACCTATATACAATATATTTTACACTCTTATTTACTTAAAATAAAATAATGTTCAATTTAATTAATAATTTAAAATACGAGATATATTATTATCCACTCAGAATAATTGTAAATTATCTTAAGATAAATATAATTCTTTCGAACTACTTGAACTTAAAGCTCAAGCAATAGATTTTAAAGAAAGTAATTCTATTTTTTAAGAAGGTTACCGGTCTGATGTGCCCTCAGAGGCGTCGCTAATGTGGAAGAGAAGCGCCAGCGCGTGAACGGAGACGGTCAGGCCGGCCAGGTGAACCAGCCGGTGCACTGCGTTCACATACTCGGATGTTGACGCCAGACGCTCCTTGTCAGCGAACGGGTAGGCCCTCTTCACACCAGTCAGTATGGCTGACATTAACCTTGAGTCTATTTCACCCTATTCACAATAATACTATAGTTAAAAATGGAGGGTATTGTTCTACTGGTTGTTCAAAGTGACTTTTGAAAAAAAGAACCTTCAACATTTTGTTTATATTTTATCATATTTCTTTAGCGACTTTGTATTTCCTATCAACTGTTAAATGACAGATATTGGTCATAAAACTCTCTATCCTATTATTATTTTGCAATATATTTGGGGTACTAGAAACTAATTTCGCTTTCTTAAGGTAAATTCACACAACTACATTTTTAACTTTTTTTATATATCTATCTATCTTTTTTAAAGTTTTAATTTGTAATCAACAATATGTATTCACCTGTGTTCTCAACAACCTTTTGCCATCTACCATACAAATTTTCAATGATGAAGCCGTAAAAGTAAATCGGTTTAACTGTAAAATATGTCGACAGATACGATATTACTTTTCCGGTTCCCCTAATAGTTGTGACTTTGGAACATAAGTACGATTTCGCAATAGTCACAAACTATGTGTGACTTTTCTATTTTAGTAACTAAATTTAATCGCAGAAATAGACAGTGTTGTTCCTCAAGGGGATTTTGAAAAATATACAATTGTCAAATTTCTATTATTTATTTTGGAACTAGATTTTTATACGACTTTTACTGTACTTATGATAGCCTGCCGCGAACACTACTAGTTGAGATCAAAACACATTTATAATAAGCATTCTATTTAAGCAAACTTATGTCTGTTTAGAATCCATTAAAATTTATTTATAGCCTAACCTAATGATTCTGACCCCCATATTTACTCTTAAAAAAAAAGACACTGAATGATTTTCAGTTCTAGCCTTTTTTTGTGTGAAAACGGGGCCTAAAGTGAATAAAAAAAAAGTTCTTTTTTAAATAATTTAAGAAAGTGGTGAAAAAAGCCCCTGACAAACCTATGTTTTATAATTAAAAGAAAATTAAGGGAATTACGTATTATTTGACTTGATTTCTTACACGCGACCAGTTAACAGAAAAGTATCTATTTAATTTATATGAAACATTATCAGTAATAATTTTCTCTCAAGGCATTTTGTTGAGAACTGCAATGATAAACTCACAGACATTACATAACCACTCTTTCAAAGTTGTAAAGTATACATAATTAATATTTTAAAATGTTTATATTAATAAACAGTGTCCATACCTTTTTAATAGATGCCTTGAAGAATGAGAAATATATACGAATTAGATTCTCAGCGATTTTAGAATCGTCTTTTCCGAGGAAGAATTGATTCAGGAAACATATGCCATAGTATTGTGCTCGAGGAGAGATGTTTGTCCTGAAATTGTTATCTTATTATACAAAAATAGAACATACTAATATTTACTCTTGTCGAGCCTAGAAATTTTTAATTGGACATATTTTTAAACTATGGTACCTAGGAAACCATGTCCGCCTTTCTCCAGGTACAGGATGTAATCTCAAAGCAAAATAAACTAGTACAGAAATAAGACAATAGGTGAAAGTAATTTATTCAACATTGGAACTTTTATTGATTATATTTTTTTTTAACTTTTTACTCTACTCTGCTTCACAAGGGGTTATTGTTGTTGAGAAGAAGCAGGAAGAAACTCAACATAATCATATCTTTTTTTTTTTTTTTAAAATAGCACTGATCAAGAGACATTTTGCAAAAGATTCTTACCATTTAAACAATTCCATCAATTTTCTTTAAATATACGTTTTTAATTTTATAAATGGTAGTCCAATAATGTTTTTCGAAATTCTATTATTATTACTTTTAAATCAAACATATTAAAGATATTAATATAAATTTTGGTTAAGCCAATAAGTATTCCACAATTTTTTTGCTCATAAGTTTAAATATGTTTATACACAACATTACTATAAAAAAACTACTTATTACAAAAGTTTTTTTATGAAAGTGGCTGAACACACTGCATGGCAAGCAAGCAGTAATATCAGAATATTGCATCCAGAATATTAAAAAAAATCCCGAGGACCATAACCAGGCCTTCACAACCACAACATTAGATACTAAATCACATAAGCCCATTGATTTAACTAATTAAAACATTGCCAGATATAGAGAAATTTCTACATCAAGGTGATATTTAGACGGCATCTTACAAAACTTTTGCTATATAATTTAAAAAAACATAAAATAAATAGGTTCTCACCTAAACAACATTTTTTCAATTTCAGCCAACACCACACCTTTCATATTAGGATGGTTAAATAGCAGCTGACAGAGATGATATATAACTTTAGAAGCTACTGCTTGTGATGGGTCACCAAGTTTATTTATAATATTATTTAATAGCATCTGGAAAAATAACATCATGTGTTACTATTTAAAACAACTCAATACTAAGGATAACTTAAAAAAGTACATACTTTTTCTCTTTCAGGATGATGCATGAGGAGATATGACATAGCACTAACTGCCTTCTCCTTGTTAGCTTCCACTGAGTCATGGGCAAACTTGTTAAGTGCTTCCACATATGCTGAAAATTAAAGATATACTTATTTAAACAGCGCATGATCAGTCATCATAGTAATGTTTATGGTAGGTCTATGCCTTGCAGTGGGCGTCTATTACCTATAATGATGGCTTTGTGACATATAAGACCTGTCACAAAGCCTTTTCTGGACCAAATACTTATTCAAGACCAGTATATAATGCATAATGTAACAATATCCTACTAATCTTGTAATACTCCAGAACGTAGCATCCCAAGTCAAGCCTCTCCAGAGGGATTAAGGTAAAGGTCTAGGGACTGCATTTTTTTAACAAAGAGAAAAGATATGTACAGTTGCAGCAGATCTAAGATATTACGAAAGAAGCAGATTTTTGGATGCGTGGCTTGCCGCTTCTTTAGTAACTTAAGGGTCAATTGAAAACACTCAGCTCGCCTATCTTTGATTGGTTTGGAAATGTGCTGAGTTTTTAGATAGCTCTATGGCAGTGTTTCTCAACATAGGGCCCACGCAGGGGGGTGCAATTGGTTTGTTAAGAGGGGATAATTCGGAAACGGACTCGACATGAGTTTAACCCTTTCTTGTTAATTTAAAAAATTTTATATGATACATAGAAATTTTAAGGAAAGGCATGTTAAAAAAATTTGGGAAACACTACTAAATAGTGTGACATTGAAAATATTCTTTTTATCCAAAGAGCCTAAAACTGTCCATTTTTCTTATGGCTGCATCCTTATGGATACCTGGAATCTCATATTCACAACTTTTAAAGCACATAGTTTGTTAATACTCTATGACTTACACCCATATAGTTCTTTCAGTTGATCCTCAAAATACCAAAGCTTGAGTATATTTCTACGTGCTTGTTTATTGCCTGAAGTAATTTCATCTATGTGTGCCAATGAGTGTTGTTCAAATGTGCGGAGTTTCATATCAGGTAATAAAAGTTCTGATATCAAAAGCTCTGACAAAGCATCTGTAAAGTACATTAATAATTATTACAATATAAAACCATTTAATTGTTAAATATATTTATAATCATTAAATGCATGTTTAATTTTACTGGTTGTATGTTTCTTTTTCATAAGTACACATAAAATAACTTACCAATTATTACAAGACCATCCTTTTTCTTAGCTGCCTTCACATTATTGACTAAATTTCTCAATGCTGTCAAGTTATAAATGGGATTGTCCTAAAAATAATAGTGTCTTTACTTTCAACCTTACGAACATTACATACTATATGAATAAAAAGGAATACTTTGCACAACAAACATTTCTTCAATAACTCTGTGAAGTATTAACTCCCCAAGGTGTTTTTAAAAACCATGTTAGCTCTGCTGATATCACAATTGTCAATTTATTGACTACTTGCCATGTTTAATCGTCCATAGTTTGAACTCAAAACAAATTATTAGTATTTTTTTTCATTAATTTATTAGTAGTTGCACCATAATGAAGAGATTAGCCAAAGAAACAAGGTAAGCAATATAGGTCAAAAGTGGCAATGGACACATCACTCTAACCGAAAGCCATTGGAATTAAAAAGCTCTTCAGTGAAAATCAAGTGTCAAGTGTCAGTGCCGTGTGGTTAGGTCCCTGACTAGATGGACTGATAACATAGGTCACTGTCATGAGAAATTGCTGGATACAGGCAGTGCAAGACTGGTCATTCAGGTAATCTAAAGCTTTGCAGTTGTTATTAAATGACATGATAATAATTCAAAATCTCTAAATTAAATAATATTACTTTTACATTATTAAAGTGATGTAAACTTACCTGTATAAGTATTGTGGCTGCAGCTACTCTGTCACCGATAGCACCTTTGTTTAATAATGTCCGTGCCCACTGATGATCTGATGAACCACTTTTAGTTGATTCTGTAATATATCCATGATAATTATACCTTTATTGAAATTTATATTTTTAAATAAGGCAATGCATTGTAATATAGCAAAATTGAAACGTATTTCATTTATACCTAATTGTTAAAAAGTAATTATTGGGATTCGGCACTTATTAAAGGGTACAAATAAAATCACACCAATAACACAATGAAACAATAGTTCTGTCCAGTCCTGTGTTTGTTGTTACAGTTTTATTTAAATATAAAAAGAAACTGGGTACTACTGGAAGTGTGTTATTTTCGCCTAAATAATATGATGTCCTGACATCATGCTGTTAACAATTATTCCAGCTATTTATTCAAAATATTTACACATTAAATATATATATATATATATATATATATATAAAAATGTTCTCACTATGTTATTATTTAATAACACTTACTTGTTTCATACGCCATAGTATCACCATGTAGTGCACTGCTTGCTTCTTTCCGGAGCTCCTCTATTTTATCTTGTGTTAATGATTTAGATTGTGGAGGTTCTTCTGGTATCTAAACAGAAAAACCATAAGTTTTTTTTTTACCTACATGCTGTCAGGCAAGAATAAAACGTGATATACTTATAAATACTTAATTTTAAACTAGAAAGCTCAGTTTTTTGTATCACTAATCTTGTTATTACTCAATTAGGGACTAACTACACAATATTCCTAAGACTTTTTACATTGTTACGCTATTTCATAATTCCCAATTTGATATTTACCTGATGATACCACTTCTTTCTATCACCATATTCCAAACTTTCAGCAAAATGCTTTGCAATACCTGCACCTTTCTTCAGATCTTCATTTTTGTCTGGTTTCCCGTAATTTGTGTAAGCCTCATCAACCAGAATATTCTCTTCGAACCTTTTATGCTTCATTTTTAATGATTGTCAATACTTAACATAGCCTTAAATACAAATCACTTATAACAAAATAAAAACACGTGAAAACTACTTTGACAATCAATTGACATATACTGCGAAAGGTGGCTTAGGTTTGCTATCGACAATATTGTAAACTTCAATATTTGATCATGATAAGTAATAGTATTTATTATAGGTGTAGTAAAGCCTATTCTTTTTTATTTAAATTTATGCTAAGTTTTTATAATTTTGAACCATTGTTGCTTGTATTTCGTTTGAATCACTGTTTTTCATATTTTGGCTGTACATCTTTCAAACATACGTCTAATCTATAGGTGTGTCAAATCCTGAGTGATATTTAAATTTGCACCTTACTGTTAATAAAATAAGTACAATTATTGTTTAAAAATTTTATTAAAAGATTTGTCATAATTTTAATCAACTGTCAGTTCATAAACCCAAATTTGTTGGCTGTTCGAAGTTGAGTTAAATTAAATTCTTATTCAAATAAATATTAATATTAGTAATTTAAGTTAAATATCTAATATGGACGACCAAGGAAGAAAAGTTATTGTTTGCGACAATGGCACCGGGGTGAGTTCATAATGTCCTGACTATGCTCTTCCGATAAGCGAGTGTAACTTTATTGAAAAACAATTTAATTTCAGTTTGTAAAGTGCGGATATGCTGGCAGCAATTTTCCTGCTTTTATTTTCCCGTCGATGGTTGGGCGGCCTATCATTCGCGCGGAAAACAAGATAGGAGAAATTGATGTTAAGGTATGGGTAATACGTTTGTTAAAACGCCGGAACCGAAGCGTTCATCGTGAATCATTCAGTCCAATTCACACATTCCGATTTATTGCTATTTAAAAATATACATATATATATATATATATATATATATATATATATATATATATATATATATATATATATATACGTAAATAGCAATATATATGTGTAGTATTTATATGTATGTATATACATAATGAAGTCAAAATACGTGAATTAAGTTTAATTTAAAATAAATATTGGTAGGATAATTCTTATGGATAGTGAATTACAAAAGTACTCTTAAATTTCTCACGGTAAATGATAGGATTATCTCTCCATTGGGGTGGTCTATATTTCTACAGTGAGAATAGCACAAGAAAGAATAAAATGGCTTTGTAAAATTGTGTTGATTATATCCTATAAATATCTCAAAAATTCCTGCTTTCACTAGTTAAAATTCAAAATATCTTTATTCAAATACTACACTACATGTAATGTCAAAATATTCAATTAATTTAACATTATATGTAGTGAGCTACCACCAGCTTGGAATGATAATCTGTTGAGAAGAGCAGGTTAGAATCTCAACAGTTGCTCTTTTTAAATGAAATTAACAATTTTTGATTTTTCATTATAATATCGATCATGTGATTGAGTCAACAAACAAGCTCCATAGATTTTGATCAAAAAACTCATGCTATAATAAGATTTTTTCATAATATTCTAATTTTAGATTTAAAACTGAAAAGGAGGGTCTGTGATATTTTGTGAAACTATGGCTATATGTATATATATATATACACATATATATATATATATATATATATATATATATATAAGTATATATTTATATGTATGTATATAAAGTTATTGTGTATCAGCTGATTTGCTCAACCCTCATTATTTTGATTTTATATAACCCTATTATTAGTGTCCATTAAAAAAATTTAAACAAATTTTTACTTTTTATAATTTGTTAAATATTTTTCAGGATTTATGTATCGGAGTAAGTAATGATATTATTCAGCATGCACTACACAGATGTAATAAGAATGTTACTGTTGTACTGCTATATCTTAATCCAAAATTAACCATAAAACTATTTTGTATCTCATGACTTGATGAGTGTTTTTAAATCAGTAATCGTATTGTTTTTGTCTGGAAGTTATTAACTTTTACCATTAACAGTACATATTAATGTTTTAGTACAATTTGTAGGGGTTTCTATTAATTAAATAACTATTTAAGTATAATATATTTAATTTATTGTGTTTACTTGTTTTGTTATTGGTAAGTGTGTTTGTCTGTCAGCATTTAGAATGTTCCTGATTTATTAGAGCGCTAAGGAGATTTACCCTGAATCTATTTTTTAAAGAGTGAATAACTATCTTTAAGCCAAGCGTATACCATCAAAGACTTCATCATTGATTAACATAATGGCAAAATAGAGTTTATATGCCTATAGCCAATAATAAAAAAACCTATTTATAGTAATTAAGCTGTGACTTCCTCAAGAGCCTTGGGGATGATTTATTAGTTATTTCACATGGTTTATCACAGTACTAATGTCATAGGTTGTTTTGGATATTCCATGTAGTGGCTGTGAGTAAGGGCAGAGTCCTTTGGAGAGGATATCAGTTTGGAATGTCATTTGAAACATGTTTATTATTCCAATATGTGGATATATGAAATGCCAGGGGTCCTCTGGTCTGTTACAGCTGTCAAAATATTTATACTAAAATCTGAGATGAGTTGGTAACATAATAAATTAGTTTGAAACATATATCCAGTCATAGTCCATAATAAAATACAATACACAAATACAAACATGCACAGTGTATTATAAAACATAATGTTTTCCTGTAAGATAGGTAGTTATAGTTTCAAAGGCTGAAACTACATAAGTTTAATAGGGTTGATTAAAAAATTTAATTAGAAAGATTAATAATCCAATGACTTAATGATATATGATCATTAACTAATCAAACTATTAATAATCTATCTACATATTTATTTGTACCATTAATAATAGAACTCTAGGAAAATTTAGTAATCATTGTTCAAAAAAGTTAGACAAGAATATTTGTCTGTGTTTTGCTCATTCCAAATGAGTAGCAAGTTATAGAAATATTTAACTTCAGAAAATCATCTGTATTGAATTAGTAAAACATTTTCCTGTTACATATAACTGTATAATATATATTTAAACATATTAAAACAATATTTTAACAGGATAGGCTGTCATAATATTATAAAAAGGTTTAGTAACATCACATCATTTATAGATGTGATCTTGGCATTCTTCTCGCAAGTATATATTTAAATTAATATAACATTTCATGCTTGCCAGAAGTTCGTCCCTGAGATTGTACAGGTAATGAGTTGTAATATGCCACAGTAATTAGCTTACATATTATTTTGCAAAGCTATTATCACGGGGGCAATTATAGAGACAGGATTTTTTAGGAATCCTTATTTATGGCATGAGGACCTAACACCATTAAAAAGTTTTCTAGCTTAAATTTAGGATTTAGCTGTTGAAATATATTTTATTAATAATTTTATTTTGTTCATGTAGCATCTATATGATAGATTTGTTTTGTGTTTTGTTTTACAGCCTGTATTGTTTATACTAATTATTAATATTTGATAATCATTCATTGGGGGTATTATACAGTTTGATATTTTTACAGGATTTGATGGTAGGGGATGAAGCATCGCAATTAAGGTCAATGCTTGAAGTGAGCTACCCAATGGAGAATGGGGTAAGAATGACACTATGCTGTTTATTTTTTTTTAATAAAATGTCTGGTGTTTTTAAATAATAATATAATATATAAAGATATGTGTATGGCTTTTCAAGTGCAGATAATATAATTGTAACAGTAAAAATATTACCAATAACTGCTGAAGTGCAATGTATATTGGTAGGATTACAATTGTGAAAAATTAATAAAATGTCTCTTTTGAAGCCTTTTTTTAAACATGATGAAAATTAAATTTCGTTAATGTTTGTAAATTAATGTTGTGTATAAGTCGTAGAAAATGTCAACTTGTGTCTTAATTTTTTGAATAACTTAGGTTATAATTAATAAACATTTTTTTTTGGATTATTACTCATGAAGCATTGATACTCTTTGATGCAGTAAAAGAATTCTATAGTATAAGAATTTTTTATTAATTCTTGTATTACAGAAGTAGTTAAAAAATATCAGCATCATAGCATTGTGCACATATTGTTTGTGATATTTTGATTGCCAAAAAAAGTATTTTTAATTATGTACATATTATACAACTTAGTAGAATCTTCTGTATGTGGTGCTTGTTTTACTTAGTCAAATGTTTCTTAATCACTCTGTATCTACAAATATCTTTTTAAATCAAAGTAGTTTCAGATGTAAGAAGTATGATATGTTTTTTAAGAAATATAATATATCTATGTATGTTTACAACTTATTGTTTCTGTTCACAGGTGGTCCGTAATTGGGAAGACATGTGTCATGTGTGGGACTACACCTTTGGACCAAGCAAGATGAATATAGACCCACGGGAGACAAAGATTCTTC
Source organism: Battus philenor (assembly GCF_028537555.1). Taxonomy (NCBI): domain Eukaryota; kingdom Metazoa; phylum Arthropoda; class Insecta; order Lepidoptera; family Papilionidae; genus Battus; species Battus philenor. The sequence goes on along the minus strand of NW_027181688.1, from coordinate 9,173,528 downwards.
TTACTGAGCCACCCATGAACCCAACTAAGAACAGAGAGAAGATGATTGAGGTTTTAGTTCTTTGTTATTAACAACAATTGTATATTTAATTTCAATGATAATGTTATGCTGAAATAGTATTGTCATTTTATCCTCAACATCATTTTAGCTGTAGGTCATTATAGCCATCTACTGGACACGGGCCTTTTTCATCAATATTACAGGTTGAAAGCGGCCCGCATCTAATGCCTTCCAACAACCTTAACAAGCTCGTCTATCCACCTTGTGGGTGGACGTCTTATACTCCACTTTTGATCTGTGGTGAAACCTTTAGAGTCTTAAGCCTCCAGCAGCTGTCGGTTTTGGCTATTAATCTATGTATACTTTCACCTATAGCTTTCCACCTATGGTTAAGAAGGCATTCATAAAACTTGTGAAGTGAGTGGACAACAGTATAATTATGTATACATTTTAGAACTATAAGGTTTGAGATCTGAAATTTTATAGAAATAGTCCTTCTGCTGAGTAGATGACGGCTAAAAATTCTACATAGGAGGTTTATAGAGTGTTCAAGGCAAAGCAGGTGGAGGACAGCTATTACATAATATATAACAAGTCCAGATTAGATATACAAAAACTTTTATGTATTTAAGAATTATTTATATGTGCAGGTCATGTTCGAGAAGTATGGTTTTGACAGTGCATACATTGCTATACAGGCTGTGTTGACTTTGTATGCCCAAGGCTTGATCTCCGGTGTGGTTGTGGATTCTGGTGAGTTTTACACGTTACTCAACAGTCTTTACCCTTTGGCAGTTACATAAGGATAATAAAATTACCAAGTGCTCAATGTCAGTGCAATGGAAAAAGTTAATAAAGACATGCAGTTTTATAATTGTTTTATAATTATAACTCACTGAAAGGGATTTTGTTTCTTTTTTAAGCTTCAACTGTACATTTAGTTTAGGCCTTGTTAATTTCTCTCTACTTTCTCCCCTCATGGGCCGTAGCGATCCAGTTGCTGCCCGCTACCTTTATAATATCTCCATGGCCTTACCCTTTGTACTGTGCTCTCCGTACTACCAAGCTTGCTCTTGAATTTTTTTTTTTCTAACATTTTCGCTCGTTCTCTTAAATCTCGTCCTAGGAGAGATTTTGTTTTGGTTCTTATTCATTTGTCTATCAACCCCTTAGAGTGACACACACCCATGGGTTCTGCCATGTAATTGTTGGTTAAAAATAGTGTATATAGTATTTCTCTCAATGTTTAAAATATTTATAACAATGAGCTTGTTTATAATTTAGTGAAACTTCTTTATGTTTGACAAGCACCTTTGAAACGTCATAACATTGATATAAAATGTAAATTTATACATAGTGTTATTTATTCCAATTTTTGGAATGTTGATTTCATTTATGAAAGAACATAAGACAATATCATGTCGGACTATTGTTAAATATAAACTGCTTAATACTATATATTTTTGTTCAGGTGACGGTGTGACACATATCTGCCCGGTGTACGAGGAGTTCGCACTGCCGCATTTAACGAGACGCTTGGACATTGCGGGAAGAGATATAACGAGATATCTTATCAAGGTGAGTTATGTTTGAAGGCCTTTTTTATAGTTTAAATCACCAATTGTTTGTAACTTTCTTGTAGGGAATTCTGACGTGAAATTCCTTCTACTGCGGAGACAATTAAAGGGTAATGTTGGACTTCTACTAACTTAAAACTGAGTGATTTAAGAACGCAGAGATTCATCACCTGCCTATACTGCGATTGTCGGACCCTGATTCCTAATTCAGAATTATAAAGCTCTGGATTTCTGATTCAAACACGTCGAAAAGATTAGACCATAGCCTTGTCCGTGGCTCATTGAGATCAATATTTCAGTCATATGTTGTCTGCTGCTGGTTGTTGGCTTACTCCATAGATTTCTTATAGGACCGATTAGAAATCTGCACCCTTGTTGAGATATAAATCCTTCATTAGTTTATTTAAATGTCTGTTCTGTTCTAATCCTTTTACAATTGGCAATGAAATCGAGTTAAGTAAATGTTGAAATTAAAAATTTTATTGTTCATTGCAACTAGATATTTGTAACTTGACATGGTTTGTTCGAGATTGTATTCATTAACAACTTCATCATCATCACAGCCGATAGACGTTCATCAATTCGCCACGATGGAAGGTCTTGCGCTGCTTACATCCAGCGACTTCCCGCTACCGGTCCACCTATTGAGGGACTTGGCCACGCCTCGTTTACCAGCTTGAGGTCGCCATTCCATAACCTATTCGCCCCAATGGCCATCGGCTGCACGAACGAGCAATACCTCGAGCTACGTCGCCGATTTTAGTTCTTCTTTTCATTTATAATGTTATTTTTAAACTTTTTGTTGTCTCCAGTTACTGTTGCTCCGAGGCTACGCTTTCAACCACTCAGCGGACTTCGAGACAGTCCGCATGATGAAGGAGAAGCTGTGCTATATCGGATATAATATTGAACAAGAGCAGCGTCTCGCGTGGGAAACCACTGTCCTTGTTGAACCTTATGTCGTAAGTAATAAATCATATTCTTCAATGTCTAGACCTAGGATAGGTAACTATGTCTTAAATAACTTATATGATAATAACAGGGCTTCTCTGCTTTTGAGCACTATAGTTCAACACATTGAGTACTAATTGTTTAAGGAGCTGTGCTAAGAAGACCTATCAAGCCATTAAGCCTTACATTTTAAGATGAACATAATAGTTTAGTACTGCACAGGATTTTGTATAAATACATTTAAAAAACCCTTAAGTTAAACGGTTTTTTGATTCTCATATTGTGGTGGTTGTGGAAAAATATGTACCTAGTCCGCTAAATTAGAACGGCGTCCATCTTGAATTTTAAATTTTGACATAATCATCGTGTTTTACTAGTGTAGCCCTTTCATTTGATACCCATATTGAGGGGGTTAAGAAAAATGTGTAATCCGCCATTTTGTATCGGCGGCCATCTTAGATTTATAATATTATTGATTTTATTATATTATATTGTCATCTAAATTAAACGTGTGTACCAAATTTCAGATCAATCTGACAATGGGGAGGTGCTTAAATTTCAATTTCTATTTTTGACCCGAATAAATAAACAAATTCCGTACGGGTCGAACTAAATAAAACCGTTTAATTATAAAATCATGAAAACCACATTTTATATCTTAACATGAGACCCTATTTGCTTCTTCTCCGTTAATAACAGCCAATTGAATGGATATTGGAAAAAACAATCACTAAATAATCGATTTTTTTCTCGTTAAAAGTAATTGATTTGAGAAACGACTGTTAATATAAAAATCTATTATTTTGTCACATCCCTGGGTTAGTCGTGTATCTTGTTTTAACTTTTAATAAAATAATCTTATTGTTTAATTAAAGTAATCTATTAATATAAAAATTGATTATTTTTTGGAGGGCCAAGAGATTTGACTGATTTGACCTTAAAAACCTGGCTTCTTAGCCTTGGTCAAATCCAATGAAGTGAATAATGTAATATATTGTACCTATGCAATTGGTGAGCTGTGGCTCCTGGGAGGACGTTCAAAGTTAGTCACTGTGTGGAGGTATAAGTGAACATTGTTGAGCTCTTTGCTATCATAGACCAAGTGAAGTTCTAAATGCCACCAGGGAAGCATTTTGTTCTTGAAAAAAAATATTGGTTTCGCAATCTATAACTGTCCCTTTGTATATCTATATAAAATTACGTCCGCATTTTAAAATAGTTTCATATATAAATATTTGTCACAGCTTCCGGATGGGCGCGTGATAAAGGTGGGCGGAGAGAGATTCGAGGCACCCGAGGCTCTATTTCAACCGCACCTGATCAACGTCGAGGGTCAGGGTATCGCAGAGCTGGTGTTTAACACCATTCAGGTAATGTTTTAATGTTAATATTTAGAACAAAATAAAATAAGTTTCAAGGTAACTACTCTTACTACATAATACTTTTAACTTATTGTTATTAAAGATTTTATGTGGTGAAAATGAAACACGAAACTTTTAGTTTATTGTTCCCATAGTGAACATGTATGTCTATAAATATATTATGTATAAAAATATATTACTGCGTCTTCAATTTACATGTTAGTCATTACTTATTCAACCTAAAAGCATCATTGTCATTTTAGCAATAGTACTGCTGAACATAGGTCTCCTCAATAAATTTACACCTTAACAAGATGGGACGAGGGTATATACAAGATATGCATGCTATAGACTAGAAGTTTGTATATATAGCGTCTTCCTACAACTATGTCCACCTTGTGAGCAGACAAGGCCTTTTCTGCGTGGTTTTTTTTTAAACTTTTAGGCCTTAACGGCCATTGGTTCTATGTGCTAGATGATTTGTTAAATGTAATATCATCATAATGTCTTTTTTTGTGCAAATAAGACATTGGAGCTGGAAACTTCTTGAGTGGCAACGTTCAGATGCGGGCAACGAAAGATTGGTCATCGTACCAATTTTGGAGAGAGGCATCTTCCTTGCAGTGGGCGTCTACGGGCTGAAGTGATGATGATGTTTAAAACATTGATTTTGCAGGCTGCCGATATAGACATGCGTAATGAGCTATACAAGCATATCGTGCTTTCGGGCGGTTCCACCATGTACCCGGGGCTGCCCTCCCGCCTCGAGCGCGAGATCAAGCAGCTCTACCTGGAGCGTGTGCTGAGGAACGACTGCGACAAACTAGCTGTGAGTTCTTTAAAGCTTACTTCCTTTTTTACTGAAAAAAAGTTTTATCAATGAAGTTTAAGAGAGTAAATTAACTGAGGTAGTATTTTTAAACAAGAATGTTCCGTATCTGACAGTTTTGTCAAATGGAAAATAACTATTTAAAAAAAAAAAACAAAAGAGTCAGTATAGTTATATTTGCACATGTTTTAATTTATAAGGTATCTTAGAACACGATCATGTCGGCAAGTATGTAAAAAAAGTACTTGGACTGTATCTCTTATCACAAACACTGTCATTGTTATGGTAATAGTTGTGTCTCCTAATGTGTTAACGCACACATAGCGAAGAAGTTCAAAATGAATTGAATCTATATATGGTAAAGTGAACTGAATGTGCTTGCTTGTTAAACAGAAATTTAAGATCCGCATCGAAGATCCGCCACGGCGTAAGGACATGGTGTTCATCGGTGGCGCAGTCCTGGCGGAAGTCTGCAAGAACAGGGACAATTTCTGGCTCTCTAGAGCGGAATATCAGGAACAGGTAATATAAACCTTATTACTGTGTCATTTAGGTCATTATATAGATATACAAATTTTTATATTTATGTATTTAATTAGTAATTCATATGTCTTCCCAATATATACTCTGAATGATTCTCGAGAGACATGTGTGTTAATATTTAATTTTTATTTACAAATAAAAATTTTATAGGATGTATTGTTGTGAAGTTTTTTCTTGTTTCTTCTCCACAAGTATAACACCTTGTGACGCAGAATAGAGTCAAAAATAAAATAGATTTAAAAAAAGTCAATCAGTAAGAATTCTGTAAAAAGTTCTAATTTTGAATAAATGAATTTTATCTTTATCTTTAATATTTTCTTTCAGGGTATATCATGCCTGAGGAAGCTGGGCCCAAGAGCAAGCTAATGCGTTAAGAGCAATAACGATTGTGTATTATAACTCACATCTAGTTTCATTGATTCCGAAAGATGTCAACTTCTATAGATAAAAAAACTTGAAATTATTATAGTTAATATCTAGTTGTACACAGTAAATCATCCTCATTACTTTTTTATCATTATGTAATGCATTATTGTGTAATGATATATTTTGATTTTATCTATAAATGTTCATTTTAAAAGATTTTTGGCCAACTATGTTCATATATTTTACTGTAATTAATAATTATCTCACAATATGTGAGTATATATTGCTCCTTAAACTATGTTTATAGCCTATTATGTTTAGTAATCATTTATATTTAGAATATCATACTCGGTAACATGTTGAGCACAAAAATAAGTCTCAGAATTTTAAACCATTGTTTTTTTGTTGAAAAAGACCCAAAATAATCAAATTAGGGCTAATAATGTTTTTTTTTTTAATTTGCTTATATAATATTAAATATTTGATGTATTTTTGAATAACGATGGATTTAAAATTTAATAAAATTTAGAATTTCCAATATGATATCAGCAAGTATTTTTAAACATGACATTAGTAATTATTAATTATTATTCAACAGTTTGTTACAGTCAGTATTGAAATGATGTCGGAACAACATTGGAAGGATTACTAGCGCCATCTATATGCTCCATGCAAAGTTACAACGATAAATATTGCATATCGACCTTTAGAAAGAGACAATCGGCTAATTTCGGCATTGTAGAGCGTTATCTCTGTCGCACGAAATACGACTGACAAAACGTCACATAGGGAGTGTGGGATAAAAATAGTGCTCTACGAAGTCGAAAATAGCCGGTTGTCTCTTTAAAAAGGTAAATGTGCAATATTTATTGCCGGGTACTGTATATATATGCAATTATTGGATTATAGAAGAAAATTCTCTGGGATTCATGTTATCATATTACAATTACGTCAGCTATGTATATATACGTACATATATATACAAAGCTACATTATATAAAAATGTTTTTCAAATTCTATGATGCTACATCGAATCCCAGATGTTATGTTAATCCATGAATACTTTGTGATTTTTATCAAATATAATTTGTATTCTTTTGAACACTACAAGCAATGTACTTCGTATCTAAGACTGTATAGCATTTATAAGTTGCAATTGCATGAAAAGTGCTGGAATCTGGAATGATTTGTACTAAATAAAAAAATAAAAAATTGCTTTGGTTTTATTTTGAAGACCTAATATTTCAACAACAATATTTTCAAAATTTCATGTAGATAAAAAAAGGTAAAAATATCTTCATATAGTGCTACCGAGACCTTTATACTGCGCCGTAGAAAATCGTGGCAAAGTGGGGACTGACAGAACGGAGCTGCTGTTACGTTACCCACCCCCTCCACCATCTCGCCACGCTCATACCTAAGGCGCGGTACACCGGTTTCGGTAGCACTATAATAATGTGATTAAATTTTCAATGCAATAATTTAGGATGTATTCAAAGCATACATATCGTAGACACCTTTTTAAGGTTTAGGTAAGTTATTAACTATCCTGAGTTATTAAAAATCTATGGGTATAGGCATATGTCTACCGTCAAGCGTCCCACGGCTGGTATTATGATAATGATAAGACCTTTCCTCTTGCCTTAATGAAATGAAAAAAAAAAAACTTAATTGTCTGGCACGTTGAGTTTTGCATTTGGCAATGCAGCTATATAAAGTGATCACTCTGAAACTATTGGAATGTAACAGACCAATAATTCTGGCAATACAAAGTCTACAAGAACAGTTAGTTAACAATAATTAATACAATAATTGTAATTTGAATTTCGAAAAAGCTTTTTCTTACTATATTATCATCACGCAGTTTATTATTTCTGAAGACCTTGATTTTTAGTTAGGCCATACCGTACATTAATTGAGAGAAAAAAGAATTAAGAAAGGGACTAATATATAGATACTTCAGCTATGCAGCAGTAGTCGTGCAATGAAGTGCACCGCCCGCCAGCTCGCTGATAAATACGCGTGCAGCACCTTATTGCAAGGCTACTGATGTATAGCGGAAGTAGCTATACATCAGTAGTCCCTTTCTTAGTTAGGATGGACTTCCGCAAGGTAACGCCTGAATCTATTAGATAAAAGAATTAATTATATGTTCACCACTTAATGGCTTTTACTTTTTCCCATCACCCTGTTTATTGTTCGTTCGTGTTAAGAATGTAATGAAACATTATTGTCCGCAGGTCCAGCTACCAATCCAAAAACAAGGAAAACATACCTAATTAGAAAATGACACTCCGAGGTTGTTTGTACAGGTTGTCAAAGGGAAGGCATCTGTTGCTGAAAATATTATTAATACAATTTTTAATGTATGACATGGAAAGAAGTTACAGTATTTTTAAATTTCAGCATATTAATATTTTCTCATACAAAGTGTACTGAAATGTATTATTACAAAGATAGATAAATTTGTTTACAACAATTTCATATAATAAACTTTAAATCACCCACCTTTGTTCACATTGCAATACTTTTTGGGTTTATTTAATTTGTGGCCTTTAGAAAGTAATCATATATACTGTCAATATTTAATAATAAATAATGCTTAATGCTAAATAAAAAACAAAATATATAGTTATTTCATTTATTTCACGTTGTCTTCAGATTTCTGTCGAACCGACGCGCCATCAACCTGTGTGAAAATAAAAAAAAGAATGTTTGTTATTTTTATTTTTTGATCAAAAACACTAAACGGCAAAGACAAATTGAAAAGACCTTTTTTAATTAAAAATGATTTTTTTGGTTTGCATTATAGAGTTTGTTGGTATAACGTACTAATAACGTTAAATATAAACGCAAACGTTGACGCAGGCAACATACGGAGTCTCCCTTGGCAGATGTAACATTAATTTCAATAAAAATTAAAAATAAAATATGTGCGAATTTTATTTCTAAAAAAATATGTCGTTTAAATGCTGACAATCGCTTTGGGAACACCCTTATAATCTGGTATCTGTGTTCGGCATGACTAACGAACGGTATTTTGTTTAAGTGCTGAGATTGCCACTGGGTTCGTTTGGTAGACTTTACCCATGGCTAAGATAGGACCTGGGCGACTAAGGGATATCTCCAAAACTATTAATTTTTCAAGGAAGAAGCGCCATGGTTTCTTTAGCGGTGTGAGATGCGACACCATTTTGTTGAAACTACGTAAGCGAACTAAAGGCAGAACGTTCTCTTAAAATTGGCATGAAATGATCGTTTTATTTTTGGCAATTACCATGGTTGCGAATGACGATTTGTGATTTCTGATAAAAAAGTAATTCATATTATTAAATACAATTTTCTACAAGTTACATATGTTTATTGAAATATAAGTAAGTGTTGTTCACAGGTCAATGTTAAGTAAATTTCTATCAGTAAACTAATAAATGAACGTAAGTAGAAGTTTTAAATACTTTAATGTTAAATTACTCTTGTTCGCCATAATAGTGAATATTTTTGGTTAAAAAAATTACATTCGTTGCATTTGAAAAACGATTTATTTGTCTTATAACTTAGGGATCAGGTTTGACTCTCTGGTAATATTTTGTAAAAGGATTTGTTTATCTACCATTTAATTCTATTTGGTTTCTTTAAAAGTTAAGCAAATGCCATGAAGACAGAATTTAAATTTGTATATATCGATATCTGATTTTTTCAAATAATATTGTATCTATTTTTTTATATTTGTATCAGTTAAATCCTAGAGGTAAGTAAGTAAGATGAAGAGTAAACAATATTCATAAATTCTCCTAGCTAAATCTTCAAAATAAATTTCATTCAGTATTATATCAAAATAAGATAGTTATTGTATTGAACAATATTTTAAGTTACTCCCAAAACAATTTTAAGTTGGAGAATTCTGTTCTATGAAATTTTGCAATCTTGGCAGTATACCAGTTTTATGGACTTATTGGGCACGTATATACGTATATACTTTCTAATGTCTCATTATATTGTTTGCGACGGTAGCGCTTTATTGATTTAAACTTTTTCTATTGGTTTTAGAAGCTGAAAATATACTTAACGTTACAATCTTAAGTTAGAACACAATATATTGTGCCAAGAGAATACTGAACGTAAAAATATATACAGGCATAAATTAATTAATAATTCTCATGTCAGGAGTTGAATCGAGCCGTAATAATGGCGGCTAAGCCATATATTATATCAAAAGAATACTTACCTCTGGTCTCTGAATAAAATTGTAATATTTATTAAAATTCAATAAATTATATACATATGCGTAAGTACGCTTTTTAAAAGAATACGGGGTTCTAACAAGACGACGTTATCTGCCACACACCTCATACTACAATATTTATTCTGCATTAACGATCAACAGCCATCAATTGGTATTTCGAATGAATAAAAAACTTAAATGATATCATACAAAAACTTTGTTTTATTTAAATTTAGATATTTTTTTTCAAAGTGTATCTAAACCTAAGTCTAAACAAATATTCTGCATAAAACGCTGTTGATTTCTTAACGAAATATTTGCGTTCAAAATTTGCTGTCCTAAAAAAATTGGTGCCCCGGACCTGGGCCGATGTGGCCCTTGGGTATCAAATATCCCTAGTGGCAGTGCTGGATTGATTTAATGTTTTTCTATAGGTTTTAGAAGCAGAAAATATATATATCAAAATAATACTTACTCCCGGTCTCTAAAAAAATTGTAATATTTATTAGAATTAAATCAATTATATACAAAGTTGCCAGCACGCTTTTTGAAATATTTAATATTAAGGAGTTCAAATAGAGCGGCATTCATGTCACAATATATATTTTAAGCATTCACTGGTTATATACCTATGTACAATGGGTACATATATGTGCACTACCGACATATAATCACATGTGTCGTGACATTCTTCGCAGTGGTGCTAGGATTATATTAGTTGCATTAAATTTAAGATAACTTTAAATTACCAAGGTAGATCTTTAAATATTTCATTAGGTATTTGCTCTTTCAAAATTAAGAAATATTATAAGTAGGTGAAAAGAAACTTACAGGTGGTTTGTAAATAAAATTACTAAAGATTTCAAACCAAAGTGCATAAACAGTAAAATTATAAAAGTAAAAATATTCAAAATGGCTTCAAAAGTTTGTCAACCCTCGAGCCGAGCCATGGCTCATTTGAGAGGCTCGAAAATAAATGTTAAACTTGTTTCTTGCTTGCAATTATTGTTCAATGTATAAATAAAATAATAGTGTTCAAAACATCCTTTAGGACGGAGCGCCGCAGGGGCCTAATTGGACATTTTGAATGCACCCTCTTTATTTTCTTTCGCTTCTGATGACAGACTTGAAGGATATGTACATTTTAATAGCGACTACTTTTTTTAATTAAATAAGAGACTTTACTCACCGGCCTCTAAAAAAGTATCAACATTAATTAAAAATTATTGATTTGGTTTCTTAATCATTTTAATTATTTAATATTCTTAATTGACTAACGCAAGAGAGAAATTGTTGTAAAATGGGGTGAATATAATCGTTATGATGGCGGAAAGTTATAAATAATACTACGTTATTTATTTAATTAAGAGAATTAAAAAATTACAAATACAGGTTTAATTTCTTTTAAAGAAAAGCATGCATGTACCTTCTATGGATCAACATCATTAAGCTTTATGACGATTTGGATATATCGAAATCGACTAAAAGTTACTGCCTTCTCTATTGACAAATAGCACATAACGTGGTTTATGTTCATCGTTATGTCATCCGAAAGACATACATATATTGAGAACCTTTCGACTTCAATGGCTGTCTGTTGTACGAGCAATGTACCCCGCCGATTACCACATAAGATGATTAATCCTTCGAGGTACGTTTGTAACCTTGGTTCTTTTGCGGATCGACGCGATGCTCCGAGAATAGCCTTTTCCATTGTTCTCTGGGTGAACTAAAGCCTTCTCATAATGACACATACGCTACGAATTAACACAAAAACGACTTACCGGTTTTCGCTGTATAAAATAGTTGTAATTATAATAATTATTACATTGCTTATACAGGGACAGTAGCATATTTTTTACATGTAAAAAACATGCCGTAGACGATTGGGTAAGTCTCCATTCAGTCACATGTTGTATATCGGATAAGTAAAATTAACTTTTATAACACAACCTCCACGACCAAGCGCCGCAGGGATGTAGGATAAGCTGGCATTTATGAGTACTTGCTCTATTCGCCAAAAGCAGGACGATGGTATATAAAAATTTAAATATTTTTTATTGTTAAATAACAGTGCAGTACTTACAACCTGTAAATAAAATTAATAAAATTAAAAAGTCAAAAGAAAAGTTTCAAATTAAATAAATATGACGATGTTTTGGTATTTATTATTGAAAAATAATTGCGTAGAGAGAAATTCTTATATAATAAGGCGAATATAATCGTTATAATGGCGGGAAGTCGCTTGATAAGCGCCAAATTGTTACTAATCTGGCTAAAGACCCACAAGCTAGATTGACTCGTCGCTACACTGAAGATCTTCTGGGTTTTGGTCTGTTCAAAAGTATTTTGACCCTAAAACTGAAGAAAACAATAAGGCGCGGAGGGAGGAGGAAATTGCGGTTGAGCCACTGAAGGCAGATGAACTACCAGAATCGAAATGCCTTCAGAAGCTGTTTAACACCGTCCTCAATGAAAGCAAAACCTTACAGTAGGAACATGGTATTGTTATTTTTAAAGGTGATAATACGTTTCAGAATAATTACAGTCTGTGCCTTGAATGGGCACCTACAGGTTGAAAAAGAAGAAAAATTACAAATCCACTTCAATTCTGAGCCATGTCCACAAGTTGTTTTTGATATTCATTACGAATTTTCCCGCACGTTAGTTTGGTGAACCACAACTTCCGAAAAAGCCAGTTTCCATAAATTTAAACCTGCAGGTAAGATACCTTGACGGTATAGTTTCCGAGAAATCATTTCATACCATAAATATATTTATTGTATGTATACCATGTTCATGGGTCCATATAAAACACTTTACAGTCTAATAAAGTGATATAATAGGTTTCGTTGGTCAATTTATCGTCGCCATCGTCTTCGTTTCAGCCAAAAATTATAGTATTTTTTCATCATAGCTAATAAAACTACTGGACTAGGATATAGAGGTTAATGCTCGTACAAAGTTTTTAAATTTAAAATCAGGGAGGACCTCGCATCGTTGTCAGCTGGTGACAACGTTTAAGCAGCTTACTTCAAATTGTCATAGTACATCTTTTAATATTAGTTTAGGTTATTGCGCATTTAAAATTAAGGAATATTATAATTATATGTGAATAAATAAAAAAAATTGATCTTAAATAAGTAATGAAGTAGGTCAACGGTAACTTACAGGTGGTCTCTGAATAAAATTGAAATAACAATTTAAAGATTTCACATCAAATTACATAAACAATAAAATTATAAAGGTTAAAATATTCAGAAGGGCTTCAAAAGTACATCAACATTCGAGCAGAGCCATGGCCTACTCCGGGAGGCGCGAATTGAGTAATGTTAAATTTGTGTCCAGTGAAGCTGCAAGTTGAGGTCTATTTGGAAAACCTTTACATCACCTCACTCTAAAGAACCTCCAGCTAATTAGTGTAACTACTCGGCGGCTCCCAAAGTGAAATAAATAACGTAACAAACCCGAGTTTATACTCCCAAGGAGCCTACGAACTGATGGCAGTTCGGAGACTCCTTTGTGTAGTGACTGTACCTTCATTTGTTATGGTCGAACTTAACACATTCTACCAGGGAATACTGCTCGTTTTATAGGAAATAAATACTTGACCCTTCTTATAAGGCCTATCGTAAGCGACCACGAATATAAAAAATAAAGAAAGAATCGATATAAATATCATGACCCATATTAATGTTCGCACGTTGAAAAGTTTCAAATAAAATTATTGGTCAATGTATAAATAAAATAATAGTGTTCAAAACAGCATTTAGGACGGAGCGCCGCTGGGGCTTGCTTGGACATTTTTAATGCACCCTCTTTATTTTTTTTCGCTTCTGATGGCAGACATGGAGGATATATACATCTTAATGGCAACTACTTAATTTTAATTAAATAAGAGATTTTACTTACCGGCTTCTAAAAAAGTATCAACATTAAAAATTATTGATTTGGTTTAAAAAAATTGATCTTAAATAAGTAATGAAGTAGGTCAAAGGTAACTTACAGGTGGTCCCTGAATAAAATTGAAATAACAATTTAAAGATTTCACATCAAATTACGTAAACAATATAATTATAAAGGTTAAAATATTCAGAATGGCTTCAAAAGTACGTCAACATTTGAGCAGAGCCCGGGCCTACTCTGGGAGGCTTGAATTGAAATGTTAAATTTGTATCCAGTGACGCTGCAAGTTGAGGTCTAACTAGAAAACCTTTACACCACCTCACTCTAAAGAACCTCCAGTTAATCGGTGTAATTACCCGGCGGCTTCCTAAGTGAAATAAATAACGTAACAAACCCGAGTTTATACTCCCAAGGAGCCTACGAACTGATGGCAGTTCGGAGACTCCTTTGTGTAATGACTGTACCTTCATTTGTTATGGTCGAACTTAACACATTCTACCAGGGAATACTGCTCGTTTTATAGGAAATAAATACTTGACCCTTCTTATAAGGCCTATCGTAAGCGACCACAAATATAAAATAGAATCGATATAAATATCATGTCCCATATGAATGTTCGCACGTTGAAAAGTTTCAAATAAAAATATTGTTCAATGTATAAATAAAATAATAGTGTTCAAAACATCCTTTAGGACGGTGTGCCGCAGGGGCCTGCTTGGACATTTTAATGCACCCACTTTATTTTTCCTTCGCTTCTGATGACAGACATGGAGGATATATACATTTTAATAGCAACTACTTAATTTTAATTAAATAAGAGATTTTACTTACCGGCCTCTAAAAAAGTATCAATATTAAAAATTATTGATTTGGTTTTTTAATAATTCTAATTAAATAATTAATCATTTAGTATTCTTAATTGACTAACGTAAGAGAGAAATAGTTGTAAAATGGGGTGAATATAATCGTTATGATGGCGGGAAGTTTTAAATAACACTACGTCATTTTATATAAGCCGATAAACACTACTGCATGGCATACGCCTTTCCCAAAGATCGCCAGGATCCAGCGACCTCCCGCAACCTTGACTTTCTCCACGTAAAGGGCCTCAATACGACGCATCTACCTGCTCGCGATAGCTACTCAAGATCTTTTCGACACCATAGGTTGCACGAGCGATATGCCCGCCGCACTGCTGTTACAGACGAGCGAATCTTAGAGGTCCGTCGTTGACCTTGGTTCTTTGCCGGTCTCATTTCAATTCCGTCTCGCTGCAAAGTTCTGTGTCCAAGAGACCTTGAGCCTTCTTATAAAACCCACCGTATGCGACCACGTCTCGGATTCGTACATCATCACCCGGCATCGCACACTATTCAAAGACCGGTATTTTCGACTAACGGTATAACATTTAATTCATTCATTTCTTTTTGATTTAATCTCTATTAATTTACTAAGTGATGAAGTAGGAGAAGAGAATAATTACAGGTTTCCCCTAAATAAAAATGAAATAATTATGAGAATTAAAAAAATACAAATACAAGTTTAATTTCTTTAAGAGGAAAGATTGCTTGTACCATCTGTCTCACACTACCTATGTGATGTGTTGTAATTTTTTTCAAATAGACCGGACTGTTTGTATTTCGTGAGACAGAGATAATGATCTACGAAGCCGAAACTATCCGATTATCTCTTTCTTAAAGTCAATGTTCAGTATTTATCGCCAGGTACTGTACAGACTTGGCGCGAGTGATGTTGTCACTTTAGAGCGTAATAAAGTGTAATCCTAATAGCGACCCTTGTGGCACACCGGTTTATACAGCGTGTAGGAAAAATTGTAGTATTCTTGCGACATAGCTAATAAAATTACTGAACTACGAGTAGGATATTGAGGTTAATGCTCGTACAAAGTTTTTAAATTTAAAATCCGGGAGGACCTCGCATCCTTGTCAGCTGGTGACAACGTTTAAGCAGCTTACTTCAAATTGTCATAGTACATCTTTTAATATTAGTTTAGGTTATTGCGCATTTAAAATTAAGGAATATTATAATTATATGTGAATAAATAAAAAAAAATGATCTTAAATAAGTAATGAAGTAGGTCAAAGGTAACTTACAGGTGGTCTCTGAATAAAATTGAAATAATAATTTAAAGATTTCACATCAAATTACATAAACAATAAAATTATAAAGGTTAAAATATTCAGAAGGGCTTCAAAAGTACGTCAACATTCGAGCGGAGCCTAGGTCTACTCTGGGAGGCGCGAACTGAAATGTTAAATTTGTATCCAGTGACGCTGCAAGTTGAGGTCTAACTAGAAAACCTTTACACCTCCTCACTCTAAAGAACCTCCAGCTAATTAGTGTAACTACTCGGCGGCTTCCTAAGTGAAATAAATAACGTAACAAACCCGAGTTTATACTCCAAAGGAGCATACGAACTGATGGCAGTTCGGATAAAAAAAGAATCGATATAAATATCATGTCCCATATGAATGTTCGCACGTTGAAAAGTTTCAAATAAAATTTATTACGGCGATGTTTTCATTTCTAATATTAAATATTATTTACGTAGAGAGAAATTCTTATATAATGAGGTGAATACAATCGTTAAAAGAGCAGAAGTCGCTGGTTGTTTCTGATAAGCGCTGGTAGATCGGCGCTTGCTGCCAGCTTTCTTTGTGAATGCGGCGTAATGTAAATTTAATTTTAAGCTGACGATTAAGCACAACAGTTAAGTTAATTTTGCTACGAATGTTTTTTTTTAATTGATAAGAGTTCGGGAATTGTTGTTGTAAGTTCTCTTTTTAAGGTAGCCCCATAAAAATACGTGGGAGTTAAGCAATATGCGCTCGGTGATCGCGTGACATCCTTAAAGCGAATGCTTAATCTTTTGGGGAAAACTTATCGAAGTACATCGAAGGTCTGGTCGTGTGCACCATCCTGTTTGAACCACGATCCGTAATCATGCGTTGATTATTCTCACTATTGGCATTCGTTGAAGCCTTACGTCGAATAAAAATGGATAGTAATAAGTCTATAGAACCATATTCTTATTCGTAGCTGATTTGGTCGGGTCGAGTACTTTATGTATAATAACAGCGTATTTTATGATAAATTAAAATATGACATTAACGTACTCTGTGTAGCTTTTTACGCTCCACTTCTTCGGATTTTGCCTGTAAATATAATTAAAAGATATAATGTAAGCAATTAAGATCATTTGTTGTGGTACCTATTATTTAAACCTTTAAAAATACGTAATGAAAAAAACAGTATTTCTTTAGTATTTTTCTATATAATCTATAGATATTATTTATTTTAACATGTACATTCTATATGTATTTCATAATTTAAAAAAAAATCTTAATAATTACAGACGACGGTAGATAGTTCTGGAAGGTCCAGGAAGACAGAAACACAATTCTAGTGATATATACATATATATTTACTTATTTATTGTAGCACGTATTACACACATACAAAATTGTTTCAAAGAGAACGTAATGTTTGTAAATCAGTACTAGTATATGAGGCTTACTGGGTAGAATCATCTATTAAGTTTTTAGGGAAAATATGATAAAACAGTTCTATGTGTTTACCAATATCTTTATTGAAGTAGGCACTTTTGAGTCGTCGATAGTTTAACGTTATAAGTAATAAGCTCTACTCGGAAAGCTGATCTGCTGAAGAAGAGCCGTCTAAAAACTCAACAGTTGCTCATTTCAATGAAGTTTACTTATGAGTCAGTAAATCTAGCTCGTCTGAAATGATGATATAGATGATAAAGTAGTTAAGCTTTGTACTTACAGGTGGCTGGGGAAATAAGTATAAAATTATTAATTAAAAATTCTAGGAAGTTGATTAATACGTGAATTTGTGGACGATGTCATGCATTATTTGTACACGAAATTTATATGACATTTGCTGTTGAAAATCTGATTAAATTGCTAAAATTATTGTATTTATTTATCCCTTCACATGAAATATAGCTGCTTTATTATTATTAAGTTTCACTGCTGGACGTCCTGCGCTGCACTTGACAATTTGGTCAAACAAAGCAGTATACATTGCGAGCAATTTGTAGAGACGTACTGTGTTTTCAGTTCTTTCTGCATTGTTTAATTGCACCTTTAGGGTTGTTGAACATACTATACCTACATCGGATCGCATCGATTACATTAGCTAATAACCCAGAATAACCCACTGCATTATGTTTTGTCTATAAATATATGCAGCGAACGTATATAATAACCGGACTAGCCCTTGGGAGTGAAAAACCAATATGCCAGTGGGCAACCACATAGCACGCAAAATAGAACAGATAGCACTGGAAACAGTTCTAGAATGGAGACTACGGGCTGGCAAACGCAACGTAGTATGGTCCAACCACAAGGTGAGCAGATGGCTTTGTTAAATTCAAATAACACTGCAAGTCGCTTACAAAAGGTTGTATTGTTAATACATAGGTTAGGTATAAGTTTAGTAGTAAACGTCCTATGGTTGGGATGATAATGATGCGTTGCATTTATTTATTTATATTTTTATTTACACTTTTTTGCACACTATAGACAATAACTAAAAAAAAAAACAATTTATGTAGAGGTACAACAAGCGGACTTTTCTCTCAAGGCGATCTCTACCAAACTACCTTTGGATAGAGATAAGAGAGACATGAAGACATATATTTCATGTTTAGTTTTGTTTTTCGCTTGGAGGCAGAACGGATAAAGGTCCAATGATAAAATTTACTTTATGCATTCCATTACTATACCTTCTTCCTCCTTTCTAGAGTTTAAAAATTTACAATTTTTTAATAAATATCCTCTCATCCTACCCTTCGGATCTTAATAATATTTTTACAAGATCACCAAGTTATTAATTCTTACGGTTCCAGAGATAACCTGGTGAGTACTATGTACATCTGAATAAATTTATATAAATTGTTTGTTTACTCACAATATTGCTTATGCATATTTCTTGCTCTTCATTCGATATGCATATGTCAAGCGGCGACTGCATTTAAAAACACATTATATGTTGAGGAAGTTTTTAGTTTATATAAATCGAACCAATAATTAACCTTTAACTAGAGTTATGATTAAGAATAATAGTTTCCTGACAAGAAATAATAATTAATCATAATTAGTAAGAAAAGGACTAATATATAGGTACTTCCGCTATGTAGTACTACATAGCGGAAGTAGCTATATATTGATCCTTTTCTTACTTAGGATGGACTTCCGCAAAGTAACGCCTGAATCCATTAGATATTTAATCATTATTGTCTATGATGTGATGTGACAGTGGGCGGGGTACATCGCTTGGGCAACCGGTGGGACGCCCACCGTTGGGGTCCAAAGGTTCTCGAGTGACGACCACGATGCGGTAGATGTGTCGTCCCTCTCTTTAATAGGGGAGAAAATTCAAAAATAAAAATCAAGGTAGCGGTTGCCCGCACCGCAAGTGGAAGTCTATCGACTGACATTAATAAATAAATGTCTATGAAATTTATAACAAATTATTAAATATCTATATATTTAACAATAATTTTTTTATGATTATAGTATATTTATTCCTATACTCGTAATTAGATTTAACACATTAGACATTTATTTAAAACACGATACAAAGTATAGATGTACTTTGTTAGTCGAGTAGTAACATGTATTGATGACATGTATCCGTCACCAATTGTAAAGAAAGTTAAACGTGCAATTACACGTGGCTATTTTTTCAAAAGTGCCATTAATAATTTATTTTACTATACTATATGTTAATTTGGTAAATCATTGTCTTTCTAGACAGCCTAAAACAAATTAAACGTACTGTCTTCTGTAATTTTCTGTGTTAAAATTATGTTTACATATTACCTTTAACGCTTGAACTGCATCCGGATCTTCCTCTTCGAGTAACTGACGAAAAACAATTGAGTGTTTGGTTATAACAGTAAAAGCATAACTAAATCTAACTAATGTATGGTACACCTTTTCCTTAAATCAATAGTTTCATAAATAAAAATTTACGTAATGATAATACATATTAAAATTAACAATTGTTAATTAGGTGTCCCTGTAGTCTTTTTACTGACAGAAGTTACAAACCTGTCGAATTTCATAGAAAAAATAAATTAATGTAACTTTATACAGGTTGATTGGAAATAAGTGTAATAAGATCTACAAAAAATTTTACTGTCAAATTATTTAAAAAACGAACGTAATTGTTGAAGTTAGACAAAATGTGCGCGAAGATTTAAAAATAAATAAGCATAAAAACCTTGCAGTGTTTAATTAACCCAGTGTCCTAAATTCATTGGTTTTTGTTATGTTTTAGACCATCGTCTTTCAATATCAAATCATATAAGTTATTTTAAAAGATACAGCTAAATTAAACATCGTATTGGAAATATGTCTTTAGTAGATAAGCGTAAAAGCCAATGAATTAGTCGTAAATTAATTAATTTTCATTTAAATATTCTTTTCGATAAATACAATAGCAAATGTAATCATTAAATAATCCTACTTACCTCATAGCTTGACTGTAAAAAAAGAATTAAATCGTTAACATTTTGGTTTGTTTTTGTTTTATGGTTTATATAATATCGGTACCATAAATTGGACCTCGGAGACCATGAACCGGTAAGCACAGCAGTGTAGAACATCAAACCAAAACGTGGACAAATAAACTAGCTAAGGTCATGGGAAGATGCAGGAAGAAGGCCGCTTCCAACCGGCCCTTTTTAAATATAGAGGAAGCGTATATTTAGCAGCAGACGTTTTACGGCTGAAAAGATGATGAAATGAGACCTTCACAGTTGTGATGATAGCAAAATTTTAAGATAATGTTCGACCATTTCAAGCATCCTCGTTTCTAAAAACTATAGGACTATTAATAGAAGTCGCTCTTTGAAAAGTTCAAAGCTAAGTTTATTTCAGTGGACTTATAAGCTACGTCTCAGGTAAACAAACGACCTGAGTTGAGGATGCCAGGCTAGCTGAGCCAGGTTAACCACTTTTGCTGCTTTACCAACTTAAACTTGAAATTATATTATATTGATACCATTTATCAATAATAAAATAATATATTCATTTAACATATATCATGAATGTTTTCAGCACAAATGTGTGTTTTGAAATGAAATTGTAAGCAATGTAAATATTCCATAATTCACAATAAGTATGTCACGTCCGATAATTATAGGAAATAGTAGTCCTAAACCTTCTAAACTTTTAAAATGTTGTAGACGCTGCATTAAAGCTATTTGTGTAAGTTAAAATAAATAAAAGATTTCAAATGATGATTTTTTCTATTCGTGTATCTTGTAAGTGTATATTTCTTGCAATGTTAGCCAGGTATCGTACCAAGGCAAGGTTTGGGCCACCAGGGTGCTCTTGGCTCACAGCCCAACCTGATTTCTCCCCGAGGGGGCCTTGAGCTCTATGGAGCTGGCAGCAGGATGGCTCCCAAGCGGTCTTAAAATCTCGGCAGTCGTACAATCCAGGGTAATAATAGTAAGTAGTGACCCGAGCAGAGGCTCTTCCGGGAGTCCTAGAGCTTCGCCGATTTCAAAGAAGTGTTAGGCTAGGCGCTTACTTCGTCCTGCCACCTCGAACCTACGGAATCTTCAATGCCATTTGGATAGCAGTGAGAGTTCTGTCTAAGAAAAATGGTACAATGTTCTGTACCGAATTCGGGTGAATTATTTCGTAATCTGTGATATGTATTTCAAAAACCGGTTAATGTTGGATGTAGTAATAATATCCTACATTTAGTTCTTTTAAAATTAAGTCATTGTATTATGCACTAGGTACGTTTCCATGTGACGTTGATTTATGGGACACTCTATACATGTACCCTGGTTAGTCTAGTTTTATGATTAGTTACTACTATTCTATTAATGTTCAAATAATTCACGCAAACTGCGTTATCTTCAAATATTTAATTGGGTGTAACAGATATCAAGTGTAATCTGAAAAGTGATAGAATTATAATTTCTCACCCGAACAGATGCGGCTAAGCCGACTACGCAGAGGACCAGAGCTAACCGCATTTTCGTTGAGAATGTCAAAACATCTCAAACTATAATCAAGCGACGAATCATTAAAATTATCACACCTTCTTAATTATAATTTTAACAATTCTTTACCACGCTACTAATTCAAATACGCCTTAAACAGCACTCGTTAATAAGGTTCATAATCCTTTAAACGAATTACTTTAACATTGGTCAATTTCAATGTTTGTATAAAATGATGCTACGCAAAATTAGCTTCTATTGCATTAATGATATGTGGTTGTTATCAATAACCTATTATTTCTTTACGTGTTAATTTAACGGATTATTATGTGAAAATTCCGTTAATTGTACACATCGCATTTATCTAGTAATTAAATGCTTAATTTGTTTGTTTGTTTTTACTTAACTGTAATAAGTCACGGCTTGCTTAGCGCACGAGTTCTTCCTTTTTTTATGGTCGCCTTTATTGTGGACCTCTTGTTCACTCTCCTCTGGTGAGGGACAGAGACAATACATTTCGGGGTTAATTATTTCGTCAGATAAATTTTTATTTACATACTTGTCTTCTTCCATTCTTCGTGTGATCATTCGTTCTTTTCTTATCGTTCGTCCTTCACAAGTCTTTAATTCCTTTATCTTTATTGTTTCTATCATTCATTGTCTTTCCAAGCTACTACAGTTTTATTTGGTTCAACTTATTATTGTCGTATCACAATTTATTTATTTACTTCATTTAATTATTGTATTTTATTTGTTTATTTGGTTTTATTTTATTGTTATTTAATTGGTTCAAGATTTTTTGTTTTGTATTTGACGTTTTCTGGCCATAGCATTATTTTTTTCTCCGGATTGAGAAGCAGCCAAGATCTGATGACGCTTAGAGTGGCGAAATGACCAAAGATGGTATTATAGTTGTAGAGAACCCCAGGGTATAGTGAATTAAATTAATCCTAAGTGTATAGCAATACAAAGCTTTAGGAGTAAACTAATCTTTTATCCTAAATAAAATGAAATTCTGTTGTGTGATTGAAACCGCATCATTGTTCCATATGGAATACAGTAAACTTAACGTTTCCAGAGGGTGAGCAGCAGCATCGTCTGCGTACCATAATACTACATTCTGTTGTCGCCAATCCGGCTGCCAAACGAGATGAGATAGAGATAGATATCTTTGGAGCCTATGCCTTGCAGTGGGGCCTGTGGGCTAAAATGAACTAAAATAAAAACCAGTTGATTACTTTCATTTTCAAAAATAAAATAAATCATTAATGGTATACGGTATACGTATGTATAATAAAATTCCACAAACAATTTCAGATCGGCCACTACAGAAATTTAAAATTGATAATAAAAATATACCCTATGTTTTCCCTATTACTACGCAACCTTACGATGTGGAGCAGCTAATGCATGGAACTGAGGCCACGCGTAATGTGTACAAAAGTGCTTTCTGGCACCACTGAATACACCTACACAAAAGTGTGAATGGCAAATAACAACTACTATTTATGTTATTTATTTAATTAAGAATGTAGCATTATTTCGTATTTAGTTTTAACTACGCCTAGACCTATTTTTAATTTAATTATAAGTATAATTTCTGAAAATAATAATATGGATCACAATTATACCACAAATATGGGAAGCTTTCTGAAATAAAAACAATTTATTTATTATTCATTAGTTTATTATTGACAGAAGTATTTAGATCAGTATAGTATTGTATCCAAAAATACTATTCTAATTGATATCAATGTGTGAAAATAAATTATGTTAATGCTCACTCAGGAAGCCAATTGTTGCCATGGATTATAAAACTATCTTTGTATAAGTGCAATTGTTGAGTTTCTCGTTGGCTCTTCTTATCAGAAATGCTTTAACGTTAGCTTCCTGTAGGACTGAAGATACTGACCTTTTATTTTGATATAAGATTCAAAATGTGCTTGTAATATTTGAATTAAAAATATTTTGATTTTGAACGCTGTAACAGAACGCATGTATTGACAGAATTACATCACCGTAGCACACAAAAGTTCTTTCATTTTTTTTTCAAATCAAGAAAAAATCTTTCTGAAAATTATCTGGGCTCATATTGTAAATGCGTATTCTTCACCTGTTAAAATTTTTATTGTCTCAATGAATATTTATTATTTGCTACTCTTAGGTATATAAAATTTGATTTTACTTCTGGTATGTTTATTATGTATATATTTTCAAACATGTACTGAAAAGCAACAGACAGTATTTGATAACTTTAATTTTAACACACTTTATGATTTAGAACAATCGTTTTATTCCCCATATCGGGAAGCCAGTGAATGCTTAGACCATTAGTTTCCATGGATTGACTCGGCCCAAAGGCTCCTAGAGAGGATCTTAGCTTATACTGGTACCTAGAACACCTAGTATTCCAATTCAAGCACCACCGAAAGATCTGAATTTCTACTCTATCGGTTCCTGTTCTAGAATTAACAGGATTCTTTAGCTTCCATTATTACCATTTTGGAAAGATATATATATATATATATATATATATATATATACAGATATACTTTTGTTAGAGAAAAGGTAGGTTGGTAATCACTCAACATGAAGTTGTGCTACCAAGAAATAGCTGCTTTTGTGATGATGTACGTCTTTACTATTGGTGATCTGCGCTGATGGTGATAATATGCATTTCATCCCGTAGGGAAATCACCGTTGACTTCTAGATCTTATCTTCCAGCTTTTAACCATAGGCTATTAGTTCACGAAAACATTTTCACAGGTGGCCGCTGGAGCATCAAAGTTCTGGAGTGATAACCACAGACAGCTGCAAGGTACCTATTTAAGATGAAACCGGTACTATTGGAAATTTATTGGAAGTTCTCCTGCAGTTGAACTGCATACTGAAATGATGGTGTTGGCGAATTAAGAGAAATTTAGACTGCGCATCGAACCTGGGACTTTTAAATCTAACCTAACCACTGAGCTCAAACTTTACGTAATTAACGCTCTTTAAATATAGTAGCAGGTTAATAAAAACACTTAACAGTAATTTAATTTGTCATGCGATAATACGTAGTTAAATACTCCTCTGTATCCGTTATTACCTTTAGTTAAATGAAGAGAAGGTTCCATAAAGATGATTTTTCATCAAGACTAATGGTAAAAATATTTTATATATATTAATACAATAGGTGAGTTAAATACGCGAAAAGAAGCTCTTAAAGTGCACAGTGAATGTTATTTTTAAATTTCTCTTTATCAATTTTCCAGACACAAGAACAATAAGTAAAATATAAAAAGGTAAACTAAATCTTTTTGCAAAGATAGTGCTTATTACAAAAAGTTTCTTCAGGAAAGACATAGGTGTTTTAAAGGTAGTGAATATGTAGGTCATTTTTCAGTTAAAAGCTCTTACTAAATAATCTGCTACTTGCTTACTAATAATATGATACATTTATCGAATTATTATTTTCGCACGCTACAGGTCTTCTGCACAGACAGAAAGTAAAAAATAATTTATTTTATTTAATAAAAAATAAATTCTAAATTTGAAAACGCTTTATCCCACTGTTTTGTAATTACGTTATTTATTATTTCTGAAACCATTGATTTTCCCCTAATCAACCTGTAAATAGCCCATTGTCCCCACAAAATTCGTGCAGACAAAATTTATAGGTTTGAGTCCAATAGGGAGATTAAATAAAATAAACATATTTCAAATTAATTACTTTATTTATTGATTTAATGTCTCAATAATAATAAATAGCTATTTACATAAATAACTTTTTTTATTTCTTACTCTGAAACACTTTAGTAATGATGTGATTATATCTTCACTTCACGATGCTTTATAGGATATTTTAATTTATTAACAATATTTTTAAAATAAATTAAATATTTTTATTGTAAAACGAAGGAAGTATTAAAATTAATTGTATTCATGACAAAATTTTACAGAAAATTCTTTTTTCAAAAAGACTTTAGTCTTAAAAAAATAATCAAATTGGATGGGCCGTTCTTGAATTTTGCACGTAAAAGCATTTTTTGGGATTCAATTTCAAACAAGATGTATTTTTTTATTATTTTCTAAAAAATATTTCCTATATATTGGTAACATAAAATATTCGGCCGACATGTTCTCGAGTAGCGGCGCCCTTGTGTCACATTCCAAGCCGATTTCCCTCCGAAGGGGCCTTGAGCTTAGTAACTCTATGGATCGTCAGCCCAAGCGACCTTAAAATCTTGGCAGCCTTATAATGCAGGGTAATAATAGCAAGTAGCCACCCGAGCAGAGGCTCTTCCGGGAGTTCTAGAGCTTCGCCACTTTTAAATAAGTGTAAAGTTAGGCGTTTAATTTGTCCTGCCACCTCGAACCTACGGTATCTTCAAATGACGTTTGGACAGCAGTCCTGTCCAAGAAAAAATTTTACAAGGTTCTGTACTGAATTCAGGTGAATTATTTCAAAATCCGTGATACGTATTTTAACAACTGGTTAATGTTGGATGTAGTAATAATATTTTACATTTAGTTCTTTTAAAATTAAGTCATTGTATTATGCACTACGTACGTTTCCATGTGACGTTGATTTATGGGACATTCTATACATGTACCTGGTTAGTCTAGTTTTATGGTTTAGTTCTCGAGTAGCAGCCACGGTAGACGCAACGATGGTTGGGCTTCCAATAGGTGGATTAACGACATTGTCCAGGTCGAAGGAAGTCGTTGCATTCGAGCAGCGCACGACCGATCATCGTGGAGGTCTTTAAGAGAGACCATTGCCTTGCAATGGCCGTCTTCCGGCAGAGATGATGGTGATGAAGCTGTATGAAATATTAAGGCTTTTTTTCATTTAATGCATTTAATGATAAGCAATAGCCTTCTCTTTAGAAATACGTCGCTATAATTTTTTGGTATACAAAACATTACAACTTTTGTAATTGTTAACATAGGAGATCAGTTTTTTTCTTACTTTTTATTTAACTATTACCAGTAAACCTTGATTTTTCATTAACGACAATACAAAGGCGATCAAGTATTTTTTAAATTTATATAACACATACATTAATAATGTTTCATTTTAACTCTATTCTCTAATAGTCGTCGTTGAAGTCGCTTTAGCCCATAGAAACTCATAGCGCGGCATAGGCCTGCCCTAAAGATATCATCAGCATCAGCCGCTTCGACTTCACAGTCAAAAGTGTTAATTTAATTGTTTTTTGCAGTATGCACCATGTTTATACTCTTACCACTTATCATCGCTTCCGCGCTCGCTTCCGAGGTAATTGAATTTGAATAAAAATTCTAGAACAGTCGATGTGTGGTTTGAAATAAATTTTGTTTTCGATAACGCCTTAAGACTATTTAAAAACGTTTTTTTTTTGCAATTCCGGTATTTCATTTCGTTTCGGTATCCATTTAAACCACCATATTTTTTACAGAGAGGAAATTAATAAACTATGACGCAATTTATTTCTTTATTTAGATGACCTTCAAGAAGAGATTAAATTATTTATATTATTTATCTGTGTAGCTGAAAGTTGATGATAGGGCGGAGAGTGGCTATTCGCCAAAAATAATTAAAAAAAAACATTTACGTCATGTTTTTTTAACTATTACTATAATAATATGAAAATACATTTTATGCACTCGGTAATGTTCTTATTTAAATGACAGATAAAATTTTATATCGCAAATTGTCTGATTCTGAAAGACCTGTAACCTCTTTCAAAATTACCTTACGAGATCATCTGTATAAATTATAATATTATTTATAATTCCACAGCCACAAGCTCAACAGGTATGTTCTACACACATTACAATATATATTATAAAACTAAGTTTTACTGAAATAAAATTGTTTTAATAATAATTTAACGAATTCTTCAATGATGTCAAGATTTTTTAGGGCACTACAAACTTAAGGTCTTTGGAAGGAATGCACTT
Source organism: Battus philenor (assembly GCF_028537555.1). Classification (NCBI taxonomy): domain Eukaryota; kingdom Metazoa; phylum Arthropoda; class Insecta; order Lepidoptera; family Papilionidae; genus Battus; species Battus philenor. Next base: position 9,145,827 of record NW_027181688.1, on the reverse strand, counting down.
GATACAGTCCGCTTCCTACCACTCCTTGTGGAAATCTTGGGGGAAGGCCTATGTCCAGAGGGCGTCTCACGGTTGAAACGATGATGAAAAGTGTAATGAATCATCAAATGTAATACTAATTAGAAAGTCAAATTCACAACAACCATTTGTAGACACAATTTCAAACGCAACGTTTGTATCAAATGATTTAATTGGTGTGATTGGTGGATACAGGCGAAGTTTGGCCAACGGAAAAAAAAATTACTGCATTCTTAACTCGAATGACTACCGGAATCAACTTATAAATTGTCGAGAATTTTTAATGCCGAAAATGGATTTGTTGTACGATAATAATATTGATATTTTATTATTATTAATATTTACAATGTAATATTTGACATACTATACCAGAAAATGAACAGGGTGAATTTTTATTTAAGAGAAAATTGAGGTTAACATGTGTCAGATATATACTAAGTCTTTCGTCGTTGTATCAGCTCATAGACATCCACTGCAATAGGCCCTCTCCGAAGATATGGGGATATGCCATAATCGCCACGTTTGGCAGGCGGCTTGGCAATCGCAGTGTGGGACGCAGAGGACTCTGTTGCATGTCATCTGAAAACTTGTTTGTGAGCAGTTGCAATCCTATATAATTATTGCACGAAGTTTCAATTATATCGCAGGAATGGAACCCGCGACCTACGTACCTACTACCCTCTGCTGGGATAGTAATGATCAGTAATTTAAGGTTACATAATATCAAACAGTAACTGGTATTTCACTTATCTTCATCATTTGACATAACTGTTCGTGGTATAAATATCTGACCTGCAAAAGATGTTTTTGTTTAGGTTTTGAAATTTGCTATCATGTTCGAAAAATATTTATAAACGTTTTTTTTTTATTTGTTTTTGTGCCTGAAATGAAATTAATTAAAGTTTTATAATCTTTTTATATCTTAATTTTTAGCCCACAAATTCTACATCAAGAAATATTACTGCTTGCGCACCAGCATTGGACAACGCAACCTGCCTTGTCGAGCTCAATAAGAGAGTTCAAGTAAGACAAATATTATAATTCTTGTAGGATGCCAGTGCTAGACATAGGTCCAGACCAGGGCTTCTTAAACTATGGGTCGCGACCCCAAATGGGGTCGCGTAGCAAAATTCTGGGGTCGAGAGATTTTAATGTCAAATATTTATATATACCATTTTATAAAATCACTATAGTTGGCGGAATACAGTGGACTAGCAGCGTCTAGACACGCGCATTTGTTGAAGATTTTAAACTAATATAAATACAATTTTATAATTTTTGGTGCAATTTTTTAATTTTAGATTTTTGTATGTTTCAAAACAAATTCTAAAACTATATATTTTTATATGTATATGTTTATGTATATTGTTACCTAATTAATAAATCATCAAAAAATATTAAAATATTTTTCTTTTATATTTGTATGGGGTCGTCAAAAAACACGCAATCATAAATGGGGTCGTGAATAACAAAAGTTTAAGAAGCTCTGGTCTAGACTATAGATTTCTGAACAAACTGGTTGAAAACCAACGTCTTTGAACGATATTGATAAGGATGCCTGTCGATCTTATTAGTGGAAGATGCTCAATATTTCGCTTGCTGGTCCGTGGCCATCTGTTCCTCACGCTATAGGGCCTGTCTACTGCTACTTCAATCTGCCAGTCCAATGAGCTATGTGGTTTGCCTTCGATCACCTATGAATCATCCGAATTCGACCTTCTTGACATGTATCATGTAATCAATCTTATTTAATCTGAAAATTTTAAAACTATTTAACTATATACTATAAAATTGCAATGTTTTCATTTTCTTCACGGACAAGGTTCATATTGTTACAAAGCAAGAGTTATAGAACACTCTAAACCAGAGTTCCCAAAACTTTTTTGTGTCGTAGACCCCTTGCCATGTTTTTCCGTGTTGGGTAGACCTCCTTCATACCTGATATTGATTTCCTGTAAATTTCTAACTGTAGTGAAGTTTAGTGGTTAAAACTTAAAGTAAAAACACATGTCAATTTATACATTTATTAATTGAATTTAAATTAAAACTACTCTAAATAAAATTTTGTATCTGTTATGTAAAATATACGAAACATTAAATAAACATAAACTATAAATAAAATAACATAAGCAATATTTTTTTTACTTCATAGGTACTTTTATAAATAATGTAAATTATTTGATATTATAAGATAGTATGATGTAAGTAAATAGGTACTATCAGTGTATGTGTTGAGATCCACTATCGTGGACCCCCATTTTGATTTCATGGACCCCAAAATTTTTTTTCGCTGACGTAGACCCCTTGCAGATAGACTCCTGATAGACTCCTAGGGGTCGATATAGACCACTTTGGGAATCACTGCTCCAAACAATAAACACGGAACCCTAGGATCAAGGAGTGCAGTAAACACGCGTGACCTTGAAGTTATTTATAGATTTTTGTGTAAGGTTCTCGAAAATTATAACCGAGTACTATCGCGAACTTACTAGAACTTTCTCCGTAGTATAAATAGGTGTACTCCCCATGTCGACAGTTCTGTATTATTTTTCGAGTTATAAGATTAATATCTACAATCAGTGATACAAAGTGACTATTTGGTAAGTTGTTTGGATAGTGATTTCTTAAGCGATTTGAAAGCGAAGCTTAGACTACTTTGTGTTAAAGTAAGGTGACCATCTGATTTGTGACTAAAAAACCTCCTTGTGAATTAGTGGTGTTTCATTTCGAGTCCGAATTCACAGTACGTATATTTGTTATGTATCACTGTTATAACTTGCACAAGATGGCCTAGCGATTCATTTATTTATATACCCGTGTGTACGGCGAGAGGAGAATGCCAGAAGTGCCCAATTTGATACAAAATTAAATTGAGCTCCCCAGTTGGTATTATTCTTATCCAAGAAGGACCCGCAAGAAACTCTTTATACAAAGTACGATTTTTTTATATAATTAATGATGGTTACGCTTGATTTTAAGCGTTCAATACAACTGATCTGGCGACCTCTTGTTGAACACGAACGTGCGGATTTAGGGGTCACCGAGCGTTTAAGAAAGAAAAGAAGGAGAAGAACTAAACGACGTAAAAAACCTCCAAGATGGTCTGTAACGAAGCCTACGAAGTCGAAGTATAAATCAACGAAGACACGAAACACTAAATCAACGAAGACACGAAAGACTAAATCAACGAAGACACGAAAGACTACGACCCATGCACCAAGAGAGATAAAAATAGAAAATAATGTTTGTATTCATTGATATCTTTTTTATTTTTATATTTAATAGATAAATAAACGCATATTTTTTTGTAAAACGTACGGGATTGCTTCCCGGGAATCGAACTCGCGACCTGGGATCGCAAGTCTCAGACCTTGTCTGCTAGGCTGCCACTGCTCGTATCACTTCTGATGGTATCTTTAAGCACATATAATATTTACTCTTGTTTCCGGCTGAACTATGAACCCAAATCTGTTCAAACTTGGGGTATTATTCTCGCGGTCGACTTTGAGTTGTCAGAAGTTTATTGCCTGACGCACGCACAGTAGAAAAATATAGTTAATGTGACATATAATGATCACTTTATATGGGATGATTGAAAATTGGTGTAAACGCTTTAAATGTTGGCAAATGTGCACACCTATAGTGCAGGGTGTGCAATGCACACTAGTGTCGCCGTGACGTTCCTTGAGACGGCGGGCAAAACCGCGATGAGTTACTTGTATTGTAAGTTCTATGGGCAGCGAAACAGAAATTCGATACAATTCGCTTCTATTTTGCTGCCCATAAAACTTAAAACACAAGACGAAACACGAACTATCGCGGTTCGCCGCTTAGTTTCGCAACAGAGATGTGCTACAGGCATAAAAACAATGAGTGCGATTCTGCCGTCATAAGGAGAAAGACCGTAACTTATACCATAACGTAAGCTATACCTACTTCTAAAATAGCTTGTTGGAATATGAAAAAACTTCTTGTTATGACGGCAAAGTTAATAATTATAGCTGTGGGTCAGGCCTAGAGGACGCCAGGGTTTTAGCTACAGTAGAAGTTTTAGCACAGTAGAAAAATTAATTTAATGTGAATTTTAGTAATCACTTTATATGGGATGGGTGAAAATTGGTATAAACGGTTTAAATGTTGGTAAATGTACTGAACACATTTACCCGTTAAAAACTTACACATGTAAACAATCAGCCTGTACAAATAGGATTTCTATTTGTTGTTTGGTTTTCTTTTCTCTTCGTTCTTTATCTCTTTGGCTTAAAATTATTATTCCCTGTTTCTTCTTCTCCTCAAAATCGAGTTGAGAAAATTAATTAAATTAAGTTACTACGAAATTTTTATTATATCTAGATAGTGAAGTGTATTGTATTTAACCGATTTTTTATTTTGTCTATAGGGAGATATTAACGTAAGTATATTTATGAATACAATCATCATCATCACCATCATTATTTCAGCCGTAAAATATTCATTGCTGCACTTAGCGCCTTCTGTTCTTAACAAGGTTGTCTTTTCACTTTCGAAACACTCCTTCAATGAAAGACTTCCTATTCCTCACATTTATCTCTAACCAAACGTCAGCCATAGGATGTTCATAGCTGGATATAGGCATCGAAACTCTACAAACATGTAGTTTAACATACATAAAATTAGTAAGTCTTTCGTGGGCAACTGTTTACGCCTTAACTTCTGTGTCATCGTCACCATTTTAATCATAAGATGTCCACCGGTGGACATGGGCATCTTCCAAATATTTCCGATATGGCCGTTTCGGTAACGGCCTATGTCTAGCGTCTTTTAACGGATGGTCATCCATCTTCAATCTGTCTAATACTTAGATATATTTCCGTTTATATATAATCATTATAAATTAATTTGGATATCTTGATATGGAAAAATTTTATTAATTCAAAATGTCTTTATTCTAGTAGGCATTTACATGCGCTTATGAATCGTCATTTATTTTAATATTATAAGTATTAAGCTACCATCAGCTCGGAACGCCCAACGCCCAGAAACTCAACAGTTGTTCTTTAAAATAAAATTTTACGATACTTCATGTTTACAATATAATATCAATCATGTAAATGAGTTCACAAAACACAACACAACAAATGAGTTCACAAAACACAACACAACAAACCACGTTCCACAAATTTAGATCAATTAAAAACTCCCGAATGCTATAATAAAAAATATTTAACAATATGCTATGAAACGGGAGGTCCAAGATATCTTGTGGAACTTTATTATATATGCGTACAAATAGATCTATGAAGGATTCCTAAACTTGAGAAAGCATTATTTAGGCGTTAGGAGTTTATTTTTATATTTCATAACATAATATATTTATAAGATTTTAAATTACGCATAAGTAATGTGTTATTGAGAATATACCGAAGCAACTAGTGCTTACAATACCGAACTAAAGTCTTAATACCGGTATTTGATATTTGAAATTTGAAAAACCGGGATACCGGTATTATTAATAAAAATATTACTAGTTATTTTTTTGCTTACCTCAGTTTCTTTATTGAATTGTTAACAAATAATATATGAAATCGAAAATTAAATTGTATGTTACTGTTTACATGTAAAAGGCTCGTATGGCATTATATAATAAAAGAAGCAAAAAATATAATTAAATTGAAAGTATTTATGAAATAATATTAATAACTTGCGTTTTGTTTATCAAAGTATCTTTGAAAAACATAAACAATCAATTGTTTAATTTTTACTTGTAAACACTACAGCTGATTTGCAAAATGAAACAATCTATCTAAACAATTTAATAATTTTTGTGTTACATACTTTATGTATTTGTATAAATGAGATCTATTCATAGGGCAGTAGACGTAAAACATAAACAATCGCTTTGTATTGCCGACACCGCCGTTTCTCGATAGTGCCATATTTTGCTCCGTTTATGTAATAAATGCACCTGATATAGATTTTAATTCAATGAAATTGTTTGTATATCTTAAAAAATTCTTGTATATAATTAATATTATTTTAAATTGGATTTATATTGTGCATAAATTCAATTTTCATCAACTAATGTATTACCGAAATACGGGTATTTTTTCGTAAATACCGGTTTTTATTGCTGGACAGAAATCGTCCTGGAATCCTGGTATAGTAAGCCATAGAAACAACCATTAGAATGTCAGTTTTTTGAAACATCTGTCAGGGAATCTCTAGCATAAGTTACAAATAGCTTGTACGGCTCTTTTCTATAAAATAAATATAAAATATGGAATTAATATAGTCGGCACAGCCGCATAATAATGTGTATACGTAGTATGTGTGAAACAATCTATTTTAATAAGGTGTATGATGATTGATTGATATGTATTTTTATATTTATTAAAATTAATTCTGTTACGTTTTTAATGTATTATAAATGACGCGTTCTGCCCTGTCTTTCGTAGAAAAGATGGCGGGATAGTAGAGTCACCAAAGTTTAAGAATTCAAACTTATATATATATATATATATATGTATTTTAAAATTTCATCGCATGTTAAAATTAAAAACAGCGCTATTTGCCGATGGCACCTGTTTTAACATAAAAGCCGACGTCATAGGTCGACACCTTCAGAATAAGATTCAGGTTAACATCGATTTTATTGCCGTCAAGTGTATCTAAGCTCTAACTTATAAAACAAACTTATTTAATAATTATTAAAACAAACTTATTGTTTCGTAGCTCCAAATATAATTGCATTTTATTCTTTTTTTTACAACTTAAAGGGTTGAAAGTCGATAAACTGAAATTAAAACGTAAAGGCGGGCATAATAGTTATTACAATTCAACTTTTTATAGGAGTGTAAACGAAGCCTAATATATATAAACGTAACAATTATTGTTATTATTTTGGTCGCTTTACATTCGTTGCTCTTTAGTTATTTTTTTTTTTGTCACTACGTATTTTTGCACCAATCTATGATTTTATTTAAAATTCTTATTAAGAGCTTTTAATTGAGATTTTTATAAAAAGTGACTGTTATTAAATATATTATATAATAATTTTACTTATTTGTTTTTCAGTTCTCTTTAAGCATTGAGTAAGTTTTTTTGTATTAATAATAGTGTAGTAGAAGTAGTAACAACATTTCACGTTTTCTACATTTGGTGTATTGTAGGTTATGAGTATACTTAGGCATTTTGTATAAGTATCTCTCTCATTTAGTTGCTTCTTATTACGTGTATGTTGATGTGTGTTCACAAGACATGATTTGACATGGTTCCATATGCAATGTAAATGCTTGAAACTAAACAAATTTTGTTTACCTATATATATATGTCTGGACTTGATGGAGTATTTCTATAAGCATTTACTATAGTACCACAGATAATATTCAAAAAGTTTCGATTGCTGAAATTATTAAAAAAATTCAGAGAACGTGTAGCGTTAATGATCCGTACAGTTGGCTTTTACGGCCACACATATATATATATATATATATATATATATATATATATATGTACTTTTATGTAAAATCATTCCAGCGCGTCCGAAGTTGATCGATGGTTTCTGATCACGTCGCTTTGCTTGGTTTCGGTAGAAGTTGATACTGTCAGCCCAGGGGCTTTTACAGCTTTATCGAAACTGAGTTCATAGAGCGGAAGGGTTCGTGTACCTAAAAATAAAACAGAAGCTAAGTAAGACAGACCCATTTCAGTTGTACGATAACGTTCGCACGTCGCAAACCGCTCTTCCCGAGTAGAACTGTACATATGCGGCTTGGGGCGGCAGCGAGGACCACAGGCGAGCAAAGCATGGGTCCGAATCCAACCACAGTTTACCCACGCTGTTGTGGTGTGATCATGTCGGGGTCACAAATATACGCGTTCGGCGAATAGCCAAGAGTGATCGAAGAAGTTGTATTCACATACATACGACATTAACACAACGGCAGCAACGGTGATGATGGTGGGGTACAAACGTTTGTGTGCTGAGAGTTACAACACTGTAAATTTCTTCATAGAAGATAGCACAACTTGGTAATGATGTGTTCGCGCCTAGGCTATTTCAATACTAATTAAATAAATGAATTAAATTAAGAAAATAAGATATAATTACTCAGAGTTTTTTTCGCCTGGTCATTACAAATCTAAGGCATTTATTATCTGAACATGTGTTTAATTAAATCAATAAGAGATTTAATCCATTCTATGCTGAATAAAGAAATTTTCAATTCGAATTCGAATTAGTTCATGGCTTATTTACTCTAAACAAGCTTATTTATTTTCAGGATACATCCAGGAGAGAAGGAATCATCTACAAATAGCGAATAAATAATGTAATACAGTTGTCATTTTTATTTTATTTCTTACCTCAGTAACGCAAATGCACTGTGGGACGTTTTAGTTTATCCTTTATAGGCGATGCATTTGACCTCCGTCTCGCCTGATCACGCTGTCGGCGGTGTTTTTAAAGGCGGTTGTTTGAAGGGATTCGATTTTCTCAAAGCTTACCATCAGTCGGAACGAGCGGTTAGCTTAGTGCGACGTGAGGAGGTTCTTGTGTAGTAGCGGCAATATATTAATTATAATATCTCTTTACTTATCACGTCGTAAACAAAGATTGAAATAGATCCTGTACTATGATACTGTAGTTTGCCTTGTTTCAATTACACAAATACAACACACAAGACGATAAGTAGATCGACAAAGTACTACAATGAGTAGCTGTTTGAATTCGTAACAGAAATTGGGCTGAATGCACGAATACGACCGCCATCTGATATCCAATATAATTTATTAGTAACGTAATATCACGCTGGTAAATTTTTATTTATCATATTTCAAAAAAACACGAAAGGAAAATGGTAAAAATAATAAAATCAACCCAGAGCGCTACTACTAGGTGTTTTATGTTTTTAACTATTATAGAATTATTTCAAAAAGTAATAATAAACGGGTTTGGAACACTCGAAGCGTTAAAATAAGGGATGTCGTTATCGGAGGAACAAATGGTTATTATTTTTATCTTTAATTTTAATGTATAGCTCAGAACTGTTGACATTTGCTGGAGAGTCTATAATGTAAGTAGACGAAATACATTTACATAAGCTCATCAATTTCTTTACACGTTAATATTTACCCAATATTACACATCCACAGAATACAAAAAAAAACATAATAATTGAACCACGCATTACGCAATAATATTAAACTAAGTAAAAATTAAAAGGTAAGCGAAATTATAAATAACATGGACATTACCTCGTTTTTCTGGACTCATCGTTGACATTTGTTTACTGAAATAATTCCACTATGGCGAAACACTTACACTTGTACACTTATAATTATTAAAAAGGGGATACGGTAGGTAAGGGGATAAAGGAAGATACGTTCCGTACCAAAAAAATCATGTTACATGACAATACTAAATAATTTACCAAACAAAATCGTGCCAGAGAAGTAATAATAAAGTCTATATTATTGTACATATCATTTATTTATAACACGAAAACAAGTTCTTTTCTTTACAAACAAATAAATGTGTTCACAGAAAATTCAATCATAACTTTTCTTCTTCCAGTTCAATAATCTTCTCGTCTGTTCTCATCTTGTAATGACTGTTATCAGGGCCAATCGTTAACGTTATGGATAGCTGGGCGTCTGGTGGGGACTCTTTGCAACGCCTGCTTCTTCTTTACCATGGCTACAATAGCAGAGCTGTCTGGAACTGGGGCCTCATCTATGATATATCAGTCATCATAAGTGTGCCAATATTCGCCACTTTTGGCGAGCGTTGTTTTATATTTCGCAACGGTCAAACATTATTCCTACTTCCTACCTATTGACTATTACACGCGTTTAGCGGGTGGTTGGAAACTACCACACTACGTGCTCGAGGTGCTCTCCACATTGTAATTGGTAAATTATGCTTTTTTATAATTCATACTTTTAGATGGAATACATTTGATGTAACATTAAAAAATGTAAATAAAAAACTCCATTAAATTTTAATTTCTCGTGTATGATTATGTTGATTTATTTTAAAAACAAATTAATAAATTTACTTTTACTTAAAAATTGATTTTTCTGCCATCTAGTGATAAAGTAAAGAACTTCTAAGTAAAATTAATTTCACGTTGTCAAAATTTTAATTCATTAATTTGTATTTAAAACTTGGAAAAATATGATAATAGGAACTGTTGGTACAAATACGCATTTGTGCTAAAGTTTTTAGTTTAGTTTCTTAAAGCTCTCAATATAGAAAATTATATTTGATCAAGTCTCTTTCAATTTTAAAATTGAATTTGATTATTATAAATAAATAAAACAATTGTATTTATTCATTATTTATTATGTCAACAAAACATTAAGGAACTCTTGTGATAATTTATTTCTACTTACGTACTTTAAATACCTACAGTACAAGAGATCAAACTTGGAAGTAAACAATTATTTGTCAAATTTTTTATTTCCATTCTTAAACAAAAATGGACGATGGATTCGAAAATGTCATTGGTCAAATTTTAAGCCTCACATAGGATATTCAAACAAACCAACCAATATTATCTACTAATATTATTATATTATAATATTGTACACTAATTAAAAGGAATCCTTACCAACTATTGTTAATTTTACTTCAATAACATGGTACAATTAAAAATCAAAATCTTGCTTGGATTCTCCACTAATAAACTTTTCAAAATAAAACATTGTTCTTTGTATGAAGCTTTATAATTACAATTTAAAAGATATTATTAAAATATAGCCACAAATATCACAGTAACAATTATGGACTAACCAAATTATTGTTCTTCAACTTTGTCTTCACTGAATTGTGAAGATATCCATGTCAGTGCCCATTTAAGATTTGTCAACATATATTTTAAGGCTTTTGTCCAATGTTCCTCAGAGTTAAATTGAATTTTGATAGAATAAGCATGGGGCGGCGATGCTGTGTCTTCAATTTTGCCTTTATCTATTCTATATGGCAAACAAAATCCAGTGTTACCCTTTTCAACCTGTTCCTTAAACTGCTGCAGACAATCTAAAAATGCTACCATTGCGGCATCAAATTTTGTGTCCCATAAAAAACGAAATCCACCTGACCCATACAATGGTAATACTTTTTGATCCTCTAAAACTTCAATGTATGAATGATTACCATATGGAACTAAACGGTAGCGTTGAAAACAAAAGCTTATTTTTCTTGCCAGTGATGAAAGAAGTAAGACTGTTTGACCCCAGGCAGCATTTATTTCTGACCAGTCAACTGGAGCTGTTGGTAGTCTACCCAATCGGAAATTATTTATAATACCAAATTGACCTGAATCAGATATATGAAATGTGGCCTTGAAGACATTAGTTTTTCTCAATTTCTCTAATTGAGATTGGGTATAAGACAACTGGCATTCATAGAACTTCATCTGATCTTCAGTCGTCATCAAATCTTTACGGTACTTTGTATACTCACGCCAGTATACATCTTGTTCTTTCTCCAACCGCTCTTTCTCTTTTTCCTGCACCTCAATCTCCTCCTTCATGGCCTTTTCTTCTTTTTGTAAGGCAGACAGTTCTTGCAGTAATCTGCTCTGTTCCTGCTTCCAATCTTCCAACTCTTTCTCTAACCCTTCTAAATTCAAATCCTCCTTATCATCCTCTAATTTCTTTAAATAATCGTTGTAGTCTTTCCACTCTGCTTCAGTCAGTCGCAGCTGATTGTCCATCAGTTCTAGCAGGGTGTCTGTACATTCATCACAAAGAGGGTGATCGACATCAGAGTTGTTTGAAAGCAAGTCAAACAATGTTGCCTTGACATGCAGCTGATGTCCTAAGGAAGCTGTTTCCCAGCCATCAGAAATTACCATGAATCCGTTTGCACCATTACCTTAAAAATATGAGATTTTATGTTAATAAAATGTATTATTAACATTTGGGGAAGTACAATTATTTATTTAAAATTGCAATGTGTTGATAATATTAGGCAATAAATTTTAACATTTTGGGCTCTGTGAACACTTAAATGTGTTTGGTGTAATTAGACAATGTTAAAAACAGAATGGCTTTAATTCATTGAAAAATTGTTTAGCAAACTGTTGCGAATTAATGGAAAAATAAATTAGTAATTAATAAACATTAAGATATACAGAGTAAAGGCAGGAATCAAATTATACCATTCCTAGTGGCCTTCCCACAACACAATCCAGGGTAGTACAACCTTAGTGGGTGTTGGACCTCTACATGGATTGTAATAGTTCCAAAGTTTAATCTATGTATTATCAAATACTGGTATTTTTTAATAACATTTTATCCAGCTATTTGAATATGTATTTTGTAAAACAAGTATTGATTTTTTTGTCTTATGACCAGTAAATAAATCTACAAAATTTTATGTAATATAAGTTTCTAGCACGTAAAAATTAATTTATTTAATAAAAACATGAATATATTCAGGAAAAAATTAAATATTATCATCAATACTTGTTTGGTACATAGTACAATTAAATGTCCTCACAATAAAGATAACATACTGGTGAATGTATAAGTGGTAAGTTTCAGTTCGAGCAGATGTAAAGTTAATTAATCAATTTCAGGCTTTTTTTTCCTAGAAACAATCACCCTGTATTTAATTACCTGATTCAGACATTCGAAATGGAGGTACATAGTGTTCCAAACTTGCCGATTGTAAATCCAAATCCGCTTCATTGTTCCTGCGTATCTGGAGAGTCAAATCAGCAATCGTGTGCTCTCCGAGATTATTTAGAGACTCGTCTAGCTTTAGCGGCTGAAGACAACGCTGGCACGAAAAGTTTACATACGATTTAGAGTCACTCATGATGTAACATATGTCCGTCTTCCACTTCGCTAACAGAATCAAGAGTGTTGTTTATATAGTATAGTTCTTTATTTGTTAACTTCACTTCTTTGACAACATTCGCGATGCGATATTTAATTTATAGTTTAACAAAGAAATGACCAAAATACATACTAAATGAAATGTTATGATACAATTCACACTGACAGTTATTCTGCGCAGGGCTCTATTAGGGAAGTGCCAAAATAATCGATAAATAAATATATCGATATTAATTTAAAAACCGGTTGATACATCGTCGATTTGAGATATTGAATTCAATATAAATTTAAACGTATTGTTTTATTTTGAATTATCCTCTTGTTTTATGTACATTAATTAGCATAATCATCATCTACATAAACGCATAATGAGATGTATAGGCTTCCGCCTAATATCACTAAAAGTGCATACAAATATTAATTAACATTAACAAATATAACAAAATAGCGATAGTAATAAAAAAGAGTAATGAAAAATTCATGTGCATCGTGTAATATGCAGTTGCATTGAAGGGAAACAAGCTGGACAACCATTTCCAAGTACAGGCTCCCGAGCAACTAACTTTCTAGAGCAGATTCACACCAATGTATGCAGACCAGTGCAAACCGTATCACTTGGGATTACCAGGTATTTTTGTTACATTTATAGACGATTTTTCACTAAAATTAGTTGTTTATGTTATTAAAATTAGATCCAGGGTATTGGAAAAACTTAAAGAATTTAAAAACAGAGTGGAGAATGAATTTGACAAAAAAATTAAAATGTTAAGGTCTGTACACAGTAACAAGTTTATATTACTTCTCCAAGAGTGACGCTCACAAAAATCTCGTCGGGGTCACTATTTGAAATAATATAAACATCTTACTGTGTACAATTTGTATTTATTATTTGTTTATGTTTTACCATTTTTTAAAATTCAACATTGTTGCATGACCATCTTTCATTTTTTTCTTCCTTTCGGTTATCAGACCCCGTTTCTAACGTAAGTAAATGTTGCTGCTATAATTATTAAACAATATTTACTTGAGTGTGTGGCTATTCGCCACAGGACTGACAACGGCAGAGAACACATCAACAATAATTTCAATAACTTCTTACAAATGTGTAGTTTTTGCACCAAACCAGTAACTCTTATACTCCTGAACAAAATGGATTAAGTGACGAGAGAATGAACCGAACTATAATTGAACGTGCTAAATGTATGATTTTCAATGTCAGTTACAGAAACAGACTACTGGGCAGAAGCAGTCATCACAGCAGCATATTCAGTCAATCAATCATCAACAAAGTCACTGTCTGATCTCACACCAGTGGCGTAGCTATGGTATTTGGGGCCTGGGGCAGATTGGGGCTTGGTGCCCCCCCCCCCCCCGCAAAGAGTCTAAATTCTTTATTTATATATTTTTCACATTTTGATACAGTTTTTTATTTTTTGCCCATAAAATAGTGAAAAATCCGAAGCTTAATTTTTTTCTTTTAAATATTAAAGAATTCAAAATATTTTTTTTTCTTAAAGGGACATGATCCTCACCCTTTTTGTATAAAACAAAAATGTGTTTCCAGAATTTTTGGAACTCTTTATGAACCCATCTTTCTGGTTTATACATTAAAGGAAAGGATCATGTCCTTAAATGTTGAACACATATATATATTCTTGTACATCTCATGAACACAGATATTTGTTTTGTGATTTAGGGCCCTTATTGCGAATGAAAGGCTTAAACACTGTTTATATTATAATTTCTAACCGTTTACTTTTTTTTAATGTTCATATTATTTAACAACTTTTTTGGACAAAAATAGTAAAATTCGATATTCTTTTTATGTTATTTACTTCAAATTATGGTTTTCATTTTTCTTTTAACATTTCATTATTTAACATTCAAAAAAAAATCAAAAAAATTATTTTCAACTTTGGTGCCCCCTGCTTGTGGTGCCTGGTGCGGCCGCCCCGCTCGCCACCCCCTAGCTACGCCACTGTCTCACACCACAAGAAAAATGGAGTGGTAAGGAACCAAATTTAAGTCATTTAAGAATTTTTGAAAGCAAAGCTATGGTTCACATACCTAAAGAGTTAAGAAGAAAATTAGACTATAAATCAAGTGAGTTAGTTTTTGTTGGATACAGTGGCCGCACAAAAGGTTATCGCTTCATAGACAAAAAACCAAAACAAGCTAGCCTTGGTAATGTATATGTGGATGATCTGTTATATATCTTTAACGATGAACAATTTGCTTTAATGAGGAAATATAAATGAAGGGAAAATTTCATACGATAGATTTAGATATTGCAAAACATTGTTCAATAAAGAAATGAAAATACACTCAAGCAATCTTTTTATATAAAAAAATACTGAATAGATTCGGTATGAGTGACTGCAAGCTTGTCTATACACGTCTAAGGGAAGGTGTTGGAATATAAGGAATATAATGCAAGCGTCCGACGTTATTTTAATATCAAGCAACCTTAGTTTGATATCTGCAGGAATGAGGAGTTCTCTCTGCTACAGTTCTGTGTACCACGTAGACTGTGTCATATTTTGTATTAAAATAAATATTTATTTTGTACTAATTCAAAGTCTAGAATATTATTTTATCAACAACAATAAAGCAGGCAACTCTTTCAAATGCTAGTTAACTTTAAAAAAAATTGAACATACAACTATATCAAAGATCATCATCATTTCATAGAATCTATAGAGTCTCCAATAGAATTTTTTGAGTATCACCGCCCCGTCGGATAAAACGACAATCGCTTCTATAATTTTTTCGAGTTTTTAAATATTTGCAGTTTACGATTTTCTATGCAGCTATTCAATTTTTTTCATAATCTGCGTAAAAATGGCGGAGATAGGCAAAGTTATCTTTTTTCTTTAAATAAATAAGGTATACAAACATGAATAAAAAGATTATACGATCTAAGTAAAAACTACTCTTATTCAACATGCTAAAAATAGTTACAATTGTGTTTTATTTTCACAGCTTTATGTAGGCCAAAAGTTTTGAGATATAATCACTATTTAGTTATTCATCTCTTATGAAAAGTTGCATTTTCGAACTAAGGCGGCTGATTCTCCTGCCCTTTTGTGATGTTTATGTTTATGCCGGAAATTAGCGCCATCTGTCGACGCCGGAAGAAACTCCCGATTTCCATTTATCCTATAAATCCGATTTGACTTCTTTTTCCTACCATGTCATCATTACGTTATTCATCATTTCTAAGACCATTTATTTAGATTGTTGAGTCATGTGTCCTATAGATTAAAAAACGTTTACATTTATAACCAATTATGTACCTTGATAAAACATGATGGTAGTGCTGTAAAAATGAAAATATTAGAAACATTATGAAAATAAAAAAGGCAATATTTTTAATATTTTAATATATGTGTAGACTAGATAATGATTTTTTTATCATTGGAGCACCATTATATTTACATAAATATGGCATAAGCCATTTCTAGTTATAAAACTAGAAAGGCAATTTCTCTTAACGTAAATTAAAAATAGATGTTATAGCTTACAAATTATATTAGGTCTTACATAAAATATAACAGAAAATCATGTAAGACCTTTACAATAACGGCATATTTGTAGTAAAACAAAAGGAATATATTATAGTTTTCTATCCAAAAAGATATGTTTTGAAAATGAAGTAAATTTCTGACAAAAATACTTTAAAAAAACATTCAAATTTTTGATAGCTTAAGTGTCAAACAGTCTTAATAAGCGGTTACATTTGACATTCTGAATTTCATTAACATAGTAAGTCAATAACGGATGATATATTATAAAAAAGTTTATTTAAAATTATATTTTGAGCTCCTCTTTGAATGTTCTTATAATAAAAAAAAAACATTTATAAGGTTGGCAATAATATCTAATAATGACAAGGTATAAACATAGTTTTTAAAATTTAACTACAGTATCCGGCGATCAATATTGCACATCGACCTTTGGAAAGAGTTAATCGGCGGCTAATTTCGGCTAATTTTCGTAGTGCGTTATCTCTGTCGCACGAAATACATCGCCCGAAAAAATGTCACATAGGTAGTTTGGGACAGAGATAGTGCTCTGCGAAGAAAGAAATTAGCCGATTGTCTCTTTTCAAAGGTTGATGATTAATTTATCGCCGGGTACTGTAAAGCAACGCAGAGAGAAAGAAAATAATAAATGGAAAAAAAACACTTATTTACATTAGATTTTATACTGGAATAATAATAACAAAAATATAGCTAGACTTGAATATAGAAAAGAAATAACATGAAGTAAAAAAGATTGTTGTAAACTATGTAATATGCAGACAAATACTCAAATTTCTTCATATAAAAACTGAAAACATACCGCGTAGCGTTGTTTTAAAACAACATTAATATCTTAGCCATAATCTAATAACTAACTCTTTTACATTATGTACAATAGCTAAAGGGAAAAAAAAGTTTTAAGATTTTTGTTAAAAGATAACAAAATATTTTACTTGGTCTTCCATCTGGTTCTTTAGGAAGAAATAACATTTTTATAATCTATGTTCAAGAAGCGCCGCCATGAAGATAGTGAGATGAGTCTTGAAGCTTGTGGTAGTAAGCGTTTGGAAGGAAAGACTGTGGCAAACCACCCTGTGGACCTACGTACTGTGCTGACACGAGCATTTCTCTGAAATTAAAAAAAAATCGCATGTCAACTGTCATATTTATGTATATATATACATACATATACAGAGTGATAGGATACAGGTGTAAAAGCTTTAAAAGGGTAAATCTATAGCTCATTTGTCAACATTTTATACCTATTTCGAAGCATCTGTGTGTGATTACAACATTTTAAATTCACAATTTTTTTATTGTAATGTAACAGTTGAATAATATCTGTCAGTGCAGTCTGTAAGATCAGATAGTAAAGAATTATTAATCTTAATATGTAGTAATCTGAATGTTTGATTTGTTTTTCCTAATTAATTGTCATTACGGTATTTATTATTTCGTAAACCATTAATGTTTAGATAGGGTTTACTGTACAATAATTGACAGTAAATATTGCACACGACGGTAAATATTGCACATCGACCTTTGGCAAGAGACAATCGGCTAATTTCGGCATATTATTAGCCGATTGTCTCTTTCCAAAGGTCGATATGCAATACTTATAGTCGGGCACAGTACATTCATTTGATTTGCATACGATGTGTTAGAAGTTAAGTCCGTGGAAACAGGAGGACCGCGGACTAAAACTTACGCTGGGTGGTCGTATCCTAGTTACAAAAAAAGTCCAAGACGTACGCACGAAGAGGGAATATACCCATGTAGGTGTATAGTGTAGTGAATGAGGTGTAGTGTAAGTTATGTGAAGCGAGGACTACTCGGCGGTCGGAAGCGACACGGGCCTCTTCTGACAGCCCTCGCTTGGACGCGGGCTAGCTATACATTCACTCTGTTAAAGCTTCTATACTTATACCCAATTAACCTGTATATATGAAAGAATACCTATTTTGCTTGACTACACAATAACTTCTTCATATTTTTTTAAAAATTTCTTAATGCTCCATAGATAGTTTTAAAGGAAAAAAATACAGACGGTTGCTAAGAAATCTGAAAATTTTCAGAAAAGATAATGGCTATTGAAATTAGACATATGACAGCTTACTTATGGAACTCGCGAGTTTGACAGTCTGTCAAGACACTTGGTCTAATATATTTTAGCAAATATTAATATAGGATACATAATATATGCATATTAGGTAGTAATTTTCGCTAAGAAATTATGGAAAGTTTAGTTAAGCAAGTAGTGACGGAACAACGTTTTTCGAAATCTCCACATAAGTATAAGTAGGTGTAGTTTGTAGTCTCACTCGCGCTAGCAGGTATAGTTACCCATTTCACTCGCTCAGTCGCATCACGTGATTTTTTCTATACAAAACTGCTTTTCACAATAAACCAACACTTCAACTTTTGATTAATGTGCATCATAAGAACGATGCATGTCGAAGCGAAGTAAAAATGAGATAGATAGATACAGTACAAGTTGAATAAATAAAAGAGATATAAGAGTTATCTAGAAGAGTAAGTGAGACGGGTAAGATCGAAAGTTGAGCGTGAGAAAGAGATGAAAGAACTAATTGGCAGAAAGTTCCGCGTACAACGTAATAAACTCTGTACATTGAGAATAAATTAAGATTAAATAAAATAATTATGAAGGTTACTATTTTATTAAAAGTCATTAAATTATTTTCTAAGAGAAGTCGAATTTAAATTTTAGCTAACTAACCTCAGTCATACCAACGGTTTTTTTTCTAATGTTACAAATTGTACTTCATTTTGTGACTTCTGTTAGCAAATATAAAGTTTAAATTACAAATGGTACTACACAGTTAGCTACGTTGACCGCCGGCCAGAGTTCGCGCATTTAAGAATAAAAATAAAACAAACTCACCATATCACAAACAATGGGACCCAAAGAGTAAATTAAAAAAAAAACATGTGTTTACTTTTTAACTTTGTGTTAGTTCGCTTTGTAGTTCGGTTTGTGTTTTAGAGACGCAATATCTTATCCCGAAACAAGACTTTACTAATTTAAAACGTAATTTCGTGTTTAATTTATTTTAATAATAACTTTTATATATTAAAAAGAAACAATCTAAAATTGACATTGATAAAAATTCTAGGTTTTTACATACGAAATTGCTTTTATCAAAATAAATATACTTTTAAATTCATTAAAATGTGTAAGGTTATTAACAATTCAATAGAGCCATTTTATTGGCAACACATTGTTTTTTTAGCTATTCGTCTTTTTAATCTGTATTGTACGTTTTCTTTGGTATGAAATTATCCAAATTTGAAGAGAAGTAATAATCAATTGAAGTGAAGTCTGAAGATAAAGGTGAAGACAGAGAATAACTAAGTGTTATCATGGTCTCGGTTGTTGTATGACAAACTTTTCTATATTCTTTCTAATTAACAATACACATACGTAGTAATTGCATTGAATAAACAAAATAAAATGACGCCAGAAATTGATACCTAATTTATATTTCAAGTTGTAGTGTCGAGAATGTTAAAAATCGACAATTTTGAAAGTAATCTTAAAAGTAAGTCTTGAGTACTAATTTCTGTTTTTTTGGCAGGTTCCATGGACTCTAGGAAGCAGAGAGCGGAAAAAGAGAAGAGAGGAACACTGCTGGGCTCTTATCGCTTGGACCGGTAGTAGGTGGAGGACTACGGCTTAGACTCTCACTCAATACGCGTTTAGCATTTCGACAAAAAGGCGCCCGAGGGAGTTGTACCACCACTTGATCAGTGACTACTGCATGGATAACATTTACTACTACTTCGGACAGCGTTAGAGCCTGAAGTAAAGAAATGGGTTCCCATGATTCAATGGGTTGAAGGCGGTGTGGATGGCGCCTAGCGTAAGACCAGTAAGTGAAAATCGAGAGCTCCCGGGAAACCCTGGGTTACCACCTAGCTCTTAGATAATTTCGGCGGACGCTCCATGGTGACACCACACTCAAAGGATCCCGCGAGGATAGCTTGGCTTTGGCTGTTATTCATAGGACTTACAATATCGGGATTCCGGGACCTTGAATACCGGAATCCCGGATGATTTTTTTCCGTTATTAAAAACCGGTATTTATGTAAAAATACCGGTATTTTGGTATTACATTATACGTACAAAACGCAAATTATTTCATAAATAATTTCATTTTCATTATATTTTTTGCTTCTTTAATTATATAATGTCATACGAGCCTATTGCATGTAAAATTTACATAGAATTTAATATGTACTTTTTTACTGGCACGTTTTTTTTGTATCTATCTACTCCTACTCTGTATGTAATAGAATAAATAATATTGACTCATGTCAGAACAATATTTATTGGATTTCATATATTATTTGTTAAAAAGTCAATATCACAACTGAGGTAAGTAAAAATATAACTAGTAATCTTTTTTTAATAATACCGGTTTTAATACCGGTATCCAGATTTTAGTTCGGTATTGTAAGCCCTAATCACTAATCGATAATTCTCGCTTAGTATTTTGATACAAGGGTGCCCGAGTGGGGCAAACCTCGACTAGGTACTATTGCCTGGTTAATAATACTACTGTCTTAATTGTTCGTGTCTCGGTCTAAGGACAGCGTGGCTTTTGAAAGTTCCAGAAGGGATCCTTTCATATACCCTATATACTTTCTTTGCTACTTAAAAAAATGGAACAACTTAAATTTTTTCAGTGGTGCAAAAAGTGTGAAATTCTGAAATCTTTTTTTTCATACACCGACTGACGGACTGACCACTTGTTCTAAGCACATGTGATTTCTCTTTTTCGGTATCTATGACCGATTGATTAATGATCCTTAATGACGGTCACCCGAAAAAATCATGCATTGAGATGCTAAAGACACATAGGGTGACCATATCTAAAGTTTTTCGTGTTTATTTTTGAAAATGTTTCCCAATGCATTATCTATGATATTTATTATGATTTATTGTTAGTAAAATTAGCCTTTTAATCATATCATCTTTAGTTATATTAAAAATACTACCCCCAAATACTACAAGTACTTAGTGGTTTTTATAAATGTTTATAATTTTTCAATGGCAAACTTTGATATTCTTAAGGCTAATATTCTTATATTTTTTATAACAACATCATTGTGTATAGCATGTCTATCTATCAAATAAATAAATAAAACAAATGCGAGCTGTTACACTCCTTATTTTGCTAAAATAATTGTTTTTTATTAATGAAATGATCTGAATCCAATATTTAACCAGGAACTTTTGGATAAATCAATATATATTTTCGCTAACTTGCTATTACAAGCCGCTGCGTAAATAAGTATCATCGCTTTGTCATAATATTTTACCATATTTTAATTCGAATGTTGCCATAATAAAATTATTCGATTTTTTCAAAACATAGTTTAATAGGCAGAGCGCATAAATTTAAGCCGTCTTAAAATAAATGTTGCGCCAGTATAACATATACGTAATATTGAATTCACATCCAATTAAGTATAGTATCGTACCAAATTATGCATATAAAAGAAAAAATATTAATAATTATGAAACAACTTTACTTGATAAATTATGGTAAGCCTAATAACACATGTACACGCCAATAAAATTATTGTCTGTCATCTGTCATTGTTTGGGCGGGAAAAATAGACGTTTTTTTTAATCTATTTTTTATTATCTATACTTTTAGTCAATTTAATTTAACGTTTCTCGTTTAACAGATTAGCTTATGTTATTTTTTAAAAGTATTTGGTAAAAAGAACCTTCTTGCGTATTACAATGTCAATCAGAGAGATTAATGCGTATTTCATGAAATAATACGAACTTTATTTTGAATTTAACGTTTATACAGGGCGATAGGTTAAATCTTTTAAATCCCTTTCCATCTTGTATAAATTGATCACAGTGAAATTACAATTTTTTTTTATATTGGAATGCAACAGGTCAATAATTTCTGGCAGTACGAAGTCAGAGTCAGATATTAAATTCAAATATATTGAAATAATTCTTTTAACAAATTTCAATTGCATAATAGTCTTTCTAAATTTCTAATAGAATCTCTTATATTATTATTATTACATTATTTTTTATTTTATAGAGATTTTACACATATAAACAATCATTCCGTTTTAAAATCAAAATTAAAATATTTTGAATTCGAATAAACTATTACAAGCACTGTCGTATCGTCAATAACATAAAATGTCGACATTGTTAGTCCTACAGGGAGCGATCACAAACTTGGAAGGCAGTTCTGTTGAGAAGAGCCGGCGAGAAACTCAACAGTTCCTCTTTACAAAAAGTTTGGTAAAGAGTGCTTCACAATAATTAGTTTTTACAGTGAGCATCAACAACATTTTTTTATGGATAATATAATACTTTTCTCTATATTATTTTTAATATTAATTTTAAATCTCTCCAGTGCACATCTGATATTGATTGTGGAATTTTATTGTACATACATATACTTTGTATCTGTATTTGTCTATCGGGGAAGTATGATTAATTCAAATATTTACTTATTATTATGAAAGTCTAAAGATTGATTACACAAATCTACACTTATACAAACGTGCATTAAATAAATAAATATTATAGTACTCGTCCAGCTATTGGTGTAAACCGAGCCACGCACCTTGTGTCATAAATCTGGGCACAAACTAAATATTTTTTTTAGACGCATGAGTGGCTCTTTGTTTCCGATACGGCCTGTTTGTTACCGTCTCAAGGTCTTATTGTTTTATTTTTTTTACTGGTTTCACAAATGGCATGAGTAGATTCCGTGGGTTGAGGTGGCAGGGCGCAGGTGTCTGGCCAAGGCCTCTTTTAAGGTAGCGAGTGCTTCCGGAGGACTTTCGGCTCGGGAGCCGATCTCTTTGATGGTTTCAGTGGGCCCTGCATAAAATAATTAAACCTAAGGCCGGGCATCGTCTTAGAAAATCTCAAGGTCTAAAAATAATTATGTTACGAAGGTTAAACTTAGATTATTTATTTATGGTCATAGTTCCAAGGCTTAAGGAGCATTTTCGTTGAAAAAAAAGTCAAAACTTAGATAGGCAGCAATTAAATTTAAGTAATTTTTTTAATAGCGTACCGTTTACAAGTGCGCATATTTGCGCCGTCCAAAAATGATTTAATATGATATGTATAAAAAGTGTAAATTTAAGATATCAAATAAAAACTTTCTCCTGCAAAGTTTGAAAATTTTAAGACATGCATATTTTTTAAACAGTAGCCACAGATAACCTATATACCGATTCAAATAATGGTGAGTCGCGTAGTTGTGACTTTATACGTATATATATATACATGTATATTATAATATGTTGTTATTTAAATTAAAATGCTAAAATTCTTTTTTCTACTTAGTATGGACTACATCTCTTAATCCCATCAAGATGAGTCTACCACCTCTTCGGAGTCGAGGGAAACAGGCGAAAGACAGTGAGATCATAATTTTAGAAATAATATAGAATAACATATTTTATTAATATTAATGAAAATCGATAATGTTTTGTGGTATTATATATATAAAAACAACTCACGGTCTGTTCGGCTGCTGTGGTGTTCGATCCCTCTGTCTTCGATTCTTGAACCAGTTGGAGACTTGCGTCAGGGTAAGACCAGTCTTCTGTGCCAACGCTCTTTTCTCGTCGGGGGTTGGATATCTATGAGCATATTTTCATTTTTTTAATTTATTGTGCCAGACGTACAAGGTAATCAGTGAAATGCTTTAGAGGAGTGAATGTTTAGCTCGTTTGTCAGCAAAAAGTTTTCAAGCTTTTACACCTATTTTCTTTCAATTGGAATGTAATAGCCTGCACTTCTGATAATACAAAATCATTGTAAAGCATAATTAGTTTTAATACTCGTATGTAGTACTCCGAATATTGAAATGCTTTTTCTAATTATGTTACCATCACGTTGTTTATTATTTCTGAAGCCATTTATTTTTGTACAGGGTGTTTCATACACTAATTGACAGCAAATGACCTGAGTAACAATATACATGAGTTTACCTCTTTACAAACATTTAGATCTACTTTCAATAATTTTGTTTATGTGCATTTTCTGATTAATTTTTGATTGACCTAAGTGATTAACCCTTTACATATTTTTACATTATCTACGTCAAGTTACACTTCATTCATTGTGACATTTAAATATATCTGTTTCCATATTCACGTATTTTTTTAAGTTATGAACGTTTTCCTATGAGAACATTTTGTTTGATAAAATTAGTTTTATTACATGTGCATAGTGGTGCTCAACGAGCTTATAGTAAAGCTGGGACCTAAGGACGTTTATTCATCAATTTAATTTTTAACCGTAATCTTAGAAGTACTACAGATTTTAGCTATTCTTTTAAAGCTATCATGACCACCGCGTTTCCAGGTTGTATCGTCATTTTAAGGCTGTACTCAAACACACTCTGGTAGAGCGGAAACTGTTTTTTTTTAATAAATTTGCCTATCGCATCGTCTTCATTGTTCGTGTAGCGCGAAATGGCAGTTTATGCCAATAAATTGTCACCATCTTACATATGAACTGCAGCGCATGACCGTCCATCGTGGTGATATATGGGGGAGACTTAAGCCTTGCAGTCTGAAGCCTTGTACGAGGTTTTACTAAACGTATTCATAGTTTAAGTAATAGCTTTTCACAATGTCCCATGCTTGAGTAAATCAATGTATTAGCAATAAGCTTTTTATTATGAAAGGACATTCAAGCATTCTTTACATGAACAAACTTTAGCTATCGAATTACCAGTGTCCTTCCCGACCAGTGTACGGTCTTCGTATCCACTACTCCTGAACTCATGATGATCGTTTCACGGAGTATATCCTCGCTAAGTGAATTAAAGGATGCGTCATAGGAACCATCTTCCTCAACTTGGCTAAAGCATACTATAAAATGTGGCATAAAGGACTCATATTGAAATTATACGACCCTAATAGTAAAAGATTTTATGAGAGATTGGACATTTCGCTCCCGCCACACCTAGTCAAGGCAGACGTGTCACAAGGACTATTTATTAAAAAAAAATCTGATAAATAAAATAAACTCACCTGTTTCTATAATAGCAATCCTTCAAAGCGTTTCGACTTTTCTCTTTAAAACAATAAACCGTCTCCTCACCGTCCCATATTGTTTTCGGTAATGGATATTTTTTTCTTAATCTATATTTATCGACTGCACCTATAAATATATATATATTTATTAAGAGAAATTGGTTACAGATGTAAAAATTGTATAGAGGTGAATGTATAGGTCATTTGCAGTAATTTAATTAATTCAAATTAATGTATGGTAGCTTTGCTCAGAGTAATTAGAGTTTTAAAGCTTTAATACTCAATTCAAAACAAATAAAAGTATGTAAATGTTTGTTTTTAACCAAGATTATTCATGATATGGCGGGATTCTTAAATTTACATAACCAATTTTAAAATATCATAAGCTGTGTTTGAGTTTCCAGTGTTGTTTTACACTACTGGAAACACAGCCATGAAATTTGGACGATAACAGAGAGCGAACGAATCATCATTTCAGCTGTGAGACGTCCATAGCTGGACATAGGTCTACTCCTTAGATTTCCAACAAGGTCTGTGGGAAGAAGAATCATCTAGCTTTTTACAACCTTGACAAAGTCATCCGGGCTATGTAGTCCAGAATCATAAAGTCACAATGGCCACCTGTCCACTGCCACTACAACTTGCCCATCTGCTAGGCTATATACTTGCCTTCGTTTATTGATCTTCTCATTCCTGGATCGATCTCGTCGAGACACCTGAATATACCCTCCACAGTTCGTTAAGAATTGCCTTTATAGAAAACATAGTTATTGAAGATCTAATAAGGTACAGCAGCTAGCTGCACCCAAGTAAAGGGAGAGAAAATAAATAACGCCCACGCGCCGATAAGACCGGCCAAGTAATATAAAAAGAAAACAATTAAGGAAAATAGTAAAATAAAAGGATAAAAAGAAATAATAAGAAAATTGTCAAAGAAAAGAAATAGTAAAAAATTATATGACTTATTAAATAAATGAAAAATTAAAAAAATTATACCCTAGAAAAAAAGACTGCCTTTAGCGGGAGAGGTTTAGATGGGGACGTAAAAAAAGCTTGTTGGGCGTCCGAGAGGAAATAAAATAAAAAGTAATAATATATCAAAAAGACGTTACCCAGTGGCCGCCCTCGAACCTTTTGTGCCTCTTTATAATGCGCCTGATACCATAGATCTTGGAGACCAGAGTGATGACGCGGCGGGAAAGTGTGCGATTCCAAAATGGCATACAACTCTTGAAAAACGCCTCTATGGTATGCCACCAAAGCGCGTGCTCTAAATTAACAGATATATTACATCATTAAAATAATAAATGTTTGTGAAAGAAGTATTGCCAGTGTTATTACTCTGTAAATAAATACCTGAGCACCGTGTCATTTCCTCGGAGAAGCTCGTTAGGCGGAAGACTCCATAAAAACGCAGCGAGCTTGTCTATGTCACCCCTTTGCTGTAAAGCTTCGCAAACGCACTGCACTTGTTCCGAATTAAAATTTAAACATCTGCGCATATTGCTATTTTCTGTATCAGGGAAAAATGACGGCGCAATCCTTTCTCTGTCGTTTACGTTATTAATATTTTCGAAATTTACTGGAGGTGCTACATCTATGTCAGCAAGATTCGGATTATTCTCATTTTGAACGCAACTTTTTAAATTTTGTACGTCATTGAAATAGCCTGAACGAAGCGTGCGATCTTCGCCTTCGATTTGCGAGAAATAATTCTCATGTGTCGACGGTAACTTCATGTCAAATATTAAATGTTTTTTGTTTGTTAGATAGTTTTCGAATATTTTATTACTTTCCTGCAGATATATGTCCTTCCTCTCTTCGTTTCTTGGAGATTTCTCTTTGCAGGAAAAAAATTGTTTTTCGGCAACTTCAGGCTGTGCATAGAAGTTGCCGTTTGGATTTTCATACGCAAAGGGAGGGAGAGATGTTTCTGACTCACTTGTCAAGTCACTGGATGGACTCAGACGATCCGAGCATGATTCCATTGTTGTAGATTTCATCACAGCTTTTTTACTAATCTAAAACAAGCAAATTGACATTCAAGAGATTAATGTAACACCCTAATATTTTCGTATGACATATAATAGATATGCTCACACCTAACATACAATTTTACGAATAGTAATAACATAGTCTAAGGGATTGGTAAGTTCCGGTGCAAGTAGCCCGAGCACGGAGAACAAATGTTCTGGAGTGAAGACCACGGACTGGTAAGCGCAGAGAAGAACCTCCACAAGGTGAACGGATGACCTTGTTGATGTCTTCGGAACACGCTGTATGCAGGCCGCTTCCAACCAGTCCTATTGGAAATCTACAGGGGGAGCCCTATATCCATCACTCTATCTCCTACGCCTAAAATATTGATGATGTTGTTTATACATTTTAAGTGTTGTAACTTCCTAGTTAGGTTTCGAACGAATTCAAAGCCTTGTTTAGATCTACTATAGGTTGGAAATAATCAAAAAATACTTAAACTTGGAAGTGGCTTAAAGTAAAGGGACGTGACTTCTCTGCTTTCCGTGGGTTGACTGTGCGGCCAATATCATCGTGTGGAAGCGGAGAGATTAAGTGTGAAGTTCAGAAATGAAAACCTTCGTACTTTAAGGAAGTCACCTTGCAATTTTTGGCGTTCAAATTCACCAACCAGACTCCCTCTCCCTACATAACCAAGTTATATAAAAACCTATCAATTTTGAGTTGGAAGCCCGTTTCCAAAATGAGCTCTTGTTCACAGTAAAATGTGATTAGTAACCAAACTATGTCTTCGATTATTTCTCTAACAGTAATATCTTAAGTCAAGTTTAATTTATACGCAGGAATAAAAAGATAAAATTCGAATTTATGATTGCGATGTCTAGTAAATATCAAACAATTTGTCTTTTATTCCATTGCGAAATTATAGATATAAACTTTCGAACAAAACAAATGGATGTTTTGTAATATGAGGTGACGAGACGAGAGTTTTAATTTGTTGGTAAATCTTACACATTCCCTATCTCAATACGATGAACTCCAGGCTCTTGAAGTACAGAGTACCTCTTAATAACGCGTAAAAAAACATTATTCTACATTATACACGCTTCGCTTATTGATTTCCAACTGGATCTGATGCAAGCGGCCTGCGTTCAGCGTCTTCCTGAGATCTTGCTACGGTCATCTTTCTACTTTATATATGGACTTTTACTTTTTGGTATCAAGTTCTAATGGCTACGGGGGTTCCATCGCGTCCTGATTCGAGAAGCACCTACAACGAACTCTGGGGTTTTTATTTTGTGGTTACTATATTATCTTTAACACAGTATTAGAGTATTTGATTCGCAAGCTTTATTATTTACTAATCTTTGTAAAAGGATTTTTTACGAGATGTAATTTTTGGAATAAATAAATTTATTAAAAGATTAATATGGCCGATGGGGCTGAAAAACCGAGTAGCTACCAAGAGTCTGCAGAGGCGGCGTGGATAGGCCACCATTAAGTAGATCAACGACATAATGTAGATCGCAATCGCGGTAAGTTGATATGTCTATCATCTGACATGATGTTGATGATGAAAAAAATCGATCAAAATCGATTGGAACAATAACAACGTGTTTATTTATTTAACGATGGCAGCAACGCTTTATATTTCGCGCGACCGGATGTAAGCTATCCGTTTCGCGACGTTTAAAAAATTTCAGGCGGCCGAGTAAAAATAACGGTTTTGTTTCCATAACATATAGCGACACTTACCGGAGGTGCTCTCACAAACAACCGCATGCTACAATTGGGTCACTCTTTTTACATTTGGGAGATAATTTTCAAATAGATAAGTAGATTTATATTATTTTGTAATATTTACCTACTTATCCGTTGCTCTTCATTGTAAGGTTTTACATTCATCATAATAAAAGAACATATTTGCCACGTTACTAGCCGTAGGCTTTAAACAACAAAATTAATAAGTTTAATTAAATAAATAAGAGGCAAAAAACTAAAAACAGATATTGACTGTTGCTTCTCAATGTACGAAAATGTATTGTATGTCTACGACCCCATTTTCCCAGGAAGTATTATATACTATGTAAATACAAAAAGCTAAACAAAATGCTTCCTCCTGCTTCTTCTATCTGTCTCTATCATTACATAAATTTAAGAAATTTTTCCCAATTATATTTATATCTTCGAACGTTCTGTTATTAATGGTATTTTCTAGAACGATCTATGTAAAAATAATGTAGCCTTCATAGGCTATAGCAAAACTAGATAAAAATGTAGTTCGAAAAAATAAATCATTTGCGCGTGTTTTTTTTATATTTCAAAACACCTTAGTTGTGTGGATTTGAAGTAAGTAATCATTTTGTTTTCGGCGTCTAAGCTGGCACTGGCAGCGGCGGTGAGTCTGTGTGTGGTCTTCAAATAACAGTCAAAAAAATTGCAGTCTCGCTTTCATATGTCTTCAAGTGAAATTGGCATCGATCGGTCGAAATGATACTAGTATGGCGCTCTATTTTACATATCGAAAATAAATAGCCTGATTGTGTGCAATTTTGTAAACCAAACTAAAAAAACTGGAGTTATTAGTAATTTACATCGGAGAAGATTTCTATAATGCTTATGGCACTGTTGCTTACTTCAACGTATTATGGAATTTACATTAGAATCTGTTTTTGCTGAAAGCGTCAAACTTTTAAGTATTATGTGCACCATTCCTATGACGTCAGTAAAAAGCGAGGGTTGTTTTGCGGTTTTAAATAAAAGCGAAATACTACGAAGACAGACGGTTATATATTTTCACAAGGTTAAATATGTCTTCGCTAGCAAATGGCTAATAGATTTACTTTAAAAATAAAATAAATTGTGAACTATGGTTTTTGTTTACTTTTTGTGAAGCCCCGTCAAAAATGTCACGTGCCGTCTCTGAGTGGAGACCAGCGAGGCAAGGGCAGCGCAGAACGTTGTAGAACGTTCCCACTGGAAATCTATAGTGGACACCAACGTCCAATTATAGACATTCTACGGCTGAAATCATAATGACATATTGATATATATTTATTGAGGTTCGTGTTGTTTGCATTGTTGATTATTATAAAGGATGTCCCGTAGGTCAACGTCAAGTTCAAATCATTGGAGAGATTTGGTAGTGGCTAACTCAAGTAAAATTATTTAACAGATCGAGGTTACGTATTTTCTAAGTTCTCGACATTTAAAAAACTATTTGATACACCCGGTTTTGATCTTTATATTACTATGACTACAAATATTTTTTTTTATAATCGCTAAAGTTATCTTAAGCGATCTAAGATTTCAGCGGATTCCCATTCTGTTAATATTACAAATCACGTATTGGCCCGAGCCAGGATTTCCGACGGAGTCCTTGTAATAAGTTACGTAAACGCGGTTAAGACTATGTTTTCATAATTGGAGCTCCTCAAACATGTAGAATCATATTGATAGGACTAATCTATGATACGAAATTCAATAATACATGCTACGTTAGATGCGTAGTAGAAAAAGAGAAGTAGTAATTTTGTATTTAAAAATAGTATTTTACAATTGTATACCGCAATCTCATATCACACAATCATCAATCACTTCTTAAACTGAGGGAAAACATCTAGACGAATCTTTCATGTCATAAGTTCGAAAGCCTCCGTACCGTCTATTCACGATCAAGACCAGGCTCTCCTCAAAATGTTTAGTTTGAAGTTATGTTGGCCACATCGCAAGCAGATAACCAAATAACTTCGACAAAATGCTGGTCGTAGGGAAAATGGATTAAAGGCAATATTGATGGACCTTGCTATCCTGAGAAAATAGGATGGGATAGTATGGAAAGAGATTGTCATCGATTCCGATAAACTATTTTAAGACTGATACTATCTTCGATAATAAAGAATCATAGGAGAAGAAGATATCATCTACTTCTTTCTGAAAAAAATGTTACCACAGCTGAGGCACAAGGTTTCCCTCAGCTGTGGGAAACATAAGATGTATCCATAAATTTTTCATAATTTATTATAGATATATTTAAATACATTTTTAGTTAGAAACATAATACTAATTTCAACAATATATTATTGAAGACTAGGTTTAAATTTTATTTCTTTATCTATTACAAAATCACACACAAAATTAATCAAGAGAATCGAACAGAGGAGGCCAATCTGTGGCAAACCACGTGTTGATCTTTGACGGGTAGTAGCTTTCGATAAATATACTCGATTTTCCTTTTCATTCATGTTATCAAACTTTAAAAGATAATCATAGTTTCGTATATGTTTCAAAATGTTTTTTATAATTACTGATAACTAATTATACTAACGAATTTTTAAAGAATTATCAGGAGATGTAAAATAAACGTATTCAATTTGAAATTATTATATTCAGTACATACATTTTGTACTTTCATTTAAAATATATGTTTTCAAAAAATATAATTCTTGTGTTTTCTTTTTATTACCTATTTTTCATGACTTTTGAAAACATATTTAACGGCGGACGGCGAAAAATTCAGTTTTGAAAAATGGCTCGCATTATCAAGGAGTTCGGGCACCCCCGGTATGGAATATAGATTATAAATCACGTAAGTCATTATTTATGTCAGTTAAAAAAAAGATTACCAAAGTATTACGTCCGTTAAGTATTAACACATAGATAAAAAATATCTTTAAATAAAGCCTAGGTTAGACATTTTAACGCCTAGGCATTGCGTAATTAGGTCAGTATTTTTCCCTAATAATCGTAAACGTTAAAGGTCAATAGCCTTAAGTTAAATATAATTAATGTTATATACATGGTAAAATAGTATTAAATTAATCTTCCAGAGAGTAAGCAGTAGTTTTACTAACGTGCTTAAATATTGGACTTGTTTCTGGAAAGAACGATCGTAAATAAGGATCTTCACAAGTTTTTTTTTGGTCTAGGCTAAGGCCTTTAGAGCACAGCCACACATGAAATGGTAAATGAAAAAATATTGTAGAAAAAAAAGGAATTTAATGTCAAAATCCTTGGTCACATATTAATGGAAAAAATTGTTTTATTTCGCATGCCCGATCAATAATTTTCTATTTAAAAAATATAAACAAATTTAAAATCAAATTGCGTTAAGGAGTAAAAATATATAAAAAAAATTGAAGTAATGTTTTTACCTTGTTCGCAATACACCATAAAATTACACAATAGCACTTTTTTATTTAACACAACATGACACTGATTTCTATTAATAATTTGACACTCGAGGAAAACTCCCGTACACCCTCACCCACCGACGTCTCGGGGTCAAATGACAAAGG
Organism: Battus philenor; assembly: GCF_028537555.1. Taxonomy (NCBI): domain Eukaryota; kingdom Metazoa; phylum Arthropoda; class Insecta; order Lepidoptera; family Papilionidae; genus Battus; species Battus philenor. The sequence continues at coordinate 9,113,117 of NW_027181688.1, read as the reverse complement.
TGGGTGTCATTTCAAAGCGACTGACAGAGACGGGCAATGTGTGAGCAAGACAGACGAGGGGCGGCAATGGATGATTGCTTATGTTGTTTGGGCGGAGCTTTCAAGTCCGTTTTAAGTTTTTAATCCTTTTTTATTTATTTTTTTCGGGAGGAATCTACCTTTTTGCCAGGTGGGCTTGTGCAATATTCGACGGCCTTCGAATGTTTCAACTGCGTAACAAAATGGTGAACGTTGATCAAAGTTTATTGACATATTTTGGTTCCCCGATATACAGAATGATTTTCTGTTTCATATATTCACTCTTTATTAATTTCACATTAGTGTTTTATTTTTTCTCCTATACCTTTAATTTCTTTCTATTCCTATTATGAATATGTATTTTTTATATATAAAGATTATTTTTATTGCTTTCTATAACTTAATACTTGTAACTGGCATATTTGATCATTTTATTCGCTTGTTCGATTCTTATTCACAGAAGACGCTGGTTTTAAGAAAACCTGTCCTTTAGGAGATATATAGGGGTGTACTTTATCCAATAGTGAACGTTCTTTGGCTGAAATGATGACTGACGGTGACCAAGAAATAAAGAGACCAAAAAAATATGTTAAAAACATTTAATTAATCTTTATAATACGTATATGTAACTATTACAAAACTTCATTCATGACAACCGATAGATGCCCACTGCAAGGTATAGGCCTTTACAAAAGATCGTCACGATGCCTAACTGTGAATGTGACTAAAAGTATAGATATCTTATTTATATTAATAAATGAAAATAATTATATATTGAAGTCAAAAATTCACATTAAAAGTCTGTGACTCCAAAAAGTATTGTTACATATATTTATACATCCTAAACGAGCGTGTGGCAACACTTCGGTCAATTATGACATGTTAGGCTAATTCAAAAAATTGTTACATTGCAATATTTAAAAACGTAATTCCATGTCAATGAACGTAACATTTTTTCGCTCGCAATTAATATTGAATCTGCAATATATGAATAAGAATTTGCAAATCATTGAAAAAAAATATGTAATAAGATATTTATTGCAACGTTTTATATCTTGTACAGTTTACTAAATATAACAAATATTAATTAATATTGACTGTGGTAATGTTTATAGAAATATTACAATAAAAGTTATAACGATACAATTCATAGTCTTAATTTTTAATGAAATGTCATTCATTTTTAAATTTCAAAAAAAAACCTTACGAAAAAAAATTATATGCAAAAAACATTTTTCGAACTGTTATCTTTTGTAAAATTTATTTCGGTAATTCCTCTGTCCTTCGAAAAACTGTCGTGTAGATGTCATGTATTTAAATAGTTACGGTAAAATAACCGCCATTTTTAAAGATATCTTGCTACTGCGAAATTTATTTGAACTAAAGATCTTTGAATGAATGAATTAAATGGATAGAATGAATGAATGATTTCTTCAGATCGTTGGGTAATGCTGAATGCAGCCCTCTTAAAACTGATCCTAAAAATATAGGGAGGAAGACTATATTCACCACGAACGTCTTACAGCTTTACTGATGATGATGATGGTGATCAAATTTTATCAATAATCCTAATTCCTAATAGCAACTACTTATTATATATTGGGTGTCTAGTAGTAGATTTATAGTTTTAAATACAATTATTTAAAAAAGTAATAAACGGTTCTGGACAGGATGGCGCCGTTGGAATAATTTACTTTGCGGAGTTTTCAATAACAAAGCGTGTTAAATATTACATTTTTTTATTTAATTTTGAAAATATTAACCTGCTGTAGCAGCAACATTACGTCATCGTCAGCGGCGCATCGAAAAGGGGAATTCTACAGAAATATATTTTTTTATTTACATCAGCTTATATAAGCTCGAAGAAATATACACACTTTTACTTCAGACTTCGTGTTGTTTTCCATATTTAAAAACCTATCACAATTAAAAGTACATTAACGTATTTTAATGTTCTATTAATGTAGCGCGTATCCTTCATTGAAGATTCTTAGGTAATAAATTAAATAACATACCAACATGTCATACTAACTATAAACTTATATAACTTCGCAATAAAAATATTTTTCTTTCAATCATGATAAATTCAAGCCAACATATTCGAATGGTGAAGGCTTCGAGGGGCCCTCCGAAAATACCAGTTTATTATATAGAATTGGACTAGCCTGTACAACTATTTGTTTAAAGAATTAAGCATTGTTATCCTTGTAAAGAGTAATATGTTATGAATGTTAATGATTGTTGTTTGATTTAATGGTCATCATCATCATTTCAGCTATAGGATGTCCACTGCTGGGCATAAGCCTTGGTCCAATGGGAACAGCTGAAAGCGGCTTACGTCCAGCGTCTTCCAAGAAATTTAAGAAGGTCATTTGTCCACCACGTGACTTTCTACGCTTCGCTTGCCCATCCATGGTCTCGATTCCAGAGCCTTAAGGTCCCAGCGGCCTCGACTTCCACTTCAACTTCCCAATCCGCTATGCTATATAGGTCACTTTTGTTTCTCTATGGACCTCCTCATTACTAATTACATCTCTTTAAGAAATACCGTATGTATTTGCAAATTTAAGTAATTAATAAAATATAAACCAACAAACAATATTGATTATAAAAATGCAAGGCAAGCGGTAGCCAACGCGGCCGACCATTCACACGGTTTCCATATTTTCTGCGCAAGTCATCACAAAGTTCATTCACAAACTCCGCATAAGCGCTGGCCTGTTGCGAAACCCGATAAAACGAGCCACTCTCACGGTTATAATGTTTGTTTGGTATTTGAACGTTGGACCTTTTATCTTCATCATATTTTAATAAAGTAAGCTGTTAAGAAGGTGCTCTATTTATATAACCATAAAAGTATAACTTTAAAATCTATATACGGTGATTTGTTATTAGTGTAAAACCTTCAAGGAATGAATTTATAGCTCTCTTGTCATCAAAAAGCTTTAAGGCTTTTACACCTATTTTCAATCACTCTGTATATTTATATATTACTTTTAATAGTTATCGCTCTGAGATATGCAAAATTAATTCAATTTTTTTTTATTAAATCATTATTTTTTCTATTAAAATTGGATATGCTAACTTTTGGCATTACAAGTTCTTGAGACGGATAATAGACAATAACTAAGTTTGATTTGTAGCAAATGCGAATTTTAAAAACGTTTATATTTACTATATTATACTTATATTTTTTTCGTAAGAATGTACCGTTTACTTAATCTGTCCACAAATACTGTTATATTTAAAAATAAACATAATAATACTTTTAAATTTGGAACCTATCATTTTTTTAATGTTTGTTCATTGTGTTTTCATATTTTCGCGCCAATACCTTGTAATATATTTTGTGATATTAGAATGGAGTGGGATAATAAAGAGAACCAAATCGCTGTGCATTACATAAAGTAGGTATGGTGTCAAATACAATTTTTAAATTGCTTCCTATTAGTAAAATATTTTTGTACCGGGTATAATGAAACCTCCTCTGTTTGTGGCAAAAAATAACTGACCTTCCACACAGTGTTTGTATGAAAGAGGCGATCAAAGCAGTAAAAAAAATAATAATTCGAAGAAATCCTGTTATTAAGCAAAAGATTGATACAGGGAGATGTCGATAGCACCTAAAACCATTATGAGTATTTCAAATGAGTACAACGAGAGCATTATCCGACTGCAGTGATGGTATGCTTCGGTGTTAGCTATGAAAGAGTGACTGAGCCTTATTTTTGTGGAAAAGGTATCAATACATTGGCACAAGTATATCAAGATACCATAATTGAGAAGTTAGTTAAGCTCCTTAACCATACCATGTTATATAGCGAAGAATGTTCCTTCCGGCAAGAATCGGCGCCGGGTCATGAAGCTCGATCCACCCAATCTTGGTCAGAAACAAACGTTCTGGACTTCATCAGAACTGAAGACTGGTCGTCATCTAGTCCTGATCTTAATCCATTGGATTATGAATTATGGTCAGTTTTAGACGGTAAGGCTAGCTAAACGCCACGATAATTTGGAGTCTAAAACAATCCATAAGATTTACAGTGAAGAATTTCTCCGTAAGTAGAGTGCGTGCTGCTATTAATAACTGGCATCAATGTTTAAAGGAATAATTTGCAATTAATGGAGACCACAAGCCTTATATATTTTACTTGTTTTATATTAATGTATTAAAATAATACACTGTAATAGTAATAAATGTTCCGTATAAAAATCTTGTTTTTCTTTGTAGCAATATTTATGGCAAGACTAAGTATTATAACATAGACCGCCCCAAAGATTTTATGGGGGATATACCATAATCGCCACGCTTGGCAGGTAGGTTGGCGATAGCAGTTTATATGTACGCAAAAGACGCTGCTACTCATCTTCTAGAAACTTGTTTTGTAAGCAGTGGCAATCCTATATAGTTAATGCACAAAGTGTGAATTATATAAGATTGTATCTCGATAATCGAACCTGTGACTTTGCTTATATGCGACAATCTTCTACCGCTAGGCAACCATTGCTATAACCAATCGTTCTGTATAAATAAAAATGAATAATAAAAAAAACCTAGTGACTTTACTTCGTTTTGCTTTTTCTTTATTAAATCCTAGGTTTTTTAAAGGACATAGACCTGGAATGTAACAAGCATTATAAAAAAAGGAAATAGGAGAAAACAGCACTTTTCTTTTATCATACAATATACAAAGTAAATTACGAAGTGAAATTGCTAAAATGTTCTAGTGTTTCGTGTATTTGGCATTTTATTCTAATTTTTATATATCACTTCGTCTTTGCTCTCCGCGTATAAGATCTGTGTTCGGCTCTCACTCTCCAATACCACGCGTGGGCAAATTAATGAATGCAGTACTAATACTGTCGTATTAATTAATTCCGTAAATCGTTTTTATTACAATGTTCTTATTTTACCTACGTAAGGAAATTCCAAGCATCTCACTGGAATAAATTATCGTGATAGCCTTTTGCTACGCGGTTATATTGTCCACTTTTACCTTATTTTAAAAAAAATTATACCGTTTGCTTTTTGTGATTTTATTATAATTGTTTGTGCAACTTATATTTATTCAGTGCTTCATATTATAGTAAATTATAACAATTGAAAGAGGACCTAATTTAATGAAATAAAATAGATAATGCGTCATTATTTACTACACTTGTGGTGAATTTCTCGTCAACACAATAGTGAACATTACCGAACGTACAAACAAAACGCGACTTTTTTAAAGTCTTTGTGTCACTCTTTCACGCGCACTAGTAGAAGACACACGACTTGCCTCGGAAATATCGACCCGTTCTACTACGCTACGTATAACATTATACAAGTCTACATCAACTGATTTTATTATATAAAGCAGAAGTCAATATCCCAGATACTATTATAACTAACCTCTATATTATCAAGGTTTCCGAAAGTACTAGCAAAATTTCGGTTTGCATGTTATATAACTTAATAATGTTATAGGAGTATGTTTGAACATCTAACGTATGTGTACATTTTTTGGGCAAATCCTATTTTCTTTATTTCAGTCATATGCCATAGGCCTGCTCTTAAGAATTGTAATAGAACAGGTTAGACATGCCCTGCATTCAGCATCTTTCGCTAACCTTGACAAGGTCATCACGTGGGTAGACGTGTTAGGCTGCGTTGTCCGGTTCGTGGTACCCCAAGTTGCCAATTTGCTGGACTATGTCACTATGTTGGCGGCACTATCGTTAGTCTACGGATCTGCTCCTTCCTGATTTGATCTCGTAGAAAAATCTGAAGCATGGACGTCCTCGTGACTCGTTAAGTGCAGTCTCTTAACGAGTCACGAGGATGTCCATGCTTCAGATTTTTTTCTTTAAACTTTAAAAAATACAATTGAGCATATTTCTGCTACTCAGAACTATATATAAAACATTTACGCTTCAGGCTGAAAATACTTTATCTGTAAATGAATGCTTATAACATTAAACTCAAATGAAGACAGTTTTAAACACACATCTCAATATCTTGTCAAAGTAGAGGCCCAGAAGAGGTAAGGCGGTGATACAAAATGATGGAACTTCGGCTCATTATTCTGCAAATGTCTAAGCCTATTTAAATGTCACGTATCCAAATAATCTTGTCGCAAATGGCTGCTATTTTGACGCCTTCACGATCTCCGGACTAGATTTATTTACTGGGGCAATCAAAAAAGAGCAGGTATACTACAAGCCTATTGCAAGTTTGAACAAATTAAGCAGTTATTCAAGAGGCTGCTTCAAAAACAAATGAACGGCGCTGCTGAAGATCTTTTATTAGATGAAAGGCTTACAACCGAATTAGCGGCAGACAGTTCGAATACGTGCATTATACATACGTACTTTTTTTTATTTATTTACCCTTATCTTAATTACTGCGTATGTATTAATAGTGAATAAAATTATGTATTATACCATTTTGTAAAATGTATTAGGGGGATCGGAAGGTAATGTAAACAACATTAAGTTATATTCACACGACTACATTTTTAAAAAGTTTTTAAATATAATCAATAATAAATTAGGATAATGTATATATTCACCTTCGTTATCAACAACTTTTTACCATCTAGTACACAAATTTTCAATGCAGTAGTGGTAAAAAAACAATCAGTTTTTCTGTAAAATATGTCGACAGGAACGACATTGCTTTTCGGTCCCCTTAATATTGTATACATAAATTTTTGAAATTTTTGCCAAACTGATTTTGAAGCATTTTTTTCACCAAGGCCTCTTACAATTTGTCTAAATAATGTTTTTATCAAATTACATATTGTAATTCGAAATCCGTCCATATATTTTATAACACACAATTACAATATGTACTTATACAATTTATGATACTTCTATTAAAAATATATGCGTGGAACTTTATAACACTAAATTTTAGATAAAATAGTTATATTGTCCGTGGAAGTGCAGGCCCTACTAACCTACAAGTATGTCCTCGAAAAAAGCCTCAACTTTTTAAAATATGGTTTGTTGTAGAAGAGCAGCGCATTCACACATGCAATCATTTTATAGGATTGCCACTGTTCATAAACAAGTTTCAGTTTCAAGAGAATGGGCATCGGGGTCCTCTGCGCACCATAATACTAGTCTGTGATCGCCAACCCATCTGCCAAGCATGGCGATTTTGGTATATCTCCCATAGATATATTTGTGAGAAGCTTATGCCTTGCAGTGAGTGTCATTGGGCTGAAACGACGACGACGTTTTTAAAACTTATTCGTCTCAGTATTTTAAATACTTGCCGTCTTTGAAGCAGCAAAATTTTGATGAAACTTAAAATTATATGTATATTGTAATTATTTTCACGCTAAACGTCAGGCTGTCTTGGATCTCTTAAAGTCTTTCAGAAGGGAAGGGAACCTCTTCAGTGCAAACGTATTTTATGAACGGTCCTTATCGGTTAGTAAAAGAAATTAGATGACATTAGTTCCTCAAGAATCAACCGTCTCAAATATTTGTTTATGTGTTGTTCTCGTGTGTCTCGACTCCATTGAATTTTACTTGGAAACGGCGTCGTGGGAACACAATACCTTCACATTTACTGCGAAATTCGCGACCACCATTGGTACAAAACGATTGTCGGAAACTGAACAAAATTAGCACATTTTATCTTCGTTCTCTATATAGCAATTGAATACATTCATTTTATTTATATATTATTTTTATTTATGTCAATAATAAAGTCCGATTATAGAAATAAATTATCTTTTTCGTACACTGCAAAACAGCAGTATTTATTAGATTATCGTCTTCGTGATCATTTCAAGACATATACAACAATTAGAAGCAGGATGCGTCCATGTTGGAAGGCGGTATATCCTCTTTCGTTCCTAACTAGGTCTTGTTGTCTATCTTGTCTATCTTGTAGGTGAATGTCAATATGATGTGATGTAAAACGTTATGTTTACCAGTTTTCGGTCTCTCCTTCAGAAACTTGAGGTCGTCGCGGACATCAGTGTTGTGCGCTATGTTGCCTTACAAATACATATAGTTTTATACTTACACTGAAAGACTTGATATCATTAAATTTTCATTATAACGCTGTAGTACACAATATTTTTTGTTTAATTACATCATATCAATGTAATATTATCAGAAAAAAAATGTATTTATTATTTCGCACGCAATTTTTCTCCACGACAACCTTTCTCGTATGTTAACGAAAATACGAAACTAAAAGTCTCTTTAGAATTTTTCTTTTAGTAACGTATTTCGTAGTTAATTTTATTGATATCATCATCATTCTTTAGTTTCCCTCAAAATACCAGTTGCATCAAGCGTCTTCCGACGATCTTTTCAACGTCGTCTGTTCACTTTGTGAAACCTTCAGGCCCCAGCGGCCATCAATTCAGCGCGCTATGTGGCCAGCTTACTGTTCCATTTTTAAACTTTATTTTTGACCATGAAATGCTGCACTTTTAACCAGTTATTTCTTGATATTATCAACTTTATAATGGTAGTAATAGCGTTAGCTCCGTCAGTTCTGGAAGAATTGAACTAAATTTATCAAGAGGCAAATACCTTATAAGGTATGGTTAGAGCAAAAGTATGATATAAAGCGTGTAGAATTTATACAATAATTGTCACGCGAAAATTTTAAATCAATACGTATTAAGACAATTTAAATTAGACAACGGAAAACTTTATGCAACTGTACCAAGAGTAAATAGCTCACGGACCTCCCGTTTCCGCGATTTTAACTTCTATGAATTCGCACAAAGCGTAAGACAGCAAGCAGCATAATTCTAACATATAAAATGCACCGAAGTTATAAATGACTAAGTAGCGTCCTTCACAAATTCCCGGGGATGGATTTTGACTACTTTCTGTAAAGCGTCAAACGTCATTATGATATTCTACATGTCAGCTAATTAACATCCACTGCTAGAAATAGATTTCCTCTAAAGTTAACCACAATGACTGCTCTTGCGCTGCTCGCATAGAGACTCACCTGCGATCTTCGCTACCTCGTCGGTGCTCCTAGTGGCTTGGGGAGCTTACCTTCGCAGCGTTTACCAGCTCGTAGTCCCCAATTGTGAACTTGGAAACTGGTAGTAAAACATGATACCTAGCCTGCTCAAAAGTAAAAAAAGGTGCATTCAATGCCTAGAGGTAATTTATAAAATTTGTGAGAGGACCAGGTGTTGTTATAAGTAAAAACTGAAGCGCAATAACTGTAAATTTACGAGGAAGTGAAATAAAGTATTTGATGTAAAAAATTCATGTTTATACACGGTAATTAATAGAGTGATACATATAATAAATATTTTACAGGGTGATACATATGTTTATTCAGAGTTTCATAGATAATTAATAAGACAATGAAGTTCGGATTACAACATATTTTTTTTTAATAATTCTAATTTGTATCGCTAGTGGTTTTTTTTTATATTTATTTTTCGCTCAAACTAAACGCAGACAGTTGGGAGAGAGTTGCCGCTATTTGATACGGTTCTTTCTTCTCCCAGCTGCGAGGCACGACAGCGTTTTATAATTTCTTATCATTTTCCTTTTTTTTTAAATGTCTGATGAGTTTTCGCAGTTTGTTTATGTCGGTCAATTTCGAAAGGAGTCCTATGGTATGTCGATCTCTCGGATCTCCGAGCTCTCGTATCTAGCCTACCAAATGCAGTTGTGTTCAGCGCGGATCTTCACGAAACTGATTACAACATATAACATTTGTGCAGATTTTATACTAATTTAAAATTATTGGCCTAATAAATTAAAGTAATTTATACCAGAGTGATTGCTTTATTTTAGGTGTTTAGAAATAGAATGGAAACTTTAAATTTTTTGCTAACAAATAAGGTACACGTTCACTTCTTTAATAATTCTACATAACGTAGATAAATAAGTAAGTTCTCTTGTTGACTCTATTGCGAAATCATTGTTATACTTACGAAGTTGTAATTAATTCTAATATTACACGTTTTTTTATCCATACAACAAAAATTCTTTTAAACCTTATATTCCACAAACATTGCTCACCTCAAATTCAGCTGACTTAGACATAACAAGGCACGAATTGTTTATAGTAAAACAATATCGTTACGAGTCGATCCCTTTGTCGGTTTCGAACCTCACACCGGGGAGGTCGGATTGCGCAACGACGGCGCCATTTTGCAACACGAGCTATAAAATATTCGATGCGTTTTTACAATTATCTTTTACAAAAACTACATGTTAAGCAATCTTTAAGCAATTTCTAGGAAAAAGTTTTGTAAATATAATATAATGAAAATACTACAACTGTTCATGTTAATGGTTAAAATGTATAATTTGTGAGGTATATATTATTCTTTTAAATTATTTTATGTTGTAGGCCTCACAACAACAAAGTTCGATAGCTGCCTCGGAAGCTTCGGCTCGGGCCGCTTCTATGTGAGGCCACCTAAGTAAAGGTCACCGGGGACCTCAGGTAGCGCTTCCGCTTGAAAAATGTTTTGTTCACCGATTCAAGATCGTTCCGCAGGGGCGAACCTCTTCTGTACTATTTCAGCTATTAGCTGCCTAAACCTTTTATAGTAACTAACACCGAGAACTCCTTCGAAGCCTTATTCATCTTACTTTCACGATACCCTTTGTTAAGGGACACGCTCTTACTTGCCATCGCCACCATAATGGAAAATAAAGAATGCCACCGCAATTTTCCAAAGCATAGTCATAAGATAAAAACATCAAAATTAATAAATAAATTTAAAAAAATTAAACATAAGGTTGAGTAACAAAGGAATTGTAAAATAATGAAACAATAATTATAGCAATAAGGACAAATAATTAAAAATTGTGAACAAAATTATGACACTAAAAGATTGCGGCGAAGGTAAAAGAGGCGATATGTGGAAGGATTCTGAATTAAAGAAAACAGTATACAAAAAAATGTAATGAATGAAAGAAGATATAGTATAGGAACTTGAGAAAAAGGATAGTAGAGAACGCTAATAAAAATAATAATGAAAGTTATTTGGAACAAAAGTCCCTGAAAGGTCCCTTTAAGATAGGGGAACGAGAAACCCCAAAAAGGGATCATAAAAAACACTCCATCTATCAATTCATCATCATCATTCCTGCCACATCCGGCCTGTATCCGGCATCTTTAGAGGACCTCAATAACGTAGTCTGTCATCCACTCTGTCGTTTGTAATTGCAAATATAAATATGATAATTTTATTTTCTTTAATGAAAATAACATAAAAATGCTATAATCTATCACCATCATTTCTGCTTTAGACATCTACTGCTTACACCCATAGATTATAAGAGTCAAGTTCTCTACATAACCTATACTTTATAACTTTTCTCAGCTACAGCAGGGAGTATTGAAAATGGAATGGTGGGGTGGGGTGGGGGTGGGGGGGTTAGTGTGATAGTTCGAATTATTATAAGTTAAGTAAATTATAAGAAGTAAGCCGATTTACATAAATAATAAAATAAAGTATAATTGTAAGTATTAAAATAGGATAATAAAATTAAAAGTAAAAGAAAACAACGTATTGTGATAAATATAACATCTGTGATAGAAATAAAAATTAAATCGTTAGAATAAAAACAAGTCCATAATTATAGTTTATGTTATCTACGTAATCTATAATAGACATACTGTATATATAATACTGCAGATTAGTCGTTTTCCTCTGAGAGATCTCCCTTGATCTGTACATCGTAAAATTTGAAGACCTAATCACTCTTACCTGGATAAAAAAATTCTCCATAGCGTCACCTTTCTTTCGCATTACCTGACCAGTATTTCAAAATTAGAGTGTGAATGGACAAAAGCGTTTCTTCATTTTAATATTCTTATCTGGTATTATTTTATTAAAACGTAGAACAGCAGTAAACAAGTCATCTGTCGCTATTTTTAGATTTAACCGTTTACAATTTTTTAAACAATATTATCTTCATACAGCTTGTACTATACACCTGACTACACGGCGTTTCGCCATTGGTCGATTTACTCCGGAGGGTGAGGTAAACGCACCCTCATTGGTCGCTCGCGTGCAGGGGTTGTACAGGCATCATGTTACAAGTCCCTTGTTAATACGGACCCCAGTGATTTAAGGCTCACGGAATGTTTATGGGCTGTTAAGAATTATTTCGGATTATAGAACAAATTGAAATACTTTGTAATATAAAAATCCTTGCTTTAATAGAAAAAAATACACTAATCATTATTATGATGATCTAAAATCGTTGTGAATTCAAAACGAGCTGTTGATGGATAACATGACATAATCATCAAAATAATTGTATTTAATTTCATCATCACCATTTATACATTTATTTAGATACAGCAGCAATAAATATAAATTACATTAAAAGTTACCATATAAATAATGATTCTGTTAGGTATTTCTTTACAGGTGACACATAATTAAAATATTACGTTGCACAGCACTGCAGAAAGATCAGAACAAATCCAAGAAAAATAAATTAATTGAAAAAAGATCGAAGGTGATCTCACATAAAAGGAAACATCTGGCTTACGACTTTAAACACCAAAAGAGCTCTTAGTTAGAAAATGCATTTTTAAGGCAGGCAATCGTCATCATTCAGACACAGACTTCTACATTGATTCCTAGTAGAAACGACTACGTGGGTTATTTTCATTCGTCTACAGACCTGTTCATTAATAGTTTGATATCTGTAACATAGCATAAAATATTTACTCGTAATAAATATGTGCACTAAAATGTTTATATTACATTATTTGATTTATAATTATGTTATAATCACATAAAGTAAATACACTTCATTAGTATATTTGTCTAAGGTTTTTTCTATTACATCTATGTCGCAATATATATTTATCTCTACAACGCCTAAATGGTAAATCTGAAGAAAATTTCTACGACATTAAGTTCGCTGTTACACTCTGAAGAGTATAAATAAATAATAAAAATTTAGTTAATAGTAAATTTAAAGATTTATCGAAAGAGAATGATGTAAAACGTATCGTCGAATAATGTACGTCTTATATGTATGTAAAAAATATTATCGTAAACCAAATTTAAATTTTTATTCCAAATTTAAACCCATCAATCAACTGTTATAAGGCTCGTGAACAGCTGCTGTTACTACAATCTTGTGGTCCGATATTGCATGCACAGACTGTGGGTTCTCGTTTTTGTTGTCTAATAGTGAAATCGTGTCCGTTGCGTGGAGATAAAAGGGCTATGCCGTACTCACACCGGCTAAAGTCCCTTGGTCTTCTTGATTATTTTTGTCAAAAATACCGGAACGCCTTCGCATAGTACTGTAGATTTACTCGTTATTATAATAATTTGAACTGAATTAGCTTGCGCGCCACAGCGGTGTCGGGATATATCTACGGCAAATTACCACCAATCCTCCGCCAAAGCCTTGTTATGGAGGTTTCGAGGGACCTGGTATTACCCCTTCCGAGGTCCAGGTCTCCGATTGCGTATGATGACCTCTGATGATTTTTCACTCCTATAGCCTGCTTGTGCTATCTATAATTACGCGAATTTATTTAATACCAACTTAATGGTGCGTTTACTATTTTTTATATTTATTTTTACGTATATAATTAACAAAGAAATAAGTAAACAACATGGCCCAGCTTTACAAAGTTTGTTGATGAAACTAGGCGCTGTTGTAAAATACTATTATTAGAAATAACTAAGAAATATATATAACTCATCTATGTGAGCAGTGGTGGCCCAGTGGTAGAATTTTAAGACGCGATTTTGTGTCGCGGGTTCAATTCCCGCGATACAGCCTTATACTTAATGCATTGATAATAAAGGATTGCCGCTGCTCACAAACAAGTTTCCAGAGGATGTGCAGCATTGTCCTCTGCGTACCATTATTATTACCATAGATTACCATGTAGTTATATTATAAATAAATGTTTTAATATATTTATATAAATACATTGTAAGTTAAGTGTCTTTGAAGTTTGGTTTTTAGAGTTATAACGCTAAGCAGGATAGTCAATGTTACAAAAGAAATTTATTTAATGGAATCAGGCGTTATTTTACGGAAGTCCATCCTAAGTAAGAAAAGGACCAATATTTAGCCACTTTTGCACATGCAGTCGTGCAACAAAATGCACCGCCCGCCTGATAAATGAGCATGCGGCAAACAATGCGAATCACACAACTACCACCGCTAAATCACTAAACACGTGTTTCACCCCTCCACGGGGCATCTTCAGGAGCTATGTTACACCGATTAGTGCCAAGCACACTCTGTGTTTGGCACTCAGTGTTGCACGACTACGACGGCATATCCTAAAGTAGCTAAATATTAGTCCTTTTCTTAAGTAAGAAATTTATTTTGTTAAATATCCTTTATTTTATTTTGGATAAAACCAATGGTTTGTTTAAGAATTAAGCTAACAACAATGATAAATGCGGTACATTGTGAAGATAATAAAGCAAGTACAAGCTTATGAAAACTTTTTAACAGACCGGAATGGCTGGGTGCAGGTCTTGTCAAAGGTCGTATTGGAAATCTACTTGGGAAGGCTATTTCGAGCAGAGGATATAGCCTGCCTTTATGGATGGTTCTTATTATTATTATTAATATATATACTTACTCTAGGTTTATTTATTCATCTGTTTAATCTATACCGGAACGCGGTTAATAAAATGTTTTTAAAAACTTATAAGTCCGTGGGAATGACAAATTCGATACGTCGATAATGCTCAGGTGAGGACAGTTCGTTATCTGATCAAGACGTAATCCTAAGATAGTTTTGTGCATTCGTATTTAGATGGGATAGGTTGATAAACGTTCTGTTTACAGCATCCGTTGGTTAAATAAAGCAGTTATGGAGTATAACGGATTAAGAACAATCTGTTCGGATAAGATAAATAAATGTCGAAACATTGTTTGAACGCATTATTGATAATCATCATCATTTTAGTTATAGAACCTGAACTACATCACATAAGCCTCCACCGTATTTATTCTTATGGCTCCCGTTTTTTTCTTCCGCCTACATGCGGGATAACAACTTTGTTTCTTTAAATGTTTTTTTTCCATTTTAATTTATTTTCTTTTAGATTTCCTATAATACAGGCAGGAAGCGATCTGCAACCAGCACCTTTCGACACCCTTAACTAGGGTATCTGTCAGTCAATTTCAAGTTCAATATTTAATAATAGACCCTTAAAAAAATTATTGTCGGATGTTGGAACCATACATTGGAAGACGATGTCTGGTAGATTTTTTAATTTTTTTTTCAATAATTTGTTTTCGCGGGAGTGCTAGAGAAGTGCGCAATTGATAAAACGCACACGAGTAATTTGAGAGTATAGTTAGACGTTTGCCGATATCCCCTGTCCAGCCGTTCACAAACCTCAAGCGGTGAGCAGCACTTGTGTGCACAGTACAAGATTCATTTTTTGCACTATCCTTCTTATTATACTGTAAACTGTCAAAAATATATTTGAAGATTAAATAAACCATAAAGCTTGGTAAGTCCACCATCAAGAAAGAGATCACTCGCCGAATACAACTCGGATGGGTAGCATTCGGGAACATCCGAAACCACTTCTCGTCCAAAATACTACAATGCAATGAATACGAAGGCTTTTGACCACTGGTCATCGTGGATATCTTTGGGAGAGGCTTATGATTCGCAGTAGGCGCCTAACGGCTTGAAAAAAGAAGAAAAATAAACGTTTTAAAAGTTAAACGAAATGTTTATTTATGAAGGTAAAGAGTCAATAATCTCTCCTTATTACAACCTAAAAAGTACTATTGGACTAGATACTACATCTCGTATAACTTGATTTAGTAAGTTACAAATAAGACTTCGACTTACTAACCATCTGTCTCAAATGATGTGATCCGTGGACAAACGAAACTAACAGTCGTTGCTCAGGGGATTGGTAAGTTGAAGTAAGGTAAGGCAGGCCATAAAACGCTAGATTTCCAGTGTGTGCCCGATGTTATGGTCAACATTTAAACAACATTATTTTTAATAAATGAAATCCGCATAATTTTTCTTTGCAATTTTTGTTAAAATAAATATTTAACTGTAGCATTTTTTTTTAATTTAAATTTGAAATTCGAATTCAGTCACCAGACTCGAAGTGGAGACCTAAGCGTAACATAGGACGTCTTGCCACCAACCCGCCAAGGTTGTCAGCCATAATTTTTGGGGTCATCGGAACACGTTGGATGAAGGCAGCCAATCAAATAGGAAATTTATGGGGGAGGAAGCAATTTACGTCCTATGGCTGAGATTATGATAATAATGTTGAACTGTATGGAAAAATATACGGTGTAACTAACTTAAGGATATGCAATCACGTCTTTATAGATCCGCTGATTTTTACGATTATAAACTATATGTACTGCGGTAATAACAGCCGCGAAATTAACAATGACGGAAATGACAATTAATTGTTACATTGGCAAATAGTAATTAGTTTTTTTTTTAACAAGGTACGAAATACAGAAGCCCGGTTACTGATGAAATGTCATGTATGTTATATATTTTGGATCGCCAACAAAATTTACAAAGCTACATCCAAATACATATCTCATAAAATACAGGACAATTTCAACTTCAGTGTCTGTCAAACACAACATGACGAATAACAAAGAAAAACAGACAACACAGGATAACAACAATATTATTATCAACGTATTATTTTTAATAAAAAGAAAAATAACTATTTGTTTATCACAATCTCAACATCTGTATATGTTTATACACAGATGTATACGAAAAATATAAGTGGTTGGTTACGTCTGTGAATTGGCTAGGTTATGAATCCTTATAAAATAATATCGTGATGTAGTTTTCATTATATAACAAAGCTGTAAGATTACTTTATGACATATCTACAGACGCTGAAACTATGCTACGCAACAATAATGGGATTATGTACAAAATAAATGTAATAAGTACAGTAAATTGTGATTATTTGCTCTCAGCTGCTCAGAGATTGGAATTACCTATGCCTAAAAATAGTACTAGTAACTTTAAAGCGAATACATTGATGACCCTTAGTAGCAGTAAACTTGACACCAATTACCGCGGAGCACCGTTTGGGCAGGGTGGCTGGCCGCATTGTTGTCGTTACGTTTCGTTGCCGACGCGATGGGGGATGAAATGCGCAACAACGATCTTTTATTGTCATCGACGTCAGATTTGGCGGGACGGTAGAGTGGAATAACGTTGTAACTCATTTTTCAATTTATTACTCACTCTCTCTCTACTTGACATTTATTATTCCCATCAGACGACGCCAGACCCCACGTCTGCCTTTTTCGTTTTCTGCTTCCACTTTGCTCTATCCGACGTTTCATATTCGGAAACATTGTAGAACCGGATGTCTTTTTTGACCACATCCATCCATCTAGTTTTAGGTCGTGTTCTGGATCTGGAACCTGGTATGTTGAGATTGGAAGCGAGTTTTTTTGAATTTTTTTATTACTCTTCTATTTTAATATGCAACATAAAATATTTAGTTATTGGTTATGCTTTGTTAAAGCTTTTATTGACAAATTTAAAGACTATACAATTATTACTTATCATCCAGTATATTATTTTTAGTTCATGATATTATTAAAATACACAGGTTTTCTGATGAAATGTCTTAAATACAATAAATATAAGAAACGATACTTATATAAAACATGTTAAGTTAGTACTATAAAAGGTGAATAACTTAATTTTAACAAATTATCGTGTATAAATGTTCAGAAAGTTTGAAAGTTATCACCCGCTGTCGCCAGAAAAAAATTAAAAAGTTACATCACTGCTACAGTCATCCGGTGCGCTGACAAATCCCAAATCCCATTGCGCATATTGTGTACAATGGAGCTGTTCATTTCGCACCCTAAACTATTGTAGCTATTGTCACGATACTCGTAACTGCGGATTAACAGTGTCACGCCTTTGCCTCCGGCTACACGAATTAAAAAAAAAACAAGCACACACAAAATTAATTCGCAATGGCTCTTCAATTTGGTATATTTTTGTGCATCAAGGCGGTTAAATAAAATGGTTAAGATATGTTTACACTCATGATGAACAATTATAATATTCTAAATAATGTACTGATTATATAACTTGGAAATTAAAATATATGTTGTCTGACACACCCTTATTTTATTTCTACACTACCGGTAGTCTGTAACAAATTACCTAGAGCTACAGACTGCAAATTGTACTTTTTTTTAATTGTTATGCATCTGTATTTTTCTTTTGTAGCGTGTACAATAACGAGTTTCAAATAAATAAATTAATAAATGTAAAGAGAAGAATGACAAGACGTAATGAATTCCATTTTCAAAAATTGGTTCCTGTCAAAAACTTTGACACACTTTTAATAATCTGTGTCAATTTAAACATTAACTGTATCTATAAATAATGTTTTTATTTAAAATCGAGCACGAAAGCAAAAAAAAAGCACAAATTGTTAATTTTCCGCATTTTTTATTTTTTTTGGTAATAAATTTTGAAATTTGATAAAAGTGTTTTATTGTCAATGTGTAAACGCCCTTATAAGCCAAACATACAGAAAGATATTCGTTAAATACGAAAATGTCCTCTTATACCATTAAATAAAACTTATATTCGAATGATAAATAAATCAATTGAAACAATTTTTTCACATTTCGAGGGCCTTAATGCTTTCGATATCCATTGAAATATTTTCACGCAAAAACTATTCAACACACTTCATACAATTGTTCAATGTATTGACATGTAAGAATATATTTGGTTTATTTTTTTTAGCTACACGTGTTTAATACGCATTATTAAACTTTAAGCCACAATGTTACTTTCAGTTGACTGACCACAAGTGGCAATTTAATTTAGTTTTTCAAATCCATGTAGTAGTTTAACCTATGGATTCTGCTTATTTTTTAAAATTATAACAACAGTCTAATTGATTTTAGATGTAAAAATTTCAAAGAGGTGAATTTATAACTCATTAGCTGTCAATTAATATATCTCAAAGTCAATGATTTCAGAACTTATAAATAGCGATGTGATAATAAAGTGTTTTTAAAATTCGTATTACTATATATTAAAATAAATAATTGTTCACTGCAGACCCTGTACTGCTATAAGTTACTGAACAGAAATTAATATCTTATTTCAGAGTGATCACACAGGTTGATTGGAAATGTAAAAACTTTAGAACTTTTCTTTTATTCACCTCTATTAAACTTTTACACACTATTACCAATCATTCTGTATATATTAACGAATAAGGTAATTATTGATGTGTTTTTATAATGTGTAAAATTCAAGTTAGAGAATCAAAAGCCATTATTTAATTAAATGCGATATATGTTTAAATATGCTATATCTTATCGCATGCCATACCAATCCCGTAGCTATAACATGTAATTCTAAGCTAACCGGGAGATAGTTTCACATAACACCATTCACTTCACGACCCATTTGAACGAGTAACCCGATCTTACACCGATTGCAATTGTGAAATGAAATTAAACCTTAAACGCTTGTGATATAATTTAAAATTGTTTATTTCTATCCTTATGGATATGACCAGTTACTCTGATTTGTAGATTTTTCTAGATACCGTGTTAATTTGCTGGCGGTGAATCTCTTGCAGGAAGATGTTTATGTAAGTACTATCGTAGTGCCTATTTTTGCCACCATATTTTTGTTCTAAGCCTTATTGTTTCTGTTTATACTTACTTCTATAACTCTCCTGTAGTATTCTAAGATGATCCGGCCAGTAAGAGTCTGACATTGCCTGGGCCCTCTATTCACAGGCGTCCATTTGAGGATTTCCCCCCCGCCATCTAGAATTTGTAATTTAAAAATATAGGCTTGACTATATTAGAGGAAAACTTTGTAATATTAAATTTAAAAAAAAGATGATCCGGCGATTGCCTTGGCTGTCCACCTGCGAGGCGATGGTATCCTCACAGATCCTATGCTGCTATCAAGACTGATATTCTACCATCAGTGCGCCTTATACCAGACAGCCGGTGATTAGATACGCCACGGTCTAGTCCACCGCAGGGTCACAGGTGCACGAGGAATTCTCCTCGAGTTTTAACCTATGCATCTTTTTGAATTTCCCCGTGAACATTTGGACCAGAACAGTTACCAGCTTCAACCGAAGAAGCACGCGGTAGGGAGAGACGGTGTTAGGGATAAACACCTGCGTCACCGAAGCTGTGGTGCGTTCTACACACCTCGTATTCCATTTGCCAAGCGTCGTTCGTCCATCTTAACTTGTCAATTGATGAATGAAACGAGGCATCTCTCATACCTTTAACACGTCGTATAGACCTTTACATTACCTTAAAAAATATATATATTATCTTAACACGGCGAATGCAATTACGTTGGCGTGTAGAATTTTGTTTTTTAAAACCTAACTTCTATGAATGACGCACAGTATATTTGCTTTGGTATCAACAAATAATGTTTACTCTTTATCGTTTACAGCTTGTTCCGTATACAGAACTCTAAAAACGCTTCTCCAGTTTAGACCTCTACACAGCAAATAAGCTCAGGGGCACCCACAGGTATTTTAATTCGAGTCGTACAGTATCTATTTCACTGCAGTGAGGCTGTCTAATGTTCTTTACTTTTATGAAGGAATAGAACGCAAATACTACCTGAAGTATTTTTAATATGTTACTTTATTTGCGTTTAACATTGGTAGAACACTGAATGCATTTAGCTCAGCCTTAAAGAGACTCTTAATTTTCAAAAATCGTTATCAAAACCAAAATGTTCTCTATACGAATAGGCTATTGCAAGGACTTTTGAATCGTCAATCAGTACAAAATGTCGGTATTAGCCCTGCAGGAAGCTACCACCAGCTTATAAGACAGTTCTGCTGAGAAGAACTGGTGAGAAACTTTACAGTCACTCTTTTCAAAGTAGTTTTACAATGAGTCTATGACAATATTTAGAATCCTGAGTTAGCATCAACATTTAATTACACGCAATAACATCAGTATATTATTCTTGGATATAGAATAATTTACTTTTTTCAATAATATTTTTTTTAATGTTAGTTTTAAATCCTTCCAGTGGTAGATCTGAAATTGTTTGTGGAATATTATTGTACATATGTCTACTGTGTGCCATAAACGATTTATTTAATTAGTGAAGACGAAAACTAAGAGTACGCGGTTTATTTTTGTATTAAAACTGTGTCAAATATTGTTTTTTAAATAATTTTGGATGTTTTTGCGGACATACAAAACATTATAATAGATAGATTGCGACGATTTTCAAAGTGATGAGTACAAAGGTAATGTTTTTGTATTACAAGGCTCTTATTTACTATATCTTTTCTTTTTTAGAGATTTATTTTTGTAGCGTCTTTTAATTATTCGTATTTATGTAGCACCTTTCGTAATATATGTATTTGTATGTATGTATATTTGTATAGGTACGTTTGTAGAAATGTATGTGTATATAGTAATGTATGTATTTGTATGTATGTATATTTGTATAGGTACGTTTGTAGAAATGTATGTGTATATAGTAATGTATGTATTTGCATGTACGTACACCCAAAACTGCCCTCTCCTTCATGTCTCTCATCTCCGTCCAAAGGTTGACTGGTAGAGATCGCCTCGAGCGATAAGGCTGGCTCTTGTACCATATGTATTGTTTCTTTTTTTTTCCACTATTCTTTGGTTTACTATAGTGCACAAAAAAGTGTTAATAAATAAATTAGGAAATAAAAATCACATAAAAATAAAAAGTACGAAGGGTGTTCTTGTCGCAAAACGCGGTACCATACAGCCATTTTATTATGTGCTAATTGTTCTGCATACCGCAAACTTAATGACCTTAAACAGCTGTTAGCCTTAGTCGCGAAGAATTTTAAACACATACAATACATACTCGTATTTATCATAATAATTTGACCCGCAGGATCACAGGAAGACATATGCCTCCTAAATAGATTTCCAATAAAACCCGTTAAGAGGCGTTTCTTACGACGGTCATAAGGTCTTTTGTGTAACTTGTGGACGTTCTACGCTGCAGTTGCTGTACTGTGGTCTCCACTACACGTCCTTGAGGCTCCAGCTGCCTTGAGTTCTGGCGCTATGTAGCCTCCTAACTGCCACTACAATTTTCCTATCCGCTTAGCTATGTCTATTACTTTTTTAATTTTTATCCGACCCCTGTTATTGGGGACCTCCCGTTCTCCCCTATTAGAGACAGGGAACTTACAATTTTCAGTTGATTACTTCACATCCTTATTTTTATTTCTTTACTCGTCTTTAAGTCTTAATATCATTCATTCGGTCATCTAACATACTTCACATGATCTTACGCACGTATCCATTTTTAATTTCCTCCTTTTCATCAACTTTCATACTCGTACCTTCACCTCACTTCTCAAATATCACAGGTATTGAGTTTTCTATCTTGTTTTATCACAATTTATTTAATGCTTAAACCATTTTTATTAATTAAATTTGTAGATTTTTGTTTACAATTTTACTTTATTTCTATCGTTTACTGTTTTACCGTTTTCATGTTTTGTTATTTTCAATTTGTTTTGTATAATGCCTTATTTTGTTTACCCGACCTGATATCTTATTTTTATCAATTGCCACTTTTATAACCCCATGCAATACCTTAGAAATGTCGGTCTCTTTACTTCATCGTCCATTATCGAGGGGATGCTGATATCTATTACTTTCGCCACCTACAAAACAATTCCTCGGGGTATTTTAAAACAGCGCAGTTCTGACACTATAAAACATGCTTGAGTCTACGGAGGATATTAAAACAAGCTACGCAGAAAATAATTCGTAGCCATTCGAAAACCAACTGACTTCATCAGCGTGGTCTGCTCGTAAACAACCGGGGATACTAATTCCCGACCATACTAGATGGAAGCATAGCTGAAGCTTCTTATGCTAGTTCTCCAAGCACTACCGCTATCAGAGGTGTTGGTGACATTTTTCTTATTAAGGCTTTCTCGGAAGTCTTTGAGTGGGAATGATAAACGAGTATCGAGTGACAGCCTAAGCAGACATCCCCTTTCGGAAGCCTTTACGCTAGGTCACATCATAGAGCGTCTGCCACAACGACTGTGGAGCTTGGCTCTCCCAATTCGATACACAAAATAAATAAATAAAAAAGTTGTGGCACGTGCGATCATTCAAACACTGCAGACATCTTCGAGTACCTTATTATCCATATCATGAAAACAAATAAACTCAATGAATCTTTTTTTAAGTGTTTCTGTTTTAATTTCAAATTAATCGGATTTACAACGTGGTTTTTAATATGGTTTAAAAATATGTAAAATACAGTACCCGACGATACAAATTGCACATCGACCTTTACTTTAAGAAGCTGAAATTAGCTGTTTGTCTCTTTCCAAAGGCCGAAGTGCAATATTTATCGCCGGGTACTATACATTATTCTATTTTATTTTTATCTTTTAAAAATAAATAAATAAGAATCATTTAAAATAATAAAGTAAATTTATATTTTAAATATATTTTTCGGAATTTCATACGAGTACTACTAGTTCTTAGCTACTATTGTCCATCGGAACCAAGATATCAAATAGGCACTAAAAATAAATAACAGATCGTATTTATTTTTTAAAGCAACAGTTTGACAGTTAAATTTCACGGTCCGTCGGCAGCAAGTGAAGCGACATCAAAGCTCGTGTATGTATATAAATGTATAGAAGCAGGCATTGTATGTCTTCGGAGAAAACGAGAAATAAGAGACAGAGGTTTATTCTTATTCGCAACGCCTTACAGTGTGATATTAAGTCTTAACTATAATGTTATCTTGTGTCTTAAAAACAATAGTTCCTCACAAAATAAAGATGCAATAATAATAATAATAATAAGGTTTTATCTCGGTTGATTGGTTACAGATGAAAAAGCTTTAAATAAGTGAATATATAGCTCATTTGTTAATAAAAATCTTTGAAGCCTTCATACCTATTTCAATTCACTGTGTAAAAAAAGATATATTTAATAGAAAACTAATTGAAGTCTTTTAGCTGTTATCGCGGCGGTCGATTAAAAGGTGAATTTTTGAAGAATTGCGTTTTGTAGTAAATTCATTTTTTCGGTTGCTATTTGATTTATAGTACCGGCTGAAACAGTTGACTACCGTATCCATACGTAGGTACAGATCTATGTTTCAGTTATATAGTGCAGAAAGAAAATTATTTCACAAGGAAGTTGAGGCTTACGATACAAAAGAAAGCGTTCATATACTGTACACAGCAACTCTGTTATCGAAAAATAATAAGTAAAGTTTGTTTGGCGGAGAAATTTACGAAAATTATATTAATGGAAGATTTAATTAGAATATATATTCGAATATAAACTGTTTCACTTATGAAGAGGTAGTTATGACGGCCAGCTAATAACAACCAACTAAATCGAGGTTGGGCCCTCTCCAACGTCAGAGTCCGTGGACCACCGCTTGTGCTGTCACTAGCACAAGCGGTGGTCCACTCGTGAAGATCCTTGAGCCTGGTCACATCATAGCATCCGTTTAAGAAATCTAAGATCTCAGCGGCTTCGCAATACTGTAAATTGTAGTATCTGGCGGCTCGGTACCAACTAATATATAATTGAGTAAAACTTACAAATTTTATTGTTAATATGTATACATTTTTCTGTATTTACCCATAAGAGAAAATTGTGTAAGAAAAATTGTAAAAAAATTAGGAAACGCTGTCGTGCCTCGCAGCTGGGAGAATAAAGATCCGTATCAAATAGCGGCAACCCTCTCCCAACTGTCTGCGCTTAGTAAAAGCGAAAAAAAAATATTGTAAAAAAAATTTTAGTGATACAAATTAGAATTAATAAAAAAAAACCTAGCGGCTCGATCTTAAAAGAGGTTTTAGGCTAAGGCAACCTTTATGTTCTGCCCCCTCGAATCCGTGGAATCTGCAAAGTGGCATTACAATTGGATAGCAGTGTAAGCCTGGTAGAAAAAAAGATAGAAGATGTTGCAGCAATAAAAAATATGTCATTTTTGACAAATTGATGCGAAACGTGTCGTGATTGTGTATTTGTAAAGAAATTCTTAGCCCAATATTATCACGAGAACTTTGAAAATTTGTTTTAAAATAGCGATGCCATTTTTGTATTTTTTATTGACACAGGACACCTCATTACTGCTTGTTTTTTAACTTGATAATGACGTCGGAGACGAAAGGAGAATGTGGATATACTTTTTTTTAATTTAAGATCTTTCACGAATAAGTACACAAATAAAACGTGTAAAAGCCGAAATAAAGCCATTAAGAATCTAAATATTTACATCTAGTCATAATCTTGATAATCTAATTCTCTTCATTGTATTATTAACTCTATTTACTTTTTACTTTCATTGACGTTTCGTCAAAGTTGTTCAGGGGTTTTTATTATAAATTTTTACATCATCTTCATTTCAGCCGTAAATAGTCTACAAGGTATATAAAGACAATTGATATTATTTATATATATTGTTCAATTAATAATAAGATAAGTTCATATTTTTGTTCACATATCATTAACAGTTACTAATCTTGTATGTCAAATGAATATTAGAAGAACCCAAATTCATAGAAACTAGAATCGCATTGATTTCCGCTTTAATGGCACCTTTCATATTACAGTTATGATTGTTCCATGCGCTCTTTGATCGAGGATTGTTAACGAGTCTAAGAAACTCAAAGAGTTATTTTTTGGTCGATCTTACAACATCCTTAATATTTATAGTAGAGCAATTCATTTTCAAGGTGTAATTTATTTTAAAAATCCTTCACACTATAATAGAATTACTAGTTTTATTAACTTTTTTTAAATTTATTACATGATTACACAGAGGTGTATTGTAATACTGCATAGAGTTTTCCACAAAAGTGTTAAAAATTTATTTAAATATTTTTGTGTATATTAAAACACTGTTTGAAATATATAGGTATTTACAAATATTATTATAAAATTAATAAATTTATCGCACTCGATCATTAAATAATCCATTTACAAAATTTTATTATAATTTTAATAAAATTATCTCGTCTTATCCATATTAAATTAACGCCATCGGATAGAACATCCGAAATGCCAGGACGGGAAGTTTTTGTGACAATAAATCTGTCAATAGGTGTCGCTACTGCCACTGTATAACCACAGAACTTAACCTCGCGGGTTAATTAGTTGTTTTTATCTCAACGTAAAAAAATTGGTATCTCAAAAAAGTTCAACTATTTTACTTTTATTCTGAACTAAAAGTGTTGCTTATTTTTATGACCAATTATGAAATATTACACTACATTTCTCTCTCTCTCTCTCTCTCTCTCTCTCTCTTTCTCCTGAGCATTATTAATGCCATCTGATCATGGGGTTTGCTTTTCCTTTCTTTTTTCTCCACCTCGCGCGATTGGACACATCGTTCTCGGAAACTTTGCAGGCTGTCACGTCTTTCGATATGGTATCTGCCCATCCTCTTCTTCTGGACCCAGAAATGTTTAGATCCATAGCGACATTCCCGATGCATTCAGGAGATCTGTACGTGTCCGTACCATCTAAGCCGACTCTCTTGTAGCTTATCGAAAATGTTAATTAATTGAATATTAAATTACACTTAGAACATTTTATTTGAATATACTACAATAATAACGATGAAGGGAGGTAAGATTTAAGAATGAAGACGACGGACCTCAAATGCTTCGTCGGATATCAAATCATAAGGATAAATGACCTTAATAAAACGCTTGATGCAGGGCGCTTCTGCCTGATCTTGTTGAAAATATATGGGGGAAGCCTACGTCCATCAATGGACGTCCTGCAGCCGATATGATGACGAAAGTGACGAAGCACAAGATGAAAATATACCTATATAAACGCATGTACGTAAATGTATTGTATGTCTACAAAACATTGCCTATTTTCTAAGGATGTGAGATATACACAATATAAATAGCAGAAGCAAAAAACAAAGTTGGTACACCTAAGAATTGATTTCATAGAGTCAATTATTCTTCTTAGGAAGAAGGATAAGTATTTTAGCATAAGAAGGAAAAGGCTTCTTATGCTAGAATACTTAGAGTTATTATCCGACCAGGCAGTAGATACATCTTGTCTTCAATAATATTGTTCTTCCCGTGTTATGAAGAAATGGAACCTAATTACGGCGAACTTAGTATAAAAATAAATGTGTAAAACTAGACAAGAACGGTTATAAAGTAAATAGATAATTTTAATGTATATTTGTATTCACATAAATGAAAAAATAATTTGATAAATATCTAATATTAATGACCAATATATAATATCGCTAAAAGTTTTTGACTTATAGGTCAATACATAAAGATATAATTAAATAAGAATTTAAATTCTATAAATAAACAAATTTATGTTACGTTTGAGTACAAATAATCATCCTTAATCATCTTTTCAATCGTTAGACATCCACAGCTGGTTTTTCCTCA
The DNA here is from genome assembly GCF_028537555.1 of Battus philenor. NCBI lineage: Eukaryota > Metazoa > Arthropoda > Insecta > Lepidoptera > Papilionidae > Battus > Battus philenor. Next base: position 9,085,668 of record NW_027181688.1, on the reverse strand, counting down.
TAGATTTCTTCTTATTGGTCGATATATATACATATATACGGTGTATATATGTATATCGGTGATTGTCTTGCTACAACATTAACAATATTTTTTGTCTACCTAGTGGTCATACGCTGTGCTTGACGGTCCCTAGTCTAAACTTCAGAACCTTAAGGCACCAGTCCATCACTCCTGCACTCTATGAGAGGATCTTCTCAACCCAGATTCGATCTCGAAGAATCTCGTGTATAGTCCTCTCCATGGCTCATTACCAGTAACGCAAATAGATCATAGACCTTCCTTCATCTTTATGCACTGACGGATACATTTGATCGTAAAAACCTACACTGTACACATATTATTGTATAAATGACTGAATCAATAAAGGGTGTAAACCGATAGGTAAAGTTACCGGCAGTGCAGCTTTTTTTGTCCTTTTATCTAAAAGACGCCAAATTTAGTTTAATTAAGGCAAATTTTTCACATAATTTGACTATCAACCCTTCGATAACATATGTCGAGTGAACAGACAATGGCTCAGTCGAAAAGGGAGCTTCGCTTGTTACATCGACCCTTGTAAAGAGGGTTCATGACGTGTCGTGTGTCAAATTGATTTTGATGAAAATTGCAAATAATTTATTTAATTGCTGATACACCTTTTGGGGTTGTTAGATTGGCCAAATTTATTTATTCAATTATTTTGTAAATGAAACCATTGGCCTAATTTTTTAATTTGATTTGCAATTTTTAAATCATAATTGATTGTGACACGGTCTTCTGACTTTGGGAAGAGGATTTTTATGCGTGTGCTTTTAGATCTGCGATCTTCAGAGTATAAAAAGTTCCTAATATTATAGCACAGCCGAAGAGAATTATCTGCATATTTAAAAATCATTATCAAACACGAGGATAATTTAAAATGTTTCGTTATGAGAATATAACAATATGTAAATATGTTACTAATAATAACACTGTAATTAAAAAGTAAGGTGAATTTGTTTATAAAATGTAAATATATTTTTTATTAAATTAAGTTCATCCTCTTCGAAGTTATTCTCATCCAATAAAACGCACTTTTGGCAGCCCTTTTTCCAGTCCTCGAAACCGTCGGAACAGTCTTAATCTTTTGGTTTCTTGTTGTTGGCAATACTTTTGAAACAAGCTTGGAAGTAACTCAGCTTGGTCGTCTTTACAATTAATAAAGTAAGACAATCAACGAAAATTAATACGGCTCGATTCGTATACACCAATACCTCGTTTTGCGTTTATTTCGAAGTTGAGTCGCTGCTTAATTAGTACTAATTTTCACTGTGCGTCGTTAGATTTTCGAGGTTGCGTTGTTTTAGGTTCGAGTCTTTAATTTTTATTTAAATATTTTCTTTTTTTTCCAAAAGATGGCAACACTTGTTTCTAATCGCCATGCCATCAAAATTCCCTTTCTAACTAAAAATCAACACAATTTTAATACAGTTTTATTTTCACTTTATTTTGCTAATTTTGGAATTCAGTTTCAATTACGTAGTGCGTTGTGCTTTTTTTTAAAAGAGAGTAATAAATTTATATAAATTTTAACGTGTTGTTTCAGGTTACAAAAACGGTAAATATTTTTCCAATTTATGTATTGGCAGGGTTATATTATTTTTGTTTTTTAAATGTTTACTTTGTTCAATTTTATTTTTAAAATGTTGTATTTTCGTAACCCTGAAACCTATCTTTGATCTTTACATGGTTTGCTATAGAGAAACTTAATTCATTTTGCGGCGTTTCAATTTGCGTCGTTTTTTTTGGAACGTAACCACGACGCAAAGTGAGGTATTGGTAAATTTCAGTTATTTTCATAGCGTTCTCTCTCACGGTATTTTAGTATGGCAATATCTTCGATATTAATTCTATGTTTAATTTACAGAAAAATGCTATATTAAAAACTGAGAAAAGATTTAAAAAAAATTGGTATCCTAACGGTTGCATCGCAATACATTTTTAATGACATATTATTTATGCGCTATAATTTAAAATTTCATATGAAAAATAGTGACAGACACAATATAAATACAACAAATTAAAATGAACTACTAAAGAAATCCTTCATGGGTCTAGTATATATATGTAATAAATTTCCACAAGATATCTTAGACCTTCCGTTTACTACTTTTAAACCTAAATTTAAATTATATTATTAAATAAATATTATTATAGCATTCAACAGTTTGTAGTTGATCGTTATGTCTGAAACTTGGTTAGCTGACTTACTTACATGATTGATATTGTAATACACATACAAAATTATCAAATTTAATTTAAAAGAGCAACTGTTGAGCTGCTCACTGACTCTTCTAAATATATCAGTTTACAAAGCCGGTAGTACTGTACTACTTACAATATTAAAATAATCGACGATTTAATAGCGCACGTAAAGGCCTACTCGGATAAAGATATTTTGAATGTTAACAAGATGGACAGACGACATTTTTAAGGTCGTCGGAATATCGCTGATATTGGAAATATATTGGGCAGGCCCATGTGGTGCAGTGGACATCTTACGCCTGAAATTAAAAAGATATTGTGTGATATTATTGTCAAAGTGAGAAAGAAACAAAAGAATCAAAATTATCACTCCGACATCGTTTTAGTTTGAAATAGGAGATGCGAAATTCTCTACAAATATTTGTCGTAAATAAGCTACCCCTATTCCCAAAAGGACCAATTAAATTTATTAGCAGACAAATTGACAAGGGGTAGGATGACAAAGCGTTGGATAGAATAATCTGAAGCAAATTAAGTAGTCAGTGTCGATGTTATTAAAAAGGATTACTAGGAATAAAGTGTGATGTAACTGTACTCAATAATTTTAATTTTTTTTAACACTTACATGGAAAAATATTTTAGTCCAAAATCAGGTTAAAAGAACTCTTCGCAAGGCAGACGAAACATACAATAAAAGTATATTATTTTACTTTCAAAACACAACATTAACATATAAATCAATACTTATAGCTTATTTGTGTCGGAATATCTTTAAACGTCATGTATAAACGTGTGATTTATCAACGGACTGTTGAGACAATAACATTAAAGTGCTTCTTAGATGATCACCGACTAATGACAGTGATATCTCCTACGGCTGAAATAATTTTCAGCCGTAGGAGATAAGTCTCGCCCACGGAAAGCTGCTTCCAGTCATTTGTTCACCACTTGGATGGACGTCTTGCAGTGTGCTTGCCGATAAGTGGTTTCCACTCCAGAACCCAAAGACCACAGTGGTTATCTGTTCTACATGCCAAGTGACTACTGAGCCATGTCAGGTTATTTCGTTCGTCTACATATCTCCTCATTAATCATAGCCCTCTGCGACTGTGATTGCCACAAGTGGGAAACCACGTTTCTGTACGTAAATTACCATAAAATATTATTAATGTTTATCTTGTGTTTGTACAGTGTACTAAGTATTTTAAATAACTTAACTATATGGACTAGTCGACTTATTAAATATCTAATAGATTCAGGTGCTACTTTGCGGAAGTCCATCCTAAGTAAGAAAGGGACTAATATATAGGTACTTCCGTTATGCAGCAGTAGCCGTGCAATGTTAATTCACTCAACACATGTTTCACCCCTACACGGGGCATCCTCAGGAGTAATGTTACACTGATCAGTGGTAGTTGTGTAATTTGCATTGTTTGCCGCATGCGCATTTATCAGCGGGCTGGCGGGTAGTGCACTTCATTGCACGACTACTGCTGCATAGCGGAAGTAGCTATATATTTGACCCTTTCTGATTTATTAAAGTTTTATCGAAAATTACCGTTACTAATGATTATATGTTGTTGTTGTTGTTAACCGTTATAGATTCATCGGTTCTGAATTCACAGAACGGAAAGGTCAGTGAAGTTGCACTAATGATTAAAGAAGTAACGTAAAAAATATGCTTGATTCGATCTATCGGTGGGTCTTCCTCACTTGGAAAATAGAAATGATATACAGAATGATTGGTTAAGAGCTTTAAACCTTTTACATAGTTTATATAGGATAAAGTTATCACTCTGAAACTGTACAGGGATGCTATAGGCCAATAAATTCTGGCAGTACAAAGTCTGCAGGGCCAATTAATCCGGATACTGAAAACTGTTTTTCTTCCTATACTATCATTAAGTTATTTATAATTACTGAAAAAAAGATTTCGACATTGGATAGGGTGTGCCGATAGATTATAGCTGAAGCTGAAGAAGATTTAGGAACGCATTGAGTTTCACAGAAGTCCTGGCCTGATCTTGCTGATGTAACTCTGGGTTATTGACCCTTTGAAAATTTACGAAAATTACAATGATTGCATTGACATTTTAAGGTTTTATTAATGTTTTTTCATTCTACACCAGTGATTCCCAAAGTGGTCTATATCGACCCCTAGGGATCTATGACAACCTGCAAGGGGTCTACGTCAGCGAAAAAAAATTTGGAGGTCCATGAAATGAAAATGGGGGACCATGATAATGGATCTCAACACATACACTGATAGTACCTATTTACTTACATCATACTATCTTATAATATCAAAACATTTACATTATTTATAAAAGTACCTATAAAGTAAAAAAAAATATTAAATATGTGTTATAAAATTGTGTAAATTGTAGGATATTGGTATTCGCTTTGTGGTCGCAATACATTTTGAACTTGTAAAAACCTGAGAGTCGCAGTCTCCGAGCTTCGCTACCTTCGACTTGTTCAATTTGTCACTCTATAAATACGAATGTGGGACAAATGCGTTTATTCGTTTTATTCGTAAATTTACAGGAAATCAATATCAGGTAAGTAGGGGGTCTACCAAACACGAAAAAACAAGGCAAGGGGTCTACGACACAAAAAAGTTTTGGGAACTCTGTTCTACACTGTATGTTTAAAACTGGTTTATTATATTATGTTTTTCAAAATAATACTATTAGTTAGATCTATTTTCTTCACCTGTTTTTATTTAAACGTCTGTGTATTTGTAACTAAATTTTTTCAACGGCCACCATTCTTTTGAATCTTTAATTTGCTACTATTAAAAAAATGTCTTCTGAATTACACAAATTAATTACGCCTTTTGTATTTAATATATAAAAAAAAATATACAAATAATTGCTAGCGACATCTATCCACTGACAAACTACTTAAATTACAGATGGCGCTTATTATTATTATTGTTTAAAGTATTTTAAATATTGTGTTTTATTATGGTTAAAGTAATTTATTAACGTGTATTTAAGTATCTCCTTTTTTATATAAAATTGTTTCAAGGGATTCGGACATACTGAAACTCGTATCACAAGCTTCGATGTTATTTACTATATACAATTCGATAGAAAAAATCAAATTAATCACTAGAAGTATTCTTAAAAGAAATTAATACCATACAAGTAACCAAGGATATGAAGGGCAGGTCACTTATAAGATTTATCCAATAGGACCATCTCCAAATGGACAAGAAATAAGACCCAGAGAAAGACCCAGGAAGAGGTGGCTAGAATGGGTGGAGGAAGATCTTCGGAGTATCGGAAGGAAAACATCTTGGGTGGCGAAAGATAGAGCGAGATGGAAGAGGATTGTGGAGGAGACAATGGCGCACAGAGGATTGTAGCTCCACAGGAAGAAGATGAATTTATACTACGCCGAAATAATAAAGGACACAAACAAAATTTTCAATTAATTTATTCATAAAGACAATTTTCGATAAACAAACTCACTAAGTTACAATAATTTTTGAGATATGTCACTTAGATATTATTCAGTGGTGTTTGTTAGGTAGTTAGATTCTTACGACACATACATTGGTGTTTCATTCCTCACATCCTAATTATACTCGTAACTAAACATGTAAATAAAATACACATTTTGTACACACTCGTTTAACTCATATTAAAAATAGCTATTTAATAAAAAGAAATAAAAAGCTGTCATTTTTACGACGTGCTGTACCGGGGGTTATTATTTTTAATGTATGTAACAGATAATAAAACAATTGTCTATTAAATTGTATTTGTAATTAATAACTAAATATACGCTAATATATACGCTTGGTAATTGATTAAACTTACAACGCTTATAAATATAAATATCTACACAGAAATATGCAAATCTATCCACGTGACACAATATCTCCGTTCATAACACCACAACTTCACCACCTTTACTTAAATGTATATATAATAAGCTACAATACACTATTGTTATAAGATCAATGTTATTGGAAGACAAATCGTATGGCATATAATAATTTTAGTACATCATTATTTTTAATTAATTTATAAATGCACCGATACATACGTAAATACTAGGAAACTATTATGAAAAAAAACTACAGGATTTCAATACAAAATATTAGGAAAATAGAGTTTTATACTACTTGAAAACTTTTCAGAAATATTAGAGACCTTAAAAAGAAGTAAATTTTATCTGTGATCGAAATTATATTGCGTGAATCGAAACGCCCGATCTATATACAGAAGATGACAGAAGGACTATATCTCGAATTGTATAAATGTATCTAAAATGTTCATTTAAAAATCATGATACGTTGGATAAAAATAAACTTAAAAAATAAAATCGTCTACCTCGCACTTTCAATTTAAAAGATTCATATTCTGCATTACTAACAGATGTCAAATAATCTCTATTATTACCATAAAAAAAATTTAATGTGTAATTAATTTACTTATATGGCAATATTTTCAGATTAAACGCCATTGCTCGTTTCATATGTCTAATGTTCGCGATTCGCAAATTTCAAATATCATCGCAAAACCAAAGCAACTTTTATATACAGCTTGAAGCGAGCATAAGTAAAGAGTATTATAATAACTTAACATTATCAAACCCTTACACAATACAAATAATACTTATAATATAACAGTAACCACGAATATATGTAATACATGAAACGATATGTTTAGTAATTGAGAGTATTAGACATTATAAACAAATAGAAAGTCATTACGACTTAGGAAGCTTAACACACAGCATGCCTTAACTAGCAAAACTTGGACACTAATTTTCAAATGCATAATTAAATTGATATGGACTGTAATATAAATAAAAATAAACTTTATTATAACGAATATATTCTGGTAAATGATAACTATTAAACAAATTAAGTCTTAAATTGATTGTCAACGTGACTATCTTTGGGGAGAACTATGCCAACTATTTAAATAAAGTGAAGTCAGAAATTCCAGCATGTGAACAGGATTTAACTATCACGCGAAAATTGCAACTTCTCAGTGATACCTGTCACTTTGACATCGTCTTTGCGTTTATAAAGTCTGGTTCTAATTTTGGGGTGTTAAATCTTTTAGCAATTTTATATATTCCGGTACCGACATAAAGCACTGTTTGCTTGTAAATTTAAACTTCAATTTACTTAAATTAGCTTCAAGTTTCCAAACGCCTTCAGAGAATTGCCTTTCTTCGTCATGTGCTAATAAAAAAACTAAAAAATAGTAGCAAATTATACGACAAAAGGAGGCAAATAGAATAAATATGTCAATATATTTACTTCAGTATATAAATAGATTATATATGTAAATGAATCGATATCCAAGTTAAGAAAACATTTAAATATTAGTAGTTACCAAGTTTCGCTCACAATACAACATCGATAACGGCCATATGCGTCGCAAAAATGGCGCCAAATAGAAACGTACTTATTGCTTGTACACGTAATATTTCCATATATGTCACCTACACCGCAAACTATTTAAAATAACTCTTTATTCAACCACACATTACACAACATTGTTATTAAATAATATATTATTATCATCTGATATGTATAATAATTATATATTAAGAAAATTTTGTGTCGTTATATATGTTTAAAAATTACTAAGATAGGTGTAATAAAATTCTCATTCTCTTTAAAATATAGAACGCCTAAATTAAAAATATGTCACATAATTATTTTTCGGAACTAAAAATTGCACACCGAAAATATTCGTAACATGATACAAGGAATGCTATACCATACTTTAAGCAGACATCGCACAAAGTTCTGAAACATGTGATGACTTCAGTTTTAGCTAAAATGAAGATCTTGAATGATTTATTCAATCTGAATTTTAGGTACACCTTTTGCTAACAACTTTTAAATTTTTATAATTTTATTTACAAAGAAAAACAATGTCAAAAGTAAAAATAACCCGGTTTTCTATAGTGACAAAAACAAGAAAAGTCGAGCAAGGTATATTCACTCGAATCTCTTTTACCAGGATTTGTAAATAGCAAGGTTCATTTATAAGTATAAATACATTCTTTTACAGGGACTTTTTTGTTAGCACAAAAATCTCAAAGGTATTTAATTCAATTTAGACAGTCCTCAAAGAGACTTATCTATACAGTAAATGCATCATCCCGATTTAGATTGGAACTATAATAAGATAGCACGTTTGTTATTAAGTAGTGATGAATAGTTGTAAAATTTTGTTTTGTAAGAGGAGGCACAACTGTCTAAATTGTAATGGTATAGTGTGAACATGTCTTAATTTTTGCAAATCACTCCAAATGTAACTGAGTTTTGACATTTATGATTTAGATATATATAAAATTAGTTATCAATAAGTGATGAGGCGATTCGCATCACAATACCGTGGAATTATTGTGACTGCTTATTTGTCAAATTTTCAGTTTGTTATTTTAACGCAAGGTTAAAATCTCCCGTTTACCGCAAAAACCACGCACGTTAAAAACCCTAAAACAACATTAAAGAATATATCGCCAATTTGGGGCCAAAAATTTTTTAAGACTTTTAGACGTTTACTTTTGCGCCACCTGGTACAAATGGTTTAAATTTTCAGTGTACACACTTTTTTTATAACATATATGAAATGTTTTAACTACCTTTTAACGGTTTGCTTGGAAAAATTTTAAGAGTTTTCTAATCTTTTCCTTCAATGTACTATACGTCAAATGAACTTTTCACACGTTTTTTTTTTCAAGTGCTAAAAAACGTATGAACCTTGTAAAAGAGGTTGGATATGTGAAATCTAGAATCTTAACGTACATGGATGTTTTAAATAAATTAGAAAATAATTTATTAAAGTAATATAACGACACAAAATTTCTTAACGATCCGCAAACATTTAACAATTCTGCATAACCCTAAATATCTAGGCAATATCAAATAATATATCTGTAATGCAAAGTTATTCAATACATTAAAATATATGTAATTTACATTATGTGTGTAAAACACGAAGTTTTCCAACCGTACTGATTTTTTCCACACAAGATGTAACCCCTAGCCTATTTATTATTAGGGAATATAGGATTAAATACATTTTTTACAACACTACTCAACCTTGAACAACTTTTGCAACAGTACAAATATCGGCCTAATTAAATAGTACGACCGAAATATTAACTTACACAACATTTTCATTATATCTCTTCATCAAACATTCACATTAAAATACAATACAACTTCCATGTTTATTTATTAAAAACTTTAATATCACTTTGTATAAAAGCAAAATAATTTAAAAATATTTTTTTATTCAAAGACATCGAGTGGAAATTTAGCATTTCTGTCAATTTAAATGCATATTGAGTGACAGCCCAAACCAAGATTATTTATTAATAAAACAAATGATAAATAATAAATAAATCATTTCGGCTAATTCACTGAAACTTAAATGCCAATAGAGCAAAAAATCAATGAGATGCCTTCTTGAAAAAAGAATGAAATACTAGTTTTTTTTTTTTTTTTTAATAAAACGATGTGGTTAAAAATAAAAGTTTTCAAACTTGCACTCTCTCTTATAATGTAGTAATTTATCAGTTTATTGCCATCCGTATTACTCTACTCTCTGCATTACTGCCTTTATAATTTCTATTGGTATTTTCAAGATAAAACTACGGTAATTACTTTTTTTATTTTTAACGTATTATTTTTTTAATTTATTCCATTTTAGATAAGTTGGTAGAATAACACGAATATTATTTATCAAACAATAAATTGATTTTAATTAAATGTTAGGAATTTAATTTACGTCCAAGTTAACTTCCTAATATCAAAATTATATAGTACGTAACCTTATAAAACTAAACGCCACAAAAAGAAACAAATCAATTACAATTATGTAGATTTGATATATACGTACTGAACTAGGAAATCTAAGACCTATATTTATTTTAAAATTGGTATTCATATATAAACTGTTACTTATCTTTATGAAACTAAAAATATATATTATCTATAAGCATACGTTGAAATAATAAACGTTAAAAAATAAATACCTATTTTAAAGCACTCATACATTCATTCTAAAATAATATTATAGCCAAAACGCGTTGATTATTTTCACATGAAAAATCTTTTTGAGTTATTTGTGTTATTGAAAATTATTAAGATATATCAGCGTATTTTATAATCTGTTTAAGTAAATATATTAAAAGTCAACACAAAAAATTGCATTCGATTTCGTAAATAAATCAATAAAGCGAAAAAATTCTTGTTAAACTTAATTATAAAATCAGTGCCAATAAAGTCGCATAATCACAGAAATATTGTCCATTCACACATGGCACAAAAAAATTAACATCCATTCAAAAGAAAGCACACCGAAAAATTACTTTGCAACAAAACAAATAATTTATACCGTAACATTTTAGCGCCATTAGCAAAATAACAATTTTTGAATTACCTTAAGCTGCATTTAAAAATATCACCATAATTAAATAATAAAAAAATAACAATATAGTTTCATAATAATTTAAAATTATTTAATTCATTCTAATATTAAAATCAATTACAAGTAATTGAAAAAGAAATAAACATTGGATCGATAATGACATATTGAGCCATATAAACAAAATGCAATATCTGAAATTGGTTTGAATTTAGGCGCCAAAATAAAATAAAAATTTCAACCGTTTCATTCCATAGTGTCGTATTGAACCTTTTTAACTTTCAAATAACGCCAAATAGCATAACCGACTAAAGTGCCAGCGGTCGCGATAGCTAAAGCCGCTCCAACTGCTACAGGCACTGTCTCGGACCTCGACCGTGCAGAGTCAGTACAATGCCATGGAGGTCCGAACTCCCCGTCACGTTTGAACATAAACGCCTGTAGACGCATCTGTCGCAGGTAGAGCTTCGCACGATGAGCGACCTTGGAGCTGTGGACAAATGTTTACATTCACTTAAGTAAGAAAGGGACTACTAATATATCTAATATATAAAATTCTCGTGTCACGGTGGTCGAACTTGAACTCCTCTGACACGGCTCGACCGATTTTTACCAAATTTTATATGCGTATTCAGTAGGTATGAGAATCGGCTACTATCTATTTTCCATACTCCTAAGTGATAAGGGTGGTCCACCCCTAATTTTTTTTTATTTTTTAAACAAATTTTTTAGTAGTATATATAATAATACTAGCTGAACCCGCAAACGTTGTTTTGCAAAATAAATTAAAGTTTTTAATTAACAAATAAAAAATAAGGGTTGATCGTAGAGGGGTGAAAATTTAGGGTTGTATGTATTTTGGTATGCTGTATCATAATAAAATAAAAACCAAAAAAATTGTTTAAAAAAAATAGGGGTGGACCACCCTTATCACTTAGAGGTATGGAAAATAGATAGTAGCCGATTCTCAGACCAACTGAATACGCATATAAAACTTGGTAAAAATCGGTCAAGCCGTTTCGAAGGAGTACGGTAACTAACATTGTAACATGGAAATTTTATATATTAGATATACTATACACTAATATATAGCTACTTCCGCCGTGTCTCGGTGTCTGACTCGGTGTTTGGCACTGGTCGGACATTAATTCTGAGGAAGCCCCGTGGAGGGATGAAACACGTGAGGAGTGAATTAACGTTGGTAGTTCTGTTATTCGCATTGTTTGCCGCATGCACATTTATCAGCGGGCTGACGGACGTTGCACTTCATTGCACGACTACTGCTGCATAGCGGAAGTAGCTATATATTAGTCCCTTTCTTACTTAGGGTGGACTTCCGCAAGGTAACGCCTGAATCTATTAGATACATTCACTAGAGATCTTTGGAATCTATCGGAATCTTCTAGTCCAATATACGTCCGTATTAAGATGAAGGTCTACCATCGTGTGTTACCAGAGATGACTTACGACATGGAAAAAGGGGCCTCTAAGATCGAGTCCCATTGGTAAGTTCACATTAGCTCACCGAGAGATGGAGGGAGTTCTACTCGAAATTTCTCTTCGAGATCAAATGGTAAATGCAGAGCTCGATATAGCCGAGTGGTTTGACAAGATGAAGTATCAGTAAGCAGGCAACATAGCGCACAGATAGTCGTTGGGGCGTTAGGGTTCTGAAGTGACCACGGATTGACAGGCGCAGCGCAGTATGTCCACTCAAAAGGTGAACAGACGACCTTGTTAAAGTCGGAAGACGTTGGTCGGTGGCCAATTCAACCAAAGGAAGTTTTACGGTTGCATTTATGATGATGCAAAGAGACAGAACAAAAGTAGCCTTGTAAATGTGAAGCTGAAGAACAAACAAATTCAGTCTCCACAAGCAAATTGTGGACTCAGAATCGCACTAATGTCTCCAAATCCAGAACCAGATCTAGCAACGACTCTTCCGAACATTCTCACTCATTTTTAAAATATCTTCGACACTTTACATGAAAGAAAGACAACTCTTAGAAGCAACTTATTGTCCAACGTATTTTTCTCTGATGCCTGAAGATTATTCAGCTTTACGACGGATTAAGTGAAGACCCTCTTGCAATCAATGCATACAAAGAAGAGGAGTGGAAATATGACGAGGGGCCGTTAGAAAAGACACTTAAGCATAAGTATAGAAAAATGATTGAAGGCGGCACTTTCCATCTCCCATCAGCAAACTGTCAAACTGGCAGCTTGGGAGCATAGAATCCCTCACAAGTTTTCAGGTAATTAAAAAATCAATCGAAATACAATAGTACATATAATTTTACATTTCAGATTTCTGAGTAGCATCACTGTTAAGATACTGCCTTTACAGAGATGCTAATCCGACAGATTGTATCCAATACCATCACATCAATGCAACTTCACGTGCCCTTTACTATATATAACAGAAAAAACTTCATCTTTCTTATACTGTCGACAGATAAAACGACATTCCGGGATAAAAATCATCAAATTATTCAGTTAGTTACAATAAATTTCCAGTACATAATTAGAATAAGTAAAGACGCTAGTTATCAACAAATTTTAACCTACATAAGATTAAAACTTTATCATTTATAATTAGTCCGCAATATTTCCTAAAAATAAAATGAATAAATTTCGATATAAAACATAGGCACATAAAACAACGATCTGAAATTGTAACTCAATTATAAGAGTCTTATTACAAACGTATACATTTATAATCCCGTTTCAGAAGATGTTATGAAAACATTTCACGATATCATATATTGCTGATCTAAGCGTCCTAAAAAACTTTGTGTTATTTTTAAAATAAACATTAATATCGTTTTCAAATTGACTCAGAAAAATTATTAACTTCTTTAGATGTTTATTTTCTTTTCTAACAATTTTACACAAATTTCAGAAATAATAAGTAATTTCAAATAATTGTTCCTATTAAAGAACCAACATATAAAAAAAATTCACAGCGATCTAATAATATTAAATAAAATTAATTTGGACAAAACAACGTAAATATCTGCAGTTATTCTCTGTGAAACAGCAGACAAGAAACCTCTATCAGCGACCTGAGAAGCTATCACGACCGAACAATCGGTAGAACAAATGTAGCAGATCGCAACTAAAGCTTTCGAGAAAGACCTGAGAACTGAATCATCACTGTTCACCAGCTTAACTACTATATCAACCCCTTTAGTGCACCATCACCGTAAACTCGATTATATTATAAATTCTAACGATCAATCGACGTAAACTACAAAGAAAAAACAGAAAAACTTCTAATAAAATAAATAGTATTTTCTGCCTCTAAATTATCTCCAGATTGCGTAAATAAGACGGGAAGCATTATTGTATGTGGTATACGTAGGCACGACTGGTATAACATCAAAATCTCTCTATGACATGCCGAAGGGTTTAGGCCTGTCAAAAAGCATAAGTAAAACAGCATTGGTACAAACATCACCAAATTTTATTTTTACAATCAAGAACATCAACACGTGTAGTTGTGAAAGAATTTATTGTTCCATGAGAAACAAATATAAAATAACAACAAACAAAGAAGATGAACAAGGACTAAAACCTAGATAACGAAATAGCTCAGAATAGATTCATAGTGAATGTGCATAAGTAGAAGTGAAGGATTAAAGCCCATTAGGAGTGAACATCAGCTAATTTCTGGAACGGACTTCAAAAGTATATTTAAGTAAAAGTCAATTAGGTAGAAAGAAGAGCATTGTCGGTGAAGATAAACGTCAATGTATTGCAAAAGAGCCTTCCTAAACCTGCTACGTAGGCATCACAGCTCCAATCACTGTACCCGAAACCTATCCATACTACTCGTTAGATTTTTAAAGATAGACCCTCAAATAAACCAATCTTAGAGCATGTTCGCCCGGGCCGAGACTCCCCCAAGAGCCTTTGATCTTCGCTATCTTAAAAGAGAAGGATAGATGCCCTCTGCGTAATGCCAATTGAGCAGCACTGAAGGTCCGGTCAAAAAAAAATAAGCGCATACACGAAGAAACCATGAAATGTTAAGAATTAATTTCACTTTAAAAAGATTTACTGACTTTGCATCATCTTCAGTCAATTCCACAATCGTCTCTTCTGGACAAAAGAAAGATTTGCCGACGGGTGTAGGGAAGAGCAAAGCCCGTGGTCCTGTTGTTAGAGTGACACGTCGACCCTGCTGTGCAGCATGCTCCAATATACGCGAGCTGGAGTTGTAGGTCAGTCGAAGGTAGTCTGCATACCAGCGTTCACCTCCGGGAGTCTAAAAAATTTAGCAAATTATTTTATTAATACTTTCATGGCAATATGGTAAATGCATAATATGTTTATTTAGGTGGGCGTTAACAAGCACTTTTGAAACGTCGATTATTTTAACAATATAAGTAGTAAGCTTCGGCCGGCTCGGAATAATGATCTACTCAGAAAAGCCGCCCAAAAACTCAACAGTTGATTTTTTAAAGTTTAATTTAATTTTTTTTTATTAATAATTATAATGAATGATGAGTCATCCATCAAAACAAGTTCCATACATCTCGAGCAACTAAATTTTTTGAACACTATTATAAGATCTATTTAATAATATACTTTTAATATAATTACTAGAACAAAAAAAAATGGAAAAATAAATAATATCTTAGCTATAATATATAACTCTGTTCTCTACGAGACAGGCTTGCTTGCTTAGTGCAAAGGAAATGATACATTTTAACAACAGCTATAAATTATTTGCATCGAAAAAGACTTCCAAGTTGCAATAGTATAAGTAGATTTTAAATGATATTTTGATATAGTATATATACGTTATTGTCGTTTTAGGCCATATATATCCACAGGCATACCCCAAAGACATCTACGAGGGGATAAACTATAATCACTACGCTTGGCAGGCGGGTTCGCATAGAGGTATTATGGTACGCAGAAGACGGTGCGGCCCTTCCTCTGGAAACTTGTTCCTGGGCAGTCGCAATCCTCAAAGTATGATTTATATAACATATACAATGTTATAACCTCGACCGCAAGGCTACTACTGCTCGAAGTATAACAGTATTTATTAAATAAATAAAATAAGCTACTAAATAAATATTACGATTTAGGAAAAAGATTATTATTGTTGTGCTTAGCTCAATATTAATACACGCAAGATATAAAAGTCAGTCAGTGGATTTGTAAATGGTAGTGGCAGTAGGCAGATCATATAGGGCACGGGCAGAACAGATGGTCGCTGGGTCCTTAAAGTTCTAGAGTGGAGACTACGGAGGGGAAAGTTCAACGTAGGAGCTCCACCCTCAAAGTAGGCAGATGACCTTACTAAGATATCTGGAAAACGATTTCTATTCAGGAGAGCTGTCTCCAACAGTAGATATTCTAAAGCTTAACCCCTACTATAGCACTGATTCCTAGTAAGAAGTCTATTTTTTGTATTCAACACAAATATTAACGGCTATAAAAAAATTATAATTAGAGATAGAATTAATAAAAAATTAATCAATTAAAATTTCATTGAGATACTCGATCCGAAAACTGTGTGAAAATTAAAACTTACAAATTAATGGCTGCTCAGGCTTCCAAAATGGCAATTCAGAAAAGACTTTATAGAAATAACACACGTAATACACACCTTAGCGAAGGACCATTCTAAAGAGAACTCTTTAAATGAGAGTATTAAAGTCTCGGCGTCACCCTCCTTGCACACGCCGGCTACGTTGGCATTGTTTGGCACGAACGTGTTTGCGTCCTGAAATAAAAATGTTTTTTTCCGTCTTAATTCTAGGAGGATATATAACGTAGTAATAGATGAATAAACAAAAAAACTACAAGTCACTTAAGTTTCCTTGCTTAACCACCAATAGCGTGTAGAAAATAGTAACTTATCTTTGTCACTCAGTCACTCTTCCAATTGATGACAATTTTTTTTTTCAAAAGACATCCATATTTTAATTGATCAGTGTAAACGCGGCTTTCTAATTCCTTATCATCGAACTGGTAAAGAAGTATAACCAAGCTAAGTAAGATACTGTTTTATAACAGCGAACATAATATATAGCAAGGGTGACCAAGCTCCTTGATAGTTCCAGACATTTTTCAAAATAGTAAATTTTTCGCGATTGAATTTTTTACTGATGTGGTACGCTTTCGTTTAGAGACAGATCTGTCGCTAGGCACGTAAAGAAAGCCAGCCCTGCACCTACAAACAATGGCAAGTCTGACTTGTCCTCGCGTACTGCGAAATTTTTTTTTATCCTTTATAGGTGAAGCGTTAGACCTCTGTTTTGCCTGATGTTAGGCAATGACGAGTTCTACGATGGTACATGCTTGTCTAAAAGAAACCTATTCACTGTTGTTTTGAAGACTCCTAAGTTATAATTAGCTGGAAACCATGACGCCGGTAGGTTCTGCCACTCCTTGGCTGTTCGTATTATTAAAGTAGTAATAAAACGCTTGGTGCGGGTGGAAAGATTTCGACCATGTTCGGATGTCGTGAATATCGCCGTGAATGTCGCCATACGTCTTATTGTCCGATAAAAGAAACGAGATGGGAGAATGTTTTGGTGTAATTCCGCTGCACTCTCTCAAAAATGCAGTTGTGAAAGTTACCAAAGTGTAAACAGACAACAATCTCGTATGTGTATATTGTTTAAAAACGGAACTACAGTAAACACGGAATATTTTACATTATCATTCTGTATGTAAGTTAGTCATTCTTAAAGAGCTCTTCTATACGTATTTCGAAGGTATTAAACAGCAATTATTTTAATAAAAAAACATATGCGTAATTAAATATCAAAAATCAAATACATTTATTTCACTTTATAGCTCTTTAATATATTGTGAAATATTGGTAATAGGACTTCTCAGTAATTTGGTCAGATGCTGGTTGATTAGTCGGTGTTTGGATTTCACGAAGTTTAAAGTGGAATAAAATGATGCACAAAAGTATTTTATTCCGAATATTGAAATAATTTTACAAATAATCGAACCAAAAAAATATTTCTTCAAAGTGTCACGTGAGGCTCGCGAGTGATATTTTGGCCTCCCTGTTACAAAAGTTTAAGCATCGCTTCGATTTAAGATATCAAAGGATATTAAAGTGATGTATATGATGATATATCAATTATAAATAATATATATAGCCATCAATATTTAAAGAATCTTTGACAACAAATATTCGATATATATAATCATATAATTACTATTAAATATAACTTAAGTGATGTTCATGTAAATGCGACTATTTTAATATAAAAGATTAACTCACAGCACGTTCGTTGAGCTTTGTAAGATAGGATATGTCAAGGAGGGCGTCCACTGTGAGCAGAATGCAAGTCTCTCCTCCGCCGCCGAGCAGACGATATGTAGCCGTAAGCAAGCTTCTCTCCGTTGCCGCTTCCTTTAACAAAAAAAAACAATATAATCACCGACATCCATTATATAACAATGTACATGTTTTAAAAATCTTTTATTTATGACATTTGTGCGAAAATTATTTTTGGCTATAATTGGATACGTAGATCTGCTCGTAGAAGAAGAATCATCACCAAGCCAGCCAATAGACTAGACAAAGAGAGGCATAGGTTTTCTGTAAAGATCGACTTCCCGTGACCTCGACTATATCAAGCGGTGGGCCTAAGCATCGTCTACCTGATCATTCAGAATATGTGGTTCGAAATCTACCGGAAGTCATGTAAAGATTGACCGTTATATGTTGTAAATATTTTGGATCAATTTCAAATATTGCATCGCATATTAACACCGAAATAAGTTTACTACCGCTTAGGGTAATAAATTCATCCGACCTGAGAAGAACAGTCAAAAGAAAGACTATACTTTTAGAAGAATATAAAATTACATGTTTAACAATTAAATAGCCAGGAAGCGTAAAAAGTGTTATAAATGTTAAAAGACTAATCTTTTTAATATCCTTTATATCAATAATACCTACTTATCAAAACCCTTTTTGATACGTTCAACGCAAAACACTAAACGTGAATTAAATTACAGGTCAAGCCGGGAATCTCTGTGGAAGTTCTGCGCCGTGTCATGCCGAGACTACTAAAATATTAAGTTAGCAGATATCTATAAAGTGACTAAGCTACTTTCTACCAAGTCACTTTATAGATATCTACCACTTCAAACCCTGCTAAATAAAATGCTAACGAGTAAACAGAATTGGTTTATCACATTAAAATAGTGGCCATAGTCGATTGTAGGAAATACACATGAAAATATGTATCGACATCTTCGTAATTTCTACTATAGGAAGTCCTCTGATAAATTTTTAATAGAACCGGTTGGCTTGCATCCGACGTCTTCCGATGACCTTAAGAAGATACCCTTAACAAGACTATCTATCTGTTAATTCATTTCTTTTTCTTCCTCTTTCTTTCTGTGGCAAGTGCCATTGAAATTTATAACACGTGTTATACCTTATTTATTATAAATTTATGTTATATACATAAGTCTGTATGTATGTATGTCTATGTTCGTTTCTTTGTAAATATGTATTTTTTGTACACGTAAACTACCCATTATTATTACTTTTACCTTTTCCATACTATGGTTCTGTAAGAGATTGCCTTGTGTGATAAGACCGTCCATTGTACTTTTTTTTATATTATTGTGAAACTTATTAAATGTATCCTAACGTGTACAATAAAGAATATTAAATAAAAAATATTAAAATAATCAATCCACTTTGCGAGTGGTCATTTTTTTTTGCGCTTGAGAATCCGTGGTCTGTAAAGAAGTTTTACCAGTTAATATAAACCAGCGGTAATACACGTCTCCTATATCTTATTCAATCGTAACACCAATTGTAAACCTTCTTGGATAAAATTGTGTGTAAATCAAATAATAACGAACAGTGTGCATCACAAACACTGATCGAAGAAATATTTAACTATGGGCGAGTAAAACACAGTGCTCATTTGATTAATATAGTTAGAACCAACAATGGGACAAGACGCCCTACGGAATATTCCGTTGTAAACCGTTGGTAACCTACATTGTCCGATAGAATATTCAAGTGTGAACGACCTGTTGAACACACCACGTATTCAAGTATGTCTCACAAGAAGTACTTATAAGTCGTTGAATTATTTTTTTGGAAGCACATGGTACAATTCGCAAATGCATTATTGGACCATATGTTAATCTGTGGTCTATCTGGACACACCAACCGACCAAATTCGAGTATTACCCACAGCAGGAATATCACAGAATGTCATATCGACAATACACACCGGAATGTACATATCAATATTTTAATATATATTATTAAATAAACAAATTTACATTTACGATACAGTCTGTACCAAAACTAGGTTACAAAAACTTCCATAACAACAAAATAAATGAAATAATAAGTACACATTCTGTTC
Organism: Battus philenor; assembly: GCF_028537555.1. Lineage (NCBI taxonomy): Eukaryota > Metazoa > Arthropoda > Insecta > Lepidoptera > Papilionidae > Battus > Battus philenor. Next base: position 9,065,642 of record NW_027181688.1, on the reverse strand, counting down.
AAGAATACGTTAGATACTTGGCAACAAAAGCACTCCGATGTCATTATCTAAGTAATATCAGAGCAAGAAACATTCCCGACGTTTCTAGAACAAATAATTTTTCAACATAAAGGCGCGTTCACAACATGTGACGCGATCCAACCGCCTCTATTACGCATAATAGAAAAATGTCGTTCGCAAAGTTATATATTACTTTAGCTTAAAAGGCAATATGAGTTGCTTTATATGATTATCTTTACAATAATTCTGGTCTATCTGTTTGTCTATGTGTATATATTTAGTTTATCACAATATTTTTTACCTAGGATACACCTTTAGAGTCTCTGAGCTTTAAAATGAACATGGATAAGATTCTTAAAGTCGAACTGGACGTGTAGCTAACAGTCCAACTTCAAGAAAATGGAGTCAATTAATCAACTGTCAAATCTAACTTGGCTAGGCAGCGATCGGGAAATTACGAAATATCTCGTCTAATATAACTAGGTGTCTTAAAACAAAGGTCTACGAGTAATGTTGAAACGTGGCGTCTTCCTTTACCTCATTGCTGGTACTATCTAACTATCCATAGACATGGCTATACTTGGTATATCTCTTCGAAATCGAATCAAGAATAAGCAGGTCCCTAGACATTAGTAATCGGACAAAGTACAGCGGATTGTCATGATGAGGTGGTAGTGAATGGGTCACATAGCGTGTAAAACTGATAGCCGCTGAGACCAAAATGTTCTGGAGTGGAGACCACAGTCCGGCAAGCGCAATATAGGACAGCCAAACACAATGTGGATAGACAACATTACTAAGTAAGAAAAGCACCAATATATAGCTACTTCCGCACATGCAATAGCAGTCGTGCAATAAAGTGAACCGCTCGCCAGCCCGCTAACAAATGCGCATGCGGCAAACAATGCGAATTACACAACTACCACCGCTAAATCACTCAACACGTGTTTCACCCTTCCACGGGGCATCTTCAGGAGTAATGTTACACCGAATAGTGTCAAACACAGAGTCTATTACTGCTATACTTACGACTACTACTGCATATACGGAAGTAGCTATATATTGGTCCTTTTCTTACTAAGGATGGACTTCCGCAAATTAACGCCTGAATCCATTAGATAACATTACTAAGGTCGTAGCAAAACACGGGATGCAGACCAACTCAAACTTGTCCTATTGAAAACCTATGAAGAATGTCCATGCCCAGCAGTGAATTACGAACAGCTGGAATAATAATAACGTACTAAGACGCAGGGTCTCAGCTTACGGGTACATAACGCGAACTGACGATTCTATCTTCTCTCTTTTCAGCCGATAGACATCCACTACAAGACATAGGCTTCCACCAAAGATTTCCATGAAGGTTATACTATAATCGCAACGTTTGGCAGGCAGGTTAGCGATCGCAGAGTGATATTATGCTATTCAGTAGAATCTGCTATCTTTGGAAACTTGTGAGCAATAGCAATCCTATATAATTAATGCACAAATTGTGAATTATTTAAAATTGCACTACGGGAACCGAACCCGCGACCTACGATCCCATATCTCAGTCCCTACCGCTGTGCTGCGACTCCTTTGAATTGTTGCTCTACGGGATCATAGTGGAGAAAACAATCGACAAATAAGGCTTGTTTGTGGATTAACAAAAGAAAATTGTTTTTGCATGGCACGTGAAAATAAATTTGAAGCACAACGAAAGCAAACTTTTACTAATAAAAATCATCCTTCAACATTTTTAATTCCACTTCAAATTTTTTAATTTTGAGTTAAAAAATCATTTATTTATCTCTATAAATTGATAAAAAATCGTTCAACGTAATCACATAGCGTCCGTATAAATAAGGTTAAAAATAGCTTGCAATACTTAAATAAAGCATTTTCTGAAAATTACCCTACGAGACTATTACATGTTAGAGCAGTTTTTTTTTAAATAATAATATATCATTTAATATTTAAATGTAGTCTACAAATAAATCTCGTCGTGATTAATAATCAATGAATGCATATTTTCTTATGTTTAGATAATACATGGGTTGTCACGTTGTCTGAAGAGACAGTGAGCGTAGCACATTACATTGGTGCAGCCGAAGACCGTTGGGGCCGCAAAGTTCTTTACCACGGACCGGTAGATGCGGCATAAGTAGGCCTCCACTAGTTAAACCAAAGACAAGGTAGCTGGCAGTGCAAGAACGGTCATTGTGGTAATCTTTGCGGGAGGCCCACATGAACAAATAGGTTGTCATTATATATGATGTCACAAACTGCATTTAACACATATAAACACTGAAAAGGTTTTCAATTTTGGCTTTTTTTAGTGAATAACTATTACTGTACAAAGTGAAATATGTAACCAAAAAGTAAAACCATGTTTTCACATTTTCTTAGGTTTTTACTAATGAATGAAAAAGAAGAGAGAACATATGCTACTAACATTATTTTACTTAATATACCTGCAAGCTTGTCTATGTCGTCGCTTATATTTCAAGTGGTCGTAACTTGAGAACCTTGCAGCCACAACTGCCTTTGGTTGCACAAGCGGGATGCCTTACTACCTACTTCATTTTAAAACCAGCTTCAGACGTTATATATTATAATAATAATGCTTTACTTCAAAACAATGTTTCACATAACAAAATGAAATTAAAAAGATATTTAACACAAACAAATCTCTTTCAGTCGTGCGACGACTTCAATTATACATTGTCTTCATCATAAGCCTATTACCTAACTTATAATAAACTTGATATAATACGATACGCTTTCTGAATGGTGTGAAATGTATCGCCTCCATATTCGTCCATCATAGCAAAATAATGAAATATCGTACGCGCCACCGTGAAGCCTTACTCCTGAATGCGCCGAGGGCACAGTGAATCTTCTAGCAGTGGCTGCAATTGAGGAGCTCTAATATTATCTCAAGCTGCTTTTATTTATTGCAATTATCAAAATACAATTTACACAGTTATTTAACTGGACACGTATTACAAACTATATTCGAATTTTCTTTACATATACAATCGTCATTGATTATCTGTTTCTCTTCCAGAACAACGTTAATTAATAATATATACGATTAATCTTAAACTTTATCATTCTTCTTCGTTGCTATACTATCTCATGTAGTTTGAAAACTTAGGTATTTTTTTATCCTTCTTAGCATTTGACCTCTGTCTTGCCTGATGTCAAGCGATGACGAGGTCTATAATATTACATGCTTGTCCAGAACATACCTTTTCTCTGTTAACTTTTATTTATTTATTTATTCAAATTATTATTCACAGAGTAACCTTAAAGCCATAATACGTCTTAAAAACAATGCCAGAAGAGGACAAGTTAAGCTTCTCAGCATCAATACCACTCTTTAACTTGAAGCTACAGGAATTTCAAAAGCGCTTTGGTCTGAGAAGAGCCCCCAACAAACTCGGACGTGTTTTTCTTAACACTTTTACATTATCCTTAATACGGTAATAGAGCGATGCATTTCCAAGCCTTATCAACCGCATTTTCAAGTGAAAGAGCAGACTGTGAGCTAGAGTTAGGAATAAGAATCCAGAGTGGTACCGTCGCCTCCCTAGTGGAAGAGATAGAGTGTCGTCACAACTTTTTGGGGTATTACCGAAAAATTATAAATTAAAATGCAACAAAGATCAGGTAAGAAGAAAAGCAAAATAACGAATTATTAATTAGAGTAAACACAGTATAGAAATAATATAAGTGTGGATCCTGAAATAAAAATCAAAATATAAACAGTCGTCTGATATACCAAAAGAGTGTGGGGAAGTAAGAAAGTTGAGGTGTGGATGAAATGTAAATAAATGAAATAACACGTGAAGAATGGAAGAGGAAAACTAATAGAGATTTTGAACGGAAGAGAAGAGTGATAAGCAAATAAAAACTGAAAAATAAAAATAATAATACCTGTCCACGATATAACAAAGAGTACAAGAGGTCCAAAAAATGGGGCCTTAACAAAAGCTTTTTTATCATTTAAAAAATCCTACACACTGTTATAAGATTTATTTACCAGTTGTTTGTTTATTGAACTTCTTAAATTTATTACATGTTAATTTAGCGATATTGGTTTGGGAGTGTGTTGTAATACCGTAGACGGTTGCCCGTAAAACAATTACTAATTTTATGAAGCCTGAATCAAATTGAGCTCCCCTATGATGCCTTGCTTGAATGTAAAGTAAGGAGGGTTCCTTATTTGACAAGAGCTCACAGCAAACTTTAAGGTTTTTTTCGAATGATATTTTCAATGTCATTAATATAATATAATAACAGTGCAACTTATAAACCTAAAGAGCTTTATTTTAACTTTAAAAATTATTCACATTGATTACGAATATCTGTTTGATAAACTTTTTTTTTGTTTGCGTAGTGAAAATTTTAGAAGCTTAGTCACCTATTTTTCAGCAGTATTGAGCTGAAAATTATTCTTTCTTCTTCATTATTGTACTATTTAGAACTGGGCTAGGTAACCTTAGAAATCCGCGTAAAATTTGTACGCTTTATATTGCAAGCATATACATTGTGTGATCCCTTGAAATAAACTCCTACCACAAAGGCATTCCCTTTGTGGTAGTATAAAATCACTGTTTCTCCTAAAACAATTATAATATCACAGTACTTCTACCCATTCCCGGACGAATATTTTTAATAGAAGCGGTTGAAAGCTGCTTACATCCAGTGTCTTCTGACGTCCTTAAAAATATCTTGGTGCCTTGAAGGCGGACGCTACAACCGCGTTTACTAGCCTGTGGTTGCTACTCCAGAACTTCAAGGCACATGTTCAGGGGTAGCGTTACAATAGCCACTTACCGTGGAGCCGCCTGGGGTGATTGTGGTCTTGCTGTACTTGGTCACCCTCGGCCGCCGCGTGGACGCCTGGCTCTCCAGCTGTAGACACTGCGCTGAACATATCACCAGCACTGCGAACATATACAACATAGATCTCACTTCGATATGAACAAATTCACTTATTGCAACATTTCACTTCCACTTTGCCCGAGCGAAGGATTTTTCCTACTCGCGACGATATATTGAATTGGCCTAAATTATATGCGCTTGATTCGATAAGTGCCGTTCTTATAAGTCTTTGATATCGATAGTCGTTAAGGAAAATCAAGGATAAATGTTTATTTTATCACATATAGGAAATTTTAAACGATTTTATACCATTGGAAAAGAATATACTTTCTATTTATTTATTAATTTTCAAATTCAAAGTCGTCCGGAGCATCGTAGCTGTTTACTCGAAAAATTGCACTATAGTGCTACCGAAACCACTGTACCGCGCCTAAGGTATGCGCGCAGAGAGACTGAGGTAGTACCGTCTGTCAGATTTCGTCAGTCAGCCGTCAGCGCTTGCAGCTGCTGCGCTTATGCTGTTTTTTCTTTAGCCCCCACCTCACCACACTTTCCAAAGGGACGGTACAGCAATTTAGGTAATACTGTTACCCCGTGTCAGAACGTTTAGCCACACTCGGTGGTCATACATATCATAAATTTTAAAATATCCAAAAACTGCTTAACAAGCTGTATTATTTTTGTTCATATGTGTAAGTTAATATTTATCTTCAAACATAGGTAACAATAAAAACTAGTTTTAACACAATACTAAAGATAGTCTGAAAGGTAAGACCTTATAAATTAAACTTCGAAGGAAATTTTAAATGTATCTTCGGGGCATCTAGAAAGATGTCAAAACTTTTTGCAGCTCGTGATAAGAAAAAAAAATTGCACAACTGTCGATACTAAATCAAATGAGAAAACTTAAGTGGAGAAAATATTAAGTTTCAAAATCCGTCAATACATTTCTCTAAATAGTATAAATTTTCACTTTAGTATCAAAAGCAAATAACATTAAAACAGACGATTTTATAAGGCAATTTAAAATAAAGAGCTTTTATTTTAAACTAAATATAGTTTCATACAGATATAAATAATTGATCGATAAAAAAATGAACCTATTAACTATCGTCCTCGAAATCAAATAATGTATAAGTTAAATAATATATTACGTAAACAAGCAGACCAACCTAAAATAAATATGACGTAGGTAATATAAATAGAAACACATCGATATACGTCAAGACATCAATGTGTTTCTTTTACATCACTAGCTTTATTGTCAACGGTACATTTATAACAAAGAGTAGAACTGACCTATTACGCTTCCATCTTATTTGTACTGAGTTTTGACGCAACGAACTTCATCTGGTAGATATACCTTGGATCACTTGACCTCTACATTAATCTTTGATATAAAATATGGTCCAGTTCTCTAAAATACGTCTTCATTTATATAACTCGCTGCACCCTGCACGCTTCACAAAATTAATGGATGCCCCTTTAATCCGTTCTTAGAGGACTTCTGCCTTTTGAACCCGCGAAAGGTATATTCCTACCGAAATTCAAATCTCTGATCCAGAGCTATCGAGATAAGTCAGTACATATGTATGTGAAATTCTTTTATATATGTATATATCTTATCTCCTAGTGTATAAACTTGATGAACACGCCCTGTAAATCCACTTGTGAGAGGAACTTCGTAAAATCAGTTCTTAATTGACCTCTACTCGGCTAACTAAATCAACGCCTCTACAACCCTGTTTGATGGTAGAGTTTCGTATAATTCGGTTTAACCTCTCGTTCTCTCAATCGGCTAGAGAGAGAGTCAGAGAAATCGTGATAAGTCAAGACAGGAAAAAATCTCAAATTGTATTTATATTGGGAGAACCAGAAAGTAATATCGTTTTCTTAAGTTAAATTCACACGACTAAATTTTTAACAAGTTTTTATTTCTAATCAACAATATATTCACCTTCGTCACCTACAACCTTTTACCATCTAGTATACAAAGTTTTCCAAGTACATAATGAGATGCCAAATGACCATCAAATACCGACATACACAGAAACAATATTACTTTCCGGCCCCTCTTCCCGGATATATATTTATAAATATATACACACATACATATATGTATATATACACACACACACGCATATATATATGTATATATATATATATATATATATATATATATAAAGAGAGAGAGTGAGTGAGTGAGTGAGTGAGAGTGAGAGAGAGAGAGGGACAGGTAGATTATAGACAAAAATCAAAGACAAAAAAAACGTGGGGTAGAGTCCGAGGCAACTGTAATCGAATTCCAGCTCTTACGGAACTTCCAATAATAAATGCGTCGATTGGACTATGGAAAACAGAATACAGAATGCAGGAAATAACAAATAAGGTTACGAGGATCTTTAAGGGACCTTCGGCAATGAAGAGAACAATTACGATACTCATGTACTGTTTTGTTGAATTAAATAATAGAAGGCGGGCTAGTTTTCACTGTTACAATATAACATTAGATTTTTGGTTTAAGTACTGTGTATCTCATAAACAGAATGATTTACAATAGGTCTAAAAGGTTTAAAGGAGTGAATATATATTTAATTTGCTGTTATTTAATGTATGGTACACACGTACCAAAATCTATAGTTTCAGGAATAATTAATAGAGTAATAGTAGCAATACGGGCAGCGCGAGATCGGGTCATCTTGGATTGGGGGGAGTCCTATACCTTACAGTGGTCTATTGGGTGATATGATGACGATGATGAATATAATAAGAAAAAGCTTTTTTAGTACTCGCTTTTCAACATATTAAAACTAAGCATTGTTTTCTACATGTCCCTGCAGACTTTCTACCGGCGGAAATCACGGCCTTGTCGCATTATATTAGAAATAAATAAATTAATATAACAAATATCAGAGTGCTGAATTACAGGGTGATTAAAAATAGGTGTAAAAGATTTTAAACTTTTTGCTGACAAAGGCTTTACATTCCTTTTAAAGCACGTTAATACCTATAACCAAATCAGTTGTATCACGCGTTTTCATATTATGACATTTCATTTGCATCATACAAATGAACTTATAAACCAAATTACTCAAATGCTATTTCTATAATGTGAGATTTAGAACGATTTGTGCACTCATAATAAGGTTGTTATGTGATACAGAAAATAGATGTATGATATAGAAAAAAAAATTAAAGCTATAAGCAGAATTGGTAAAAATACAGATAAAAATAAATAACACTTGTAAAAAAGTAGTCCAGGAGGAAATAATGAAGGAAAATTGGTGATGGAAAAAAGAGGAATGGGGAAGAGACATTGAGACAGACAAAAGAAGAGCGACGAAATAATAAAAAAGTGAATAAATTATTTTGTAGAAAACTGTCCCTGTAAAGCCAAGAGGGTGGTGGCACGGGAGCTCTCCAATAGCGGTGGCTACAATAACAAAAATATGTTATTAGTTTAATTTGAACAGAATGCATATATTTCGTACAATACATTACTAAAAATAAGCAATAAAAAATTTTAACATGCATCTTTTAATTTACGTTATTTATTATTTTTTTACATATTATTTCTTTATAGGGTGTGGAATATATTAGAGCAAATGAGGTATGTATTCATCCCTTTGAAACTTACACCTTTTTTTAAAAATCATCCTTTTTATTTAAAATACTACAAAAAAAATACTAAAAATACAATAGAATAGCTATCAAAACTCAATGTTAATTAGGCTATATCAATAACATACACCTACACTTTAATAAGAGGATTATCGGAATATACAAGGTTGATAGAAGAATACACGCAATGTTTTAGTTATTATTTCTACGACCTCAATTTCTAATGTGTTTTCGACCGTCTATACAAATAAATAAAATTGTAATGTCGATTTGTATTGTTGAAATAACGGCTTACGCATGTGAAAATATATTCGGCTTTTTTATTTTTGTTTATCATTCCGTCTGTCTGTTTATTCCGGCTAATTTTTGAAATAACTGAACCAATTCTGACGGGACTTATACTGGCAAGTATCTAATATAATACGGAGTAATTTAAGCTACTTTTATTTTAGAAAAATTAGTAAAAGAAAAAAAAACGCAATAATTTTTTCGTTAAATTTCACACGAACGAAGTCACAGGCACAGCCTGTCATGAATGAAAACAATATTTGTAGGCTTCACACATTTGATTCAATTAAATAATCTTATAAAAATATTGTTCACGATATTGTGTGTATTTTGTGGTGCACTTTGCAATGTACACAAAACTGTAACGCAGTCAAACTTTGGTGATGATTGCAGTACATGAGGTCAAGTCGTACTCGCAACCGATTGCGGCCCAAATGTGAGGCAGCCTTTCTAAACACCCCCAACGACACCGACATCTATTCCCTAAACAATGGAGCTACATATTTGTTAGATGAAAAATACCACACGTACATTGCTTTAATTCATTCAGAGCGTTGCAGGTGATTACGGTTGTGTTTGCGGTTCGCAACTTAAATAGAAACGTAACTGCTATAAAAATCAATACCGACAGATTAAACATATCCTAAGAACAAAAGAAAAGTTACGGCGATTTCGGTAGCGTTATAGTCAGAACATTGAATAGGATAATACAGTAATAACCCAAGCAATTAAATTTATATATTAGATTCGTTCTATACTGTCAAGAACAGAAGAGATCGAATTAAGAAAATAAGAGAAAACGACAGGAATTAGGAGGAATTTATCAATAAAAGTGACCATACCACTTCTATTAGCGTGGTAACGTTAGACTACAATATATTTGTCTTTTAGCTTCTCGGCAAAAAGTAAGAGCATTTGGCTATGAGGTGATAATGCACCCGACATATAACCTTGGCTTTGCACCTTCAGATTACCCCCTGTTTCAGTCTTTTCAGAACTCTTTAGACAGTGAGAGGTTAACATTAGGTGTGGACTACTAAAATAATTAGTAATTTATTTTATTTTTTAAGTTCCAAAATATCTACAGTAGCGGCATCATTCCACTATCTACAAGATGTCAGTCACCATACAAAACTGGAACTGCGTACTTTAGTATTTAACTAAATAGTAGCATGTATCAGAAAAACTGCAATTCACAGCACTGTAAATACTTTTATTCCACTTTTAACACGTTCACTGCGGCTTGAGGTCGATTCAGCCTCATGGTAGACTTTGCACTGGTGCGGCGCGTAAAACTCGTGTTTTCTCTCTAGTGCGGCGGCTGTTTACACTCAACCGTATGAGGTATGACAAAGACAAATATAGCTTTCTTTATATCTGCGAAGGATTGACTCAATATTGTAAAAAAATATTGATGAACATAAGGCAGAAAAGGCCTCAACCGCACTACTAGGAAGTTCAGCTTGAGGCTGATTCGACCTCAGCCGCACCCAGCTGAAAGTTCTTCAAAATTGGGCCCGCAGTGAACGTGTTCATACTCATATAGGCCAATTAGTATAGTTTCCACTAGACAACTTATCACTTCGATGGTTATCGAACGAGTGACCGAGCTCTCGACTCAATAACCAAAATGCTGTTTCAACCCCACCTCTCTTAATCCTTTTATCGGAAGTTACCACAAAAGAGTGACGGAGTCGAGTAGTGTTGCCATTTAAGAAAAACAAAACTACCTATTATAAAATTATTACACATGTAAATGAACGTTTCAAAAAATTGTCTTTTTATGTAAAATACGAAACTTTTTAAGCCCAACCTTTTAGTTTCGGTCTAACAACACCTTAAAACAATTAACTGTACTAAAATAGACTATTCAATTCAAGTCCGAATGAAAGTAGTCATCGAGAAATAAAATCGATATTCAATCGCTCCCGACCCAGCTGTAGCTCTGTTCATTTTCATTGCACGCATCAACGAGAACGGTATACAAAAACAGTGATTAACATTTGCTTATTGTTTCAATTCACGTCAAAATACTATCTATACCATTGACCTCTATATCTTTTCTTTGCACAGAAAGAACAATTAAGTTACTAATAATAATTTTTATTTTATGAGTTGATCTAAATGTGTGTAACTTAGTTTGAACGCTAAAAAACGCTACGTAATATCAATAGAATATATAAATTAATGGAATTTATTTTAGTTTATTTCAGTGATCACTTTATCATAGGACAACACCTCCTATACACAAAAGTTAAGCTTAGGTTAAATTATTTAAAGTAAAAAATAATTATTTTATGTCATTTTATCAAGTTATCATAAGAAAACGACTAAATATACGAATATTTAAAATAGCAATCTGTCCCTTGTGGCCTTTGTACTGCCAGAAGTTAATAACCGTCGCATTCCAATAGAAAAAAGTCACTTATTTCAGAGTGATCACTTTATACAATTTAATTGAAAATAGTTAAAAAACGCTATTAAAGATTATTGTTAACAAATAAAACTTTTACACTTATAACGAATTACGTTGTATAGGCATACTCGTAAAGCAAAGAACAACAACGTATTCTCAAAAACTAACTTAAAACACTTAAGCAAGATAATATGCTTACGGGAACTTAACCCATTCATAAAACTTAAGTGCGCACCATCCATACTGCTGGGATTGTTTTAATTAAACAGACGTGTTCACAGCCAACTCAAACGGCGGTCTTAACTTTTCACATTTGTATTTAAAACTTAAATTTGATAAAACGTGTTTCTCTAGCGCTTTATTCTCTTGGCAGTAATAAGATGTGTCTACTTAAAAAGCTTTCAGTCTTAACAAAGTTTTGAGAATAAGTAATAAGAAAATTAATGTACCCGTTTTTCTTTTATCTATATTTTTTTAATTAAACACAAGTAGCGCGATGTTATTCTAGTTACGAACAAAGCTTTCACAAAGTTATTTACATTATGGAAAAAATACGTGAAAGTTTTTATATGAGAAAAATGCCAACGGAACGTTTTTGTTTAATAAGAAATGTTCTTTTCAAATTAAAGTCGTAAAAATGAATTTGTATTAATCGCTATATCGACGTAAAAACCAATAAAAACATTTATTTTCAAAAAAAAAAATATAGAAACCTGAAATAATTATTAAAAGAATGTCTTAAATTCCGGATAGAGCTAAGACTCGTGGCACATATCGCCAAAATGACAAAAAGTCTTCGGTGCTCTGTCGTGACAAGTCCAAAATACCAATGAGCAAAGAATCTGTCAATGAAAAAAAAGTAAAGTACTTACTATAAGTATTATTTGATTGAGAAGTATTTTCTATACAATTGATTATTTATCCATTTATTAACTTATTTTTCTCCTTTTCTATTTTCTCTTTCTGGCAAATGGGAACGCATTATTGTTAATGTGATATTCTTTTATTGATATAAATAAAAGTATCTAAGTATATGTTAATAAGTACACAGGGTGTAATATGAGCGATGGATCAAACGTAACATAGGAGTCGTCATTTCAGACCATAAACGCCCACTGTAGGGCATGGGCCTCCCTTAAAGATATTTAAGGGGAGATATACCATAATTGCCATGTTTGGCAAGCAGGTTGGCGATGGGAGGACAGTATTATGGTACGCAGAGGACGCTACTGCCCTATCTTTAGAAACTTGTTTTTGGCAATTACATATAATTAATGCACAGAGTGTGAATTATATAAGATTATGTCCTAAGAATCGAATCCGTGACTTACGATTGCACGTTACAATAAGGCCTAGGGGTGAAAGACCTTAATACCAATCCATTTTACCCCCATATACATTTTTCAGTTTTAAACGGTTGGGCTGGCATTTGAAAATTTGTGGCATTTTTGAAGATATTCAATTCTTTCAGGAAACTTAACAATACAATATAACTGTTAGGCATACGGTCGTGAGTTTTTGCCTCAAGCTAGCTGAATACAATGCTTTCCGCATCATGCAAGCGCAGTTAATCATTGCTGCATAAAATTTAAAGTTACATTGATAAAAATAATTGTTTTAAATAAAGTCAGAAATTTTACATTAATCTTGAAAGCCTGTACAAATACAAAACATAACATATTGGTCTTCAACCTATCTCAAAAACTACAAAGGCTTGCAATGCTTCAACATATCGAAAAATATGATTAAGTGAAGGATCAGCGAAGATTCTACATTTTTACTACGCGAATTGCCTTCATCAAAAGTGTTTGGTTTAACTAATTTAATTCATATCAATAAATAATAATCATATTATGTTCAAAAAGGGCAATATATTGAGAAAGGAGTAATTTATATATTGTCATATTGTTCTGACATACAGTCCTAGTTACACCCAGTATATACATGTGTACATATATATATATATATATATATATATATATATATATATACATGTATTATAATTTGTTACGATGAGATGCGAACGGGCAATCTGTGATAGAGCCTTTTAAAATATTAACTCATTTTACAATTATGTTAATATTTTGTAGCACATGACTATGGTCCTGTGTGTATGTTTATTACACAGATAAACACAAACAACTATACTCATTGCAAGTTATAATGAAGGAATATGTGGGGACGAGACATTAATATTTTATGAAAGCTGAAACTTTCAGCGTTTGCTCTCTACACAAGTAGAAGCGATAGCTGATCAAAGATTTCTTTTAATCTCATTTGACTCATGGTGTCTTAAGTTATTTATTTATTTATTCATTCTTCTTACGCATTGTATGACAGACTCATTCCACACAGGCATTCTTCACCACGTATCCTTCACGTTCCTGACGTGCCAAATCAATGACAATTTCTATAAAATGCACCAGAAGTGGCCTGTTCACTGTTCTCTAGAAGTCGTTGACGCTTACAAAAAGGCATCTGTACCCTTGTGTGATATCAAAGTCAGTTTGAACAGTTATTCAAAGAGAAGTTTAGTATTTAAAACTATATAAAATTATTCTTATAATCATCATTAAACTTTTTATTGCATTGGAAATTTTTTTGTTTAGGTGGCTTGAAAAATGAAATGATAATCCAAAAACTTTTCTTCGTGATCTAAAATGAGAAGATCCGCAGAACCAAGGTCACCGACATAGCTCGAAATGTTGCTCGGTTAAAGTGGCAGTAGATATGCTCTACCAATTACAGTGACATACCGCTGCCTAGAATATGTTGTTTGGGCACCAAAACGTGTACAATAAAGAGTAATAAATAACTATTATCTGGTTTTGTTAATTTAAAACAGTTTTATAAATTATAACAGTTTTATAAAGTATGACAGTTTTATAAAGTATAAGTGGAATAAAAATAAATATATAAACATATTGCTTTCAAATGTTTTCAAAGGTCGATAAGTTATACAGGGTTAAACCTACAACGCTCCCATGTTTGCCCTTTCGCATCAGAGTTCAAATTAAAAATGACGTCAAGTCCTTCTATAGAAACTTTAACGACTTCGCAAAAGTTATTACGTTACGAAATAACAAAATCCTGGCGTGACCTGTTAGGTAATTATGTTCCTACTCCGTTCCAAATACAAATGTACAGGATGATTGTTTTTATGTGTAAAACCTTTAAAAGGGTATGTATAGCTCTTGTGTTTCAGAAATAATAAATAATGTAGTAAAAAGTATTTTGAAAATTATCATATACTATTTGTTCCTGCAGACTTAGTCCTGCCAGAAGCTATTAATTAGCTTGTCAGAATCCAATACAAATATATAAATAAATCTTTTATTTACCAGAGCGATCACTGTATAAAGAGTGATTAATAATAGGCGTAAAGGCTTTAAAGCTTTAGGTTGACAAATAACCTATATATTTGCTCCTTTTAAGCCTTGACACCAGAAATAATATGTCTGTTGTATTTGCAAATATTAGAGGTTATTCAACGATAACATTACAAAGCCTACAATGATTTTTTTAATGATTTTTTAATGCACTAAGTAAATAGATCAATCACGTTTGCGTTTACTTTATGATAGAGACATGATATATTTTTTTAAATTAGCACTGGCGTTAAAAAAGACACGGCTGTCTTACTGGACTAGATGTTCGAATAAGTACGCGCACTTGTAACTCGCATACTTCAAAATCATCGCGCAAGTTAGTCAACATACGACAGTTATTAATTTTAAACGAAAAACGTTATTTGTTATATTTTACCTACATTTCGGGAGGAATGTAAATGTGATTCATTTTATAGCATGCAGACAGACCTTTCAATAATAAAGTTTATCAAAAGCAGCATAATTAAATATACAAGTTAATAGGAAACAATGATACGAATCAATACGAATGGTAAATTTATTTTAAATTAACAAAAAAGGAGTGTAATTGACTCAAATCACATGTTCAATAAAGTGAACAAAATAAAACAAAAGCTGAACGTTTTATTAAAATATTCTCTAAATACCGGTGATTAAAGAAACAGACCCACAAATTTACCAAAAGCGAAAGAAAATTATATTTGTTTAATGAAATAAAAATAAATACATGTCTGTGGGATCATTATCATGTCAGCCGATACACGCCTAAACAGGTCTTCCTTAAAGATGTCCACAATGACTGCACTGCCCGCACCAAGAGACTTCCCACGAGCTTGACTATGTCGACGGTCCACTTAGTGGGGAGCCTACGTATGACGTCTACCGGTTCGTGGTAGCCACTCGAGAACCTTTCAGCTCTAACGGCCGGCGGTTACACGAGCGATGTGCTCCGCGCACTGCCATTTCGAGCGTGCAATTCTTCGACCTGCTACCTACGTCGGTGGCCTTGGTTTTTCTGCGGATCTTTTGTTTTCTGTACACATAAACACACACACATACACACACACACACGCACACACGCGTACACACGCGCACACACGCGCACACACGCGCACACACGCACACACACATTTGTATATATATTAAGAATGATTTCAGTAATAATTGTACGTTTATATCACACAAGTACAGAGAAGCTGACAACGTTTTTGTTAAAATGAACGACTTCTAGAGAAAAGTAAAAAGACCACTTTTATAGCATTTTACAGTACTCGGCACTTGATATGACACGTCAGTAATATAAAGCATAACTGGTAGAGGAAGACAATGTTGGATTAAGTCCGTCATTAATACTACACGTAAAAAGAATGAATAAATAGACATTTAAGTTTCGCTTCGAAAACAACCATCGACCACAGTCAGATTCACCATGAGTCATATAAAATAAAAAGAAAAATTTCACAGTCGGCCATTGCTTCTACTTTTGTTGAGAGAATACACTGAAAGTTTCAGCTTTTATAAAATAAAGAATGTCTAGCGCTCGCAAACTCTTTCATTATAACTTGGAAAAAGCATGAAAGTTTGTGTTTATCTGAGGAAAAAAACAAGTCCATAGTTATGACATGCTTTTGAAATGAGTTAATGTTTTAAAAGGCTCTCTTCCAGATTGCCCTTTCGCAACTCATCACACCGGCGCAAGAAACAATTTCTTTTATTACCAACTAAAAGGCGCGAAGGGTCTGAAAAACCAATAAAATTTATCAGGCTGTTTACCAAATTCCTTCATTAAAAGAAATAAAGAAAGAGCTCCACCTTCATCTTCATAGCTTTAGCAAAATATTTACAGTACCTCACTCTGTTGTTTTAAAACTTACGAAAAACGTCTGTTTCTTTAAAAAAAAAAATGACTACTGATGTAACTAAATTCATATGTCTGAAATTTGTAATAGCTAAGAAATTAAAATAAAAGATTCTTGTGGCGATAAGTTCTGCGCAAACTAATAAAAAAAAATATCTCTGACATAAATAAATACATAGTAAATTCAAACGCCTATGTCTGGTTTAAAATGCGAAATGTGAATATCAAACAGAAGAGAAAAGACATGTTTGAATATAAAAATATTGTAATATTGGGTCATAAAGCATTACAATGAAAATAAAGTCATATATCATCATCGTTTTAACCGTAGAGTGTTCACTGTTGGACAACCATCCCTATAGCTTTCGCATATTTATATATTCGCTTAGTGAACATACATCAGACCAAAGGCGAAAAAATGATTTTTCAAATTTAACAAACATTTTTACTTTCTGAAAAGCATAGTTTAATTGGTCGATGTGAACACGGCTTTCGATTTTATTATAATTCAATTAATCAAGAATCATGACAGAGTGACATCAGATGTGTTGTTAATGTGCTAATTTTCAAAATATATGTATAAAGCAAAAATGGTAATGTATGCACAAAGCCTACGTCCAGCTGTGGACGTCGATTGAAATGATGGTGATGAATAATGTTATAGTTAAAGAATCTAAATATTTATTTACTGAGTATCTTCGTTGAAAGAGAATTTTAGTGAAAAATTCTAACCTTTATAAACTCTTAAAATTTTACGGCAGCCCATTATTAACAGCTATAAAACATAAAGTCTTGTCTCTTTTTTTAATTAACTTTGGAGAGAGACACGAGATGGATTTTTTTGTGGGGGTATATGAAAGGTAAAGTCTACGAAAGCAAAATACCGAGGCCAAATTTAAAAGTGTATACGACGTGATAATCAGCATTTAAACAATATTATTTTTAATAAATTTAATACGCACTAATATCCTTTTTTATTGAAGTAAATATTTAATAGTAGTAATTTTTATTAATTAGTTTGAATTCTGCCACCAGACACCCATATTATTCATTATTAACAAATAAATAATTCGTTTTACCAATCTTACAAACTGTGTATTTAAGACAATATATAAATACCAGAAGGAAAAACTAATTTTATATAACTATAACAGGATCCCGAATAATTTTCAGATGTTCTTTAATTGCTAGATTTTTAAAAATTATCAGAGAACCTTTGTATGCTAAGTTTATATATTGTAAATGATTTAATTAAATATAGCACACTTTGTAAATAATATATTACACGTTGGAAATAATATATTCGCCTCCAAGTTACTTTAACGTTTATTAAATATATGCAATTTTGTACATATTGTCCTGCTCAGTTTCTTTAGCCTCTTCCTCCCTGGTTCGAAGTATTTACCATCCGAACAAACGATAGACTCAACCTCAACAAGAGATATAAACCCATTTTGAATAAAGAATTTTCGATCATGATTTTATTTTCAAGTAGCTACTCAAAACTATTATATGAATACCATAGAAATATGTCATTTAGTTAAGCCAAAAAGTGAGAAACTTACCATCTAAAAGAAATTGTGAAATACGTTTGATCTTTTAGAATGACATATTAAATGAAACTTTTACTATTATGTATATAGCGATAATGTCAATTTAAAATTAACGAGAGTGTGCCCTTAATAACTATTTTTTGTCGTAAGATACTCCCTCATTTAGAAAATGAGGGTTCAACTGAGTTTCAAATGGTCACCGTTCACATATTTACTGTAAGTCATAGCCCTCTTCTAAAATCGCCACGATCTTATTTCTTACTCTAAACATATTGTGAGCTTAATATGCCGAGCGACAATTTTCCCATCCCTGGGTTAATCTATTAACAACTAATATACATTTGCTAATAACAGGAATTTGCATTTAACATCACGTATCCGCTGATTAATTTCCGCCATCAATTTAACTAATCAATTAACATTCCCTGTAATGGTATGAATATCAACTAACCATATGTTAGTATAAAAACCTACAACAAAATGTATAAGAAAAAAGCTTGAAGCATTAGTATTCTTTCGACGAAGAGAAATATATTTAAATAAGCCTCCGGGAAATGTCTCGGCAAAGGAAACGTCGCTACTCTATACATCTCTATGCATGATGAGACCCGGTCTATTTGCTTTACATACAGTTTCCTTTGCGGTATGCCGCCAAACGTTAAAGGTCAAATTTGAATTTTATTTTTAGAACGCCAAGTTTAAAACAGACATGTGAATGTATCACACATAAATAAGTAATGCTTTAAAATCGTATACGAACGAAAATAGAAACCGATACGGTTTGCCCGCAATATTGCGATGGTACCCAACATTGAAATAAAAGAGTCAATTCTTTTTTTATTATCATCGACACAATGTTTGCTGGTTGACATTTACATACTATTTTTTAAAAGGTGGTGCAAAAGTAACGTTATAAATTCAACCGGCGCCATTTTGTTATAAATACAAAAAGGGCCTTCTTGCTGTAAAAAGTTTATTTGAAAGTAAGACTGATGACATAAATTGGAAAAAAATATTACCCTCAAGCGACCAACTTCTGAGTTGATGCATAATTGCGCATGTTTTACAGCATTTTGAATTATTTTTCGCGAAAAAACTGCCTTCAAATTGGTGACATCTTCTTCAAGCTTTCAAGGCTTCTAAGGAGATTGGTTTGTTGCGATATACGTGAGGTTTTAATTGATCCAGTTTGCACGAGGCTCTCGTTCAAACGCTTTACTGTTCGAGCACATAAAGCACGACGACGCGAAAAACGACGAGGAAATTCGCGCTATGCTAAAACAACAGACTAAAAATTTGTTAAATAAACAGTAACAATAATTCCAAGTTTTTGAAGCGTGTATCGCTTTATCGCTTATTGACAATTAATTTTCTATATATTTACATCATAAATGTCAAAGCACACTGACATTTGGCGCCATTTGTAAAAATTAAGGCACGTTCACATTATGAAATTAGTTTTGCGCCACTTGTTATTTATATATTACATTTAAGTTTTACGAAAAATTTAACATTGATATCATCTATCACTGATTAAATGAAAACGTCTAAATCTTCTTGAAAATATTTATCTTATTTCATTATCATCATGATTATTTCAACTGTAACACTTAAACTCCATAAATTTCTAATAGGACTAGTTGAAAGCGGCCTTTATCCAAATTCTTCAATGTTAATAAAGTTGTCTTGTGAGTACGTTCTTCGTTGTGCTTGTCTGTTCCTGGTCGCCCATGCGTGCGCACTCTGTAGCCTGCCCACTGGTACTTCAACACAAAAAATATATAGCTAAATTATTTATAACATTGTGGGTCCACCTTGTGGATAGGAATCCCACAAATGGACCGACGACATTGTCAAGGTAGCTTGTACGTCATAAGACAACCCTGATAAGGTCGTCTATCCACGTTATGGGTGGGCGTCAGTTGCGATTGTCAATGTGCGGTCTTCACTCCAGGACATCCGTGAGCCTGGTCACTGCCACTTCGTCATCACTTGAAATTCCACTGGACTAGTTCTATTATTTACTCTCTTCTAAGTACATCCCAATTACTGATTCGATCTCCTTGAAAAATCCTGAGCTTTGTCTTCTCAACGGTTCTTTGAGCAATTGTTTGCTTGCCACTTGTAAAACACATTGGTAACACTTTTTCTTTAGGCAATCTGGGATATTGTGTGAATACAGGTTTCGTTATTGGTTTAGTTGAAAAGCTTTTAGTGGGTGAACGAAATAACAATGCGTAGAAGCGTCGAGTCTACTAACAAAGAAGACTGACAAAATACACAGAGTGTTTATTCATAGGTATAAAACCTTTAAAAGGGTGAATGCGCAGCTTATTCGTCTGCAAAAAACATTAAAGCTTCCACCCATACTCAAAATTTTCCTGTATAAAATTATCACTCTGAAGTTTAAAAACGTTTTTATTTTTTTCTATTGGAATGATAAATCTGTGATAAAATATTAGAATAAGCAAATTATTAAAATGTTAAATGTTAAATAAGTTTAAGTAAATGTGATAACCTATGATATTGAAGAACGAGCAAGTGAAGTGTTGAATGAACGGTAATCAGTATGAAAAAGAATGATAGAAAACTGGAGAATGAAAGAAGAGGTAAGATAGATTTTATGATGAATGACAGAAGAGTATAAAAATAAAAAATAATGTGTACAAAATTATTAAAAAATGAAAAAGACGCTGTCCCAAAACAGATAAGGGTAGGAGGGAGGGTAGGTTCCCAATAATGGGAGCCATAAAAAATATCTACTAGCAGTATAAAGTCTGCGGATTAGTAAACAAGAATTTATTTGTGTTACTTTATTTATCATTTCTGAAATCAAAGATTTTTGTACAGGGTGTACCATATGCACAGCAAATGAGCAATACATTCACCTCTTACCCTCTTACACCTACAACGAATCACTCTGTATAACATAATGTTTTAAGTAATGAAAACATTTTTTATATGAAATATAACCTTTCAAGCAATCCAGTAAGTTCAGTCGAGGTATTAAGTAGTAAGTTTATTGTACGCGATGTACAATAGATAAAAGTTTTGTTAATAAACGTAGGAGGAAGACAATCTAATTGTATCTAAAATATCTATACCCCAAACCCACACAATGCTCGCGATACCAAAGGTCATCGTTAATTGGACGCTAGTATCTATGTCAAGTAAATTCCGGAACGGCTATTATTATAAAGTTATATCCGTACAGGGAGTTTAGAATATGCTATTTCGAAAATGTTTGCAGTTATGCCTCCCGAATCGCAAATAACAAGTTATCAAATAATATATTAACAAAACTATAGAACCCTGGCGCATAGTTAAACTAACATATTCCATATTTTTACAATAAAATATAGATCAAATAATTTTAATTGAAACATAAAAATTAAAACAATTCAAAACCTGTTATTTTAAATTTTTTGTTGATAGAAAGAAGCTTCTAAGCGGTCGTATTGAAAATCCATGGGGATGCCATATCGAACTATGCCCATCTGTGAACGATTTGCAGCTAAAATGATGATGATAAAAAATTATCAACCTATCTGCATTTTATGTTACTTCTTCGCAGTAAATAGCGCATTATAAATTAACGTGAACTTAAAGTTGACGACTTTAAATTATCGTAATGATATTAAATAATTTACCTATTTGGATTTTGATAAATATGAAATATTGTGAGTGAACGTGCGAAGAAATTATCTGATGGTTATTACTGTAAATAACCCTACCATTATTTACAGTAAATGCGGCATGGGTAGGTCCCCCCTAGGGAGACCGGGAGATGGTTACGGTTGTGGGAAGTTGTTAGATGCAGGCAGCGTAAGAGCGGTTATCGTAGAGATTTTGGTAAAGGCCTATGCTTTACAGTGGGAGTCAAAAAAGATTTTGGTGGCTGAAAAGAAGAACCCATTTTGGAAATTTGTTTTAAAATTATTCAAAACGAACGTAGCTATACCCCTTCGTCGAATCTTATAAATAATCTATAATGCAAATATTTAAATTTAAAAATTAATTAATTAACAACAAATAGAAAAGTTATGTACGCGATGCTATTACTGATGTTCCGCCATTATCAATTCCACAGTTCCCGCCTTGATCCATTTAATGGAGGCCATAGTGAATCTGTTAGGGAAATGGAATAATACGATCAATTATCTGATGGTCTATTTTGCAAATGGCCGCGATGGTACGGCAAGGCGTCTGAACTAATATTAAAATAAGATAAAATTCATTTATTAAATATTGGAACTTATGACATATCTTTTATTTTAACTTTTTTCACTCTTATTTATTTTTGACTCCACTCTGTTTCTCGATAGGTTTATAATTGTGTAAAAAGCATAAAGAAACTCCACAACAACACATCGTTTACACAAAATTTTAACGATATTCATTTATGTATATGAATTTTTCGACATATATCTTAAATGAAAACAAAATTATCTAGGGACATCATTGCTAAGGTTTAAAGAATAGTATGCTTGTTCTGTCCATTTATTTATAATATATGTTTTGAATTTAATTAATGATAGTTTAATAATGTTTTACGGAATTTTATAAAAGAATTTGATTCCGTTTATTTCAAAATGAATTTGATTTTTTTGCATTCCTATTTTAATCGCAAAGTGATAATGTACTCGTAGGAACAAAAGAATGTATCGGTTGTCGCGAGAGAGAGCTCTTACAGAAAACAAATGAATCCTACCTAACATTGATTTTAAAATTACAACGTACATTTAAAAATTTACAGACTTTTCAAGCAAAAATATGAAATCTTTCATAATGTGCTGTACGGCAAGAGAAGAGAGGTTAAAACGTCTGATGTCTGTTCTCAAATACCTCGTGTGCGTCATGTTGTCATTACTAAACACTTTTAAAGATACGTGATGTACGAGGGCCAAACTGAAAGTTTTTAGAACTGGCAACTTAAAAGCATTATATTAAAAAAATAAGTTTAAATTTTGAAAATAGAACTCTTTACCAATAATATTGAGTATACATTTCATTCATTTGTCATTTGTTTTACGATTTGGCGGCAAATTGAAAATTGTCTGTGCACGTCAGAATAAATTTAAGCCGAGAAAATTTTCGTGCAAAGATTTTTTATGATTTTCGATGTCATATAAGTCAACAAGAAAGTTATGATAGACTTCGATTGGCTTTTCACGATGAAGCCCCATCTCGTGCCACAGTTTACAACTGGTTTAATGAATTCAAACGTGGTCGAACTAATCTCACCGATGATTTGCGTGAGGGACGGCCTTCTACAGCGACGACTGAAGACAATATCAGTGTTGTGCGGCGTATGATAGAGACTGACAAAAGAGTGACCTATCAGCAGATTCGGACAAGTCTAGGCATAGGTATGAGTCAAGTGCACAAAATCCTCCATGAACATTTAGCGGTCAGGAAGCTTTGTGCCCGCTGGATACCGCATAATTTGACCGAGGCTCAAAAACTCCGCCGTGTTGATTGGTGCCGAGAAATGATCCAAAAATTTAACGGAGGTGACTCAAATGTTTTGTTCGACATACTAACGGGTGACGAAAGCTGGATTTACTGTTATGATCTGGAAACCAAAAGACAGTCTGCTCAGTGGGTGTTTCCTTCCGAAGAGTTGCCAACTAAAGTGAAGAGAGGTCGAAGTGTTGGAAAAAAGATGGTGGCCTCGTTCTTCGGAAAGACAGGTCATTATGCGACAGTTGTCTTAGAGGATCAGAAAACGGTTAATGCAGAGTGGTACACTAACAACTGTTTGCCACTTGTCTTGGAAAAAGTTCGAGAGAAACGACCTCGCAGCAGGATCCTCCTTGCATTGTCGTGATGCCTCGTCGCACACCGCCAGGCAAACGATCGACTATTTGGCGACCTCAGACGTGGAATTACTGGGTCATCCGCCATATAGCCCCGACCTCGCACCCTGCGATTTTTATTTATTCCCGAAAATAAAAGAAAAACTTCGAGGAAAACATTTTATGGACGCCGAAGAAGCAGTGGCTGCGTTTCAAAACGCCGTCGAAGAGACCCCCAAGGCCGAGTGGGCAAGGTGCTTTTCTCAATGGTTCCATCGAATGCAGCGATGTATTGATGTAAATGGACGCTATTTTGAAAAGTTATAATAAAACTAATAACTTGCTAGAATGCTTAGTTTTTGATTTTCTAAGAACTTTCAGTTTGACCCTCGTATCAGATGTCACTGATAACTTTTAACTGTACTTAGTTTGCAACTAATTAGTTCAAAAAATGTACATAGTGAGAATAGTAATAATTTCTTTATTGTTTAGTCAATTATTCATACGAATTTACTATTTGATTACTTATCCTAGTTAACTATAATCGATTACTATACTGATTAAACAACAGCAAAACCCAACAATCAAACCTTATGACATAGTATTTATGATGACGCAAAAAGCCGATGAATGCATTTGATTCTTGCGGATGAGAGTTGGCCACAGTTTTATGAATATATAATATAACATAGGAACAACTGAAGATAAACACTATATCAAAATCTTTGCTTCAGATAACATTTCATAGTCATCATAGGAAGACCAATGCTGATCATAGGCTTTCACCATGGATTCCTAAAACGATCTTAACACTGAGTGCTATGTGGCCTGCTTCTTCAACTTGCCAATAAGCACTTGACTATAATAAACATATATTAAAAAAAGAACAATTACAATTCTATAATTTTAATAAAAAAATTCTTTGTTACTATTATTAAATAAAATATCCCTTTCACAAAATTTCCATATTTAAAAATTATTATATGATAGTATAATTACAGTGTAGCTATAGCGGCCATATTGTAATCAATATAGCCGCTGGCATTGATTGAAATCACAGGATTTCTGCAATAAAAAGCAATGTCTCCGTTGGTTGGTTACTGGAGTTCACTCTATTTGTTTTTTAATTTAACACTTTTTGCAATAAAGCAGTGCTGTGTGTCTATGATACTCAACTGGAAAAGTAAATATCGAAGCACTCCCTTTTATAATAAAAAAGGTCGACTTATATCATTCACTAATGATTTCATATTCATTTTAGTTTAATTCAAAGTTTAATTCAATTTTAAAACTAATTAACCAACTGACAATTTTTAGATTTAACAGTATGTAGATAGATAATGGTTCTTCGCAAGGGTTCTATAGGATCTTTTCTGTATTCATTTTAAAGCCAACAATAAAAATCCCTTTTTTTTTTCTTTAAATTCATTGATTCGTAAATATAATGTTATAGATACTATGGAGAGAGAAAACTCCATTCATATGATATGCCGTACAAAATTGCTTTTTTGATTTCATTCACTCATTCATGTCAACTGATAGGCGGTCAACTGTAAGGGATAGGCTTTCTACAAAGATCACTACAATGACAGGTATTGCGCTGCCCGGATTCAGCTACTTCCAGCGACCTTGATTACGTCCTCGGTCCACCTAATATGGTCGCCACTCGATCGACCACCTTTCGGCACCAGCAGTAGTCAGCTGCACG
Source organism: Battus philenor (assembly GCF_028537555.1). NCBI lineage: Eukaryota > Metazoa > Arthropoda > Insecta > Lepidoptera > Papilionidae > Battus > Battus philenor. The sequence goes on along the minus strand of NW_027181688.1, from coordinate 9,040,160 downwards.
TGAGGTGGCCCGCCCGCCGCCACTTCAGATGAGCAAATCTTCAAGCTAAGTCGGTTACTACAGGTTTCAAATTCCCCTAATTCAATCATGTTGTAACATGTTAAATCCATTCTAGGTATATTTCAAGAACTTCCAACTCGTAGAAATGGTCCTCTGAATACTCGGTAAACATAAAAGTTTAATTGTTTTAACGATAAAATAACTATCTTTGGTTTCAAATTCAAAATTGAAAAATGAAAAAAAATTTTCTAACATAATTCAAAATTTAACCCAATTCTGAAACTAAATCATCGACTGTAAATCTCTGTCGAGATTTCTAAATCCGCCGATTCGTAAATATTATGCTCCGAATAGTCTATAGAAAGAAGGCTTCAATCGTTGCTTGTATATTTTCGTCTTTCTATTTTTACGTTGAGTTTAATTTTCAAACTGGTTCACGGCGCCAGCCGACAAATGGTTATGTAAGAAGAAAATTCATTCATTCCATTTCTAGAGTAGCACAAAAATAAAACTATTGAATTCATTGCACTTACATAATCGTATAACACTTTGAAGCTCTCATTTACGACCTCGACTTGAAAGCTTTGAGCCGAGGATTCGAGTACGTTCTCTGAATTTGTAACTTCCGAAACTTAAATTCTCAAGTACGGCGTTGAATAAAGACTCACTTGAATGTAGCAAGATTTTCGACTTCCTATGTAAATTTGAACAAAGGCTGCTGTGGCATGCTTTCTAAATATAACTTTAATGTTGTATAATATATTTATAGTCTGTAATAAAATGACTGCTGCATTTATGTACGACGAATATAAACATTTAATTTTACAATGCATTTATAAACCTATATCTCGTGTCACATGAATTTACGTTACTTCATTTTTGGCTTGATTAAACTCTTTTTTGGGCAACAGTGTACAGTATTACAATACAGACTTTGATTTATCTCATATTAAATTTTAAAAATTCACTAAATAAAAACATAAAAAATCCTACTATATTGTGAAGGATTTCAAGTGATAATAAAGCTTGGGATTAAATTGCTCAACTGCTGTATAAAGTATGTTCTAAATATGTAGCCTCTTCTTATATTAGGACGCTTTTGGAACCGTTGTAGCTTTTATTAAAGAATACCATTATGAGGCAGTTCATCGTCTGATTCTGGTTCTTACTACGTAGACTTTTGGCAGTGAAAATGATCCTATGATGACAATAATATGAATATATAAATTAATAAGATTTTCATTAGTAAAAAAAATATCTAAACAGTAAACGTACTAAATTTACAATTTTCACCAGATCCGCCGATGACAAGAGCTTATGTATTATGTTTTTGCACTTTTTTATTTGTCATTCTGTATGCCCAAGATACCATATGTGGTCATCCTCTACACTGGTTAAGGACCCCGGGTAACTCCTTTGCCGCTGTTCTTCGCGATGTGCTATTTAAGATTCTATCAGGGTATACATTGTTCACGGTAATCCTGAAACCCTGATAATTGATGGTTCGAGACCACGCCGATTCATCCTCGGCCTCTCGCTCTTGTAATCTAAGGGGACCTAGTCCTACATAGAGGATATTTATCTTCTTGGTTATGAATGCCATCAAGCTGAGAAGGCATACCATAATGTGCCGGCTCTCTAGAATCTTGCTCCAGCTGTTGTGACCCAGACTACTTCTGGTGACAGAAGACCTCCCCTGATCATTGTCTTTTTAATAAACATCTATTTACTTATTATGTTACGGACAGTCCTATGTGCAGTGCATGCCTGGAAGAGGAAACTGTTGCTCTGGAACTGCTCCAGTGAATTGTGGTAGCATCCTACAAGGCCACCGGTTCACTGGGCATCGAAATTACCGGCAGCATTAAAAGTCTGCTGGGAATCCTATTAACCCCGACGCAGCTCGTTGTAACAAGGACTAAGAGGATAAAGGAGTGGCAATGAAGTGACCGGAAGATAAGATGTTCTACATTGAACAATACGTTATAATATGACTAATATGACTGCACATATGACGTTATTCTGCCTTATAACGATGATTTATTGACGGAGTATTATTAGGTGTAAGTCCGACAAATCCGTACTTTCACTAGTAAGGGCGAATGTGTGAAGGAATTACGTCACGAAATACAATTAAAAGTCTCTTTCTCGCGAAACGTGTAAGAATCGTAATCTACCCCTCGGTCCATGTGCAGGTAAATGAAAAAGATTTTTTTGTTATCCAAAAACGTGCCGGTTCACACAAAATGCACAAAATCCGAGAATTTGAAAAAAAAATTTGGGAAACTTTACGATTTTACAATACACTCCCATCTTCTTCTTTTTCTTTTCAGCTGATGGATGCCCACTGCAAGGCATACGCCTCCTCCAAAGATCGCCACGATGACCGGCCCTTGCTGCCGGCATCCAGTGACCTTAATTATGTCGTCGGCCCATCAAGCGGAGAATCCCAGTTCGCGGGTACCACAACGCCCGTTTTTAAGAGGCAGCCACCCGCTTCCTATCCGCGAATAACGTGGGTGAACCGAAGTGGAATTAGATTCTTCCTTGGCTCCCCTGTGGTCCACACTGCCGTCCCATGTCGTATATACACAACATAAACAACACACGGCTCTACTCGGGTAGAGCGGTTTACTACGTGCAAACGACTTCGTGCAACTGGAACGCGTCTGTCCAGCTTTTGTTTTATTTTTTGGTTCACGGACCCTTCCGCTCCGTGAACTCAGTTCCGATAAAGCTGCCCCGAGTAAATAGCATCAACTTCAACAAAAACCAACCAAAACGTCGCGTCTACCGTAGTGGTTGCCCCACGAGAACTGTTTAACCCCAAAGCCATTAGTTGCGTTAGCGATGTGCCTACTCTAATACTACTCCCATCTAAAAACTGAAATAATAGAAAAAAAAATTAAGAAGATAATTATGCAAAAACTTGTAAAAAGATCCTTTAACAATGAGACTTGTGAATGTTTGCTTTGCTTACAAAAAAAAAGGAAGAAGAGTCCACGACAAATTCAGATGCAGTTTGTCGTGGGCTTTTCTCAGATCTGGTCACGTTTTAGCCATCGTAGTTTCAAATTAAGGGATGCCACTAAAGGGAAACTTAATCTGATTTTAGTACTTCTGGCGTTTTACTCATCACGTACCAAAGTTACTGGTGGTCACTGTCGACGATTCTAATTTTATAATAACATGAATAAATGAATAAATACATAGCAGAACCTACGACCAGAAGAAGAGCAGAACACCGGTAAATTACTATTACGAAAATTAAAATATTAATTATCAAAGTTCCACTGCATAAACAATGAATACCAGCAGCATTTGTATGAGAGTAATACTGACAGGATGCCTTAACTGTTACGGTCAGCATATTTATTTTTAATTTAGCGTTTTCATTTACACAAAATGAATTTGAATTTAGAACACAAGTTAACTCTGGCCGAAGTATTTCGTTATAAAATAAATATAAGGAACGTCTTTCTTAGCTATTTCTTTATGGTAAAAGTTTAATTCCTTTGTGTTTGCTATTTTATATCTACATCTTCACCGCGTTTGCTTTCCCTTTGTTTCGTAATGTTATCTTATTTCTAACCTCGCAAATACGGCGCAGCCTGTGGTTTTCGATAACAATGTCCTGGGTAAGATTTAATTTAATTTCTGTCCACAAACAAAATTACGTATAATTACAGGTAATAGTAATATGTATTAACATAAGAACGCCATAATAGTTACAAAAAACTATTTAATATTTTGAATTTTTTTTAAAAAAATTCTTTATAATATCTTCGTTAAAGCATGGTGTAAATTATCACCATAAGAACATTCCTCGTAAACATATATTTCTTCGGAAATTATGAAAAAATGGCGAGGATTATATTTAAAATGAACACTTTTACCATAACTACAGTGTAATTTACAACACCTATACCTAGCTGTCAAACTTTTGACGTCAATCAAAACGTAGGCGTGATAGCTTAAAATAAAACAGTAAAAATGGTTCGTCATTGAAAATTATGATGGAATTATAATCATATTATTACAAGTCTTACGACATACGGAATATTTATTATTTACTGTTTATTATTAAGGCATTAAATCAATAAAGTGATCACATCAGTACGAACTGATTTTATAATTAAAAATACGAAGTTTGTCTCGATCGATAGTTAGCAATATACGTTATATGAATTTTTTTATTTATATATTACTCCATCTTTTTTAAAGAGAGGGAGAATGAGATCCTCGGGTGGACACCATGGACCAAGGGCAGAGTAGCATGTCAACCCATACGTACGTACAGACAACCTTGTTATGGTCATCGGATGAATCCGGATGCAAGCCGCTACCAACCGGTCCTTTGGTAAAAACTGTGGGGAAGCCTATGTCCACCTGTGGACGTTCTATGTCTGAAGTAATGATCTTTTTAAAATAATATACTAATATCTATTTAAAAAAATATAACTCTCTATTGAAAAGATTTCCACTATCCATAAAATCAATTAGTCATGAAAAAAATTGACGAAAAGCCTATTATTATATCTCATAATTAATTATTCTCTCGCAGCTTCTAACAGCAGTGAAGTGTATAGAATTCAATATTTTCGATAGCCTGTTTAAATTAATGAAATAATGATAAGGCTTTTAAGGTCACGAATTATGTTAAAGTTTTTAAAAGCTCTTTCTTAGTTTTCGTCAATTAGTATAAAATTAAGATAAAATTTATTTATTCAATATTGGAATTTTTAACGTGCCTCTAATTGATGGGAACTTTTATTTAAAATCTATTGATTTTTAACTCTACTCTACATCGCAATATATTATAGTTGTCAAGAAGAAGCACTACAATAACACATCTTTCAAAAGAAGTTTTACAATACTGATTTATACACATACACTTTAGATATAGCCTGTACGAATGCAAAATAATCAAGCGACATCATTACCAATAATTCTTAACATTTAGATATTAATTTATTCCATAATATACCTTTTCTGTCAATTTACTTATAATATAACGAACAAAAGCAACCGACACAACCACGGTTTGCCAAGATGGCAACATAGCACGTAGAACAGATGGCTGCTAGGGCCTTAAGGATTCCCAAGTGAAGACCACAAACTGAAAAGCTTAACGTAAGATGTCCACCCACAAGTTGGACAGACGAAAGATGCTGACGTCGAAAGACGCTGAATGCCGGCTGATAGACGCAGCGTGGGTAGGGCTGCCACTAGGCGGACCGACGTTTTGTTGAGGTCGCAGAAACTCACTGAAAGCTGGCAGCGCTGATGATCTTTGGGTTTGAGTCCTATGCTTGGGTGTCTTTTGTCTGATATGATGATGACAGACGAAATATTGCGAATAATTATCTGACTGCAGTCTTGAGCCGTGGTAGCCCAGCGGTAGAAAACTGAGACCTGCGATTTTAGGTCGCGAGTTCCATTCCCGGGACACAATCTTGTATAATTCATACTTATTGTGCATTAATTATACAGGATAGCTACTGCTTATATAGAAGTTTCCAAAGATTGGGCAGCAGCGTCTTCTGCGTACAAAAATACTACACTGCAATCTCCAACCGACCTGTCAAGCGAGGCGATTACCTTACAGTGGGCGTCTATGGGCTAAAATGACGACTGCGACGATTTTTCTACAGTAGAGATATGGAATCCTTCCCGCAAAATTTCTCATTCGCCAAAGAATGAACGAATGATTCATTTGCCAAAGAATGAACGAGCAATTCATTCTTTTATCGTTCCAAAACTCCATGTATGTAGTGAAATATGGAGTATTCAGTCTATTTTGAATAATACAAAAGAACCTATTCATTAGTCAAGTTTTTACTACACGAAATAACAATGCGGAAAACGTCGAATATATTCGGCGCAACTAAAGGCAAACTAAACTGACTAAGCAATATACACGCAGTAATTACTTATAGGTTTAAAAACTTTAAAGAGGTGCATGCATAGCTTTTTCAGCAAATAGTTTTAGAGCTTCTTCACCTATTTCCAAGCAACCTGTATAAAGTGACCACTCTGAAATAAGTTATATTAATTTATTTCTTCTATTGAAATGCGACGTGCGAATTATTTCTTTTAGTACAGTTTGCACGGATAAATAGTAAACAATAATTAATTTTAACACATAGTAAGTAGAATTTTAAAAACGTTTTTCTTACTATGTTATTATTGCGTTACTTAATATTGTTCAAACCATTGATGTTTTGATAGAAAAAAAAATAATTTCACCTCGAAAGCTATAACACCTATGATAACCTTCCTGGATGAAAGAGTAAACGAAATGGTGTATATCATCAATTCAAACTCTATCAATAAAAAAGAATAGTTCAAAATCTTATCTATTGTTTAAAGTAAAATAAAAACTTGCTCTTTTTTAAAAACAAAACAGAAGAATAATTCAATATGTGAAAGAATCCGATCATTGCTTCAATATTCGATAATACCTTTAGAGATTTTCTTTGGAATGCTGCCAAAAGTAAAACGAGCGAAATAAACATTGATCTTTTAAATCTTCTTCCATTCACCATCTTAAACACTCTAATGGAAACGCGTGTATCGTTTATTGCTCTAATGCAGTGATAACCTTTGTCACATTTTAATGAGATAATTTTGGTGCCACACAACTTCAACGACAGAAAAAGAATTTTTGATGATTCAAATATATGCCTCTCATAATTGCCAGAGTTTATTATTAATAATAATATTTGCCACTAACGTTAAAAATAATTAATAATTTTTTTTTGTGTAACCAAATTTGATTGTACAAGAACAATAGTTTTGCGTGACAAATATGTATAATAGAAACATATTATATTTTTATAAATTAAATTTCTATATGAAGAGTTCAAAAAATATGTTAGTTATAAAACATAACTCGTCGGTTTTATAAAATTAGTTTTTGTGTTTTAAGTGCCATTAAACTGTTTTATAAATAATAAATGGTCATATTTTTTTTAATCTTTACTAATGTATTTGACCCTTTTTAATGTATTTGTGTCGAAAGTTATATTTCGTTATTTGAAAATTATTTCACCCAGATCTCGAACCGAGCAGCGGTAGCTCAAGAGTAAGGATTAAGATTTACAATCGAGAGTCCCTAGATAAAGTCTTATATATAATTATAGTCTATGAAGTAATTGGATATTTGGAAACCTTGATAAGAGGTCAAAACACATGGTGGCGAAATGGACACGTGTTGATGTCTCCCACCTCTGGGCCTTAATGAGATTCCCGTGATACAATGTTATATAATTCACACTTTGTGCATTAATTATATGGGATTACTACGCCTCACAAATTAATTTTCAGAGGATGGGCAGCAGCGTCCTCTGCGTAGCATATTGCCACACAAGGATCGCCAACCCGCCTGCCAAGTGTGGCGTATGGTATATATCATATGGCTTACAATGGACATCTGTGCTGAAACGACAGCGACGAGCTCAAAAGGTTCGCCATCTCTGCTCTTGTCTGTACTTCATTTTTAAAAAAATTACTGTATCTGTACACATAAAACGAAGCCGTGTAATTAACGCAGTTTATAACACAAGAACGTTTATACCAATTTTTATTATTTTTAAGATTGTAGATTTGTCTTCGTCGGGAATAGGATACCGCCATTAATTTTAATATATATTTTTTTTAATTTTATTATATTTGATCTATAATAAATATTCAACTTAATAATTATGTATAAATTTGAATTTTCTAAATTTGCTTGCTTGACTGTTAGGTGGAACGAAGTTTGCCTGGACAGCTTTACAACTAACTGTTAAATAAATGTATTTCTGCTCCAATTAGTATTTGCCTGAAGCTTAAATTAGTCTATTCCCAATTCAAATATTAAAAAATTACAACCTTATCTATTACGTCGCTAAAATACCATCACAGAAGAACCGTTAAATTGTTCCCGTTTGTAAACTAAAAATTTTATGCGGCTTCAAATGACTGAAATATCGTAACTATTTCAATTTTATTTCCTATTTTTATATAAACTTTTAATTCCGTTTAAACCCAAACGAAAAAAGTTAAAAATGTTAAGAACTAAAAAAATTATTATAATTTCTGAAGTCAAGGAAATAAAAATTATTATTGATGATAATAACCAACACGTATTAAATAAAACAACATCTTTGCCTCTATCTAAAAAAAGATAGTAAGTATACCCTGATGACAGACACGACCCGATATCTGTTAATCAAGAAAATATTATATCAGCTACTTTAAGCGTTTATTAAACGCTAAAACGTTCACTGTGCTATTAAGCTATTTAAAAAAAAGTTCACGGACTTGAAAGTACACATTTCAAAATAATAAGACCCTATTTTATGCACTAATTTAAACACAAATCATGAAGATAATTAGCGTATATAATAGTAGATAACTTTCGTTGTATCAAACGTTCGTTGTGACGGAAAACAAACGCAGCACATATCTTTCAGGTACCATACCCATTTCACGAAATAGCGTCAAATTAGAATGAGCATGTTCTATTAAAACAAAATAATTTAAGCATTACTTATAATTTAAAAAAAAATTATTAACGTTATTTATTATTTTTCCAGTTATTAGCAGTAATAGTCTAGCGATAGAGGAATGCTGTGACTAGCGAACGTAGTTCGCGGGTTATATTCGCAGGATACAAACTTACACTCCTAACGAACAGATTATCAAGGAAGAATACTACACTATGATCGCCAATCCGCTTGCCAAGCATGGTGATTATGATATATCTACCATAGATATATTCTTGAGGGAAACCGATGGCTTGCAGTGGGCGTCTATAGGCTGAAACGACGGCGACGATTATTTTTTCATAAATTTCGTCTATCGATAATCCTCATATAACCGCGTGTATTGAAGTTCAAAAGAATTTAAAAATAGAATTCATTAATAATATTTCAACCTGAAAACATGTCATCGATGGCCAATTAAAAAAATTGTTACGTCAAACCACATTACATTAAAATATTGGAAAATAAATTAATTAAATAGTCTTATTTCAAATTAATTGTAAATTTACATATAAATTAGTAAAACGACAAAAACAGTATAAATAGTGCTTTGATTTATGATTCCATTGTCAGTAAACCAGAGAACAATGAAGTTCTTTACTTATCAGCAAAGTAAATAAAATTATTTTATGTGTAAAATACTAATTGTGTTATATTTGTCAAAAATAATTAGATTGATTTTAGACTAACACGTTGCTTTTGCTTAACATAAGTTTTCATTTGTATAGCTATCTTTCAATAATTTAAAATAAATAGAATTATTTTAATAAATCAATAATAAATACAATAAAAATATATACGCCTGGATTGGCTATTGTGAATATTATTTTTTTAACCGTATTAAAAGATATTTAATACCGGAATTATAACAAATTAATTGAAAAAAATTATCACATGATAAAACATGCAAGACTATTACGTAAATAACAGATAAATAATGAAGATATATATAGATATATACATAGTATAGAATAATATTTTATATTTCAACGATGTTATTAGATATTTAGTGCCGAAATTAATATTAATTAATCGAAAAAATTTGTAAAAAACATGCAAAATAATTACATATATAACAGATAAAGAATTAAGAAATATAGTACTCACGTAAACAGAGCATTTTTGTCAGCGTTGTACAAGTTGTATTGAAAACCGCGTAGAAATTTTTCCTAGCTACCGAACGACAAACCATTTTGATTTCCTTAGAAACCGAATGAGCCGAAGATTTTACAAGGTTTTACGTTTTATATCATCTAGACGTACAATTTTAATTAATTGTGTTATATTTTGTGAAGCACCAAAAGCTTTGGCTCAGGAGTTCACTCATCTGCTAGGGTTTTGATACAAACTGGTGGTGAGGAATGTTATTTAGGTTTTATACCGAGTGAGCTGACCGAATGGCGGACATTTTGTGACGTCATGTAGACAAAAATCAATCCTTCGGAGCATGCGCAGTGTTTCTCCTTGGCCCATTTAGTGGCGGAGATGCGTGACCGTGACGGATTCCATTTTATAACACAAAATGGCTGACATTTTTTTATGAATGAACACACCGCGGTCATTCAATCGTTATTTTTAGACTATCAACGTAATAAAATTGCGTGTATATTTTTATGCCAATTATTAAAAAAAGTGTTTAATTAAACAGATATTATAAGTAATATTTAAAATTAATACTCAAATCAATACTAAAAAATACTTCGATGCGTAGATCATCCTCTCAACTATAGGTCATCATAAGGTCCCTTCCATTCCTCCTGAATATTACAGTTTTTACATTTGAACTATAGATTTATTCCTTATTTTTACATTTGTTTGAAAAGATTCTTATTTCTCAACATTAATTCTTATTTAATTTTTTTATTGTTCTCCACTTTTTTTAACCGCCTCCGTTATTAGGGACCTCTTATTCATTCCTACCTTGGGAGAGAGAGGATCATTTTATTGTGTTAAATGATTTTTTAATTCTTTTTTTTGACTCCAAATTATAATGGCGTTTAGCGCAAGCCTTACTTTAAAACTGATCATAAATCATAATCCAGTTGATTAAGATCACAACTAGATGATAGCCAGTCTTCAGCTCTGATGAAATTCGGGACATTCGTTTCTAACCAAGATTGAGCGGATCAAGATTCATAAACCTGGGGTTGAGTCTTCCTAGGAGCGGTCCTCCTTCTTGGATATTGAGTCTGGTGTTGTTAAGGAGCTTAATTACCAAGGATGATATCTTGATACACTTGTGCCCGATGTTTTAATATATTTTACAAAAAAATATGGCTTAGTCACTCCTTCATGTTAACACCAATCAAACCATCACTGAAGTTAGATTATGCTCACACTGTTCTCTGTTGGTTAATTGGGAAGCTTTTATAGAGATTTTAGCATAAATACGGTCATTTTATTTGCTGAAACATTCCTCATTTTTTTTTAAAAATTGTATCCCTAAAACAAAAAAAATTCTGTGACTATTTGCGTATCCTTTAAACAGTTGTTTTGATTTTACCACTAGACTAACGAAATGACCAATGCGTCTCTTTAGATTGTCACTATAGACATAGTTCTAGGTGCTACCTTCATCGCCCGAGATCGCTTCATCTTTTGCCATCGGACAGGATTTCTTCGAATTCCCCTCCTCCAATCGACTCCTTCATGCTTTGAACGTATTTTTCGTACGCACACTACGTAAACTAGACCTTTTTCTTTTACAAACAGAGAAGATTTTATTGTACCTATCAATAGCCTGGCAGACAAACATATGACTACCAAGCGTATGGAGAATTTTAAAAATTGTATTTTGCACCACACCTTATTTATGTAATGCAATCACAGCGATTCGGTTCTCTTTATCACCCCACTCCATTTTAATGTCACAAAATATTTTACAACATATTGGCGCGAAAATAAGAAAACAATGAACAACCATACACAAAAACAGATTCCAAATTTAAAAGTAATATTTTGTTTAATTTTAATTGTAACAGTATTTATGGTCAGACTAAGTACACACATATAATTTATTTAAACTATTTGTGTTTATCACATTAAATGAATTAAGTATTTCCATAAAGGGCACGCGGCGTAACGGTCAGACATCTCCCACCGATCCACCATTGGGGTCACCTGAATGCCGCGTATAAACTTCATCGAAAACTTGTCACACAAGCCACATATTGCAACTATTGTCCAACTGGACGGCGTGGTTTTCAAACTACATAAAAAGTTTTAAGCTTTTTGATATATCGTTAATACTAGACGGACAACCACATATTTATATTTAAGTGTTAACAACCACATATTATGTGCTTTAGTATGTAAATCCCCAATAATAAAAATAATTGATTTTGGCTTAAGCCAAATGAATTAGTACGCTAGGCTCACCGGTAAATACACAACGTATATATACATATAATTATGTATTTACTATGTTATGTGTATATATTCAACTCTATACAATCTTTTCTTTCTATTATGTACGCCCTAGACTGATTTATCTCTATCCAAAGAATATCTGAGAAAGACGCCTCTAGCGATTAAACCTCCTTTTGTACAACGGCTGCGTGAATTGTATAAATGTCAATGCTGACATGCAATGCTCTTTTTTCTTCTTTTCTGTAAAGTAATTTATTAAATATATTTTTAGCTAAAGTTAACAACAAAGTAATGGTAAAGCGTAAGAAGTATTTGCTAATGACAGAAAAAAAAGCGAAACGTTTTTTTATAATTTATTTATATAATTTTTTTTTATTAATTACTTTTATTTTATTTTAATTGGGCACACCGCCTGTAAAACAGAGTACATAATTTTTGTATAACATTGTACAAATTAAAATATATATATCGTAGCCAAATCGAAACATTTGTCGTCTGAATTGGCAGTAGGCAAGGCACCTCGCTAATGCAACAGATGGTTGCAGAGGACGAAAGGTTTTCGAGAGGCCCCCATTAAGAGGACAGAGGACATAGTCAAAGTTTCCCTCTTACTGGATGCGGGCTGCAAAACCGGTCATCCTGGAGATTTTTGGGAGAGACATTATCCTTGCAGTGGGCGTCTATCGGCTGATATGATGATGATGATTGCAGGCATACGCAGCCCTGGCTATAACTTTGCTAAATGAATAAAAAGTGAAATAATTATTAAAATCTCTAAGTAATTATAAAATTGTTTACTTTTACTTTAGTTTACATTCATTGTAAAATTAGTTACCACTAGCTATTTAATATTCATCTAGTCACAGCGTATTAAAAAAATAACCTTTCTCAAGAAAACTTCGCCTACATAATAACTTTCATGAAAATACGTAATTTAAAGATTAGATTTCTGTATAGAAGTATCTTTAATAAAGTTTCTATTAAAAGTGAAAAATAGCCTAAGAAATGTAACATTAAAAGTTTAACGTAGGCGTTAATAACTCTGAAGCATTAAAAAAATATGAGCGTGACCGCATTGTAAAAGAACGTAATTTTTAAAAATTGATTATTTTAGTATGGACATATGTATACATGTTTTATGAACAAATTATTGTTAAAAAGTATTTTTTTATTACTCGTTCGCCTCTACTTAGGTTCCTATTTTTATTTTCTTTCTCTTCTTTCATTTTTCACAGTTTCTTTCATTTGTCATCTATTTTTCTTTACAATCAATATCTTACACTCTCCTGCCTTACGTGTCTCCTTGTGCACATCACCTTCCTTCTTTTCAGCTCCTAACATACTACAGTAAATCACTTCTTTACATCACAGTTCTTACGCTTACTTCTTTTCATCACACATACAAATTTATCAATTGTATTGTTAAAAGAGGCTTGCAACCTTCGTCTTCCGACAACTTTAACAAATTTGTCTGTCCACTTTATGGGCGAAGGTACTTCGCTGCCGGTCCTTGAAAGTAAGAAACGACGACGGCGGGCGTCGTCGTTTCAGTCCATTCGCCCACTATAAGACATAGGCTCACCCCAAGATATCTATGGGGGAATTTATTATAATCGCCATGCTTGGCAGACGAGTTGGCGATCGCAGTTTGGTATTATGATACGCGTTAGACACTGTTGTCCATCTTCTGAAAACTCGTTTGTGAGCAATGGCAGTCCTGTATAATGAATGCACAATAAGTATGGTAAAGCTTATTGGTACTAAACGAACCATGTAGAGGGGTATCCCGAACATACCCCTCGAGATTGAGTCAGGAATAAGGATATCCGCGGGAGCAATGTTTTTTAAATGTGTACACAGTTCACTCTGTTTTTAGATAGTGTGAAAATAAGTGTTTTAAAATGTAAGATTCAAATGTTCAAAAAAATAATTAGAAGAGCATAAAATAAAATGTAAACTGGGCTAAAATTAAAAGGCGTACTATTAAAATAATAAATTAGGCATATGTTTTATATAAAATGTACATAAAAGTAAAGAATCTGCAAAATTAATACAGCCTAGATTAAAAAACTTTGAAAGTAGTCAGTAGAGGTTACAGATGGCGGCTACGAAAAAAAAAACGAATATTATCATGGTTGAATGGGAATAATGTAACAAATAAAACACTTTAATTATATTATTAATATTTATTAATTCATAAAAAATATTACATATTTTAGTACCCTAAATTTTTACAAAATATGATTAAACGTCAATGTGCAAGGAAGATTTCTGAACGTAAACTCGAAGGAAACAATAACAAGAGCATGTGTTTAAAAATGTGCCTTTCGTATAAATAATATATATTAAAGTAAATAGTTGTTCAAAATTGGTCAATATGTCTCTTAATCCGCTGAACGGTAAGTTTCTTTACTATCTAATTATCATATTATTTAATTACTAACATTTCATGCATTTATAACCTCTCGACGCGTTATAATATTTAATGTTGTTACGTTACCTTTATGTAAAAACTATATTAGACATAAAAAATTCATTTGTAGCTGTTGTCCTTTAAATATGTTTCATTGACCTAATAATGTATTTCTGACATGCTCACGAAAATTTTATAAAACATTCAAAATATAAATTCCAGAACTAAAAAGGAGATTGGAAGATGAGAATACTCCATTACCAAAAAGACTTCGACTTGCTAAGAATGTAATACACTCGACACATTTCCCCGCTGCGCCTAAGGAGAGAATAGTGGCAGAATGGTTAGAAAATATAACAGAAAATAATGGTCTCTCCAGTAAAGATATTAGAGATGTCATTAGTTGGTTGCAGTATGCAGAAGACTTAACTAATGATCTAAAATACAGATTGATCAAGGTAAACCCTGTGTTATTTGTGATAAATACTTACATTAACATTACCATCAGTTTACTAGTATATTTTGTTAATTATAGACCTTCCTGATACATTCATCCATATGCAGTCTCACCCTTTCTATATACTTTCAGGTAAACCAAATATGTCAGTCCATATAGAAACTGATATTCTAAAAATTTCTCCCCTCCATCAATGTAATATCTTAAGTTCGCACTTATGCTATAAAATTGACTCATCTATACTGTGGTTCTCTTCTTCTCAGTAATATCTTTCTTTTTGAATGTTGTGTGTGTTTAAATATACCTCGATGAAATCTCTGATGAGCTCTTCTCATGCCATCCTATCCTTTGCTTACTTGATGGACTAGAGTTGATCTGACTAGTGGATAGGTGATCATCCCTTTAATCTTTTATCCTGTATCAAATCAAAATCTAGTTGTCTGTTGACAATGTGACCAAAATAACTTCTGACTCTTTGTAGAAATAGACTATAGAAATCCTGATGTCACCCATCCTGTTGAAATTAGAGACCATGCTAAAATTAAAGATTATAATAAAATAAGGTTAATATAAATAAGGTTTTTAATGTTTATCTTTTAATGTTTAAAACAAAGCCCAAGTTTTTGTAAGTAGATTAGTAAATGAACACATATGTGTTGCCTATTCAGATCCATTCTATTTGCGTCCTTATTTTTTGTTCTATGAGCAAATTATGTTTACTTATGAGACAGCAAAAATCACTTTCTTGTGTGCAAGTAGATAGTTTTGTTAATTATTTATAATAAAAATTTATTAAAATTGCCTTTGTAAATTCTGTGCCTAAAAATAGCATTAATTAACCAGTTTTTATGTGTTTTTTTTTGTTTATTCTAGGTGATTACACAGTACCTTCATAGCAACCCTCCAAATAACATTGATATAAGATTCATTGTTAAATTCCTTGAAAATGACAAAATAATGGCAACTTTGATCAATCAAGTTGATGATTATTTATTTATCACAACCACTTTACTCCAAAACCTAAGAAATGATAACTATTTCAAAAGGAAAAATATTTTCATCCAGAAAATATTTCTACACATAGTCAAATATTACAAAGAATGTAAAAAGAAATTGGATTTTATCATTAAATTGTTGGATGGAGAAAATATGGAAACACTTTTTAGTTACATTGATACAGAACATAGAAGCATTATTCTTAATGTATGCCAAAACATACTTTTTCCAATTACTAGAAAACCTTTCTTTATTAGTTGCCTACAAAACTTAATCTGGAAAGATAATATAGATGGACTCATTGCTGAAAAAGGTGATAATATACAATCAGTAATAAAAATCTTGGGTGCATTTTTCTTCTTTCCCAAGGGAAGGACAGCTAAGGATCCAAAATTCCTATCTGACTTTATTGATGTCTTTGTTTCCTGCTACCATAATGAAAGCCAAATAATTTTCGCATTCTACATTATAGCTTGCAGTTCTTTGAATATAGTTCAAAACTATTTCATACCAGAAATGAAAATGCCGGCAATTGTTTTCGAAGAAAACATTGATAAAATCAAGCGAAATATATTTTTAAAAATGCTTAATGTGTTATTGGATAATGAAGTTGATATAAGTGTAAAATTAAATAATACACTTGGTGAAAAAGTTACAAAAATAGAAATTAAAAAGAATTTTATGACACTTTTACAAGTTACAATGCTTGGATTGTTAAAATTAGAAGGGAAGCCTGATAAATCAACTATACAGATTATAAAAGCAGCAATGAAATTAGATCCATCAATAATTGAACAAAAGTTGGAAATAATTCTACCTTTTGTGATGACTTCAAAAAAGAGTTCCAATGTCACAGAAGCATATACTGATATGTTGAATTGTTTAATAGAGACTTTCTTCAAATTGAGTCGAGGTCCATTATTTATTAATCAAATTCTCACATATTTAAAATTAAAATTAGAAACAATGAACATTGAACAATTTGAATTAAAGCAGACGTTGAAGGACAGTACAGATCTAGATAATTCAAATAAGATTAAAAATAAAATTATAACAGGCATTGATATAATACCACAAGAATGTGTTGAAACATACGGAAGGTGCACTTCTGAATTAATGTTTAGACAGAATGCAGGCTTGTTGACATCTTTACAAAAGGACTTAGAAGAAAATTGTTTAATGATGCTGGAAGAAGGTTTTGTAAGTAAGTACAATTAATCATTCCTTTGTGCTATTATTGAATAACATATTTTGACCAAAAACACATATAACGAAGACAAAAACATATTATTTAAGATTAGCTATAGAAGATTTAAAGAAGTGAATGCATAGCAAATTTTTTTCAATTAATATATAAAAAAAATATATGGTACACCCTGCCCACAAATCAACAGTTTCAGAAATAATAAAATGATAGTAAGCTAAGCAAAGATAGTTAAAATTCTGATTAATGCATATTAAAATAATTATTGTATATCTGTTTCAGCACTCTAAGTTCTTGGTCTGTTGCATTCCTATAGAAAAAATTAATGTAACATATATCAGAGTGATCACTTTATACAGGTTAATCATTAATGGGGATAAAATCTTCTCTGCTTTTTGCAGACACTATACCTATAACCAATTATTCCATATATTTACAATGTACATACATATATGAGCACATAATAAATATTGACTGCTATAAGTGAATATACTAAAAACATTTATCCTGGTATATCAAAAATGAACATCACAATGACATATAGTGGGAGGTTCTATTTGGTAATGCATCTGTATTTATTAACACTTGAAGGTTCAATCATAAGACTTGTATCTCCAATAGATCACATTTGAATGGTCCAATGTTTGAATATGTCATTTGTGAGAGCATTTTTTTTATTTTTTTTAAAAAATATAATAATTTTTTTCTATTTTTATACAGATCCAAAATGTTAGTCGATTCTTTTTTTTCATAGTTATAAAATTGAATTCATTATTTTAGTTTAGAGATATATACATCACCGTTTCAACCCATAGACGGCCACTGCAAGGCATAAGCCTCACCCCAAGAAATCTATAAATAAGGATATACTATAATCTATACACATATATGTGGGTATGTATATAATATATATGTAAATATATATATATATATATATATATATATATATAAGTATTCTTAAGCTCACAATCTTGCACAGGATTTTGTATTTTAAAACTCTTAGACGTGCCAAATTTTATTGATCAAGGCATGGCAGCTTACCATTAGATGAAGGTATTTAGTAGAAGTATCTATACTGTATTAAATCGAAGTATAATAAGACGATTCTTGCAGAAATCCAAAAAGGTTCTATTCTGTAAAAAAGTACAGAAAAAGATTATCTTTAATGTAAATTATATTATTTATAATAGACCATTTTTCTAAATTTCAGGTCCTTCAATTATTACGCTAACGGAAATACTGACGGCCATTTTGTCCAGTTTCTTTAGATATAGTAAAATGGCGGACCACACTGTGCCACAGCAAATCGCTGAAGAATTTTGGTCTGCTTTTGAGATATTTCAAGAAGAATGTTTACAAAAATTTGGTGAATGCATTCTGAAGCTAAACTATGTAAGTATTATTTTTAAATAATAATTTATTCAACTATTGACAATAGAGATTTTTATATAGGGTTATTGGAAATTGGTTTGAAATCTTTTTTTAAATATTTGGATTATTTGCAGACAAATAATGTATGGTAAGTCAATGGTTACAGGAATAATAACTAACGTAATGATAATATAGAAAGAAAAATATGATTACATATTAAAATTATTTATTTTTTATTATCACAATCCAATATAAAAATAAATTAATATAACATATTTCAGAACGTTAACTTTATACATGTTGATTGTAAATAGGTGTACATGCTTTTATACCTATTGTCAACTAACTTTTAGATCAAAAGTATTGTCACAATATATTTATTTTGAACATAATATTTTAGTATTATTCTTAGCTAATGTCTTACATTAATTAATGGATTGAAATTTTTGACACAAAACATTTCACCTTTGATAGTGTTATCGCTTATAAAAATTAAAAATATTCTTTTCACAGAATGCGCCATTATTACTGTCATTTCTTAAACTCTGCTTAAGTTATTCCCAATTAAAACTACTAAATTTAAAATATGGCAATATTAAAATGAAAAAAATGGATATTGTGACAACGGAGAGACTTGACTGTAGTGTTATATTGCCATGTTTAAATGTCGATCAGTGGTCAACTATAGCACAAATGATACAAGATGATGAAGCTGTGTTGATATGGGTATGTATTCTAAAACAAATAATTGTATTTTTATCTTAACAGAACAGATGGCCGCTGTGGTGTTAAATTTCTGTAGTGGACACCATAGAATGGTAACTGCAGCTCAGGACATCCACCCACAAGGATAATAGATAGCCTTGCTAAGATCGTCGAAAAACGTTGGAATCTATATAACACATATTTCTAAAAAAAAACCTTTGTCCAGCACTGGACATTCTGAGATTAAAATGATGATGACAAATTATTAGTTTTAAATCTAAAATTAAAAGTATGTTATTAAATGAATCTTATTACAGCATTTTTTGGTTGATATTATAATATATGCATCAAAAATTGTTAAATTTTATTTTATAAAAGCAACTTATGATTTTCTGACCAGTTTATTTCAGGACATCACCATTCCATGCCGATTGTAGCTTTTATAATGTAAAAATAATCGACGATTCAAAAGTGCATGTAAATGTCAACTTGAATAAAGATATTTTAGATTTGAATATAGTAACTGGACAGGGGAAATTTTACTGCACAAATTTAAATAATTTAATAGTATTAACATAAACGTTTTCTGAAATTAATTCATGAAATATAAATCCTTTATTTTTAATTTACAGGACAACCTACTCCTTATTAAAACAATGGCCATTGAATTAATAAATATAGAAACTGAGATATGTCAAACAGAAGCTGTGACATCTTTAAGGACACATTTGATCAAGGAGCTGGCAACAAATTCTGACGAAATCTCAAGCAATACCTATTTTACTAGGCAGCTATTTACAAAATTAGATACAAATCAAGCAAAACAACTAGCAAAGGCTTTAGTGAAGGCATATATAAATGGCGTCGATTGTGAAATATTTCAAAATGAAGCCATCGCCCAAAACAGAATATTATTAAATGCGCTCGTCTTAGAAACAACAAGAAATATAATGAAATGTTTTAAAAATGGCAACACTCTCAGCAAACCTATGAATAAGACAAACTTTGACATAGTATCATTTGTAAAAAGCATTAATGTTAGACAATTATTTAATGAACTCACATTAAACATTGAAAATGAAATTGATAACATCACAAAATATGTACAATTACTAAGATTATTACAAATTTTCAATCTAACGGAGTCATATCAATTGACAGCGATATTTGTGTTGCTAGCTGTAAAAAAGTGCTGCCATAAGAAAAAATTGCGTCGAAGCATTGACAGCACACTACAAGTAATATTCGAGCTTAGTCCTAAATGTCCCGATATATATAAAATATTCCCAGTAGACTATATATTTTCGTTTGAAGATAATCTCGTATTAAACCTTCTGACATTGTCAATTAAAACGACAAATCAGCAGTCAATAGTAAAAAACGTATTGGAAGTTGCTGTTAAGAAAGTGAAAATTAACAGTGAAATTGTAAAAGAAATAGTTGAAATACTTTTGTCGAAAAACAAATCTTCGGAGAAGAAATCATTTGAAAATATAGAATACTTTAGTGATACAATATTCCAACTGCAGTGTACAATTTTGCCGATTATTGCTAAAGAAAAGCGTGCCGTTACTTTAAGCGCATACAGGACTATTTTCGCTAATTTACAAGAAAGGTTACATCAAGCTATGCTGGAATCGTTTATGCGCGTGGATTTTACCAATGTTAATAATTTTATTAATAATAATGGTAACACTGATGATAATTCAGTATCATTAGAAATGCGTGAGGCAATACATAATGCAATTGGTGCATACTCCTTAACTCTACTGAAGTATTGTGAAGTAACAGATGTTGAAGAAATAAAGAAACTGGATTGTTTATGGTCTGGATTTGAATTCTTCGTTCAGAATGCGGTGAGTAGTTATTATTAAATTTATATACAGGATGATGTACAGCTCATTGTTCACCAACCTTTTAGTATTATTCCCAGTCTAGTTGTCATATAATTATTATATTTTTTTAATTAGAATTGGTCAGACCAATATATTCTGTAAATAAATTAAAAAAATAAAATAGATCAGATTCACTGTTCGGAGTGACGAGTCCACCGCGCTCTAGAGAGATGGTGCGGTGCACGGACCTGACATCCCAGATTGGAGGGGTTTGGCCTTACAATACATAGGCAAAGACCAAACTCTACCATATCTAACCAAATTTTAATAGATCCTTAATCCATCCAGACACATTATGTTAATGTTTGAATTCTCAGTTAAATTATTCTTAAGTAGTGTGTATTTTTAATTATCAAAATTAGTAATGAGTTTTAACCTTTTTGCAACATTTGAAAAAATAAAGGGGTGCATATATACCAATATTTTTATTTAAGTATAAAATTTTATGTAATGTGAAATAAAAAACTTATTTTAGCAAATCATATTATTTATAAACTAGCTGTCTGGGTGAACTTCGCTTCGCTTAATAGTCAGTCATCATCGTCGTCATTATGTCGGACGATCGACGCTTACTGCAAGTCTTAGACCTCACCACATCCAGTAACTTCTTCTAACCTTTACCATGTCGGTCAATACATAATAACATATAATAGTCAATTAATGAGCAAATTTAGAATTTTCACAATAATAAAATTCAATGTTTTACGTGGCTACACTAATGTTTTTTTAAATGTAGTTTTTTAAATATTAAATGTCATATTTTGATACTTATTATTAATGTAGTCCAAACAAAAACAAGTTCAACAACACAAAAATCATAAAAATTGGGCCTGCTGTTTCCAAGCTGTAATTGGTGTAATATTTTGTTTTATTTTGTGCAATACAATCATTTGAATTATATAACACCATACTGCAACTATATATAACGATTGAACAACTTTCATAGTGGTGAATAGTTTCTCCCCTTTTCTTTTTTCCTGATCTTATACCTTTCTGCATTATAAAACACATTCCTTATTATTTATTACTTAAATATGTAGTTTCAATGCCAAACACAACAGCCTATGAGACCAAAATTAAGATTGTATTTATGCTTATGGTGCAAATGAGTTAAAAACTCAGTAATCTTTTTATAATTCCAGATAAAAGCTATAGAAAGTCCAGAAACGAAAATACAACATGTAGATTCATCTATTCAACTTTTAAATATCATTCTGCGGTACATTAAAAGATTGGAGACACATAGAATATTTCAAGACAAAGATGCAATTTTTAAAAAAATATGGCAGAGTGTAAAAACGAGAGTTCTTATGTTATTCAACGAAAATTCAAAAATAAGATTGAATAATTTGTTATTGGAAGGAATATCTGTCACTTTGAAATTCCTAGCCGAGTTGTCATCTGTGGAATGTTTTGTTACTCAATTCATGGGCGATATAGACACTATGTTAATTTTGAAGGTAAACATTACTTTATTTCTTTTTGCTTTTATTTAAAATTACTATATATATACTATATATATATATTATTTAATACATGAGTTTTTAAATTGTAGATTATTTTGACATTATATGCACTAAGCTTCCACCGGTTCGGAACGCTAATCTGTTAACAAGAGCCAGTCAGAAAATCAACAGCTGCTCTTTTAAATGTAATTTAATAATGGTTCATGTGTAAAATGTAATTTAATAATATCAATCCTGTAAATGAGTCAAGATATAAAAAAATTCCATGCAATTCGATCAACTAAAAATTATTGAATGGTATAATAAAATTTATTTAATAATATAATTTTAATTTTAGATTAAAAATTAAGAAATGGAAGCTATGTATATGACAGATTAAACAGATAAGAGGTTGAATAATATTCAGAGCAATCTAAAATTGAAGTAAAATCTGGGATTGTGAATGAGCATACGTAATGCATAAATATATAGTACAAGGCATTTAATTTGGCATGTGAAGTGAAGAAATACTTTTGGCTAAGATCAGCCGAGTTTGTTTTTGTAGAATGTTATCTTTGTTGCACAGAGCTTCAATGGTTTAGTAAACATCAAACTGTGTATTCAATATCTTATCCGAATGGTTCTAGATTTATTGATGTTTTATCTATTAAGATCCTAACTTTGTAGAAAAAAAAATTATTTTTAGTTTTAATTTAAAGGTAGTGTTTTAAAGAAAATATTTTCTGATGTGCCAAATCAAATGTCTGATACTATACCCCACTTGTCATAGTAACTTGAGAAAGTGCTACGCGCACAAAGATTCAGAAATAGGTTGTTTTGTTAATTTATTTAAACTTATTGAAGCTGACTCCATGAGTTGCAATACATAAATAAATTTTGTTAGTAAAAATGCATTCAATTAATCTCTAACCTCAATTACTCTCAAATATATATAAGTAATAAATATATATAACTTTTTCATACTTTCTTTAATAACTCTGTAATTTTATTTTAGAAACCGGCAGTTATTTTAAAGAACGAAGAATTGTCGAACTCGGAACTAACATCCCATCGTACATGCAAATATTTGCTCCAACACTGTCTCAAAGCCAATATTATCGCTCCTAAATGTATCGGTATTAAAAAGCTAACGTATCGCGTATGTGATAAGATCAAATATTGGATTCAAGAACATTTTGAGGACAGCTTCGACGATTTTGGCGGTAAAAGAATACGTAGGAACAAACATGTACAACAAATAGAAAATTCGAATGATGTTCAATTGACAGTTGTCACAGTGGACGACGCCATTTGCAAATTGTTGAGATACGATTTGGACATGATAGCGGAAGTTGTTTTGGCGGCAAAAAAGGTATTTTACATACTATTATTTCCTGTTAGTTTTGTATATTTATCTTTTACACTTTATCACTCGACCTTATAAATGTTTTATATTTTCTTCATTAAAAAATTACTCTACGAGTGTGAAAATTTATGGCAGATAAATATTACATACGTAGGATACATATAAACATCCATACAATTTATTGTAAGTACATTCACCTAAAATACAATCTTCTATACTAGTATAAACTGTCATCGTCGCTATTGGATAAATGTCTGGTCTCGTGGCAAACGAGATCGCATCACAGGGGATGCCAGCTCCCGATCATACAAGCGTTGCTGGAGTTTCTTCCACCTTTTTATCCCCAGAGCCAACGCATTTTAAAGTGGTAGTAGTGTTATTAGTTAGGCAGTAGCATCCGACCAAGCTGAGGTTCGGCCATCTGATATATCTGCTCGTGACAGTCCAAGACGAGGTCCATTTGTGGGAACTCTTGAAGGTAGCCACTCCATGGAACGTCTGCCGAAGCGATCTAATACATAGTAGCGTCTGCCGATGTAGTATATAGTAGTATGTCTCTACTCCAGAAGAGGCTTTCCTGTAAGCCCTCAAGCTTTGCTACCTTAAAAGAGGTCTTAGACTAGGCCCTCTCTGCCGCCTGCCGCCTCGAACCTGCAGAATCTACAAATGCCATTCGGGCAGCGAGAGAGTCTTGTCAAAAAAATATGACAATAAATTAGATATGTAGTTACAGTTTAGCCTCTAGGTAAAAAAAGTCAACTTACGGCTCGCCGCGACATGCGGCATTTTGAAAAATCATCTATGGCTACATTGTTTTTCGAGTTGTTTCAAGTTTCGGAATAACGTACTTATGTGAAACATTTTTTTTCCACTTCAATAATTGTTAAATTCAATCACTGTTGGTGTCAGTAATTCTTATTGAGAAGTGCTATGACCAATTATCCTCCAAATTTTAAAAAAATATTAAGGGAAGTTCAATTTTTTTTTCCAATTTTCTATATTTATTTACTTTTGTACTATTGTTTTCAATAAGTATAATTTCTGCCAAAAAAATTACATCTTTTTGAATACCTATTAAACATAACTCTTTTTAATAGCAGCACACAAAAACAAAAAAAGGTTTTTGAAAAAGGCACAGAGTATCAAAAAACTTGGCTACCTTTGCTCTATATGTTTAATTATCTGCATATCTCATTCAATAATTCCAAATTAGTTTTAAACAAGAGACTTTTTCACATGTTTTTCGTAGGAGGGTGTACAGTTTTTAGGCTTACTATAACTCATATGAAAGACCAAACGTAAAGTGTTGGATGGGTGTATATTTTTTATGTCCTATGTATTTTTCTGTCATTGTAATAACGAGAAGAATAAACGTTTAAAGTTTTTTCTGTATCTTTTTACTTTTTTACAAAAACCCTTGAAACAGGCTACTTTAAGGAGCCAAACAGACGATACTATATTATTTTTCTACTCAAATTTTATGAGGATATATGAAGATGATAATTATACAATTTTTTCAGATACCTCTTGACTACAGATTTCTGGATGCAATATTCGAGTTACAACATTTGCTGCATTATATTTTGGGACGTAATTCGATCGACACAAAATGCAATATCAGCTGGCAGGCGTTCTTCGACTTAAATGAGGGATGCATGATACTGTTGAATAATTTACTAATGGCAAGAGAGCAGCTTTTGGAGGACAGGTGGGTTTACATATATACAAGTACATGATCAAGAAACTTCTTAAACTAAAGCAATAAATTATTATAATCAGTCGTAGACATAGATAACTTAACTGCCCCTTATCCGCTTCGCGAAGCCTGCGGACCCTGCCACTGTCTTGCGTGTGTAATTTTATTAAATCCAAATTAATTTGTAAAAAAATACTTTTTCGTATTAAAGTAAGATATTTGGGCAAAGTTTTAAATCTATAAAAAATATTGTTTGAATATAAGCATTTATAATTAACGCCTGCACAACAGAAGGTTGGTAAAGATATTTCTAAACCTGGTGTTGCCATATAGCAGTCCCGCGTTGCTATTGTGCGAAGTTAATGAACACTCCTGGACCTCCCTTGCATGTGGAATTTCCTAAAATCCATTCTTAGCACAACTCTACTCGGCAAAAGAAATATGCCTACCAAATTTCGTTTTATGATTCCAGAGATATTGTTATGAATAAGAGAGAAAGCTTCAAACGTGGGAAAATATAGCTCATTTTCCTCTCATCTCAGCAAAAATAATTAGTCTTTTTACCAATCCAGTCAAACCTTATAACTTTGAAATATGTGAAACATTAATTAATTTTTTCTATTGTCAAATGACTTTTGGTAGTACAAAGTGTGTAACAGATTAAAAAATTAATTTCAGATGGCCGTGTTATACGCAATGCTACAAAACCCTAATATACTGTTTGTGTGAACGAGTAAAATCCCTTGAGCAAATAGACAGGCCTACGGAGCAGAAACTCGCTGAAGCTGCACATTCCATAGAAAAGTAACTCAAATTTTTATTATTTTTGTTTATCAAAAATTGACAGTTTTTTATATTGTATTTTTTATATCGGTGATATCATTTATTTAAATGAATAGCTAGCTATACATAATATAAATTAATAACTTGCTAAATAATATCAAGTTAAAATCAACTGCACATGATATAGAATAGGTTTACGATTTCTTGTCATAGTAGGTATTATCAAATGAATTTATTTCAAATGTAAGTTACCCAATTGTTAACTATTTATGAGGAGATCTGCAAATAATATATAATCGAGATCACTGACGTCGCTCGACGTAGCTCGTCTGAAATGGTACATCACTCATGGAGCCTAAACGTTCTGAAATGACAACCACGGACCACTCGACACGGCGTGGGTGGGGGGCTCCTTCACGGTTAACCGGCGATGTAAATGATGGACAGTCGCTGGATGCGAGCAGCGCAAGACTGGACATCATAGTGACCTTTGGGAAAAGCCTGTGACTTGCAGAGAGCGTTTATCAGCAAATATGATGATGATGTTTACCACTTTGTGTTATTATTGTTTTCCAAACCGATCTGGTCTATTTAAAAATTGACTTATCATTATCGTAATTTTTGCCGTAAAAAGTTCACTGCTAGACATACACCATCCTCATAGATTTACACGATTTCTATGACAGTCAACCATATTGCGCATGGTTAATTAAAACAAGAATAAAAAATTCAGATTAATAATAAATCTATTTGCCTTCATACTTTTATCTAATTTAACAAGTTCGTACGTCATTTTTATTCTATAATAACTATGTATATATTTATTTATTTACAATTGATTTATTTATCATCGATATGTTCTAAAATACTAAAATATTTCGTTTGTTATCTACAAGCAAAGTCATAGTTAACCGTCTTTAGGACCCCTTGTAATATTATTTTTTGACAATTAAATTTAAAAAAAATACATTTATTTTACAGGTTAACCCAATCAATATGCAAAAGAAAAGCACACGTTTCAAGAATAGCGGCATATGCCATCGGTGATATTTGCACTTGGATCGAAAAAACTGCGCCACCGAAAATGGTCCGGCAGCATCTAGAAAATTCCATAGCTCTGTTAATACAGGTCTCGGATTCAACGTACGCTATGGCGTTCTTACGAAGAGCATTGGCAGGCTCTATCGGACAGATGACTATGACTAATATGTATTCCATGTATAAGAGATACCACAAATATGTTGGCAATGCTTAGTTAAATTATTAAGAAAATTTTATAAATAATAAAAACTGTGCCTTATGTTTGTTATTTTCTTTACGTCGAAAGATAAAATTGCGCTTTTATTTAATAAAAATGATCTATTATTAACACTTATTTTATTAAAGATTTTATATGTTTTTTTTTTAAATAATAGGATAAATTTAAAAAATAATAATAAGGAAAAGCTTTCAACCAAAATTATATATTTAAATTAAAATTTCTCCAAGAGCGTTATGATTTACAAGAGAATCATCATACAATGCAAGTTGATGTTTAAACTAATGACGGAAATATAAAATCAACGGCCAAGAGATTTAAAAACCAACTTTGGTAGCTTTCTAGAAATGTCCATTACCATTTACAAGTGTACTAAACCAATGTCACGTAACAGTATATGTTGAAGCATGCAGTCAATAACCCTGTTTAATTCAAACCTAAAGAACAATCATTTATTATGACTAACTTTCACTTTTTAAATTGTTTAATAGTTTTTCCCAAAGCTCTAAGTAAAAGCTAGTGTCACACATTACTGGATGTAATGAACAAAAAATCCAAAAAAATATTCTTGCCGATAAAGTCTCATAGACACCAGGATAACGCAAATTAAATGTTACTGTAACAAGTTCCATTTGGAATACAAGTTTAAGAAGTAAATGGAATTATAATTATAGGTTATATAATTATCCTACTTAAAACTATATTATAGAAATGAAATATCCCAGATTTTAAGTTAAATTTGCTTTTGTTTTACACTCTTATAAAAATGAGTGAGTTACATAAACAGTGTACAATAAATTCAACAGCACATAAAAATATTGAGAAAATAATTGTACGAACTGTCATAACACAGAAGAAACAACCTCTAGTGTCGTTTTTTAAAAATTATAAAATATTCGATCAAATCCCGCGAAGATTCAAATCAACATACGGTCTGAGGCAGTTTCCGTCTGCCCATATATGGGCATTTATTGAATACTCAATGTGGATTGGACAAAATTTCATCGTCATCAGTGAGTCACTTTTCAAGTGGTAATCAAACGTGTAGAAGTCTCTAATTCAGTAATTCGCTTCGCTGAAACGATCCATAAATTTTATCTAATCTTATCAAAGCGAAAGCGGCTTTATATATCAAGATTAACAATTACTCGTACATTGACAGAGAGAACACCAGACTACCCGTATTTAAAAAGTTGTCGCCTTGTGTAGCACTGTTAAATAATAAATAATTTATTTAAAAATTGTAACAGTACTAAATTGTATTAAAAATAATAATTTTTTATTTGTGATATTATAAATTTTATTTTCAAATAGGATTTCATTAAAAATCTTTTATTAAGTCAATGTGTTGACTCATTGAAACAAATTTGACACATGCGCTCATTGGTCGCGGAGAAATAACGTATAGCCAACTCTCAGATACCCAGTGTCGTTCCGGTCGCCGTTGTGGACTCGTGAACTATTAGTGGAATTTTTACGTGTTATAACATCATAAAATGGTAAGTAAAGATATTTAAATAGTAGTGTTTTACTGTGCTGTGCTTTTATAATTAGGGTGTGGTATCAAATATTTATAAAAATAAATTTACATTGTAAATCATTCTCATAAGACCGGTGCCGCCATATTTCGCACAACCCTTTGCAGACTTCGCACGCCTTTTCTTAAAAATAGTTGTCACCGTTCAATGATTTTTGCCGTTTATGCCACGTGTGGTAATATTTGACAATCACGTTTTAGGAAGCAATTAAATATTTCGAGTTTTAGCTATAAGAGATTTGTACGGTGTTACGGTATTGAATTTCACGCTTGTTGGAAAGGTTACGGTCTCGCGACACCTTTTATGACGAGGAGGCGCGCCGGTTAGTCTGCAAAGGCGTCATTTTCCGTGTCAAAATATACTGAGATCGCATTAGATGAGTTATCGGGCGGCCGTTTCGCCGAGGGCATCGAACCGAGCTGGCATTGCACCGCCGCGCAATCGTATATCGCTTGCCCATATATGGTATAGCGCCCGCAGTGGGCTGTCACATCCATTTCATGTCTATTTTGGGGTGCATACAGGCGTCGTGCGATGGTGGGCGCGTCCCGTAGAAAACTTTCTCGACAGTATTTCTTTAGTCAATGTCAAGGTTGCACATAGTAATGCCCCTAAACTCGAATTATCGATTATTCTTATCCGACTGCAATTATGTTAGCCGTTCTGCAGATTGCCTTATTTGTCCGGTATTGATCATTTGGGGACAATCGTCTGTTTATGGTGATTCATGACTTGTAGATTGCCTTTGGATGAATCATTGCCATTATGGTTGCTTACACCGACAAATTATAATTTTTTTTTTCGGATTTATTTCAAACACATTAAAGGTGCACCGTGTATATCTTTTAATCAGAATATTAAATAAATGATTTATAATAACAATAACCTACGATTATACCATATGTCAATCATATTAAGAATCCAATAGGAATATAAATTTGTACCCTATTTTAAACAAATTTTATTGCAATGTCATATAGCATGGCATATAGGTGGCCAATTATATACAATAAAGTGTTAATTAAAAAAAATTAAAAATGTACTTTTGTGTGAAAAATGTGCAGCCTTAAAAGTAAATGGTAAAAATGATTTTATAAACAATCAGAGTTCTGAACATATCTTTTATTTAAAGAATTGACATTATACCATTAAAGACTGTTTAAAATTGATTATTTGAATCTTAAATTAAATTCTTTAAGTAAATTATTTCTGGTAGTTACCTTAATTACGCCATAGTTGTTACTGGTAGTTATGCACTGCTTCATTTATATACAAATGTTGGCCCCAAAAAGTTACTTTTGACTTAAAATTTTTAGAAATTTGCTCTTCAAATATTTGATTCGAGAAATAATTGATTTCTTAGTCAATGTTGTTTATTACTTTTGTAATATAGTAATATAATAGGTATAATAAAAAGTAATATTATTGGCAGTTCTACATTAAAAAAAAAACAAAGCAAGATGTACAAAAAGAATGGTTAAATATTTCTTGAAGAGAATCCAAACGTACAATAAATCAAATTACTGGATAGGTAAAAATCATAAATAAATTTAATTATAATTTTTATATAATAGTTAATACAGAAAAGTATTTTATTTAATTCTATTTACAGATTTAGTACACCAAACATTGTGAGCAGTGCCAAGACTAAGTCTAATAAAACAGAAATTATGTTAATCATATTTTTAGAAAGTTGTCTATCTTAGTGCAGCTCAGTAGTATACATTTTGTTTAATTGTTATGTAATATAATCAATTTTTTTTAATTATTAATATCTTTAATCTTACAAAAATCGCAATTTATGAGACAGTTTTAGTGGTCTTAGGATAACATGTAATTTTTAGTCCTGTCATATCCTAATGGGCTGATTCCATTCAGGTTGGCTTTAGCCTAGCCAATCCAATAAAAAAAATTCCAGCATCTGTTATCTGTGATCTCAGGGAGACTCCAGTGAACTGAGATAGGTGGTCTCTTAGGATCCTATTCCTGTTTTGTCTCTGCAAGCTGGTTTCTGCAACAAAACAGCAATGATTTAATCAAGCCAACCCAACTTAAGAAATTCAAGCAGACCATGCGAGCAATAGAATGTTAGCAGCAGCTGCCTCTTCCAGATATGTCCTGCTCAGACTGTAACACCAAAAATAAACAGATGTTTGTTAAGATACATGTCACCGAATACAGTTCAAGTGATATCTAATTCAATTAAACCTGATCACTTAATATTTTATTTTGTGATGGTTCTAATGTACCTTTGTTATTATTACCTTATAATCATAATTTGAGATAAGGTAATATAATAAATAAAGTAATACAAAAGGAAAGTTAGTGTTACAATGCTAAGTCAACTGTTTGGCATTATGATATATGGTTAGTTCTGATGATAGATTTAACAAAATCAATAGTACAGAACTGGAATATTAGAGTATGTTGCACTTTATTGCTGTATACAATTTAGTTAAAGGTGTGAAGACCCTGTCAAAAATAATATAGAAAAAAAAGTGTTTGTAAGATTCATATAACTTCCTATTAGAGTTAATTATTATCTGTCCCTGCAGACCTTGTACTGCCTGAAGTTATGGGCCAGTCATATTCCAATAGAAATAAACAGCTTCATATTCCAACACCATCACTTTAAACATACTGATTTAAAATATATTTGGCCATACATTTACCTTTTTAAAGTTCTCACACTATACATATATAGTTTTGTTGGATAATCAATACATAAGTAAATATACTTTGAACATGTTTTAAAGTGATTTTACCTTTTATACAACTACATCCTGTATAATAATGGCATAGACTTGAAGGAATCATTTAAAGTTGTAGTAAGATAAGTAACTAAATGTAAATATTGCTACAATTTTCCCCCAATTGTAGATAAGCAAGAAGTTGTCACACTTTGTTTATACCATTGTTAATTATGTTTAAATTCATTAAATATCAATGATTCATCTCCATAGGTGAACTGCTCCTAATCCTGTTAATGTTGTACATGAATAATTATTTTGTTTTGTAGATTATTTAGTAATTATTCATCTTGTTGTGACAAATATATAATTAAATATAGATTTATTTAAATAAATTGTATAGCACTGCTAACACTCACTACAATACACCCACACTACTCAACACTACATGCTCGTGACCTTTGTTCAAATTTCATTTTTATTTTAATCAAACATTACTAAGTTTTTCTAAAATCTTTAAATTGTTTACGTCATCGATGGAAATGACGAAACGAATAGGAAACAGTTTCAGAAGCAAATAAACTATAACCAATTAATTACTAGGAGACAAATAACTACTAATAGATGAATCATAGACCACGTTATGTTTTAAAACTATAATTTGGTGGCATTTTGAACTTTATAATCACTATTTTAAGGTTGTCAAATAAGTACACTACTGAGGTTTGTAGGTGATTCATACAAATACGTAACTTACAATCCAAAGTTGTAGGTAGTGGGTTTTTTTATTATTTTTTATTTTATTTTAAAAGCGTGATTGTAAAAAGTCGTTTACCTTACGATTGTCGTTGTATTGTTGCGTACTTTATTATTCGGAGTATTTTTTTACATAATATCGATGTTATATAAAAGACAGGGGTTCTCAAAATTTAGAGTAGCGTCATAAAATGTTAGAGAAATTTATTTGACCCGAAAAGACACGTATAAGCCCAATCGAATGTCCTATGCTATAATTCAATTCGTCATTTTTCTACAGTCGTGGCACGACTTATCATTATTATTCAAGTCGTCATTATTTCTCATTACCTGAGTCACCAAATCACGGGATGACGTTTTGTCGTCTCGCTAGAGGTCGTTCGCCTTTCTTCCGTTCATTTGATATTATCTCTATACGTTTTATTATACTATTTAAACTTAATCTATATTCGTTTATTTTATAAACAATGCTTTTTATCAACTACGTGTATACGTCGTCTGGGCTTGTATCATGATCGTTTATTTTAGTTGTCAATGTTAAATTTTGGATAGTGAATGGCACGAAGTCTGGTTTGATTTGAAGTTTTTCGAAGTTTTTAGTCTGATTAAAACTAACAGAGCATTTTTATTCCTATATCGTGGTCTTTAGTTTAATATGCAGTTTCAAATTTTTTTGACATTGACCTTTATCTTTAGTTTTAGTTGAAATTGAATTTTAGAGTTAAGTATCTATACATAACTATAAAATTCAAAAATAAATTTATTGAAAACATCGTAAATATGTTTACTACTGATACTTTGAGGATATCTTATTTTTTTTCTTTATCATTTGTTATCTGATATTTATTTCACCTACCTTCATTATTTTATCTCCTTAAAGGTTAAATGGCAGAGAATGAATGTGCCTTTAAGTTTGCATACAGGATGTTTGGTCGTAGATTTGTATTCAAATACGATTATTTGAAAAAAATATATATACGGTCCAAAGGGAGGGTGGTTCCGTTGGAATCATTGACCATGCGGATTTCTGTGACGATGTTGCAAAGGTCGAGTGACTATCGGACGTTCATCGTCGAAGCATTTTTTCAAAAGTAATGATTTTCCTTCGTAGCCGCATGTCGTAAATTTGGTTCACATTTCGGTATACGACAGATAAGTAATGCTCCAAATGGAAATATAATTCCTTCTTGGGTGCAAAGATTCCGCGCAACTGCTTCGACTATGAACACCCCACGGTCAGAGCGCAATCGATCTTCAAGAACTAGAGCAAACAATACTAGTTGATTATTTTAACATTGTACATATTGCACAAAGTATACAAATAAAATATGTTAATCAATTCCTAGAGTATGTAATTATGGAATTAAAGACGGGTCGTTAAACTTTCCGAGTTGCTTTTATAGAAACATTTATTATAAGCTTTTATTAAGCTTTTCTAACTTGTCTTAAATATTTAACCTGGTTATATAAAAAAATAGAAATGTGGATAGTTTTAATATTATAAGATCCTCGCCCTTTATAAAACACAAATACAGTCTAATATGAACGGTATTTTAGTTACATGAAAAGTAGGTTTAGTTTTTTTTTTATTTCAATCAAATTATAATACAATTGACGAAGTTTAAAAAAAATGTTAGATGCTTGTATATGTGGCTTACCGAGACATATAAGCGTCTAGTGAAACGACAGTCGCTAAAACTGATTTACTATATGTCTAACTAAAAAAATCCACTAACTGAATGCAAGGTAGTTCTCTTCAAATAAAGAAAGCTATTTTGAAACGGTTTACTTAAAGTTCACGTATTGTCAGACTACGATGGATGATGCTTTATATGTTTTAACAAGTTGTAATTATTTCGTAGTTTATAGTTATTTTCTACTAACTTTTTATGCGTTTCCTTTTGTGAATAGGGAACTTATAAAAAAGTATTATTAACCCGTTAGGTGTCACGGCAATTTTTGAAGATTTTCCATTCACGGCGCGTGGGGCGTACACGACCCACATTTAAAAAAAGTCGTTTAAGACGTCTGCTTTACACTTTTTCAATACTGCAAAGTTATAATTAGCAAGAAAAATTTATAAATTTTAATATGCATTACGTACGCGCATACATGATGTGAAGTTATCTATATTCGACCCCACGATTCATTTTTTAAGAATCCTTTGCTTTTTTCAACGAGAACTGCAAATGGCCTAAAAGGAAAATGTAGCGGGGATTGTATACGCTCCACATGGCATTGAATGTGTTAATAACAGTTTAAAAAATAAAAACTAAGAATTCTGTTGTCAAGATTATTTTTTATATATATAGTATCCGCTGCTTAAAAACAGGTTTTAGTGTTACTATTAAATGAAATAATGTAGTTATGTAACTGTTGCTTTGAAAGCGATGTATAAGATTGTGACTGCACAAAATTGAACCGCGCGTCTGTTATGCGCGAATTGCCGACTCGCCGCAGTGGGTTTGCGCATTATTGATTTTGTCGCGTCACACCATGACGCCCCGACCTTTTCATTTATACGAAATACGAGGTTCGATCTTATTATCTATATATACAGGGTGATTCGTTATAGGTATAAAAGCTTTAAAAAATTCAATATCCAGTCCATTTGCTATAAATTAATGTGTGGTACACCGTAACCAAAAATCAATATTATGAGAAAAATAAAAAAAACTTATTAATGATATAGTAAGGAATCGTCTTTTCAAGATTACAATTACTACATATTAAAATGAATTATTGTTTTACTATCTATCTTTTCAAACTTTGTACTCTTTGTTTCAAATACTGATCACTTTATACACAGTAAAAAAAGTTTTAAATCTTTTACATCTATATACAATCATATCGGTATAAATTTAATTCGCCTGAATACATTTAAACGGAGACGGTAATAATGTACACAATAATTATAATAATAATGATTTATATTTATTATTAATGCATAGCTTCTTTGTCAATTGATGATAATCCTATGATTTTTGTAAATTTTTAACCCGTCCAGTTGAATAAAATTTTGCGTAAAAGATGTTTATTATTATATTACAGAATGACAAGATGAGATTTTATTTAAAAATGTTCTTTATATCAATAACTTTTAAAAAAGGAATTGGATAATATGTTTATACTCGCACGTATCAGATAATGCTTTAACATAAAAAATATTAATTGTATCGTTAAGAACATTTTTATTCGTACAATAGTGTAGATTTATGCTAGCGTGACTCCATTATAAAATCGATTAATTGTTTAAAATTAATAATCGTAGGGTAGACACCGATTTTGTAACCACCTGAATAATCGTTAAATGTCCACTACTGGAAGGCGCCTAAAAAGAAATAAGTGTAATAATGTAGCGAGTTGTTTTGTGGATCTCTGAAGACTACGCTTGTTATTCACATACAAAACATGCTCGGAAGTTGTTTTATTATGTTTTAAAACAACTGGTTATTTCTCTATAGTTTTATCTTCTATATAGTGTTTGTGTAAAGCCTCATTTGATACTGTAGGTCACATAAGCCTTGGTAACCACTGGACCGTTTCTTAGCCACTGAATGTAATATTATGCTACTATTGTTATTATATGCTGTCATTTACATTTATCGTGAATTCCCCGGGGGAGATATATGTCCAGCTGTGGACGTCTTACGGCTGATTTACAATTTAAAATCGATTTATATAATATGACATCGCAGCAAAACAAACTGTTCATTGATGTACCTAAAAATTATTTGTCTATGCCTCTGAATATTATGATGGTCTTTGATGATTTTGATTTTTTATATAGAGGTAGACTATATCCACACCCAAACGTTGAGTTTTATCAATGAAAGAGCAATAGCTTGTATAAATAAAGGTGATACCATACCAACTCTTCCGTTAGTTAATTATTTTTGGAAGATTTTTGTTGAACACACTCGCGTAGCCTAGTCCTCGCTTTAAGTGAAAAGGGTAAAAGGCATTAATATGAAAAAAAGAAAAACAATGATGAATCATCGTATCAATGTAAACAATGAAAGCACCAAATCGTCTAATTGTGCCGCGCCACTCTTTCACGCACCATCAACTTTTGTGCACCGCACCGAATACCACCACGCACGAGTAGCCCGACATTAACAAGTGAATATCCGGATAACAATTGCGTATTTAAAATTGTTTCATCTTTAATAAATAATTGAGCAATGAGTACTTAATATAAGAACAAGAACAAGAACCCGTGAAATCCAAACCTTTATTTTATAAAAGTTTAAATTTGTCAGCGCATGCACCAAACACAGGCTAGAATACTGAGCGATGTAACCGGTACTAAAGGTTTGTAAAATACCAATCTAAAGAAGTACATATGGGTGTGCGAGATGGAAAAATATTACAAATGAAATTTATTGAAACATTTGAACACTCCATTTAAACATTACTTCTGCTAAGGCCGCTTCGAAACTGGAAGTAATTTCTTATTAGTAATAAAATTGGTAGGTTCGGTAGGTTCATTTCTTACCTGTGTCGGGAGCATGCGCTGAAAAACTGAGCTTTTATAAAACCGAGGTTTGGGGTTCAAGGCCTTTTGCTCTTTTATTATTGTACACAATAGCCAGGAGTATATGTTGTATGAGTGCATAAATATATTTTAATTTAATTGAACTGAAATATGTGTTACTATTAATGTTATTGTAGCCACCACGATCTGAATGTAATTCATTTGTACAACGAAATGAATTGCAAAACAATGACAATTGCTTTAACGAACTGATAATTGGTAATAGTTAGAACTAATCACTTGAGATAGTACTGGAGGGCTATAAATTCCATGCCCGCTCGATGTTGAAATACAAGTATTTATTGTTCCACCTTGTAAATTCTTAATAGGGCTGTCAGGGGAGTTTACAATCCTACTAAATGCAAGTTAGCAATTTGAACCTTGTTAGAAATGTTACACTGTAATTGTGCGGTTAAATTCACGTTAAATAAAAAATACTTTCATTTCAAGTAATTATTTATTAATAAAATTATTGACTGGTAAGTTTAGAGTTTAGATGTTTAAGAACTTTTAATTGATACTTTTTGCACATTATAGTGGCCAGGATTTTTAAATATATAACATGTTATTTATGCACCGAAATTTTAAATCTTAAATAAAAAATAGTAACGGTACATTATAAAGAAAACAAGTAACCCCTAAATATCTCCTATGAAAAGTTAAATCTTTCATGGGTCTGACGATATGCATGTATAAAGTTCCACAAGATATCTTAACCCTTCCTTTTCTTAGGAGTCTAAGATTAAAAGTATTCAAGAGTTTTTGGTTGAAGTAACCGCGTGGAACTCTGTTTTTAATTAATTTACGTGACTGTTATTATTATGTACACATGAAAAATTATTAAATTTCATTTAAAAAAAAAAACATTTTCCCGGAGTTCCCAGCCGGCTTTTCTCGCTGATCAACATTCCGAGCCGATAGTAGCTTACTACTTATAATGTTAAAATTTGATTTAAAAGTGCGTGTTGTCTGATGTTGTTGTTTTTTTTATTCGAGGGGGCAAGGAGCAGAGCGCGCCTAGCGTAAAACTTCATTTAAGGCAGCTGCTACTACATACTGCTATTGCACTGAATTGAGAGGCCGTCGATCACTTAGATCGCTTCGGCAGACGCTCCATGGTGACGTTACAAGGGCCTCCACGAAGGGACCTCGGCTTGAGCTGTCGAGTTCACACCGGGTCTATTTACACATTACGCCAGTGTGAACATATTAACCTTATTATTATAAATAAATATTCACGGCTAGGAGTTCAACACAGTACTGGATATCGAAGGGGACGGTTCATACAAGAAAACGTTCGCACGTGTGCTCTGAAGTGTAATTAAGAATACGGCCAATGTCTCTAGCGAGTGGCTATTTCGGTATTGCAACGCGGGAGAGACCCGACGTGTTTCACTATTAATAACGCCAAACGTTTCTACTGCTCTCTGCTATAAAATTGACACGAGTGGCAATTTATCTTCTCGGCTATTTTAACTGTTTGAGTTTTCATTGAGTAATGTTAGTGAAATGTCATACGCACAAAGATTTTTTTAAAATATTGGATTCAACTCAACATCACAGCGTGGGTGTGTGTAGACTACCAACTAGGGAGGAGGTTGTCAAGGTTGCAAGAAGGCACTGAATGCGGGCAGGGTAGGTCATCGTTGTGATCATTTGGGGACATGCCTAGCAATGCTTTCATATCCAACACATGTTCGATATTAACCTTCAGGAATTAGACTGTCGCCAGATCAAAACAAAATTATAAACTTCTAGAGAGGTGCTTCCGAACTGTTTTCGACCTTTTAAAACTTAATTTATAAGTATCCTTCACCTGATAACTTCATACCTACTTCTTACAAACTGACTTGTGATCTATAGAAAATTGTTGGAGTTTCTGCATGTGCATTCATCATCATTTTGATTTCAGCCGTAAATCATCCACTGCGTACAATAGGTTACTCATAATAATTCATTATTTTAACGGTAGGATATCCATTACTGGATTTAGGCTTTCCTGTAGATTTCAGATAGGAACAATTGAAAACTGTATGCATCCAGCGTCTTCAGACAACCATAACGAAATCGCATGTCCAAAATCTTACACACCAGAACCTCAAGGCCCCAGCAGCCACTTGGTCTTCGCGCTATGTTGCCTTCCTACGACATTTATATTTTAATCGTTTTATTATGTATTTATTGTTTTCAAGGTTATTCTTATAACATCTGGTAGTTGATGGTTAATTTTAAACGATATATAATAATATGATAATGTTAAAGGTAGTTATCGGTTTAACTTTTTAGTACATTCGCGTATCTCCCCAGAAATACGCGTGCTTATGAGTTGGGAATCGTTGTTTTAGATGATAAAATACTGACATTCTTAAATTAAATTCAATCAAGATATACAATAAATACTTTAAAGTATAGGTTTATAAAGTTTTATTGTTGCATCCAAACTAAACCAAGATGGCACGATAAGGCCTGCATTCCCTCAGAGTCGTCGTCTGACATTTTGCAAATGTCGTGCTTGCAAAACGTTTCATAATTTCTTTCGCCCGTTAAAAAAAAAACTAAATCTTATTGAAATTTAAGGTACCCAATACTAGTGATGCGTCCAATATATTGACAGTTTTATAATTGTATTTGACACCTATTCTTTAAAACTTATGTTTTGTTTGAACTTATAGCTCATTGGCTGTCAGTGCATGGTAAAATATCTAAAAATCAACAGTTTCAGAAATAATAACAATAATATAACTAGAATTATCTTTTCCGAAATTCGGATTACTAGAAAATTAATATCAAATATTTCAGAGTGCTCATTTTATACATGGTCATTATAAATAGTTGAAATAACTAAATGTGAGCGATATATTCTTCCTGTTCTGACTTTTATACCTATAACCAACCTTCCTAAAAGACCACGTAACCACGTGACCTCATGTGAAAACCTTAATACACCTCAGTTCAAATTACCGGACCTCTAGAAATAATCTACAGCAGAATCTTTTGATGAGTTGGCCTGGCCTCTTCAACCTCAAGGCATTGAACGGTCTGTAGCGCTTGGGTAGCGACTTAATCAGCGAATAAAATAATGTACTAACTTATCTTTATTTGAGTAAAACTTCAAAATAGTACCGTTAATATTTATAAATTTTAGCTTTAGCTAGTGAAAATTGTAAATAGTGATAAAACGCTGTCGTGTCTCGCAGCTGGAAGAAGAAAGATTTGTATCAAATAGCGGCAACCCTCTCCCAACTGTCTGCGTTTAGTAAAAGGAAAAAATAATACTAGCGCCACAAATTAGAATTAAAAAAAAAATCAGTTTTACGTTTTGTTGGAAAATAAATACTAAAGCAATGCTTGCAACATTTATTGTCCAATTATTCTTGTGTTAAAGCTTCGGAATTGTTTGTGTACCACTTTCCCTAATGAAAAAAGGCGTTATTTATTTAAATTGTCAGTAGTAAATCTTACCCAAGACAATTGGATAGAAAAAGATTTGGTCTAATCTCTGAAGAGTCTGTATCGACGCAAAAACGTGGGTTCGGAAATAGAGTTATACGTGACGGCAGCTGCGAGATTACATGAGCGCGTCGCATTTAGAACGGGCGTAAATGTGCTCCGAATTTATAAATTACACGCTCATTAGAGGACTTGTGTGTCTTGAATATTATTATATTTCTTCTATACTCTGTACACTACGCCGAGACATGATAGAAATTCGGAGTTTCGTTTGAGTGATCCTGGTCACCGAATCATGGCGATCGTTACTACTGCGACACATATCAATTATAATAAATAAACCATCATATCGACCGATAGATGTCTACCGCAAGACATGCCTTTCCCAAAAGATCGCCTGAACTGGTCTGCCACTACAGACGACCAATCGTTCAAGCTACGTCGGTGGCCTTCGTTCTTCTGCGAATCTCCTCATTTCTAAGTCTCGACCTCGCAGCTAAGCTCCCAGCATAGGTCTCTAAAATAAATAAATAGCTTTTTTATAATTTTACGTAGTATTTTTCATTCCTAACACCATTTGGAATTATTATAATGTTTTATACTTATCAGCTGAAATTATGTTAATAATACATTTCCCATAATAAGATTTTCACCAAGCCATTTCAACCAAGCCTCATGTTTACATTTCGTATGTTATTAATTATACAAGCATTTATTTTTTCATTGACATATTTAAAAAGGCCATTGATTTGTATCTGAAACAAGCTGTTATTGCGGAATTTATGGTAATGAAGTTATATTTTAGTAAATTTCAGAACTGTCTATGAATTTGGCTCGTTTCTGTTCCAGGCGTCTGGCGTGACAGTCTCGGACGCTTGCAAAACCACCTACGAGGAGATCAAGAAGGACAAGAAGCACCGTTACGTCGTCTTCTACATCCGCGATGAGAAACAGATCGATGTGGAGACGATAGGCGAGAGAAACGCCGAGTACGACCAATTCCTCGAGGACCTCCAGAAGGGCGGCACTGGCGAGTGCAGGTGGGTAACTCTAGCTTTAATCATAGTCATTAGGAATATCTTTGTCCCTTTCTAATTCAATTATTCCTAATAGACTAGGTAAAGAAAGTTATGTAAACTATGGTACAAATCGGTGCTTCCCAACCTTTTTTCATTCCCATCACTTTGTCTTTTAAAAGTACCGATAAGTCCGTATAAATCCTAAACATGTCTACGATTTGTAGATATAACATATATAACACAGGCCTCCCTGTAGATTTTTGATAGAACCAGTTTTAAAGGGGCCTGCATCCGGCGTCTTACAATAACATTGACAAGATTGCCTGTCCACCTTGAGTGTGAACGTCCCTACACTTGCCGGTCCATGGTCATGGTTCTGAGGCCTACTCACTGTCACTTCAACTTGTTAATCTTCTGGGCTATTTCGGTTACTCCTGTTCATTTTGGAATCTCATTCGTGATTCGATATGGTAGAGAAATACCGAGCATAGTCTTTTGCGTGGCTCGATGAGAGATCGTGAGCTCACAAATAAGACCCAAAGTGAGAAATCAGTACACAGTACATTTCAGTGTCGTAAGCCATCACTAATGACGCACACTAGTGGCAGACTCTGCATTGAAGGTTATTTGGTGGAAAGATGATATCATTTTAGTATTTATATAAATAAACTATTACTTCAATATAATTTTAACGTAACCACTAATGCAACCCCATATACCATAACTAATTGTTAATGAAATACTCCGGAGACCATTCTTATTAATAAGAAAAATTATACTTTCCTAAAATAGAATTACGCTTTCATGAGTTGATCTATACAATGTGTTTATAAATAGCAGAGTTCAATGTCTTTTATACATTGAATCATGTTTCTAAAGTAATTTAAACGTAATAATATCTTACGTTGTCTGATAAACTTCGTATATATTTATGAATGCATTGAATGAAAAATGTACGGCGTGATATATATACTATACTACAGATGGATAAAAAAATTAATTCTAACAAAATTATTGACTATGTTTCAGATATGGTCTCTTCGACTTTGAATACACGCATCAATGTCAGGGTACGTCGGAGGCGAGCAAGAAACAGAAGCTCTTCCTCATGTCGTGGTGCCCGGACACCGCTAAGGTCAAGAAGAAGATGTTGTACTCTAGGTGAGTCTATTCATCATCATAATATCAGCCGATAGATGCCCACTACAAGGAAACCAACCTCCCTACAAAAATCACCACTAAAAAATTCACAGATTATGAGATTCCTTTTGCCTTAAATTTATAAGCAAATTTGGTTCGTTAATTATTTTTAACAGGTCAACATAGTCTGTGAGCGCAATATGTACTTAATATGCACTGTATTTAATACTAAATGGTTTGATATTCATGTATTGCGATAGTGTTAGGTGTGTGAGCTCTTATCTGTGATATTCATTACAAGTTTGTGTTAGACATATTGAAATCAATGTCATCAAAGAATACATAATGGAATAATTGTAATAAACCGGGTGTTACCATATTTCAACAGAATCTTATCAAAATAATAAATGGTCAAGTAACGAATTTTGCACCTATTGATGTTCTATTTTTTACTATAAAATCTTTGGTTTTAAAAAAATTTTTCACTTCCATGTTTTTGTTAATAACCCTTTTATAATCGACCGACCAAAAAATTTTGGAAGAAAGTCCCATTCCTTTAATATATAGTATATAATTAAAAAAACAGTGTCTATAATTTGAAAATTATAGTCAAGTATTTCAAAATGGATAAAATTTAAAATAGAAATTATAACAATTTTTTTGCGTGTAACCATTGCTGATCAGATTTCAGCTTAACTTAAATTAGGGGCAATCTGCAGAGAGAATTTTTTCATATTCAGTTTTATCATTCTGAAATGGATAAATGTTTATATAAGGTATAAATTAAAGCAATATAATGTAACAATGACAATTGATACTTTGTGTCAAGTTATTGTGTGTGACAGTGGTGCCCAGCTCTATTTATTATATTCTGAGCCATTTGCCAAAATTTGTAATGTTTATGTATGCAATTAAATATGTATTTAAAAGTTATGCAACAAAGTTTTTAGCTTTAATTTACCGAAAATATTTGTTTGAAAAATTTTAATATGGATAATTAAACGCATTTATTTTTTGTAAGTTAGAAGATACTTATAAACACTAACATAACGTAAAGACCACTTTTGTAAATTTTTCCAAGTCACAATCCTCTTAAAAGCCGCATTTGGCTCAAGAGCCGTAACCTGACCTGCCGTTTCCAGTACCTAAGATATTAGTACCACTGTTTTGCCCACAATAATAGACCGGCTCAATAAATTTGCGTTTGACGTCGTCGTAATTAATATTTTACGAGGGTAGGTCGTAAATAACTCGGTTTCGACGGCTTTGCGCCAATGAATCCATTTCTAATCAGAATCCATTGCTCTTAAGTAAATATGTATATTTTAATAAATTCGTCTTCAGCTCTTAAGGTTTTTTTTATGTGAAACCTGTTTAATTTACATAAGTTCCAAAAAAAAACAGGCAAATTTCTATTAACTATAAAAAACTATACATCACATCCAATGTAGATAAGAGTAATTTAATATGTAAAATTAATTCTATGATCTTTTTAAAAAGAACATCATTCACTTAAACTAATAACTTATTAATCTTAGACAATTTATTAAATGTTTGAATAAATATCTTAGAATTTTTTTTATTTTCAAATTAAGTCATTATTTTAAGAATCATATATGTTCAATTAAAATAATGATTTAATTACAACTTAAAGCAAAACCTTATCATTATTAACTGGCTATCTGTTCTTAGTTTACCTCTACTCAGCTAAAGGAATATTAATACTAAATTTAGTCCTTATTTTTCCAGAGATTTCGTGATAAGTCAGTACATAATTGAAATTTTTTTATGTATTTATATAAATATTTTTGTAGTTAGTTTAACCTTGATTTCATAGAGCTCGTTTTTTGCAGCTCCTTCGACGCGCTGAAGAAATCGTTGGTTGGCGTACAGAAATGCATCCAAGCAACCGACCTCTCGGAGGCTTCGCAGGAGGCCGTAGAGGAAAAATTGCGCGCCACCGACCGCCAATAAACCAAGCATTTAACTTACCGCCATCACCGAGCTGCCGTGACCCGCGGGAACGTGACCTGCGCGAGATGTGTGACCCACGCGAGACGAATGACCCCGGTTAATGTCGCGTAGGTCACGCGTCACGTCGCTTCGACGCCCCCGCGTTCCGCACTCTTGGGTTTCTTTTTTTATATCATTTCAATTAGCTTTCAGATCACCGCGGCGACGGTCCGATGTACAAACAGACAAACGACCCATTTCTGTGTAAACC
The DNA here is from genome assembly GCF_028537555.1 of Battus philenor. NCBI lineage: Eukaryota > Metazoa > Arthropoda > Insecta > Lepidoptera > Papilionidae > Battus > Battus philenor. The sequence continues at coordinate 8,995,317 of NW_027181688.1, read as the reverse complement.
AGCGGCCGTAGCCGCGCGGAAACTATATAGCGATTAAGGAATCTTTATGTGTAATAATTTAAATTATACTAATTATTATATATATTTTCCTATAAACTAAAGAGTAAGTTAAGCTCAAACTAAACGCAACGGATGGGACGCGTCATGACTTTTTTTTCTACGGTTCACGCCAGTAGGCTTTTATACTGATTAGATTGTAAAATAAAACGGGGAACGATTTTGTACGGTCGCCTAATTCTTTCGTTTGAGATTCAACTCGCTAACGTCGTAAGCTTAAGGCTCGCCATCTGCGGGGCGGGCGGATGAGTATTTTGTAACCAATTTATCCAGAAATACACTCGATATAAGTGAAATAAGTTGTTTCATTTCCTACACATTTTTCTTCTTTTCAGCCGATGGACGCCCCACCACAAGGCAATAGGTCCTTCACCAAAGATTGCCATGATGACTGTACTTAAGCTGTTCACATCCTGCCACTTCCTACGATCATAACTATGTTCAACTAGATAGCCTGCTTACCCACGACACGTTCAAGGGCTCATGGTCGTCACCTAATTTTGGGCCCCAATGGTCCTGCATGAGTAATGTGCTGCAGTACCCTTTCAGGCGAGGGTTGAACTCCATCCTGCAAACTACGTTGGGCAAGATAAGATTGTTCTTTTGCGGATGTCGACTCCTAGTATAGCTCTGTCTACTATTGAAAGCGACTGTCTCGGATCTGTAAGCCCATACTGGTGAAAAACTCGTCTTCACGCATTGCGGTATTATAGACAAGATCTTTTGGAGCTCCCGGGGTAGCAAGAAGTGGGTCATTGAATTTCATGATAATAAAAATTTTGTGAAATTCAATCTATTGACTAATCAGAGTCTGAAAAAATTACTGAGAAGTGTTGCCACCAATTAAAACTTGAATAAAATTATTACAAAATTATCAAAGAAAAAAATTAGGAACTATTTAATTGCAGAGAAAACTTAATAATTATCAAAGTAATCTTGATTACAATGAATTGTTCACATGTTCATCTAATGGATTTCTATCTAAGTAAGTTTAGAGAGTAAAATTTGGTAGGAATATTCATTTCTCTGTGTAAGGATTGGCCAAGAACGAATTATACGATATTCGTCCCACAAGCATGAAATTAAGGGAGCATTCATAAAAAAAGTTAATTTGAAACTAGGCCATATAAGAGCTTAATACTAAGTTTTGCCTATAAATGTATAAAACTTCGCCACAATGTTTTTTATTGACATGAACAGATCTTTCTCTATACTATACTATGGGAAGAAGGCGGTAGACTGCCCGTTTTTTTTATAAACGTAACTATTGATTAATGTTACGAATAAACTTAATTGCTATCACTCGTACATGGAGTCACACATTTCATTTAAAAGAAATAAGGAAACAGATTCCATCTTTCTTTTTCTGAATTTAAATTCCTTGTTATATTTAATGAATTAAAAAAAAACAATTGTTGATGTATTTTGCCAGCGTATGGTTAGTATTATATTGATTATTGGATATAAATAAATAAACATTTTCAACATTAATTAAACCTTTATTGACAACACGAGACTTGTCACAAAAATATTACCTAACATACGGTTAATTTATGACACTTATATTTAAAAATAATTTAATAATATAAATTTATTGTAGAAAATTGATCATAGGATAGAAAGTATTTACAACGTCAATTTAATAAAAGCAGACCTTGAAACGATAAAAGAGAAAAATTTTCCTTCAAATTTATTCCATTTTCAAAAATACTGCCGTATCAGAAATTCAGTTTCCAATGACAAACTTAGAGACATTGACAGAAGTAGATGTTGCACTTAAAGAGCTGCCATTAATTTTGGATGACAACAAGTGAAAATCGTAAAATTGTAGTTTTTTTACAATAATTTTTTTGATTGAAGTTCGTTGCCGGTCTGCTTTTATGTAATAAACGCAAACTACTTTTAAAGGCAATAGGACTTTGAAGCAGTCTTAGAAAATCTACTTTATTATAGGAAAGAATATCGTCGAAAAGATATGTTTTAAACATGTAACAACATATCTACGTACTAATTCTAAATATTAATTTAAAATTTTATCACATTTGAAGACTAGAATTTTTTATTATTATATTTGTATAATAAAATTCCATTTGCATTTTACACGAGTTCCGATGGACGAAGTAAGCCAAACTCAGAATACTACATGCTATATAATACTTGTCAATTAACTCGTACTAATGCTTAGGCCTATGTTCCCTACCTTTGCGCTATTTTTGTTGACGATACTATACTTGCAACAAAAAACACATAATAATAAAAACATGAAGCACCCACTAACAAAAAGTAAAACAATAGGAAATAAAGTGTACATAAATTATTATTGAAAAAAGCTTATGTTATATTCCTAAATATATGGAAAACACTAAATGTGTGCTAAATATTATTGTAAGCTTTTCCATGAATAGTAATCACTACAATAAGAAATTTACAAGCAAATAACTTCGCCCACTTTATTTGAGATGACATTTTTAAAAGAAATATCGATTATTTTAATCGATATCACGAGCGGACTGTATTGAAATGTCCAAATATCAGATTTTTTGACTTAGAATTCTTTTTCATTGAATTTTTAACAATAACAGACAAAAAGATAATGTTTATCTTCATAAGTATGTAATACTGTTAACGTTTAAAGATCGTATCCCTCCATTATCAAAGTCAAGGGATCGTTTGGCTTGCCAAGGAATGGCAGCGCTTGCAATAACCATAACGATTTTCAATCATCTTTTATATACTGATGGTGCTTATCGTATCGGCTGGAGCTGGAGTGCCGTTTGGTTGCTGTACAGCCGGATCCAATAACGGAATGCTGTCCGTTGTTCTGTAATATATATAAATAATATATTAATAAAATATAAACATTTAATTAAAAATCTCGAATTTGATTTTTCCTTGTGTTCAGGATCATGACCCATTTTTCTCTGATCATATCAAGTTTTGTCTCGCTCGATACCACACAGCCCAGAGCAATATACACCACCAAAGGGTGTATTAACAGCTTTATAATTTTGTCAGTACAAGTATTCCGTATGGAACAGTAATTTTACATTACTTCTTAACTCTCATATTATAAGTATATTAGCATGTACTTAGTGAACACTTTCAAATGTGAGAAATTCCCGGACTATCAAAGAGTTTGGCCACCCTTGGTATAGTATAATTTATTGTAAAAAAAACATTCAATGATGACATCTAATAGGACAAAAAATTAAAGTACAATGGCATTCGTATCACATTCAGCAATTTGTTCTAGACAATGAATTGGTGGACTTGTTTAATACGGAAAATTAGAGCAAGTGGTCGTCAAGCGATAGATGTTGTTTTTCACATAAATGTAAATCATAATCGTTACCTTATCGGAGCAAGTGCAGGTTCTCCAACAATTTCTTCACAGCAGGTTGACACTGGTTTCTTGTTCACCAACATCGGCAAATTTGTGCAAATGGTTGCGCAAAAGTACGCATACTAGAAAAGTAAAACAAAAATTTTTTGTATGGGCTGTTAGAGTTAATTTAAATTTCTTTTATTTGATAAAACATGTTTTGAAATAATTCTAATCATTGAAGCAGTGGTAGCCTAACCATTTTATGGGTCATAATAAGATATTTTTTTAAAAGAAATTACAGCAAGTCTGGCAAGGTAAAGATACATAACAGTATACCGACATGTTCTTGAACCAAAACTGCAGGATATATACGATATCCATAAATTCGCTTATGTCGAAAAACTATGACATTTGCGGGGCTAATAACATTAAAAACAAATAAACATAATTTGTTTACAATTTATGATTTAAATTGTTGGATGGACTATGTTAGAAGTCAGGAAAGCTACATCCAAAAAACAAAACAGAAATATATTCAAAAAGTTGTTTTTAAAATTAATTAAGTTATAAACAAAACGTAAACTTTTCTTTTGAGATTTTTTAAGAAATAATTGCGTTAATAAGTACATTTTAGCTTCATTTAAACGGTAAATAATTAATAAATTCCATGTGGCATTATCGCAATTTTCAAAATCTGTTTTAATCTTAAACTTTTAAAGTAAATCTATAAAAGAATTTTCTATCCATATCTCTATAATTTGTTTAGAAGAGCCCGTCAAAAAAGTCAGATTCATATGTGGCTCGTCTACCGGACCATTCATGAAGTTATAGTTTTTAATGTAAATAATAATAAAAAAACACTGCATACAAAGAATTAACAGAGGCTTATCATCTGTTACTCATTACCTTAATTATAATATAATTATTAATGTTCTTTTTATGCTTTTTGTTGTACAGTTGTCATAAAAAATACTCTTTTTTAATATCTCCAAATAAAGCAAAATCAAATTTAGTCGTATAATAGACATATAATTACACATACCATAGTCAAAGCAAGGACCAAATAAATAGTTGGAGTAGTCCAGTGTCCAGCATTCTCTATCGCAGCAACGCCCATCACCCAGTTTATAGCGAAGAATGGTTCCAGCACAAGGCAAAGATTTAAGTAAGTTTTAAGTTCATTTCCTTCTGTTCCCCAATTGAATTTCATCCACAAAGGTTCCCCGTCAACGGTTGCGCTTCCTTGGTCTTGACCATCTTTATCGGAGCAATTTGGCTAAAAGACAATATTGAATTTTAAAACTGCTTTATTAAATAGATTAATAAACACCCAATGTAGATACGGTCAGCAGGACAATACCTATTTATACCTAGATTAAATAATACATTTCAGGGGGAGGACATTTAAAAATATTATTCCTCGTTTTAAAAAAGGTTTGCCCACAAACTACTACTACTACTACTACTCCGCTAGCTCAGTGACTCAAAGTGGGTCTTGGCCTCCGAAGCGAGAGACTTCCACTTTCCTCAATCTTGCGCCATCGTCTGCCATTGGCTAACATTCAATTCGCGCAAGTCTGCCTCAACGCGATCGATCCAGCGATAACTGGGTCTACCCACTGGTCTTCGACTCCTCGGTTTTTCCAGGTCCAGTTTTCCAGTCCTTCACGCTCCGATCCGATCCCATTCGCTCCAAGTGACCAAGCCAGCGGATTCGTTGAACTTTATATTCGCCAATGATATTTGGCTGTGCTACTATAGTCTCGATTTCGGCCCACAAACTAAATTAAGAAAATTATGTCCCCTTATTTTAAGTAGAAAACGTCCCTTTTTTAATATCTTTAGGAGTGAGCACTTTAGATATATGGAACTTTAGAGATAGAGGTTCTTTAAAATCGTATGTCAACAAGACGATTGTCCTCCCTTCGATTAAAGTGTGGTGTCGGTCGGGACTTACACGTTGGCAATTGGGCGATTGTAAGTACCTTCAAATGTGATAGCAAAGAAGTTTCCATGTTATTAGAGATTTTCAACTATGCTGTAACTCATCAAGATATCTTTAGAATAGTAAAGTTTGGAGACTTGAAATTTGCGTAAAATGTTTTTTTTTATCATGTAGAGATTAGCTAACAACGAATTTTATAGAGTTCCAGAATCAAGAGGTAAGGAAACATTCCTTAAGTTCGTAAAGCGGACGAGAGACAGCTGCTGAATTTTCTAACTTTACTTATATTGAAGTACAGTTCGTTTTACTAAGTCATTATTATTATCATAATTTCAGTCATGAAATCCAGTGCTAGGCGTAAGCCTCCCCCATAGATTCCTAATAAGACCACTACCGATAAAAAGGTACAATTGTTATTTATTAATAGTGTTATAATTTTTGTCAGCTTTACTAAAAGTCTTAGTGGTTTTGCTAAATGCTTACTCAATAAGTATATTAAATTAGCCCATCAATAGATAAAAAAAGCTTATTTAAAGTAACAATTACATAAATTAAAAAAAAATATCTATCTTCATTTAAAAACACAAACAATAGATATTATTTTTCGATGTTTAGTATTGATGTAATCTACATAAATAAAATGATAAATAATGGTACAACAAAATTTTTAAAATGGTAACACTGACCTCAATTCCTTCTTCGGGACTACCTTCGTTTGGTAAACCAATGTTGACATAACAATTGTCATCTCCTGCGTCATAATCCTTATCCAAAGTTTCCGAGCTGTCAGTATTTTTCCTGCTTGTCCCAGCTATATAGATGCTATCTAATGCATCACCATTTTCATTCCTAACATTAGGATCAGCAGTCTCATTTTTACGGAAGCTTGCCTCGTGACGTTCAAATAGTTCTTGTAATCTAGTCTGAAGCGACTCGGATTGTTTTCTATTAACCACTTGTAAACCGAGTAAAATTATTCCCGTGTTAACAATGATCAAAAGCATAGCGGGTACCATGAAACCCATAACCATTCCCTTTTCAAGCGACATCCAACAATAATGTTTAATTTCATATTGTTCCATTGACAATGCGTAGTTAAACTGTAACGTAATTGGATGATAAGTATACATAGTGATTATTTATATGTGTCTTTAAAGAGGTGATATATAGCTTTTTAGTAAAGAACTTATTTTGTACACCTACTTCTAATCAACCTACATAAAGTGACCACTTTGAAACATGTTACGTTAATTTATTCTTTTTTCTGGCAATACAAAGTCTGCAGAGATAAATAGTAAAGAATCATTGATATTAATATGTAGTAATCCTAATTTTATAAAACGTTTCTAATATATTTTATAAAACTATTGATTTTTTATTGAGCTTTACATAAATAAATATATTAGCGCTATTTAATTTCTCTCATCCCTGTATAGCAGTAATAATAGAACGAACGCTATTTAAGAGACTTTCGCAAGAGCAATATTCCTGGACAATGTGCCAAGCTACATGGTTTATTTTTTTGAAAATAGAATAACGTGAATTGTGTCAACAATTTAAATTGTGTAGATAAAACCATATTGTTTTTTTTATCAAAAACGCATAGCTATTTTAAATGTAAAATCATTAATGCAAACATTATTACTTTGTTCTTACAATCTATTATAATTATTGTAGTAAATTTATGATAATTTAGTAAAAAAAACGTGTTAAAATAGTTTGAATTAAAAAAATGTACGTATCAAACAGTATTTATAATAATTTTCGTAACAGTACCTTGTATTACTAATTCTATTTTTATCATTAAATCAAGAAATCTTTATTAAGTCAATATGACTTGAACTAGTATAAAGTTAATATAACTTGTTATGTTGACAATAAGTACCAATAATAGGAGTAGTAATAACAGCATATTGCAATAATCGTTTATACACTTAAATAGAATAATAGCGTCGAGGATAAATTAATAAATTTTAAAACTGTTTGTCCTTGTAATACATACCATAACAATAAAAGCAGGTACTCCGTAGGCGAACAGATAATTATACTTTAGAGGCATTATTGAGTTGTATGCGCAGTATTCAGTCAATGCAGCGGCCATAGTCACAATCCACGTGGAGCATGTTAGGTATGTGTAATGCAGAAGCAAAGCGATCTTCTCGCAAACAGCCGGTGAAGAGGAACCCTGTAGATAAACATATATTTATTTATTTATTCGTTATCAAGCAATCAGTAATTTTCGGGTAGCGATCGCGAGCAGGTATATGCGAAGTGGGGAGGAATCCTACTGGGTGGACTAACGAAATAGTCAAGATCGCGAGAAATCTCTGGATGCAGGCGGCGAAAGACCAGTAATAGAAGTCCATAAGTCATAAGAGGCCTGTGACTCGTAGTACGCCTCTAACGGCTAATATAATGATTCGTCACCATCACATTTTTCAGCCGTCAGACGTCCAATGCTGAACTTGTGTCCTAGTGCCTCCCTCATAAACTTTTTATAGGACCGACAGAAAGGGGCGTTCATCAAGCGTTTTCCGACGACCTAAACTAGGTCATTTGGCCACCTTGTACGCGCTTGCCCGTTTGTTACCTCCAATGCAGAACAAAATAACCATTTATTTTGCACGCTCTGTGCCCACCTACTGCTACATCAACTTGCCATTCCGCTGATATTATTCATATAGATACAGGTGGCTGACAAACGCAATTCTTGTTAATGTCGTTCCTATTGGAAATCAATAGGAGAGGCCTACGTTCAGTTGTGGACGTTCTATAACTTAAATGATTATAGTTTTAATTAGCTTTACTCTTAAATGGTCTTCTCTAATTTACTATTAACATTATATGATCAAAGAGTAAATTTTCCAAAAAATAGTAAATAAATTATTTCTATTAAACATTAATAATAATTTTGATGTTAAATTATATAGATTAATGATATTACTTCATGATAAAATCCTTTGCAAGCCTTTTTTAATTTAGAGAATAGTTTAAAATACATATAATTAAGACAATACAACAAAACTATACGATAATTTTGAGCATCCTCAAACAAAATTATAAACGCATATCGTGCGACAGTCCAAGTCAAGTCCATGCTGACTAATCCTTGTCACTGTATGGGGCGTCCACCCAAACCGTAGCCTCCGAGGCAACACGAACCTAGTTTCTGTAATGACGTTTTCGCTAAGTGACTTCTGTGCTCTATAACCTCAAAACTTAGTATGTTTTTTTTAGGACCGCTCTTTCACTGTTGCCCAAGCGGCGCTTGCAGAATTCCGGGGTTCGTGGCAGGCCACAGAGTGTTCCTAACCTTAGACCTCTGTTAAGGTAGCAAAGCTTGCAGATTCCTAGGGAAGCCCTGGCTGCGGCCACTATATGCTACTACTTGAGCATATTGAGTGGTCGTCGAGCTCTTACATCGCTTCGGCGGACGTACCATGCTGTAGGCCTATAGGTCATCACGAGAAGAATTCCGCTTGGTCAATAGTGCTGGGAAAAGAAGTAGCAACATAGTAGTAGTAGTATCTAGTGTCCCTTTTTGTGTAGCTATTTAAGATACTAACCGATATTGCTTTCACGTATATCATCATACACACTATGAAAGAACAACAAAGGTTGACTACGATTGGATACAATTTGCTCTCCTGTCGAAATTTCGCAGCGTACTCGCTCAATATAATCCACAGTAATGATCCAAGTACTGTGAGTGATGAAATCGCTGTATTCACAAATATCTGTTAACAAAATAATTAAGGTCTTAAAAATAACTTAAAGTAGGATATCATTTAGCTAATAGATAAGTAATAACAATCTGCCCCTTAGAAGAGTCAAGAAATATGTGGCAAAAGTCGTGTATGTTCAAGGAGTATTTTTTTTCTTTATGTTCGTAAATATTCTTCGCGGTTTCTAAACGCACCTTTAGAAATCTTTCAAATCATTAGTATTATAGAGTAATGTCTAAAGTCGTGAGAAATGGACAATGTTTAGTATTAAAAAAACCCTATGTGCTGGATATGGTAACATGATAGCTCAACGCGAAGAACATATTCTTGTTTTACAATCAAATTAGCACCAATTTATTCTTTTTGTTCGTATTAAAGGAACAAAAACGTTATACGAAAATATTATCAAAAATTTTCTTTCAAAGTTTTTTTTTTAAGTTCACTTACAAATTACTACTTAATTCTACGAATAAATCGCATTTATGCTCAGTAACTATTCTTCTTCTTACCTAAATTTAATCATCATTACTTATATGCACAATTTTTAGGACAATTAGTTACTATGTGTGAATATATATGTATAGAATCAGAGGCAAAAATAATGTAAACATTATACTTTACCAGTATTATATATTCATTTCGAGGTCCATGACAATTGCTAAATCCGTAAAGATATGTAACACTGTCAATAATATTATGCTCTTTAAGATCAGCATCTGCTAACGAGTCATCTGGCAATTCAATTTCATTCTCTCCTTTATTGTCCATTTTTATCGCTAAAAAAAGAATTTAGTTTTTTTGATGATTTCGCATATCACTAGATAGAAACTGAGAAATAAAATACATTACATTTACCCAGATTTTTTGAAAATTCCTCAGGGTTAGGATAGAGAGGTGGATTATCATCATATATGGAAGACGTAAAATTTGACACGACTCCACCATATTCAGTGTCGTAGGATGTAATGTCGTAATCAGTACGCTGGTCAGCTCGTGGGTAAGTGGCCTTGTGATATTTAATAGACACCGGCTGGTAAGATCTGTAGGCATCTTGTTTCTGATTTTTGAAAAAGCTATCATCTACACTTGATCTTCGAACATGGTGAAGAGTTTTGTTTTGCTGGGTAGCTAGAAAATTAACAAAACACATTGATACAAATTCCACATTTCACAAAAAGATTTTTTTTCCAATAGGCACCTGCAGCATATGTGAGAAAATAGAGCAATAAAATGGATTTTTTAAGAATAGAAACCATAGTTATTTTTAAAGTAATAAATTTAAAATGTCAAGTTCACTTTATAATATCACAAAGTAAAATCATCAGACGGGTCACAATGTTTAACGTACTGTACTTTACATCACTTGTTTATTTTTAATGATATCGATCATTTGGGGTCCTAAAAATCGATACTATCTGTTACGTTTCTTTACACGACAGCTAATTTATAGGCAAACAGTGTAGATTACCATTTTTTGTATATTTATGTTAGCATAATGTATCTCGTATTGATTTTATGAAAAACCATACAGAATCCCTAATTTCTTTGCCATTGACTAAAGTTCTAGTTGAGTGTAAATATAAAAATATTAGCGGAAGAAGTTTTCGGCGTCTAGCAACATTTTTATTTTTTGTTGTCACTTGTCACCTGATCGACTGTTGTTTGTCGTCGTCCTAATCACCTTGTCAGCAACAAATTCAAACGCAATACATAATGCAATAAGACCAAAAATAACTTCAGGATGAGTGCTATATTAAAATTCATCCGTGAAAACCACATACTGGCAGTGATAGAACAAGCAGTTGCGAAAAAGAAATCCCGTTTGAGTCTTAACGCTTTCGAAATAACTGAAATACCAAATTTGCTTTACACCTGCTTGGACGTCGAACACCTTTACTTGCATAAAAACAAAATATCTACGATATCGGTGCAGCTTACCCAATTGTCGAACCTTACGACGCTGACTTTAGACTACAACAATATAAATTCCTTACCATCTGAGATCAGTAACTTGAAAAATTTGGTTAATTTAAACATCAGTTACAATCCTTTAAATGAACTTATACCCGAAATCGGAGAATTGGAGAACCTGGAAGCATTCTGGTGTAATCGAATCGGACTCAGGGAGATACCAAAAGAAATTGGTAAATTGACGAAACTGGATACCTTTGGTGCGAGGGGCAATGAATTAAAAGAAATACCCGAAGAAATGACCTCTTTGCAAAAATTAAGGTAATCTAAAGATGTTTAAACCACTATTAATAATTAATTTATCAAAATTACCACTTTTCATTGGACACTATTCTATATATACTAATATAAAACTAGGTGACTTATTATTTTATAAGTACACTTGCTTTCCGAATCCTGAAGTTAAAACACTTTACAATAAAAGATATCTAAGCAGAAAACAATAAAAACCTATCATTTATTTTCATTAAGTTGATAGTCTGTTATAATGAAATTTTGAGTGTACTTTATTTTACAATGTTATCATGTTCACATATGCTATGTTTAGTACAGAACATAACTTTGAATCCATCAAGTTTAACTACTTAACAATTATGTAGGTATTTTAATTTTATTATGCAGCATTTGGTTCAGCACAGTTTATTCTTGTGCTTATGTACCAAATCAAATGCAAGGCAGTTTTAAGGTATGCTCTTATCAATATGGATCAACTAACTTCTATCCAATTCCTCTTATTTATTATTATTTCAAAGAGTTTGGCTGTTAATAGCTTTGCTGAACTTGAGAAATAAAGATGTGCCCATTAATGCAATCTATATAGCTATAGATCCTGTTAATTTATAAATTGAAAACAACCACAGATGTTTTTGATTGGAATTAACATTTTAGTTAAGATTAAATAAAATTTGAATATAGTGTCAACATTATTTTATAATTTTTTTTTGGGTTACTTGCGACATATTAAAATTTATTTTTGTTTACATCATACTTCGTACATGTAGAATTCTATTTAACTAGTCACATTAAAAAAATAATGTAACATTTTCCAGAGTGATACCTTTGTACAGGATGATTAGAAATAGAAACTTTTTTGCTGTTATTTAAGAGTTATTCTCGTCTTAGCAATGATATGAATTAACACTATCAATTTTTATTTATCTTCTAGATGGTTAACTCTAGAATACAATCAAATAGAAAGTTTACCAAAAACAATGGATAGACTTGAATCGCTTGTTCATTGCAACTTGAGGAATAACCAAATAAAGGAATTCCCTATGTCCATTATGAAGTGCCCAGACTTGATGTTCTTGCAGCTCAACAATAATCAGGTGAATTACTTTGTCTGTTCTTTTCAGGATAAATAGTGTTTTTAATTAGAAATAAATTGAATAAGAAACTTAAACTTTATTTTATCTAGGAAACATAGTACATATTACTATTAGTAACAATGCCATGAGTTGTCTGAATGCTGGGAGATTCAAGTAAATGCTCTCTCTTACTGTGCCACCTGTCTATCATTATTTATACCTACCAAAATTATTTACAGATATTAAATCTCCATGATTAATTTATAACAGGTGTACTTTTATTATTTGTCTACCCTACAATAATCTATTGTACTATTTTACATTTACAAATATGACTACCCTACTGTAATAAGAAAGATTTTATTGTCAATGTATTATTTCAGATTTCATCCCTGCCAGACAATTTCGATACGAATCCGTTGACAATGCTGGAAATGATTGATATTCGGTCAAACCCTATCTGTGATACACCACATCTTGTGAGTAACATTTATTGTATTTGATTATTTAAAGTCATTTCATATTGGAATATTCACTTCTAAATACTTTTTACTGTTGGCATTTTCATATAGCCTCATTAGTAATGACCTTTGTTTGTGGTAAACAGTAGTAAAAATAAAGTTAATAAATAAATGTTTTTTTGGGAATAATTGCCTAATTTAACAATTTTTTCACGCTTAGATATAGCTTTAATATGATGATAGATGTCAAAGTGCTGAGGGTGTATCACAACCTCTTTACTGTAACTAAGCTATCAGGCTCTCAAAGACTTTTCTCATATTATAACTGGATATAAAGGCACCATTAAAATGACCTCCACTAGGGCTGTTTTTTTTCGTGGGGTACCCAGTAGGACAGAGAAAAAAATAAAACAAATTATTTTTACAAACATGTTAAAACAAATTATGATCAAGATTATGAACAATTTATTACTTTTGTAGTTATCTATTGAATATTACAAAGCAAAGTTTTTCAGTATTGATTCCCGCTAACAATAAATGCCAATTAGACCACATCATGGCTCCTGTGTCTACTCACAAAAAAAGTCTAGACTTTTGTTATTGTTGCGTTTTTTCTTACAAACATTACTAAGCTGATAATAATATCGTTTTTAAAAATGTTACACATGAAAAAAAATAGTTCTATAATAATTGATTTTTCATTAATATATGTTAGGGTTGAATAATTTTTTTAAAATGAAATCTCTTTACTGACACTAGTTGTATCTGACTGGTTTTTGTCTGTTAATGTCTTTGTTATTATATAAATGTTAAATAAAAAAAAATTATAGACTTAGTTTCCAGTGGTTCAGGTTGACCATTTGGTGTGACGAAAAAATGGGGTTTCTATTTATTAAACTCTTAAATAACTCGACAGCGAAGAATTAAAATGTTGGTCTGATTTCTCTTATCAATGTACGCTGATAATATATGAAAGTAAAGTTGGATGGAATAACTTTTTTGATTTTTTGACGTCCACTCAAAGCACAATCAATTCTCATCTTATTCTTAAACTATTTATTCGTGGTTGTAACTGCCGCAATGATAATTTTCGTCCGCAACTTCGAACCCTCGGAAAAAAATGCCAAATGCCTTTTGAGCAGCAGTATAGATAAAAAAGGAGAGACTTAGCTTAATATTAGTCGAGAGACACAAACTGTTATAGGATGTTATTCTTTTAAGAAAGTTATTGAGTTTGATAAATATAAGTGAATTGAATTAAAAAAAATTAGTGACAAATTGTTTCTGAATTTTTTTTTTGGCAGAAATAGATAGTTGTTTATACAATGATTGTATATCTACAGGAGTATCCACTGGTCCGCTTCAGTGAGGAGGTAGTCCCCAACCCTCAGCCATCGAGCAGCAGAGCGCATGCTACCCAGGCCCTGGCCGTTAACGCGACAGCGCTCAGGTTACCAGCTGTACCCGCTCCCAGGCACGGAGACCCACTTGTCATTGGTATGTAATGCTTACTAATAATAAGTATTCCTGATTTGTATAGCTTGGACGTATTATGATCAATAGCTCGTTTGAAATGGCACTGGACAGGGCCCATCGCTCGTAGACTGTTGGGGCCAACAGGTTCTTCTAAGAGCCGAAAAATGCAGAATGGGTAGGACCCCCAGTAGATGCACCAACAACATATCCACAGTGGTGGTCAGAAGTTAATAAAATACGAAAGCACAAGACCCGTTATTGTTGTAATATTTGGTAAAATAAAAAAAATGTCTTGCTATGGGTGATGATGATACAGCCTGAGCGATCAACCGATTTTCAGCACCCACTAATCCGATGGTACTATGGCTGCTACCCCCGTCAGAATTAGCGGCGCTGCCAGGAACTGGGGACGTGGTTTCTTTATTTTTACACATAAAGTGGGTATGTACCACTTCTCACTGTGCTCCCTAGTTACGGCAACCATGATTTGCTACCATTCTATGCGCCGGTAACACCACGACATTGAAACGTGGTCTCTCACTTCACTAGCCACGTACCCGTTTACATGATTTCTACTTGACGTTGATTTATGGGACATCATGTTTATAGACAGACCAGCTGAATTAATACTAGGACCTCTATCGTAGCAGAGGCCTGTATGTTGTTACAACATACATGTAAGCCGACTGTCCCGCATTCGGAGGACTTTGAGTCGACTCCGAATGCCGGTTAGGTATAAAGATTTGCGAGAACTCTATGGTCTCGCTCATAAAGGAAGACGAACATTCCTCAAGCTTTGTAGAAAAATTGTGGCAGACACAATAAAAATAAAAGAAAACAGTAAATACTAAAATATGTAACTGTAAATACAGTACCCAGCAATAAATATTACACATCGACCTTCGGAATGAGACAATCGGCTAATTTCGGCTTTGTAGAGCACTATCTCTTTCCCACACTACCTATGTGACGTTTTGTCAATCGTTGTATTTCGTGCGACGGAGCTAACGCTCCACGAAGCCGAAATTATCCGATTGCCTTTTTCTAAAGGTCAATGTGCAATATTTATCGCCGCGTACTGTAATAAAATTAAGTATATAGCAAATTTTGGAAAATAAAATAAAAATAATGAATTGTAAAATCTGAGAAACGAGATGACGACATACAGGTTTTGAAAAAAAGGGACAATTGGTATGAAAGAGAAAGATAGAGGAAATGTAGAAAGCAAGACAAGAATTTAAGATGTCAGACAAATGACAGAAGCAAAAATAAAAAAAAAATATTATTTAAAAATAAAGTCCGTGTCTCAAAAAAGATAAGGATACGAGAGGTCTCCAGTAGCGGGAATCATAAAAAAGAAATATATGTAAGCTCTTTGTTTTGTATACTGTTCCTTTTTTCATGTATTCACGCGTACAAAGAATGCGTGGATCAACGAGCGAGGAACAATTATGCGTTCAATATTACAATTTCATTAATAATTTTTATTTATCATATGATAATTTTTGCACAAATAAACTATACGTTATTATAAATAAGATTAAAACTTTTATAATTAAACTACAATTAATATTCGGGTACGTATTGTTACGTACTGTGGGTTCTGACTCGAAATGAAACACCACTAGTTCACAAGGAGCCTTTTATTCACAAATCAGACGGTCACCCTACTTTAACACAAAGTATACTTTCGTTTAGTCCAAACTTCGCTTCCAAACAACTTACCAAATAATCACTTTGTATCACTGATCGTAGATCTTTTTAATGTTATAACTCGAAAAATAACACTGATCTCTGGACACAGGGAGTACACCTATTTATACTACGGAGAAGGTTCTAGTAAGTTCGAGATAGTACTCTGTTAGAATTTTCGAGAACCGTACACAAAAATCTATAACTAACTTCAAGCTCACGCGTGTTTACGGCAATTATTGACCCTAGGGTTCCGTGTTTATTGTTTAGAGGGTTCTGTAACACGTGCTTTGTAACAGTATTTTATATATTAACTTTACTTTGTCATACGTCGACATATTTATTAATTTTTATAAGCAGCGCCATGCATAGTATTTGTTGTTATCTTTGACTCATTATCAACAGCTGAAATGGACTTGGACGCTTCATCCATTGAGTCCTCCGAAGATTGGGAGAACAGTGTGAACAGCTCCGAGCTGGATGTTCAGTACCAGAGTGATGAAGAGCGCGCCGAGAATGAGGTAAGTGGAGACAGCGGCTGTAACTAGTATTATCTGCTTAAATTTGACTTTTTTGCACAACAGAATAAATATTTTTTTTTGCTTGTTTATTTCCATAAATTAGCTTGAAAAGGGTAATTTTATTAAATGAATATATTTTTATCCTCGTTAGGTGGCCTTTTATAAAATGCTTTGCTTAAAATCTCACTTTTCTTTCTCCCCCTCGTTGTCACACTACGTTATACTCTCTTCGACAACCCCCAGGAATTAATACATCCTAAAAGTTAGATCAACTCTGAAAATAATAGATAATCTTGAAAAAATATTGATTATTTTCATAATAACAACATTTAAGTAAATTCATAAATATCTATATAAAATAAATTGATATTTGTGTCTTATTAAAACCCAAGAATACCTTGATCGATTTTGCTAATTTTAATCTATAATATATATGTAAAGTTCTGGAAAAGTTTAAATTGTGAAAAACATAAATAATAAGCAACGTGTCATACCCAAAATGAGAATTTATTTTTTAAATTGATAATTGACATTAAAACCATTGAAATCTTTGTCTTTTAAAAAATGAAATATATCACTTGGTTGTCAAATATTTATAGGTGCGTCCATAAATTTGTCTCAGGTGTGTTTTTTTGGAATGCAAAATAGGTATTGTATGTTACAAAAACAAAAAAGCGTAAAAGTATCAGTTCGTAAGTATATGTTCACCCTGTGATACAGTCTGAAATAAAAACAAATAATTTATTTATTGTTCAGGCATCTAAAATCGGCATTGAAACTGTCTGTCCTCCGTCCTTCCGAGCGAAGGTATTTTATGAACGGCCCCCTATGAATTAATTGATCGCATAAAAATATATTATTTTGCTTTGCAATTTGCTTTTGCTTTATTATGCTCTGCATTTTTTTTTAAATAAACTTATGACAAAACCCTCTCCCAACTCTCTCCTTAAGAGAATGATTTAGCCATGCTCTAAACTCTCAAAAAACTCTTCTCTGTTGTTATTAGTGTTACAAAAATGTTATCAGCTTTTATTTGGTTAAGAATAGTTACAAGGCATATGATTTGGCACGTCGACAATATAAACCTTTGTAAAACGTCTTTCTATAGAACTTTTTATTTCTTGCACGGTGCTTCGACAGCTTGGTATATATGTAAGAGTAACTTGCTGTTATTTTTGACGTGCCAAATCTAATGCCGCGAACTATTTAAACTTTGTAATTTAAAAAAAAAAACTTATATTCAATTTCCCTCAATCCTTCGATCCTTATTCTGCATGTTCCTTAAAAGTCGGACGGTTGTGTTAACACGCTAATATTAGATCGCTCAATTCTTCCAGGCTATCGGAATGGTGTTGCCAGAGCTATCCCGTTACGCTTCAACTGCGAGCTGAATTACTTATAATCATAAGATCCTGAAAACTTATCAACTGGCAACACGGATCAACGTAAATAACGCTGGTCAAAAATATCTAAATATCTCTTAAATGAATTATGGTATTCCATATTTATATTAATTGTAAAATTATAAACATTTATGTGCGAGATATAATGGATGTAGGTCAAAAATTTCCATCTCATAAATAGCTTTAGCGCCAAATATAAAACATGTTTAATTCGATATTTCTCTCGATTATTATTATTAAAATAAAAAAAGATTATTTTTATATTCATTTGGAAAACTTTTTTATGCTCAAGTAATAATAATCTTTTAAAATGTTTAGAATTGATGTAAATCAAAAATCGAGAATTTTCTACTTATTTAGTATTATCTGTGGCAAAAGTTTTTTTTATAGCTCATTATATACTTAAATAATATATTTACCTATTTAAGAATTTACAAAAAATGTCTATATGAATATTTATGTTTCGCTTTGTATATGAATCGGTACGGTATCTAAAAATTATACCGAAATTGTACTAGTACCAATTTATGATTAAGTTTACGTGATCACTTCGTGAAACGTGCCAAGATACGTTTGCACGCGTCATTGTGACGTTAAGAGGTGCTATTGTTTAGAACAATGTATCACATTGTTCTATTGCCAAACAATTCGAATTAGATTTGAAAAATTTTGAAGTTTGCTGACGTATTATGGGCAATGTGACCTTTCCCGCCTTTTATTTTATAGGAAATAATGAAACTGCTCCGCTAACCGTGGCTCTCTGTTTTGTTTAATGATATAAATTTTAATATATCATTCATCACAGCCGTAATGTGGGCTATATATCTGAAATTTCACTTTTCTACCCTCGTCACGCATTCTATTCCACCCCCCACGTAAATATTACGTCCCAAAGGTCCAGCTTTCCCTAAATAAATATCTCAAACGTTAAACTCTCTTAAGATTCCCACTCTCGCGACTCGTTTCACCTCTAGTAACATTAAGCGATCTACTCCAAAGAGCGAAATAGATTTTTTGCAGTCCGGAATTTTTTCGATACAAAAGTTCTTTCCATAATAGGCCAACGCTTCAAACTATTTGTATATACGCGGCCCAATATGATGAAGTTTAATCTGTCGATATGTAATATTTTTTATATTAAAAATCCATACGTTAAACCGTATTGTTATCAGCAGGCCTTTTTCATTAAAATTTTAGGCGAAATATGTTCACTGATATTACAAATAGAAACGGTAGGAAGTAACTTGTAACCAGCGTGTTTCGACGATCTCGTTAAGTTCGTTTGACCATTATGTCGATGGACATGCTGGTCTTTTCGGTTTTTGATCTCCACTTCAGAATCCTTAGGTCTGAGCGGCCACTACTTCAACTGGGAAATTCGCTGAGCTATGATGTATACTATCGTTCTTCATCGATCTCGTTGAGAAATCCCGACCAAAGCCTTCTAATATGAGAAGGGTGTCGTATAATGTCCCAAAAAAAGTGCTTTAAATTTATGATTTAGATTTTCGGTGTAAAAGTGTTCAAAATAATTAGGGCACTCCGCTCACACCATACGCCTCTGTTAATTAAACTCATAACGTAAACTACCAGTTAATCTAACATACACTTCGAAATATATCTTTACTTGATAAAATGATTACATAGATAAAAATATATTAATGATGTGTACTTTGGATAAGTAATACAAAACACGTATGTTTCTATTGTGCTAATATTAACGAAAATATTTCCAGCCAAACACAATTGTGCGAATTCTGTTGATATATCTCCGTTCCAAATCGAAACAAAAAAAATATATTAATGTGTAAAAAAATTAAGGAAAACAAATTTAATTATAATTTATTATCAGAGTCCTAACTTCATAACAATGCCAGAAGATACCGATTTAATAAAAACTAGAATCAGGTATGACTCATCTGTGATGATATCCTTCATCAAAAGCTAAGACGGTTCCAAACGTTCCCTAGTCTGTTCAGCCCTGAGCATAAGCCTGCGAAGATGGCCAACATCACCGGGCTTTTGCTGCCCACATTCAGCGACCTTCCGCGATCTTTTTTGTGGTAACCCTCACAATAATAGAACAATTAATTCATAAACTTTATAATCGCTTAAAACTTCTTCATACTGAGATAAATTCCTTTTTCAAATTAAGATAATGAAACATATTTATTATTGTTTGGCTAAGAAATTATGGAAACGGCTTCAATTATTTAATTTTGCAAATGCGGCTATTTTCAAAATATGTCCTCAGAATAAACAGGTGCAATTTACTGTCTCACTCCAACAAGCCGGAGCAGTTAGTTATGCATCTCACTTGTATCGCTTTGCGTGATTTTTTCGATACGAAAATGCTTTTCATAATTAGCTATAACATCTTTAGGTAAATTTATTTTTTGTTAATAAGCTTCAATGTTTTGTTTGATAGTATTTATAAAATTTTTTTGTGTATATATATAGATTTTTAGTGTAGGAGGGTTTCAGAAAGACAAGTTTTTTTTTCTTAATTTATGTACAACTCTTGGTCAATGGTTATTTTATTTATCATTTAAAAACTAATCGGCTTTATTATGGAAATTCGTTTTTTTAGAAGATTTTTTCACAGTGTTATATATTTTATATAAGTTTTAGATTTAATATTACGTAGTTAAATTTTTTGGAACTAAAAACTTAAACGTTATATTAAGCTTTAAAAACCATGTTTATTATTTTAATGTTATTTACGATAAGAGAGAGAGAAGATTATACTTACCTTTCCTTAGCCAATTTACATTCGATCTAAAGAAATTTCACCAAAGTGACTTTTTGGCGACAGATAATATATAATAATAATAATAATCTATTCAAAATTTTCTGGTGAAGCGGACGTGGTTTTTTAGATAAATCTGCCTATTGAATCATCACTATTCGTGTAGTACATATACAAAGGAAAATTTCACGGGAGATGGCGACTACGCTATACTGAATGCATTAATTAAAATATTTATGTTTAATTTTGATTTCACTAAAATATCTTCGTCTTTCGTCTTGCTTCGTCCAAATAGTCCGTTAGCTGCATTCAGGTTATAAAAATATCTTCATTATTTTTAAAATGTTGAAATGTCACTTCGCTTTAGAATCTGTCAGTCAACATTATATCTGTTAGACAAATTAAAGAAAGATGTTCAAATTTTTGGTATAAAAATTACTAAATTCATATTAATAAAATCCAATTGGCACGTTCATATAAACAATTTGTTATGATTAGTCAAATGGTATATTGCAATACATTATGGTAACATATTATATCATCATCATAAGACATAAGTCTCGCTCAGAGATCGCTAGGAAAACCGGTATTGGAGACTGACGGTCTACTTAGTGGAGGACTTATCCACGTCGCGTCTGATTCCTGGTCGCACGAGCGATGTCATATAAAAAATACAATTTTTAATTTGAAAATATAACTATCCGACCAGAAACGATCACTTTAATTTGAATAAAGGCATAGTACTATTTTCTGTTTAATCTGTGGTAAATATATGAACTATATTTCCGGTAGGACAGATTAAATATGACATTATAGTTGTATACATATCTTGGTGTTTCATAAATATAAAGTTCCTTTTTATATTTCATTGGTGTAAAATAGATATAGAAATACCTTGACTCGACAACAATACTTAGTTGTGAGAATCATCATCCTATAATACAAAATTAAAAAAATTACCTTATCTCTGTAGTTGTACTATATTGTTGGAACAGTGTGAATTCCAACAACTAAATGTAAAATTAATAACAGGTTTATAAACGTAACAATATGTATGTAGTGAATAAGTCTCATGCGAATCTATTATTAGAATATTATCTAAAGGGTTTTTATTGGTTACTCTGCATTCTTAGATCCGGTGTAGTTAGTTTCAATTGTGGTTGCTATGAATGTCATTCTCACGTACCACTAAGCGACTCATTATATAATCCTCTATAATTAGCAAGCAAATCGCACAATTTGTTTAGACACAACGTATACTGCCCTCTTTGCCTTTGGAATGTTAATCAGAAAGTTTAAAAAAAATAGATAAAATTTGGCTTTGTATACTCTATATACATTATACTATATACCAATGTGTATTTTAAATTTTAATCTGTATTAAGATCTGTACATATCATTGTTATCGATGTATAAACTTTCGATTTTAATATTTAATAAATGTAACTATCGATGGGGAAGATTGTTTTATTTCAACACTTTAGTTTTTAAGAAATTTGGCATTAGTCGGTGTAACTCCTGAGGATGCCCTATGGAGGGGTGAAACACGTGTTGAGTGATTAAACGGTGGTAGTTGTGTAATTCGCATTGTTTGTCGCATGCGCATTTATCAGCAGGCTGGCGGGCACTTTATTGCACGACTACTGCTGCATAGCGGAAGTAGCCATATATTGGTCCTTTTCTTATTAAGAAAAGTCTTACATCATCATCTCATATGCCCACGACAAGGCCTATCCCGCGAAGATCAGGCCTGCGCTACCATTATTCAGCAGCTTTCCTCGACCTTGACTATGTCATCAGTCTACCTGGTGGGGGGCCACACACGCCGCGTCTACCAGCTTGTCTACCTCTCTACTCTAACATTTGGTTGCGTAAATACAGTTTCATCTATTTGTATGTAGCATATATAAACGTAATACCGCAATCATGTCGCAATCGGTATGCTTTGGTACATCAAGTCAAACAGATGAAGTTCATGCGGTGAACAGAGTCACGGGATCACCCTGGTTTATACCATCTGTTTGAAATGAAGACATCCACGTAGTAGAACGTTCCTTTTTTAGCCCGGTTTATAAAACGGACAACTACACACTTTTTTCACTGTACCGTCACACACATCAAATAATTAAAGAGACCGTGACGTAGAGCAAAACCAAGTGTGGTTTGTCATCTTACAAGTGCATATAGGTATCTAAACGCATTTTAAGACTTTTCCATGCATATATGTGCTTTCTACCTATGATTCATATGATAGGATACTATTTTTCGTAAGATACATATTCGGAAGTGTGAGTCACTGCCTGATGAGGAGAATGAAGGAGGCTGCGATTGAAAATACGCACACGAGATATCTAAGCATAGACGGCCTGACGTATGTTCTACATCCGCTTTAAATATACATGCTCTCTATATAAAAATATTCTGATATGCATCTGAATGTTTGATTTCTTATTATAACGTATCGGAAATGAGTAGATCCCTACACAACGAAAGTAACTGACGTAATGCATTGCAGCGGATTAGCGAATTGAAGTGGCAGTGAGGAAGCTACATGGCGCCCAGAACAAATGGCCGCTGGTGTCTTAAGGATATGGTGGTGACCACGGGCCAGGGAGCGTAGCATAGGACACCCACAAAAAGGACAAATGACCTTGTTATAATCTTTGGAATACACTAGATGCAAATCGCTTACAATCGTCGGTGCCGATATTCATGGGAAACGGGCGATTCTTTGAAACGATCGGTGAATCTAAACGGATTGCTAATTTCGATTGCAGAGAAGGATGAAGGAATGTAACATCGCCTCGCTAGTTAGGTAAGAGGGAGGACGCCAGATCTTTCCGGGTTACTAAAGGAGTATAATCGAAACAGTTATAAAAAGGAATGACAAAGGTGTATAGGTGAGAGACAAATATTATGAACAAACTCTAAAAGCCGAAATAAAAATTGTGATATAGAAATGTATAATAGTAAATGATAATAAAATGACGGATACAAGATAAAACTTAGAAGTAAAATAAAGATCAAAAATAAAATTTTAGAATTGTTACAGTATTCTGAAAGGAAGGCGAAGGAAAAGAGGCGATGTATGAAAGGTAACAAAGAAAAGAAGAGAATAAGAAGGACCACGGAAGATTGAATAAAGTGAAAAATGTATTGTAAATAATCTTTCAGCAGGTGTAGTAAACATGGTAGATCAGTATGAGAGATCCCCAAAAACGGGGGCCATAAAAATACAATGGCGAAGGCCTATGTTCAGCAGTGGATGTCCTATGGGTGAAATGGTGATGGCTATAACAAAAACAGACAGAAAAACACTAAATTCATTTCAAAAATGTTTATTATAGTACTTTGTACAATTGTCAATGATATGCAAATTATTATCTGTTCGATTACATTTTAGAAAAATATAAAATTAACGAATCCAATCATTTTTGCTTGTCCACAAACATCACATTGAATATAAAAAATAGTTGTCTAAAATATCTCAGTCTTTAGCTTTCTTCATCTCCAGCCGTTGGAACTCTTCAAGGAGCGCCTCGTCCTCGAAGATCGGGAATTCTATGTATTTTAACAAAAATCACAATCAATTAACATATTTACTACAGCGCTTTTATATTGCAGTTTTGTAAGCCAATTAAACAGATGATAGAGTATACATCAATAATTAAATTAAATAATATTCAAAAGATACGTAACATAGATTCGAAAGGAATATTAGTCATTTTCTTTCTCTCTTATAACAGTTTTCTGTCCGAAAGAATAAAACCTTTAAGTCTCTTTCTTCTTGCTAATGTTTTATCATCTACTTTAATATCAAGGTTTAAATAATATTAAACTTCAACAATAATCACTTATATTATTATTAAGTTAGAATCATTAACAGTGAACACTTTTTATCATCATCACCATATCAGCCTATAGGCGCCAACTCCAAGATATAGGCCTCCCTTATAGATCGCCAAGATGACCGATCTTGAGGGCCCTACCAACGCCGAGTCTACAGCTCTACTCAAGTTTTTTTTTGTGGAAAAATTTTACAATATTGTTAATATGTGTACAGCGG